>NC_066585.1:181058400-182298507 GCF_024323335.1 Lathyrus oleraceus
TGCTGTGGGTTTCAATAATTCAGCTCTCATACTCTTGCTTCTTTCAATACTTGCGTCAGATCTTCCAAGAACGAATGGTGGTGGCTTTAACTCATGCATCTTGGATATTCTCTGCAAATTATAACCAGATGACTTTAAATTGACTGTTATGGTTTGGTGTGTTTCTTGCAGGTCACAGGTTCCTTTGCAGTTGAAGGAGAGATTCTGGATGGGATTATCACAAGCAGCCGCGGAGAGGTTAAACGAATTTGCAATGAAAATGCGACGAGCTCCATTGTAACACCGTCCAATGAGTTTGCAAGTATCTCAAAGTCCATAGTTCCCGGATGAAGTATACAGCCCTCAACCTTTTGAGCTACTAATTGCCATGGAACAATTGCACTGTAACGTTCAACAACGGTAAGCAAACGATGGTTATAGTGTATACTGCGGGTTTGCTTTTTATGAGGTTTTTGAATTTTTAGTTTAAGCTTTTCTTTTTTTCCATTGGCTTCAGGTGGGATCAATGCCGAAATCATACCGATGGGCTACTTTTGTTCCAGTTGCAAAAAAAACAGTGCTATGTTGACCGTCTTACTGCTTCTCTCAAAATGTCGACAGAGGAATGTACCGGTGATAGAACCTGGTAATCCAGACATTGTAAACTTCATTACTCAGTCAGCAGTTGTCCAAGGCACAAAAGGATGCAGAGGAAGAGGTTGGTTCGACAGCATTGCATCCAGGCCTCTATCTGATCTTGGACTTCCTTTTTGGGTCTGCTGATACGGTAATAATTTTTATTCAAAATTTTTTATAGCTTCCCTCTGCTCGGAGGTTTAAACATATCTTATTTCTTCTTGTTTAGGTTACTGATTCTTGGAGCTTTCAAGATTATGAGGGATCATCAAATTGGTGGTCTTCCTGTTGTGTTGTGTCTGCTGTTTGAACTCCTGAGGTTGACTGCTTGCGCTCATCAACCAACGGAAAATCATGTTGCTGCCGGCCTGCTTGAAAAATTAATTTATCCCCAGCCTGAAGAGTCTGGTTATTAGGTTCAGGCTTAGGTGCAGCCAATGGACTGGAGGCATCATCTTCTTCCTCGCAGAGCTGCAAAAGCCGACAGATATCGGTGGAGAATGACCCAAGACTTCCACCTTGCTGCAAAGAAGAAGCAGGAGAAGGCTCATTGAGCTCGGCCTTCCACTCACGAAGCATCTGATGCACTTGTTCCTCAAGAACTGCAGCATCAATAGTACGGCTCTCCTTCCCAGCAAACTGCAAATCCATGAATGTCAGCTGCAGGTCATCAACACGGTTCCGTGCCTTGTCCTTAAAAAGCCGGTGTGATGCAGATTATTGTGTTTAACACGGCGAATGTAATGTGGCTCAGTGGAATTAAGAATTTCAAGTAGAGCTTGTAGTAGGATTTGTGATGTAGAGAATGCAGTAGAATTTCAAGTAAAGTGTTTTATCAAATCCAAAAGAATGTAGTAGAATTTGTGATGTAGAGAATGTAGTAGAATTTCCAGTAAAGTGTTTTATCAAATCCAATTCTTTTATTGGAATTATGGGTAAAGAATGTCTATTGCCTACCCAACGTTGTTTAATCTGAATTCACTTTTGTATCAATCCTTAGCGCCAAGTTACGGATTTCAAACCGAAACTGCTTGAGAAATAAAACATCATTCCACAATGCCGACATCAGGAATTTGCAGTTACCACCAATTCTTCAATTAGCTCAAAACATACAATAATTTTTCTGTCTATTTTTGAGTTAACGAGTTTAGTACAATCCTGTAACTACCCTTGTTCTAATATACACCTTGGCGTGGGAGTTTCTCAGTCACATCCAAATAAACACTGCTAGCTTTAACAGCTTTATGAGTTATTGGAGGAGAACAAACCGTGATGCAGAAATGCCAATGCCCTTGCAGTTCCAAGCGCGATTTTGTGTCGAAATCTCCAAGTTGTGAGTAATCCTTCAGAACCAACATTCTGAATTCCATTACTGTCAGCAGCTTCTTCCCGTGTGTCGGTGTTCCAATCATCAGTGCTTTGAACCCCAAGCGGCAAATCATAGAGAAGATTTTGCAAGTTTCCATTCTCCATGTAATCATATATAGCAATCCTTTGATCATCGGCTAAACAATAACCGGTTAAAGGAACTAGATTAGGGTGCTTGATTTTACCGAGAAACTCAAGCTCTCTTGCGGCTTCTTCATCTGTTAATTTAGAACCAACAGCCAAACCTTTGACTGCTACATGGATATTTCCAGGTAGAAAGCCTCTATAAACAGGTCCAAACTTTCCTTCAGCCAAGAGGGTACCTCTATCGAAATTCGAAATTGCAGATAAGAGGTCTGCAAAAGTTATATTCAACAACGGCTTCTCAAAGATTACTACTGGAATTGATGTTGCTTGTTTGACATCAGCAACCCACGTTGTTGAATCAGTTTGGAACGAAAATGGACCGGAGACATTCTGTTCTTCTCTGTATGAACTTTGTTTCACTTCCCACATTTTTTGTTTCCTTCTGCAACCGAATGCTAGAAATAAAACACCGGCAAGTGCTAATACCATTGAGAGGGTTAATGCAAGAGCCAACTTCATTCCCTTGTGGTTAGTGTCTCTTCTTCCTCTTTTGAAAAGACCCGGATTCGCATCGATTGGATAACTGTTAACCGATCCATAGAAATATGTTTTGAAGAATCTCAGGTCTGATTTCTGAAGCACAGAGGGTTAAGTTTTTGTAAGAGAAGTTGTAATTCTTCGTCTTCGGGAGATTCTTTAAGACAATTTGAGGTACCGGTCCACTTAAATCTCTTTCAATCACATGCACTCGTCGTCCATCCTTTCCAAGTGTATAAGCAAAAACAGCAAAAAATAAAAAAAAAATTCAGGACCAAAATTGGGGTATGACACCTTTGAAGTTTTCAGTGAATCGATTACAAAATCCATGGAAATACTATCCAATTTCCACTATGGAATATTCAATGGTTGCATCAGACCCAAAGGCTTCTGATGTTCAATCTTTGACTTCTTACAGGTCAAACAAGCATACACAAATTTGGTAACCTCTTTCTTCATTCATGGACACCAAAACATCTTCTTCAAATCTTGATACATATTCATAGCACCAGGATGAATACTCAATCCACTTATGTGACCCTCCTCAAGAATACTCCTCTTAAGTTCGGGTACATCAGAAACACAAACTATATATCTGAACATCATCACACCATTTTCATCAACTCGGAAATCACATATGTTACCTTGGTTGATTAATGTGAGACGATCTATCCAACTCAAATCAGATATCTGACCTTTTCTGATCTCTTTAAGATACCACTCGTCAACTTCAACATACCCAACTTCACACTGTTAGGAGTTTCTCCACCTAGTAACTCATATCTTTGAATTGCTCAATCAGTCCTAACTCTCGAGTCATAAGCATTGACCTGTGTAAAGACTTCTTACTCATCGTATCAGCTACAACATTAGCTTTACCTGAATGGTAACTCCAATTAAAATCATAACCCTTAAGAATTTTAAGCCATCTCCCCTGCCTCATATTTGACTCTTTTCATCAAATAAATATTTCAAACATTTTTGGTTACTAAACACTTTGAATTTGTAGTCAAATAGGTAGTGCCTCCAAATCTTCAACATGAGTACCACTATTGTCAACTCAAGATCATGCGTAGGGTAATTCCTCTCATGAAATCTCAATTGTCTCTAAGCATAAGCCACAACTAGACCATTCTACATCAACACACCTCTCAGACTCGTCTCCAAAGCATCACAATATATAACAAAGGATTCACTTGGATTCGGTAAAATAAAAATTGGAGCAGACGTCAACTTCTTCTTGAGTTATTGGAAACTATCTTCACAATGCACATCCCAAACCTAGGTTTGACCCTTTCGAGTCAACTGAGTTAACAAAAATGCTAACTTTAAAAAACCTTGAATGAACTTCCTGTAGTAACCAGCCAATCCAAGAAAACTTCTAATCTCAGTGACAGACTTCAGAGTCTCCCATTGAAACACATCATTTATCTTTGACGGATCCACAACTATACCACCACTATAAATTACATGACCAAAGAAACTCATTTCCTTTAACCATAACTCGCATTTGGAAAACTTTACGTACAAATGGTTCTCTTTCAATGCCTACGATACAATTTTCAAATCACTTATAGCCTCATACCATCGTCCCTCATTTTCACTAGTAACACTGACACACCCCACGGAGAAACACTTGGTTGAATAATTTTTTTCTCAAGTAAATCTTCTAGTTGCTTCTTTAATTCCCCAACTTTGAAGTAGACATCCTATAAGGAGTCATCGACACCGGACTAGTACCAGGTACTAAGTCTATAGAAAAATCCACTTCGCGCTCTGAAGGTAAATCACTGATGTCTTTAGGAAACACTTCAGGAAATTCGCACGCTTCAAGAAGATCACAAACTACTCCCTTTCCTCTAGCTTCCAACAAAGCTAACATCACAAACACTTGTGCCATATCCTTCACAGACTCTCTCACTTGCTTAGCTGATACAAACATTAATTCTTCACCTCCATCAAATTCAAATTCACGCTCTGGAGGCAAGTTGTAGATATCTTTAGGAAAACATCAAGAATCACACACCACTGGCATACCACTAGTCGTGACATCGCTCTCTACTCCCCGAGAAACAACATTAACAATACCTGATTGTTCTCCCTAAAGACTTCTCAACTTGACCGACAGACAGGAATCTCAAATCCACAACATCTTAAGTGTTAGGAACAACAAAACTTTACCATCGCCTGAGCTCTTGCAATCAGCGGCACACTGAACCAACTTATCAAAACAATAGGTAAACACTTGGTTTAACTCCAACCAATTCATTCCAAGAATAACGTCAACTTGTTCCAACAAAATACAAACCGTACAAATCCTCAGGGAACATGTCACGATACTTAACACAACATTGGATCATCTATGGCCAAAAACATCGCCTTCCCCCTCACGAGGAAGAGACCAACGAGAACAACTTACTGTATTCCCTCAAGCATCACACCATTTTGTTAACAAAAACCATCCTCAAAATTGACCTCTCTATGGGTTCAGGAAAAGCAAAACATTCTCCAAAATAGGTTAACTAGACAACATTGCACTCTTGCATGCAACAACATGATGTCCAAGCTCTATACAGTTGGAATATCCAAGAGAAGCAGATGCTTCTCCCCCACTTGTTTCATTCCAAACCTGCAAATGGAAAACAAAACAAGCATCGACAATGTTCTCACACACATGTCGCATACTAGGGAACAAACATAATTAAACAACCTGGCTGGGCGGACCAACCAGGCTCTGATACCACTAATGTAACACCCTAAACCCCGCAATAATTTATCATATAAATTAAATATAAAATAAAACCACGTAGGGTATCACACCTTCATAACACACATGACCTACTCCGTAACACGGGTTTCAATAGTAAATTTTAATACACACATTTGTAATAAGGATGTTTACACGACATCCCACTTATCTGAATCATACATGGGATGTTTACACGACATCCATCTCATCTGATCGGTATTATATATTCACATAATAAGGCATTCATAACTTGTCACTGCATGCTCACTTCCATTTTAATGTATCATCACAGCGGAATTATCATCACAATTATGGAAGATAAAGCAAGTAATAACATCTAGTCTCAACTTCAATTATAATAACAAAATAAGAGAGTTGTAATCAATCAACTCAACATCTTAAGAATTCTCAACAACAAAATTAGTCTTATGACTTCAACATAATCATACATAAGGAATAAATAAGCATTTAACCCAACCCGATGTTACATGATTAGAGCAAGGTACCACTAGTAAAAGCGACAAAATAAAGAAGTAATCCAAGAGCTACCTTCCACTTACTTCAGCAATACTACTCTTGAGTATTTGCACGATGTCCATGTAAAGGTAACATTCAAACCGAAAGGGTGAGAGTTCATTTCAATAACAACGATATGGAATGAAGGATAGCGTACAACATTTACACAATCATGCACAATAATATATCACATTCTTACATCCAATTCATAATCAACACCATACACGACAACTTCTCAATTATCATCAACATCATACAAAACCACATCTCAATTATCATTAACATCATATGCAACAACATCTCATCCAACAACACATCAATAACAACCAATACAAATGCAACACTTATGCAATATACTCAACACCGACTCGACATGCATGTGGTACCAAATATGAACACTCAGGTTAATCTCACTCCATGATCCCCATCATAGGATCGATTTCCTCTTGGAACCGGAGCATACCAAAATCACTACCATCACCATAGGTAACACTTCACTAATCCCCCATAATAGGAATTAGCTACTCGCACCCGATCCATCATAAGGCTCACCAAAACTAGTTACCATCAATATAGATAACACTTCACTAATCCCTCATAATAAAAATTATCTACTCGCACCCGATCCATCACCATAGAATTGAGGCTCACCAAAATTGGAGCGAAGCTCGTACACCAAGATGCATGACTCTCAAGTAACATGCATCAACGCAACAAGGTTCACCTAAAGGATCCCCACACACATCTCATCATTTATGCATCACATCATTCATTATTTAACAACCAATTCATGTTACCACGTGAATAATATCAACAAACAGAATCAACTCATCAACATCTTAACATCATCAATATAACAACATAATTATCACACCACGATATTACAATAATGCAACGATTCATCAACCAAACGTATAAACTAATACATTTATTAACATACTAGGTATATTAATATTATTAAAACATCTCAATAATCACTACCATGTTATAGGTATGGGAATTAGCTTTCTAACGCTTCCAATGGCATCAAAATCGGACTTACGGAATAAAAGTTATGACCAAAATCGTCGGGATATGTCAACAATTCATTAACTAAACGCATGAACAAAACTTCACCAACACAGTAGGCATAGGAATAATACTTAAACAATTCACTTATCACCATCTTGTTATATCTTTGAGAGTTATCTTTTTAATACTTCAAACCCCAACCCAAAATGATTCACGAGTTGAAAGTTATGATCAAAACCGTGCACGAAGGCGTTACTAAAACGTTATTGTTTTCTAAAATTTCCAACATAATTTTCATCTTTTTTAACCCCCAAAACATCCATGAAATAATCACTAAAATTCTTTTATCCCTGAAACAAAATTATATCCCTCTATTTCAGATATCCAACGCTTCAAACAGAATTCGATTTGGATTTACGGATCAAAAGTTATGGCCAAAATGATTTCGACCGAAAAACACAAAAAAAGGCTCCCGCGCAAAACGCACTCGTGAGGGAAAGAATGCTGAATTTTCTGCGTTTTTCATCGTTGGAGGCCTTCAGGACCTCCAATTTTGATTTTGTAAAAATCCAAATGCTCAGAAAATTATAACTCATGCAATACTCTAATTGTCTAAAGTTAATTTATAGTTCTAACACAATTAAATCATTTAATCCAGTTTTAAGATTATGTCTAGAACCTTCGAAATTGCAACAATGATGAATATATGTTCAATCATAAAAACAGAAAAATGTATACACATAAGCGACACAAAATTCATCATATAAAAACCATCATATCATCCAAATTCAAAATTATGAATCAAAACACTCAATCCTAAAGAGGTTAAAGATTCCTCCATTCTACCCTTCTACCATACTCATTACCGTTGGAACAAGTTTCCACCCTTACCTGAATTCCTTACAAAAATTCTGAATTGAAATTTTCACCCTCTTCTCTTGATCACCTTCCTTATTTCCTATTTGCTCATTTTTCTCAAATGTCACGTACTGTGAAAATCCCCTAAACCTAGGTTCCTCTTAACTTTTTTTTAGGGTAAACTTTTCCAAATCACCAACTTGGCCCAAACTTAATTATCTCATATTCCTTCCTCCCACTAACTTTCTCAATTTCTCATATTTGACCCAATTATTCTATTTTCACTAATTAATATAATAAAAATAAATAAAACATTATTTTTAATTATCAAAACAATTCTAAATTATTCTACTTACTTTTATCATCCATCTATATCCCTAACTCAAGGATACATACTTCGCCAACACCCAGCCACAAAATAAATTATCAAAATCCATAACTCAAACAATTAAAATATAATAAAATATCTAATAAAAAACGGGGTTACAAATGTCATATATATGATGAAGACATTTGTGTTAGATCCTCTTATTACAAGAGTGCTAGTGATAATATAAGTGATAATTAGAATCACGGAAAGTCGTATGTTGTTCCTGATGGTAAAGGTAAACATTGGTTTCAGTAGAAGAATAATGGTGGGAAGATTCATAGTCTGTGTGTGTGGGGGGGGGGGGGGGTGCTTCTGCTCCTCTCAAATGTTTTAAATATGGGGTTAATGGTCATCGTGCTTTAGAGTATACTACCTTGATATGCTTCAAGTGTGGAAAGGCGGGGCATAGAGCTTCTGAATGCAAGAGTGATGTGGTAACTTATTTCAACTATGGAGAGAGTGGTTATACTAGCACATAATGTCATAAGCCTAAAAAGACTCGGGATGTGAAAGCTGGTGGAAAAGTATTTGCTCTTAGTAGTGCAGAGGCCTCCATATCTGATAATCTGGTTCAAGGTACTTGTTTCATTAATGATATCCCTTTAATTACTATCAATGATACTTGTACGACACATTCCTTTATATCTACTGATTGTGTGAAGAGATTGGGTCTTGTGGTGTCTTCTATGAATGGTAGCATGATTATTGATACCCTAGCAAATGGGCCGATAACTACTTCTTTAGTTTGTTTAAATTTTCCGTTGACAATATATGGTATGGACTTTGACATCGACTTAGTTTTCTTAACGTTGAGTCAACTTAATGTTATCTTGGGTATAAACTGTTAAAGTTCAACTGTATTTATATCAACTGATATAACAAGACAATATTGTTTCCTGAGTTTGTAGAAGAGAAAAGTCTGCGGTTTATTTCTACTAGACAGGTTGAAGAATTCAAGAAAGATGAAGCTATAGTGTTTACGGTGTTTGCTTTCTTTCAAATTAAGGGTAAAGCGGCATTGGATGATCTTCCTATAGTGTGTGAATTTTCATATGTGTTCCCTGATGATATTACTGATTTACCGCCAGAGAAAGGTTTAGTTCGCCATAGATTTAGTACCCGGTACTAGACCTGTGTCGATGGCACCTTATAGAATTTATCTAGTAGAATTGAGTGAGTTTAAGAGTCAACTGGAAGATCTTCTTAATAAGAAATTTTTCAGACTGAGTGTGTCACCTTTGGGAGCTCTAGTGTTGTTAGTGAAGAAGAAAGACGACATTATGAGATTGTGTGTTGATTGCCATCAGCTGAATAAGGTCATCGTCAAGAATAAGTATCATCTTTCTAGGATCGGCGACCTTATGGATCAATTAGTGGGAGCCAATGTTTTCAGTAAGATCGACTTGAGACGGGTAGTCATCAAATTCGAGTAAAGGATGAAGATATCCCGAAGATTGACTTCAGGACATGACACAGTCACTATGAGTACTCAGTGATGTTGTTTGGTGTGTCTAATGCTTCTGGTGTATTTATGGAGTATATGAATAGCATCTTCCATACCTATTTATGCTAATAACTACTTTGAAGAATAGTTTGTTAATTGTCTTGGAGAGAAAAGTCAAGAACATTAGAAGCTCTTGAAATCTATCATATTAGAACTTAAGTTACCAGTTTCTGAAGAAATGATCTACTCTTTGAGTCTGAAGCATTAACCTTGTTGTTTGAAAAAGATTTCAATCAGGAATCTGAACCATGCATTAAGTTCTAAGGAATTATAAATTCCATGTTAATCAGAGGCTTTTTAAGAAGAATTCGTAACCAGACTCTGAAAGCTCTTTCAAAGATTTAAAAATGATTTCAAAGAGAACTAGGCCCTAAAGCTTATTCAAAAGAGTTCAACCAAGCTTCTAAAGTGAATTTCATCATAATATTGATTTTGACAACCAGTGCTCTAGATAAGTTCAAGCAACTTCTGAAGACAAACCAAATTCTGATGGAAGGTCATTCTGGAACTTCAAAAAGGTTAATCAGGAAAGTGCTCTTTCATTCTGATTTTATCTTTTTAGGATTATACATCTCAGGGGGAGCTTTGTGATTTTGTAAGATGTATATTTATGTGGTTACCCTGTACAAAATTGTTCATCAAAATACATGTTTTTGTCATCATTAAAAATGGGGAGATTGTTAGAACAATATTTGGTTCTGCATCTATACCTTGAGTTTTGATGATAACAATGTTGTATTTATATGAGAACAATTTTGGTACCCTAATGGTTTGTTATTGTGTAGCTTTAACAACCAGTTCTGATTCTGAGTTTATGACGTGCAACATCATCAGTTTCTTAATATTGTGTTCTGAATTCCGCTTCTGCGTTAATCATGAGAAGTTAGGAAATATGTCAAGTTGTTGTTGCAATGATCTTTCTACTTATGTGTTGATTCACTCCTGAAAAGTTTCTGAAGAGACATTATGTTGTTGCTGCAACATTCTCTTTGTTTCTCCTTCTGGATGTCACTATAATCATCAAGCTTCTGATGAATGACAAGCTTCTGAAGTTTTTTTACTTAGCTGAAGATTCTGAAGATCTCAAGCCAGAAGCTGAAAATTATCAAGGTTCTAACTGAAGATTCTGAAGATCTCAAGTCATGCGTTGAATATTATCAAGGTTCTGACTGAAGATTCTGAAGATCTCAAGCCAGACGTTGAAGATTATCAAGGTTCTGACTGAAGATTCCGAAGATACTAAAGATGTCAAGATTCTGACTAAAGATTATGAAGTTTCTAAACCCAGTTGTATGTTTCTTCATTTCATGCTTCATCGTCTATTTATCAGTTTCTTCATTTCATGTTTCATCATCTATTTATCAGAAGCCAATAAATTTGAAGATAAGATTAAAATGGATATGTGATCAAATAGTACATGGTACAAATCAAATATTCCTTCCACTACCTGAAATCATGGGCAAAGGACAATATTATACATCACACATGTCACTGATATTGTGGGCGAAAGACGGTAGTGTGTATCACTCCTTTCACCAACCCAACAGTGGATAGTCGTTGTATTGGTATCCTTATTTTTCCCTCCAACAATCTCTTTTCTTATGATATATAAGTGGGACTTGGAGACTTGAAGAAAATGATGAGACATACTACAATATTTAACAAGTCTGTTTCTTCGTGAAAAGCTATCATTTTTGTACACAGTTTTTCTTTAAGTGTTTGTTTTTCATTTGTGTAAAATTTGCTTGTGGAGAAGCAACTTGTAAACATAAAACCTTGATTCAAACTTGTTGTTTGTGATTCCTTAATGAGACTAGGGTATAGTCGTATCTTTGAGAAAACAAAGAAGGTTATTCTTTGTGTTTATTGTAATTAGTTAATTATAGTGGATTAAGTCTTTATGTATAAGGCAAAATCACCTTGACGGGTGAACTGGAGTAACTTTGAGTTTCAAGCGAACCAGGATAAAAATACTTGTGTTTTTATCTCTTTATTCTTAGTATTTGTATGGTGTTCCTGAGTTGGTAAAAAGTTTTTGTTTTTAAAACCCAATTCAAACCCTCAATTCTTGTGTTTTCACACCTTCAAATATTACAGTGAGCAGATACTTAGGTTTCAGCGAGGCAGCGTTCACAGCTGAAGGGCATAATTACAACAAAGTTATGCACATTTTTGTGACTTGTGCAGAAACTTTAGTCTCTAGGGTCCTAGTGTACACAAGCTCTTTGTTTATTATGTTGCCTAAAAGCACATTAAGTCAATTGCATTTTGAGTGATTGGAGATGAGGGCAAGTGCTTTGATTGTCCGAGCTTTTGATGGATCTTTGAGGGAGGTCATTGGGGAAGTAGATTTGCCAATTTGCATGGGTTCCCATCAGTTTATCACCATTTTCTAAGTCATGGATATCCACTCTGCCTATAGTTGCCTATTAGGGAGGTCATGGATCCATGCGGTCAGCACCGTAACTTCTACTCTACATCAGAAATTGAAGTTCTTATTTGAAGACAAGCTTGTCATCGTCTGTGGCAAGGAGGATTCTATAATCAACGAGTTATCTTCCTTCAGATATGTAGAAACTGAGGAGAGAATAGTCGAGGTTCCTTTCCAAGGTTTAGATTTTGAAGAAGTCATCTCCGCCTCTACCAATCAGAGCCAGTCAGTAACCATGGTGCTAACATCAGCCAAGAGTGCTAAGCAGACTCTTAATAATGGTCTTCTCCTAGGTTAGGGCCAGACTGTGAGGGTATTTGAGAAGTATGACCACTTTGGTATCGGTTACCGTCCTACTTCCCATCATCCAGTTGCGAGGGGAGGTGAGAAGTTCAACCTAATCAAGTTTAGTAGTGCAGGCTACTAGCTGTAACACCTCAAAATTTGCCCTCCTCTCTTGGGACTAGTTTAGCATATGGCATTTCATGTTTTAGGACATTAGGCATTTGCATATTGCATATCATGTGGTAATAATGAAGTCATCCTCCAAAGTCTTTTTCAGAAGATGAGAGGTTAAGAGATTCAAGTTTGAGGGTCTTATTGAATTGATGATCAACCATCTGAGGGTTTTACATCTCATTAGGGTTTTCTTGGTCCTTCAAGGAGGTTGAGTATTATCTTGTTTGCAAGGGTATATCACCATCATCATGGTTCTATCATCACCAAGGGCTTCATGATTCATGATCAGTTTCCTTTGGATTAGGGTTTTGACCTCTGGTCAACCCTAATCAATGATTTCTATTCCAGTCAGGGTTTTTCAAGGAGAAGAGGTATTCTATTGAGGTGGAGATCACATGGTTATGTGGAGAAGCTTATTTGAGCTAGGGTTTCATTTCTGAGCCAATTCCTCAAGTGGTTGAGGCTCAAGCTGATCAGAGCATGTCAAGGTCATCTAAGGACCTATACAGTCAACTGTGCCAGAATTGAGGGCTAGGAGGGGGAGAAATGGTTTGAGACACTTCATTCATGTCCAAAAGAGGCTTATTCATCATGTTAAACATCTACCTTGAAGAATTTGAAGCCAAATCAAAAGTTTCCCAAAATGGAAAGTGACCTGTAATTGAAAGTTTCCAAAAATGGCAAGTTTTTGGACCAACTTCAACTTGACTTTCCAACATCAAAGGAGCTTCAAATGAAATTTTGTCCAACATGAAAGTTGAAGATCTTTCTCTTCCATTTCCAAAAAGTCCAAGATCATGAGCATCTGATGAATGGTTGAGGAGTTATGAGCAAATGGTCATCAAGTGTGCATGGAACTTCAAAATGCCATAACTTTTGATCCAAAACTCCAAATGAAGCCACTCTTTTTGCAAAATTCTTGTCTTGACCAATGCTTTCTAAATCTATCATTGCATTGCATGAAAAAGGTTCACATAATCATGTGTTCATTCATATGCATTTTGGAGGGAAATTGGGGAATTTAAATTTGGTGCAAGCTACAAGCCTAATTCCAATCCCATTGTGTTCATTAGGTGATTTTGTGTGAATGTGAAGCATTGCATGCTACTGTTCACGTGTGAACTAAGCCATGCACTTTCATTTTTCATTTTTTGCAAAACACTCCAAATGTCCTTAATTATAATTAACCAAGCTTAATGTGGATTAGCAAAGTCATTAGCACATGGTATATAAGCTTAATTGTAACAGAATTTGGCTTAATCACATTTTCTAGATCTAGAATTTGCTTTTCCCTCCAAAATTCTCTCTCATTGGATTTCAAAAATTCTCCACACAAACACGCTATTTCTTCATAGAATCATGATCATGGAAGAGTTTTGAGCAAGATCCAGCCATAATTCGTGGAAATTGAGCAAGATTTGGAGTTGTTCAAGCACATCAACACTTCAATGGAGGTTTGAAATTCAACAAGATCCAGGACAATTCAAGTGCCAATTCCTACACAGAGCTTCATATCAAGGTTGGAGGAGAAGATCTGGATATTTTTTGAAGCTTGAATCCGCTGTTTTGGTCACTGGACAACATGTTGGTGGATTTTCGAACCTTTTCTTTTGCTAATTCATGCATAGGATCTTGTAGATCTCATTGTAAGACCCCAATTTTGTCCCTAAGATCCCTCATGGCATCATATCATATCACATCATTGCCTCAAGGATCATTGTGCACCTTTGCTTCCTTCCTTGTGGGCGGGTCTTTTGAGTGTGGTTCTTGATCACCAAGCATGTTTAGCATTTGTATATCATTGCTTTTCATTTGTTTACTAACCAAAAGTACAAAAATATTGTCATCTAACCTTGTTACTTGCAGATGAAGCAATTAGGTCAAGCCAGTCACAGGCATTCATTGAGCAATAGATGGTGGCCATTCTTGAGAATTTGGGCACCATGATCATTCATAAGAGATTCATATGAGTTGTGATATCATTTGGAATCAAGATCTCAAGTGGTAGAGGCTTGAAATTCATCAAGGCATGGTTCAGTCAACCAAAACCCTAGCAAAGTCAATTGTGGTCAACTGTGCATAAAATCAAGGATTTGATGGTGGGAAATGGTTAGAAAGATCTTATTCATATCCATACAAGCCTCATATAACATGTCAAACATCATCATTGAGGAATTGGAGGTCAGACAAAAAGTTTCCAAAAATAGCAAGTGACCTGTAATTTCCAACTGCCAAAAATGGAAAGGTCTTCTCCTCAACTTTACATCATCAAGCAAGCTTCAAATCAAAATTTGTCCAACATGAAAGTTGAAGATCTTGCTCTTACCTTTCCAAAAAGTCCAAGAACATCCATTTCTCATTTATGGTTGGCAAGTTATGATCAAATCATTTTCAAGAAACTTTGAACTTCAAGGAGGCATAACTTTTGCATCAAAAGGCCAATTCATGTGATTCTTTTTTGAGCAAACTCCATTTGACATGCTCTATCATAATCCATCATTACATTTCATCAAAAATCATCACATAAAAAGTCCATTTTTCAAGTGAATCAATTTGAATTTTGGTGGGAAAAAGGTCATTTTGAAAAGTACACATGATTTTCACTCCAAACCAATTGCAATGGCCTTGAAACAGAAATTTGGACTTGCTGCAAGTGAAATTTTACTGTTCCATTGGTTATATTTGGATAAGGGCATTTTGGCATTTTTGCAAAAAGCTTCATTTCACTAATCCAATCCATTTTGCCTAATCATGTTTAACAATGTTGATTAACAAGGGGTATTTAAACCTAATCATAACAGAAAATCGATGAACAATCACAATCTCAGATCCAAACTCGAAATTCTCTCAAATCTCTCAAATTCTCTCAAACTTTTTTTAAACTTTTCCATCGAAATTCTTGATTCTTTTTGCTTTTGCTTGTGTTGATCATCATCTACAGGTATTGTTGGAGATCTATTGAAGAAGAATCGTGGAAAATTCTTGAAGATTGCAACTGTTGAAGCTTGAGCATGTTCATGGCATTTTGAGATTTCTGCGAATTCAAGCTGTGTTGAGCTGAAGTCTTGATTCCATACACTCATCCAAGCATCATTGAGCACCTGTTTCATATTTCCAAGCTTTGAATCCAACAGAATCAAGATCTGCATCTTCATTGAGGTAAAACTCGATTGCTCCAATTCTCATAATTATCATGTGGCTTTGGTAGATCTCAGCATGTAGATCATTTTGCAACTTGAATCGTTCATTTTCATTAGATATTAAGGAACTTATGTGGATTTGAAATCTGGATTGTGAAACTTATTTCGATCGATTCTTTGCATGTGGTTGAAATTAATTGAAATCAATGTTAGATTAGTGCTCTATGATGAATGTTGGTTCGATCCATATAATTTTTATTGATTTCTGTGATGAAAAGTTCATGAGCATGATGAACAGCATGAATATGATGATGAATGTCCAGTTTTCGTTTCCAGATGATGCATTGATCTTCATTTGCCAGGATTTGCATGTAATTCGTGTTTGTATAGCCATGCACCAGTAACACGCTGCCACCTCACTTAATGAAACGGTGTGTTTCATTAAGTGAGTGCCACTTTTGAAATCCGTGCGTGTTCGATTCCGGATTCTAGCATTCTTCATTTGGCTTTTTGACATTATTTCCAATTTCATCTTCCATGTTACATGCTTCCTTCCATGCATTTTTTATTTTTTTTTTCACAATCAAAAAAATCATAACTCTCTCAATAATCATCCAATTGACATGCAATTTTTTGTGGAATGTTCCTCATCATGTCCTTTATTTTTTGATGATTTTTAATAAATTTGTGCACGGCTGAAAAAAATAATTGCCTAGGGTTTATGTTCATATGTCATTTCTTGCATATAGCTTGCCATTTTGTTTGTGAAATTCTGATGCTTGATCCAAAATTCTTGAAATTTTACATGTGTAATCTAGACCCATTCCTGGTCATTTTGGTATATGGTTTGTGATTTTTGCCTTCCTGGATTATGAGTTATGATGTGATCATTGGAGGTGTGACAATGCATGTCACACCATTTCTTGTTCATTTTGTGGAATTTCTTTACCATGTCTATTGAACTTGAATTGATCTGGACTTTTGCATGTTGATACTTATGGGTGTTAAGTTTGCTTGTGATTTTTCCTGGAATTTTTGAATGCATTTTCTATTTGTTTGAGAATTTCTCCCCTGTTTGACCAATTGTGAACCTTTTGTGAGTCATGATCTCATATGTTTTGTGAAATTCTTGTGGTTTATTGTAAAGACTTGAAATTTGGCATGTGTATTATAGAAATCTTGAAGTTTGCCATGGCTTTGGTCTCACTCATTTATCTCATGTCATTTCTGTTTTATGCTTGCTTGAAGTTGATGCATGATTTGGTACCTTGTATGAGCTTGCTTGAACATGATTTGACTTGTTGGTTTTAATTGATATGCTTCCACTTATCCAATTAACATGATTTTTGGTGTGTTGCTCATTAAATGTGTTCTGTTTAGGCAGGATTTTTCTTGGAATTTATTGATCCATGTTTGATTTGATATGCTTGTGTTCATTCTGTTTACTCCAATGTGTTTCAATTTGCATAGTTTGACATGTTTTGCTTATGAAATGGAATTGGTGCATAGTTTTGATATGAGACCAATTGGACTTTGTCCTTGTTTGATTAATCTTGATTTTGGTTAATTGTCATGTTCTGTTTTAAATTTTTTCCTCATTTTTGACCCTAGGCTTTGGCCTAAGGGTTTACTTCTCATGTTTGAAGCTTTGTTTCAGGTTGTACATACAAGTTACACAATTGATGATGCCTCATCTTGAGAGCATTTGATATTTGCTTTGGGATTATAAATGTGTGTTTTGTAGGTTGAAGTTGATTCAATTGGGATTGATTTGTAGCTTTTGCCTTTGCCTATTTTGGTTGTCTGTTGCATTAACTGTTGGTTGATTGTCTGTATAGCATACTGATTTGTTTGATGTTTCCACATGTACACTTAGTTGCTATAGTTCATTGTGAACTTGCTATTGCTTTGCTTGATAGCTTAAGCATTGAGGTATAGCATCTCTTCTTCGTGTAGTCTGGAAGACCTGGCCTGTTACTTGGCCAGGCACCTGTCTGAAGTCCTCCTTAAGAGGCAATGTCTGTGATTGTTTATTTTTGTCCCCAAGCAGGAAAAGTCCTTCTAACAAGGCAATTGGTAGATAGAAGAGATATGTAGCCTATCTCCTACTATTCTGTGTGTCTTCCCTCTGCTTACATTACATGTTTGTAGCATTGGGGATCTTAACCCAAGATCTATCGAGTCGTTAACTTGTGGAGAGAGTTCCAACTTTCTGAACTCCCACACCTTCTGATATTCAAAGCTCTCCCTGACCAGAGCATGAGGCACACCCCTCATATCCTTTCATCTGCTTCACCTTAACCCTCAATGTTAAGGTTAAGAGCACCATTTACCCCATTTTAGTTGACTTTAAAGTCTAACCCTTGCTTGAGCCTAATTGCTTGGTTATAGTGTGTGCTAAATGACTTTGTTTGATTGATTGCTTGGTGCATCTGTACATTGTTTGCTTGCATACCTTAGTGCATTTATCATCATTAATTGTGCATTATTGCATGAGCATCATTTCATATCTTTGTGATCCATCTTTGGCTTACCCATTGAGGACAACTGTAAGTCAATTCATTGGCTATTGTTCCTAGGATTGGGAAGGGATAGAGTGTAAGACCATTTCATTTGGCCACTTATGTCCATTGCTTGTTTGTTTGTTGTATGTGAGGATGCAAGTGTAAGACCATGTTGTTGGCTTTTGTATTCCTACGATCATCTGTTGGAGATTAGAGTAAGCCCAGATAGATTGGCGTCTGATATCCAAGTTTTGTTTCACTTTGAGGAGATTAGAGTAAGCCCATAGATTGGCATCTGACATCCACATTTTGTTTTGTTTTAGGAGGTTGGAATAAGTCCATTTATTGGCATCTGACATCCTTGTTTGTTTTAGGAGACTGGTGTAAATCCATCTATTGGTATCCGGTATCCACCTTTGTTGTGAGATTGGTATAAGCCCAGCAATTGGCCTCCGATATCATTTGTCTCGCTTATTTGTTATTGCTCATTTGCCTATTCCTAAGGACACACTTGAATCATCTTCTATATGATTTCAAGAGGTGAACCTTTCCGAGAAGTTTTACACTCCATTCTCCATACCCTCTTTGTCCTAAACCTTTTCACATTTGCTTTCAAAACTTTGATACTATTGTGCAAACATTCTTCATGTCTTTTCAAATTAGAAACCTGGACCCTAAGTCCTTGACTTTTCAAACTCCATTTCATAATACTTCTTTGAATCAATCCTAATCATACCTTGACCATATTTTGTGAATACTCATAATCAATTAACTTCACCCATTCAATTGTTTTGTGGCTTTGTCCATTGTTAATATGTTTTCATACATTAGCCATAGGTTTCAATTACCATAGTGGTTGATGTAAATCTTGCCTTATCCTTAGTGAGTTGATTGTAAGTCTTCCATACTTATTATAGGGTTAACCCCTCACTAGTATGTTGAAGCCGTCCTCGCATGGTGGATTGTTGATTCAGGTTGAGTCTTCTCCCATTGGTAATGAAAATCCTTAATGCTTGTGTTTTAAAATGAACTCACTGACTTTTGGAAATCTTTTAGCCGAACTACGGCGTTTTGATCCTTACCTTTGATGGAAGGTACGTAGGCAACGGGTTCATCCGTTCAAACACAAAAACAATAAGAATTGTACATTCTTTTCTCATCATCCCATTCATGTTTGCACAATATGTCATAAACAAATAAACATTTTTATATACAACAAGTGTGAAAAGGGCTCCCTAGGAGTACCTAGGACGTGATGGGTGCCTAACACCTTCCCATTGCGTAATTTACCCCTTACCCAGATTCTCTGATCTTTTCATTAGTTTTCTACGCGTAAAACTTCTTAGGCTTTTGTTCGCTTTTTAGCCATTCCTTAGGATAAATAAAAGTGCGGTGGCGACTCGATTCTTTGTATACTTTGCTTTTGATTTAATCAATAAATCATAAAGTGAAGAATACACCGCTACAGAAAAGTGGCGACTCCACTGGGGATAAGATTAGACCTTCCCTGGTGGTATTGCCTACTTTTCACCCTTGTTGTATGATATTGTTTATTTGTTATTTGACATATTTTTGTACAATTTGGGATAACTGTATTGATTGTAATGTTTGAATTGCCTGATATACAATTGCTGTTTGCTTTGGTGATCTCTGTGAGATGAGTTCTATACCCGAACTCGAGTGCACCTTAGGATATGAGAATTGCGTAGTCTTGTTGACTGGTGTGGAGTATTCCTTAGCCAGTTGACTTGCGAGTCCATTCACTTGGTGGAGGTCATGTTGGATTAATAATGTCACACAAGTTATTTGTGGTTAGGCATTATTATTTCAATCATGTGCCTTAGAAGCCAAGGACCTTAGTTTACCAAACCCATCTTGGCCTATTTTTAGGACGTAGTGCGGAGGTCGTTCAGATGTAAGATCTGATGCGATTGTTACGCGATACTACACTCATAAGAGTCTCTCTTGAGAATATTTTTGGAATACGAGTATTCGTTCCTCCGATAATATCCGAGAGATGGGACGATGATTATGGGAACCTCTGGTAGAACATGTCTGGCAGGTTTAAACCCTAGTACACTCCCTTTGGGTGGTTCTTAACCAAGACTCCATGCTCGTGACTCTCAGCAAACCCGTGATTCATGGTTGAGTCGTTCAGACAACCTTAATATCAATGGAACTTGGGTGTTGATAGGGTGTAAAACCTAAATCCACCAAAATGGATGATTGATATTAAGGATGATTGAGCCGGTTCATGTACCGTTAATATCAATGGAACTCGGGTGTCGATAAGGTGAAAACCTAAATCCGCCAAAATGGATGATTGATATTAGGGATACTATGAGCTTTCCCATGACCTTTGTCTGGTGTGACTTGCTTGATCCTTGAGTGTGATTGTTGCATTCATGCATTCATGCATTCATCTGCATTCATGTCATCAGAAAAAAGGAAAAATTTCAAGGAACTCAAAAGAGTTTATTTGCAAAAAATTTCAAACATGGAAAAAAACGGAAATTTTTTTTACCTGATATATCTGATGAGATATTCTCATATACGATCAAAATGCTTAAATATTTCAAAGTTTGCAAATAAAACCCTCGAGTTTCTTTGAAATAAAAAACAAGCATATGCACAAGCACTTCATGCATCATTTGCATAAGCGGGTATTTTGTTCCGGTCTCCCGTCCTGTGGTCTGACCTTGCGATCTTCATTTATTTTGAAGACGCACTTCGCCGGTACTACACTGGGTTATCTCTGCTAGATTGATGGATCATCTAGAGCAAGAGGGCTGTGAACTCAGAGAGGAATTTGCCAGACAAAGTGCTTTTGATGGATTTACTCCTGGTTAGCCACTTGGCTTCTTTCTCATATATTGACGCTGAGGATGAAGTTGGAACGCCGTTCCAAGCTTTATCTATTGATGAACCAATTGAGAAGAAGTCTCCTTCATTTTCTTCCTACAAAGATGCGAAACTGACCATTGAATGTGGTGCAGTTGCTGGTTTAGGAAAGATGATTGAGCTTGAAGACAATAGATCCCGGGCTGGCATTGGCTACTGTTCTGGGGCATATAATGAGCAAGGTTTGTTCAAGAGTGGAGGATTCATCCATGACGATCAACCCGAAGAAGCTGCTGCTATCTTGGAAGAGGACGCAGAGGATCTGAACAATTTCGTCATACCTGGTGGTGTCTGCCACAATTGGGTCGCTGTAGATGTTCCTACAGTCATCCATAGATCAGAGTAATTGTTCACTTTGTTCAAAACCCTTCTCCCATGCCAAAAGGAGAAGTGATGACATTGTTGGCAGCATTTAATACAATGATATTTCATTCAATTAATGCATTGTTAAACATTTGTTTTTCCATTTGTTTTCACTTTTTGCTTTTTGCATGAAATCAGTGATCACAAAAAACCCATAAAAACAAGAATAAAAGCTGCATTTTTCATCTGCATAATGATTTGCTTGTTTTAAATTCTAAAGTTTTTCATTAACCTAAATCATTATGCAGGTTAATTCTAAAACCCATTGAACATAATGATCCAACGCCATCTCCCAATTTTGAATCCCCTGTATTTGAGGCAGAGGAAGATGATGTTGAACGGATTCCTGATGAAATTACCCGTCTCCTTGAGCACGAGAAGAAGATCATTCAGCCGCACCTTGAAGATCTGGAAACAATCAACTTGGGGTCTGAGGATTGTGTTCGTATGGTGAAGATTGGGGCACTTCTTGAAGAGTCTGTCAAGAAGAGATTGATTGAGTTGCTATGAGAATATTCCGATATCTTTGCTTGGTCATATGAAGACATGCCGGGTCTAGATACAGATATTGTGCAACATTTCCTGCCTTTGAAGCCTGAGTGCGTGCCTGTGAAGTAGAAGCTCAGAAGAACTCATCCTGATATGGCGGTGAAAATCAAAGAGGAAGTTCAGAAGCAAATTGATGCGGGGTTTCTGGTGACTTCTACATATCCTCAATGGGTGGCCAGTATTGTGCCTGTTCCTAAGAAGGACGGAAAAGTCCGTATGTGCGTTGATTACAGAGATTTGAACAAAGCTAGTCCGAAAGATGATTTTCCCCTACCACACATTGACATGTTGGTAGACAATACAGCTAAATTCAAAGTCTTTTCCTTTATGGACGGATTTTCCGGTTATAATCAAATCAAGATGGCACCCGAAGATATGGAGAAGACAACATTCATCATACCTTGGGGAACATTCTGTTATCGAGTGATGCCCTTCGGTTTGAAGAACGCCGGAGCCACGTATCAACGAGCTATGACTACCTTGTTTCATGATATGATGCACAAGGAGATAGAGGTCTATGTTGATGATATGATTGCTAAGTCCCGAACGGAAGTTGAACATATTGAGCATTTGTTGAAGCTTTTTCAGCGTTTGAGGAAGTTTAGACTTCGTCTGAATCCAAACAAATGTACATTTGGAGTCCGTTCCGGCAAGTTGTTGGGTTTCGTTGTCAGCGAAAGAGGTATTGAAGTTGATCCTGCCAAGGTCAAAGCAATACAAGAGATGCCTGCACCCAAAACTGAGAAGCAAGTCCGAGGTTTTCTTGGCCGCTTGAACTATATTTCTAGATTTATATCCCACATGACTGCCACATGTGCGCCGATATTCAAGCTCTTCCGGAAAGATCAGTCTCATGACTGGACCGAGGATTGCCAGAGAGCTTTCGACAGTATCAAAGAGTATCTGTCTGAACCTCCGATCTTGTCTCCGCCTGTGGAAGGAAGACCTCTGATTATGTATTTGACTGTTCTTGAAGACTCGATGGGTTGTGTACTCGGTCAACAGGATGATTCGGGGAAGAAAGAATCTGCTATATACTACCTCAGTAAGAAGTTTACTGATTGTGAGTCTCGGTACTCTATGCTTGAGAAGACGTGCTGTGCTTTGGCTTGGGCAGCTAAGCGTTTGCGCCAGTACATGATAAATCATACAACTTGGTTGATATCCAGAATGGATCCAATTAAGTATATCTTCGAGAAGCCTGCTTTAACTGGGAGGATTGCCCGTTGGCAGATGTTGTTATCTGAGTATGATATCGAGTATCGAGCTCAGAAAGCTATCAAAGGTAGTATCTTGGCTGACCATTTAGCGCACCAGCCGATTGAAGATCATCAGTCTGTTCAGTACGACTTCCCTGATGAGGAAATTCTGTATTTGAAAATGAAAGATTGTGATGAGCCTACACTGGATGAAGGTCCGGAACCTGGTTCCAGATGGACGATGGTGTTTGATGGCGCTGTGAATCAGTACGGAAATGGTATTGGGGCAGTAATCATTACTCCTCATGGCACACATATTCCGCTTACAGCAAGGCTAACTTTCAAATGCACGAATAATATGGCTGAGTATGAGGCCTGTATTATGGGACTTGAAGAGTGTATTGATTTGAGAATCAAGCATCTTGACGTGTATAGTGATTCGGCCCTAGTTGTTAATCAGATCAAGGGTGAATGGGAGACGAATCAGCCAAGTCTCATTCCGTACAGAGATTATGCAAGAAGGATTTCAACGTTCTTTACAGAAGTTGACTTTCATCATATTCCTCGAGAGGATAATCGGATGGCAGATGCTCTTGCTGCGCTTGCTTCCATGATTGTTGTCAAGTATTGGAATGAGGTGCCCAATATTACCGTGATGCGCTTGGATAGACCAGCTCACGTGTTTGCAGTTGAAGAAGTGATTGATGACAAGCCTTGGTATTTTGATATCAAGAATTTCTTTCAGAACCAGGTCTACCCGATTGGGGCATCTGTGAAAGATGGGAAAACTTTGAGAAGGTTGTCAGGCAGTTTCTACCTCAGTGGTGAAGTGCTGTATAAGAGAAATTTTGACATGGTTTTGCTCAGATGCGTGGATAGACACGAAGCAAACCTGTTGATGACTAAGGTCCATGAGGGTTCATTTGGTACTCATTCCAATGGACATGCCATGGCTAGAAAGATATTGAGAGCAGGCTACTATTGGCTGACAATGGAGTCTGACTGCTGCAAATATGTGAAGAAATGCCACAAGTGTCAGATTTATGCGGATAAGATTCATATTCCTCCGACACTTCTGAATGTGATTTCATCACCATGGCCTTTCTCTATGTGGGGAATTGACATGATCGGCATGATTGAGCCGAAAGCGTCCAACGGACACCGGTTTATTCTCGTAGCAATTGACTACTTCACCAAATGGGTTGAAGCCGCTTCGTATGCGAATGTGACCAGACAGGTGGTTGTGAGGTTTATCAAGAACCAGCTGATTTGCCGTTATGGTATGCCAGATAAGATCATTACTGATAATGGATCTAATCTGAATAATAAGATGATGGATGAGTTGTACGCTGAATTCAAGATTGCACACCATAACTCTTCTCCCTACAGACCTAAGATGAATGGGGCTGTTGAAGCTGCTAATAAGAATATCAAGAATATTATCCAGAAGATGACAGTGACGTACAAAGATTGGCATGAGATGCTGCCATTTGCTTTGCATGGATATCGTACATCTGTCTGCACTTCAACAGGGGCAACCCCTTTCTCTCTTGTTTACGGCATGGAAGTTGTTCTCCCAGTAGAGGTGGAGATCCCATCAATGCGAGTCTTGATGGAAGCCAAGTTGACTGATGCTGAATGGATTCAGAGTCGTTATGACCAGTTGAATTTGATTGAAGAGAAGAGATTGACTGCCATGTGCCATGGTCAGTTATATCAGCAGAGAATGAAGAAAGCATTCGATAAGAAGGTCAAGCCTCGTGTGTTCCGAGAAGGTGACCTCGTGCTCAAGAAAGTATTGTCTTTCGTGCCCGATTCCAGAGGCAAGTGGACTCCAAACTACGAGGGTCCATATGTTGTTAAGAGAGCCTTTTCAGGCGGCGCTTTGATGCTTACAACAATGGATGGGGAAGATTTCACTCGTCCTGTGAATTCAGATGCAGTCAAGAGATACTTTGCCTAAAAAAAAAGTATATGCAAATGGAAAACAGAATAGCTCGCTAAGTTGAAAACCCGAAAGGGCGGCTTAGGCAAAAATGAGCGTCTCGGTGGAGAACCCGCAAGGGTAATCCAGGCAAAAGTTAGAGACTTGAAAAAGAAGAGTATATTTGCATCCCGCTAGATTGAGTACATCACCCTGGGGCAATCTAGGAAAAAATTAGGGATTTGGCAAGTAACTGCATCCTGACAAGACTTTCTGTTCTGCAGCTGTCTTTTCGTCAGAGGTTCTCGATTCGTCGTCGACTGAAGCTTCGGATACATCGAGATTCAAATTGGTAGAGAAAGGATCATTATGTTCAATGTAGCCCTCTTCCAATATATATCACTGATTTCAAATTTATACAGATCTATGGAGTCTTGCCATTTGCAGGCTACCATTCCATCAAATCAATTTGAGCTTTTATCCAATTATTTGCACTCTTATTTGTTTCAAATCAATAAATGTTTTGCATGTTTTAATTGATAAAATGTCATTGTTTTGAACAAATAAATTTTTTCAAATTGTTGTTTTAAACAAAGTGAACATTCACAATGACAAAAGGATACTTAAGAATTTCTCAGTGCTCTCCCAAGGGTGGCATGATTTCCAACAGGTAAGACATTTGTTCATATTCCTGGCATTGGTTGTATCCTATTTCTCCTGCTTTTGTTGGGGTTATTCTCCTAAGCAGAGTGTTGTTGAGGACTTCGTGTTCTTCTCCAGCAGTATTCTCCCCCCAGCATGGGTGTTTTCCGTCTGGAAGCTTCGGTAGTGGGTGGTTTGAGACCCCGGTACCCTGTCACCCTCCCCAGTGCAATCGCCAGTGGAGTTGGGGTTTTTCTCCTCAGCATGGATGCTTTTCCTTTGAAGATTCAATGGTTGGTGGATTGATATTCCGGTACTCTACCGATTTCCCCAGCATTGTCGTAAGCAGAGTTGTTGCTTCTTTCCTCAGCACAGTCGCTAATGGAATCTGTGATATATCGCCAGAGTAGAGCGCTTGTGGAAGACTTCGTTTGCTCCAGTAGTACTCTCTTCCCCGGCCAAGTCGCCAGTGGAGTTGTTATCTCTTCATCAGTGCGCTTATTCCTTCAGCAGGGCAGTGATTATGTTCCTCCTCAGCAGTTGTGGGTATTCTCCTCAGCAGAGTCAGCTTTCGGTGGTTGATCCCCAGCTCTCTTCCATATTCCCAGTGGATCCCTCAGCGGATTTCCCCAGTGGATCTGCCGGTAAATTTATGGTTTGGTGAATCGTGTGTATGCAAAATCCCCAATGGAATGGGTATTCCTCAACATAGTCGGGATTACATCTGAATATTCCCCTCAGAATCTCCGCCAGAGTTGGAAGCCTCTGTTTTCCCCAATAGGGTTGGTTGGTAATCTATCATCCAAAGATTGGGTTGATTTCCTGATTGCTTTTGATCCCCAGTAGAGTGGCTTGTTGCAGAATCTACTTGTGTGATCTTTTCTTCCTCCTTAGTGGGTTGTTCCCCAATGGATTGGTTGCTTGCATTATCCCCAGGTAGAGTTGCTTGTGCAGTCAGATTCTACATGAATGATCTATTCTCCCTTTGTGGGTTGTTCCCCAGTGGAGTTATTGCGGAGTTGCCTTCGTGGTAGTTTTTGCCTAGGCAGTGAGCTCTTGTTCCCCTGCATATTTTGGGATTTCTCCATTTTCCCAACAGATTTGTCTTTGTGGCCGTTGTTGCCTGTTGTGACTTTCTGTACTCCAGTTGGGATGTTTGATGATCCATCGCTCAGAGATTTTGTGATATCTCCGATCTTCTGCCTCCCCGCAGATCTTTGCTTTTCAGCATGAAGATCTCCAGCAGATTGGCTTTCCAGTTGGACCTCCTTTGTTTTCCCTGGAAGTATAGTACCGGATGTTTGATTCCTGGTCCTGTTTGTGTTAGAAATGTCTGTTTTGTCAGCATTCATCAAACATCAAATCACGCATATTCATGCATATTCATAAACATTCAGATATTCATGATTGCATTGTTTGCCATATATCTTTTGTTTGTTGTTCCCTGCTATGGTGACATAGATCCCCTTTATAGATCTCCCAAAGCAGATGTCGGGTGTTTAATCTCTCAAAATAGAGTCAGCCCATAAGCAGAAAGTGTCTGTTTTTCCTTCTGCAGTTCCCCACTGAGATATATCCTCGTGGATGACGGTTTCTTCCGTTTCCTCCCAACATATATATTGGGACGGATTTTCCTATTGAGTTATATCCTCATTAGGACGTGTCTTGATTCAGTCTGTCTTTTCGGATTGATCCCGAATTGGCTATTTGTCAGTTGTTCTTGTGCTTCCCTGTGGAATAAATGAATGAACTGCCCAGTAACCGGCAATAATTCTTTATCCCCGGCAGAATCTTTTTGGGCCTCTACCCAGTAACCGGTAGTTGTAAGTCCTATTTTCCTTGCCTTTTTAACGGAATTTGTGGGTTATATACCTTTGTTCCTCGGCAAGAGTCTTTGGTTTTCTACCCAGTAGTCGGTAGTCGTAAATCCTATTCTCTCGCTCTCCAGCAGAGTTTGTGGTTTGTTATAAACCCTATTTTTGATTCCCGTGCGGATTTGTGATTCTTTCATTCCCCACGCGGAGTTGATTTGGGCCTCTACCCAGTAACCGGTAGTTGTAAGTCCTATTTTCCTTGCCTTTTTAACGGAATTTGTGGGTTATATACCTTTGTTCCTCGGCAAGAGTCGTTGGTTTTCTACCCAGTAGTCGGTAGTCGTAAATCCTATTTTCTTGCTCTCTAGCGGAGTTTGTGGTTTGTTATAAACCCTATTTTGTTCCCGTGCAGATTTGTGATTCTTTCCATCCCCACGCGGAGTTGTTGGTTTTCTACCCAGTATTCGGTAGATGTAAACCCTAATTCGTGTTTATCCCTATCAGAGTATGGCTATTACCCCGTATTCGGTAGTTGTAAGTCCTATCTCTTATCCCCTAGCAGCGGTAACCTTTGTGGTTCGGTCTGGTTGATGGTGGATTTTTTTGGCCGTTGTGGTTTTATCCCCAACGAAGTTTGCGTTTCCCTGTGGAATAAGTTGAATAAGTGCTCAGTATTTGGCCTTCATTCACCCTGTCCCCAGTGGAGTCTGTGGTCTTCTACCCCGTATTCGGTAGTTGTAAATCCTTCCGCTGTGTTTTTCTCCCCATCGGAGTTTTGTACCTTGTGGTACAGTTGGATAATTGTCGGATGCTTGCAATTTTATCCCAACCAGATTTTTGGTATTCTACCCCGTATTCGGTAGTTGTAAACCCTAATTTCCCCCCTTTGTAGAGTTAACCTTGTTGTTCATCCTAACCGACGATGGTTACTCTTTGTGGTTATCTTCATTCGATATTTGATGTTGATATTCCTCCCTTTGCTTGTGGATAATTGCCGGTTTCTAGCAATTGTATCCCCAGCAAGTCTTCTGGATAATGGTCGTATGCTCGCAATGTTATCCCTTTTTGAAGTCGCCAGTGGGTCCTTTCACCGTTTGCTAGTGATTTGTTCCCCGGATTATTGATTGTTTATCAATATATCCCCAGCTAGTCTTTGTGGATAATTGTTGTTTATGCAATTCATCCTCAGCAGGTCGCCTTTCATTTACCCGTTTGCTTGGTAATGTTGGTTGCTCCTTTGATTGGTCATCATTATATACCTGGATTTGGTATCTCGATGCCTTTCTTTTCGGTCGATTTATCCTTTGTTAACCCAGTAACAGGTTGTGGATAATCTTCCATGCGAGTATGTTATCCATGTTCTGACGGTAATGGATAATATATCTCATGCACTCTTCAGTTGAAGCCTTTTGTGTTTCCCTAGTCGAGTAAGATTCGTTATTTCCCTTTTGCGGAATCGAATATTTGTTGTTTTGGATAATTGCCGGATGCTTGCAATTTATCCCTTTGAGTTGTCTTTCGTTTACCCGGATGCTTGGTATCGATTGTCTCTCTTTTTGGTTGGTCACCTATTATATGCCCTAACCGGTATCTCTGGTGTCTCTTCCTTTTCGAGTGTATTATTCACGGTCTGCCGGTAATGAATAATATATCTCTTGCGCTCTTTGGTTGAAGTCCTTTGTTGATCTTCCCCAGTAGAGTAAGATTCGTATTCTTTGTAGAATCGAATATCCATCCTTTAACCAGTTTGTGTTTTGGATGATGAGTGTTTTGGCATATATACCAATTCACGTTTTCGGTAGATCACCTATTATATACCCAGTAACCGGTATCCCTGGTGTTTCTTACCATGCGAGTATGTTATCTACGTTCTGACGGTAATAGATAATATATCTCATGCGAGTATTCTATCCACGTTCTGACGGTAATGGATATTATATCTCATGCGCTCTTTGGGTTTGTGTCCCCAGTTGAGTAAGATTCGTTTTCCCGTTGTGGATTCGAATGTCCATCCTGTAAGTTGATTTGCTTTTTCAAGCCCTCCTTTCGGATGATGGGTGTTTTGGCATATATACCAATTCACGTTTTTGGTAGGTCACCTATTATATACCCAGTAATCGGTATCTCTGGTGTCTCTTCCTTTTCGAGTATATTATTCACGTTCTGACGGTAATGAATAATATGTCTCCTGCACTCTTGGATCAATCTTTTGATTGTTTTCTCCACAGAGTAAGATTCGTATTCCTTGTGGAATCGAATATCCATCCTATAAACAAGTCTGCTTTTCTAGCTTTCTTCAGGATGATGAGTGTCTTGGCAGTAAAAACCAATTCACGCTTTGGTCGGTCACCTATTATATACCTCGGTATCCCTGGTGTTCCCTCCTTTCTGCTCCCTATTATGACCTTGGTCCCCTGTGGAGTCAGATTTTCCTGAGTTGATGTACCTTTTTCAGGTCTTTCTCAGATGTTTGGTCGATTGATATCTCTCACCCTTATACCGGTTTTAGATATTCACTCTTCCCGAGTTTGTTACCCTTATACCGGTAACACCTCATTTCCTTGTTGCTTTTCCCCGCGAGAGTCTCTTTGTTAGACATTTCTCCAGTGGAATTCCTGTTGTGATTTTACCCTTTGCTGTATTGGCGTTTCCCCAATATATGCATTTCTTCCCCGGCAAGGAGGTTCTTTGTGAATCGTTCCTTGGTCCGAGTCCGGATTTTTATCCGAAGTATCCTTTGTGGATAGTTGGAGTCAGCTTGAGTCTTTCCAATGGATGTGTTTCCTTTGGAAATAATCTTTTCCCCAGTGTGAGTCCTTTACTCCTCAGTAAAGTCTCCGGTCAGTTTTGTTTCCCCTAATTCAGAGTCGTGTCCTGCTCACGTATTCTTTTTCTTTTTCTTATCCCCATAAGAGTCCTGTTAGAGTCTCTGTTCCTGGTGAGTGTATTACTCCGACGGATCGTCTTTTCTTCTGTGTGAACCATATCCCCACAGAGTTTGTGTCTTTTGCACGCATACATTTGCATCATGAGATCTCTTAGGGACCAAAATTTGTCTCATTACTGTTATTTAAGCCCATTATACCGCGTCGAGATGAAGATTTCTAAACTTCATTTCTCCGGCTAGAATGACCTTAAATAGGGGCATCTGTAAGACCCCAATTTTGTCCCTAAGATCCCTCATGGCATCATATCATATCACATCATTGCCTCAAGGATCATTGTGCACCTTTGCTTCCTTCCTTGTGGGCGGGTCTTTTGAGTGTGGTTCTTGATCACCAAGCATGTTTAGCATTTGTATATCATTTCTTTTCATTTGTTTACTAACCAAAAGTACAAAAATATTGTCATCTAACCTTGTTACTTGCAGATGAAGCAATTAGGTCAAGCCAGTCACAGGCATTCATTGAGCAATAGATGGTGGCCATTCTTGAGAATTTGGGCACCATGATCTTTCATAAGAGATTCATATGAGTTGTGATATCATTTGGAATCAAGATCTCAAGTGGTAGAGGCTTGAAATTCATCAAGGCATGGTTCAGTCAACCAAAACCCTAGCAAAGTCAATTGTGGTCAACTATGCATAAAATCAAGGATTTGATGGTGGGAAATGGTTAGAAAGATCTTATTCATGTCTATACAAGCCTCATATAACATGTCAAACATCATCATTGAGGAATTGGAGGTCAGACAAAAAGTTTCCAAAAATAGCAAGTGACCTGTAATTTCCAACTGCCAAAAATGGAAAGGTCTTCTCTTCAACTTTACATCATCAAGAAAGCTTCAAATCAAAATTTGTCCAACATTAAAGTTGAAGATCTTGCTCTTACCTTTCCAAAAAGTCCAAGAACATCCATTTCTCATTTATGGTTGGCAAGTTATGATCAAATCATTTTCAAGAAATTTTGAACTTCAAGGAGGCATAACTTTTGCATCAAAAGGCCAATTCATGTGATTCTTTTTTGAGCAAACTCCATTTGACATGCTCTATCATAATCCATCATTACATTTCATCAAAAATCATCACATAAAAAGTCCATTTTTCAAGTGAATCAATTTGAATTTTGGTGGGAAAAAGGTCATTTTGAAAAGTACACATGATTTTCACTCCAAACCAATTGCAATGGCCTTGAAACAGAAATTTGGACTTGCTGCAAGTGAAATTTTACTGTTCCATTGGTTATATTTGGATAAGGGCATTTTGGCATTTTTGCAAAAAGCTTCATTTCACTAATCCAATCCATTTTGCCTAATCATGTTTAACAATGCTGATTAACAAGGGGTATTTAAACCTAATCATAACAAAAAATCGATGAACAATCACAATCTCAGATCCAAACTCGAAATTCTCTCAAATCTCTCAAATTCTCTCAAACTTTGTTTCAACTTTTCCATCGAAATTCTTGATTCTTTTTGCTTTTGCTTGTGTTGATCATCATCTACAGGTGTTGTTGGAGATCTGTTGAAGAAGAATCGTGGAAAATTCTTGAAGATTGCAACTGTTGAAGCTTGAGCATGTTCATGGAATTTTGAGATTTCTGCGAATTCAAGCTGTGTTGAGCTGAACTCTTGACTCCATACACTCATCCAAGCATCATTGAGCACCTGTTTCATATTTCCAAGCTTTGAATCCAACAGAATCAAGATCTGCATCTTCATTGAGGTAAAACTCGATTGCTCCAATTCTCATAATTATCATGTGGCTTTGGTAGATCTCAGCATGTAGATCATTTTGCAACTTGAATCATGCATTTTCATTAGATATTAAGGAAGTTATGTGGATTTGAAATCTGGATTGTGAAACTTATTTCGATCGATTCTTTGCATGTGGTTGAAATTAATTGAAATCAATGTTAGATTAGTGCTCTATGATGAATGCTGGTTCGATCCATATACTTTTTATTGATTTCTGTGATGAAAAGTTCATGAGCATGATGAACAACATGAATATGATGATGAATGTCCAGTTTTCGTTTCCAGATGATGCATTGATCTTCATTTGCCAGGATTTGCATGTAATTCGTGTTTGTATAGCCATGCACCAGTAACACGCTGCCACATCACTTAATGAAACGGTGTGTTTCATTAAGTGAGTGCCACTTTTGAAATCCGCGCGTGTTCGATTCCGGATTCTAGCATTCTTCATTTGGCTTTTTGACATTATTTCCAATTTCATCTTCCATGTTACATGCTTCCTTCCATGCATTTTTTATTTTTTTTTCACAATCAAAAAAATCATAACTCTCTCAATAATCATCCAATTGACATGCAATTTTTTGTGGAATGTTCCTCATCATGTCCTTTATTTTTTGATGATTTTTAATAAATTTGTGCACGGCTGAAAAAAATAATTGCCTAGGGTTTATGTTTATATGTCATTTCTTGCATATAGCTTGCCATTTTGTTTGTGAAATTCTGATGCTTGATCCAAAATTCTTGAAATTTTACATGTGTAATCTAGACTCATTCCTGGTCATTTTGGTATATGGTTTGTGATTTTTGCCTTCCTGGATTATGAGTTATGATGTGATCATTGGAGGTGTGACAATGTATGTCACACCATTTCTTGTTCCTTTTGTGGAATTTCTTTACCATGTCTATTGAACTTGAATTGATCTGGATTTTTGCATGTTGATACTTATGGATGTTAAGTTTGCTTGTGATTTTTCCTGGAACTTTTGAATGCATTTTCTATTTGTTTGAGAATTTCTCCCCTGTTTGACCAATTGTGAACCTTTTGTGAGTCATGATCTCATATGTTTTGTGAAATTCTTGTGGTTTATTGGATGGACTTGAAATTTGGCATGTGTGTTATAGACATCTTGAAGTTTGCCATGGCTTTGGTCTCACTCATTTATCTCATGTAATTTCTGTTTTATGCTTGCTTGAAGTTGATGCATGATTTGGTACCTTGTATGAGCTTGCTTGAACATGATTTGACTTGTTGATTTTAATTGATATGCTTCCACTTATCCAATTAACATGATTTTTGGTGTGTTGCTCATTCAATGTGTTCTGTTTAGTCAGGATTTTTCTTGGAATTTATTGAGCCATGTTTGATTTGATATGCTTGTGTTCATTCTGTTTACTCCAATGTGTTTCAATTTGCATAGTTTGACATGTTTTGCTTATGAAATGGAATTGGTGCATAGTTTTGATATGAGACCAATTGGAATTTGTCCTTGTTTGATTAATCTTGATTTTGGTTAATTTTCATGTTCTGTTTTAAATTTTTTCCTCATTTTTGACCCTAGGCTTTGGCCTAAGGGTTTACTTCTCATGTTTGAAGCTTTGTTTCAGGTTGTACATACAAGTTACACAATTGATGATGCCTCATCTTGAGAGCATTTGATATTTGCTTTGGGATTACTAATGTGTGTTTTGTAGGTTGAAGTTGATTCAATTGGGATTGATTTGTAGCTTTTGCCTTTGCCTATTTTGGTTGTCTGTTGCATTAACTGTTGGTTGATTGTCTGTATAGCATACTGATTTGTTTGATGTTTCCACAGGTACACTTAGTGGCTATAGTTCATTGTGAACTTGCTATTGCTTTGCTTGATAGCTTAAGCATTGAGGTATAGCATCTCTTCTTCATGTAGTCTGGAAGACCTGGCCTGTTACTTGGCCAGGCACCTGTCTGAAGTCCTCCTTAAGAGGCAATGTCTGTGATTGTTTATTTTTGTCCCCAAGCAGGAAAAGTCCTTCTAACAAGGCAATTGGTAGATAGAAGAGATATGTAGCCTATCTCCTACTATTCTGTGTGTCTTCCCTCTGCTTACATTACATGTTTGTAGCATTGGGGATCTTAACCCAAGATCTATCGAGTCGTTAACTTGTGGAGAGAGTTCCAACTTTCTGAACTCCCACACCTTCTGATATTCAAAGCTCTCCCTGACCAGGGATAAGAGCATGAGGCACACCCCTCATATCCTTTCATCTGCTTCACCTTAACCCTCAAATTTAAGGTTAAGAGCACCATTTACCCCATTTCAGTTGACTTTAAAGTCTAACCCTTGCTTGAGCCTAATTGCTTGGTTATAGTGTGTGCTAAATGACTTTGTTTGATTGATTGCTTGGTGCATCTGTACATTGTTTGCTTGCATACCTTAGTGCATTTATCATCATTAATTGTGCATTATTGCATGAGCATCATTTCATATCTTTGTGATCCATCTTTGGCTTACCCATTGAGGACAACTGTAAGTCCATTCATTGGCTATTGTTCCTAGGATTGGGAAGGGATAGAGTGTAAGACCATTTCATTTTGCCACTTATGTCCATTGCTTGTTTGTTTGTTGTATGTGAGGATGCAAGTGTAAGACCATGTTGTTGGCTTTTGTATTCCTATGATCATCTGTTGAAGATTAGAGTAAGCCCAAATAGATTGGCGTCTGATATCCAAGTTTTGTTTCACTTTGAGGAGATTAGAGTAAGCCCATAGATTGACATCTGACATCCACATTTTGTTTTGTTTTAGGAGGTTGGAATAAGTCCATTTATTGGCATCTGACATCCTTGTTTGTTTTAGGAGACTGGTGTAAATCCATCTATTGGTATCCGGTATCCACCTTTGTTGTGAGATTGGTATAAGCCCAGCAATTGGCCTCCGATATCATTTGTCTCGCTTATTTGTTATTGCTCATTTGCCTATTCCTAAGGACACACTTGAATCATCTTCTATATGATTTCAAGAGGTGAACCTTTCCGAGAAGTTTTACACTCCATTCTCCATACCCTCTTTGTCCTAAACCTTTTCACATTTGCTTTCAAAACTTTGATACTATTGTGCAAACATTCTTCATGTCTTTTCAAATTAGAAACCTGGACCCTAAGTCCTTGACTTTTCAAACTCCATTTCATAATACTTCTTTGAATCAATCCTAATCATACCTTGACCATATTTTGTGAATACTCATAATCAATTAACTTCACCCATTCAATTGTTTTGTGGCTTTGTCCATTGTTAATATGTTTTCATACATTAGCCATAGGTTTCAATTACCATAGTGGTTGATGTAAATCTTGCCTTATCCTTAGTGAGTTGATTGTAAGTCTTCCATACTTATTATAGGGTTAACCCCTCACTAGTATGTTGAAGCCGTCCTCGCATGGTGGATTGTTGATTCAGGTTGAGTCTTCTCCCATTGGTAATGAAAAGCCTTAATGCTTGTGTTTTAAAATGAACTCACTGACTTTTGGAAATCTTTTAGCCGAACTACAGTGTTTTGATCCTTACCTTTGATGGAAGGTACGTAGGCAACGGGTTCATCCGTTCAAACACAAAAACAATAAGAATTGTACATTCTTTTCTCATCATCACATTCATGTTTGCACAATATGTCATAAACAAATAAACATTTTTATATACAACAAGTGTGAAAAGGGCTCCCTAGGAGTACCTAGGACGTGATGGGTGCCTAACACCTTCCCATTGCGTAATTTACCCCTTACCCAGATTCTCTGATCTTTTCATTAGTTTTCTACGCGTAAAACTTCTTAGGCTTTTGTTCGCTTTTAAGCCATTCCTTAGGATAAATAAAAGTGCGGTGGCGACTCGATTATTTGTATACTTTGCTTTTGGTTTAATCAATAAATCATAAAGTGACGAATACACCGCTACACTCATCATGCTGAGAATTCTGATGTGTTTGGATTTAAATTTGGTGAAATATTGAAGAAGTTATGTTGATTTGAAGTTTGTGTGTTCATGAATGTTTTCCTTCGATTTGCATTATGTATGGACTGTTAGGCTTAGTTATTGGTAGATTCATGTTCCTCATGAGAATAGCTTTCGATCCATGTGCCTGTTGCTATTTTCTGCAAATTTTCGTGGCGGAGCACCGCCTGTCTCGCCGGAGAAGACAGCTGCTCCGCCGTCTGGTTTTGTCCTAGGGCTTTGCCTAGTCATCAGCCACGCATGCGCCTGCTTGGCGCTTCCAGTGGCCTACGCTTCTTTGACCATGCCAGCGTGTGTGTTGACCGCGCATGTGGCAGCCACTTCATTAAATGAAGTGCTGCGTTTTGAACACTTCTTCCCTCCTCACTTCGATTCCTGGCCACAGCATTTGGGAATTTATTTTTGCCAAGCGCGCTTGTACACGGTTCGATTCCTGACCGTGTACATTATGGATTTATTTTGTTTCAGCGCCTCTATTTTCATGTGAACATGGTTCGATCCTTGGCAATGTTGTTTCTATTTTTTTTTCCTTCATTTCATTTTCCATTTTTGCCATGCTTTGTTCATTATTCATAATATTTTCATTCGAATTGAAAAAATCATAATAAATAAAATATTGATCCAAATTGAATGCAATGTGCCACATGTTCATTTTGATGTCTATTATTTTGTGCTATTCATTTCCTGATTTTATCATTTCTGGATTTTTAATTGTGGACTGTTATTTGAACATGATGCAAAATGTGACATGTTGTACCAATTCTTTTGTGAAATGCTCATACATTGTCCAATGGCTTTGAAATTTGGTATGATGATTCCTAACATGTTGCTTGATTTTTGAGATTTAGATTGGCATTTTTAGCATTTTCCATTTCTGTTTTGGATACATGGATGTAGGGTGTGACAATGTGTGTCACACATTTTGATGTTGATCTTATTCATTTTCTTATACATATCAATTGAGCTTTTCTGATTCCAATTTTTTGCATGATGCTTGTGTTTGACATGTTATGTGCACATAAAAATTTCCATGGTTATTTGATTCATTTCTGTTTTAATATGGTTTTTCTCATTTGAATGTCCAATTGTGTGCTTTGTAATTACCTTTGCTTTATTTTGTGCTTTAGATAGCCTTTCTTATTGATTTGAGTTTGGTCCTTTTTAGAACACGTTCTTACTCGAATAAATGTGCTTCATGTTGAATATTGGTTTCTGTTTTGACTTTTTGCTTTGCCTTTGGCCCTAGTCTTGGACTAGTGGTTTGTACTCATCTTTTGAGCTTTGTATTTCAGGTTCAAGTTATTAGCTCTAGTGGTTGATGCAATCTTATGACTTGAGATGCAAATTTGCTTTGTCCACTAACCTTGGTTGTGTTGTAGGATCATTGGTGGCTAACTCACTTGAGTGTTTGCCTTTTATGGCTTACATGTTGTACATATTGGGAATGTCTGACTGTTGTTATCTGTTGGTTGTTTGTCTGAATAGAATACTGATTGTTTAAGCTTTTCATACAGGTACCTTAGCTGCTTTAAGCTCATTATCTGAGCTTTGCTTTGCTTGTGGTTGGCATACCACCTAGGTAGTCATCTCTCTAACTCCATGTAGTCTGGAAGCCCTGTCGTTTTCTTTTGGCAGGCATTTGGCTGAAGTCCTCCTTAAGAGGCAATGACTGTGTTTGTTTACTTTTGTGCTAAAGACCTCCTTGTTGAGGCATGGGATACATGTTAAGACCTTCTAAGTGAAGAGGCGATTGGCAGATAGAAGGGATTTGCAATCAATCCCCTGCTATTCCGTTGAGTCTTTCATTATGCTCGCACTACGTGCTGATGCTTTTGAATAAACACCCAAAATCTTGTATAGAGTCAGTCAGGTGGAATAGGGTCCCTCATTCTGGACCCCCACACCTTCTTTGTCTTGAGCTCACCCAGGCCAGGGTTAAGAGCTATGAGGTCTAACCCTCATTACCTTTCATCTGCTCACCCTGACGGTCAATGTCAGTGGTTAAGAGCCTCAGACACCCCTTCCAGTGTTGGCTTGTTTGTCGAGGTTGATATGACCCCTTGACTAAAGCCCAGCCTTGTATGAGCCTCTTGTTTGTATATAGCATGTGATTGTTTTTGATATGTTTATCTGTTTTCCACTTCTCATCTCCTTTTCTGTTGGAGTCGTATGGTCAACTTCCCAGGAAGTTGAACGTATGTAGAAATAGACTTGAGTTGACTCACTTCCTGTGTGAGTCAAACTCTTGTTAGAGACCTCAACCTAGGGTTATAATTTGCATGACAACTATTAGGCTCGAGTCAGTCTCCCTTTTAGTTAGTTATTCCCCGGTCTCTGGTTAGGAGAAAGTTTCTCCCCTGTTAAGGGGAACTACGTCGCCCTGATCCTCATACCAGATGAGGTACGTAGGCAGGATATCATGCGAGATCTCTCCAGGCACCCTTTTCTTTTTTGCGTGTGTTTTGCTTGACAGCTATTAGGTCCGAATTCCCGACTCCCTTTTAGTCTGTTTGTTTCTTTTGACGTCTCAGCGTCTGCTTGGTGTTTGTGTGACAGCTATTAAGCTCGAGTTCCAGACTCCTCATTAGCTTGTCAGTCTGTTAACCTTTTGAGTGTGTTTGGAGTCGGATGTAAGCCCAGGTTTGGCATTCCGTTTCCTTGTTTGTGCTTGTGTTTGGAGTCGGATGTAAGTCCAGCCATTGGCATTCCGTTTCCTTGTTGAGTTTCTTTTGACGTCTCAGCGTCTTTGTGTTGTGTTTTGTTTCGGCGTGCGTTAGCCGAACTACGACAGCTCTGATTCTCATTCCAGATGAGATACGTAGGCATAGGATGTGATATCCTGGCGAGCCCGTTTCCCATTTCCCCGAACTACGTCGACTCTGATGTTTGTTTCTGACAAACTACGTAGGCCCAGGATGCAACATCCTGCCGAGTCCGCTTCCTCCGTCTTCTTCCATCTGTTTTTTATTCCAGTGTGTGTGCATTCTTTTGAGCAGTTATTTAGCAACCTTATTCTATTCTTTTGAGCGTGGATCCCGTTGAGTACGACAGACGTGAGGGGTGCTAATACCTTCCCCTTGCGTAACCGACTCCCGTACCTTGTAATCTCCGGTCGTAAGACCATTCCTTTTCCAGGTTTACTTCGAGCGTTTCCTTTCCCTCCTTTGGGATAAATAACGCACGGTGGCGGCTCTGTTTGTTTTGTCCTTTCCCGCCGGTTGTTTTTCGCGTTGCGACAGCTGGCGACTCTGCTGGGGATTTCAGAAGTTGACCTATTGCTGGTCCATCTTCCCTAAGCGAGTCAATCCTAGCGCTCTCTAGGATAGTTTTGGTTGCTTTTGCTGTTTTATTTATGGCATTTATGATTATTATACTGTGATTATATATATTTGCATATATGTTTGCATGCATCATATTATCATTGTGTTGGATTCTGTACAGGTTTGGTTCCTCTGATTTGGGGTGGGTGTTCTGAGTGAGGCTAAAACCCAGGCCCGAGTATACACCTAGGATTAGCGTGGTCTCACGTTTCCTCACATGTTGGATCAGCATGTTGTTGCGACGTGACATACCACAAGTCGGACGAGGTTCATCTGAGAGAGTCCTTCCGGGTGGAGTATTCCACTTTGGTGGGGTTACCTCTTTTGAGCTGTTGACTTCGGTGACCGTTCTTTCCCGGATCTTTGGTTTAGATGATCTTATGAGAGCTGCAACGACACATGATGGGAAAATAGCAAGTGTACTATTTTTCTCACTGTAGTAATAGAAGGGAAATTCCCCATTTGTCGATCTCAAAGACTGCTTGACGATACAGAGTTTATCGATTATTTCAATTAGACAAAAAGCTTTAGTTTTTTTGTGATATGAGTAATTGTACTATCAATTGCAAATAAATAAAACAAATACAATGGTTGAACGAGAGATAAATTAGAGTAGATTGCTAGGGTACGGTGAATGAAACTTCCTGTAACAGATATAATTTATGAAGGCTTTGACAATAATCTCGTCCGATTGATTCCGGTCCTCAAGGGTATCTATTCCTAAGTCCTTAGTGAAAAGACATTTGATTATGTAACCTAATTACTATGTCCATAAATAATTAGGTTCATACTCAAGCATTCGAAAATCAAGAATTTCCGGTCAGACAGAAAATCCCTAGTCCTAGGCGATCTTTACTATCCAAAGTTCTTATACAAATCAATGAATAATTGCTGTCCAGCTAAAACTATTCATATTAATCATCATTCGTTGGTCCGACGAATAAAGCATAAAGAACGGTAATAAGAACAAATCAATTGAGAAGAAGAAATAGTCAATGCATTCACAAACATAAAATCTGTCACATTCAGAATCAGGGTCACCCCCCTAGCAATGGGGGTTTAGCTACTCATAATAGAAATAAAAACAAAGATGAACATTGTTGTCATTACAGAATTTCTTGAGGAGTCAATCTTCAATCGTCAAAAAACTCTTGAACATATGAATCCTCCGATAATCCTTGAGTCTCCAGCTCTCAAAACGCGTCTCCCTTTTATCAAAAATTGTCCAACCGCCGCAAAATCGTGTTCTGGCCTGTAAATAGCTATGCAACTGGGCTTTTCCTGATTTTGGGCTTCATACGCGTACTGAGCTGTTCCATACGCGTATTGCACGTATGACAGTGTATGATACGCATATTGCTATGTCTCATACGCGTATGGTGCGTAAGGCAACATCTGATACGCGTATTGCTAACTCTCATACGCGTATCACCAGAAACTTGTCTTTTTGCTTGATTTTCCACCCCTCTGGTCATACGCGTATGCTACGCGTACTGGGAAGGTCCATACGCGTATCATGTAAGGCAATACGCGTATGGACAGCAGGTTCTCCAAGAATTGATTTTTTCTTCCGTTTTCTTGCTCTGGCTCAATTTCGCATCTGACGTTTGATTCCCTGAGCTTCCAAACTAGTTTTTTTTTGACCTGCTAACATACCCAAAAGTGTAAAATATCCTCAAGAAACTCATAAGTAACAACACACTCCATATTATAGAATTGAGCTTATATCTAACCAAAAAATGCTTAAGTTTACGCAGTTTACCTGACTTATTTACGGTTAAATAGTGAAATACCTAGCATAAATGGTGACTGATCACAACCCCAAACTTAGCTTGTTGCTTGTCCTCAAGTAACATTATATCACCATCATAGATCATGTCACCCCAAACTTACTGTAAAACAGTTCTTGCCACAATACTGCTGAAATCTTTCGCACTGGACCTCTTGATGTTTTCTAAGGTTTTCTGATTTTTCCACATAACCAACGAGCCAAAAACTCTTTCCCTCAGAGATATCACTTTACCTGTCAGCTAATATCACACTCTCACCAAGCCTCTCTGGGTTAAAGTGTTATCATGCTCAAATCATAGTATGCAATATCAAATCAGAAGTTTGAATAAATTCTCTCATCCTATCAACATGTACAATCACACACACTTTTTGAGGTCTTTCGGGTTGTAACTGGGCTTTGGTTTAGGTAGGGTATGAAAATGGAACAAAGGTTTTTGGTTCAGAGTACATGAAATCGTTCTCTCACTACGTTTCTTTCCTATTATTCCTGTTGGGTTTTGTATTCCTCTTTTCCTTTTATCTATAGTGAATGTAGCATTTTTCAAAAGCTGTTCTTTTATTATTTTTCGTTTTTCTCTTTCTTTTTTTTTTTTACTACATTCACTTACTGCAAAGCTACCCCAAACTGAAAGGTTACTATTCCAACAGCAACCCCAAACTTAGATAGAAACGTAGAGATGAAATTAATCCTCACATACTCTGAACAGGGTAGGATAGTTACAAGGTTATGGATTGAGAAAGACGGGTATATCAGAAACAAATGAATAACAGGCTCAACAGGGTTAAACAAAGGATAATAATAATAGATGGGATGGCTCGAAAGGCTCTAGGTGATAAACAAAAATATGCCTCAGTGTGTGTATTCATACAGCTAATAATAAAAAGAACATACGCAAACCATGATTGATAAAGACATACCTGATATCTCTCATATGATGATAAGTGTTTGGCTTTTTCTGATCTCACCATGACGGGTTAAGCTGACTTGTTCTATCATACCTCTGAGTTCAAAGCTCATGTGCTCTTGGTTCTGATGTTAATCTTAACCAGTGCGTCCAATCATAAACAACAGCATCTACAGTCAAGGGGACTGAATGAGATGACAACCAAGTCTTTGGTGTAAGTGATCAAGATACCCACTAGCCAGACATAGTCACATATCTAACGAAATAGACAGGCAAATGTATGTAAACAAAATCAAATTCATTAGATTGAGACAACCCATAATAGGTGATTACATCAAGGCAACAGAAAATAAAAACTGAATAAACCAAAAAGAAAAATACACAAAGAAATTTCAAACCTCCCTTGGGTTGCCTCCCAAGCAGCACTTCGTTTAACGTCGCATGGCTCGACGGGACACCTCATACTTAGATGAGTTTAACAGTTTCAATTGGTCCCCCTTCACTGGGATTATATGGTTTCAACCTCTGACCATTAACCTTGAAGGTGTCGCCATTCTTCTCATTTAAAACTACTGTGGTTCCTCCTTTCTTTGGTACCACATGCACAGGACTTACCCACGAGCTGTCAGAAATGGGGTAAATCATTCCCGAATCTAACAACTTTACAACCTATTTCCTTACCACTTCTTTCATCGCTGGATTTAACCTCCTTTGTGGTTGTACTACTGGTTTCTGATTATCCTCCATCAGTATCTTATGCATGCATACTGTGGGGCTAATCCCTTTTAAATCCTCAATAGTCCAACCAATACCACTTTTATGTTTCTTCAGTACCTTTTCATCTTCTAATTCTGGTGAAGCTCTCAGATCCTCCCACCTGCATGGTTTGGATTTCCTCTAAGGGAGTTGTGTATCCAGCATAGCAAGCACTTCTTTTTCTTTTTCATCATCCTTCTCCTCAATCTCTCTGACCGACAGACTAAGAACTCTTTCCAACGGTAATTCAGGAAACTTTCTTTGAATTGTGCTAGTTACAATTTGATCAATTACTTCCACGGAGTGGTTTGTACACATATTCTCTTTATGTTTCATAGTATCTCGGACATCAATTCTGAGCTCTTCATCATATACCTTTAGGGTCAAGGTACCTCCCTCCATGTCTATCACGCATCTACCTGTTTCTAAGAAAGGTCTGCCCAGAATCAGAGGTATCTCTTCATCTTCTGGCATTTCCAAAATTACAAAATCAACAGGAAAAACAAATTTATCAACTTTGACCAGAACATCCTCAACTACCCCAAAAGGTCTCTTCACTGAGTGGTCAGCAAATTGAAGTGTCATTCTGGTATCTTGAACATTTCCAATTCCTAGCTTCCTGTAAATAGACAAAGGCATAAGGCTAACACTAGCCCCCAAATCAATCAGCGCCCTTTTAAAGGACCTATCTCCAATGGTACACGGGATGGTCACAGAACCTCTATCTGGCTTCTTCACTGGAATCTTCATACCCTGCAGAATAGCACTACAAGTTTCAGTTAGTATAACTGGATCAGTGTCAGTGGTGCGCTTCTTGGAGATGATGTCTTTCATGAATTTCGCATAGATAGGCATCTGCTCGAGTGCCTCAGAGAATGGAATATTGATTTCTAATTTCTTGAACAACTCCATGAATTTCTGAAAAAATTTCTCATCTTGCTTCTTCTTTTTGTTTCTTTGTGGGAAAGGAAGCTTAATGATGGGTTTTGGTTCAGGGAGCTTTTCTTGTACCACCGGCGGTATTACAATTTCTTCCTCAGGTGGTGTCTTGTTTTCTAAGATTTCCAGGTCCACTTCAAGCAACTGATCTTCTTCTTCATCCTTCTTCTTAAGATCTTCAACCGATTTTCCGCTTCTTGTTGTTACCGCACTCACATTATTGTGCTCCCTCGGATTTGTCACTGTTGCACTAGGTAATGCGCCCGGTGTTTGAAAATTTGTTATCTGTTGTGCTATCTGACCCAATTGAATCTCCAGATTTTTAATGGGTGCATTGGTGCTCTTCTGATTATTCCTGGTTTCTTCCTGAAATTGCATATTCTGAGTCGCCATCTTCTCTATAGCAATCTCCCAATCCGCTTTCTTCGGTACTTGTTGCTGATAAGGTTGCTGTTGCGATTGATATTGTGGTTGGTAAGGTGGTTGTTGTTGTGGAGGTCCTTGCTTATGAATATTACCTTGCTGATCTTTCCAAGAGAAATTAGGATGATTTTTCCACCCCGGATTATACGTATTTGAGTAGGGGTTATACTGTCTCAGGTAATCTATAGCTTGCACTTGTTCTGCGGTTGCAACACAATGCATGGCAAAGTGTGGTCCACTACAAATCTCACAAATCATAGTCTGAACCGGTTGAACTTGAGCAATAGTCTGGGTACCTAAATTCATCGCTTTCAGTCTTCTTTCAACCTCAGCTGCAATCTGGTCTTCCATTTTCACTACCTGATTTGCTAATTTCAAGTCAATTTTTCCCTCCGGCTGACTCACAGTACGGTCATATAATTCCAAATGCTCATTCGCCGCAATAGCTTCGATGATCTTTTTGATACCGGTTGCTGTTGAAAAATTAGAAGAGCCACCAGCAGCTGTGTCAATGAGTTGCTTCGTTCTCATCTTCAGCCCGTTTACAAAATTCTGCATTTGTTCAGTTGCATCCAGATTATGTGTAGGACATGCAACTAAACATCTCTTGAATCTTTTGTATGCATCTCTAAGTGTCTCTCCGTCTTTCTGTTTAAAATTCACAATGTCATACCTCTTACGGATATACATAGAAGCGGGAAAATACTCGTTCAAGAATGTTGTTTCCATTTGTTGCCAAGTAGTAATGCTTCCTGCGGGTAGGGAATAAAACCATTCCTCAGCATCCTCAGATAACGTGAATGGGAACATGACCAATCTCTTTGCCTCTTCAGAATGCCCATCAATTTTTAATGATGTAGTCATAGTCAGAAACCTCTGCAGATGCTTGTTTGCATCCTCATTGATCTTTCCTAAAAAAGGCTTGCTTTCTAACTGACGGATAGTTGAGGGATGTAGCTGGAAGTGAGCAACATTAACAGGTTGGTTAACAATGGTCAGCCGCACTGTTGGGTTGTTCTCTCTGCCATAGTCACCTAAAAGTCTTTCCGCTGGAGGTGGGTCTGCAGCCATGTCAACAGTGTCTGGATGTGAATCTGTGTCTGACTCAGATTTTTCGGAATGAACAGAGACCGGTGTACCAGGTGTGCCCGGTGTGTCAGGTGTACCAGGTTCTTCGGTGCCAGAGTTTGCCAGTTTTCTTCTTCTAGCTTCTCTGAGCTTTGCGCGCAATGTTCTCTCAGGTTCTGCGTCAAAATGAAAATCAGCTGAGGTCTTACCTCGCATACACAGATTAGACAGAAAATTAGTTGTAATAACAATAAAAATAAAATTAAACAATAAATAAAATTTTGGATGCAGAGCAACAAAATTCTAATTGAAAATAAATTAATAAACTCTATTATCTTTGGCAGTCCCCGGCAACGGCGCCAAAAACTTGATGGGAAAATAGCAAGTGTACTATTTTTCTCACTGTAGTAATAAAAGGGAAATTCCCCGTTTGTCGATCTCAAAGACTGCTTGACGATACAGAGTTTATCGATTATTTCAATTAGACAAAAAGCTTTGGTTTTTTTGTGATATGAGTAATTGTACTATCAATTGCAAATAAATAAAACAAATACAATGGTTGAACGAGAGATAAATTAGAGTAGATTGCTAGGGTACGGTGAATGAAACTTCCTGTAACAGATATAATTTATGAAGGCTTTGACAATAATCTCGTCCGATTGATTCCGGTCCTCAAGGGTATCTATTCCTAAGTCCTTAGTGAAAAGACATTTGATTATGTAACCTAATTACTATGTCCATAAATAATTAGGTTCATACTCAAGCATTCGAAAATCAAGAATTTCCGGTCAGACAGAAAATCCCTAGTCCTATGCGATCTTTACTATCCAAAGTTCTTATACAAATCAATGAATAATTGCTGTCCAGCTAAAATTATTCATATTAATCATCATTCGTTGGTCCGACGAATAAAGCATAAAGAACGGTAATAAGAACAAATCAATTGAGAAGAAGAAATAGTAAATGCATTCACAAATATAAAATCTGTCACATTCAGAATCAGGGTCACCCCCCTAGCAATGGGGGTTTAGCTACTCATAATAGAAATAAAAACAAAGATGAACATTGTTGTCATTACAGAATTTCTTGAGGAGTCAATCTTCAATCGTCAAAAAACTCTTGAACATATGAATCCTCCGATAATCCTTGAGTCTCCAGCTCTCAAAACGCGTCTCCCTTTTATCAAAAATTGTCCAACCGCCGCAAAATCGTGTTCTGGCCTGTAAATAGCTATGCAACTGGGCTTTTCCTGATTTTGGGCTTCATACGCGTACTGAGCTGTTCCATACGCGTATTGCACGTATGACAGTGTATGATACGCGTATTGCTATGTCTCATACGCGTATGGTGCGTAAGACAGCATCTGATACGCGTATTGCTAACTTCCATACGCGTATCACCAGAAGCTTGTCTTTTTGCTTGATTTTCCACCCCTCTGGTAATACGCGTATGCTACGCGTACTGGGAAGTTCCATACGCGTATCATGTAAGGCAATACGCGCATGGACAGCAGGTTCTCCAAGAATTGATTTTTTTCTTCCATTTTCTTGCTCTGGCTCAATTTCGCATCTGACGTTTGATTCCTTGAGCTTCCAAACTAGTTTTTTTTTTACCTGCTAACATACCCAAAAGTGTAAAATATCCTCAAGAAACTCATAAGTAACAACACACTCCATATTATAGAATTGAGCTTATATCTAACCAAAAAATGCTTAAGTTTATGCAGTTTACCTGACTTATTTACGGTTAAATAGTGAAATACCTAGCTTAAATGGTGACTGATCAGCACACCCGAAAGGGCAAACCCGTTGAGTATCTTGTCCGATTGTCGAGACCATTATCCGCCTTAGGATGACCTTGTTAGAATTCACCTGTGAGGGGAGGGTTGATTTCTACAGATGCATGTTCTGATGGTGATGTTCTGATGGTGATGTTCTGATGGTGACTATTGGTTCAGTTCTCGATCTGAGTTCTATTTTTGAGGCGGATTTATGGATATTTATTTCTGAGGCGCCAGAGTTCTGTCCGCGGTATTTATCAGTGGGGATCCGTTTATTTCAGGATTCCCTGGGTTGATTCAGATGATTTTTGTTGTTATCAGTGCAGTGGATTTTCTATGATGATGGTGGTATATTCTCAAGTTCCATTTATTTCGGAACTCCGAAGTTGGATTTATGGTTAATCAATTCCCTTATATGGTTGTGATTCGTTCAGACACCAGGGCTTCCGTACAGTTGCTGTTCAGATGACTTGGAGGATGGCACAGTGCATTGCATTCATGCATCAGCATCATTCCCGTTTTGCATTTATCTGCATCTAACTCATGTTTATCCATATGTAGGGGACATTCTTGATTGAAATCCTGCTTGAGAGACTTCTTTGTTCCAGATATGAGGCCTGGCTTGAAGAATGATGTTGTCTACAGTTTCCTCGACCCAGAGATTGACGTGCTTAAGGATATGATAACATTGATTACACCTGACCATGTGGGGATGTTCCGTGAGACTTATGGGGGTATTATGAAGATGGTTTTCAAGCTCACAGATACAGATAGGAGCGTCATCCATACTCTTCTCCAGTTTTATGATCCTGGTTTGATATGTTTTGTCTTCCCGGATCACTTGTTGGGACCTTTGATGGAGGACTATGCCAGTATCCTGGGTCTTCAGATCAGAAACCAGATTCCATTCTATGTCACTAAGGAAGAACCTGATGTTGGTGAGATTTCTCGTGCTCTTTATTTGAGCCCAGAAGTTACTAAGGGGGGTTTGAAGGAGAATGGAAAGTTTCCCGATTTTCATTTGAGTTTCTTGGAGGCCAAAGCCAAGGAGCATGCTGTTTTGGGTGATTGGAAGGTTGTCTGTGCTTTGCTTGCTGTGAGCATTTATGGAATCATCCTATTCCCTAATCAGAAGAACTTTGTGGACATTAATGCCATCCGAGTGTTTGTTCAGAGGAATCCTATTCCTACCTTGGTTGGGGATGTCTATTACTCGGTCCATAATCGGAACGAGAAGCGGCGTGGAGGTTTGATCAGATGTTGTGCTCAACTGTTATACAAGTGGTTCATGGGGTATTTGCCTTCCAGAGGTGCCTTTGCTTTTGTTCTTCTTGACCATACTGTGAATTGGGCGACCAAGCTGATGGGTTTGCGAGCCAAGGACCTAGCTTGTACTCATAATGGTGTGGCCGGACGAGATTTCATTTACAGTTGTGGAAGTCTTCCCAATGTGCCTCTCATAGGAGTTCAGGGTTGCATTAATTATAACCCGACACTTCTTAGGAGACAAATGGGGTTTGCTATGGAGGTTCCTCCTCTCGAGTGTGAGATTCAGGAGTCTTTCTACTTCCTGGCTGAGGGTAATCAGACACGGTTGAGGCAAGTGTCTAGAGCATGGCGCCACATTCAGAGAAAGGGCAAGGTTCCTTTTGGTAGGGTTAATAATAGGTCTTTTCCTCTGTTTGACGATTGGCTCAGAAAGAGGATTGAGCTCACGCATCTACCATTTCCTGGGGGTGATCCTTGGTATCCGTTGATTGAGGGGCCACATTCTTCTGTCAGTATGGAGGAGTTCCTTGAGATGAAAAGGGAGAGAGATCAGCTGCGAGCAGATAAGACTGAGTTGGAGATGAGTGTTGCTAGGATTCAAATGGCTAATCAGGAAATCAAAGGGAAAATAGAAGACCAGGATAAGAGACATGTCATTGAGGTGAAGCGCTTTGAGATAGACACCGCTTATTATTGCAAGATCATCCAAGCTTTGGAGTCATCTACGAAGGAGCACGACATTACCAAGGAGAAGTTGGCTAGAGCTTCGAAGGTCATTGAAGATGAGAAGAGAAGACAAATCCTTGTGAAGAATCAGAGGGAAGCCAGAGTCAGAGTCCTTATCGCCGAGTGGGAAGCAAAGCTGAAGATTAAGGAAGAAGAGAACGTGAAGATTATTGCCGAGAGAGATCATTATCTTGCTGAGAGGGACCATTATTTCCGACAGATGAAGATTCATCAGAAGGAGGTGGGGAGATTGCAGCAGGAGAACACTGAGCTCAGGTTCGCCGTGAAGTTTACCAGGATGGTTGATGATGTATGGTCTTCTATGGGACCTTCTTCAGTGTAGACTTTTCTTATTATGTGTTGGATTACCGTCAGGCCTGTTGACGGAATTCACCTGCTTGTATTTCCTGTCTGTTTCTGGAGAATTGTAATTTGATTTGTGTCAAACTTGATGTATGACTCTTGCACGTATAGTGCACTTTTGATACAATGGTTATTATCATTCATTGATCGATCTTCAAGCTTTATTTGCTTTCCTGTATGCACTCACATAGCACACACATGGTCGGGTGATATCTTTGCTAAATCACAACTCTCTGCTTTGTATGGTGAAACCAGATGATTGATGTCAAAATATTGTTGTCGGATTATTATCTGTCTCGATGAAACCAGGATCGAAGGACAGAGTGTTCCTCATATGGATAGACATTGCATTCATGCATGAATCATAATAACTTGTCTTCTATTTTGCAGGTGTCGGTTTCTAACGTGCTTGATTGTTTCAAGAATCATTGCTCACGCACGTAGAATCATTCCCTTGCACGTAGCACGTCCGCACAAATACCCTACCAGGCGCAACAAATCCAAACTGATGGATACATCCAACTCAGATATTCTCGAGCTGAAAGAGAAGATGGGAGAGTTGATCAACGTTATGCAAGGGTTCGCCTTGGGGCAGAAGGTACTTGTTGAGAAAGTGGAAAAGCTCGAGCGGGCTTCGGCTGCCAACAGTGGTAATAATCTAGAGGGTGTTTCCAACGAGGGTCTAGGTGGTTCTAGGGATAGTGGTGATCCCAGAAGGAAGACTACTGCTGATGTGGTGATCAATAATGGTGGAGGTTTTGGTTTCGCTGCAGGTGGTGGACCAGGTCCTATGGGCAATAATCTGAAGGATAATCAGTTTCCTCCTTTCTTTGAAGCCCTGGAAGATAAAGAAGCGGATCAGTTCTCCATACTGAATGAACAGTTTGGTCAGTATGGTGTCCAACCGCCAAACAAGGAGATTCAGGCACTGGCAGAGAAGATAAGGGCTTTGGAAAGCTATGCTACTCCGGGGGTTGTCAATATGTCGAACATGGGGCTGGTTGAGGGGATTGTGATCCCACAAAAGTTTAAAGCGCCTGTGTTTGATAAGTACAATGGGAGTTCTTGCCCGGAAACTCATCTCCAGGATTTCGTCTGAAAGATTTCTGCTTATACAATGGACCAGAAGCTTTGGATGTACTTCTTCCAGGACAGCTTGTCTGGTGGGTCTTTGGAATGGTATACCAAGCTGAGATCCTCAGATATTAAGAGCTGGCAGGATCTGGGAGATGCTTTCTTTAAACAATATCAATTCAATGCTGACATGGCTCCTAGTCGTACCCAGCTGCAGGGTATGTCTCAGAAGCCAAATGAAGGGTTTAAAGAATATGCACAGAGATGGAGGGAGTTGGCTGCCAGAGTTCAACCTCCGTTGGTAGACCGGGAGATGTCTGATCTGTTTATGGGTACCCTTCAGGGGACGTTTGGAGACATAATGGTGGGATGCCCGGTTACCAACTTTGCAGACATAGTGGTGGCTGGGGAAAGAATAGAAAGCTGGTTGAAGATGGGAAAGATACAGGGTAGTGCTTCGTCGTCTGGATCGAAGAAACCTTTTGGTAATGGCCAGCGAAAGAAGGAGGGTGACACAAGTGTCGTGTATGCCCAGAGGGGACAAGGTATGGATCGTTACTACCAGCACACTGCTGCAGTAACAATTCCTGCTGACAATCAACTTGCACAACAACATCAACAACAGCAACAACCATAGCAACGACAGCCATTTCAACAGAGACCGCAGAAGGCCGGGTATCAGGTAAGAGGACGAATGACTGATCGTCAATTTGATAGGCCACCTGTAACATACTCATTCTTGCTGAAGAAATTGAAGGATTTGGGGTTGGTTCAGCTGAGAACATTGGCTCCATTGAGACCGGATCAGAGACCTGCTAATTATGATGAGAACGACAAGTGTGAATTTCACTCTGGTGCCCCTGGACACAATGTTGAGAATTGTAAAGCTTTTAAGCATGTTGTTCAGGACCTGGTGGATTCTAAGGCTATCAATTTTGCACCATCTCCAAATGTTAATGCTAATCCCATGCCGACGCATGGTCAGATGGGGGTGAATGCAATTTATGAGGGTGGGAGGATAATTGGGCTGACAGATGTAGATCAGTTGAGGACTCCATTGGCTGAGGTCAAGAGACAATTGTTGAAGAGTGGGGTCTTTCCGGGCTGTGATGATTGTTGTGTCGCTTGCACTGTCACTCCTAATGGGTGTGTTTTGTTGAGGGAGGCTGTTCAAAGAATGATGGATGAGGGAAGCCTCAGATTTGAGAAGGTTGATTTGGAGAGGGAGGAAATCTCCATCATAACCATATATTTTGATCCGATCGACTTGTCAGCACTGGCAGACGCGGCTCCCGTTACCATCACGGTACCTGGGTCAATTCCTTATGACAACGATGATGTTGTACCATGGGATTATGGTGGAGATGTTTATTGTAATGGGGAGAAGAAGGAAGATCAGGCTGCAGGTGAAACCACCGTTTCAAAGGTGGATAATGTCGGACCCAGTGGTTTCACTCGCAGTGGAAGGTTGTTTGCGCTCGACACGTTGAGGAGTGGGGAGGCAGAAAAAGAAAAGAAAGATAAGGCCGAGGCTTTAGCCAGGGCAAGAGGGAAGCAGGTGGTGAGCGAGGGTACTCCTGTGGTGACACCGGCGCCCGTAGGGTCGAAAAAAGAACTTGATGATGAAGCTGAAGAGTTTCTGAGGATCATCAAGAAGTCTGAGTATAAGCTTGTTGACCACTTGCAGCAGACTCCATCTAAGATTTCAATTTTGTCATTGTTGTTAAGCTCCGAGGGGCATAGAGAGGCTTTGTTGAAAATATTGAAGAGAGCCTATGTTCCCTAGGAGATAACGAACAATCAGCTAGAGACGGTGGTGTCTAACGTCAATGCCAGCCATGGGCTGGGTTTCACTGATTTGGATCTTACGGTGGATGGGCGTAATCATAATAGGGCATTACACATTGCAATGGAGTGTAAAGGAGCAGTGCTTTCGCACGTGTTGGTGGATACCGGCTCATCACTCAATGTGTTGCCTAAGAAGGCCCTGACGAAGCTGGATTGTGAAGGAGTGATCCTGAGACCCATTGACCTTGTTGTTAGAGCGTTTGATGGTTCGAAGCGGGCTGTGTTTAGGCAAGTGGAGCTCCCTGTGAAGATTGGGCCCGAGGTGTTTAAGTCTGTATTTTATGTCATGGATATTCAGTCGGCATACAGTTGCTTGTTGGGTCGACCATTGATCGCTCGACTGTGTGAGTCGAGAATGGGATACAAACTGCAAGTGCACAGTTCTATCGCGTAGTTTTAAAAGATATCGATCCCACAGGGACTTATGAATCGATATACCGTTATCTAAGGTCACTACGTAAAGCTAAGGTGAAAAATGTTTGATTGTTTGGGGAAAAAAAACTAAAAGCTAAACTAAGATCTAGATTAAATATTAATAAAACGGATATCGATATGTAGTTCGTCAAAACTAGGGAATCAAGTCTTTGTCGGTTTCTTGGTTTTAAAATAAATCGTTTCAGTTAACTTTATTGGTTAAAGGTTTTATCTCAAACTCTCGCTCTGTTGAATAAACCATGATTTTATATTAATGTAGCTGTCACTTATAATTAAGTCAAAAACCATATTTTGAAAGCAATAAAGTTGCAGAAACTCTTTTTAAGAAAACACTGACCGTTTTAAACACCCTTATCTCAAACTCTCGCTCTGTTGACTTAGGTTATACAATTAAATCCAAATGCTTAACTCTCGTCCTCACATTCAATCTTTAAAAATACTTTTTGGAAAAGGTCAGAATTTAATTAACTCTAAAACTTGCTCTCGCCCTGATCTAGAATTAATGCCTAACTTACACTGTCCAGTTAAAACCTCAAACTCTCGCTCTATTGATTTTAACTTCTTTATGTCCTTTACTTTTGTAAAAAATCTTGTTATTAAACCTGTAAGTTGAGACCGTAAAAAGATTGATTTCAATTTTAAGTTTAAATAGACCGACTCAGTCTTGATCCCTTATTCTGCTTACTTTACATACCGATATCTAGGCGAATTAGCCAGACATGCTAAATAAACAAGAATACATATCATGCATAAACAGACTCATTCCAGGCAGATAATATAGATAAATAATGAAACAAAATATTAAATAATGATTAAAGAACCTGAATGCGTAATACAATAGTCTTGAACACTCCACCACAAGCCGGTAGGATTTGTTCTTCGATTCTTCAATTAAACAATAAATTAAGCCAAGGAAATAAAACTAGAATCTAACGTAAGGTTAGATCCGATAAAAAGTTGCACAATAGTTTCCGGTGTAGAAACTATTATGCGAAAAATATCTAAATGCTAAAAAGGGAAAGGTAGATTGCAAGGGAAAAAGAATGTTGAACTTGCAAAAGAAATAAAATAAACAATGTTAAGTGCTGGAAAAGAAAAATAAGCAAAAGGCGTAAAAAGAAAGAAAATTGGCAAAGCTTCGGCAATGTGAGCATGGAAAAACCGAGGAGCCCTTTTAGGTTTTTGAGATAGCTATTTATATTGGTGCTGGTAACTGCTTTCCGTTTCCCAAGTTCTTCAACGTGGCTAAATGCACGGCGTGGATATAGGACACAAACTCCTCAACGTGTCTTCTTCAAGTCTTCTGAGGGCGTTACTTGCGCCAAAAAAGTAGTGGAACGGTGTGACGCTCGTCACACCATGTGTGACGTCCGTCACAAGGTTGTTTTGCGTGACACTCGTCACACACCCTGTGACGTCCGTCACAGGCACAGCATTGGTGACTTGTGCGCTTTGGGCTGGGCTTTGGCATTTGGTTCCTTTTCTCTCCTTTTTGCACCTCCTTTTCTTCCATTTTCACTTGTTCTTCAAAATAGACTACCTGAGACAAATAGGAAGAAAATACCACGTAATATCTCATAAAATGCAGTAAACCGAAATAAATAGTCATAGAATTTAATGGAATTAAGTCCTAAAATATGATATAATTTCGTGTTATCAAACTCCCCCATACTTAGATCTTTGCTTGTCCTCAAGCAAAATTCAGCATAGAAATCGTTTTCAAAAATTTAGCCAGGCGAAGTTTCAAAACACACATCAATTCGTAATAGGTTGCAAGTGGATTTTGTTTAGAAGCAGCTTGAGTTTAATCTTGGCATCAACAACTACCGTTACAACTTAGATAACCCTACCTTATGCAAATCAGTTCAAGTAATGCCATTATAGCTATCCTAGTTCCTTTACTTTTATTTCACCCGCTTTCATTCTAGCGAAATCACATTAAGCCCTTTATCTTTTTCGCGCACATAGTGGAGTAACCGGTTAGTGATTATGATCCGCTTTTAGCTAGAAGTTCTGGTACATAAGTCGGATAACTTCGTTATTCAGTCCATTGCGAATTGTGGGGGATCGAACCGTAGTCCGCCCTACCGAGTTCAGTACCAGATACCTACTGAACCAACTCATAATGGATTTTTCATATTGTGTTTTTGCATGGTCTGCAGCCTTTAGATTAAATGATCTGGTAAGGATCACCTAATTTAATCAGTGCATTTCCTGATATATTCATATATTTTATGTTACTTTGGGGATCATTCACTTATATTCATCGGCTCTCCACGTAGTTTGCTATTAAGATGGTGCTGACTTCTCGTATAAACTACTCGGGGTTATTATAAAACTAAAAGTTCGAGGAATCGGTATAATAGGTACTTATCCTGATCTAGCATGTTGAGGTTCTCAGAGCGTTGTTATGGTAATGATTTTTTTGTCTTGATTTCACTCAAGTTTTATAAAGTAAGCAACCTTTATACTTATTGGGTGTGTTAAAATTTTTTGTTATGGCTCAAGAAAATTGAGGGGAATGGATAATAGAAAATTTTCACATTAGGGACTTAACTTAAAATAAATCTATATTAAATTTTTTTTTTTTTTCAGATAATAAGAAAGGGAAATAACAATGAAAGGGAAGGTAACATACTTGAAAAATGGAAATGGAAGTAACAAGTTTTCCCCCCCATACTTAAATTAAACATTGTCCCCAATGTTTTAAGGAAATGAAATACAATATGGAAAGGAAAAAGAAACTACAACTAAGGTTGTCTTCCACCTCTGGTTCTTGGACCTGGTGATCTCTGACGTAAGTCTAAGTTGTCGAACCTGCTGAACAACTCAGTAAACCGCTGGTCGGTTATGGCATTCCTAGCATCCTGTTGCTGTTGCATTTGACGCATCATCTGCAGCATTTCGACATTCTGTGCCTGCATACCATCGATAGCATCCATAATGTCGTCGTTGGTTGCAGGCCTTCTTCGTCGACGACGTTGGGAGGATGGGCCGGTTGCAGTACTGGAAGGGTTGAGCGGGACTGACTGTTGTGTAGGCGGATGATCACCTTGTTCCATTTCTTCAAACTCATCTGTTTGCGGGTTTGTTTGTGAAGGCTCGGTGGTTTCAGGAGCGTTTAGATCGTAGAGGTGGCGGTCGGGGTTTGTGACATCAGTGAGGGAAGTATTTGGTAGAACCACGCTTGGGACTGCCTGGTTGTTCACCATAAGATAATATCCTCCGCCTACTCTGTTCTTAATCAAGCGGCTGGATCGACAGTAGCTGATATCCATAGATAGGTGAGGTAGGGATTCTAAAGTTTGGAGTTTATCCCCTAGGTTTAGGCCAAGTGCTATGGTGGTGATTAATCCACCAATTATAAAAGGTTGCCTGCCTCTAGCACATAAGGTGCGGATATGATGAAAGAGAAAGGAGGCGGCGTTTACCTGAGTATCTGGTTCGAAGACGCACTGGAGGAAAAATAGTTCCTTTGAGTTGACCTTGCTGTTGTTTGGCCTTCCAAAAATTGTGTTTTGCAAAATGCGGATAAAGTACCGGATAGTGGGGTTATGTATATGGGAGAGAAGGAGCTCTTCCCAGTTGTAGGTATCTATACCGGAAATTTTCTTAAAAAGGCCAAAAACGCCAACTATGTTCCAGTTTGAGGTTGGAGGGATTCTGGCGTGCAGCAGACCTTCTGTGGGAAATTGTAGCATGGTACTCAATTGGTTTTGGGTTAAGGAGTACTCGGTGTTGAACATCCGGAAGGTTGCGGTACCGGTTAGAAATTCGTCTTCACCGGCGGGGGTGGTGTAGTCGTATGAACTTAAGAATTCTAAGGTTAGGGATGGGTAGGTGGGTTGATTATGAGTGCAAAGGAAGGTTAGGTTGGCTTGACGGAGCATCCATTCGATACCTTGGAGTAGGCCTAATTGTTGTAAACAGGTGAAATCGGGGTACCTGGTGGAAGCGACGCCTCGCTGTTGGAAACGCTCGAATTGCTCCCTCTGATAATTGTCATCTACGGATCGGAAGATGATAGTTCCGAAATTCTGATTTCCCGCCATTGTGATGAATTTTGAAGGGGTGATTTGGAAAGAAAAAAAAGAAATGTATTTGATAGGAGAGAATTGTTTTGTGGTGAATGAAGGAAGGTTTGGTGGGTATTTATAGGAGAAGAATTTGGAAGGTGGAAAGAAAAAGTGGTTGAAAAGTAATTAAGTGTGGTTAAATGAAAAATGAATGGGGAAGGTAAAAAGTTAAAGGTGTAACGTTCGTCTCCAACGGCTCCTTAACGTTCACTAGTCTGAGGAGTGTTACGCTCGTCACAGGGGTGTGACGCTCGTAACAGGCAATAGGCATGCCGTCCGTCACAAGATGTGTGACGCTCATCACACATTCCTTTTTGGAAAGGCCTCAGTAGCGCTTCACAGAATTACTTTGGTTGGTGAATTTATTAGTTTTGTTTCGCTTATGATCAGTTTAGTCTGCAGTTTAATTTATTGTGCACGCTTAATCTGCTTTGTATAGTAATAATTCATAGGTAGCAACAGTAGAGCATAATAGTTATTGCATAATAAAATTAAATAAACAGCTTCAATAAAAATGATCATAATGTAATACAGGAAAGGAAAACAAAACATGAATTCAAATAACATTAATAAATAATCTAACTTAAAACTAAATAACTTAGAAAAATAACTAAACTCTATCCCTCTGTACGATCTCTGGCCGGAGGAGCAAAAGAGTTAACATGATGTAGCAACTCGTGGAACTGATTCGTCATACTGCTCATGTATCCTAGAACTTCTTGTCTCATGTTAGTAAATTCTCCTCTGAGGGCGTCTTGTTCTGACATCAAAGCTTCAATGGCGGTGTTATAATCAGTTCCGGGCATATGATGTCGGAGGTCAGGTATGGCTGATTCTTCGGTCGGAACAGGCTGAGGAGGAGGGTCAATATCATAATAGCCGGATGGTGTCTGAGGGTCAGATTCAGCATGAGGGATCTGGTCAACATAATTCTCATAGTCATTACAAATCTCATAATCCTGGATGGATTCAGTGGATCTAGCAGGAGTTGGGGTTTCATTCAGGTTATAGAGCCAGTTCCTTTGGTTATGAACACTAGTCCTAGGATCGGGCATGGTGAATAGGCAGAGAACCTGGTTATCAATAATAAGCTCAAACTCATCAGTCCCTAGGTTTGCTATAAACATAGTTTTAAAGAGGAAAGGTATACTCATAGTAGTAATGCCACCAAAAGGGCTAAGGTCAAGCATAGGCTGACGTAATCCAATAGCATTACCTATCATAGTTATCAAACCGCCTATTCTAATGGGTGCTCTCTCATCCTGGATAAGGTGGTCCAAATTAGCTAACATAAAAGTGGCACCGTTTACTGGACGGTTCTGGGAAGCACAAAATATGATGAAGAGTTCATCACGTGAAACTGAAGTACTATTTGGCTTCTTCCCAAATAAAGTGTGGGTCAGGATCTTATGGAAATAGCGAAAGGCCGGGTTGTGTATGTTTCCAGAGAGAAACTCATGTTCTTCGGGCTCATCATTTCCAGTCAGCCTACCCCAAAAGTGTTCAAGCTCTCTATATTCAAAAAGTTCTTCCTGGCTTACAGTGAATGTATCAAAGGAGGTAGGGAAACCCAAAAGGTTGGTGAAGTCTCTAATATTAAATTGGTACTCCATATTGAACATTCTGAACTGGATAAAACCTCTGCTAATTCCTTTTCCATGGCTGGGTAGATAGATTAATGAGCTAAGGAATTCTAGTGTGAGTCTTCGGTAGGTGGTGAAATGTCTCAGGATAGGGGAGGTCTCCCATCCTATCTGATTCAGCAAATATAGGACACTCTGTCTCAGTCCAAGGGCAGTCATAGCCCAATCATCAGCATATAAACTAGGTAGCATCTCTCTAGCGGCTAGTTCTTCAAACTTTTGTTTCTGAGCCATTCCTCTGAACTTGATACCCATACGATCAATATGTCCCATCTGGTTAGTGTTAGCTAGAGAAGAGAAAACATGAGTTTAAGTCAGGATTTGGCCAAATGCCGAAAGAAGAAAAAATTATTATTGTTATTTATATATATATATATATATATATATATATATTTATTTTTTTGAATAAATCAAGAATGAATACTAAACAGAAATTAAAAGAATAATTAAGAAAGAAATAGGGAAATGATAATAATAGAATAATAAAATAACAAATTAATTTGTGGGTTGTCTCCCACTAAGCGCTTTGTTTAAATGTCGCAAGCTCGACAAAGAAACTGTTAAATATAATCTATAGGTCCTGGGGGCGTTTCGTCTAAGTGCAGGATTTGCGAATCCTCGTTGGTTTCCGCAAAGTGATAGTGTTTCAGACGTTGCCCGTTTACGGTGAACGGTTCTGTAGATTTTCCTTTTATTTCTACCGCTCCACTGGGAAAGACTTTAGTGATATGAAAAGGCCCTGACCATCTGGATCGTATTTTTCCCGGGAATAACTTTAGTCTAGAGTTAAATAAAAGTACTGCGTCGCCTTGCTTGAAGATTTTCCTTGATATACACTTGTCATGCCATTGTTTTGTTCTTTCTTTATAGATTCTGGCATTTTCATAGGCGTCTCTTCTGAGTTCCTCTAATTCGTTTATGTCAAGGATTCTCTTTTCACCGGCGGCTTTATAATTCAAATTTAGATTTCTAATAGCCCAATAGGCTTTATGTTCTAATTCTACCGGGAGGTGACAGGATTTTCCATAAATGAGCTTAAATGGGGTCGTCCCTATGGGGGTTTTATAAGCAGTTCGGTATGCCCACAAAGCTTCTGGTAATTTCAATGACCAATCTTTCCTTGAAGTGGCGACCGTTTTTTCTAGTATTTGCTTGATTTCTCTGTTAGATACTTCCACTTGTCCACTAGTTTGAGGGTGGTAAGGTGTCGCTATCCTATGTCTTACTCCGTATTTAAGTAGTAGTTTTTCGAGTACTTTGGATATAAAGTGCGATCCACCATCACTGACTACTATTCTTGGGATGCCAAATCTCAGAAATATTATATTCTTAAAGAGTCTAGTTACTACTCGGGTGTCGTTTGTTGGGGAAGCTATAGCTTCGATCCATTTTGATACGTAGTCGACTGCCACGAGTATGTATTTGTTACCGAAAGAGGATGGGAAAGGTCCCATGAAGTCTATCCCCCACACGTCAAAAATCTCTACTTCCAAAATACCTTTTTGCGGCATCTCGTCACGTCTAGATATGTTTCCCGTGCGTTGACATCTGTCACATTCCTTAATAGCCGCATGTACGTCCTTCCATATAGTTGGCCAATAAAAGCCAGCTTGTAGGATTTTAGAGCAGGTCTTGGATGTACTTGTGTGTCCACCATAAGGAGCGGAGTGGTAGTGTTGGATTATATTTTCTACCTCTTCTTCGGGTATACATCGACGGAAAATACCATCGGGGCCTCTTTTGAAAAGTAAGGGATCATCCCAGTAATAGTGTTTTATGTCGTAGAAGAATCGTTTCTTCTGCTGGTAAGATAAAGTAGGTGGAACTATTCCGGCAGCTAAATAATTGACTAGATCAGCGTACCATGGTGTGGCAGCTATAGCTAAGGTGGTTTCTACTTGCATGTCGGAGTTGTTCTCTTCCAAAGTAGCTATAAGTTTGTCATACGAGAAATCATCATTAATTGATGTTCTTTCCGGTTCAAGGTTCTCAAGTCTAGAGAGGTGGTCTGCTACTACGTTTTCAGTTCCTTTCTTGTCCTTGATTTCTAAGTTGAATTCTTGTAGCAACAAGATCCATCTTAGGAGTCTGGGTTTAGCATCCTTTTTTGTTAAAAGGTACCTGATAGCAGCGTGATCGGTGTAAACTATTATTTTGGCTCCTACCAAGTAAGAACGAAATTTATCTAGCGCAAATACCACTGCTAGGAGTTCTTTCTCGGTAGTGGCGTAATTCATTTGCGCTTCATCCAGGGTTCTGCTTGCGTAATATATAACGTGAAGCTTTTTATCCTTTCTTTGTCCTAAAACAGCACCTACAGCATAATCACTGGCATCGCACATTATTTCGAATGGTTCATTCCAGTCTGGTGTCTGCATTATGGGTGCTGAGATCAATGCTTGTTTAAGAGTTTGAAATGCTTTTAAACAGTTATCGTCGAATATGAATTCAACATCTTTCATTAACAGTCCGGTTAGAGGTTTAGTTATCTTAGAGAAGTCTTTGATGAATCGTCGGTAAAAACCGGCGTGTCCTAAAAAGCTTCGTACTTCCCTCACGGTTCTTGGGGGTTGAAGATTTTCGATTACCTCTATTTTGGCTTTGTCTACTTCAATTCCTCTGTTCGAGATGATGTGTCCTAAAACAATTCCTTCTTGTACCATAAAGTGGCACTTTTCCCAGTTAAGTACTAAGTTTACTTTCACACATCGCTCAAGGACTCTTTCTAGGTTTTCAAGGCATTCTTCGAAACTTTGTCCGTATACAGAAAAGTCATCCATGAATACTTCCATGATGTTTTCGAGAAAGTCGGCGAAAATTGCCATCATGCATCTTTGAAAGGTTGCAGGGGCATTACACAGACCAAACGGCATTCGTCTATAAGCGAAGGTACCAAAAGGGCATGTGAACGTTGTCTTTTCTTGGTCATCCGGGTGAATTGGTATTTGAAAGAAGCCTGAATAACCGTCTAGATAACAGAAATGTGAATGTTTTGCTAATCGTTCTAACATTTGGTCAATGAATGGTAAAGGGAAATGATCTTTTCGGGTTGCTTTGTTTAGTTTCCTATAATCAATGCACATTCTCCATCCCGATTCGATTCGTTTAGTTATAGTTTCTCCTTTTTCGTTTTCAATAACGGTTATGCCTCCTTTCTTTGGTACAACGTGTACAGGGCTAACCCATTTGCTATCAGATATAGGATATATAATACCTGCTTCCAATAACTTGGTTATTTCTTTCTTTACTACCTCACTCAGGATCGGATTTAGTCTTCTCTGGTGTTCCCTAGAGGTTTTACAGTCTTCTTCTAACATGATGCGGTGCATACAAATAGAAGGGCTTATTCCTTTAAGATCGGTGATGTGGTATCCTAGTGCGGTAGGATATTTCCTTAAGATATGTAAGAGTTTTTCTGTTTCGAGTCTTCCTAGATCTGCATTAACTATCACAGGTCGTTCAAGTTCTAAGTCTAGGAATTCATATCTCAGATTTTTGGGAAGTGTTTTCAGGTCAGGGGTTGGTTTGTTAAGACATTGCGTAGGGTCCGGTGTTATTGATAAACATTGGTTAGATTTGTCCTCTAAAAGATAGTCTGATGATTTGTCTTCTCCTAACTCTGCTTCTTTTATGCATTCATCGATGATATCCATGAAGTAACATGTATCTTCTATCGCAGGTGCTTTCAAGAATTGGGACAGAATGAATTCAATTTTTTCTTCACCTACTTCGAAGGTGAGTCGTCCTCGTTTTACGTCTATGATTGCACTGGCAGTTGCTAAGAACGGTCTTCCTAGTATAATAGGCGTAGTATCATCTTCTCTAATGTCCATAATTGTAAAGTCAGTGGGAATGTAAAACTGACCTATGCGTACGGGAACGTTTTCAAGGATTCCTACAGGATATTTGATGGAACGATCTGCTAGTTGCACAGACATTTTGGTTGGTCTTAATTCTCCCATTTCCAGTTTCTTACATATGGATAAAGGCATAACGCTAATTCCGGCTCCTAAATCGCATAAAGCTTTGTCGATGACAAATTTTCCTATGTGACAGGGTATAGAAAAACTACCCGGATCCTTGAGTTTAGGAGGCATGTTTTGGATTATAGCGCTACATTCGGCAGGGAGTGTAACAGTTTCGCTATCCTCAAGTTTCCTCTTATTAGAAAGGATTTCTTTTAAGAATTTAGCATATGAGGGCATCTGCGTAATAGCTTCGGTGAACGGAATTGTAACGTTTAATTGTTTAAGGAGGTCAACAAATTTTCTAAATTGGCCCGCATCTTTGGTTTTAACAAGCCTTTGAGAGTAAGGGATAGGTGGTTTGTAAGGTGGTGGAGGTACATAAGGTTCCTTCTTTTCTAGGGTTTCCTTATTACTCTCTTCCTTTTCCTTAGGTTCACTTTCCTCAGTTGATTTCTTAGGGTTTTGGTTTTCTATCCTTGGATCAGACGGTCCTTCCACTTTCGTTCCACTTCTTAATATAATTGCATGAGCTTGGCTTCTCGGATTAGGTTGGGGCTGTCCAGGGAATGTACCAGTTGGGGCAGCAGTAGGTGCTTGTTGTTGAGCTACTTGAGATATTTGTGTTTCCAGCATTTTGTTATGGGTAGCCAAGGCATCTACTTTGCTTGCTAGTTGTTTAAGTTGTTCGCCAGTGTGTATGTTCTGGTTTAAGAAATCTTTATTGGTTTGTTGTTGGGAAGCTATAAAGTTTTCCATCATGATTTCCAAGTTGGATTTTCTAGGGGTATTATTGTTAGGCATGGATGGATTTGGTTTCTGATATCCCGGAGGTATAGATGGGGCTTGATTTGGAGACTGTCCAGGTGCGTATAAAGCATTATTACTCTTATATGAAAAGTTTGGATGGTTCTTCCAATTTGGGTTATAGGTATTCGAATAGGGGCTTCCTTGAGCATAGTTCACTTGCTCTGCTTGGATTCCAGTCAAGAGTTGACAGTCCGTAGGAGTGTGGCCTTGGATTCCACAGACCTCGCAATTCTGAGTTATAGCAACCACGGCGGCTGGAGGTGATACGTTTAAACTTTCAATTTTCTGGACCAAAGCATCCACTTTTGCATTAACGTGATCAAGGTTACTTATCTCGTACATGCCAGTTTTCGTTTGAGGTTTTTCCACCGTTGTTCGTTCGGTTCCCCACTGATAGTGGTTTTGGGCCATGCTCTCGATAAGCTGGTAGGCATCAGCATAAGGTTTGTTCATTAGTGCACCACCTGCAGCGGCGTCTATTGTTAACCTTGTGTTGTATAAGAGACCATTATAAAATGTGTGAATTACTAACCAGTCTTCCAAACCATGGTGTGGGCAAAGTCTCATCATGTCTTTGTATCTTTCCCATGCTTCGAAAAGAGACTCGTTGTCTTTCTGTTTAAATCCGTTTATCTGGGCTCTTAACATAGCTGTTTTGCTTGGCGGAAAATATCGGGCAAGAAAAACTTTCTTCAACTCGTTCCAGGTGGTGACTGAGTTGGAAGGGAGAGATTGAAGCCATCTTCTAGCGCTATCTCTTAATGAGAAAGGAAAAAGACGAAGTCGAATTGCCTCTGAAGTGACACCATTAGCTTTAACAGTATCGGCGTATTGGACAAATACGGATAAATGAAGGTTTGGATCTTCGGTAAGATTTCCAGAGAATTGGTTCTGTTGCACAGCCTGCAACAGCGAAGGTTTAAGTTCGAAGTTGTTTGCTTCGATTGCGGGCGGAGCAATACTTGAATGCGGCTCATCTTGCGATGGAGCGGCGTAATCTCTAAGAGCACGAGCTGGTTCTGCCATCTCGGTTAAAGAAGGAAGATCTTTGAGATCAGGAAAATCTATAGGAGGGAGATTGTTTGCAGCACGATATTCCCGAATTCGTCGTAAGACTCGGAGATATAGCTCGATATCGTTGATTCGTAAATAGAGCGGTTCGCCTTGTGAGCGAGTGCGTGGCATACAAATCAACGAAAGAAAGAATAGAAGAAAGAGAAACCTTAGTCTCTACAGCGTAACGGAAGAGTTACGATATCGATTAAATAAAAGTCCCCGGCAACGGCGCCAAAAACTTGATCGCTCGACTGTGTGAGTCGAGAATGGGATACAAACTGCAAGTGCACAGTTCTATCGCGTAGTTTTAAAAGATATCGATCCCACAGGGACTTATGAATCGATATACCGTTATCTAAGGTCACTACGTAAAGCTAAGGTGAAAAATGTTTGATTGTTTGGGGAAAAAAAACTAAAAGCTAAACTAAGATCTAGATTAAATATTAATAAAACGGATATCGGTATGTAGTTCGTCAAAACTAGGGAATCAAGTCTTTGTCGGTTTCTTGGTTTTAAAATAAATCGTTTCAGTTAACTTTATTGGTTAAAGGTTTTATCTCAAACTCTCGCTCTGTTGAATAAACCATGATTTTATATTAATGTAGCTGTCACTTATAATTAAGTCAAAAACCATATTTTGAAAGCAATAAAGTTGCAGAAACTCTTTTTAAGAAAACACTGACCGTTTTAAACACCCTTATCTCAAACTCTCGCTCTGTTGACTTAGGTTATACAATTAAATCCAAATGCTTAACTCTCGTCCTCACATTCAATCTTTAAAAATACTTTTTGGAAAAGGTCAGAATTTAATTAACTCTAAAACTTGCTCTCGCCCTGATCTAGAATTAATGCCTAACTTACACTGTCCAATTAAAACCTCAAACTCTCGCTCTATTGATTTTAACTTCTTTATGTCCTTTACTTTTGTAAAAAATCTTGTTATTAAACCTGTAAGTTGAGACCGTAAAAAGATTGATTTCAATTTTAAGTTTAAATAGACCGACTCAGTCTTGATCCCTTATTCTGCTTACTTTACATACCGATATCTAGGCGAATTAGCCAGACATGCTAAATAAACAAGAATACATATCATGCATAAACAGACTCATTCCAGGCAGATAATATAGATAAATAATGAAACAAAATATTAAATAATGATTAAAGAACCTGAATGCGTAATACAATAGTCTTGAACACTCCACCACAAGCCGGTAGGATTTGTTCTTCGATTCTTCAATTAAACAATAAATTAAGCCAAGGAAATAAAACTAGAATCTAACGTAAGGTTAGATCCGATAAAAAGTTGCACAATAGTTTCCGGTGTAGAAACTATTATGCGAAAAATATCTAAATGCTAAAAAGGGAAAGGTAGATTGCAAGGGAAAAAGAATGTAGAACTTGCAAAAGAAATAAAATAAACAATGTTAAGTGCCGGAAAAGAAAAATAAGCAAAAGGCGTAAAAAGAAAGAAAATTGGCAAAGCTTCGGCAATGTGAGCGTGGAAAAACCGAGGAGCCCTTTTAGGTTTTTGAGATAGCTATTTATATTGGTGCTGGTAACTGCTTTCCGTTTCCCAAGTTCTTCAACGTGGCTAAATGCACGGCGTGGATATAGGACACAAACTCCTCAACGTCTCTTCTTCAAGTCTTCTGAGGGCGTTACTTGCGCCAAAAAAGTAGTGGAACGGTGTGACGCTCGTCACACCATGTGTGACGTCCGTCACAAGGTTGTTTTGCGTGACGCTCGTCACACACCCTGTGACGTCCGTCACAGGCACAACATTGGTGACTTGTGCGCTTTGGGCTGGGCTTTGGCATTTGGTTCCTTTTCTCTCCTTTTTGCACCTCCTTTTCTTCCATTTTCACTTGTTCTTCAAAATAGACTACCTGAGACAAATAGGAAGAAAATACCACGTAATATCTCATAAAATGCAGTAAACCGAAATAAATAGTCATAGAATTTAATGGAATTAAGTCCTAAAATATGATATAATTTCGTGTTATCAACCATGGATACACGCTGCTGGAGCAGTGACTTCGACTTTGCACCAGAAATTGAAGTATATCTGGGACGGGCAGGTTGTCACGGTTTGCGGAGAGGAGGACATTTTTGTCAGCCACTTATCATCGTTCAAGTACGTGGAAATGGACAGTGAAATATGGGAAACGCCAAGTCAAGCATTCGAAACCGTCAAGGTGGAGAATGCTATTTTTGTCAAAGAAGAGAAGAAGCCGTCCATTTCTTCTTACAAGCAAGCTGCTGAGGTGGTGAAGAGTGGAGAAGCCCCAGGTTGGGGAAAGATGATTGACATTGCTGCCAAGGAAGACAGGTTTGGGGTTGGTTATCAGTCGGGCCGAGGCTCGTTTGGACAGAGCAGAGGACGTCATCCGCCATTCACGTTCACCAGTGCTGGAATGCTGGATCCAGATCACATCTGTGTGGTGGGTGAAGAGGTCGACAGTGACTGTGAGCTTGATCAGTGGATAAAACCGTGCGTACCAGGGATGGAGATCCAGAACTGGAAGGCCGAAAAGATCATCACTGTCACTCTACGTGAAGAGTAATATTTTTGTTTTTCAATTATGTCTGCATGAAAGCCATACGTTCTGCCCGAAACGTAATGGTTCATTGTAAGGGCCACCTCATATGTCTCATTTTGCAATATTTGCATCATAAATAAAAGGATGTTTTTTCATTAAAAGAGGTGTTCCTTGTTTTTCATTTATTTTTGCAGTTTAAAAACATAAATAAAAATGGCAATGTTTGTTTTCATTTTCCTTTTAATTTGCTTCGCTCCAGTTCTAAAGCAATGCATGAATCAACATTCATGCAGATGCGATCATTCTCCGGATCTTATTGATAACAATCCTGTTACACCCTCATATGACTTCGACAATCCGATCTATCATGCCGAAGAAGAAGGCGAAGAAGATTGTGAACTGTCGGAGGAATTAGCCAGGTTGTTGAAACAAGAGGAGAAAGTGATTTAACCGCACGAGGAGCAAGTTGAGATTGTGAATCTGGGTACCGACGAGGTCAGGAAAGAAGTGAAAGTTGGGGCTGCTTTGGAGGTGAATGTCAAGAGCAGAATGGTAGCCTTGTTGAAAGAGTATGTTGATATCTTCGCCTGGTCTTATCAAGATATGCCAGGGCTGGATACCGATATCGTTGTGCACAAGTTACCATTGAGAGCAGACTGTCCTCCGGTGAAGTAGAAGTTGCGCAGAACTCGACCCGAGATGGCCATGAAAATCAAAGAGGAAGTGCAGAAGCAGTTGGATGCTAGTTTCCTCGTTGTCACCAATTATCCGCCTTGGGTCGCGAACATTGTGCCGGTCCCGAAGAAGGATGGGAATGTGAGAATGTGTGTGGACTACCGGGATTTGAACAGAGCTAGCCCGAAGGATGATTTCCCATTACCTCACATTGATGTGTTGGTAGATAATACAGCTCAGTTCTCGGTGTTTTCCTTCATGGATGGCTTTTCTGGCTATAATCAAATTAAAATGTCGCCAGATGATGATATGGAGAAAACAACGTTCATCACACCGTGGGGCACTTTCTGCTATAAGGTGATGTCATTCAGTCTCAAGAACGCCGGTGCTACTTATCAGAGGGCTATGGTGACTTTGTTTCATGATATGATTCATCATGAAATCGAATGCTATGTTGATGACATGATAGCAAAGTCCCAAACAGAAGAGGGGCATCTGGCAGATCTGGCCAAGTTGTTTGACCGATTAAGACAATTCAGACTGAGGTTGAATCCGAATAAGTGCACTTTCGGAGTGCGGTCCGGTAAATTTCTGGGATTTATTGTGAGTGAAAGAGGAATCGAGGTTGATCCTGCTAAAGTAAAAGCAATACGAGAAATGCCTGAACCGAGAACAGAGAAAGAGGTTCGTGGTTTCTTAGGTAGATTGAACTACATTTCACGGTTCATATCTCATCTAACAGCCACATGTGAACCCATATTCAAGTTGTTAAGAAAAGATCAAACGGTCAGGTGGAATAATGATTGCCAAGCGGCATTTGAAAAAATAAAAGAGTATTTACAGGAGCCTCCGATTCTGATGCCTCCTGTGGAGGGACGACCGTTAATTTTGTACTTGACGGTCCTCGAGGGGTCTATGGGGTGTGTACTGGGGCAGCATGACGAGTTTGGTCGAAAAGAGCATGCGATTTACTACCTTAGCAAAAGTTTACCGACCGTGAAACAAGATATTCATTGCTCGAGAAAACTTGCTGTGCTTTGGTGTGGGTTGCTCGCCGACTGAGACAGTATATGCTGGTTCATACCACTTTGTTGATTTCCAAGATGGATCCAATCAAGTATATTTTTGAGAAGCCAGCATTGACCGGATGGGTTGCGAGATGGCAAATGATTTTGACTGAGTATGATATTCAGTATACCTCTCAGAAAGCAATCAAGGGGAGTGTATTGTCTGATTACCTCGCACAACAACCCATTGAGGATTATCAATCGATGAAGTTTGAGTTCCCTGATGAGGACATCATGTTTCTCAAATCAAAAGATTGTGAGGAACCAATCCCGTAGGAGGGGCCTGACCCTGAATCCGAATGGATTCTGATGTTTGATGGGGCCGTTAACGTGAATGGTAGTGGAGTTGGTGCTGTTTTGGTTACGCCGAAAGGATCCCACATTCCTTTTGCTGCCCGGCTAACATTTGAGTGCACCAACAATGTGGCTGAATACGAAGCTTGTATCTTGGGTATTGAAGAGGCGATTGATTTGCGGATCAAGAACCTTGTCATTTATGGAGATTCAGCTTTGGTTGTGAATCAGGTTAACGGAAAATGGTATACGCATCAATCTCATTTAATTCCATACCGGGACTATACGAGGAGATTGTTGATGTTCTTCACCAAAGTAGAATTACATCATGTGCCGAGAGAGGAAAATCCTTTGGCAGATGCTTTGGCTACTCTGGCCGCCTTGATTAAGGTGCAGTGGTGGAATCAGTTCCCTAGTGTTGAGGTGGGACGTCTGGATAGACCGGCTTATGTGTTTGTTGTTGACATAGCGCCTAATGATGAGAAGCCGTGGTATTATGATATCAAGCGCTATCTGGAAACCCAAGAATATCCTGAGGGAGCATCCAAGAAGGACCGAAAGACTCTGAGGAGGTTGGCCATGGTGTTCTATCTGAACAAGGATGGGGTTTTGTACAAGCGGAATTTCGATTGGGTTTTGCTCAGATGTGTTGATGACAAAGAAGCAAGCCAATTGATGAAAGAAGTACACGAGGGGTCGTTTGGTACCCATGCCAGTGGGAATGCGATGGTGAAGAAGCTGTTGAGAGTTGGATATTATTGGATGACGATGGAGGCCCAGTGTTTCAATTTCGTGCGGAAGTGTCATAAATGCCAGATTTATGCTGATAAGGTGCACGTGCCTCTAAATCCGTTGAGTTTGATGTCATCTCCGTGGCCGTTTGCTATGTGGGGCATTGACATGATCGGAAAGATTGAGCCTACGGCTTCGAATGGGCACCGGTTCATATTAGTGGCTATCGATTACTTTACCAAGTGGGTGGAAGCAGCCTCTTATGCAAATGTGACGAAGCAGGTCGTTGCCAGGTTCCTGAAGAGAGACATCATTTGCAGATATGGGGTTCCTGAAAGAATCATTACTGATAATGGTTCTAATCTCAATAATAAGATGATGGCTGAGCTGTGCCGGGAGTTCAAAACCGAGCATCATAATTCTTCTCCTTATCGTCCGAAGATGAATGGGGCGGTTGAGGCAGCTAATAAGAATATTAAGAAGATTGTGCAGAAAATGGTCGTGACCTATAAAGATTGGCACGAGATGTTGCCGTTTGCATTGCATGGGTATCGAGCCTCGGTGCGTACATCTACTAGGGCAACGCCTTTCTCGCTTGTGTATGGAATGGAAGTCGTGCTACCGGTTGAGGTTCAGATTCCCTCGTTGAGAGTCCTGATGGACATGAAATTGCAAGAGGCTGAATGGGTAAGGACTCGGTATGAAGAGTTAAGCCTGATTGAGGAAAAGAGGCTGGCAGCCATTTGTCATGGGCAGTTGTACCAACAGCGGATGAAGCGCGCTTTTGACCGAAAGGTACGATCTCGTGTGTATCACGTACGAGATATGGTGTTGAAAAGGATCCTTCCTCCTCAGAACGATCGTCGGGGCAAGTGGACACCCAATTATGAAGGTCCATTCGTGGTCAAGAAGGTTTTCTCTGGTGGAGCCTTGTTGTTGACGACCATGGATGGCGAGGATTTTCCATCCCCTGTGAATACGGACGCAGTTAAAAAATACTTCGTATAAGAGACCCGCTGGACGAAAAGAATAAAATAGTCCAGGCAAAAATGGGCATCCCGGCGAACCAAAAAAATAAAAATAAAATGATGAAAAAAAAGGTTCGGGCAAAAATTAGGGATAATAAGAAAAAATTATACACCAGGCAAGTCGAAAACCTGAAAAGGCGGCTTGGGCAAAAAAGGGTATCCCGGTGGACTGAAAACCCGAAAGGGCGGTCCAGGCAAAAGAGGGATTGAAACGAACAACTACGTCTAGCATGATCGTTTGTGCTTTGTATATGACATGGATAATCCCCGACAGGGATCGGTCGGAAGCGTCTTGTTCAGAAGGCAGAAAGCGCGGAGAGTCTTGAGGACATATAGGGTGTAACCGGATTGGAACTCGATGAGATCGCGGTTTCACATTGCCATTAGGATAGATTTTCCTTTTGTGCGCAATTACCTCTTTTCAGAAATTGCTTCCTGTGTATTGCTCGGTTTTGAGCCACCTTTTTCAATCAATAAAATGCATATTCAGTCAAATAATTTTGTTTTTGTTTTTATTACCGCTTTGATTGCAAAAACATCCATTTATTTTGATAAAGAATCTTGGCATTTTGAGACATACGGGTCCCTTCCAATGCATGATCATAAGATTGAAAACTTGAAATCTTATTCGGAAGGTTGAGTAACCTAGGTGTTGAAATTTTGGCACGCCTGGGGCACGTTTTTATCTAACGATCTCTTTTGCAGGTGCTGTTAGATATTTTCACTCACTTGCAGGTTGTGATGTGAAGCCTTTTTGACGAAGGATCCCCGTGGAGTCCAATCAGGAACAAGGGATTGAAGAATGGTGAAAAGACAACGAGAGACGTGTGACGATCCTGGAAGATTAATCAAGAAGACTCTTCAAAGTCTGAAGAATTGGAAAGTTTGTACGAATCCAAGGAGTTCGATCTCCGTAGAGTATGGAGAAATCGAGGATACAAGGTGATGAATCAGAAAAGTCCAGACGAGTTTGGGAGCTCTCAAAAGTGGAAAGCTAATACTGGAGGTAGATGGTGAATACCAGGGTTCGACGAGTCGACAAGTCTTCTGTGCCAGATATTCTTTATTTCCCCTGGCAGGGTCAGGATTGTTATCTCCCCAGCGGGTTCGAGATTGGTATTTCCCTAGCGGCCAGGTCGGAAGGTTGCTGTTTCCCCTAGCAGTGTCGGGATCGTTATATCCCCAGCAAGTCGAAGATTGTTGTTTTCCCCGTAGAGGGCGTTGGTGGTTTCTTCCCCAGCGAAGTCCCCAAGCCGATCGGGTTCAGTGGAGGTCATCCCTGGTGAGGGTGGTCCTTTCCCCAGCAGTGGTGCTATTCCCAAGCAGGATGGAGGTTGGAGTGGTATCAAGCTCCTCAGCAGAGTGCCTCGAGCTCCCCAGTAGAGTCCCCTGAGGGGGATATTTTTATGCATTCATCATTTAGAGAAACATAGCATATTGCATAATTTATTGTGTAGCATTTCCATGGTTATGGAACATTACGCTGTAAAAAAAAAAAACGTCCTTAAGCCGTGGTTACTGTTTGAGATTTGGTTTCGCTGGTTGGTGAAGATGTTACTCAAGCCGTGGTTACCGTTTGAGATTTGGTTTCGCCGGATGGCGAAGATGTTACTCTGAGGAGTTTAACATCATGACGTTGGAGCAACAATGTTCCCCAGTAGTGCGATATTGGAGGAAATTTTTTCCGTCGAGCGGAGATGGAAATAAAGATCAAAGAACGTTACGCGATCAGCGCGAAAATCAAAGAATGGAGAAAAGGAAGTGTTGCGGCATTTTCTGGAGAACGGGGTTCAAATGGAGATTGGAGTTGAAGACTATATCCAGGATGAGGTCCTTAGGATTATCTTCTGATTATGTGTCACCTTAGACTTTGGCTGAGGCCAACAGAGGTCGTTATGGGTGTCTTCTGAGGAAGAAATGCACATGTTACCTTCCTGTTGTGAAGGTGTACCCTCTGTATGTCGTCATCAGAGTGGTGTTTTGGTGTTATTTCCGGCGTTGCCAGCGGAATTATCACAAGAAAAGGGAGAACGGGGTTCAAATGGAGAAAGGGAGACACGGGGTGTTTTCTGGAGAATGGGGTTCACAACGATGATCGCGAGTTATCGTCAGGCGACTGGGGTTCAAATGGAGAATGGGGTTCATTGTTTGGCGGAAAGATTAACATGAAATTATCGGGGTTCAAATGCGGTGATCAGGGATTATCCGCGCAAAATCAACTGAAAAGTTGTGGGGTTCAAGAAAAGAAAAATAAATCAGAAAGTTTTGGGGTTCAAGAAAAAGCAAAAATAATAATAATGATCCCCAGCGGATGCGGCGTTCAGGCCATGGATATTCCTGTGTTACCATTTATTTTGGTGTCCAGGTTAACATTTTGTTTCGGTATTCAGGCCGACTGTCTCCGTATCAGACGGATTCTTCTTTTAAGATCACTTCTTTGCCGATTCTAACAGGCACTGTTAATTATTCCCCCAGCGGAGCGTAAATTGTTCGTCTGTTCTTGGTATTCAACCACTCTTCACCCTGATCATCTGAAAGTCGAGGCTATTCATATCGACAGGTTCATAGTGGATTGAATAGGGGCAGTTGTAACACCTCAAAATTTGCCCTCCTCTTTTGGGACTAGTTTAGCATATTGCATTTCATGTTTTAGGACATTAGGCATTTGCATATTGCATATCATGTGGTAATAATGAAGTCATCCTCCAAAGTCTTTTTCAGAAGATGAGAGGTTAGGAGATTCAAGTCTGAGGGTCTTATTGAATTGATGATCAACCATATGAGGGTTTTAAATCTCATTAGGGTTTTCTTGGTCCTTCAAGGAGGTTGAGTATTATCTTGTTTGCAAGGGTATATCACCATCATCATGGTTCTATCATCACCAAGGGCATCATGATTCATGATCAGTTTCCTTTGGATTAGGGTTTTGACCTCTGGTCAACCCTAATCAATGATTTCTATTCCAGCCAGGGTTTTTCAAGGAGAAGAGGTATTCTATTGAGGTGGAGATCACATGGTTATGTGGAGAAGCTTATTTGAGCTAGGGTTTCATTTCTGAGCCAATTCCTCAAGTGGTTGAGGCTCAAGCTGATCAGAGCATGTCAAGGTCATCTAAGGACCTATACAGTCAACTGTGCCAGAATTGAGGGCTAGGAGGGGGAGAAATGGTTTGAGACACTTCATTCATGTCCAAAAGAGGCTTATTCATCATGTTAAACATCTACCTTGAAGAATTTGAAGCCAAATCAAAAGTTTCCCAAAATGGAAAGTGACCTGTAATTGAAAGTTTCCAAAAATGGCAAGTTTTTGGACCAACTTCAACTTGACTTTCCAACATCAAAGGAGCTTCAAATGAAATTTTGTCCAACATGAAAGTTGAAGATCTTTCTCTTCCATTTCCAAAAAGTCCAAGATCATGAGCATCTGATGAATGGTTGAGGAGTTATGAGCAAATGGTCATCAAGTGTGCATGGAACTTCAAAATGCCATAACTTTTGATCCAAAACTCCAAATGAAGCCACTCTTTTTGCAAAATTCTTGTCTTGACCAATGCTTTCTAAATCTATCATTGCATTGCATGAAAAAGGTTCACATAATCATGTGTTCATTCATATGCATTTTGGAGGGAAATTGGGGAATTTAAATTTGGTGCAAGCTACAAGCCTAATTCCAATCCCATTGTGTTCATTAGGTGATTTTGAGTGAGTTTGAAGCATTGCATGCTACTGTTCACGTGTGAACTAAGCCATGCACTTTCATTTTTCATTTTTTGCAAAACACTCCAAATGTCCTTAATTATAATTAGCCAAGCTTAATGTGGATTAGCAAAGTCATTAGCACATGGTATATAAGCTTAATTGTAACAGAATTCGGCATAATCACATTTTCTAGATCTAGAATTTGCTTTTCCCTCCAAAATTCTCTCTCATTGGATTTCAAAAATTCTCCACACAAACACGCTTTTTCTTCATAGAATCATGATCATGGAAGAGTTTTGAGCAAGATCCAACCATAATTCGTGGAAATTGAGCAAGATTTGGAGCTGTTCAAGCACATCAACACTTCAATGGAGGTTTGAAATTCAACAAGATCCAGGACAATTCAAGTGCCAATTCCTACATAGAGCTTCATGTCAAGGTTGGAGGAGAAGATCTGGATATTTTTTGAAGCTTGAATCCGCTGTTTTGGTCACTGGACAACAGGTTGGTGGATTTTCGAACCTTTTCTTTTGCTAATTCATTCATAGGATCTTGTAGATCTCATCATGCTGAGAATTCTGATGTGTTTGGATTTAAATTTGGTGAAATATTGAAGAAGTTATGTTGATTTGAAGTTTGTGTGTTCATGAATGTTTTCCTTCGATTTGCATTATGTATGGACTGTTAGGCTTAGTTATTGGTATATTCATGTTCCTCATGAGAATAGCTTTCGATCCATGTGCCTGTTGCTATTTTCTGCAAATTTTCGTGGCGGAGCACCGCCTGTCTCGCCGGAGAAGACGGTTGCTCCACCGTCTGGTTTTGTCCTAGGGCTTTTCCTAGTCATCAGCCACGCATGCGCCTGCTTGGCGCTTCCAGTGGCCTACGCTTCTTTGACCATGCCAGCGTGTGTGTTGACCGCGCATGTGGCAGCCACTTCATTAAATGAAGTACTGTGTTTTGAACACTTCTTCCCTCCTCACTTCGATTCCTGGCCACAGCATTTGGGAATTTATTTTTGCCAAGCGCGCTTGTACACGGTTCGATCCTGGCCGTGTACATTGTGGATTTATTTTGTTTCAGCGCCTCTATTTTCATGTGAACATGGTTCGATCCTTGGCAATGCTGTTTCTATTTTTTTTTCCTTCATTTCATTTTCCATTTTTGCCATGCTTTGTTCATTATTCATAATATTTTCATTCGAATTGAAAAAATCATAATAAATAGAATATTGATCCAAATTGAATGCAATTTTTTGCCACATGTTCATCTTGATGTCTATTATTTTGTTGTATTCATTGTGGACTGTTATTTGAACATGATGCAAAATGTGACATGTTGTACCAATTCTTTTGTGAAATGCTCATACATTGTCCAATGGCTTTGAAATTTGGTATGATGATTCCTAACATGTTGCTTGATTTTTGAGATTTGGATTGGCATTTTTAGCATTTTCCATTTCTGTTTTGGATACATGGATGTAGGGTGTGACAATGTGTGTCACACATTTTGATGTTGATCTTATTCATTTTATTATACATATCAATTGAGCTTTTCTGATTCCAATTTTTTGCATGATGCTTGTGTTTGACATGTTATATGCACATAAAAATTTCCATGGTTATTTGATTCATTTCTGTTTTAATATGGTTTTTCTCATTTGAATGTCCAATTGTGTGCTTTGTAATTACCTTTGCCTTATTTTGTGCTTTAGATAGCTTTGCTTATTGATTTGAGTTTGGTCCTTTTTAGGACATGTTCTTACTTGAATAAATGTGCTTCATGTTGAATATTGGTTGTTGTTTTGACTTTTTGCTTTGCCTTTGACCCTAGTCTTGGACTAGTGGTTTGTACTCATCTTTTGAGCTTTGTATTTCAGGTTCAAGCTATTAGCTCTAGTGGTTGATGCAATCTTATGACTTGAGATGCAAATTTGTTTTGTCCACTAACCTTGGTTGTGTTGTAGGATCATTGGTGGCTAACTCACTTGAGTGTTTGCCTTTTATGGCTTACATGTTTTACATATTGGGAATGTCTGACTGTTGTTATCTGTTGGTTGTTTGTCTAAATAGAATACTGATTGTTTAAGCTTTTCATACAGGTACCTTAGCTGCTTTAAGCTCATTATCTGAGCTTTGCTTTGCTTGTGGTTGGCATACCACCTAGGTAGTCATCTCTCTAACTCCATGTAGTCTGGAAGCCCTGTCATTTTCTTTTGGCAGGCATTTGGCTGAAGTCCTCCTTAAGAGGCAATGACTGTGTTTGTTTACTTTTGTGCTAAAGACCTCCTTGTTGAGGCATGGATACATGTTAAGACCTCCTAAGTGAAGAGGCGATTGGCAGATAGAAGGGATTTTCAATCAATCCCCTGCTATTCCGTTGAGTCTTTCATTATGCTCGCACTACGTGCTGATGCTTTTGAATAAACACCCAAAATCTTGTATAGAGTCAGTCAGGTGGAATAGGGTCCCTCATTCTGGACCCCCACACCTTCTTTGTCTTGAGCTCACCCAGGCCAGGGTTAAGAGCTATGAGGTCTAACCCTCATTACCTTTCATCTGCTCACCCTGACGGTCAATGTCAGTGGTTAAGAGCCTCAGACACCCCTTCTAGTGTTGGCTTGTTTGTCGAGGTTGATATGACCCCTTGACTAAAGCCCAGCCTTGTATGAGCCTCTTGTTTGTATATAGCGTGTGATTGCTTTTGATATGTTTATCTGCTTTCCACTTCTCATCTCCTTTTCTATAGGAGTCGTATGGTCAACTTCCCAGGAAGTTGAACGTATGTAGAAATAGACTTGAGTTGACTCACTTCATGTGTGAGTCAAACTCTTGTTAGAGACCTCAACCTAGGGTTATAATTTGCATGACAACTATTAAGCTCGAGTCAGTCTCCCTTTTAGTTAGTTATTCCCCGGTCTCTGGTTAGGAGAAAGTTTCTCCCCTGTTAAGGGGAACTACGTCGCCCTGATCCTCATACCAGATGAGGTACGTAGGCAGGAGATCGTGCGAGATCTCTCTGGGCACCCTTTTCTTTTTTGCGTGTGTTTTGCTTGACAGCTATTAGGTCCGAGTTCCCGACTCCCTTTTAGTCTGTTTGTTTCTTTTGACGTCTCAGCGTCTACTTGGTGTTTGTGTGACAGCTATTAAGCTCGAGTTCCAGACTCCTTATTAGCTTGTCAGTCTGTTAACCTTTTGAGTGTGTTTGGAGTCGGATGTAAGGCCAGGTTTGGTATTTCGTTTCCTTGTTTGTGCTTGTGTTTGGAGTCGGATGTAAGTCCAGCCATTGGCATTCCGTTTCCTTGTTGAGTTTCTTTTGACGTCTCAACGTCTTTGTGTTGTGTTTTGTTTCGGCGTGCGTTAGCCGAACTACGACAACTCTGATTCTCATTCCAGATGAGATACGTAGGCATAGGATGCGATATCCTAGCGAGCCCGTTTCCCATTTCCCCGAACTACGTCGACTCTGATGTTTGTTTCTGACAAACTACGTAGGCCCAGGATGCGACATCCTGCCGAGTCCGCTTCCTCCGTCTTCTTCCATCTGTTTTTTATTCCAATGTGTGTGCATTCTTTTGAGCAGCTATTTAGCAACCTTATTCTATTCTTTTGAGCGTGGATCCCGTCGAGTACGACGGACGTGAGGGGTGCTAATACCTTCCCCTTGCGTAACCGACTCCCGTACCTTGTAATCTCCGGTCGTAAGACCATTCCTTTTCCAGGTTTACTTCGAGCGTTTCCTTTCCCTCCTTTGGGATAAATAACGCACGGTAGTGGCTCTGTTTGTTTTGTCCTTTCCCGCCGGTTGTTTTTCGCGTTGCGACACCAGCTTGATTCTTTTGTGGCATTAGTAGATAGTGCAAGCTCTAGCCAGCATGCAACTCCGATTTTGTCCGTAAGTGTGCTCCGAGATTCAAGCTTGACAATTGGACCTCTATTGTAGTCCCTGTGATTTTATCAGAAAAAATGTAATGCATTTTGTTTTTTTTTGTCCCTTGCACACGCCCGAGGCATGTTGACAGCTTGTAAGGGCCCTCTTTGTTTTAAAAACATCATATAATCAATGAAAGATAGTTTTTGCATTCAAAATCATGATCAATTTTCTTTCTATTATTTTAATTTTTCACTAAAAATAAATGGCAAAAGTTTCTTTTTCTTTTAATTTTCACATCTTTTAAAAAAACCATTCTAAAATAAGCTCATAACATGGAGAGAAAATGATTTCACTGAGAGCAACATTGTTGAAGTTCGTTGTAAATCTAGGTTTCTAATTAACCAAGCTGAAGACAACGGTGAGGAAGATTGTGAATTGCCGCCTGAGCTTGCAATACTCATTGAGCATGAAGAAAAGGATATTCGACCGCACCAAGAACATATAGAAGTGAACAATCTAGGTTCCGAGGAAGTCATAAGAGAGGTCAAGATTGGGGTATCCCTTGTCGAGCATGTACATTGTGAGTTGGTAGAGCTACTTCATGAGTATGTTGATATATTCTCCTGGTCTTAACAAGATATGTCTGGATTGGATACCAATATTGTTGAACATTGCTTGCCACTCAATCCCAAATATCATCCGGTTAAGCAAAAGCTTCAAAGAACCAGACCTGACATAGCACTGAAGATTAAAGAAGAGGTTAAGAAGTTGTTTGATGCTAGTTTCCTAGCTATCGTTGAATATCCTTAGTGGGTTGCTAATATTGTTCCGGTTCTGAAGAAGGATGTGAAGGTTCGAGTGTGTGTGGACTATCGTGATCTTAACAAAGCGAGCCCAATGGATGACTTTCCTTTGCCTCATATTGATGTTCTGATAGACAACACTTCTCAATACTCAATCTTTTCTTTCATGGATGGTTTTTCATGGTATAATCAAATTAAGATGGCTCCAGATGATATGGAGAAGACAACTTTCATCACACCTTAGGGAACTTACTGCTACAAAGTCATGCCTTTTGGTTTGAAGAATGTAGGTACAACATATCAATGCACTATGGTGACTCTCTTTCATGACATAATCCATAAGGATATTAAAGTGTATGTAGACAATATGATTTCTAAGTCCAAGACTGAAGATGACCACTTGGACCATCTGAGAAAGCTATATGCCAGGCTCCAAAAATTCCAATTGAGGTTGAATCCTACCAAGTACACTTTTGGGGTCTGTTCCGGCAAGCTGTTGGGGTTCATCGTGAGTCAGAAAGGTATTGAGGTTAATCCAGACAAAGTCTGAGCTATTCAAGATATGCCATATCCTAAAACAGAGAAAGAAGTTTGAGGATTCCTTGGACGGTAATTACATATCCCAATTCATCTCTCATTTGACGGCTACCTATGAATCAATATTTAAATTGTTAAGAAAAAATTAAGTGATCATGTGGAATGATGATTGTCAAGAGGCATTTGACAAGATAAAAAAGTATTTGCAAGAACCATCGATCTTAAAACCACATGTTCCTGGTAGGCCATTAATCATGTATCTCATCATTCTAGATGAATCAATGGGTTGTGTATTGGGCCAACATGACGATACGGGCCGAAAAGAGCATGCGGTCTATTATTTGAGCAAGAAGTTCACCGAATGTGAGATCAGATACTCACTATTGGAGAAGACTTGTTGTGCTTTAGCTTGGGCAGCTCAACACCTAAGACAGTATATGATTTGCCATACAAATTTGTTGATATCCAATATGGATCCAATAAAGTACATTTTTTAGAAGCCCGTTGTCAGTGGAAGAATTTCCTGGTGCCAAATGTTGTTAACTGAGTATGACATCTAATATGTAACTCAAAAAGCCATCAACGGGGTGTCTTTTTTTATTACCTTACCCATCAATCCGTGGAGGGTTTCCAGCCGATCAAGTTTGACTTTCCCGATGAGGATATCATGTTCATCAGAGACTGCGTCTCAAGCCCTGACAAAGCACCCAAACCAGGAGCACAATGGATGCTCATGTTCAATGGTGCCTATAATGCAAAAGGCCATGGAATATGAGCAATTATCACATCTCCGGCTGGTTTTCATATTCCATTCATCGTCAGATTATGCTTTGACTACACCAACAATATGGCAGAATATGAAGCATGCATCTATGGTATTAAAGAAACCATCGATTTAAGAGTTAAGATTCTTGAAGTGTTTTGAGGCTCTATTTTAGTAATCAGTCAAGTCCGAGGAGATTGGAAAACTCGGGATAAGAAGTTGGTTTTGTACAGAGAACACATCGTAAAATTGATTCCCTATTTTGATGAAATCACTTTTCATTATATCCCAAGGGAAGAGAATAAGTTAGCTGATGCTCTAGCTACTCTTTCATCCATGTTTAAAGTCAAGTGGAAGAATGAAGCACATCTCATCCGTATTGACCATTTGGATGAACCAGCACATTGTCTAGCAGTGGAGGTAGAATCTGACGATAAGCCTTAGTTATATGACATTAAGAGATATCTGGAAAGATAAGATTATCCCGAGAAAGCATCCATCATAGATAAGAAGGCTTTGAGAAGATTTTCTGGTAAGTTTTTTCTTAAATTGGGGTGTTTTGTACAATAGGAATTATGATTATGTGTTGCTCAGATGCATGGATAGACACGAAGTAAGCACGATCATAAGTTCCATACATGAGGAATATGAAGGTGTACATTCTAAGGGGCCCGCTATGGATAAGAAGATCCTTCGAGCTGGATATTATTGGATAATAATGGAGGTCGATTGTTACAACTTCGTCAAGAGGTGTCACAAGTGCCAAACTTTCGGTGATAAGGACCGTGTTCCTCCAACTCCATTGAATATTTTGACTTCTCATTGGCCTTTCTCTATGTGGGGAATCGACATGATTAGTATGATCGAGCCTAAAGCCTCTAATGGTTATTGTTTCATCCTTGTTGCCATTGACTACTTCACAAAATGGGTGAAAGTTGCTTCCTATACAAACGTCACAAAACAAGTGGTTACACGATTTATCAAGAAAGAAATAATATGTCGCTACGGTGTTCCTAACAATATTATTACTAACAATTCTAGTAACCTCAACAACAAGATGATGAGTGAGTTATGCCAAGAGTTTAAGATCGAGCATCTCAACTCTTCACCATACCGACCCAAGATGAATGGCATCGTTGAAGCATCTAACAATAACATAAAGAGAATTATCCAGAAGATGGTCAAGATATACAAGGATTGACATGAGATGCTTCCATTTTCTCTGCATGGCTACAAAACTTCAGTGCGTACTTCTGTTAGGGCAACTCCTTATTCGCTAGTATATGGAATGAAGGTTGTTCTGCCTATTGAAGTTGAAATCCCCTCCCTGAGGGTCATTATGGAAGCATGCCTCGATGAAGCTGAATGGGTGAAGTTCATATATGATCAGCTGAATCTCATTGAAGAGAAGCGCTTGACGGTCGTTTTCCATGATCATTTGTACCAACGGTGCCTTAAGAGAGTTTTTAATAAGAAGATTCTTCCTCACTCATTCCAAGTCGGCGAGCTTGTGCTCAAAAGACTTTCTCTTATACACTCAGATCCTCGGGGAAAGTGAACTCCCAACTACGAAGCACCTTTTGTTGTCAAAAAAGCCTTCTCATGAGGGGCTCTCATTCTCACCATAATGGATGGGGATGACTTTCCGATGTCGGTGAACTCAAATATAAGCAAAAACATTATGCTTGAAAAAAATGAATACAAAGCTTGCTAGATTGGCATATGTCATAACCAATCTATGCAAAAAAGGATATCCCGATGGATCCAAAAATAGAAATGTCCATGCAAAAGTTAGGGATTAAACAAAAAAAATTATAAACCCACTAAGTTGAAAACCCGAAAGGGCGACTTAGGCAAAAATTGTATCCCGGTGGACAAAAGAGTAAAACATTTCACGCAAAAGTTAGGGATAAAGGCATTTGACTATATCTTGACATTGTCTTTTGAGCGTATTCTCACCCTTAGCTTGACCTCAAGAGGCATCAGATCAGTCCAGTCATCGTCAACAAAAGCAAAGTATTGGAGCACAGTGCTACAACGAATGACAACCAATGTTGTGATCAGTGGAAAATCAAACAAATTTCTCATTGCCGTTAAGTTTGTTTTTCAATTTTTCGCAATTTCCTCTTTAAGGATTTTTGCATCCTTCTACACACCCTACATGTACAAAATTTTCTACAATCAATAAAATTCAGTCGTTATTTAGTAATTCTCATCTTTTTTATTTTTCCGCATTTTGTTTGCAAAATAACTGTCAATCTTGATTGCATAATGTCATAAAACTTTTAGAATAATAAAAAGCTAAATCAAAAGAAAAACTTTATGCATTGATTTGATTGTTGAAAACTCCCTAGTGGGTTATCAATAGTCTATAGTAAGCACTTGTCTTACGATTGTATTTCAATTATTGCTCAGTCAGGTCATGCATCATTCTTCCCCAATGGAGCCAGATGGTAGTCCCTAGCCAGCAAGATTTTTTCCCAGCAACGTTGGTAACATGGAAGCTCTTCATTGCAAGTTCTCTGATGTGGATACCGACGATTCAAAGTCTATATTTCACCCCAAAAAAACCTTACCTTGCTATCTAATATCACTTTGCATACACATCATAATCAAATAGTCATGCATTTGTTTTGCAGCTGGCCTATCTCCCGAGTGGAATATTTCAGTTTATCCCCAACAGATCTAACCAACCTGTTTATCTGTTGCTCTTTGCACTTCCCTTTTATACCGAACAAATTTTTGGCTACTTCTGTATTTACTTCTCTTTTACCTTCAACACCCAAAAAGCTAACGCAATTTGCACCTTCGGGTTAAATATGATTAAATAGGGGCAGCTGTCATACCCTAAAATTTACCCTCCTTTTTCTTTTTGCATATTTTATTTGCATATATCAAATCATATCATGCATGACCATTGTATTTGGTCATGGGATCACAAGCATGGCCACATTGTTGGTTCGTACCTTAACATTAGGTTTCATCTTGTTTTTGCTTATCAACTAACCCTAAATTCAATAAGATATGGTATTTGTTTCTTACTTTACTCATGTAGGTAATCATGCTCCAAATCAAGGCAAGACAAAGGTCTTTTGGTCAAAGGAAATGCAAGTTTGCTCCATTGTGATTCAAAGGTGGTTCATGTATTTATTTCCATGCCACATCATTAAATCTTCAAGCTTTTCTCAAGATAACTCAATCCCTAATCAATTTTTCATCAAGGTATGCTTATTCTATCATCATAGTGGCTTGAAATGCAAGAAAACATTGTCGCAACCTGAAAAATACAGTGTGCGAAAAAACAACCGGTGAAAGAAAATGACAGAAGAGTCGCCACCGTGCGTTATTTATCCCAAAGGAGGGAAAGGAAACGCTCGAAGTAAACCTGAAAAGAGGAAAGGAAAAGACAAGGTCTCGCAACCAAATCTTGGGTTCGGGAGTCGGTTATGCGAAGGGAAGGTATTAGCACCCCTACGCATCTGTAGTACTCTACGGGATCCACTTTTGTAGTTCTTGTCTAAAGGGTGTGAGTTTATCTTGTGCTGTTTACCCAAAAAGGGTTAAATGAAAATGACTCGCGCGGATGTCGCATCCACTGCATACGTATCTCATCTGAATATGAGAATCAGAGTCTTCGTAGCTCGGCTACCTAGGGGTTAAGGGCAATTGTGCTCGCTAAGACATCGCGTCTTATGCCTACGTATCTCATCTGGAATGAGAATCAGAGCAAGCCGTAGTTCGGCTAACTACGGGGTTATGGATTGGGTTTTGGACGAACGACGTTACTACGCAATCTACCGGATGCTCGACCTTTGGAGACTTACTCACCTGTAGTAGAAGGAGTAAACGTGTGTTTAGGAGAAGAAAAATCAATGAAGGGTTAGGGTTTGGGATGCTCATGCAAAAAGACAGTCCTTGACGAAGGAACCTGCATAAAGTAAACACAAAAACATTGCCTCCTATCGAGGTCTTCCAGCTAGGAAAGCAGTAAAATGCGGGAAAAATGTAAAAGGTATCACACGGATGAAGATCCGAGGTAACAACAATTAAAGGAACGATAAACCCTGAGATCCCTCCAAGCTAACATCATCAAAGAAAGTGGGTCAGTACAGGTAACCAGAATGAACCTCCAGGGGGTATCCCACAAATAAAGTGGAAAACCATGCAAGTTATCCCTGCAAAAGTCATGTGAGCCCTCACAAAAACTCAACAAACAGGTTAGAGACAAAAAAAAAGGGTAATCAAGGGTTGCCCCCAAATCAAAATGTAATCACATGAATCGTGCCATTAAAATTCACAAAAAAAGACATGCATCAAAAGGGTATCAAATTCACCCATAATACCTTAAACATTCAGAGTATTCAAATTCAAAGCTCAAAGGTAATGGGAATAAGGGCAAACCTGATTGGAGAGCTTGATTGAAATTGAGTTGCACCCGTGAGGTTTACAAAACAATCTTTAGGGTTTATGTGAGGTAAAGGTGATTCTGTGCAAATGAGTTTCCTTCAGGGTCTGGAGGTTGCTCTGAACTCTGTTAGCTCTTCTCTCACTATCTTTTTCCCAGGTTAGGTCAGGGTTTTGTTCCAAGGAAACCTCAGAGTGTTTTGCTTCTCTTCCTTTTTCTGTCTGTTTTGTTTCAATGAAACTCTAGTATTTATAGGCTAATATTGGTAGCTTAGTGGGCTTTTGAGAGAGGTCCAAGTTTGAGATTTTTTCTTTTATTTATTTATTTATTTATTTTATTTTATTTTGTTTTTTTTTGTTTTTTTTTCGTTTTCCATTTTTTTCTTCTTTTTTTTTTTTTTTTTTTTTCGTTTTTTTTTTAAATATTTCGATTGCCATGATGAAATGCAAATGCTAAATGACCTAAAAATGAATGCATGCATGAAGCATAAAGCGTATGCTTCCAGGAAAAATGAAGGGTAAATTTTGGGGTATTACAAACATCAAGTTTGCACAAATGGGTACAAGTTGGTTTGACCTAATTTGCAAGTATGTCATGCCTTTGGTCAAATTCAATAACTTCTTCAATTTTTATCCAAATTCCAAGATGTTTTGAGCCAAATGTGCCTTTTGGGTCCCTCTAAAACTTTGCTTCAAGGGTCAAACATCAATTCAATCATTAAGGACCTCATTTGTGCAAAGAACCGAGCTGCCAAAGTGGGCCAAAACCTTGCCATGACCACTACTTTCCACTCTTGCCATTTTCAGCTCAAGTATCATTTTGATCCCATTCCTTTTGAATCTTGTTAATCTTATGTCAAAGATAATTTGACCCAAGTTTGACTCAAAATTCACGAGGAAATCAAAAATTATAGTGTCATCAACTTGGGACCTCAAAATGACCAAACACGCCTCAAGCTGCTTGACCAATTGCCCAACATAAATTTCAAGTCATGACCTCAACTTCCCAAGCATGTAACTTCCACCTTAAACTTACTTTGTACATGGTTCTTTTTTCATTGTTTTTGAAGGGGAAGAACGATCCAAAACGCAGCGAAATTTAAAATTTCTCCTTTAGTGATCCTTACGAATGGGCATGATCAGTGATAGAATCGTTACCTCTTGTGGCGATTGTAACCTTTGATGCAGATCTACGGAGCGATCACGAACGTTGAACAATGACAACGCCTCTACTCAGTCCACACGAACAGATTCCTTCAATCTCAGTGCTAGCTGCTACGAATGAAGGCTTTGAGTGAGAGAGAGAGAGAGAGAGAGAGAGAGAAACGAAATTGCAACTGCACAAATGTTTCTGCACAAGGGTTCTATTTATAAAACCACTTGTGTGGGTTGCAAGCTAAAAAGCCCACTTAAGTGTATGTGGCACATTTCTTATTGTCGCATCGCACGAAAAACCGGCGGGAAAAGAAAGAACAACAGAGCCGCCACCGTGCGTTATTTATCCCTAAAGAGGGAAAGGAAACGCTCAGAGTAAACCTGGAAAGAACATGGTCTCGCGACCAAAGAGAATGGGTTCGGGAGTCGGTTATGCGAAGGGAAGGTATTAGCACCCCTACGCATCCGTAGTACTCTACGGGATCCACGCACACTAGAAAGGAAAATTGGTTGCTAAACACTGCTCGAATATTCACACACACTGGCTGAAAGAAACGAAAGAGACTGACTGAAACTGGACTCGGCAGGATGTCGCATCCTGGGCCTACTTAGTCTATCAGGCATAGACATCAGAGTCAAAGTAGTTCGGACTGGGGAGACGACACATGCTCGCCAGGATATCGCATCCTATGCATACGTATCTTCTCGGACGAGAGAAGAATCAGAGCATTCGTAGCTCGGCTGACACGCACACAAACAAAACAAGACAAAGGCAAACGTGGAGCCTGAATGCCAATCGCTGGACTTATGTCAGCATCCGAACCTAAACTCACACAAAGAGGCAAACGTGGAGCCTGAATGCCAATCACTGGGCTTACATCAGCATCCGAACCAAACACACGCACACTGGAACCTAACTGCCACTCGATGGACTTACATCAGCTTCCAAGCACACAACAACACAACAAGTTGATAGGGAGTCGGGGACTCGAGCCTATAACTGTCAAACACACACAAACAGACAGACAGCAAATGCTAAGGAGTCGCGGACTCGAGCCTAGCAAAGGTCAGACAACACACACAAAAGAAAGAAAAGGGGGCCCGGAGAGATCAGCTCAATCTCCTGCCTACATACTTCATCTGGTATGAAGATCAGGGCGATGTAGTTCCCCTACGCAGGGATAAAGGATTAGCCTAACCAGATAACAGAGGGAGACACAACTCTAGGGAGACTAAGACTCGAGCCTAGATGTTGTCATGCAAAATCAACCCTAAGTTATGGTTTCTAGCTAAATGGCACAAGGGCCAATCTATCCTAAGTATGGCTCACACGGGGAGCAAGCCACACACACACTTAACTTGCACAGGAAGCAAGCCAAGCAAAACCTAACTTGCACAGGAAGCAAGTCAAACTATCCTAACTTGCACAGGAAGCAAGTCTAAACTAATCCTAACTTGCACAGGAAGCAAGTCAAACTATCCTAACTTGCACAGGAAGCAAGTCTAAACTAATCCTAACTTGCACAGGAAGCAAGTCAAACAATCCTAACTTGCACAGGAAGCAAGTCAAACAATCCTGCAAGCACAGATAGCACACGCTATACACAAACAAGTGGCTCAAACAAGGGTTAGGTTTTAGTCAAGGGGTCATATCAACCTCAACAAACAAACCTCTGGAATGGGGTGAGTGTGCTCTTAACCTTGCCATTGAGGGGCTAAGGTGAAGCAGATGAAAGGATGAAGTGAGGATGAGACCTCACAGCTCTTATCCCTGGCCTGGGAGAGCTCAAGACAAGAATGTGTGGGTTCAGAAAGTGGGAACCCTTCTACACATTTAAAACTGACTCAACTGTACAATTGTACAAGATCTTGGGTTTGTATCTGCAATGCATCAACACAGTGGTGTGAGCAAAAGCAGATGACACACTGAATAGTGGGGGATAGATTGCATATCCCTACCTTCCACCAATTGCCTCTTCACTTAGGAGGACTTTGACTCTATGCAAGGACAAAGTTAAACATCCACAAACATTGCCTCTTAAGGAGGACTTCAGACAGTTGCCTGGCCAAGTAACAGGCCAGGTCTTCCAGACTACATGGAGTAAAAGAGACATACCTCAATGCAAATTGCTTATACAAGCAAAGCAAAGCAAAAAGTTCACAAGGAACTAAGCAACTAAAGCACCTGAAACAGTCAGGCAGATGTTAGTATGCAACTTCAAACAAAACAAACAGAAACAGACATCAACAGTCCATTAGAGGCACATGGATGTGCTAGGCACAAGGCTTAAGGCATGTGAGCCAAGCCACCTACAAAACAAAGAGGTTAGGCAATGACATCTAAAGCAAGCTCAATCAAAAGAATTGGTCTCAACGGCCATTTGATGGTCAACCTGAAAACACAAACTCAAAGGTGAGTAGCAGGACCACTAGGGCAAGCCTAGGGTCAAAAATGAATGAGAAAGTCAAAACAGCAAAGGGCAAGCATCCAAAATCATGTTCAAACCATTAGGAAACAAAACCAATTGGGTTCACATTCATATCAATCACTATCATCATTTCATGAACCAATTAGGTCAAAACATGGCAAACAGAAGCTCATAGAAGTCAACAGCAAGACTTATCTCAAAAGCAATCTAAACATTCTCCAAAAATCGCCAAATAAATCATGATCAAACCTAACACATAGCATGGTAAGCATGTCAAATTTCATCCCATTTGGTCAAGTGTAAGGCAGTCAATAAAAATCAGAAAGTCAAAGCAATTTTGAACATGCTCAATGAAGTCAACCAAACATGCATCAACTTAGAAAAATCATAAGTCAAGAATGGTGTATGATAAATGAATGGGATCAAAACCATGGCAAAGATGGGGATGTCTAGTTATCTCATGTAAAATTTCATGTCCATCCAATAAAGTATGAGAATTTCACAAATGAAATGGGAACATGTGTCACACAAAGTCAACATTTGACTAGGCAGGGAAGAAAAATCTCAAACAAATGGAAAACAGTTCAATTAAATCCAAGAAAATTCACAAGTCAACTAGACATACAAGAGTAAGCTCATGCAAAAAATCAAGTTATTTGGAGGTCAAGAAGCATGGCAATGAAAATCATGAAGTTGGTCATCAATGGTGTGACACAAGTTGTCACACCCTAATTCAAAAAATCATAACTCACAAACCACAAATGGTAAATTCACAAACTTTATATCAAAATCACCATGAATGTGTCTAGTTTAAGCACAAAAAATTTGAGAGCCATTGGATACATTCTCATCATTTCACAATTGATTTGGCAAGGTGTACAAAATTTGGTCACATGTCACAAACCCTAAGGCCATTTAAAAACCATTCATCCAAAAATTCTGGAAAAATAATGATAAAAAAGTAGAGATTATGATGAACACAACACAAAAAATCCCATTGAATTTGGATTAAAATTGAAGCTTTTATGATTTTTGGAAGATTGATGAAATAATTGAAGAAATTAATTGAATTAATGTGGAGAAAATGGCATTTTGGTAATATTATGATTCACTTATCCAAACACTGTCGTTTTGGGCAAGAATTGGAATGTTTTGATTGGCTGGAGGGGAATGGCACAGTACACGTGAGGAAAGAAGAAAAACTGGAAAATGGCTTTGGGGTTTACTGTAGCAGCATCATCTCCAAATTCGAATTTCTTAATTTCTCTCCAAAAATGTCAATTGAGCATACCATTGTAATCATTAAACAACATACAACAACAATCCAAACCCTATTTTCATTAATTTGAACTGCACATCAAGAGATCAAAAGAAACATTTTCGAGCACCAAACTTTGTCTCAACATATCTTCATGGACAAGCAATCATTTTCAAAAAGGAAAGCATCATGGTACTCAGCATTGAAAGGCCTATTCAAAGCATGTTTCAATTTTAAAAATGGTGGAAGTTGAAAACTTACCAATTTGGAGGAGCAGTTGTGTTGCTGGTGCCTTTTGATGGATTTGAAGTGAAATAATTGTCCTATAGCCTTGCCTTGATATATGATGAAGGTTGATCTCTTGTTTTGAGCAGAAGAAGATGAGATGCAAAGTGGCAGGTTTTTTTTTGAAGATGCAATGCAGTTGGTTGGACTGTTGGAGATCAAAGATGAAATGCCAAGCAAGGGTGTTTTTGGAATGAGTGAATCAATGCAATGTTGGCCTGATGATGTTTGGTCACTTTGTGCTTGGACAGAAAGTTGCAAATGGCAAGGCAAGTTTGAGAGAGTGTATGCTCAATGATTTGTTGGTGTTTGGACTGATATAAACAAAGGTGTCAAAGTGAGGTTTTGGCCATGGCAGGAAAAATGATGCAGTGCTCAAGCCAACCTTAGTTTGTTGGTTTAGGACTTGACAGATTTTGTAAAAAATGCAAGTAAGCAAAGGTTTTGGCTGGTCTGCTACTTGTTTCAAAATGGTTAGAGGATTGTGAAGGCAAAGCAAGCTTGGGGTGTTTTACAGAAAATTTAAAATGCCAAGAATGAGAGGTTTGGTTGTGGCTGCAATTGATTTTTATGACAGGTCAAGTTTGAGAGAGTTTGAATGAATGAGTTGGTTGTGTATTTGTTGGTTAGGTACTGCAGGGTTTGGCAGGAAATGCAGGGCTCAGGCAATTTTGGTTCTACTGCTGTTGCTGCAGTTGGGTGGTGGCTAACTATTTGTTGGCAAGGCAAGATTTTAACACACAAAGCAAGGCCAGGTTTTTGTTCATTGGAGGTTTGGGAGTGATTTTGGTTCATGCACCCAAAGTGAAGCTTGAGTGATGGTTAGAGGCTGCTGCAGTGTTAGAAAAACTTTCTATGCCAACTGACAAGGTGAGGTTTTGAGGATATGAACCAATGGCTTTTTGCTGCTACTACTGTTCTCCCCATGACAGAAAAATTCATGAATTCTGCTGCATTAAATATGGCATGGTATAGTCTCCTTTAAGTGCACAGCATGGTGTGGTTTCAGAGGAATGTGGACAATGGCCTTCTTGCTGTTGTGTTATGTGCTAGTAGCTTAGCATGATGAAAGATGATGGTCCAGAACTGTGCAAGGCTTGGTTTTGATTTTTAGCAATTGCCAAGGTTATGTTTCTTCTTCTGCTGCAGGGTGTTGTAACTGGTTTTCTTTTAAGAAAAATGGCCAAGGGCTTTTGTTTAGGTGCTTTTTGTTCTTGACAGAAAAACAAGGTGAGGGCCAGGTTCATCCATGCTTTTCTGCTGCAGCATGGTGGTAGTAGTTTTTTAGAAGAAAAGCCAAGCCAGTTTAGTTTGTTGGTTTTGGACAGAAGAAAAGAGATGCACAATGAGAGTGAATTGGAGTGAGTGTGAGAGGGCCAGTTGCAAGGGTTTGTCTGCAGGGAGTTTAGACAGATGAATCTTGGCCAAGAATGAAGTGTTTTTTGAGAATGGAAAGTCTGTTGGTCTTTTTGCTGCAGTTGGAGGTGGTTAGTTATTGCTGCTATGTCCTCATGACAGAAAAAATCCTCTACCCCACCTGCTGTTGGCTGCTGTTGCTGTCCTTTCTGCTGTTGGCCCTTAGCATGATTTAATGCCCTTTTTGAAGTTTTTGACAGCTTTTGATTCAAATGGCCCAAAGATCCTTTTCCACAGCATTCAGTTTTTTTTTTTGTTATGCAGCAGTTAGTCTTCAAAATGACAGCCCCTCCTCATCCCTAAAACCTGCTATGTGAAGTATGGTTCCTAGAGGTATGGTTGTTCTTTTTGTATGGACAGCAAATAGCAAGATGAGGGCATTGTGCATCCATGATTTCCTGCTGCCATAGTACAAAGTAAAGTGTGGAAGTATGGATGGATGTGGTTGCTTTTGTCCTTTTGTCCCAAAATTCAAGTGAGCAAGCATGGCTTCTTTTCTGAGATTTTAGGTTGCTAAGATGTGTTCAAATGGACAGAAAAATTGCTGCATAATTGCTGTCCTTTTGAGGTACAAGGCAAGGCATGGACAAGTATGGTGCAAGTATGGTTAAATGGTACTTTTCTTACAATTCAAGCAACCAAGCAACATTCACATGTGCTGCATATTTTGACTTTGCAAACACCTTCTAAATGACATTTATGAGCTGTTCCAATTGGCCAAATGTTGAAAAAATGTTTGAGTCAAAAAGTCAACTCTTGGTCAAACTTACATTTAAATGAAAAAGGTCAAAATATGCCATTTTGATTGGTGAAGTTTTGGCTCATGAAATTTATATTTTTGGAAAGAGGGGATCAAATGTGACTTGTAGGAAAAAACCCCACCAAAATTGGCCAAACGGTTTGGGAGATATGCCCCTTTGAAGTTCAAGATTTTCTGAAATCGATTCGATCATAACTTGCCAACCACACATGGGAATTGAGAGTTCTAGGACTTTTTGGAAATGGGAGAACAAGATCTTCAACTTTCATGTTGGGCAAAAATTCATTTGAGGCTTGTATCAAAATGTAGGTTTGAGGATCAAGACTTTCCATTTATGGTAAGTTTCAGTTACAGGCCCAGTTTCTACTTTGGGAAATTCATGATCTGGCATCAAATTCTTCCATGATGGTGTTTGACATGATATATGATGACTATTTGGACATGAATGAACTCTCACAAACCAATTCCAATCATCCAATCACTGATTAAATGGACAGTTGACCAACAGTTGACTTTTAGGGTTTCTGTCTGATTGTGCATTGACTGATGACTTCCAAACCCTAATTCCTTGAGAATTTGACTTCAAATGATGTCCCAAGTTGTTTGAACTCTTGATTATTGACCATGGTGCCCAAATTCCACAAGAATGACCACCATCCACTGCTTTGACTGACAGTTGACCTTTTTTAGGGTTTTTGACTGTCTGGGCATGAACTGCTGACCTCTGAGCCCTTAACCCTTGACTTGAACACTTCAAATAGACCTCCAAGTTATGTGAACTTGTTGGACAAAACCCCAAGGCCTTGATTCAATGAGACATTCCCTTGCTTGCTTGGTTGACTGATCAGGAGATTAGTTTGACCTGATTCTTGATTGCTTGCACTTGAGGCAAAAGAGGCAATGCAATGCTATGCAATGGATCATGATATGCTATGACCTAATATGAAATGGTATGTATAATGATAGGTGCAAATTTGAGGTGCTACAGCTGCCCCTATTCAATCAGCTGGGAACCCGAATGGATGAGAGCAACGGCTGTCAGACTTTCAGGGTAAACAGGGATTGAATACCAAAGAACCGTAGAATTTGCACAGTACTGGATATGATACAAAAGAACCACGTCATTTACCGATGACGACTGCAATTGACAGCTTCAGAAAAGCAAAACCATTTACCGATGGTTAGAAACTGGAATCTTGATATTTACCGATATCAACCTCAACACGACCATTTACCGATGGTGGCTGGGAAAACAAACTTCTGAAAATCAAAACCATTTACCGATGGTTAAAACTTGATATTTACCGATATCAACTTCAGCCAGACCATTTACCGATGGCTGCTGGGAAACAGATTTTGATATAGAAAGGAAGCAAGACCATTTACAGATGGTGGCTTCAAAGAAACTTGACATTTACCGATGTCAACTTAGCAAGACCATTTACCGATGGCTGCTGCAACTGGGAATTCGATATTTACCGATATCGAAAAAAAACTGGGCCATTTACCGATGGCGTCTCCACTTGGGGAAGAACAAAATCTTTGTGGTGATACCAGACAAGACGTTTACCGACGACTTCTGGGGACTTGATTTTATCAACAAAGAAATCAAAGCAATGACCAGACATTTACAGATGACTGGGATGAGACTCGACGTTTACCGACATCGAAAGATGATGTTTACCGACATCCAAAGAAACGACCAGACATTTACCGATGACTGGGATGGGAAATTAATTGGGGAGATACAAATATTTGCAACTGGAAAACAGATAGGACATTTACAGATGACTCTACTGGGGATTTCTAGCTGGGGAATTATCAGACATTTACCGATGACTGAGGAAAAGACTCGACGTTTACCGACACCGAAACAATGGTGTTTACCGACACCAAAAAAAGATGACCAGACATTTACTGATGACTGGAGAGAATACCGATGTTTACAGACACCGAAACAATGGTGTTTACCGACACCAAAAATGATGACCAGACATTTACTGATGACTGGAGAAAATACTCGATGTTTACAGACACCGAAACAATGGTGTTTACCGACACCAAAAGACTGATGACCAGACATTTACTGATGACTGGAGAAAATACTCGATGTTTACAGACACCGAAACAATGGTGTTTACCGACACCAAAAGACTGATGACCAGACATTTACCGATGACTGGGGAGAAAACTCGATGTTTACAGACACCGAAACAATGGTGTTTACCGACACCAAAAGAAGAAACACACGCGGGTGCTGACATGACACTTACTGGTATCACAAGAACGACATCTTAGATATGTCAAGGCAAGGTTGACCACTTGCTGGGGGTCTCACTGAAGAGAAACAAACTTTCTGTCACTATCGGGTGAGGAAATAAACCTCTGTCACCATCGGGTGAGGAAATAAACCTCTGTCACCATCGGGTGAGGAAATAAACCTCTGTGGGGAATAAACAAATCTGAATGCTGTCAAGAGCAACTGTAGCAGTCTTGGTGCTGATGTTGAACAAAAATGATCCGCCTCTGCCGGGGATACGGTCTGGTGAAGTTAACACATGAATGCATATGTTTGAATTTTTCTATGGCGTAATGCTCCATATTTGAATGGGAATGCTACGCAGTTTGAGGATGCAATGATTACTACATGCAAAATGCAAATGAACCCTGGCTAGGGAGCCGAAATGATTAGATACTCCAACTCTGTGGGGAGACTCCTCTTGGGGAAACACTCTGCGGGGAACTCTGCTTGAGGAATGGCGAAACGACTTCACACTCATGTTGAAGAATATCCCTGCTACTGGGGAAAGATAAACTCCGCTGGGGATATCCTTCAGTCCACAGATAGAATAAATACTGGAGATAAAATTCAATAAACCTGCCTCACTCGGGGAGGAAATCGACGAATACAGGCCTGCTGAGGATAGGCAGTCCTCAGATCTGCTGGGAAATAGAAAGCACTATCCACGGATGTCTCTGCAGGGGAACATAGCTCTGGTAGCTTCCAAACTTGCTTGGGGAAAATATCTGCTGAGGAAACGTCCTCACAGATGCCAATCTGAAAAACAACACAACAAAATGCCCCCAGGGGGTACATGGACAAGATACGCTCAAGTGTCCTCAACATTCAAAATGATTTTCAAATGTTTCATCTTTCTGCAAATTATTGTGTAGCCTCCATGTTCTTATATGCAATGCTTATCAAAAATTCGGACATTTTGCAAACAAAACAGTAAAAATAAAAACAGAAAAGCTATTTATCTGAATAACGACTTTTATTGATTGAAAATGTGCCTGAAGAGGCAAATACATCGGGAAGCAATTCCTAGAAAGAGGTAATTGCGCACAAAAAGGAAAAATCTATCCTAAAGGCAATGTGAACACGGCATCCACTATTTCCCAATTCTGTTATAACTCATAGATCGTCAGTTTTCCTCCCAACTCCTTGCTTTCTGAGAAGAATGACTGGACGGATCACATCTTTCGAGATGGCAGACGACAAAGCTTGATGAAGTACAGATAACTCAGACTGTAGTCTTCGCTTTAATCCCTAACTTTTGCCTGGATCGCCCTTTCGGGTTTTCGATCCACCGGGATACCCATTTTTGCCTAAGCCGCCCTTGCGGGTTTTCGACTTACCGGGTGTACAATTTTTTTATTTTTATCCCTAATTTTTGCCCGAACCTTTTCTTTCTGTTTTTTTGGTTCGCCGGGATGCCCATTTTTGCCTGGACTCTTTTATTCTTTTTGTCCAGCGGGTCAATTTATGCGAAGTATTTTTTGACTACATCTGAATTGACAGGAGACGGAAAATCTTCACCATCCATAGTTGTAAGCATCAAGGCTCCACCGGAGAAGACTTTCTTCACAACATACGGACCTTCGTAATTAGGAGTCCACTTGCCCCTGTTATCTGTACCGGGAGGGAGGATCCTCTTCAAAACTAGATCACCGATCTGGTAGCTTTGAGGACGCACTTTCTGATCAAAGGCTCGCTTCATCCTTCGCTGATACAACTGTCCATGACATATAGCTGCTAGCCGTCTCTCCTCTATAAGGCTCAACTCGTTAAACCTTGTTCGAATCCACTCGGCTTCGTCCAGCTTGACATCCAACAAAACTCTCAGAGAAGGAATCTCCACTTCAACAGGTAGAACAGCTTCCATACCATACACAAGGGAGTAAGGGGTTGCCCCGGTCGACGTACGTACTGAGGTACGGTACCCATGCAAAGCGAAAGGCAGCATCTCATGCCAATCCTTGTACGTAACGACCATCTTCTGCACAATCTTCTTGATATTCTTGTTTGCCGCTTCTACAGCACCATTCATCTTCGGTCTGTAAGGAGAAGAATTGTGATGTTCAATCTTGAAATCTTTACAAAGCTCTTTCATCATCTTGTTGTTGAGATTCGAACCATTGTCAGTGATGATTCTCTCAGGAACTCCGTAACGACATATGATTTCTTTCTTGATGAACCGGGTAACCACTTGTTTGGTAACGTTAGCATAGGAAGCTGCTTCCACCCATTTGGTGAAGTAGTCAATCGCAACCAAGATGAAGCGATGTCCATTTGAAGCAGTAGGCTCAATCTTCCCAATCATATCAATGCCCCACATGGCAAACGGCCAAGGCGAATTCATGATATTCAGAGGGCTTGGTGGTACATGCACCTTATCAGCATAGATTTGGCACTTATGGCACTTCCGAGCATACTTGAAACAATCGGATTCCATAGTCATCCAGTAATAACCCGCTCTCAACAATTTCTTAGCCATTGCATGTCCGCCGGCATGAGTACCGAAGGAACCTTCATGAACTTCCTGCATTAACATGTCCGCTTCGGGTCTGTCCACGCATCTGAGCAAGACCATGTCAAAGTTTCTCTTATACAACACATCATCCTGATTCAAATAGAAGCTTCCAGCTAGCCTCCTCAGGGTTTTCTTGTCATTCTTCGACGCACCTTCAGGGTACTCCTGAGTCTTGAGGAAATTCTTGATGTCATAATACCACGGCTTCTCATCCATCACCACAGACTCGGCTGCGAACACATACGCAGGCCTCTCAAGTCGATTCACCGCAACATGTGGCACATGATTCCACCAATGAACTTTGATCATAGATGACAAAGTAGCAAGGGCATCAGCCATTTGATTCTCATCCCGGGGGACATGATATAACTTCACTTTCTTGAAGAACGTCAGTATTCTTCTGGTGTAATCTCTATACGGAATCAAATGCGGCTGATTCGTATTCCAATCTCCGTTGACCTGGTTGATCACTAGAGCTGAATCTCCAAATATATCAAGAGTTTTGATCCTCAGATCAATGGCTTCTTCTATCCCCATGATACAAGCCTCATACTCAGCTTCGTTGTTGGTGACGTCAAACGTCAATCTGGCAGAAAAAGGTATATGAGCACCTTTGGGATTGATCAATACTGCCCCAACACCGTTACCGTTCATATTCACAGCCCCATCAAACATCAGTGTCCATTTGTCATCCGGGTCCGGTCCTTCCTCGACGAGAGGCTCTTCGCAGTCTTTCATCTTAAGATACATGATGTCTTCGTCAGGAAATTCAAACATCATAGGCTGATAATCTTCAATCGGTTGTTCGGCAAGGTAGTCTGACAGAATACTACCTTTGATGGCCTTCTGGGACGTGTACTGAATGTCGTATTCTGTTAGAATCATCTGCCAACGGGCAACTCGTCCGGTGAGAGCTGGTTTCTCAAAGATGTACTTCACTGGATCCATCTTAGAAATCAATAAGGTAGTATGGTTCAGCATATACTGTCTCAGTCGGCGAGCAGCCCAGGCCAAAGCACAGCAAGTTTTCTCGAGCAGTGAATATCTTGTTTCACAGTCGGTAAACTTTTTGCTAAGGTAGTATATGGCATGCTCTTTTCGACCAGACTCGTCATGCTGTCCCAATACACACCCCATCGAGTTCTCAGTCACTGACAGGTACATTATCAGAGGTCTCCCAGGAACTGGAGGTATAAGGATTGGAGGTTTCTGTAAATACTCCTTGATTTTGTCAAAAGCTTTCTGACAATCATCATTCCACTTGATCGCTTGATTCTTTCTGAGCAGTTTGAAAATTGGTTCACATGTAGCAGTTAGATGAGATATGAACCTTGCAATGTAGTTCAACCTCCCTAAAAACCCACGGACTTGCTTTTCCGTTTTCGGTTCAGGCATCTCCTGAATAGCTTTGACTTTTGCTGGATCAACCTCAATCCCTTTCTCACTGACAATGAAGCCTAAAAGCTTCCCTGATCTCACCCCAAACGTACACTTGTTCGGATTCAACCTCAGCTTGAACTTTCTCAACCGATCAAACAGCTTCTGCAAATTAACCAGGTGCTCCTCTTCTGTCTGCGACTTCGCAATCATATCGTCTACGTACACTTCAATCTCTTTGTGCATCATGTCATGAAAGAGAGTCGTCATTGCCCTCTGATAGGTAGCACCCGCATTCTTTAGCCCAAATGGCATCACTTTGTAGCAGAACGTGCCCCAAGGTGTAATGAATGTCGTCTTTTCCATGTCCTCTGGCGCCATCTTGATCTGATTGTATCCGGAGAAACCATCCATGAAAGAGAATACCGAAGATTGAGCCGTATTATCAACCAATACGTCAATGTGAGGTAATGGGAAATCATCTTTCGGACTCGCTCTGTTCAAATCCCGGTAATCGACACACATTCTGACTTTACCATCCTTCTTCGGCACAGGAACGATGTTGGCCACCCACGGTGGATAACTGGTGACAGCCAGAAAACCTGCATCCCACTGCTTCTGAACCTCTTCCTTGATCTTAGTTGCCATGTCAGGACTCGTTCTACGAAGCTTCTGCTTGACCGAAGGACATCCTTCTCTAAGGGGTAATCGATGCATCACAATGTCTGTATCTAACCCAGGCATATCTTGGTACGACCAGGCGAACACTTCCACATATTCTCTCAGCATCTCAATCAGCCTCCTCTTGACAGAGTCCTCTAAAGCAGCCCCAATCTTGATTTCTCTTTTGGCGTCTTCAGTACCCAGATTAATAGTTTCCAACTCCTCCTGATGAGGTTGGATGACCCTTTCCTCCTGCTTCAGTAATCTGGCCAATTCTGCAGGGAGCTCACAGTCTTCCTCACTCTCCTCTTCAGCTTGGTAGATGGGATTATCGAAATCATACTGAGCCATAACAGAACTGTTCATAGTGAATGCCATAAGGTCGCTTCTGCATGTTTGATGCTTTGTTTTAGAAAAAGAGTTCAATAAAGTCACAAAAACAAAAAACATTGCCATTTTTATTGTTTTGAAAAAAAAGTGAAAACAGAAAACAGAAAGACAGGGATCACAAAATTTGTTCAAAAAATGTCCTTCATTAATGATAATCATTAAAACATGATGAGGCCCTACAAAAATGAATCACTACGCCTTGGGCAGAACGTAGGATTTTCATGCAAAATGACAAAACAACAGAAAATTACTCTGTCAGAAGAGTAACTTGAACCACTTCTTCAGCCGTCCAGTTGTTGATAGACCCCTCTGGTGCACACGGGCGAACCCAGTTGTCCAAATCGCAATCACTGTCACAGTCTTCACTACCGGTCGCGGAGACGTCGCCATGATTCATCAGCCCAGCGCTGGTAAAAGTACTCGGACCCGTTTGACCATTCTGCTCTGCTCGGAGAGGCTCGTAACCAACACCAAATTTGTCTTCTTTAACCGGTAAATCCACCATCTTGCCCCAGCCTTCAGCTTTGCCAGAATCAACAACCTCCTTAGCCTGCTTGTAAGAAGTAATTGAAACACCCAGCTTCCTCTGCTCAGCATACGCCACTTTCTCAAGAGCCACAGTCTCAAACGCCTGGCATAAGGTTTCGTGGATCTCGCCATCCACCTCAACATATTTGAACGAGGATAGATGGCTCACCAGAATCTCTTCTTCACCGCACACAGTCACAATCTGACCGTTCCAGACATACTTGAGCTTTTGATGGAGAGTCGACGAGACTGCCCCTGCTGCATGAATCCATGGACGCCCCAACAAACAGCTATAGGCAGGCTGGATGTCCATAACATAGAAGATGATATTGAATACCTCAGGACCTATCTTCACAGGCAAAATAACTTCTCCACACACAGAACGCTTGGATCCGTCGAAAGCACGAACAATCAGGTCACTGGGATTAAGCACAAACCCTTCTGCATCAATCTTCCTCAGAATCTGCTTAGGCAACACATTTAGCGACGACCCGGTGTCTACCAATACATGAGACAACACTGCCCCCTTGCACTCCATGGTGATGTGCAAGGCTTTGTTATGGTTTCGCCCTTCAGGCGGTAAGTCCAAGTTGGTGAAACCCACACCATGCCTGGTGCTCACATTGGCCATCACACCCTCCAGTTGATTGACAGAAATCTCCTGAGGCACGTAAGCCAAATTCAACATCTTCAGCAAGGCATTACGGTGTGCCTCAGAGCACATTAACAGTGAAAGTATAGAAATCTTGGACGGAGTTTGATTCAACTGATCTACAATCTTGTAGTCACTCTTCTTGATTATCTTCATAAACTCCTCCACGTCCTTCTCAAATGATCCCTCGGGCGCTTCTTTCTGAACAGGTTCTTCCTCAACCACAGCTTGCTTACCCTTTGCTTTGGCGAGAGCTTCAGCATTATTGTCCCTCAAAGGCTGCGGTGCGAACAGACGACCGCTTCTGGTAAAACCTCCTGGACCCCCTACATTATCCACAGCCGGACCAACAGTTGCAGGAACTCTATTCGGTAAACCAATTGTCACTGGAGTTTGATTCACTGGTCTTGTCTGACTTTCAGCCCTTCTGTAATTGCGGTGAGCATTATCATACTTCCACGGCACAGCTCTACTATTCTCAACAGTCCTTCTTTCAGACGCCACGATAGTAGTTGGAACACTGATGGTTACAGGCACGGGAATGGTAACTGGGGTACCATTTGCTGCAGGTGCACTGACAATCCTTTGTCCACGTTCTTCAGACGGTTTAAAGTAAATGGTGATAGTTGATGCTGTTCCACGATCTTTTACAGCCCTACTGAATTGCAAACAACCCTCATCCATCATACCCTGGATACCGGCCCTTAACTGGTCGCAACCGTTCTCAGATTCTGCACAGCCCAAACAATCTTCATCACAGCCCGGGTAGACACCCCCTTTCAGCAGACGGCCCTTCACAACTAACAGAGAAGTCTGAACATCATCAACATTAACAACCAGATCTTCAGCTTCTTTCCCCTCAATATTGTTCACTCTATGCCCACCATGCTGAGGCATAGGGTTGTTTACGACATTAGGCACTGGAGCGAAGTTGATTGCCTTGGCATCGATCAAATCTTGAACCTTGTGCTGGAGGGCTCGACACTTCTCAGTATGGTGGCCTGGTGCCCCAGAATGAAAGTCACATCTAACATTAGCATCATAGCCAGGAGGCAGCACTGTAGGCGGAGCCATTGTACGCAACTCAATCATCCCCAACTTGAGTAGTTCGGGTAGTAGCTCTGCGTAAGACATAGGCAGAGGATCAAATCTTCTATCAGCCTGCAATTTCTGTCTGGGCTGATAAGGACGCTGCTGTTGTTGTTGTTGTTGCGGTTGTTGCACTCTTGGTTGTTGTTGTTGACGAGGTTGAGGTGCCGGAATAGTCACTGCAGCCACTGGATGATATTGATCTCTGTTAGCATTTGTTCTGTACACACCCCCTCTGTGCTGTACAGCATTGGTCTCTCCTTCTCTACGGCGAGGTGCCCCAGAGAAGGGTTTCTTTAATGAAGACGAGGAACCAGCATCATGGATCCTACCAGCTTTGATTAGACTCTCAGTCCTCTCTCCACAAATGACAACATCAGAAAAACTACCGAACGGGCAGCTCCCCATCCGGTCCATAAACACACCTTGAAGAGTACTAATAAACATGTCTGTCAACTCCCTCTCCAGCATAGGGGGTTGAACTCTAGCAGCCAGTTCACGCCACCTCTGGGCATACTCCTTGAAGCTTTCTCTGGATTTCTGACATAGACTCTGCAGCTGAGTCCGGCTAGGCGCCATATCCATGTTATGTTTGTATTGCCTCAAAAAGGCCTCACCCAGATCTCTCCAGCATCGGACAGAATCTCTCTTCAATTCCATGTACCAGTCCAAAGAAGCCCCAGATAGACTATCTTGGAAAAAATACATCCACATCTTTTCATCATCAGTATACGCAGAGATCTTTCGATAATAAGCCTGCACATGGGTGCGAGGGCAAGAAGTACCGTTGTATTTGTCGAAGGACGGTGCTTTGAATTTGTGAGGGATTCTCAAGCCTTCAACCAATCCCATATTAGTAACATCAAAACCGAGAGAATTCTGACTTTCCATAGCACGGATCTTCTCAGCGAGAGCTTCAACTTTGCGGTCTCTCTCATTAACCCTTCCCAGAACGTCTTCGTCTTCACTGAGCAGAGAGAACATATCTTCTTGTCTGTCAACAATCGGAACAGGATTACGGGCCGGAGCACGGACTACTCTAGCATTAGCGGCATCTGGAACAATAGGTTGACCGTTGATTCGAATACCCCCCCAACTCATCACCTACAGCGTAGTTGTTGACGGGTACAGCAGCAGCGACATTGTTATCATTGACCGGACCTCCCTCTGGCGGAGCATGATTGATCGGTGGATTTGCAGCCTCTTGTCTCTGAACCATAGCTCGAAGTTCTTCTTGACCTTGCGCAACCCCTTGCATCATATTCATAAACTGGGCCATGCTTGCCTTCATCTCAGCCAACTCAGCTTGAAATTGATCCATACTTCTCTGTTGATTCAGTCTTGTTGAGTAGCGGTGCGGACGTTGATCAGCTATCCTGCCTGAACAGGAACCAAGAGTGAGAAGTCACGATCAAGAACACCTGTTATGCAAAATGATATGAGTATGATGCTAATGATGCGTATGATGCACATGATATGCTCATTTCTCAGGCATTCAAAGAGCCTGACCCATCCTGAAAAGATGGCAACCTGCAGCAACAAGAGAACAAACAGATACAAGGAAATGCTGACATCCTTATACATACATAAGGATAAAAGGCATACAACCAATGTCAACAGAATATCTGAATAAACAACGTCCAAAGAAAAAGAATCCCATCCAACAAGCCTGGAGGTGATTCTTAACAAAAGATCTAAGAGATGTCTTACACGCAAATGAATCCCATCCAACAAGCCTGGAGGTGATTCTCAACAAAATACAATCAGAGACACAAACTAAGACAGACGGTCTTCCGGAATGAGGGTCTTCAGGTAATGGCACTGGTCTATCAACAGTGAGCATTCTGAGCATTCTGGTAGAGGGGTAATCTTCTCCTTCAACTGTCTTCTAAGCTCTAAGACTTCTCCTCCAAGACGGTTCTCTGATGCCTGTCTCAAGTCTACTTCCTTCTTCAACTGAGCATCTTTGTCTCTGAGTTGCTTCTCCAAGTCTCTGATCTTCTTCTGATAGCTGGCCTCAACCCTCTGCAGCCTCAAGCGCTCCCGGTGTTCTGCATCTAACATGCTCTCCATCTCCTCGTAGGACCTCTTCTTACTTCTTGCTCTGCTAGCATCCTCTCCTTGCACTTCCCTGAGTTGATGGGCCAAGTGCAGCTTATCAGCTTTAGCTTTGTACAGCTCCATCTGGGTGTCTTGCTCCTTCTCTCTCAAACGGCGATTCTCCATCAGGGCTTGCTTGTAGTGCTCAGCAGGTACACTATCAGCAAGGATCAAAGGTGGTTGCTCTTGCAACGGCTCCATCCTATCATAGGGTAACAACAAAGTTTCCACTCTCTTCTTGACCCAATCGGTGTAATCAGGCATAGCAATGGCAAACTTCTTCCCTAAGACAGATCCATCTTTGACACCAATGGACTTCCAAGCTCTCCCAATCTGCTCCAATCTAGCCGGGTCATCCTTCTTCTCAAAATACACACTTTCAGCTACCTCAGCCTCAAGTGGTCTTCCCTTCATCACAAACCCCAACTGGCGAAGAGAAAGAACCGGGTTGTAATTGATGCAACCTCTGGTCCCTATGAGTGGCACATTACGGAATCCTCCACAGCTCATAATGACGTCCTTCACATCTATCCGGTACGACTGCCATCTGATGTCATAGGAGGTGAGTGACATGACCCTCTGAGTCCACTTAAGAGTGCTCTGGGTATCTACAAATGGTCCACTAGCTGGCAGAAGAGACATGAACCATTTGAACAGAAGAGGTAAGCAGCACCTGATGGCTCCACCCTTACCATGCCTACTGTGAATGGCATAGTAAGTATCTGCTAGAAGAGTAGGGACTGGATTTCCTCCAATGAAAATACTGACTGCAGCATAGTCAACAAAATTCGGCATACTCGGAAACAAGACGATCCCATAGATCATGACGGCCAACTGAGCATGAAAGGCTTCCCAACTTCCCTTCTCTGCTTCTCCTTTAGCTACCCTCAACAAAAACTTCAAAGGCAATCCTACAACATCCCCACTGGACTTCCAACTATCACTGACTTCCTTGATACCCAAGTGGAGAGCTCTGGCAATAACTCTGAAATCAACCTCCTTGGGCACATCCAAGAAAGGAACCTGATGCTGGATAGGAACACTCAACAGAATAGAGTACTCCTCGAGAGTAGGCGCCAACTGATAATCCTGGAAAGTGAAACAATGAAGCTCTGGGTCATAAAACTGAAGTAGTGTCTGCAGAGGCACTGGATCTACTACTGTCTTCAATACTGTCAAGATATCTCCGTACCGCCCAACAAAACTCTTCAGTCGATCGTCTGTCACGAGACTACCCAACTCAACTAGCGGAGTCAACGGCTCACGGTGGAAACTGTAGGAATAGGTCTTCCGCTTCGGCTCTGGGACTGTTGCCATCTCTATCAGTGAACAAGCTCTGGAATGTACCTGAGAAATGATATGCATGCAGGGATTAGTTTTTTCTTTTTTCTTTTTTTTCTTTGATGATTTTTTTTTGATTTTTTTTTTTCAATGCGTTTCTTTTGAAAAATAAATATGCTATGATGCACATGATGCAGACTGGACTGGCTGGTTGTGCAAACTCTGATACTAGGTCGAAGCTTCAGTCGAAATCGAAACATAAATCCCACTTAAGGTCAACCGAAAACTGTTGTCTGAACTAGAGTCACCAACAGAACCAAGTCACCAACAGAACCGAGTCACCAACGGTACCTGTAATAATGATCATTCCCTCCCCACTCACGGGTGTAGTCTAGGCCAGGGTAAGGCTTGAGAGAAACGCAGCATAAATAACCTTTCGCAAAATACTGTCATATACACACCCGAGGTATGTAACGACAGCATCTCACCAGGGTCTGAACTGCTCGTGATATCAATGTTCCGCTAAGTGGCGCCATACCACCCGCTTCCCATGAATCACTCTATTCCTAGGTATCCTAGATTGCACTCATGGTCTGGGTATTGGACCTTTTACCTCAACTGACTCTTCCCCCCCCCCCACAGAGAGAAACAAACAACCAGCCAGGTGAACAGATGAATAAATGCAAACATTAATGCAAACATAAATGCAAACAATAGACAATGAATGCAAACAGTAAATAATGAATGCAATAAATAAACACAGCACAAAGCAACCAAAACCCTAACCTAGAGAGCGCTAGGAGAGACTCGCTCAGGGAAGATGGACCAGCACAGGTCAACTTCTCTACATTCCCCAGCAGAGTCGCCAGCTGTCGCATCGCACGAAAAACCGGCGGGAAAAGAAAGAACAACAGAGCCGCCACCGTGCGTTATTTATCCCTAAAGAGGGAAAGGAAACGCTCAGAGTAAACCTGGAAAGAACATGGTCTCGCGACCAAAGAGAATGGGTTCGGGAGTCGGTTATGCGAAGGGAAGGTATTAGCACCCCTACGCATCCGTAGTACTCTACGGGATCCACGCACACTAGAAAGGAAAATTGGTTGCTAAACACTGCTCGAATATTCACACACACTGGCTGAAAGAAACGAAAGAGACTGACTGAAACTGGACTCGGCAGGATGTCGCATCCTGGGCCTACTTAGTCTATCAGGCATAGACATCAGAGTCAAAGTAGTTCGGACTGGGGAGACGACACATGCTCGCCAGGATATCGCATCCTATGCATACGTATCTTCTCGGACGAGAGAAGAATCAGAGCATTCGTAGCTCGGCTGACACGCACACAAACAAAACAAGACAAAGGCAAACGTGGAGCCTGAATGCCAATCGCTGGACTTATGTCAGCATCCGAACCTAAACTCACACAAAGAGGCAAACGTGGAGCCTGAATGCCAATCACTGGGCTTACATCAGCATCCGAACCAAACACACGCACACTGGAACCTAACTGCCACTCGATGGACTTACATCAGCTTCCAAGCACACAACAACACAACAAGTTGATAGGGAGTCGGGGACTCGAGCCTATAACTGTCAAACACACACAAACAGACAGACAGCAAATGCTAAGGAGTCGCGGACTCGAGCCTAGCAAAGGTCAGACAACACACACAAAAGAAAGAAAAGGGGGCCCGGAGAGATCAGCTCAATCTCCTGCCTACATACTTCATCTGGTATGAAGATCAGGGCGATGTAGTTCCCCTACGCAGGGATAAAGGATTAGCCTAACCAGATAACAGAGGGAGACACAACTCTAGGGAGACTAAGACTCGAGCCTAGATGTTGTCATGCAAAATCAACCCTAAGTTATGGTTTCTAGCTAAATGGCACAAGGGCCAATCTATCCTAAGTATGGCTCACACGGGGAGCAAGCCACACACACACTTAACTTGCACAGGAAGCAAGCCAAGCAAAACCTAACTTGCACAGGAAGCAAGTCAAACTATCCTAACTTGCACAGGAAGCAAGTCTAAACTAATCCTAACTTGCACAGGAAGCAAGTCAAACTATCCTAACTTGCACAGGAAGCAAGTCTAAACTAATCCTAACTTGCACAGGAAGCAAGTCAAACAATCCTAACTTGCACAGGAAGCAAGTCAAACAATCCTGCAAGCACAGATAGCACACGCTATACACAAACAAGTGGCTCAAACAAGGGTTAGGTTTTAGTCAAGGGGTCATATCAACCTCAACAAACAAACCTCTGGAATGGGGTGAGTGTGCTCTTAACCTTGCCATTGAGGGGCTAAGGTGAAGCAGATGAAAGGATGAAGTGAGGATGAGACCTCACAGCTCTTATCCCTGGCCTGGGAGAGCTCAAGACAAGAATGTGTGGGTTCAGAAAGTGGGAACCCTTCTACACATTTAAAACTGACTCAACTGTACAATTGTACAAGATCTTGGGTTTGTATCTGCAATGCATCAACACAGTGGTGTGAGCAAAAGCAGATGACACACTGAATAGTGGGGGATAGATTGCATATCCCTACCTTCCACCAATTGCCTCTTCACTTAGGAGGACTTTGACTCTATGCAAGGACAAAGTTAAACATCCACAAACATTGCCTCTTAAGGAGGACTTCAGACAGTTGCCTGGCCAAGTAACAGGCCAGGTCTTCCAGACTACATGGAGTAAAAGAGACATACCTCAATGCAAATTGCTTATACAAGCAAAGCAAAGCAAAAAGTTCACAAGGAACTAAGCAACTAAAGCACCTGAAACAGTCAGGCAGATGTTAGTATGCAACTTCAAACAAAACAAACAGAAACAGACATCAACAGTCCATTAGAGGCACATGGATGTGCTAGGCACAAGGCTTAAGGCATGTGAGCCAAGCCACCTACAAAACAAAGAGGTTAGGCAATGACATCTAAAGCAAGCTCAATCAAAAGAATTGGTCTCAACGGCCATTTGATGGTCAACCTGAAAACACAAACTCAAAGGTGAGTAGCAGGACCACTAGGGCAAGCCTAGGGTCAAAAATGAATGAGAAAGTCAAAACAGCAAAGGGCAAGCATCCAAAATCATGTTCAAACCATTAGGAAACAAAACCAATTGGGTTCACATTCATATCAATCACTATCATCATTTCATGAACCAATTAGGTCAAAACATGGCAAACAGAAGCTCATAGAAGTCAACAGCAAGACTTATCTCAAAAGCAATCTAAACATTCTCCAAAAATCGCCAAATAAATCATGATCAAACCTAACACATAGCATGGTAAGCATGTCAAATTTCATCCCATTTGGTCAAGTGGAAGGCAGTCAATAAAAATCAGAAAGTCAAAGCAATTTTGAACATGCTCAATGAAGTCAACCAAACATGCATCAACTTAGAAAAATCATAAGTCAAGAATGGTGTATGATAAATGAATGGGATCAAAACCATGGCAAAGATGGGGATGTCTAGTTATCTCATGTAAAATTTCATGTCCATCCAATAAAGTATGAGAATTTCACAAATGAAATGGGAACATGTGTCACACAAAGTCAACATTTGACTAGGCAGGGAAGAAAAATCTCAAACAAATGGAAAACAGTTCAATTAAATCCAAGAAAATTCACAAGTCAACTAGACATACAAGAGTAAGCTCATGCAAAAAATCAAGTTATTTGGAGGTCAAGAAGCATGGCAATGAAAATCATGAAGTTGGTCATCAATGGTGTGACACAAGTTGTCACACCCTAATTCAAAAAATCATAACTCACAAACCACAAATGGTAAATTCACAAACTTTATATCAAAATCACCATGAATGTGTCTAGTTTAAGCACAAAAAATTTGAGAGCCATTGGATACATTCTCATCATTTCACAATTGATTTGGCAAGGTGTACAAAATTGGTCACATGTCACAAACCCTAAGGCCATTTAAAAACCATTCATCCAAAAATTCTGGAAAAATAATGATAAAAAAGTAGAGATTATGATGAACACAACACAAAAAATCCCATTGAATTTGGATTAAAATTGAAGCTTTTATGATTTTTGGAAGATTGATGAAATAATTGAAGAAATTAATTGAATTAATGTGGAGAAAATGGCATTTTGGTAATATTATGATTCACTTATCCAAACACTGTCGTTTTGGGCAAGAATTGGAATGTTTTGATTGGCTGGAGGGGAATGGCACAGTACACGTGAGGAAAGAAGAAAAACTGGAAAATGGCTTTGGGGTTTACTGTAGCAGCATCATCTCCAAATTCGAATTTCTTAATTTCTCTCCAAAAATGTCAATTGAGCATACCATTGTAATCATTAAACAACATACAACAACAATCCAAACCCTATTTTCATTAATTTGAACTGCACATCAAGAGATCAAAAGAAACATTTTCGAGCACCAAACTTTGTCTCAACATATCTTCATGGACAAGCAATCATTTTCAAAAAGGAAAGCATCATGGTACTCAGCATTGAAAGGCCTATTCAAAGCATGTTTCAATTTTAAAAATGGTGGAAGTTGAAAACTTACCAATTTGGAGGAGCAGTTGTGTTGCTGGTGCCTTTTGATGGATTTGAAGTGAAATAATTGTCCTATAGCCTTGCCTTGATATATGATGAAGGTTGATCTCTTGTTTTGAGCAGAAGAAGATGAGATGCAAAGTGGCAGGTTTTTTTTGAAGATGCAATGCAGTTGGTTGGACTGTTGGAGATCAAAGATGAAATGCCAAGCAAGGGTGTTTTTGGAATGAGTGAATCAATGCAATGTTGGCCTGATGATGTTTGGTCACTTTGTGCTTGGACAGAAAGTTGCAAATGGCAAGGCAAGTTTGAGAGAGTGTATGCTCAATGATTTGTTGGTGTTTGGACTGATATAAACAAAGGTGTCAAAGTGAGGTTTTGGCCATGGCAGTAAAAATGATGCAGTGCTCAAGCCAACCTTAGTTTGTTGGTTTAGGACTTGACAGATTTTGTAAAAAATGCAAGTAAGCAAAGGTTTTGGCTGGTCTGCTACTTGTTTCAAAATGGTTAGAGGATTGTGAAGGCAAAGCAAGCTTGGGGTGTTTTACAGAAAATTTAAAATGCCAAGAATGAGAGGTTTGGTTGTGGCTGCAATTGATTTTTATGACAGGTCAAGTTTGAGAGAGTTTGAATGAATGAGTTGGTTGTGTATTTGTTGGTTAGGTACTGCAGGGTTTGGCAGGAAATGCAGGGCTCAGGCAATTTTGGTTCTACTGCTGTTGCTGCAGTTGGGTGGTGGCTAACTATTTGTTGGCAAGGCAAGATTTTAACACACAAAGCAAGGCCAGGTTTTGTTCATTGGAGGTTTGGGAGTGATTTTGGTTCATGCACCCAAAGTGAAGCTTGAGTGATGGTTAGAGGCTGCTGCAGTGTTAGAAAAACTTTCTATGCCAACTGACAAGGTGAGGTTTTGAGGATATGAACCAATGGCTTTTTGCTGCTACTACTGTTCTCCCCATGACAGAAAAATTCATGAATTCTGCTGCATTAAATATGGCATGGTATAGTCTCCTTTAAGTGCACAACATGGTGTGGTTTCAGAGGAATGTGGACAATGGCCTTCTTGCTGTTGTGTTATGTGCTAGTAGCTTAGCATGATGAAAGATGATGGTCCAGAACTGTGCAAGGCTTGGTTTTGATTTTTAGCAATTGCCAAGGTTTTGTTTCTTCTTCTGCTGCAGGGTGTTGTAACTGGTTTTCTTTTAAGAAAAATGGCCAAGGGCTTTTGTTTAGGTGCTTTTTGTTCTTGACAGAAAAACAAGGTGAGGGCCAGGTTCATCCATGCTTTTCTGCTGCAGCATGGTGGTAGTAGTTTTTTAGAAGAAAAGCCAAGCCAGTTTAGTTTGTTGGTTTTGGACAGAAGAAAAGAGATGCACAATGAGAGTGAATTGGAGTGAGTGTGAGAGGGCCAGTTGCAAGGGTTTGTCTGCAGGGAGTTTAGACAGATGAATCTTGGCCAAGAATGAAGTGTTTTTTGAGAATGGAAAGTCTGTTGGTCTTTTTGCTGCAGTTGGAGGTGGTTAGTTGTTGCTGCTATGTCCTCATGACAGAAAAAATCCTCTACCCCACCTGCTGTTGGCTGCTGTTGCTGTCCTTTCTGCTGTTGGCCCTTAGCATGATTTAATGCCCTTTTTGAAGTTTTTGACAGCTTTTGATTCAAATGGCCCAAAGATCCTTTTCCACAGCATTCAGTTTTTTTTTTTGTTATGCAGCAGTTAGTCTTCAAAATGACAGCCCCTCCTCATCCCTAAAACCTGCTATGTGAAGTATGGTTCCTAGAGGTATGGTTGTTCTTTTTGTATGGACAGCAAATAGCAAGATGAGGGCATTGTGCATCCATGATTTCCTGCTGCCATAGTACAAAGTAAAGTGTGGAAGTATGGATGGATGTGGTTGCTTTTGTCCTTTTGTCCCAAAATTCAAGTGAGCAAGCATGGCTTCTTTTCTGAGATTTTAGGTTGCTAAGATGTGTTCAAATGGACAGAAAAATTGCTGCATAATTGCTGTCCTTTTGAGGTACAAGGCAAGGCATGGACAAGTATGGTGCAAGTATGGTTAAATGGTACTTTTCTTACAATTCAAGCAACCAAGCAACATTCACATGTGCTGCATATTTTGACTTTGCAAACACCTTCTAAATGACATTTATGAGCTGTTCCAATTGGCCAAATGTTGAAAAAATGTTTGAGTCAAAAAGTCAACTCTTGGTCAAACTTACATTTAAATGAAAAAGGTCAAAATATGCCATTTTGACTGGTGAAGTTTTGGCTCATGAAATTTATATTTTTGGAAAGAGGGGATCAAATGTGACTTGTAGGAAAAAACCCCACCAAAATTGGCCAAACGGTTTGGGAGATATGCCCCTTTGAAGTTCAAGATTTTCTGAAATCGATTCGATCATAACTTGCCAACCACACATGGGAATTGAGAGTTCTAGGACTTTTTGGAAATGGGAGAACAAGATCTTCAACTTTCATGTTGGGCAAAAATTCATTTGAGGCTTGTATCAAAATGTAGGTTTGAGGATCAAGACTTTCCATTTATGGTAAGTTTCAGTTACAGGCCCAGTTTCTACTTTGGGAAATTCATGATCTGGCTTCAAATTCTTCCATGATGGTGTTTGACATGATATATGATGACTATTTGGACATGAATGAACTCTCACAAACCAATTCCAATCATCCAATCACTGATTAAATGGACAGTTGACCAACAGTTGACTTTTAGGGTTTCTGTCTGATTGTGCATTGACTGATGACTTCCAAACCCTAATTCCTTGAGAATTTGACTTCAAATGATGTCCCAAGTTGTTTGAACTCTTGATTATTGACCATGGTGCCCAAATTCCACAAGAATGACCACCATCCACTGCTTTGACTGACAGTTGACCTTTTTTAGGGTTTTTGACTGTCTGGGCATGAACTGCTGACCTCTGAGCCCTTAACCCTTGACTTGAACACTTCAAATAGACCTCCAAGTTATGTGAACTTGTTGGACAAAACCCCAAGGCCTTGATTCAATGAGACATTCCCTTGCTTGCTTGGTTGACTGATCAGGAGATTAGTTTGACCTGATTCTTGATTGCTTGCACTTGAGGCAAAAGAGGCAATGCAATGCTATGCAATGGATCATGATATGCTATGACCTAATATGAAATGGTATGTATAATGATAGGTGCAAATTTGAGGTGCTACACTTATAATATGCCAAAATCACTTAAGTGCGTGGTACCTTACCATATTTCTTATTCTAATTAAGTACACTGTACCTTACGATGTTCTGCAACTCACTTAAGTGCACCGTACCTTACGGTATTCCTTAGTTACTATATCTCTCATCAATCCGTCCTTTTATGTGTGACCCTGTAGGTTTTCGCGGCATTGGTAATTATATTAAATCACGTATTTAACATAATAAACAGTGAGCGGTATCTGGCAACACATCACTGCTACCCAAGAAACAAAAATGTCATGTGATCTAACAAATCCTTTTGTGATAATACTTATGTGTACAATTACCCTTTTGCCCTTATGTCTATATTGAACACAAGGCATAAACCGTGTCATCCTTGTCCAATTCAATATTGGGCCCATAGACATTTATCCTGTTACGCAGGATGGGCAAATTCCATCTAGGTCACTCATGTCCCTTAGCATGCTTCGTGGAGTACCCATCAACTGTCTTTATGGTCATCCAGTTATGGACAATGTTTGATCAGCAATAAGGCACTCGACTCTACATCTAGGGTCCATAGTGGTTTCAGGTCGAAGGGTGGTATACATCATTATCACCATGAGAATAACTTATGACACTTTGCATAATATTCTATATAGTATTCTCATAGCGGGTCAATCCAGTATAAATATTACTCTTAATATTCATACCTATGTTTAAGACTTGATAACTCCTTATCCATGATCCATGAGATGTGATCATCAGTCTAAATACATAATAGTCTTAATGCTTTAATGTTATCCCACTTCACAATAAAGCTCGACTATGGATACTTTAAGAATAATGTCCTTATGTTTAATGTGATCTCATGATTAAGTCACACTTGATACATTAAACGGACTATCTATTCTAGGGACTTTATTAGACAAACATAATAAAGAAAAAGCCTTTTATTATTAATAAATAATTCGATACAAGTACCAAAAGTATTGGCCTCTAGGGCTCACACCAACAATCTCCCACTAGCACTAGAGCCAATCAGGCATACCCCTAATGCCCATAGATCTAGTATGGCCATCATGCTTCTGCTGCGCAAGAGGCTTTGTCAGTGGGTCAGCAATATTGTCAAGTGTAGGTACTCTGCATATTTTCACATCTCCTCTATCTACTATCTCTCGAATGAGGTGATAACGTCTAAGTATGTGTTTAGATCGTTGGTGAGATCTAGGTTCCTTAGCTTGTGCGATAGCACCATTGTTATCGCAATAGAGACCAATGGGATCCACAATGCTAGGAACTATGCCAAGTTCACTAATGAACTTTTTGATCCAAACAGCTTCCTTTGCTGCACTTGAGGCAGCAATATACTCGGCCTCGGTTATAGAATCAGCAACTATATCTTGCTTTGAACTTTTCTAACTCACAGCGCCACTGTTTAAGCAAAACACATAACCAGATTGCGATCTAAAGTCATCCTTATCTGTCTGGAAGCTAGCATCGGTGTATCCAATTATAGCCAGCTCTTCCTGACCTCCATATATCAAGAATGAGTCCTTAGTCCTTCTCAAATACTTAAGGATATTCTTGACAGCTACCCAATGAGCATCACCAGGATCAGATTGGTACCTACTCGTTGCACTTAAAGTGTACGAGACATCTGGTCGAGTACATAACATGGCATACATGATAGATCCTATTGCAGACGCATATGTAATATTATTCATGTGATCCCTTTCTTCCTTAGTTGAAGGGGATTGTGTTTTTGATAGACACGGGCCATGTTGCATAGGTATGAATCCTTTCTTGGAATCATGCATATTAAAGCGTCTCAACACTTTGTCTATGTACGTACTCTGACTTAGGCCAAGCAGTTTTTGTGATCTATCTCTATAGATTCTGATTCCTAATATATAGGTTGCTTCACCTAGGTCCTTCATAGAAAAGCATTTCCCCAACCAAGACTTTACTTGTTGCAGGGTAGGGACATCGTTTCCAATGAGTAATATGTCATCTACATATAATACCAGGAAAATGATCATGCTCCCACTAACCTTCTTGTAGACATAAGGCTCGTCTTCGTTCTTGATGAATCCATATTGTTTTACTGTTTCATCAAAACAAAGATTCCAACTTCTGGAAGCTTGCTTCAATTCATAGATTGATCTTTGTAACTTACATATCTTTTGGGCTTCTTCTGGTATGTCAAATCCTTTAGGTTGTGTCATGTACACATCCTCAAGAAGATTCCCATTAAGGAAAGCAGTTTTGACATCCATCTGCCATATTTCATAATCATGATATGCATCGATAACAAGTAAAATCCGAACAGATTTAAGCATTGCAACTGGTGAAAAGGTTTCATCATAGTCAACCCCATGAATTTGTTTATATCCTTTTGCAACCAGTCTTGCCTTATAGGTATGTACCTTACCATCCATGTCAGTCTTCTTTTTGAAGACTCACTTGCATCCTATAGGGTTAACTCCTACAGGAGGCTCTACCAAGGTCCAAACTTGGTTTGTGTACATAGAATCCATTTCAGATTTCATGGCTTCTAGCCACTTCTCAGACTCGGGACCAGTTATGGCCTCTTGGTAGGTCACAGGCTCATCTTGATCCATGAGTAATACATCACCTTAATCAGTTATGAGATATCCACATCTCTCAGGTAGGTGACTATCCTGTTTGACCTACGCTGGTCTTGTTCTACTTGAGCGGGTTGCTCTTCCACAACTACTTGTGTTTCCTGCTCTAATTCTTCCATAGGTGTATTAATGCTTTGTGATTCTTGAATTTCTTCAAGCTCTACTTTCCTCCCACTGATTCCTTTGGAAATAAAATCCTTTTCTAGGAAAACTCTGGTTCGAGCGACAAACACTTTGCCCTCAGAAGGATTGTAGAAGTAATACCCTCTTGTTTCTTTAGGATACCCCACAAATAAGCATTTGTCAGATTTGGGCTCAAGCTTAGTTGAAATTTATCGTTTCACATAAACTTCGCAACCCCAAATCTTCATGTAAGACATATGTGGTTTCTTGCCACTCCATATCTCATATGGTGTCTTCTCAACCTTTTTATATGGAACACGGTTAAGTGTGTAAGCTGTTGTCAATAGTGCATGTCCCCAAAAGGAGTTTGGAAGATCGACGTGACTCATCGTGGATCGGACCATGTCTAACAGGGTTCGATTTCTTCTCTCAGATACACCATTCCATTGGGGTGTTCCAGGAGGAGTAAGTTGGGATAGGATCCCACACTCTTTTAGATGGTCATCAAACTCTAGGCTTAAATACTCACCACCTCGATCTGATCGAAGAGTTTTAATATTCTTACCTAGTTGGTTCTGTACTTCATTCTTGAATTCCTTGAACTTTTCAAAGGACTCTGATTTGTGTTTCATTAAATACACATAACCATATCTACTAAAATCATCAGCAAATGTGATGAAGTACTGAAAATCTCCTCTGGCTGGTACGTTCAGTGGTCCACATACATCAGTATGTATGAGGGCCAAAAGATCATTAGCTCTTTCACCTTTTCCTATGAATGGAGACTTTGTCATTTTTTCAATTAAACAAGATCTGCATGTCTCATATGATTCATAATAAAGAGTCCAAGAGTCCATCTTTATGGAGTTTGGAAATGCATTTCTCATTTATGTGGCCTAATCGACAATGCCAAAGGTAAGTTGGATTTAAATCATTAGGTTTCATCCTTTTAGTATTAATGTTATAAATAGGCATTTCAAGATCAAGAACATATAGTCCATTGTTCATTTGTGCAGTAGCATAGAATATATCATTCAAATAAATTGAGCAACAATTGTTCTTTATTATAAATGAAAAACCAAACTTGTCCAAACAAGAAACAGAAATAATATTCCTGCTAATTGCAGGTACATAATAACAGTTCTCTAACTGAATTATTAAACCACTAGGTAAAGTCAATACATAAGTTCCTATGGCTAAAGCAGCAACCTTTGTTCCATTGCCAACTCGTAGGTCAACTTCACCTTTTGCCAAATCTCTACTCCTTTTTAGCCCCTGCACATTGGTACAAATGTGAGAACCATATCCAGTATCTAATACCCATGATGCAGAGGTAGATAAATTAATTTTCAATAACAAAAATACCTGAAGTTGAAGTCTCTACTCCATTCTTCTTATCTTCCAAGTACTTTGGGCAATTTCTCTTCTAGTGTCCGGTCTTACCGCAATGGAAGCAGGTACCTTCCATTGCTATGCCTCCACTAGGCTTAAAAGCAGCAATAGTGGGTTTGGGTTTGGCAACTTCCTTGCCTTTCCCTTTATCACCCTACTTGGTGGATCTTTTGTTATGTCTCTTTCAATTTCCGATCATCAGAATGGACTTCACTTTTGACTTCAGTTGCTCAGCAGTTCTTAACATGGCTAGCAGTTCAGGAAGAGATTTGTCCATATCATTCATATTGAAATTTAGGACAAATTGACTGAATCTATCTGGAAACGATTGCAAGATCAAATCAGTCGCAAGTTCCTTTCCGAGGGGAAAACCCAACCTCTCAAGGTTTTCCATATACCCAATCATCTTGAGCACATGGGGACCTACAGGGGCTCCCTCAGCTAACTTGCCTTGAAAATGGGCTTTTGAAACTTCAAACCTTTCATGTCTTGCTTTCTCTTGATAGAACATCTTCAGGTGTTCGATCATATCGAACGCTGCCATGTTCTCATGTTGCTTTTGCAACTCTGAGTTCATGGTAGCTAGCATGAGACAAGCAGTTTCATTGGCATCATCGACATGCTTCTTATAAGGATCTCTTTCTGCCTTAGGTGCATAACTAGGAGGTTCCTCTTCAGGAACAGGTTTCTCCAAGACATACAGCTTTCTATCATGTTTGAGGACAATCCTCAGATTTCGGTGTCAATCTAGAAAATTTATCCCAGACAATTTTTCCTTGTCAAGGATTGATCGCAAAATGTTGTTAGAGGTGTTTGTTATCATGGTAGTCTACATGAAAATAATGAAAATATAAGTATCAATAACATATTTAATTAGGCCTTTAATTAAATATGCTCCCACTATTTTACTCAAAACAAATGACCCTCACCATTTGATTCGGAAAATCCCGTTGGAAGATTTTCTAGTGGGTCGAGATCCACATTTCACTTTGTTTTAAGTCCGCGTAGGAGGATTACACAAAACTAGGTTATTTAGGTAGGAACTCCTTCCAATTGTATCTAATACAACTCTCGAATATTTTAGTTGGGTGAATAACTCCTTATTCCAATCCATCACATGGATCATTTCCAACTCTTGCTTCTAAACATATATAATCTTATTATAATTTGTTTAGTTAAGTTTGACCCATTGTTTTAGCAATTGGATATTACAATTATCCCATCGCACCTTACTAATATAGAACATGCACCTCGCGTAGGCGAAACATATATTATCCGATACTAGTCTTGATGAGTGCTAAAACTTGGAAAGCATAAACTTAATATTTAATTTGAGGGAATTTGCAATTATTCTGATCTCACCGGTTTATTTATCATATAAATCGTCTCTCACATGCATCAACATACATTCACATGCATCAACATACATAATGAAACAGTTATGGCCCCTAGCGGAATTGTTCTCCCAAGCCAATGAGAGAACCTAAGCTAACCTAATAACGATCTAAGCTTCTCCAAGCAAGATCTTCAAGGTTGTCCTCCTTTGATATTGAATTCTTATCTTTCTTCATAACATTACATTACATAAAATAAACTCGTTTTACATACGAGGGAGTGAGATGAGAAAAGAAGTTACATTAAGAGATTAAAAGAGAGGCACGACACACAGGTCGTATTTTAAAAACCCAAAACAAAATAAAGGAAACTAAGGCCATAAACGATCACCACAAGAAAATAATAATAAACACATTATTATTATTAATTTTAATTCTTTTAATTAATTAAAACAAAATTAAATTTCGGCGACCGATCACACTACGTAAAGTTAGCCAGGGGTCCGCTGTCCGGTCAGCGGGAACAGGGGTCAAGGGGGCAGCGCCCCTTGCGGGGTTGAAGGGGCAGCGCCCTTGGCCGAAATTTTTAATGAACAATTCATTTGAAATCGACGTCGTTTTTCGCATCAACACTTGATACTTTAAAGCACAACTCTTGCGCAGTCACAACCTTAATCGCATAACTCTTTGACAACACAACCCTTGTGCCGTCATTAACCCTAATGAACCAATTTCAGACCGTCAAACACACCTCGATTGTTGATTCAGTATGATTGATCAACACGTCATTGCTTCACCATACTAATGTCGGATCAAGAAGCAAACGACCATTGATCGCTCAAAGGAAAACAACCATTAAGTGTTTGAATGAACGAAACAGAAACAGTATATCATATATACCGTATTTTGCATCAGGATTACTTATATCATATATATAACTTGATCGATCTCAATTGCATAACCTATGGACGATCGATGTATCGCTGCTTCACCATACTGATGTCGGATTCCGAAGCATAGTCAACATCAATCATCCAAATCGTACACACATGATGCCAAATTTAATTACTCGTTTATTCTTTGATTCATTCTGTTTTTTAATCGTATTAATACAGAAAATAAACAACTATCAGATGCATGGTTTCGTAAGTGGCTCTGATACCACTGAAGGGGAAAAGCGATCCAAAATGCAGCGGAATTTAAAATTTCTCCTTTAGTGATCCTTATGAATGGGCATGATCAGTGATAGAATCGTTACCTCTTGTGGAGATTGTAACCTTTGATGCAGATCTACGGAGCGATCACGAACATTGAACGATGACAACGCCTCTAATCAGTCCACACGAACAGATTTCTTCAATCTCAGTGCTAGCTGCTACGAATGAAGGCTTTGAGTGAGTGAGAGAGAGAGAGAGAGAGAGAGAGAGAGAGAGAGAGAGAAACGAAATTGCAAATGTACAAATGCTTCTGCACAAGGGTTCTATTTATAGAACCACTTGCGTGGGTTGCAAGCTAAAAAGCCCACTTAAGTGTATGTGGCTCATATCTTATAATATTCCAAAATCACTTAAGCGCGTGGTACCTTACCATATTTCGTATTCTACTTAAGTACATTGTACCTTACGATGTTCTACAATTCACTTAAGTGCACCGTACCTTATGGTATTCCTTAGCTACTATATCTCTCATCAATCCGTCCTTTTGTGTGTGACCCTGTAGGTTTTCGCGGCATTGGTAATTATATTAAATCACGTATTTAACATAATAAACAGTGAGTGGTATCTAGCAACACATCACTGCTACCCAAGACACGAAAATGTCATGTGATCTGACCAATCCTTTTGTGATAATACTTATGTGTATAATTACCCTTTTGTCCTTATGTCTATATTGAACACAAGGCGTAGACCGTGTCATCCTTGTCCAGTTCAATATTGGGCCCAGGCATTTATCCTGTTACGCAGGGTGGGCAAATTCCATCTAGGCCACTCATGTCCCTTAGCATGCTTCGTGGAGTACCCATCAACTGTCTTTATGGTCATCCAATTACAGACAATGTTTGATCAGCAATAAGGCACTCGACTCTACATTTAGGGTCCATAGTGGTTTTAGGTCAAAGGGTGGGGTATACACCATTATCACCATGAGAATAACTTATGAAATTTTGCATAACATTCTATATAGTATTCTCATAGCGGGTCAATCCAGTATAAATATTACTCTTAATATTCATACATATGTTTAAGACTTGATAACTCCTTATCCATGATCCATGAGATGTGATCATCAATCTATATACATAATAGTCTTAATGCTTTAATGTTATCCCACTTCACAATAAAGCTCGATTATGGATACTTTAAGAATAGTGTCCTTATGTTTAATGTGATCTCATGATTAAGTCACACTTGATATATTAAATAGACTATCTATTCTAGGGACTTTATTAGATAAACATAATAAAGAAAAAGCCTTTTATTATTAATAAATAATTCGATACAAGTACCAAAAATATTGGCCTCTAGGGCTTACACCAACAGTTTTCTACTTCATGAAAGGATCATTTGGCTCAAAGAAATTTGGAAACTGCATGAGGGAATTGAAATTGGCCTAAGCATGGGCATGGTGACCTAAACTCTATTTTGCACCGTGACCTATAATGTGGAATCATGTCAAAATCAACTTGGGATCACTTCTCACACGTGCGAACTTGTTTCCCATGACCAAACGCATCTGACTATAACACAAAACGACTCGTAAAACGCCAAAATCACGAGTTTTGTGCCAATTTTTCACACGGTTTGAATCTCAGATTTTCATATTAGATTCACACGTTTGGGATCCAATCTCACACAAACTTTGACCTTATTTCATTCCCTATAAATAGAGCAATATCTTGCCTCATTTTCGAAAGCTTCAAGAGCCAAGAAATCCTTGCCTCACTAAAACTCGAAAGCACCCTAAAACTTGTTTATGGTTCCATCGATTCAAGCTTTAACCTTCGAGTTTCTTTGCCCAGAAAGCTTCACTGGCATCCTCTGAACCTTCTCTAACCGGAACCAAGCTTTGAGACTGCCTGAGTTGCTTTGACCGTTTCCACCATCTCCAACCTTCAACCTCGATTGGGACAAGGTAGTTACGAGTGAATTTACACTCCAAGCAAGTTATCATTCTCTTCGTGTTGTTCCATTGATTGAAATCCCTCATCTCTCTTTGATTTATCTTTTGATTTGGTCATTTAATTTAACTCTGAAATTTTACGGTTCTTCACGAGTTTGAGCAAATTCTCTCTGCTCAAAGCAAATTAATTGCTCTGATGCAGAGAGATATGGACGGTGAGGGGAATAAAAGCTTGCACGCATAGTGTTTGAGCTCAAAACTCCTAATTCCTGAAGTTACAAAATCAAAAATCCGGAGGTTGAAGACGAAGTGTTTCATGCGCTTCAAAGGGAAATTTGAATCCCTTGGCCAAATAGAATGCGCCACCCCTCTTATCTGTTACATTCAAACTTTTCTTTTTACATTATTATTCCATTTAATTTTTTCTTTCAAAAATCATTTTAAATAGCTCTTTTATTATTTTTTAGTCCACCTTTTTTTTATAATTTCATAAAAATATTCTCTACCGCATATAATTTTTCCAGATTTTTTAAAACTCATTTTGCATTTAATTCATATTTTCTTTTATTTTCCATTTAATTTTCATTTAGCATTTTTATTTTAATCATTTTAAAATATTTTTCACCCTAACTTTTGAGGTCAAGTTACTTATAATATTTTTGACCTCCTCCATTTTCCTTGGACTTTTATTTGGTGTTTTGATACCTCTTTGACATTTTCTCTTTTATTTTCTTTTATTAATCATTATTAAATCTTTTTTAATATTTTTTATTTCTTTTTATTGACTTGATGTTTTGAATTAAGTTGGATGATTGGTTGATGAGGTCTTCCACATCTCAAATCATTGATAGATGAACTTGAGGTTGATTCAACCTTCTTTGATCCAAATTTGTTGACAAAGGGTCATGAATCATCTTCAATATTTTGCATCAATGATACGTTATCCCACAATGCACCATATTTTGAGTCCTTTAATTTGTGGATAGATTGATTCCTATGTGATTGTCTTAAATTTCTATCTTCATCTCTTTTTTTAAACCATTGTGTTGCATGTTTCAAGAGATTAACTTTGTGTTAATTCTCTAACTTGTCTGACACATACATTGTTATTTATCGGCCTCAGATAGGTATGAATTCTACATAAGCCTACTTACGATTGCTTAAAATAGCACTAAATTGTCCCGACATGATTAATTGACCACTAACTCCTAACATTACTTGCTCTTTAATTCAAGTCATTTAGATTAATGTCATTTACTCTTATGACATTTACTTAATGCACTTTAATTTTATGTCTCATTACTCATTATATCACTTCATACTCTATTCATCTTACCTTATTCATTTGTTGCTTCTTGTCTTGTTTGATTGATCTGCTTGTTAATCTTAATGAATCAAAATATGATAAAGTGACTTTAACTTGATCTTAAACCTATGCTTGACTTGGAGTGTTGATGACCTCTTTGGAATTTGGAATTTGGACTTAGGCCTTATACAATTTGCTTGACTTGGAGTGACCTTGGACCCTTGGACCTTGTGGACACTTTGACTTGCCTTTGCTCCTGTTGAACTTTTGAGCCAGTGTTTTTGTTCATCTACTTTATGCCTCCTGCTTATTGCATTCATATGCTTAGGCTTAGCACACATTTGCACACACATGACTTTCTCTTGGACTACCTAACAATGAGATATATGACAGTACACTTTGCATTCACATGGATTTCTCTTGGGGTACCTAACAATGAGATCTTATGTTAGTTTTTGTATGATCATGCATATTTGTTTGTTCATCAATCCCACTCCATTGATTTGGCTTGATCAAATTCCCATTTGATCAACTAGATCATTTCATCTGTTACACTTCCTTTTTTGTCTTTGTCAAGTGACCATAAGCCCCTTGATCACTTGATGGGACTTATCTCTATTACTTTGGAGCTTCAGCCTCCCCAACAAGTACAAACTTCTAGTGGACAATTGCTTTCCTCAGCAAGATCTCAGTTATCTGATTCATCCCCACAAGAATCTTTAGGAGCCTACTTCAACAACTTGTTAGTCATTAACTAGGCTTGCATGCCATGAGCCTTAAGCAATAGAGAATGATGAGAGGGAATTTTTCCTACACTTGTCTAGAATATCTCTAAGTACCGGACGAATGATCCAATTGCTCAGAGTATTGTCTATGTTCATAGAATTTAGTGCAATTCCAGTCAGTTCACTGATAAATCTACAACTTGTCCTATGGCTCCTTTTTATCTCTCCTTTTGGTTTAAACATCATTGCCACTTTCTTTTTGGGATACACCTTCATGGTCATTCCCCATTTCTTGGTTATGACACCACTTTTTTTTATACACCTTCATGGTCATTCCCCATTTCTTGGTTATGACACCACTTTCTTTTTGGGATACACCTTTATGGTCATTCCCCATTCTTGGTTATGACACCACTTTGTTTTTGGGATACACCTTCATGGTCATTCCCCATTTCATAGTTATGACACCACTTTTTTTTTGGATACATCTTCATGGTCATTCCCCATTTATTGGTTATGGCACCACTTTCTTTTGGGGATACACTTTTATGGTCATTCCCCATTTATTGGTTATGACACCACTTTCTTTTGGGGATACAACTTCATGGTCATTCCCCATTTCTTGGTTATGACACCACTTTCTTTTTTAGGATAAATAAAATTCAGTGGCAACTCTATTATATCTTCGAGCGTGCGTTACGTTCGGACATATTTCGCATAGCTTCAGTGGCAACTTTATTCTTCACTTTCTTTTTGTGATACACATTCGTAGTCATTCCCCATTTCTTGATTATGACGCCACTTTATATTTGAGATACACCTTCATGGTCATTCCCCATTTCTTGGTTATGACACCACAATTTTCTTTTCTGCTTATGAAGCCACAATTATGGGACACACCTTTATGGTTAACCCCCACTTTTCTTGGTTTTGACACCATCTTTTTGCTTTGGTTTAAACACCACTTCAATTAGTTTCTAGCTTCTTCCGGTTTAAACACCACCCCAATCATCTTCCTTTTCAATCTTTGTCCTCCGAACTACGAAGCTCTGACTTCCTTATTGCACTATGAGGATACGTAGGCACGAGGATGCGAGTCCTTGGTGAGCACCTTTCTCCATCCTTCTTTCATCTCCCCCCTTTTCTTTCTTTGGTTCCACGAACAACGAGACTCTGACTTTCTCATTGCACCATGAGAGCACGTAGGCATGAGAGCCACAATCCTCCTCGAGCATCCTTTTTCTAACTCATTTTCTGTTTTGCAGGTATGTGAAGATAACAACACTCGTCCAAACGAGAGCATTCAAATCGGTTCTCATGGAATAACATGGATGTGAGGAGGCCAATACATTCTCCTTACATAGTCGACTTCTTTATCCGTTTCTCTGTTCCTCTTGGATTTTATCGATATTTATTCTTCCCTTTTTTAGGATAAATAAAATTCAGTGACAACTCTATTATATCTTCGAGCTTGCGTTACGTTCAGACATATTTCGCATAGCTTCAGCAGCAAAGCAAGACCTTGAACATTGATTGGCAGAGACTTCTTTTAATAGAAACTTTGAGAAAGTAACAACTATGCTTTGTTTTTTAATAGAAGGAATAACATGTTTGGCAAAATCAGTTGATTTCCCTTGCATCACTAGAAGGGGTCCAGGTACAAGAGAAAGCTTGACATTTCCCCTATAATCCTAACGGTGATCTGGTGTTTTATATGGTAAGCACTTGTTAGCAGCATAGTCTTCTGTATTGTGACAACTGAGTTCTTCATGTCAAGATATTGAAACAAGAGATGGAAAGGCCGGTAACATCTATTACGTAAATAATCCAATCCTTGTGGTACATCAACTGCAATGTTTAGTCTTTGGTTCTAATTTAAGATAATTGAATTTTTTTCACTAATAATCGGAGATTTCACAATTATGAAAAACGTAGATATTCTTAAAATAAAAATCAAAGGACACGTGTTATATTCTCTTAAATGCAAACACATTCAAAGCGCTACAATTCAACTCGTGTTTTCTAGAAAGAACTTCATCTTTCTTTTTCCTTCCGCCAGCTTCAAGAAAGAACTGGCTATTTCTAAATAAAGTTCCTTTCGGTTCCATAGATAGTAAGAAACAAAAAATAAGAGAAAACCGAAATCGAAACTCGACTCCCGCTCAATTCAATTATCCTCACTAAGAATTGCAATGTCAGCATACCGATGGAAAAGCTTCGACGAGAACGAGGACCGCCCCTCCAAGCCTCGCCGCTACGGCGTCACCGAGATGCGAAGCCCTCATTACACTCTCTTCAACCACGATGTTCTTCAGGTTCACCAATGTTCCTTTTCCTTTTTCAATCATAACTAGTTATAGTATATGATATCATTTGCCAATTGTTCTTTGGATTGAGCTTCTTTTTTCACTCCCTTGTGTTTAATTAGGTTAAGTTGAGCTTAAAGATTTTCATAACTGTTTATAGGAAATAGCTGTGTTGTGTTGTGTTGTGTTGTGTTGTGTGCAGGATATTTTTGAATCAATGGGAGAGTATGTTGATGGTTTGAAATTCTCTGGAGGTTCTGATAGCCTGATGCCGAAAGCTTTTATCAAACAAGTCATTGATACGGCTCATCAGCATGATGTGTATGTTAGCACTGGCGATTGGGCTGAGCATATGATTCACAAAGGTCCATCAGGCTTCAAAGACTATGTAGAGGTTTAGCTCTACCTACCTTTATTCTGTTAGTGTTACATGTTTCTCTTTTGTTACTACTTGTTGTTATAACAATTAGTTAGTGTTACATGATTAATATATGATCTTTTGTAATAGGAATGCAAGAAATTGGGGTTTGATACAATTGAGCTGAATGTGGGTTCCCTTGGAGTTCCGGAAGAAACCCTTTTAAGATTTGTTCGCTTGGTCAAAACTGGTGGCATGAAAGCCAAGCCTCATTTTGAAGTTAAGTTTAATGAGTCTGAAATTCCCAGAGGTGGTGATAGAGCATACGGCGCGTATATTCCTCCAGCATCTAGATCATTTGGTAAAAGATATTTGACCCCCTTTTTCTCTTTCTTCTTCATTTTTATGCATGTATAGCCTATCTCTCTTTAAAGGTGGAATTGAACATATTTAGGCTTTGTGATAGATACTATCTTTTGGATTGTACTACTAAAATATAAAACACATCACATGTCGTGGTCAAAGAATTGATAATATGTGTGTTTAGACAAATCCTTGGTACAAAATATATTTTGATGATATGTTATTTATTTCAAGCAATATTATAGTGACATACAAAATTTTACCTATCTCCTCCTTACGGGAAATGTCAATGCAGATAAGTTCAATCCAGTTTTAATTAAATGATAGAATTGAATGGAACTCTGAATCTTGGATCATGCAAGTATTTTACCACATTGTTTAAATAGTTAATTTTGTATGTCTAGCATGATAGTGCTATCTAGAGATATATTTAGCAACTCCCATAATCTTCATAACCTACGATTTTCCTTTTTTAATTTTTAGCAGAAACATGATGTTTCAAAGAAATGTTCCATCATAAATAGCTCTTCATAGGAAATGAGAATATTCAGGTTAAAAATGCTATAAGTGTTATGGTTTCAATTTGAATAAACTGCATAGTCGGATGGATTATGATCTCTACATTGATTGTTGAACATATTTTGAAATGCTACTATTTTCTGTTTCAAGCCTGTGCTTAAGAAATATTAAGGTGCTGGTTACTAGTAATAAGATATCAAATCTTGTTTAGTATTTTGGTTTGACATTGTATTGAAACTTTTTCTATAGAATTAGTAGAAGATGTCGATCTCTTGGTTAGGAGAGCTGAGAGGTGTCTAGAAGCTGGTGCTGACATGATAATGATTGATGCCGATGATGTCTCCAAACATGCTGATAAAATGCGCGCGGATATTATTGCAAAGATCATAGGCCGCCTTGGTCTTGAGAAGACTATGTTTGAAGCATCAAATCAGAGCGCATCTGAATGGTTTATCAAACAATATGGACCAAAGGTAAATGTTCTATTTCCTTTCCTCACTTAACAAGAAATAGTAAAAATATCGTGCAACACTTTGATATCGTGTGTTTGTTTGTTCAGGTGAACCTTTTCATCGATCACTCGCACTTGGTTGATGTGGAGTGCATCCGGGGACGCAACTTGGGTAGAAATCATGCTTCTGTCCTAGGTTCTTCATATTTCCTGTTCTAAAGGGATGGAAATTTGATTCCCACCCTGTGGGATTTACCTATGGTTTATGTAGAAAGTCTTATGTTGTCTATTGCATTGGGTGTTATAGATGACGACTTAAATGGAGATTGAAATAAATGAATATATATTTTTCATGGAATTTATGTTCTCTTTAAAATTAAATTTAAAGAAATACTAGTATAGCACATATTCTATAATAACACAAAATAAATTTAAATTAATGGGACATTAAGTATAGTACTAACTATTTTTGCCATATGAGATTTTTGAATGCTATTGAATGACATCAATGGTACCTATAAGAAACGCTCACATGTTAATATTAATAATGCCAAACGCGCGCATTTCTCTCGAACTTTTCTAGGATCAAGATTGTGCATCATTGCTTCTTCTTCTTTTTTCCTTTCATTGTCAAGGTAACTTTTCTCATTAAATCAAATCACGTTGTTGTTTAATCATCATTATTTAGCTTTAATGTGAATTTCTTATTTATCTATTTCTGAGTCAGATTTGTTGTGCGCATTTGCTTAGTTTCCAGTTATCTTGTTTCATTGGGATAATGGGGATAATGGGTTCCAATTGTTTTTCCTGTGTTATGTATCTTAATTTCTTTGAATGTCATTTGTTTTTTTTCGTAATCATGGCTATTGTACCCGATCTAGGATTGTTTGGTTCTAACAAATGCTTAAAAGCATTGTTCAGAAAATTTATAGAGAGAATTTATTTTATAAAATGTTCATGCTAACAAATGCTTAAAAACTGTGATGGATTTTCACATAAAAAACTGTATATTGTCTGTATGGATGCAATTTAGCATTGAATTACCTAAAGTCTTACTGATTATTGGCACATTGTACAGATTGAAGAGATCCAATGAGGTCATCATCATTTGCCAGGAGGCAGTTTACAAAGAACGAAGTGGGTAGTTGGTCAATACTCATAATGAGGCACCGCTATCTGTTATCTGTTTTAGCTCTACTAACTATCTTATGTACAGTTTATCTTTACTTTGCTATTTCTTTTGGGTCTAGAGATTCATGTTCTGGATTGCGTGGTCCTAAGAAAGCTTCTTGTCTTATGGAGATTGTTAAGAGCCAGATGAGAAGTACTGCCACCAGACATTTCTGATTTTCAAATATAGGCAAGTTTATGTTGGTGATTTTATGTGAGGATTATTATATGTAGGTAGTTATGTATTATACAAATACTACTGTTGAATCATCTTGGCATGTATTTGTGAACCAAGAAATGGATAAGGTGTGAAGAAACCATTTCCTTCATTGCTAATTTTGGTGATTATTTTCCTTTGTAGCTGTATAAAGAATCTTTTGACATTCTAGCCATTATATCAAGTTTTAGATTTCAAATATAAGTAAATTTTCTATCTAATCTAAGAACAACAATGGGTTACATTATATGTTATTGCTAAATAAATATTATATTTTAAAATATTTGTGCAACTTATCTTGTAGTTTATTAGTATAATTGGGGTTGCTTAGCTACCATAAGAGAAAAACATTCAATGCATTGAAATTCTGCATTGAAAGATTTATTAGAAATATGACAAATCATAAGAGAAAAACATTAAATGCATTGAAATTCGCAAGTAAATGAATGTTTTAATAAAAATTATGCATGTAATAGCTAAACAATCTATATAACACTCGTGGATTATGATTCAACGATGGATGAGATGATTTGTTGCAGTGTCATAGTGTTTAACACAGAAAAACGTGTGAGGAAACTAGACGTTTAGGAAAGATGCATTCGAATAATCCAATATAGTTAAATGTTATTTTGGACTAAAAAAAATTAATGATGCATAAAAGTTACAGACTATTATGGTAGCTAAGGAAGATAGGTTCTAACTTTGTAATAATAGTGGGAATTTTGTGCATAAAATTCGACATGAAAAGACATCAAGTCTATGGTAATTCAAAGGTTCCAACCATCAATGTCGGAGAATTTCTTTGAATTATTGTGCAGTCTCAAACATGAGTAGTGAAAGAACTGATAATATTTAGAGTTAAATGTAAATTTTCTTAACTATTTTTTAACTTGTCTATTTGAAGGGTTTTTTAGGGGCCTTACAAAAAATTACAATGTTGAATTAAAACTTCGTCTATTAGAAGAACTATCTAAAAAAGGGATTATGTGATGATATATGGCATTTTTATGAATAAGGCAAGTGTTACACTAAGTTCTATTGGAAAATTCATCATAGCCTATTGTGATTCTTGTATTGTTACTTGGGAGTTTGAAAATAAAAGTTGTGTGTTATTGACCATTAGGGTTTTAGGGTTGTAAGTGTGGTCGAAGTTACTAGTACAAAGGCTATTAAATCTTTTAGAACAATATTACAAAAAATATATATCACATGGTTGGGAGAAGGATTCTGTCACGGACTGTGGTACGTGATAATGAATGGTGTAGTAGTATGTGTCATTTTTACAATCACGGGTTGATAACCGTGATAAAAATAAAGTACCGTGTAACATATATCATTATGGTTGTAGAAAATAATCGTGGTAAAAGATTGAGGTATGAGGTTTAATACAGAACACCAACATTTTGGCAGATTTTTAAAACATTTCACCACTGTTGTTCCTTCCAATCGTAGCGCATAATATTTTCTAAAGTTATAGATTTCAACTGCGGTGATATGTTCACTTCAGTTTGTTATAACTTACTTGGAATACTTATTTCACCAATTATTCATTAAACATATAGTCTTTTAATTTGATTTAAAAATTAATAATATGACAAATTAAATTATATTAGAAGAAAAAGTTACATTAATCAATGTTGTACAAGTTTTATACATCTCATTATCCGCATTTTGTTTTTTAACCGTTATAATTTATTTCAATGCTTTTAATTCTTCAATTAACAATTTCTTCTCTTCTAGTTTATTCTGCAAAGTATTAATCATTTTGCAGAAAAAACTAATAGTGAAGGAAGTGATAGTAGAAGAACTAGAAGTATTGGATCAAGTTCTAACTGTTAAAGAGCAAAATGCGAATGATGAACTTCAAAAAACTCGTAAAACATTAATAAGTGTAAGTTATTTTCTAATTCAATTCGAAAGGTTATATGGTTATTTATGGGTTGGTAAAATACTCAAATCACAAATAATATAATAAGCTCATATTCTATGACATATTGACCAAACGAAATGAAAGTTGTAATATACCGGGAATAACATTAGCAATAACACAAACAACGATATTTATCAACAAAAATATCAACATACTTTAACAAAAACGTGTAAAATAACACAAACAAATACATTTATCAACAAAATTCAACAACTTACCTTAACAAAACAACAACATACCTCCACAAAAACATCAACCTATCTAATAAAAAAACATATATAATAACACAAACAACAACAGTTATCAATAAAAACTACAACTTACCTTAACAAAACAACAACATACATCCACAAAAACATCAACATACCTAATAAGAAACATCTACGATAACAAAAACAACAACATTTATAAATAAAAAAAACAACTTACCTTAGAAAAAACAACAAATTGCATTAATAAAACATCAACAAACCTAATAAAAACATCTACTAACAAAAATAACAACATTTATCAACAAAGAACAACTTGCCTTTAACATAAACAACAAATTACCTTTAAAAAAACATACATCAACAATAACTTAAACCCTTTATTTATGTCAACAAAAACAAAAAATATAAAAACTTTAATCTCATCTTAACAATAAAAAAACAATAAACCCTGTGTTTCACATATATTTTGAATAAGAAAAACAAGACAAATATTTGAACAACAACAACATCAAATTTGGGAAAGTCATATTGGAGTTTTGAGTGATTAAGATAAGAGAAGTTAGGTTTTCCTTTTAGTTCAATCTGTTTTGAACTGATATAAGTTAATTTTTTATAGATAATATATTCACCACGGGGGATAAAAAAAATTATGGTGAAATTGTTGTGATATAATATAAGTTGTTTAGCCCAAGCCTAAACACTACGCCAAATAAGGGAAAAGAGGGCGTTTATTTTGGCCTATAACAGCGCTTTTAAGCGCCCTCTAAGGTGGCGCTGGCATAGGTAAAGACAGCGCTTTGTTTTCCTGGAGAAAGCGCTGTCTAAAGTGGCCCTTTAAGGGCCACATTCTAGTGCGCTTTCATAAAAAAGCGCTGTCTAAAGTGGTCCATAAAGGGCCACTTTAGAGGGCGCTTTCTGGATAAAGCGCCCTCTAAAGTTGTCATGTAAAGCCACCTTAGAGAGCCACCTTAGAGGGCGCTTTCTGGATAAAGCGCCCTCTAAAGTTGTCAATGTAAAGCCACCTTAGAGGGCGCTTTCTGGACAAAGCGCCCTCTAAAGTTGTCAATGTAAAGTGTTTAGAGGACGCTTCCTGCAGAAAGCGCCCTCTAAAGTGTTAGTTATTTTAAAAAAATTTGTTTGAAAAGCAGTGGGTATTTAATTGGGAACCTGTTCGCATGCTGCAAAAGTGTAAAATTCATATTGATTTCATCCTTTAATCCAATGTTATACACCATTAATCCATTGATATATACAACATGAATCCATTTATATACAACATTAATCCTCCATATATACAACATTAATATATGATTCTTTGATCAACAATATACAACAACATATTCATGATTTAGTAAAACTAGTACAACAACAATATACAACATATATACAACAACAACATACAACAACAACATTCCATACATATATGTACAACAATATACAACCTAGCTATATGATTCTTTGATCAATAATGAATTGACACAATTCATCCTTCATTTCATCCAAATGAGCTCTTGAGTAAGATTTGTATTCGTCAAAGTACTACAATTAAGAGAATAAAACATATTCAAGATTTAGTAACAAATTAGATGAAATATCCGATAATATTAAAATAAACCCTAAGTTATTATTCCATACCATTTTTGGGATGTCTATACGATTCAACGCAATGATATCTCTCATAAATCTCAATACAAAAAATCTGCAATCGACCGAATTATTTTGCTGAGGACACTACAAAGAAAAACAAACAATATATATATAGTTAATTTCTTACAAACACTATTATAAGCAAAAAATAAACACTATTATAATTAAGCAAAAATAAGATACTTAATATATACCTCAACTCTGACCCAGGTAATGTCCTTCCTATTACGATAATTCTTTTTCGATCTAAATTTTAGTATTGCCCTAACAAGAACAAAAACGTATATTGAGATCAATCTGACAGACATAATTAAATATACAAATACACACGAATATTTAGGGGAATTTCACTTACGCGTCAACCGTCTTCTTCATACTCGGATATTTACTCCAATCACCCGATAACGAATCCAGATAATACACTATGAGTCTCGAAAGATCCATAGCAACCAACACCCAGTGACCACTGTAAAATAAAACAAAAATTTAGATGAATGAAAATTTTCTACGTAAAAGATATACATAGATTAGAATGAAATTATTAGAAAGAAAATCTAACCCGTTGCCAGAATTAAACGGTAAAAAATACAAATTGGGTGTAGTATTATCGTCGGCCGCCATGAATCTATCGACTAGATCATTCTTTACGGATGTTGGATTTTTCGTTATTAACGTTGCGTTGATACGGGAAGCAGCAATAAAATTGAAACGGTTACACAATTCAGTTCCCCGCATCAATGTTACATACATATACCTTAAATAGAAACATAATAAACATTAGACTACTCATTGAAATGTGTAAATAAATTGTTCAACTAAGTAAATTATAGATTGATTGGAGTACCATATGTATGTATGAATGACAGCGATGCCCAATTCGTCGTGTTCAAAAAGTTGTTGCATGTCCTCCTTTGCAATTATTTCGAAATGAGCAATTCCGAAAACACCTTCATCAAAATCTATACTACGAATGGCCCCGTGCATAATATCGGACTCTTCCACCATTTTCTCAAGACGTATCATAATTTGAGATTTTGTCCCGGACGTCGTTGGAATATCCTTACCAGCGCTTTTCAACTTTCGACCGGGAACCTAAAAATTCATATAAAATAAATCATGACTTTTTGTGATGCAACATAATCGTTGCGTATATAATTAAATGGGTATATATATTTGTACCTCTTTTTGAGATGCAACCGACTTGATGCGTCTTGAAATCCCTTTACCAGCTTTATGTGTGGGTCTTGTAGGAGTCTAACATTACCATGTAATAAGGATTGATTAAATATCATAATTGTAGCTGAATTGAAATGTGAATACTAAATATTCATAATCATTTAGAACATATATACCTCGGCATCGGGGAAAATTAGATTTGACGGCCAACCAACAAAGGATCCGACTGCATCTCGCATCAACGTTGTCTCTGAAACAACGTCAGGTAATGGTAGAAGGGCGTCCGTATCTAATACAAGGTCAACCTAAACTTTCATATATCCCACCGGGAGGGGATTATGGTGAAGTAATTCACCCAAAGTATTGTGCACTTTTCCCTTGCCAACTATGCGATAAGTTGGTGACGATAGATACAGCTGACAAGGTGAAATGCCCTAAACCAATAATAAATGTTATTGTTAACATGTATATGTGTCAAGTAAAAAAGTGCTATTTTAATTTCATAATAACATATATAATTACCTCGGGAAATTTCGGTTGACAATTGATACTAGCTCGGTCACTAGTATCTTTTGCCTCGGAAGCGCACCTTTCCTCTCTATACCTTGCATTCTCGTTTTGCAGTTGGAGTACTTGTGCCCTTAACTCTGCCAAGGTCTCCATCACCTCTTTGTTGGTAGGACTTTTTGTTTTTGGTTTTTTATAAAATGACGACGGAGTCACACCAAAACCCTTACCCCTCACACGACCGGAATACTCAGGAACATTTAGTACTCGACTAAGTACGCTCCTGCAATCCTGGACCTCGGTTGAAGGTAAGGTTTGGGATAAAGTCTCCTGAAATATTATTAGAGGAGATTAAAAATGAATTATATGTCTAACAAAATTTTCGATATAATTAAAGAAATAATGTTACATATACTTACACATTCGTCATAAACATTTTGGACCGCTTCAACGACAGCCCCATCCTTCCCAACCCGAGCAGCCTTCCATAATACGTGCTCCGGAAGAGATGTTGCGTCACTTTTCTCCTCGGCTAGCTACACATTGAATTAGATTATAAGATCATCAATTATAACATATTGTGACAATGTATAAGCTCATAGCATTTGAATATACTCACAATTCTTTGTTGTAACCGTGCATATCCCGTACGCCCTTTTTTGTACGGATACGCGGGTTTTGATGCCCTTTTCCGATTTTTGTCGCTTACTTCCTGGATAAAAAAGTTTAAGGCATATTAGAACCAAGTAACTTAACAATTGTATAATACCATAATTAATAGACATTACATGGAATTTTTCGGAGTCTTTTTCCGGCCAATTCTGCTTCAATGTAACTTGCCGGCTGCTTCATTGGCCGTTCTGCTTCAACAAATTTTCCTTCCTCATCCTTGAGAAATTTGTTGGACAAAAAGGATCGAAATCCTCGGAGTCTTTTTCCGGCCAATTGAATACAATATTTTTGCCGACTTTCATCGATGTGAAATGATCTCTAAAAAACATACACATGGAGTGTGTTATTATAAGTAATATTATAACAATATATGGTCAACAAATAGTCAACAAAAAAAACATATAACAATATATGGTAAGTACCTGTATCTCGGACCATATTTTTTCTTTGCCAACCTTCAATTCCGGACTTCTCCAATTATCACATGTAATCGGAATATGTTGTCGAACAAGGAAACCAATGTAACTTGCCAACATTGAACCGTTAGGCTCAATTAGTTGGTCTTCAGCACTCCAATGTACTTCAAATTTTACACCCTTGTCTCTTGCACGAATGATTGACTTCATAACAGTCAATCCTCGTTTGATTTCTTTTTCAACATTGTTACGTGATCCATTCGCGTCATGGGTATCGTCTTGGTTAGCCATTTTATCTGTAATATAGAAATGATTCAATAAGACCCAAGTAAGACAATGACCATATTCGTGAAGCTACACAAAAAACACATTCATATACCTTCCATTTCTCTCATGTTACAACAATCTAAACTTTTTTTTTATCATTATTGAATACAAACTCACACACACCTACTGCATACAAAAGACCAATGCAAACTTATGGTGTTTGGAACATGAACAAACTTGCATCCATAATCATCAAACTTCCAAGCACAAGCTCAAACACACTTCAAATGATATCAGTTTTCAATCAGAAATAAAAAACTCAGTTTGCCCTAAACAACATTAATCAACATAATGCACAAAATGTAAAACTAAGTTTAGAAAATGCCCTAATCAAACACATGAAGAAAGTGAACGGTAACGATGGAGAAGAGAAATACCTTCAAGGTGACGGTAACGATGGAGAAGAAAGTGAACAGTGACGGTGGACGCAGCAGCAGAAAAAGGCGACGGCGACGACGACGGTGAGGGAGGGAGAACGAACGGAGGACGAGAGTAATCGCAGTAGAGAGAAAACCCAGTTACGTAAACGAAATAGCTTGTAGAGAGGGAAAATAAAGAGACATGCAGTATATGTTATAATTTTAATGTTTACTAAAGGGGATCTTAGAGGGCGCTTTTGTAAAAAAAGCGCCCTCTAAAGGGGGCCTAAGAGGGCGCTTTTGAAAGCGCTCTCTAAAGCTTTCCAAAAGCGCCTTCTAAACTGGAAATGTACATGGACTTAGAGAGCGCTTTTTTAAAAGCGCCCTCTAAGGGTAACCTTAGAGGGCGCTTTCATTAAAGCGCCCTCTATTGGTGTCCATCCATTTCCTCATTATTTTTTATTTGGCTTCACTTTAGAGGGCGCTTTGTTACAAAAGCGTCCTCTAAAGGGGGCCTAAGAGGGCGCTTCTAAAACCGCTCTCTAAGGCTTTCCATAAGCGCCTTCTAAACTGGAAATGTACATGGACATAGAGAGCGTTTTTTTAAAAGCGCCCTCTAAGGTTACCTTTAGAGGGCGCTTTCAATAAAGCGTCCTCTATTGGTGTCCCTCCATTTCCTCATTATTTTTTCGCTTCACTTTAGAGTGCGCTTTGTTACAAAAGCGCCCTCTAAAGTGCGCTGTCTATTCCAGTAGTATGCTCCTTATTTTTTCTCTTCACTTTAGAGTGCGCTTTTGTAATAAAGCGCCCTCTAATGGGCGCTGTCTATTCCAGTTTTTGGCGTAGTGAAAGTTAATTAGGATTTAGGGTTTGTTACTTAGTATATGAGTTAGTTATATATAAATATACATATTTTATAATTCAATTTTACGATCATAATTCAATAATATTAATCTTTATTTCCCTATTATCTCTTCCTCTTTTTGTCTCCTCACTAAAGGTGCCTCATAAACTAACACAAATACCAATGTATTTAACTATGATTTTTAAAATGGACCAGAGTGAAAAATGTTTAATTTTTATTTTAAAATAAAAATTAAGGGAGCACACCTTTTTTTTAAAGAAAAAAATCTAAAACTGCAGGTGTGGGAATTCAAATCGCGCCACTAACTCACATATCACAACATTTGTTTAAATAAACCATGATTATATCTGATTTACAAATAAGAAAAATGAAATGCACTTAATCAACATATATTATTTAGGTTTATTAAGTGCTCGTAGAAAGAAATTGTTACGAAATATATATTTTTTTTTAGTAGTAGAGAAAAATGGTTTAAAATATTATGTGATGTAGAAAAAGCACTTATCATCGTCACAACATTGAATATGAAGTAAGAGAAACATGAATACCTAAGTTATTGCAATAATAAGGATGCAATATTTACACTTTAACAACAAATTTATGTCTAAATTTTACTTTAATGGGACTTGAGGGAACCTTTCTACTGCATGTTCATCTTGAGGACATGGTGTAATTCAAAGAAGAAATATTGTTACACTATATATTAATATTTAAATAAATATTATATTTTTAAAATAAGAGTTACGACAATTATTGTTTAAGATATTATATAATTAGTAGGTATTAAGTTAGTTATGTATTGTGTGTATATAAAAGAGAAACGGGAGGTTAGTGTATGTTATCTGAAAGATTATAGTGACTATTTGAAAACTCTTGAATTCTTGAAATGAAGATGTTTTCACCCCAAGTCTGTAATACTTTATCTTCAAATAATTGTCAACTTTGCCTCTTTATGTGATTTTTCGTTGTTGTTTTTATTTTAAAGACATCTTGTTGAGTTGAGAAATGTGAGTGTTTGTTTCTAAACTATCATTGGTTTTGTTTCTTAAGCAGTGTGGAGTTTTGGGTGTACTAGAATAATAATCCTACAATCAAGATTAAGGGGTTTGGCTCAAGCGTGATGCCATTTCGACCCTTATCTAATTTGCCATTGTCCTAAGTTTGAAAGTTAAGCTGGATCCAAAAGTGTGGGATGCAAACTGGCAAATGCTTTGGAGTACAACTCATACGGAGTAGTGCTTGCAAATACTCCAACATCAAATCAAGTAAATGAAGCTGAAGTGAGAGATAATGAGATATATATTATGTATTTTAAGTTATGGATTATATGATTTATATAATTTTTAAGATAAGACCAGAGTTTTGAGGGACATTATGATCACTGATGGTTTCCTTGCAATAGTCTCATACTAAAAGTGTAAGATCTATGGGAAAATGGTGACAAAATTAAAGTGTGTATGTGTGTGCGCGCGCGCGCGTGTGTGTGTGTGTGTTGGGGGGGGGGGGGGGGGGGGTGGTGTGCGTGTGCGTGTGTATGTGTATGCGTGTGCATGTGTGTGCATGTGTGTGCGTGTGCGTGTGCGTGTGCGTGTGCGCGTGCGCGTCCCCGTGCGTGTGCGTGTGCGTGTGTGTGTCAAAAAGTACAAGTTTGTATGTTCCCTCTACAAGAGCAGGGAGACTCAAGGCTTTAGTAGGTTTATAACATGATTTGGTGGTGAGAGCTTGCCCACGACGATGATAAATCCTGTATGGTGGGGGTTTTAGGTTATTTGGGGGACCAACTTACGTGAGGTGATAGGCTTTGCTAATAAGTGATGATGCTTGGAAGCAAGCGTGTCGGTGATCATGTGCTAAAACAGTAGTGAGTGTTGTGTTTTTTAGGGTGTTAAGAATGTATGTTACTTGGGTCTTGTCCTTCTCCTTAAGAGGATATGTATTTATAGATATCTCTATGATCTAGGATTTTCTTGGAAATAGTCACCTCCCACTTAGTTAATAAAGGACAATTGAATCTCTATTTTCAAGGAGTCATGGGTCAGTTAATGACCTTGACTTTCTCTCTGCCTCAGAAATATCTTATCTCATGTTTTCCATGTAGAGGCGGTGGAAGACTACATGGCAATGTGATACCTCCCTTTGGGATACCTTTCATCGTCACATCTTCCAGGGCGGTCCAAGGGTAACTCCTTAGACAATACCTTTTTTAAATATAACACTACATAGTCCCTCAGGCACAAGGTTTTTGGTAGAAGACGGGGTGCCTTTCTACTCACGACTGATGGGAGTATTATGAGAACTAGAGGCTACCTCCCTCGAGGTCTTTAGCTAACCTACTCAGGAGATAATATAATGATCTTGGGGAATCTAAGTCCCTCATGCAGAATTACATATAGCATAACTTGTGAGACTACCGGTCCCTCTGGCGAGGTGTTTGACCCACTTGGACAGGACTTACATCAAGCCCTGACAAGACTTGTTATCGAGTCTCTCAGGCTGGATATCCTTTGCGCCTCTTTAGGCGCGACCCTTGAGTTTGTCCCGCCCGAGGAGACACTAAGTCCCTCTGGAGAGAATATAATTATCCTGGGGAGTTTAAGTCCATTTGGTAGAACTACACCTAGCCCTACTGATGAGACTACAAGCCCCTCTAACGGGGAATTTGACCTACTCGGGTGGGACTTCCATCGAGCTCTTAGGAAAGACTCATTATCAATTCTCCCGGACTGCATATTTGTCACGCCTCTTTAGGCATGTCCCTTCAGTTTTGTCCCCTCCGAGGTGACACTAAGTCTCTCATGCAAGAATATAATTATCATGGGGTATTTGAGTCCCTCTAGCAGAATTACACCTAGCTTGATTGATGAGACTACCAATCCCTCAGGCGAGGCATTTGACCCACTTGGGCGGGACTTCCATCGAGCCCTAAGGCAAAAATTGTTATCGATTCTCTCAGGTTGGATATCTGGCGCACCTCTTTAGGCATGGCCCTTGAGTTTTGTCACGCCCAAGGAGACACTAAGTCCCACAGGAGAGAATTTAATTATCCCGGGGAATCTGAGTCCCTCACGCATTATTGCACCTAGCCCGACTGATGAGACTACCAGTCCCCCAAGTGAGGCGTTTGACCCACTTGGATAGGACTTCCATCAAGCCCTCAGGCGAGAATTCTTATCAAGTCTCCAAGGCTGGATATTTGTCACGCCTCTTTAGGCATGACCCTTGAGTTTTATCCCACCCGCGGAAACATTAATTCCCTCAAGAGAGAAGCTACATGGCTTACTTTTATTTCCCTAAGAGGCTACAAGGATCTTTGTTATGATGTTCAACAATGAGGCGTTACCCTAGGGGAGGCAAGGATATTCACTATGAAGTCTAGCAATGAGATGTTACCTCGGGGGGAGGAAATGATCTTCGCTATGATGTCCAACAATGAGACATTTCCCTAAGGGACAAAAAGGGTATTCACTATAAAGTCCAGCAATAAGACGTTGCCCTGAGGGACATAAAGGATCTTCACTATGATGTCCAACAATGAGATGTTTTCTTGAGGGGCGACAATGATCTTTGCTATGAAGTCCAGTAATTAGACGTTGCCTTGAGGGGTGGCAATGATCTTTGCTATGAGGTCCAACAATGAAACGTTTCCCTGAGGGGCGGAAAGGATCTTCGCTATGAAGTCCATCATATAATATTTTTAGAAAATAACATTCCTGTCAGAAATAAATTGCTTAATCATTGTTTAGAGGTACATAGGCATGATGTTTAACAGAGGATTGCAAATAATTCTAACTGTAGTATCTAAGATAAAGAGAGTTCCAGGTTCTGGAAAAAAGCGTCCCCTCGAGTTCCTGCAACTTGTGCGCTCTATGTGGGAGCTTGTGTGATATATAGTATGGTCCTTCCTAGTTATGTAGTAGCTTTACCTGTTTTGCAAGTAGAACTACTTCTTTCAAAACTAGTTCAACCTCTCTCTCTCTCTCTAACTTGGAGTTATAACTCCTCGCGGCCTTATGTTTGGTGGAGAACTATCGGACGTAGGCGGCTTCCCTTACTTCATCGATCGGATCTAGTGCGCACTTTAAGCCTATCCCGTTCGCCTTCACACTGGACTAGAATCATTGCCACTAAGGCATTTCAATCTCCATCGACAGCATGACATCCGCTCTGTAGACCATGGAAAACAGGGTTTCCTTGGTGGTGGAATGTTTAGTGGTGTGGTATGACCATAATATCTCGGCGAGCAGTTCCTCCCATAAGCCTTTTGCATCGTCAAGCTTCTTCTTGAGTCCTGTAAGGATTACTTTGTTCGCCAATTCAACTTGACCATTGGCTTGGGGGTTTACAACGGATACAAATTTTGTTTGTACTCTCAAATATTTACAGAATTCGGTGACCGTAGTGTTGATGAATTGGGTCCCATTATTAGAAATGATCTCCCTCAAGCGCCCATATTTGCACATAATTTTCTACAATTGGAAATGACACACTCTTTCTACCATAATCTTGGCTAATGCCTCTAATGTTATCCACTTGGTGGAGTAGTCAATTCCTACTATTAGGAACTTCAATTGACCTGGTTCTAAGGGGAAAGGACCCAGAATGTCTATGCCCCATTGGTAAAAAGGCCAGGGTGAAGTCATCGACTGGAGAAGTCATGTTGGGGTGTGGTGAAGGTTATCATGTCTCTGAAATTGATCAAATTTCTTTATGAAGGTGATGTTATCATTCATTAGGGTAGGCCAGTGATACCCCACCCTCAACAATTTGTGTGCAAGAGCCATGTCGGTTTCGTGCTCGCCTATATGGCTACTACAGGTGCCCTTGTGCACCTCCATGAGAACCAGGTCGGTTTCGTGCTCACCTAGACATTGTAACATGGCATAAGTTCACCATATTATATATATATTTCCATATATAAAGGTGTGTAGCGGTAAATTCATGATCATCAAGCTATGGATAAGCAAGACATCAAATAACAAGAGTCACCACCGCGCTTTTACTATTTCCAAGGGAAAAGGGAAAAAGTACGAACAAAACCCAAAAGTAAGAAGTTTTCAAATCAAAACTAATAAAATGTTAGAGATTACAGGTAAGGGGGTTGGTTACACATATGGAAGGTTTTAGCACCCAAAGTGTCCTAGGTACTCCTAGGGAGCCCTTTTTTGTGTGCATATGTGTTTTTGTACAAAGTGATGTTCACAAACAAATAGAATGGGGGGATGAGAAAAGAATTCATTAATTATATTTTTTGTTTGACAAGACCTTTGGACTTGTGCCTACGTACCAATATAAAAATGAGGGATCAAAACCTCGTAGTTCGTGATACAAATTTCAAAGTGGGTGCATTGCTTTTAACAAAAATTAAGTTTGAAAGGCACAAAGGCCTAAAAGTGGTTTGAATGAGTTAGTTCTTTTTGGCTTTTGAAAGCTTAGGTCAAGTATAGTTAAGTCTATTTACAAGTTTGATTAAGAAAAGAAGTTTGAAAATGCAATGGCATAAGGCCAAAGTTTCTAGTTTGCAAAGTGGTCAAAATTTAGAAAATAACAAGTTCAAACAAAGAAGTTTTTGAAAGGAGAGAGAGATTTTAAAATTAAAGAAATGGGGAGGAGATGAATAGACTAATCCTATGTACAAAATTAAAAGCTAAGAGTTGAAAAGATCTGGCCGATGGGTAGCAATCCAATAGGAAAGAATGTCATATAGAAATCCCAAATTCCCTTGGATATTAGAATCAAGTAACAAACAATGCATACAATATTAACTTGAAGAGCAAGGCATCAAATAAAGATAGCTGATCACACTGAATCACACCGTGTTTTTTACTCGGATTTCACATGTTTATTAGGTCTTTATTATCATTTTGCTTGTGTTATGCTCTCTTTTATGTTGTTTTCAGGTATTTAGCTCTTTCAGAACCTTTTTAGAAGAAACGAAGCAAAAAGACCAAAAAATTAGGGATTCCGGCAAATATTGTACTCGTGGCGTTCTGCATGGCGGCCGCTATAGGAGAAGCCATAACAAATCAGCCCTCAACCAGAAGGAAACTGCCACGATCCCATGAACTTCCCCATTTACTCACATGGCGAGCGCCATAGAGGGGTGGCGGGCGCCACCTTTGCATTTCACGTTCCCACTAAAGAGAAGTTGAAGGGCATCCTGATCTTTGCATGTTGTTGAATTCTTCTATAAATAGGTCATTCTAGTTCATTTCCAAGGATCCAACTTAGTTTACAACATTAAGACTATATTATCATCTGTAAAAGCAGTAATCCGTCACATCGAGAGGTTATCGCACCTTAGTGAAATTGAGTTGGAGCACTTTGATTTTACGGTCGTCTTTATTTTCAAAGTCATAGGTCTATTTACTTCCTTGTACCAAATTTAAAGCCTCCGTTTAGAGCAGGTTCTAATTTAATCGCTTTTTTATTTTACTTGCCATGTTTTACTTTATTTAATTTCTTGCCATGCTTTACTTTATTTAATTTCTTGTCATGCTTTACTTTATTTAACTTCCTACCATTGTCTTTACTTTATTTAATTTTCGCGCCATTATCTTTATTACTCGTTTTAGTTGTTTTACACGCTTTACTTGTTCTTCACGCCTTACATTCTAAACTTCTTTTCATCATGTTCAACATCGTTGTATTTGTTTGTATTACCATGTTTGGCTAAAATCTTTCTAAGGTTAGAATGTAAGGATCGCGGTTAAAGAGATGTTTCACATATTGCATCTGTAGAAATGCTTTAAGGGCTGTTTTGATTTTTAATTCGAGTTTTCTGAAACAAACTTAGTTAATTTTAACTACTCAAGGAGTGCGAAAGCACCCTGGCTTAGTTAACTAGGAATTTTTATCACTTTAAGAAAAAACGATTTTTGAAACTGTTTTCAGACGCGTTGATGGATTTAAAATCAGGAAACTCCTTGGGTAAACTTTCCGAATCAAAATCACTTTTCAACTAAGCTTACGAGTCTTATTTCTTAAAAATAGGTTTACTACTTTAGCGTTCTGCGCACCTTTTATAAGTGGCAATAAAAGGCCTTAATTTAAGGGTAAACTCAGTTCTGAATACGCGAAAGCGACAGTTCCTGTTAAATGGATTCTTTTCAAGAGTAGAAAATATTGCCCCATAAGTAGTTCTATTTAGAAAATCGAAGCATCGTTTAACTGACGTGAAATACATTCAAGTCTATCTTTATCTACACTGTATTTATCTTTTCTTTATTTACTGTTATTTTGCGACATCAATATCTCTTTTGTACCGCCTTAGAGAAACATCGTAACAATAGTAATCGATAAATTGACGATTTGGTCTCTGTGGGATCGATATTCTTTTATATTACTTTGACGCGATTCGTGCACTTGCGAATATAGCGATCAATAGCCCCATCCAAGCTTTAGCCACTCCATGATCTCCTTCAAAGTTTCCCATGCATCAGATGAATTCCAAGATGGCAGGTTCAAAATAACAACTTCACAATGATCATGTTGCAGGTGAATTCAAAGGGATCTTCAAAGATGTATCAGATGAAGTTTCAAATTGCAAGCACTTGGTTACATGATAGTTGACATTGGCCAAGTCCTTATTGCATTGGGATGTTGCCTAGATTCTAAGTCAAATTGTCCAAGATCAAGTCAACAGTCCACACAAATTTTTTTTAGGGTTTTGTTATTATGTACATTAATGATCAAAGACCACACAAACAAACAAAATATACACAAACAAGATATATCACACAATATGGTCCAATTGGACAAAGTGAAAATGACATTAACATAAACAATTAGAATGGTATGAATAATGGCAAATGAATAGAGCTTAAAAATTAAAGTGCATTAAAATAAAGGACTTGAAATTAAATGTTAGTTGTTAACAAGTTAGAAGTTAGTATTGTTTTGCTTTTGCTTTTGCTTTTGCTTTTGTTTTAAGTCATTCTTTGGAGAACACTCAACCCACTTATCACAAGCATGGATCCTTGAGCCTAGACATCTTCCAAAGGAAGGAAAAAAGGTCAAGTTTTCACACAATACCATGAAAGAGGGAAGACTTACAATCTCACTAACTAGAATGTTATGCCTTTTGTGTCAAACATTTAGCGTTATGTTAAGCAGTCGTAATTGGACTTATGTAGAAGTCACAACTATTTGAGGCTGGGCAATAGAATTTTGGTCTTAATGCATGTTAGAGACATAGTATAATGGACTATGCTCATGAAACATACCACACACAAAAAGAATATGCAAAAGAGGTGGCCTAATCTCATCCATACTCATGTTGATTTTTCAATCAACTAGCTTTAGGACTTTGAGATATTATAGGCCAAATGATATGGATGCATAAAGAAGGGGAATTAGATGAAGAGGGAGGGGAATGGATCAAAACTCAAATTGGTCAAAAGAGGACTTTTACCAAATCTATATCATTTATTCATTTCAGGAGATGGAATGTACATTCCATCAATCCCATAAATCCAATTATATTAACCTAGCAAAGTCAAATCAACCTTGACCAAGGCCCAACAACACAAGTCAAACTTACACAAACCATCACAAGAGGTCAACACAATTATTTGGCATTTATTCAATTTAAAAAATACTAAAATAATGCATTTAAATTAAATATGGTTTGTCAAATTCCTAAAACCTCATCAAAACACCAAAGAAATGGTCATGACATTTATCATAGGTCAAACAAGGTCAAAGGACTTTGGAGAAAAAATTTCAGAATTTTTAAAGACTTAAAAGTATTTTTAAATAATTAAAAATAAACACAAAATCAATTAAATCATGAAAAATATTAATAATGATCCAAAAAATAATTTTAATTCAGAATATGAAAGAGGAATTTATTTAAATTTTTTTGGTGAAACTCTCATATTTTTTGGATCAATATTAAAATTAATATGCATTAATGAAAATCAAATGAATCAAAACAAAAAACAAAAAATCAAAAAAAACGTGAGCCACTTGATCTCCCTCATTAATTGAGGTGGCAGATCAAGTGGTTGAGCGTGCACAATCTACCATGCACTTGAGTTAACCGATCACACACGTGGTAATCAGCATGTACGCTCAGGATTAAAACATTTCGAATGGATCATGTGGCTGGGAGACGTGCCAACGCACCGCTGGAGCCAGAGTTCCGGTCTTCTTCTCCGGTGGAACTCACCGGACTGGTTCACCCTTAACCATCACCAAAATGAAAAAGGAGGACATGATCTAAAAGAAAAAATGGCGTAGAGCACGAATCTGACCTCGATTTCAACTAACTCCAAATATATAAAAAGATATGAGGAGTTGAATTTTGAGGTGTGACAACTGAGTTGTTTCGATTTGACCTCAAAGCAACTCAATCTTCTTGCCTACATTGGTAGGACTTCAGACAACCAAAGATCCAAGAGAACTTATGAGAATTGAGTGAGAATAGAAGAGAAGAAGTTTTCTGAAATTTACCTTCAATGATGTGCAGAACTTGATGTTGCTTGCTTCAAACTTGATCTGATCACACTTGAGAAGCTAGTAGGAGAGGTTTGGCAATGGTGCAAAGCTTTGGATCCTGGAATTCTTGAATCTCCAAATAGTGAGATTCAAACTCATTTTTCAAGTTGAAAATTATCAGGTTTTCCTTTGAAATGTGAGGGTTTCAATTGGGGGGCAAAGCTGGCGCGCAAGGTGTGTTTGAGTTAAGCTCCAAGGGCCTGTATTTATAGCAATTGGGACTGATATTTGCACATTTGAAAAATTGCTAAATTTGGACATTTCATGCACAAGCTTGCATGGGTGTGTATAAGCCCATGAAGCAATCCAATTTGATCCACTTGCATCTGTTCTGAAGTTCAAATGAGGCTTGGATGTCAAGGCAATGTGAAATGTGACTTTTGACATTTGATTTCTTCCAATCTTTTAGCTCTGTTAAATCCATGCGTAGACCTAGCAAATCTCATCCAAAATGCATGAACTTGGGTTCTTTGGAAAGCTTAAATCAAGGGGAACAAGTTTTATGTTGAACACTTTTCCATTTGGAGCTTGGATCATGGTGAATTTTGAGGTGGAAGTTTGGAAATTTCAACATGTTGAAATTTTTTCTAAGTGTCAAGTCACATATCTCAGCATTCCACCTTACTTAACGTTTTATGTGAGCTTCAAATGAGAAAGGTGTCTTAATTAGAGTTGTATCTATTTCAAAGACCTTCAAAATGGTCACCAATGTCATGTCATTTGGATTTATAATGATAGAGTTATGCATTTTTGAAGTTTGGAAAAATCACTTGTTCAATGGTATAGGTAAAAAATGACCTATAATGTATCCTCATATCACATGCTCATAAAAGTTGAATTATATCTCACTACAAACATAAAAGTTGAAGTATACATCTTGAATTTGATTGTGAAACTTGGAAATCTTTCATATCATAAAAATTGAGCAAGTTATGGCCTTGGGAAGTTGACTTTCAAATTAGGGTTTAAACAAAATGACCTATAATATTTCAACATAGGAAATGATTTTCAAAAAAAAATAGCTCTAGGTCTCAACATGAAAGTTGTTTTTAATGTCATTTGGAGAAATGTGTCTCTTGTAATAATTTTCATATGGTGAAAATTGTAGGAGATAGGGTCTAGGGAGACCTAGTTTTGATTAGATGAATTCATCTGGCCAACCACCATCAACCAACTTGCTAACCTTCAATTCTCTTGACTTTTTAGGCTCATGATAGATCATATATGCATAAGATGATAAATTTTTAAGTGTCCCTTGAGGAATTTGATCAATTGGTGAGATAGCTTGTTGGAGAAGTTACTCAAGATACCCAGTCAAACTAGGGTTTCCAAGGCAAATCACTTCCAAACTCTTGAAGAATACTTGATAAATATAACATGTAGAGATAAATGGGACTCATATATGATGCTTTGAGACATTGTGAATCAATCCTTAGTTATGCTTTTAGTCATGAGGGTCTCAAACCCTAGATATGAACTTGATAGACCAATGAGGATCATGCCCCACCTACAAAAAGTTAGGCATATACAAAGACATATTTTTGGTATTTTGGTTAGTAAAATGATAATATACAAGTATGATATAATCACATGGTGCTTGGTGATCTCTCCCAAAATAAACCCAATGAAAGAGGGGTAAGGAGGATGCCAAGTTGTGATCTCAATGCTAATACATATGATGAAATTGCATGAGGGATCTTAGGGTCAAAATTGGGGTCTTACATCTGTCCCTATTTAAGGATGTTCTAACTGAGGAGATGGAGGTGAAAATCTTCGTATCGACTCAGTAGAACGGGCTTAAATAACAACATATAGAAACAAATTTTGGTCCCTAAGAGACCTCATGATGCATATGATATGAATGTAAAAAGCAAATTCTCTGTGGGGAAATGTTGCCACAAAGGAAAAGAAATCAGAGACACCAAAGATTCGCAGGAGAAGAATGCATTCCGTAAGGAAAACTCACTAGGGGAGACAGAGACTCTAGGGATAAAGGATTATGCGTAGGCCAGGCTACCATTTAAAAAACTTTTGGGGGACTAGAGGAATTCCATAAAATGGAAAGACTCAGTCGGGGAAATAAAACATCTGCAGGGGATCACAAGTAGATCAGGATAAAACTGAAGTACTTGAATCAATGCAGGGAAAAGCGATTTCACTAAGGAAAAACGCACTCAACTCAACTGGGGAAGAAATAAACTTCAACATAGGAAGAGCAGAAATTCATTATCCACTACCTGCTACTGGGTAGGGAGATAATAAAAGTCTGACAGAGAGGACATCCGTCATTGGTTAGGATGAACATATCAAGGATGACTCGCTAGAAACCACCAAGAGGGAATATTCATTACCGATTACTGGGTAAGAATGGCCTTGTTGGGGAAAACTACAGAAATAGGATTTACAACTACCAGTTACTGGGCAGAAGACCGAAGATGAGAATATTCGTCACCAGTTAAGGTGAACATATCAAGGATAGACTCAAACGAAAGATAATCGATCAAGATGAACATATCAAGGATAGTCTTGCCTGGGAATTGTTAAGGAGGATACCCGTCATTGGTTAAGATGAACATATCAAGGATAAACCAACTGAACAAAAACTGGGAATTACATCTATCGAATACTGGATAGAAGACCATCAAAGAGAAAATCTGTCACCGGTTAGGATAAACATATCAAGGATAGACTCTGTTGAGAGGAAAAGCAGGATTTACAACTACAGGTTACTGGGTAGAAGACCACAGAGAGGAAGAAATTCGTCATCGGTTAGGATGAACATATCAAGGATCAACCCTCTAGGGAACAAAATAGGGATTACAACTACCTTTTTATTGGGTAGAATACCATCAAAGAGAAAATCCGTCACCGGTTAGGATGAACATATCAAGGATATACTTCCTGGGGAAACGTGAAAACGAATCCGCTAGGGAGAAAAAGTTGCTCTTGCTGGGTATTGGGCAAAAGGGAAGAACATGAGAAGAATATTACTAGCTACTGGGTAATAAGCTCTCAGGGAACCAAAAACATCTATCTAGGTAAGATCTAGGAAGAAACGGTCAATCAGGACTCAACCTAATAAGGATATAGCTCAAGGGGAGTAATTTCATCCAGGTAATCAACTGGGGAGGAAACTAAACCAATGATCATCCACAAGGAAATAACTCAGTGGGGAAAGGAGAAAGGTTAAAATCTTTCTACTTAAGGGGACGACACTCTACAATTGAAGGATGACAGACGCCAAACTTGTATGTGGATAAAGTACCGCCATAACAAAGAATAAGAATCTCAGACAATGAATCAACAAATATGATTATGCAAAAATATGTAATCATGAAGTCATATGAGTGTATATGTACATGTATATGTATATGTATATATGATGATTATGCTGATAAAACAATCGCAAAGGATACAAAGGTGTCACAAACAATTTGAATCATCGGTACAATCCCTGGTCAATCCACAACAACGGGATACAACTGTCGGAGAACAGGGAGGTCAACATCCCAAAGGCTCAACAATATATGGGGAAAGAGGAGATCTGATGAGGAAAGGAAATAATTATCGAATTTGCAGGGAATTTTAGGTCAACACCATATCAAATGGGAGACAACCCTTCAGAGGATAAACACAAATGGGTGCTTAGAAACTAGGAGGAAACTCTGACTAGGAGCGAGTCGGATGGCTATTGGCGGAGAAACCAGCGTGATCTACTGGGGAGATCGATCTTACTCTGCTGAAGATCAAAACAGAAAATTAACCCTGCTGAGGAACACGCAAACTCTGCTTGGGAAAAACAGCAACTCTATTTGGGCAAACAACAACTCTGTCGGGGTAAAAACACAACCACGCAGGGTACTGAATCAACCAACTCAGCTGGGAAAAGTACAGAAGCTCCGTTGGGGATCAAACACTCTGCAAGGGAAATGGACCAACAACCTCGGCTAAGGATACCCGAAGTGTTATCTGCTTGGGGGAACCATGAATGCTCCGCACTTAGGACTTGCTGTTTTTCAGAATGTTGTTGATATTGCTTTAAAACTGCCTTTGAAAAATTCTTGCTTTTATATGTTTAAGAAAATAATTTTGATTAAAAAATTTAATTTCAAAAATGATCATAATAAAATTTAAAACTATTGGCTGAAATAAATAAGAGTAGAAACAATTGGATAAAGGCTCAACTTTATTTAATAGAATGGTAGTCTGTAAATGAAAAGACTCCATAGATCTTTACAAAGTTGAAAATGATAATTTACATGGAAAAGGGTTACATGGAATACAATAATCACTAATCCTTCTACCAACTCTTGATATCCGCTATGGTTTTGGCGACTGCTGGAGGTAGTGAACCAAAGTCTGACAATATGCTCAAGATAAGTCTTCAAAACCGAAGATCAGTAGGACGTAGTTACTTGCCATAATACCTAATTTTTGCATAAGTTTCCCCAGGGTGGGGTACTCAAATTATCGGGAAATTTTTCTATTTTATGTCTCTAATTTTTGCCTGGATCGCCCTTTCGGGTTTTCAATCCACCGAGACGCTCCTTTTTTTCCTAAGCCGCCTTTCGGGTTTTGAACTTAGCGAGCTGTTCTTTTCTTTTTAGGCGAAGTATTTCTTGACTGCATCTGCGTTCACAGGACGAGTGAACTCTTCACCATCCATAGTTGTAAGAATCAAAGTACCGCCTGAAAAGGCTCTCTTAACAACATATGGGCCTTCATAATTAGGAGTCCATTTGCCCCTAGAATCTGGTTTAAATGATAAAATCTTCTTGAGCACAAGGTCACCTTTCTTGAATACCCAAGGTCTGACCTTCTTATCAAAATCTTTCTTTATTTTCTGTTGATATAACTGACCATGACACATGGCAGTTAATCTCTTCTCTTCAATCAAATTCAACTGATCAAACCTGGTCTAACACCATTCAGCCTCAGTCAACTTGGCTTCCATGAGCACACACAATGAAGGAATCTCAACCTCTACGGAGAGCACTGCTTCTATACCATATACAAGAGAGGAAGGGGTTGCCCCTGTTGAAGTGCAGATGGATGTACGATACCCATGCAAAGCAAATGGGAGCATCCCATGCCAATCCTTATACGTTACAACCATCTTCTGAATAATCTTCTTAATGTTCTTGTTTGTAGCTTCAACAACCCCATTCATCTTGGGTCTATAGGGAGAAGAATTATGATGTGCAATCTTGAAGTCTTTACAAAGAGCTTCCACCATATTGTTATTCAAGTTCGATCCATTATCAGTAATGATCTTACTTGGCACACCATAACGACATATAATCTGATTCTTGATAAACCTCACAACAACTTGCTTGGTTACATTTTCATACGATGCCACTTCAACCCATTTTGTGAAGTAGTCAATAGCCACCAAAATGAAATGATATCCATTCGATGCTTTGGGCTCAATCATGCCAATCATATTGATTCCCCACATGGAGAAAGGCAATGGGGAAGAAATAACGTTCAAAAGGGTTGGAGGAACATGAATCTTATCCGCATATATTTGACACTTGTGGCATTTCTTCACAAACTTGCAACAGTCAGATTCCATTTCAGCCAATAGTAACTTGCTCACAACATCTTCTTCGTCATTGCATGTCCATTGGAATGAGTACCAAAGGAACTTTCATGCACTTCATTCACCAACAAGTCTGCTTCGTGTCTATCCACGCATCTGAGCAGAACCATGTTGAAGTTTCTCTTGTACAATACCTCACCATTCAGGTAGAAGTTGCCGACTAATCTTCTCAAAGTCTTCTTATCTTTCAAAGATGCCCCAAGCGGGTAAATCTGACTTGTGAGGAAACGTTTAATGTCATAATACCACGGCTTCTCGTCTTTGACCTCTTCAACAACAAACACATGAGCTTCCATATCAAGATGCCTCACGATCAAATTGGGAACTTCATTCTAATATTTCACTACAATCATTGATGCAAACGTTGCAAGAGCATTTGCCATCCGGTTTTCATCTCAAGGGATATGATGAAATTCAACCTTTGTAAAGAAAGTTGAAATCCTCCTCGCATAATTTCTATATGGTATCAAACCGGGTTGATTCGTCTCCCATTCCCCTTTGATCTGATTCACAACCAAAGCTGAATCTCCAAAGACATCTAAATGCTTGATTTTGAGATCAATGGCCTCTTCGAGCCCCATAATGCAAGCTTCGTATTTTGCCATGTTGTTTGTACACTTGAAAGACAATCTAGCTGTAAACGGAAAATGCGTGCCTTGAGGAGTAATAATCACTGCTCTAATGACATTACCATATTGATTAACAGCTCCATCAAATACCATGCCCCAACGCGAACCAGGTTCTGGCCCTTCTTCAAGCAATGGTTCATCACAATCTTTCATTTTCAAGTACAAGATCTCTTCATCAGGAAAATCATATTGCACGGACTGATAATCTTCAATTGGTTGGTGAGCCAAATGGTCAGCCAAGATACTACCTTTGATTGCTTTCTGAGATCGGTATTCAATATCATACTCTGATAACAACATCTGCCAACGGGCAATTCTCCCAGTTAAAGCAGGCTTCTCAAATATATACTTGATTGGATCCATTTTGGATATTAACCAAGTGGTATGATTCAACATATACTGACGCAGACACTTAGCAACCCACGCCAATGCGCAACAAGTCTTCTCAAGCATTGAATACTGAGTCTCACAGTCGGTGAACTTCTTACTGAGGTAGTAAATCGCAAATTCTTTCTTTCCAGTCTCATCTTGTTGATCAAGAACACAACCCATACTATCTTCAAGCACAGTCAAATACATGATCAATGGTCTTCCTTCAACAGGCGGAGACAGAATCGGAGGTTCAAGCAGATACTCCTTGATACTATCAAAAGCTTTCTGGCAGTCTTTGGTCCAATCACAAGATTGATCTTTCCAAAGAAGCTTGAATATAGGTGCACATGTGGCAGTCATGTGTGAAATGAATCTTGAGATATAATTCAAGCGGCCGAGAAAACCTCTGACCTGCTTCTCAGTTTTGGGCGCAGGCATCTCTTGTATTGCTTTGACCTTGGCAGGATCAACCTCAATACCCTTCTCGCTAGGGGTGTTCGCGGTGCGGTTTGGGCGGTTTTTACGATAAAAAACACTCGAACCGCAAGAGAAAAAAGCATGCGGTTTGGGTTGGTTTAGTTGGCTTTTAGAAATAAAACCAAACCAAACCAAACCAAATCAATGCGGTTTGGGTTGGTTCGGTTTTTTATAATATTTTTATTGAGCCATATATACTCCTATAAATAACGACATAACTTTGTGTTTAGTCATTCATACATCACTAAATAACATCAAAATTCATCATATTTAGACAAAAACATTTCATTCAATATACAAAAAACAAGATTAGACAAAAGTGGAATAAAAGACAAATATAAATATTAGCATAAAATAATATCAAAGACATTATAATAAAAAATAAAAAAAACATATGAGATGAGAGATTAGAGAAGATGAAAAAAAGAACATAAGAGATGCGAGATTGAGAAGAAAAGTACAATAAAAACGTAATTGGAAGAGAAAATAGTAACATAAAAGATAAAAAAGAAAGAACATAATAGAGGACTTATTAGAGTAGAATATGCGAGACCTACATGAAAAAGAAGATGAGAAGAATGTATGATACTACTATGAGATATTTAAGAAGGTTGAAATTGAAATCCTAAGTGTGATTAAGAGAAAGTCGTCTGTAATTGTAAGGTTAAGGCATACTAGGTTTGAGGTTTAGGTTGGATGTGGGATAAGTGAAGTTTGGGTTATAACATAATGCGGTTTGGTTTGGTTTAGTTCGGTTTGCAAAATACAAACCGCAAACCAAACCAAACCGTGCGGTTTTATTAAAAAATGACCCAAACGAATCCGAACCAAATGCGGTTTTTTGCGGTTTCGGTTTGGTTTGGTTTGGTTTGCGGTTTTCTATTGGGTTGGTTTGGTTTTGAACGCCCCTACTTCTCGCTGACAATAAAGCCCAACAACTTACCAGAACGAACACTAAAAGTACACTTATTAGGATTCAAGCGGAGTTCGTACTTCCTCAAACGCTGGAATAACTTCAACAAACGCTCAACATGTTCCTTTTCATTAATTAATTTAGCAATCATGTCATCGACATAAACTTCAATCTCTTTATGCATCATATCATGAAAAAGAGTAGTCATTGCTCTTTGGTAAGTTGCACCGGCATTCTTTAAACCGAAAGGCATCACTCTATAACAGAATGTTCCCCATGGTGTAATGAATATGGTCTTCTCCATATCTTCGGGTGCCATCTTTATCTGATTATATCTGGAAAATCCATCATAAATGAAAAGACTTTGAATTTAGCAGTATTATCTACCAACATGTCAATGTGTGGTAGAGGGAAATAATCTTTTGGATTGGCTTTATTCAAATCTCGATAATCAACACACATGCGGACTTTTCCATCTTTCTTCAGCACATGCACAATATTGGCCACCCATTGCCGATACTCAGCGGTCACAAGGAAATCGGCGGCAATCTGCTTCTGCACTTCTTCTTTGATCTTCACAGCTATATCAGGATGCGTTCTGTTTGAATGGCGGGTATTCTGGCTTCAATGGCAATCTATGCTCTACAATCTCAAAATCTAAACCAGACATGTATTGATAGGACCAAGCAAACACATCTGAATATTCTCGAAGAAGATTAATCAACCCCTTCTTCGCCTCTGAACATAGTCGAGACCCAATCTTGACTTCCTTCACATCATCCTCGAAACCCAAGTTGACTAACTCAATTTGCTCTTCGAACGGCTGAATGGTCTTTTCATCATGCTCAAGAAGACAAGACAATTCATCACTCACTTCTTCATCACTTTCCTCCTCGGCCTTAAACACAGGAAATTCAAAATTTGGAGAAGGAGAAGGATCATTGTATTCAATGGGGTTAGAAACCAACTTGCATAATGATTTGATATTTTGATTTTAGAGAAGTGAATTTGTGACCAAATATTATACAGATGGACAATTATATTTTTTATTTATGTTTTTTTTGTGATTACCATTTTCAGAATAAATCAAAAAGTAAAAACAAAACATCATATATGTGGATGAATAGAGTTAATTTTATTAATGATCAATTTCAAAATGCCCAAACAATGTTCACTTCTCCCTTAGGAATAGGAGAAGGATTTTTCAAAACATATAAAAGCAATTACTTAGATCGATGCAAAATAACAGGAATATGAACAACAGTCCAATTGTTGCAAGCCTTTCCATGTGTCACAAAATTGGTGCAGTCTTCCTCTTCGTCACCCTCTAGCACAACATCTAAGTGTTGTTCATTGCCATGAATGAACCCTCCGCTACGGAAGCTAAGTTGCATATCCTCAGACCTTGCAGTTGATGAACCTCGCTGAAAGCCCATACCAGTTCTACCTTTGTTGTCGGAGACCTCTATCATGCACCCCCACTGATCAACATTGCCTTCTTTAATAATCTTCCTTGCATCTTTCAATGAGGACATAGGTGCCTCACCTCTCTTTTCAATAGCAATAGATAAGGCTTGGAACGGAGTTCCAACCTCATCCTCAGCTTCAACGTAAGAGAAAGATGACAGGTGGCTAACCAACAGCGTCTTCTCTCCTCCAACGATAACAAGTTTCCCATTCTTCACAAATTTGAGCTTCTGATGCAATATGGAGGTAATAACTCCCGCCTCGTGGATCCATGGCCTTCCCAACAGACAACTGTAGGCCAGGTGGATATCTATTACTTGAAAAGTAATCTGAAAATCACTCGGACCTATGTTCACTGGAAGGTCCACTTCACCAATAACTGTTTTGCGTGAACCGTCAAAAGCTTTGACGATTACACCACTATACCTAATGGGCGCTCCTTGATATGATAACTTTAACAAAGTTGACTTCGGAAGCACATTCAGTGAAGACCCGGTGTCAACAAGCACATTTGACAAAGCATCATCTTTGCAATTCATAGAGATATGCAAAGCCAAGTTATGATTCCTACCCTCCTCAGGGAGTTCTTCATCACAGAAACTGAGATTGTTGCAGGAAGTGATGTTAGATACTATATGGTCAAACTGATCCACCGTAACATCATGTTCCAAGAAAGCTTTCTCAAGAACTCTTTGCAGTGCTTCTCTGTGCGCTTCTGAATTCATAAGCAGAGATAGTACTTAAATCTTTGAGGGGGTTTGGAGCAATTGCTCCACCACATTAAACTCGCTCTTCTTGATCAGACGAAGTACCTCATCATCATTATTAGCCTTCAAATTGTTGGATCTACAGCAGGTACTTCCACTTCCTTACTGATAGTTGAATCTTATTTATCTTTTGGGAACACTGGCCCAAACACACGACCATTGTGGGTCACCTTGGTAACATCAGCAGTGCTCACTACAGAGCTGGTCGTAGGCAATGGGACCTCTTGACCATCCTTCATCATTGTTGCATTATACTGATACGGAATATATTTATCAGATGAATACGGGACTGAACCCGCTAACCATATAACCAACGGCGATACTGATCTGTTGTTGGCGCTTTTACTGTTACTATTGTCGTACTGAATTACCAATCTCTCTGGTTGCTTAAAAATGGGCATTATGTGTAAGACCCTAATTTTGACCCTAAGATCCCTCATGGCATCATATCATTGCACATTGCATTTGCCTCAAGGACCATAACATCTTGGCTCCTTAACCCTTGGGTTGGGACTTGCGTGAGTTGGTTTGAGACCACCAAGCATGCTTGAATTGTATATTATTGCTTTTCTTATTTTGTTTACTAACCAAAAGCACAAAAATATGTCACTAACATTGTTTTGTTTTGTAGCTTGAGCAATCATGTGATCCAAGGCTCCTAGGAGGCCCCTATGCTCATCGATGTAGCCAAATGAAGTTGAAAGCAAACATGACAATGGTTCCCAAAGATCTCAATAATCATATATGCCTCCCAAGTATCTCAATTTGTCAATTTGATCAAGACAAACCAAAGGGCTTGAGGATTGTTTCCCAAGGAAACCCTAATTCAAGTGTGCATTGACTCTGCCTTGCTCATGAAGCAACCTCAACCCATGATAAATTACAACCAAGGGAAGTTATTTAATTCATCATTTCATGCATATTTGAGCTTATGTGAGTTTCCTCAATCACCAGTTCATCAAGATTTGAAGTTTGGACTTGAGAAGTTGATCAGTCAATTCATCTAACTATTTTGAAATCCACTGAGACCTAACTTTTTATGTGTTTGTCAAATGAAGATGATCCCAAGAGAAAACATGTTCTTAAGAACCATATGAACAACTTTCATGTTCATCAAAAATCCATTTGAAACTTGGAAGGTCGTCATTCATTTCAAAACATTATAAGTCATTTTGACTGAAACCCTAATTTTGGGTCAACTTCCCAAGGACCTCACTCCTTCATTTTTCATGATTTTGAGGTGGTATCAAATGAATTAGAAAGTTTAAGATGTCTAATTCATTTTTTACGTTGAACAAAATTTCATAATACTAAAATAAACACATGTGATAATACAAAACATTATAGGTCACTTTGGACCAAAGCCATTGAAATGTGAAAAGTCCAACTTCAAGTGCCCATAACTTCCTCATCAAAAATCCAAATGATGCAAAATGTAAGTTCAAATTGATTTTATTGAAAATACCTACAACTTTTATGTTGAAGGTTTTGTCATTTGAAGCTTGGATCATTGAAACAGAAGGGCTTGAAGTTGGTCCATTTGGGCAAAATTCTCATACACATGTTTTGCCAATTGAACTTCTTGGCCTGTTTTCATAAATTTCCCAATCCCAAATGGATTTTTTTTCAACATAACATTTTTTCCTCATGTCAAGACCTTTCCAACCATTACCCACATAGCTATGTTTCAATTTGGTAAGAGGCATGTTCGAAGAGGTGAAGATTTGTGTTCATTTATGCATAACATGTTGAAACTCCCTGCACAAGCCAATTCCAATAGATCTGCACGTCCAAATTCACTTGTATGATGTTTAGCTTGCATTTCAAATTGCACTTGGGCCTCCCATGCGCCTGTACAGGCCCATGCATGGAGGCCCTCATTCCACATGCACACGAATTTTCCATGGCTTGCATCATCATTTGTTATAAATACAGATGCCTGGCTTCATTCTTTTCCAACCTTAAGGCGCCTAAATTGCTGCAGAACTGAATCCCCATCCTTTCACTCAAAGGAATTTTTCTTTTCACTTTTAATTTTTTCAGTTCAATTTTCAACTTCCTTGGTTGATCATTGAGCTTCAATTCCTTAGCCTAGCTCTTTTGCCATCTCAAGATCACACTACAACAAATAATTGGAAGAGATCGTGCCCTGTAAAGTTGCACTTCAAAGGTTGTTGTTCAAACTTTTTTGATTCGAAACTCCTTGGATCTTGTTTATTTCTTGTGTTTGTTGGTTCCTCTGAAGTCCTCATGTGAGAGGCAATTGATTTGTGCATTTAATTTCATGAATTGATCAAGTTCAGTTTTAACACCATGAATTTCTACCTCAGATTTCTCTTCATATAGTGATCTTGAGTAGAAACCAATGGCACAGGGGTGATGTACATCACCCCAGCTTTCCAATGATATGAGGATCGTGCATTTTGGTTAAGTTTTCAAAACCTGCAAATTCCATCGGAACTGTGAAGCTCACCGGAGAAGATGGTGGTTTCCACCACCGTCCCCACGTGGTTGAGTTCCCAGCCCTTGGATGCTTGGACTCCGGTCTAATCTGGACGCTCCAATGTTATGACTATTTTTAATACAGCGTGTATCTCCTTTGACTTGGGATCATCATACGCGTGCGCCTCACAACTCTTAGATTGGACACGTCAATTAATGAATGTGATCCAACGCGCCAGGATTTTTCTAATTTCTGATTTTCTATTCTATTTTCTTTTATTTCATTTTATTTCAAAAATTCATATCTTCTTCATTTTAAATCCAAAAAATATGGAACCAATTGTATTATTTCCCTTTTTAATTCTAGTTTCTGAAAATGTTTTTAAATATTTTTTATGAGTTCATTTAATATTTTTTGTGATTTTTCTCTTTTCTGGTTATTTTTAATTCATTTAAAATAGTTTTCAATATTCAAAAATACCAAAAATAGTTTCTTAACATCTTTGAATGATGGTGAATCTATGAAAAATATTCTCATCAATTTCTTAATTGATTTGAGATTTATTTGAGATTTTAGTTCAATTATGTTATATTTTCTTCATTTTTAATTGAATAAAATTAGTTTCTGGTTTCAAAAAATAATGAAAATTTTGTCAAACTTTATTTGACCATGTTGAACTTAGGATGATCCATTTGGACTTTTCCAAGTTGATTTGAAATGGATTTGAAGTTTGACCTTTATTTGTTTATTTTAATTCAAGTATTATTTTAATTCCAAAAAATACCAAAAATATTTTATTTGTTTCTTGACTTCTAAGTTTCATTTTGCCTCTGTTTACCATTGATTGACTTTGATTCCACTCATATTTGGTCAATGTATTTTGCTTATGTCATTTGACTTTCAATTATGTATATTTCCATTTCTTCTTCTTCTTCTTCTTTTTCTTTTTGATCAATGAGTTAATGATTGGTGGTTAGCCTTGACATATGAGGGGCTTAACATTCTTTGATTCAAATCTAATTCATCTTGATCAAAGATCAAGTGAATGGCTTTGCATTAGAGATAGGTTGATTCTTGGTCAAGCAAAAAAAAACCTAAATCCATACAAGATCATTCTTCTTTTCTTTTGGCATGGCAAGTTGTAGGAGCTTGGCTTACTAGTCATGGTCTCTAACTTGTGTTTGTTGCCTATAGTTTTATTGACCGGCTTCAGATAGGTTTGACTACTACATTAGTCCACTTACGATTGCTTAACATAGCGCTAAATTGCCTTATGGCACACTAACACTAACTACTAATCACTAACTTTTAATTCAAGTATTTAATTCTTGCAATTTACTATAATGCAATTTAATATCTTGTTCATTAATTCATTTGGTTTTGCCCTTTACTCACTTGAACTCATGTTTATGCTTATGCAATTTTCCTTTTGCTCACTTGAGCATATTATTGTGTATATACTATTGTATTTGTTTTGTTTTGTTTGTGTGAACCCAATGCAAATGGAGAAACGAACTTAGATTTTAGGACCTTACCTATGCAAAAATGGAGTTAAAGAGCAACTAGGCCTCATGCCTTTAGAATGCTAAACAAAGAAAGAAAATTGTCAAAGAGCAACTAGGCCTCATGCCTTTAGAATGCTTAATCTTGAAGAAGACATTGAAAGGACCTAATTCTAAACTCACTCTTGTCCATTCTTTCTATTGCATTGTGGAATTTTTTTGATGTGTGTATTCTTGTGCTAGGGATCCCAAACTTGAGCCAATTAGAGGAACCATTGTCATGAGCACCCAAAGTGAGAGATACAAAAGCCAATTGGAAGATTCCTAGGAGCTTGATTGATTATTTGCTTGATTGCTTGAGTTATTTGCTTATTGGTTGCCAAATTCAAAGGAAGGAGCAACTTGGATCATCTTTATGATCTCAAGAAGGGAACTCCATGTGGTTTTATTTCTCTTCCCTCATCTTTGCATGTTTAGGATCTAGCCATTCTCTTCTTCTCTCCACTCTAACCCAAGCCAAACTTTTGTGCAAACATTAACATTGTCTTCAAAATTAGAAACCTAAGCACTATGCTTTTGATTTTTCAAACTTATTTTCATAACACTTATTTTGAATTGAATCCTAAGTCAACTTTGACCTTATTTTATAAATACTTTTCATTTGTAAATACAACTCACTCAATTGTTTTTGTGGTTCCAATGGCCACTTCTTGCCAAAGCTTTACATAAACATTAGCTATTAGGTTTGAGTTATCTTAGTGGATGATATAATACTCACCTATATCCTTAGTGATGGACTATAAGCCTCCCATGCTTATTATAGGGTTAACCCCTCACTAGCATGTTGAAGCTCTCCTCACATGGTGGATTTGTGGTTTTAGGTTGAGTTTTCTCCCTTTGATAACAAAAGACCTTTAAGGCTTTTGGACCAATCAATTCACCAACTTATTTTGAGAATTTTACCTCAAACTACGAGATTTTGATCCTAATCTTTTTTAAGATGGTACGCAAGCAATGGGTTTATCCATTCAAACACAAAATTACAAATAACTTGTATATTATTCTCTCATCTCCCCAATCATGTTTGCACAAATAATTTTCACAAATACCAACCTACCTTACAACATTTGTAAAAAGGGCTCCCTTAGAGTACTAAGGATGTTTTGGGTGCTTAAAATCTTCCCATTGCATAACCAACCCCCTTACCCAGATCTCTGACATTTTTATTAGTTTTTGATTTGGTAAAACTTCTGGGTTTTTGTTCGCTTTCTAACCTTTCCTTTGGATAAATAGAAGTGTGGTGGCGACTCAAATTGTATGATTTACTTTTAATTTAGTCAATAAATCTAAAGGTAACGAATACCCCGCTACACTATGACATTGACATCGTCATCTACATGACGGGATTGAACAATTTGGATCATGCCTTCACCCATCAACCGATGGATGTCTCTTTTCACAACCTCACAACCTCTCGGGTTGACACTGCAGATAGCACAACCATCATGGTCATGCTCACAATCACTCACCATACAAATATCCTTATGCATCTTCACCAAGGACCCCCGGATGAAACGAACATCAAACACTTTAAACTCTCAAGGACAACCGTCCACCATATTGAATGAGGGATTCCCATGAGCGGATAGTGGATTTTCTTTCATGTTTGGTGCACGGTCCTCAAAGGACACCATTCCATTCTTTATTAGCTTCTGAACCTCATACTTAAGCAGATAACAATTCTCTATGTCATGTCCGGGTGCTCCTTGGTGAAAAGCACAATGGAGTTCAGGTTTTTACCACCATGGAAGTGGTTCTGGAATTTGTGGAGGATTTCTCGGTTGGAGTAGGTTCTTGAGAACCAAAGATGGGTAAAGCTCTGCATAAGTCATAGTAATCGGGTCAAAAGAGACCTTCTTCCTCTCAAAGTTTTGTTGATGATGATTGTTGGTATTGTTATTGTTGTAGGTGTTCGTTCATTATTGTGGTTGTTGTTGTTGACGTTGTTGTTGTTGCTGAATTGGTGTTGTTTGATTATTCAAAAATACAGGAATGATTGAAGATACTTGATGATGGTGTTGACGGGATGGTTGATTCCTTATGATATGAGGCCTCATCTGCCTCCCACTGGTTATTGCATTAGCTTCGCTATCTTTCTTCTTCCCAAAGCTACTGCCATATCTCTTGCTTGATGAAACCTCCTCTTTTGACAAACGTCCTTCAGGGACACCTTCCTTAAGCCTCATCCCCATGTTTACCATTTCGGTAAAGTCACTGGGGGCACTAGCAATCATGCGTTCATAATAAAATTAACTCAGGGTCTTTAAAAAGATTTTTGTCATTTCCTTCTCCTCTAAAGGAGGAGTGATTTGAGCAGCCAATTCTCTCTATCTCTGCGCGTACTCTTTGAATGTCTCTTTATCTTTCTTAGACATAGACCTCAGCTGGTCTCTATCAGGCACCATATCCACGTTGTACTTATAATGTTTGACAAAAGCTTCTCCCAAGTCGTTGAAAGTGTGAATGCTTGCATTGTCCAACCCCATATACCAACGGAGCGCAGCACCAGTCAAACTGTCTTGGAAATAGTGAATCAACAGTTGATCATTGTCAGTTTGGATAGACATCTTACGGGCATACATCACTAGATGACTGAGCGGACATGTGTTCCCTCTATATTTTTCAAAATCAGGTACTTTGAATTTCACCGGAATCTTCACATTCGGCACCAGACATAACTCAACAACACTTTTCCCAAACAAGTCCTTACCTCTCAACTTCTTCAATTCCTTGTGCATCTCAAGAAACTGATCCTTCATCTTGTCCATTTTCTCATAAACGTTCGGGCCCTCAGATGGCTCAGAATGATAAATGGTGTCCTCAACACGAGGTAAGGTGTGCATGATGGGAGGTGGCACAGACATGACCGGGCTAGATGCCAGCATAGAAGCAAAGGTAGGCGTAAAGCCTTCAAGCATGAAGTTCGGCGGCCTCCCCCACGGGAATCCAACAGGCATGGTAGGCGCAAAATGAGCGGTAGTAGCAGGCATGGTAGAAGTAGCCACTTCTGAAATGACAGTCCTCTGAGGAGGAGGAGTTGCAGGCATTAGAGAAGACTGGCTCTAAGCAGCTAGCATTGACTCCATCATGGCAGTCAGTCGAGCGATCTCGTCCTTCAACTCCCTGTTCTCTTGTTCCAAATGTTCTATGATTCTCAGATGATTGGTGCGAGTGTTATACCAATGAGTCAACTTGGCTGAAGCACAAAAGAAACACCAATGAGACATCTGGCGAAAGAGAAACCTGCTTATGCAAATGATGCATGAAATGCAATGCTTGTTTATTTATTTTCAAGGAAACTACCATATCATTTACAAATATATATATATATATATATATATATATATATATATATATATATATATATATATATATATATATATATATATATATATATATATACATACTTAACAACAATTGCAACAATTTGATATGACCATAAAAATCTCTTCTTATTTATATAATTGGAAGGATTACACTGAATGCAATTTCAAAAACCAAATGAAAAATACAAGAGAAAAGGAGACTAGTCATCTTAAGGATCCCTAACAACAACGTCAGAAGATCTGGCTGTAGGCGCGTACTTCCTTCGAATGCATCGAATCTCGATCTCGAAAGAAGCCTTCATCTGAGTCTTCTCGAGGACAAGCTGATCAATAATCTTCTTCCAAGCAATGGAAGGCTGAGGCATGCTAGAAGATGAAACCGTTGGCTCTCTCTGTCTCTTCGTCACTCGGTCTTCAAGTAGCTCAATAAGTGCATCCTTGTACTTAGATTCCAACTACAACTCCTCATGCTTTTTGCTCAAAGCACGGAAACGCTCTTCCCACATATCCTTCTCTTGCTTCATCTTGGCGAGTGCGTCTTCCAACTCCTCTACATCTTGGTTAGGGAGAGTTAATGGCTCAACCACAACCATAGACATAGGTCTCTCACAAGGATGAGGCATCTTTAACTCCAAAGCTCTCTTCTTTACCTAACGAGTGTAGGCTTCCAAAGCTACACAATTGCACGGACCAAGCTCAGATATTCCTTTTCTATGCACATTATGCCAAGCATGCACAATATTTTGCTTCAAATTTTGGGGATCTTTACCCTCTTGATAGAAAAGACCTTCTAACAACATGTTATTAGGTTTGTCTCTCAAGGGGAACCCAAGTTGATGACGAGCCAGAGCGGGGTTGGAGTTAATTCCTCCTTGTGTACCAATCAGAGGCACATTAGAGAATTCACCACAACAATCAATAATCTCCAAATTGCTCAAAGAAGGATCATACCAAACTATATCATCATTAGTGAGAGACATAAGTCTCTAAGACCACCGTAGACATTGTTTGTTCTCCACAAAAGCAGGCGTCTGAGGCAAGTGCGAAATAAACCACTTATACAGAAGAGGAATGCAACAAAAAATCGTCCCACCACCCTTAGAATTCCTTAGATGCAAAGAGAAATACATCTCACCCAATAAAGTAGGCACAGGATTCCCAATCAAGAAAAGTCTAATGGCGTTAACATCAACAAAATCGTCAATGTTAGGGAACAAAGCTAATCCATAAATGAGCAACACAAAGATAGCTTCAAAGGCGTCCATACTACCGGCTTGAGCAAGAGAAGTAGCTTCCTTGATGAGGAAATCAGATGGCAACCCAAACAATCCTCCTTTCTTCACCCAATGAGTCTCTATCTCAGACTTATTCAAGTGAAGAGCTTCAGCAATAAGATGAGATCTGGGAATCTCTTCCAATCCACTAAAAGGCACCCTACTAGAAACAGGTATCCCCAAGAGATGAGCATACTCCTCCAATGTAGGCACAAGCTGATAATCTGGGAAAGTGAAGCAACGGTAGAGAGGATCATAGAACTGCACTAACACACTCAAAAGTCCTTCAACTACATCAGCAAACAAGATAGACAAAAGCTTCCCATGACGTTGTTTGAAGTCCAAGGGATCTAATACAAAAGATGCTAGCTTCCTTAACTCTTTCAAGTCGGAACATCTGAAACTGTACTTCTTAGTGTTCCTTCATCCACAATCCATGGTCTGAAAATATTTGCAAATAATACCTCAGTTCCTTGAAATTTTCGTGTGATTAATGTTATGATGCGCATGAATGCATGAATGCAATAATCACAAATAAGGGATCACACACAAGGCAAACAAACAAAGGTCAAGGGATGAATCAAGTCATTGTCAAGATCAATCATCCATTTTGGTGGATTATGGTTTTCACCTTATCAACACCCAAGTTCCATTGATATTGACAAGACTTGATTGGATCAACCAAGAATCAAGGGTTTGTTGTAAGTCACGAGCATGGAGTTTGGGTAAGAACCATGGAGTGAACTAAGGATAAAAATTGTAGATCATGTTCTAAAATATTCCCAGAGTCTTAATTCCATCTATCGGATATTACAGGTTAAGATGACTGACTCATCGACCCATAATATTCTCAATAGAAACTCGTCCGAGTGTAGTATCGTGTAACAACTGTTATCAAGTCTACACCTGAACAGTCTCTGCACTACGTCCTAAATAGGCCAAGAGGGGTAAATGTTCTATGGTCCTCAGCTTCTCGGACCTAAATTAGAGATAGTAATGCCTAACAATAAATACTTCTATGACATTTCCAAATCTAACAGAGTCTCCACTGAGCAGATGGATCTCAAGCCAACTTGTTAAGGACTACTCGACATAAGTCGAACATGACTATATCATCCTCCTATCTTAATTGCACTCAAGTTCGGGTTAGAACTTATCTCACTACTCAAAGATCACCAAGCATAACAATCAGATTATATCACACAAACAAATATACATACATCACATATATACAATTATATACACACAAAAAGTAGGCTAAACCCACTGGAGAATACTCCCCAGCAGAGTCGCCACTTAATTTCTGTAGCGGTAAATTCATGATCATCAAGTTATGGATAAGCAAGACATCAAATAACAAGAGTCGTCACCGCGCTTTTACCGTTTCCAAGGGAAAAGGGGAAAAGTACGAACAAAAACCAAAAGTAAGAAGTTTTCAAATCAAAACTAATAAAATGTCAGAGATTACAGATAAGGGGGTTGGTTACACAGAGGGAATGTGTTAGCACCCAAAGTGTCCTAGGTACTCCTAGGGAGCCCTTTTTTGTGTGCATATGTGTTTTTGTACAAAATGATATTCACAAACAAATAAAATGGGGAGATGAGAAAAGAATTCATTAATTATATTTTTGTGTTTGACAAGACCTTCAAACTTGTGCCTACGTACCAACATAAAAATGAGGGATCAAAACCTCGTAGTTCGTGATACAAATTTCAAAGTGGGTGCAGTGCTTTTAACAAAAATTAAGTTTGAAAGGCACAAAGGCCTAAAAATGGTTTGAATGAGTTAGTTCTTTTTGGCTTTTGAAAGTTTAGGTCAAGTATAGTTAAGTCTATTTACAAATTTGACTAAGAAAAGAAGTTTGAAAATGCAATGGCATAAGGCCAAAGTTTCTAGTTTGCAAATTGTCAAAATTTAGAAAATAACAAGTTCAAACAAAGAAGTTTTTGAAAGGAGGGAGAGATTTTGAAATTAAAGAAATGGGGAGGAGATGAAGAGACTAATCCTACGTACAAAATTAAAAGTTAAGAGTTGAAAAGATTTGACCGATGGGTAGCAATCCAATAGGCAAGAATGCCATATAGAAATCCCAAATTCCCTTGGATATTAGAATCGAGCAACAAACAATGCATACAATATTAACTTGAAGAGCAAGGCATCAAATAAAGATAGCCCCATCCAAGCTTTAGCCACTCCATGATCTCCTTCAAAGTTTCCCATGCATCAAATGAATTCCAAGATAGCACACATCACAAGTTCAAAATAACAGCTTCACAATGATCATGTTGCAGATGAATTCAAAGGGATCTTCAAAGATGTTTCAGATGAAGTTTTAAATTGCAAGCACTTAGTTACATGATAGTTGGCATTGGCCAAGTCCTTATTGCATAGGGATGTTGTCTAGATTCTAAGTCCAATTGTCCAAGATCAAGTCAACAGTCCACACAAAAGTTCTTTTAGAGATTTTCTTGTTATTATGTACATTAATAGTCAAAGACTACACAAACAAACAAAATATACACAAACAAGATATATCACACAATATGGTCCAAGTGGACAAAGTGAAAATGACATTAACATAAACAATTAGAATGATATGAATAATGGCAAATGAATAGAGCTTAAAAATTAAAGTGCATTAAAATAAAGGACTTGAAATTAAATGTTAGTTGTTAACACGTTAGAAGTTAGTATTGTTTTGCTTTTGCTTTTGTTTTAAGTCATTCTTTGGAGAACACTCAACCCACTTATCACAAGCATGGATCCTTGAGCCAAGACATCTTCCAAAGGAAGGAAAAAAGGAAAAGTTTCCACATAATACCATGAAAGAGGGGAGACTTGCAATCTCACTAACTAGAATGTTATGCCTTTTGTGTCAAAAATTTAGCGTTATGTTAAGCAATCGTAATTGGACTTATGCAGAAGTCACAACTATTTAAGGTTGGGCAATAAAATTTTGGTGTTAATGCATGTTAGAGACATAGTATAATGGACTATGCTCATGAAACATATCACACACAAAAAGAATATGCAAAAAAGGTGGCCTAATCTCATCCATACTCATGTTGATTTTTCAATCAACTAGCTTTAGGACTTTGAGATATCATAGGCCAAATGAAATGGATGCATAAAGAAGGGGAGTTAGATGAAGAGGGAGGGGAATGGATCAAAACTCAAATTGGCCAAAGGATAACTTTTACCAAATTAATATCATTAATTCATTTTGGGAGATGGAATGTACATTCCATCAATCCCCTAAATCCAATGATATTAACCTAGCAAAGTCAAATCAACCTTGACCAAGGCCCAACAACACAAGTCAAACTTACACAAACCATCACAAGAGATCAACACAATTATTTGACATTTATTCAATTTAAAAAATACTAAAATAATGCATTTAAATTAAATATGGTTTGTCAAATTTCTAAAACCTCATCAAAACACCAAATAAATAGTCATGAGATTTATCATAGGTCAAACAAGGTCAAAGGACCTTGGAGAAAAAAATTCAGAATTTTTAAAGACTTAAAAGTATTTTTAAACAATTAAAAATAAACACAAAATCAATTAAATCATGAAAAATATTGATAATGATCCAAAAAATAATTTTAATTCAGAATATGAAAGAGGAATTTATGTAATTTTTTTTGGTGAAACTCTCATATTTTTTGGATCAATATTAAAATTAATATGAATTAAAACAAAAATCAAAAAATCAAAAAAACGTGAGCCACTTGATCTCCCTCATTAATTGAGGCGGCGGATCAAGTTGCTGAGCACGCGCAATCTACCATGCACTTGAGTCAACTGATCACACGCATCGTAATCAGCATGTACGCTCAAGATTAAAACATTTTGAATGGATCATGTGGCTGGGAGACGTGCCAACGCACTGCCGGAGCCAGAGCTCCGGTATTCTTCTCCGGTGGACCTCACCGGACTGGTCCACCCCCAACCATCACCAAAATGAAAAATGAGGACATGATCTGAAAGAAAAAATGGCGTAGAGCACGAATCTGACCTCAATTTCAACTAACTCCAAATATATAAAAAGATATGAGGAGTTGAATTTTGAGGTGTGATAACTGAGTTGCTTCGATTTGACCTCAAATCAACTCAATCTTCTTGCCTACATTGGTAGGACTTCAGACAACCAAAGATCCAAGAGAATTGATGAGAATTGAGTGAGAATCAAAGAGAAGAAGTTTTCTGAAATTTACCTTCAATGTTGTGCAGAACTTGATGTTGCTTGCTTCAAACTTGATCTGATCACACTTGAGAAGCTTGTAGGAGAGGTTTGGAAATGGTACAAAGCTTTGGATCCTGGATTTCTTGAATCTCCAAACAATGAGATTGAAACTCAATTTTCAAGTTGAAAATTATCAGGTTTTCTTTTGAAATGTGAGGGTTTCAATTGGGGGGCAAAGCTGGCGCGCAAGGTGTGTTTGAATTGAGCTCCAAGGGCCTGTATTTATAGCAATTGGGACTGATATTTGCACACTTGAAAAATTGCTAAATTTGGACATTTCATGCACAAGCTTGCATGGGCGTGTACATGCCCATGAAGTAATCCAATTTGATCCACTTGTATTAGTTCTGAACTTCAAATGAGGCTTGGATGACAAGGCAATGTGAAATGTGACTTTTGGTTTTTGGTTTCTTCCAATCATACAGCTCTATTAAAGCCATGCGTAGGCCTAGCAAATCTCGTCCAAAATGCATGAACTTGGGTTCTTTGGAAAGCTTAGATAAAGGGGAACAAGTTTTATGTTGAACACTTTTCCATTTGGAGGTTGGATCATGGTGAATTTTCAGGTGGAAGTTTGGAAATTTCAACATCTTAAAATTTTTTCTAAGTGTCAAGTCATATATCTCAATATTCCACCTTGCTTAAATTTTTATGTGAGCTTCAAATGAGAAAAGTGTCTTTATAAAAGTTGTATATCTTTCAAATAACTTCCAAATGGTCACCAATTTCATGTCATTTAGATTTATAATGATAGAGTTATGCATTTTTGAAGTTTGGAAAAATCACTTGTTCAATGGTATAGGTCAAAAATCACCTATAATGTATCCTCATATCACATGCTCATAAAATTTGAATTAGCTCTCTCTCCAAACATAAAAGTTGAATTAGACATATTGAATTTGATTTTGAAACTTGGAAATCTTTCATATCATAAAAATTGAGCAAGTTATGACTTTGGGAAGTTGACTTTTAAATTAGGATTTAGACAAAATGACCTATAATATTTCAATATAGAAAATGATTTTCCAAGAAAAACTAGCTCTAGGTATAAACATGAAAGTTGTTTGGAATGTCATTTAGAGCAACTTTTCTCTTGGAATCATTTTCATATGGTGAAAATTGTAGGAGATAGGGTCTAGGGAGACCTAGTTTTGATCAAATGGATTCATCTGGCCAACCACCATCAACCAACTTGCTAACCTTCAATTCTATTGACTTTTTAGGCTCATGATATATCATATATGCATAAGATGATGAATTTTGAAGTGTACCTTGAGTAACTTGATCAATTGGTGAGATAGCTTGTTGGAGAAGTTACTCAAGATACCCAGTCAAACTAGGGTTTCCAAGGCAAATCACTTCCAAACTCTTGAACAATACTTGATCAATATAACATGTAGAGATCAATGGGACTCATATATAATGCTTTGAGACATTATGAATCAATCCTTGGTTATGCTTTTAGCCATGAGGGTCTCAAACCCTAGACATGAACTTGATAGATCAATGAGGATCATGCCCTACCTACAAAAAGTTAGGCATATACAAAGACATATTTTTGGTATTTTGGTTAGTAAAATGATAATATACAAGTATGATATAATCACATGGTGCTTGATGATCTCTCCCAAAACAAACCTAATGAAAAAGAGGTTAGGAGGATGCCAAGGTGTGATCTCAATGCTAATACATATGATGAAATTGCATGAGGAATCTTAGGGTCAACATTGGGGTCTTACAAGGTGTACATAGCAACCTATTTTTAGATCTTTCTTGCATCTCCTTCAACTTGTGGTAGTTCCCTGGTTTGCAGATAGCGTAATATGGGCAAAATCTAGCTAGATTAAGGGATAAATTCTAGGGAGTATACCTTTCCTACCTCTATGCTGGGGGAGGAAAGGATCCATCTGATAACTATTCTGTTGAATCTCTTTCCTCTCGTTTTTGACATAACATGCTTGGACATAAGGTTTGCTCTGAAGTTTTATTCACGGGGGACATGCTCTATTTCAAAGAAGGATAAACGAGAAGATAGATTATATACCTTATGTAGATACTTTATAAATTGAGGCTCCTTGGCTTGGTACTTGCCATAGACTTGGTTGGATACCAATTATGAATCAATTGTAGCCTTAAACGCGAAGGCTCCTATTTCTAAGGCGATGATCATTTCGACGATGAGAGACTCGTACTCCACCTGGTTATTGTTGGTGATGAACTCAAATTTTAGAGCTTGCTCAATGAGTATGTATCCAGGTCCTTATAGGATTATTCCAATGCCAATTTATTTTATGTTGGAGGCACCGTCTATAAATAGTGTCGACTATGTGGGCGTCTCTTCATCTACAAGTGAGCTAAATTCTCCCATAAAATCTGTCAGAAATTATGATTTGATACTTCCCTTTGGGACATATTGGATATCATACTCTAAAAGTTCCACCGCCCATGATACCATTCTTTCTGCCAGATCGGGCTTCTTCAAAACTTTTCAGACATGATAGTTGATTTTTATAAGGATTTTGTAACCCTGAAAGTATAATCTCAATTTCATCGTCGCCACGACAATAGGTAGCGCAAGCTTCTTGATATTATGGTAGTGTGCCTCGGCGCCTCTGAACACTTTGTTTACGAAATACACAAGTTTCTCTGCCCTGTCGATTTCTTAGATGAGGTCTGAGCTCAACGCCTGTTCAATGACCAAGAGGTAGAGTAGAAATGGCGACCCCTCCCTTGGGAGAGTTAGGACGGGGGGGGGGGGGGGGGGGGGGGGGGGGGTGTGAGGAAGTTATTGACTTTATTGAAATCCCTTTCACACTTGGGGTCTACTCAAACCTCTTATTCTTCTTTAAGGCGGCGAACAAGAGGATTACTTTTTCACCTATGCAGAAAAAGAAGCGAGACAGGGAGGTGAGGAGACTTGTAAGTTATTGCATTTCCTTTATGTTAGTGGGGCTCATCATTTTGATATCATCGTGTCACTTGTCTGGATTAGCCTTGATACCTCTTTGTATCAGTATGAACCCCATAAACTTCCCCACCTAGACTTTGAAAGAATACTTGGTGGGGTTTAGGTGCATGTCATGCTTCGTGACAGACTGCATGACATCTTCCAAATCATCTTCATGATTGCATCGATAATTTTAACTATCATATCATTAACGTATACTTCCAGATTTCGCCCTATCTGGTAGGCGAAGACAACATCAATGAGACAATGGCAGGTGGCGCCAACATTCTTGAGGTCAAAGGGTATAACATTGTAGTAGCAGTCACCATGATTTGATATGAAGGTTATCTTGGATGCGTCCAGGGAATCCGTCCAAATCTGGTTGTACCCTGGAATATGGATCCATAAAGCTCAACATGTAGTAGCCTGATGACCTGTCAATGAGGGGATCAATGTTCGACAGTGGGTACAAATCTTTAGGGCAAACAACATTCAGATTGGTGAAATCTACGCACACATGACACATGTTGTTATCTTTTTGTACTAGAACCATGTTAGCCATACAGGTTGGATACTTTGTTTCAGTGATGAACCCTGTAACACCCTAAACCCCCGACTCTTTATATATAAAAGATAAACATATAATTTCTCAAATATAGGTGTTACACATATTTGACATGCATCCTTCATCAATGTAATAACAAAAACATGTAGATGAGTAAAACATCAAAACTTAACCCTCAAATATTGATGCATATCTTGGAAGAACAAGTTAGTTGAGTCTGAAAAATTCTCTCCATGGACAAGATTGCCAAGGAAGCCACAATTAGACAAGTGAAATAATGGCCCACCAAAAGGTTACTTTCTTGTGGCAAATTGAGTGTGAAATATGTTGTTATGAACATGATAGGTGCAACAAATTAGGCATCCATTAATCACAGCTCAAACATTACTCTTACCTTGGCCAAATTGATTTATCAAATTGGAACCAAGTCTAAACTGAACTTTGGAGAATAGTTTTAATCAGACCATGAAACATGTTGACTCATAGGATGTCAAGATTTGAATAACTTTCCCTTGTTTAATTATTGGGATCATCTTGAAGCAACATCCCAATATAGTGTGTGATGAAGAAATGAAGAATAAAAAGCATTTTCCACTGGCTCTTGAAAAAAAGTTATTTGTGGGGACACATGTTCCCGACGTTGTGATCAAGCATCATGGTTAGACTACTAGTGGAAGCTTTTCATCTGTCTTAAAAAAATTATATATTTTGGTGGAGACTTTTATGGAGCAAATTAAATCCAACTGCATCATCTATAATTCTGGACAAAATCAAATCAAATATCTAAAGGAGAAAAAGCCCAAAATTACATTGATATTTAAGGAGACTCTCACCTCATCATTGAGTGTGTGCGCTAGGATTGAATATCTTTGTGCTAGAGTTTATTTGAGTCTTTTGTTTTTGTTTCTTGTACACCACACTATTATTTCATTCATATCATAAAGCATGGTAGTCGGTTTGTTTAGTTGAGTTGTAATTTAACATTAATGATTAAAATAAATTGAGAAGACCTAAATAGAAAGTCACTAGGATTAGAAAGAGGCATTGAACATCATGCAATTGATGTTCCTATAAGACTAAAAGCCTGTTTGTTTTGGATTTTTTAAATGATTTTTATAGTGTAACATAATTTTCTGTAAAACAAATTTTTGGATATTAAAATTTCAAAAAATCACTTAAATTTGAAGTTATTTAAAATATCTTTTCTTAAAAATAATTTTTGAAATACAACTTCTTGAAAAAATTGCGATTTCAATTATATTTTGATCTTTAATAATGTATGTTTATGTTATAAGATGTCAAAATTAGTCTTTCAATTTAGAAAAAAATGAATATAAAAAACTTGTAATATTTTAAAAAACTATTTAAAAAAATCCATTTTTGAAAACAAACATGCCTTAATTGTACTAATTCAAGATAATGGATTTCTTTTCTTGGATAGAGTGCCCCTAAAAGTAGGTGTGATTTCATTGAACTGAGTTAACAATTCTATTGTGTTATTTAATCCTTCTTTGCTTCATCGTGTTGTTTATCAATTGTTTATTAATTCTGGTGTAAGATGTTGAATACTCATGCTTAAGAATATGGTCCAACATTTGTCCCATAAAGAACACAATTTCAGTCATGAAGTCCAACATGTAAAGTATTGCCTCAAGGGGAAGTAATGATCTTCACCATGAAGTCCAGCATACAAAATGTTGCCTCGAGGGGCGGCAAGGATCTTCACCATGAAGTCCAACATATTAAATGTTGCCTCGAGGGGTGGCAAGGATCTTCAGTATTAGGTCCAACCTACAAAATGTTGCCTCGAGGAGCGACAAAGATCTCCATAATGAAGTCCAACATATAAAATGTTGCCTCGAGGAGCGACAATTCTTTTCACCATGAAGTCCAACATACAAAATATTGCCCTAGAGAGTGGCAAAGACCTTCATCATGAAGTCCAACATACAAAAATATTAAGGAAAAACATCTTTATTGGGAATAAATCACTCAATAGTTGTCTATAGGTACATAAGTATGATGTTTATTAGAGAATTACAAATAATTTAACTGTAATAATATCTAAGATGGAGAGAATTCTAGGTTTTGAGAAAGAGCGGTCTTTCCAACTCTTGCAACTTGTATGCCCGCCCCATAAGGGAGCTTCTAAAATATGCAATATGACCCCTCCTAGTTAGGTTGTAGCTTTCAATAATGTGCGAGTAAAACCACTTATTTTAAGACTAGGTCACCTTCTTGTATTTATCTCGGCTTGACTTTGGAGTTATATCTTCTAGCGGCCCTGTGTTTGGTCGCGGATTCTTGAACGTCGGTGACTTCTCTAAATTCTTAGATCAGGTCTTCCGTACACTTTAAGGTTACCTTATTCGATTCTTTATTAAACTGGGAATGTCACCAGGAGGTGTGTTGATCTCCACAGGTAGCATGACATTTGGTTTGTAGACCATCACAAATGGAGTTCCTTGGTGGTGGAATGCGGAATGGTGTGGTATAACCATAATATCTCATAGAGTAGTTCCGCCCATAAACCCTTGGCATCATCAAGATTCTTCTTGAGTCCTTTCAGGATTATTTTGTTGGTTGACTCTGCTTGGTCGTTGGCATGAGGTTGTACAACAAACACAAACATAATCTATACTCCCAAGTTTTTGCAAATTTCAGTGACCGTAGTACTAGCAAACTAGGTCCCATTATTAGAGACAATGGCTCCAAGAAGTCTGTATCTGCACATAATCTTCTACCAATAGAAATAGTGAACTCTCCCTGCCATAATTTTGGCAACAACCTCTACTTCTATCTATTTAGTAAAATAATTGACTCCCATAATCAAGAACTTCAATTGACCTAGCGCCAATGGGAAAGAGCCCAAGATGTCCACGCCCCACTGGTAGAATGGCCAGGGCGAATTAAAGAAGTTCGATCGGGGCATGGTGAAAGTCAGCATGTCCTTAACATTGATTGCACTTCTTGACAAAGGAGATGCTCTATTTCATTAGGATATGCCATTAATACCCCTCCCTTAACAGTTTATGAGCGAGGGCTTTTTCGCCAATGTGACTGTTATAGCCGCCCTTGGATACCTCTGCAAGTACCAGGGCAGTTTCATGTTGGCCCAGGAATCACAACAAAGGAGAAGCCCTCCTTATCTTGTAATGTTTTCCAAAGAGTATGGTGTACTTGACAAACTATTTTTGGATTCTTCTTGCTTCTTCCTTGTCTAGTGAAAGTTCTTCATATTGTAGATAACGCAATATAGGCGACATCCAACTAGATTCAAGGACAACTTCCAGGGAGTACACCTCGTCCACCTCAATGTTAGGGGAAGCGAGAGTCTCTTGGATGACTTTTCTATTAAACCCCGATGTCTTCGATGTGGCTAGCTTGGACATGAGGTATGCTTTGAAATTTTGCTCGCTTAGGACGTACTCTATTTACTCATAGGTGAAATGAGAGGATATATTTTATACCTTTTGTAGATATCTTATCAAATGTGGCTTTTTAGCTTGGTACTTCCTAGAGATTTGGTTGGCGACCAACTGAGAGTCACTTTTGGCCTTTAGTTTGGAGGCTCTAATCTCTAAGGCAGGGATCATTCTAGCAATGAGAGTCTCGTACTCTACTTGGTTGTTGTTGGCGGTGAACTTGAACTTTAGTGCATGCTCAATGAATATGTCTCTAGGTCCTTCCAAGGCTATCCCGATGCCAGTTCCTTTTACCTTGAAGATGCCATCTACAGAAAACACCCACCCTGTAGGCTTCTCCTTGTCTACAAGCGAGCTGAACTCTATCACGAAATCTCTAAGAGCTTGTGATTTAATGTTTCCCCTTGAAACATATTAGATGAATTTTTAGTTTATAAATTTATCTAAAATATGAAAAAAATATTGCACTACAAGAAATCTAATTTTTTTCAAAGGATAAATCCATCACAATATCAAAGTCCACTTCACAAAATTAAATTTTGCAAGGGGTCAAACCACCACATATCATAACTTTTTTTTAGCCCCCTTACAAAATTGTTGGAAATTAATCCCTTGAAAATTCTATAGGCTAGTAAACGTAGAGAAACATGTACTAGTTAACAATGCATCAAATTGGTGATGTGACATATTTTGCTAAGAATTAAATTAAACCCTTGGCAAACTAGGAAAACGTTTTGCTAGTGTTAAGCCCTTTGCAAATTGTAAGAGATTATATAAAAATATATATAAAAAATTATTATAATTTTTCTTAATTTATTTTAAATTTTTATAATAATATAATTATATTAAATAAACATTATAATTAATATTATAGTAATATAATTACTAATATTTTTCACATTCTTTTTTAATTATTATTGATAAACAAATAAAATAGTAACTTAACCTAATTTATTCTTGTAAAGTTTTTACTTACTAACTTATAATCTAACAAACTAATAATTTTGTTTAAACATACACTATTTATTTAAAAAATTATTTTAAATAATTCAAAATGTATATTATTTTATATATATATATATATATATATATATATATATATATATATATATATATATATATATATATATATATATATATATATATATATATATATATATATATATTCAAAATTTATATATACTTTATAAATAGAATATATATATTATTTTTTCAAAATTTTATTCTTTCTTAAATAAATATATATATATTTTCAAATATATACAGTTTTTTAAAAACAAAATATATACTGTTTTATTAAATATATATTGTTTTAAAACAATTCAAAATATATTTTATTTTAGTCAAAAAAATATTAAGACAAAAAATATTTTATTAAGACAGAAAATATTAAAACAATGAAGTTAAAATATTTTATTTTAAAAAATATGTTTATATTAATTACATAATAATATATTAATACATTTAAAACAATTAATTAATTAACAACATGTCCACAAGCGTATTCATGGTCAACTAATATTTTCATTATCAATCTACATTATTATGCATTTATATAAAAACTTAACTTAAAAGTTGAAAGCTATTAAAATATGTACTTGAAATAGAGAGTCGATATGAGAAGACAAAAAAATGAGAATAATTTATTTATATTTGAGGACCAAAACGAAGAAATGAAAGAGAGAAATAAAGTTGTATAAGGTATGGAGGAAGAGAAAAAAAAGTCTAAATTTGCAAATGAGAAAGAAAGAGAAATGAGTGTTATAATATATATGCAAACTCGTTTTTATAGGAGTTACCCCTCGCAAATCACCAATCATTTACTGAAAAGCTGCAACTTTGGGACATCCCTCCCTAACCTAAACATAACAGTTTGTTTGGGGCGCCCCTCGTAAAGTATCACAATTTTTCAAAACTTTTTGTTTTCCTTCCTCAAAGTTGCGACCCATCATACACTATTTTTGTTTATATTTTTCTCTTTGGTAGGGAATGGTACTGCAATTTCACATTTCAACTTGAGTTTAAAGATACTAGTTCTTAGAAAATGTAAAACAATTTTACACATATAATTAATCAAAATTCTTAAATTTATCATATCATATTAGTATTTTAAAAATAAAGTGTGATTTATTGGGATACATATTTGTCATTGTTATTGGTTGACAGTATAAAAATATTTTACATTATCATTGCATATTCCTTTTTCGATTTCATAATAGTTGGATTAAAAAAGTTTTGAATTTTTTTTAATTTGAATGCTATACGGTTTTTAATAAGCCGTCACTCATTCATAAGTTTTTTTTTTCCAGTTTTTTCCATCTTGCTTTGGTTTAAATGTTTTTTTTTTCTGATCTCCGATTTTTAAAATTAGACCAAACGGTTAAATAGTGCGGTTTAAGGTTGAATATTCTCATCCTGCTTCGTTTTGAAAACATTAACTCCCCATAATTGGTGAAATCCTCTATGTCTATGTTTCCTCAAATTTCATCGCGTAACTCCATTTCACTGTGCTCTCGGTCGAGGTATGGTTGTTGCACTTGTTTTTATTTAGTCTTTACTTATAGGTTGAAAAGAAGATGTTATTTGAAACTTGTAGATTTAGGGCCCGTTTGAAACACTTTTTAATTTTAGCTCTTAAAATTTGTTTTTCAAATCTATTTTAAAAAACTATTTTTAAGAAGAAAATTAACAAAAAAAATTGTTTGATAAACTAGTTTTTAAAAACTTTTTTAAAATATGAAAATAAAAAAACTTGTTTGATAATCTAATCTTTTAATAGTATTTTAAGAAGAAAATAAAAATGCATATTTTGTCATTTACTTTTAAAATCTATTTTATTGTATAAAATATTACAAACTTAAGAAAATTAATTGATATTTGATCGAATACAAATAATTGGATTAAATCAATTTTTAATTTTACAAATCACATAACACTTGTTTGTAATAATAATAAGAAAAAAATAAGTAAAAACTGAAATTCCACGTTTAATAAAAAAAATTATATAGTGAAAATAATTAAGAAATACAAAAAAAATTAAGTAAAATAAATAAACATAGTTGAAAATGATACTTATACATAAAAAGAGCATAAATAAAAGAAATAACATACTCTTTCAAATACGTTTTTCCATTTTATTTTTAAAATATAAAAATTATTAAAATTACATTACTGCTATTAATGAAAATTATAAATTTTTATATTTTTTCTTCAAATTTTATAATACTAAAAACTAAAACACAGCTAAACAGTTTCACTTTTTTGCTTTTAAAAACTGAAAAATAAAAAGTATTTTTGAAAACACTTTTGTAAAATATTATATTCAAACAAGTTTTTGAATTTTAAATTTTCAAAAACAAAAAAAAAAATTTTAAAATGCATTTCAAACAGGCCCTTATTGTTATCACCAGTGAGAGAAAAAAAATGATAAAATTAATCTTTTTTTTGAAGTGGAATCTTTTTCATGAGTCTTGTATGTTGATTTTTTTGTTTACATTCTGTTAATGTGCTCATTTTGACATGTTTCATATAGAATTCAGATAGAGTAGATGTAGCAACACTTAAACTATAAATGTTGTTGTTACTATGCCTTTAGGGTTGGGGTTGATTGAACTCTTTAAGGAGGAATTTATTCAAAATTTATTCAACTAATGAAATATGAAGAAGTGACAGGAGTGTAATAGGGTTGTTGTAGATATAATTTGCATATCCTGAGTACTAAGGTACAACCTAAGAATTTGATTAACATCCATAATAAGGTATCCATAATAAGGTGTATCACCCATAAATGAGTGGAACCAAGCCTCTTTGCCTAGTACCAAGCCTCTTTGCCTAGTGATTGTAAGACCAACCCTAGAATGCGTTGTAATTAATTGTTGAACCAGATAAGTTATTAAACCAGTGGGAATCAAAAATCACCGGCCAAAACCGGTGAACCGACGGTTTTGGAAAACCGGCGGATTAAATATTTATTTTTTTCTCAACAAAACAAATCAATTTCAATAATATTTTCAAAAAAATTAAAACTAAAATATAATTAGATTTTGTTCAAAATTTATTTAGAACAACTTACGCTCTTTAGAATTAAATTTATTAGACAAATTATTTTGCAATTAGACTTTGTTCAACGTTTATTTGAATTTGTATTTTATAACTATATAATTTTGTTATAGATGTTGATTTATTCAATCGAGTTATTCAATTTAATTCGATTTAGTCATACAGTTCGACTAATGACTCAATTATTCGACTAGTGAATCAATGACCCAGTACCTTTATCGATTTGATAATTGATCCAGTTTTTGAAACATCGATAAAAATTCGTTCAAATCTGTCAAGCTAAATTTTGAATCATATATCTTTTCGAATCATAAGCTTCAAAAGAGCAATAAGGAATTGTATGGCACAATTCAAAATCATTTATAATCCATAGAGTTTTTAGATTTGATTTATAGTTAGCAACAAGATTAAGGATTTCAATTGAAAATAATAATAATAATAATAATAATAATAATGTTAATTCGTTTGTTCAACAACACCAACATTAATAAATGTGTTTAATCATTATGGATTTCAATTATTTAAGTTTTTTTTTATTATGATTCTGTTTGGTAAAAAAATAATGGTACACCGATTAGATAAAATATAATTTATAACTTATGATTTATAGCTGATGACAAATAGTTTATAGTTTATATTTGATGGTTGATGACTCATAATTGATAAATTAATTGAAGTGTTTGGTAAAATTATTGACTCAACTAATTTATAAATATAAAATAACATAAAAGATATTTAATATATAATTATTTTGTTTTAAATTAAAATAAATTATAAATGATAAACTAAGTTTTTATTAAAATAATAAAGATAAAAATGAAAAAAAATGATAAACTATAAACTATAATAGCGTCTAGAAAATAAATTATAAGTTAATAAAACAATTATAAGCTCATAATAAAAATATTATTATCAAATAAATTTAAATTGTCATATGAACTTATAAATTATAAATTACAACCTATAAATTTAAAAATGTGTTTTAACAAACAAAGTCTATGTCTTTCATTTTCGGTCTTGAGTTTAAATAAAAAGACAAAGAAGATATTAAAAAAAAAAAATCTTTTTTGATGATCAATTTTGCTGTTGTTAAATTCATCACAGTGTATGGGACCAAAAATGATATCAAATTAAATAGATATAATAGATACCTAAATATTTGGAGTATGTAAAGATTTAAATTGATATTTAAAAAATATAATTAAATTATATAATTAACTTAAAAACATAAAAAATTAAATAGTATATATTTAACAAAAAATTTAAATAAAGATGAATGTTGAAGCTCTAATAAAATATTTTAAAAATTAAAGGGAGATCAACCTGCTAAAATGTTTGAGCCAAGAGTTAAACGGTTCAACCAATTCAACGGTAATTTAGTAAGATATTAGGTAAATATAATATTTTTGGTTTAATAAAAATAATTAATGATTAATTATAGAGTTTAATTGATATACACCGACATTATTTACACGGTTAGATAATAATAGTCGTTGGATATTAAATCAAATTAATAATTAGTTATAATGGATAATCAATTGCCTACAAATAAAAATCCAATTTGAAAGAAAGAAATTAGTCATTGCTATAATTAAAAAAACCAAAATATTTCCGAACTAAAATATCATGAGTAATGCTAGTTTGTGCTCCTATAACATAAGTTAAAGACTAAATAAAGAAACATTATCTTAGAAATTGTGCATTGATTATATTAAAAATATAAAATTTAATATTATAATTGTTATTTTTAATACAATTTTTTTATAGAGATTAATTACTATACACTGTCAGCGTAAAAAGTTTTACATCGTCGGTTCATCACCATCACCCGTTTGTATTACTTTATAGATTTTTAAAATAAAAATCAAACTTCTTTTAATATCCAACGGCTATAATTAAGTGATGGTGTAAAACCCTTTTATACTGACAGTGTATTTCAATTAATCTCTTTTTTATAAATGAGTTTTTTAACTTGTATCCTGGAGACACAAGTTAGCATTATTTTAAAATAAGACTACAAGAGTATCACTATTGAGTATGAATTACCAAAAATTTTAAGAGTACATTTAAAGTTTGGGATAAAAACCTGACTTCAAGTCTTATAATTAAATATAATTTAATATTTCCTATGTTTATATTATAAATCATTTTAGAAAAGTTCTTTATACCACAATATAAGTCATTTTACAATGAACAATTAATACTATTTTTCTTATTATAATTTTAAAATTTATTATTCTCTCTACTTCAATAATATAAATTTATTTCTTTATTAATGAAGGATAATTTTATAAATATTCATAATTTTTATTTTTATATCATAATTCTTTTTAATACGTGTAAAAAATCAAAAATAATTTATAATAAAAAATAGAGATACATAAAAATTAAAATATGAAAAGATATTGTATTACAAAAAAAAATTCATTTTTTTCCCGGATAATAAAGACTACTTCACATAGAGTTAAATCTTGTCCAACATTAAAGACTACTTGACAAAGTTAAATTTTGCAAGACTAAACCACTGAATTACAAATGCCATCGCAACATTTTTTTCCTGAGAGATTAATACCTCACAGAGAGTTGTTGAAAATTAATCTCTCAAAAAATAATATAGACTAGCAAACTCATTTACTATCACGAAGAGAAACATACAATAATAAATAGTGTCGATGATATGACATATTTCTGTTAAAAATTAAAAGAGTTTAATTGAAATACACCGACAATGTCAAATGATTTTACACCATTAGTTAATCATAGACGTCAGATATTAAAAGAAGTTTGACTTTTATTTTAAAAATCTATAAAATAATACAAACGGATGATGGTGATAAATCGACGCCGTAAAACTTTTTACACTGACGGTGCATAATAATTAATCTCATTAGTAAAACCTTTTACTAGGTGCTAATCGTCGCAAATAATAAAAAAAATATTATAATTATATTTTAATAAAAATTAAAATTAAAATTTATTTTAAAATTTTATAATAATATAATTATAATAAATAAACATTATAATTAATATTAGAGTAATATAATTACTAATAACTTTCACATTCTTTTTAATTACTATTGATAAATAAATAAATCAGTATACTAAAATACTTGTAAAAAATTTACTACTTACTAACTTATATTTTTAATAAAATAATAATTTAAATTTTTTAAACATATATTAATTTATTTAAGAAATTATATTAAAAATATTTAAGATATAGATTATTTTTTTAAAAAATCTATATTTCTAATGCGGTTTAAAGTGGTTTTTCCTTTTTAACATTGGACCAAACCGTTAAGTAGTGCGGTTTAAGGTTGAACCGGTTAACCATCTGATCCGGCTCGGTTTTGAAAACATTTAGTGTAGGTTGAACCGTTAACTAAGCCCTCCCCAGAATTGGTGAAATCCTCTCCGTCGCCGTCTCCTCGGAATCCCTCGTGTTCCCCCATTTCACCGCCTCGCCATCTTCAGCTCCCCCAAATCCATCCTCAAATTGTTCTCGGTCTAGGTATGGTTGTTACACTTGTTTTTCTTTAGTCTTTACTTATAGGTTGAAAAGAATATGTTCTTTGAAACTTGTAGATTTATTATTATCACTTCTGAGAGACAAAAATTGTAAAAATAATCTGTTTCTGAACTGGAATCTTTTTCATGGGTCTTGTATGTTGATTTTGTTGTTTTGTTTTGTTTGCATTCTGTAAATGTTACATTTTGTTTACGTGTGTACCTTGTGATTGATCATATAGGCAGTACTGAACTATTCTGCATAACTAGGTCAATGTAATCGGCTTTAGTGTGATTTTTGCTCATTTTCACATGTTTCGTATAGAATTCCGATAGTGTAGTTGTAGCAGCAGCTGAACTCTAGTGCTGTTGTTACTATGATTTAGGGTTGGGGTTGATTGAACTCTTTAAGGAGGGATGTATTCAAAATTCATTCAACTATTGAAATATGAAGCAGTGGCAGAAGTGTATTAGGGTTGTTGTAGATATAATTTGCATATCCTTAGTATTAAGGTACAACCTAACCCAAGAATTTGATTAACATCCGTAATAAGGTGTATCACCCAGACATGAGTGGAACCAAGCCTGTTTTCCCAGTGATTGTAAGGCCAACCCTGGAATACTCTGTAATTGATTGATTGGGTACTCCTAAATTCCATTCGCAGAAGTTTAAAAAAAACGTTTAGCCAGCTGCAGCGATGCGCTGCTACTGTGGTAAGTCATTGATTGAAAATAACATATAGCAAATTTAGTTGTACAATTTTTTCAATGGGAAGTTGTTACTGCAAATTTGTTTATAGGTACTTTGTCCAACCTCAGCTAAGATTAGAAACAAACAAATACTGTCCTGATGCTCTAAGTTTTACTTAGATCTTTTTATTATCGTGGTTTTAAACTTGGAAAGTTGTTCACAACTCATACCCTTATTGGCTCTATGTAAAAGAATAATTTTTGAACGGTGTTACTCATTCCCAACAAGTGTTTCTATATTGGGTTTTGCTGTTATGGAATGTCATTTGTTGCCTGCATTGTTGTTGCATGATGGGTCTCCCTATATCGTTGGCTATTGTCCATTAATTTGTTGTCATTCTTGTTCAATAAAAACATTGGATCTGGGTTTTTTGGGGAGATTGTTTTGTAAAGCCCAAAATCTAATAAGCTATTGGATGCTTCAATTTCAGATAGTTGCAGTTATGTCATCAGAGAAGGAAGCTTCAAGCTCCAAAGAGAAACGCAGACTATCGTGCACTGCTCACTTTGATGCCCTCTGGTTCTGCTACTGTATTGGCCATTCACCCAAAACTTCAAAAAATTCCTCTTTTCAAATGGGTCATCCATCCCTGTACTGATAAAGTTTGTGTGTTTAATGTGTGCAGCCCCGGTTCATCAAATGCAACAGTATTACAGGCTTGGTGTTCTTGATAACTGTTCTGGTAAATGGAAAGCAATGGTTGACTGCTTAATGCTCAAGACCAAACCCAGTTCTCAAGTCGAGGTTGGTTCCTATTTATTCCTCATTAATTTGTAATTGTTATATGTTGAAAATCTTTAAATACATTTGGTTAAATATTCTTTGAACATGGTCCTATTTGCTGTATTTGAGAGCACCTTTGGTTGTGTTTGGGAACATTGAAGAGTATAGGTGGTTTTGTTATTTTTGTTTTTCAACTCTATTTGTATGGATATTATAGCCACAGTGCATTTTTTTTATGTGGGCTTGGAGGATTTTTTACAACATATTTGCCACCTTGCTGGCGCACACAAAGTCAGATACCACCCCATTGCATGGTCTTGACTCGTGATTATGCCCACAAATTATTCTGCTGTTTGATTACCTCAATAGAACGATTGATATGTTGTGTGATTGCATCCTTCATGTATTGGATACCTCAACATATTTCCCACCGAGTGAATGTGTGTGTTCTTGTGGCCTGAAAGAGCAAAACCGAGATCATCTAATGGGTATTTCACGGTGCAATGCTTAAAATCATCAATATGAGGTGCCTTGTTGGTCGTACTAAAATTTTGGCATTTTGTTATTTCGTGTGTGTTGCTAGAAGAGAGTTAAGAAACTACCCTTTCAACTCTGTCTTATTACAAAGTCTCTTCATTTCTACTTGTCTTTCTAGTCTTTCTATATGATGCCCCTATTGCTCTTCTGTGAATGATGAAAGCACCATGAAATTGACAAGAGCAATTTAACGTTGCTCTTGTTTTTATATCATCATTTTACCATGCACCAGATGCATGGTTTAACTGATCTGGCATGGTAGAGTTTATCTATGTTTTTATTGCAAATTATAATAAAGGTTAATTTCTTTGATTATAGTATGTTACTTATCGGTTAGTTGTTAGCGGCAGTTAATTTTTTTTGTTGCTAGTTACTATATGTTAAGAGTTCTACATCAGACAATATATGATCTGAACATATGTTGTGGGACAATCCTCACCTTACAAGTCGAATTATAAGGTTGAATTAGGTCCAGCCACAATTCTAAAACTATAGTTAGTCAATTTTAGAACTACATATAAATGTAATATGACTCATAATGTACAAGTAGTTGAATGAGAACATCTCTCTTCATTTTCTTCCGCTGTTCACCTTAACTCACCTTAACGCAGTGATTTAAGCTTTTTCTCTCTGCGAGCTGTTACCAGTTTTCTATTCCTTTCTTGAACTTTATTTTTAATCAGTATTCGTTTCAGTTCGTTTCAGTCCATGGCTTTGCCATCAACTGGTGATGTTTTCAGCTCTACCACCTTCATTCTTTTATGATAAACCAAGCCTACTCTTGGTTTCTCAGCCATTGACTAGTGCGAATTATAGCTCATGGAGTCAGGCTAGGGAAATGGCTCTGTTGATGGCTCAATTCCCCAGTAGCCAAAGTAATTTGATCTTCAGTTGTATGTGCATGGTAGATGAAAAATGACCTGTTTCTTCCCTTGGTTATTAAATTCCATTGCCAAATACACCACTTCAAGTGTCATCTACTGAACACTACAGCAGAAACATCTGAAACAAGATGTTTGTATTTGGGAGAGGATAGGAAACTTTTGGGAAAGGGAAGACTACTTGTATTATTGAGGGTTTATAATTTTGGCTTTATACAAACTCAAGTACATCACCTCTATTTATACTAGTGGCATTCCTAAAACAACGATTAGAATTTTGCCACCACAAACTTAATCTAAAGCTTATAAATTACTCTCTAGAATTTTCTCTACTATTTTACAAAAATTCTAACTTATCCTTGTCTTCTAGAAAGCTTTATGGATCTCTCTAGAATAGGCATCTAGAAGTTGGACCTACTGCAACACGGCTCAAAAAACTAACAAACCCGTTTTTGGTCTTTTAGGAATTTTAAGCCCAAACTTGCTTTGTTGTAGGTCTAACTTCTAGAAGCCTATTCTAGAGAGATCCATGGTGTTTCTAGAAGATACAGATAAGTTGATGTTGATTTTTGTAGAATAGTTTAGAAAATTTTAAAGAGTGATTTATATTCCTTTGATTAAGTTTATGGTGGCAAAATCCTAGTCGTTGATTTATGAATGCCACAAGTATAAATAGGAGATGATTTATTTGAGTTATTATTAAACCAAAATTATAAACACTAAATAACTAAAGTAGCCTTCCCTTTTAAGAGGTTCGAAGATTCTCCTGTGCTTCTTTGGTCGTCTTTGATCTCGAGACCTTCTCGAACGTGACTTCATCTATTCCTTGATAGATTAGACAAAAAGCCTTCTTGTCTCTCAAACTATGCTTTTGAGTTTGAGATGGAGCGCCTTCATTTTACGAGTCGACAAGGCCTTCCTCGATTGTCTCCCATACGTCGTGTGCGTCAAGGAGAACCACCATTCTTAGACTCCAATTGTCGTAGTTGCTCTTTGTGAGCTTTGGGACTTGGAAATGAACACCGCTATTCGCTATCTTTAGGTGGATCTTCAAGCTCTGATGCCACTTAGATAGAAGGAAGTTTTGGATAGGTGGAGAAAGTTGGGAGAGAGTGTTTATAATTTTGGTTTTATAAAAACTAGTGTTTATAATTTTGGTTTTATAAAAACTCAAGGACATCATCTCTATTTATACTAGTGACATTCATAAATCAACGACTAGGATTTTGCCACCACAAATTTAATCTAATGACTATAAATCACTCTCTAGAATTTTCTCCACATCCTAACTTATCTTTATCTTCTAGAGAGTTCCATGGATATGCTTCTAGAAGTTGGACCTATTGCATCACAAATTTGGGCTTAAAATTACTAAGGCCCAAAAAATAACAAATCCAAAATCAATGTAAATATTCAACACAATTCACCTCACTTCATGATCATTAGATAGAAATCAAGTGAATATTCATTGTTATCAAGATTTCGATCTAGACTTTAAAATCTTAAGATTTTACAATCTTAATCACCCCAACGATCCCGATCTTAAATAGATTATTGTGTTATAGCCAAATTGTGAAAAAAATCGTAAAACCATTGGTTCTGTTCGATCTTTGCTAGTTTTGGCCATGATTGACCATTTTCCGGACACCACCATTAAAAAATGAGAAGGATGACGAGATGCAGTGGCGCAGCAGTTACAAATGCCTGCCTTTTGAAGTGAAGCTTTAGATTTTGGGTTTAGAGACTAAACATCTCATGTCATTGTAGGTTTGTCCTAATGTCTCTAAAATGTTTCATGTGGAAGTAATAAATTATAAAAACTCAAATCATACATGTCTAAAGAATATGAAAAGTCATTTTCTCACAAATACAATTGCCGACTGTAAAAAAAAACTTTAAATATATATCATTATTTTTTCATTTTAGTCGGATTTTATGATTTTTATTGCGATTTTATATTTTACGATCTTGTAACCACCTCTCAATTTTGCAAAAACAATTAGGCAGTATCTTCCGATCTTAGCTACAAGATGTGTTTCCTCACGGACCATAATGACCCTGATTCACTAATCAAAGATCAAATCCTATCATTAATCCTGTTCCTCCCATCAACAAATTATTCTCCTTGAGTATTCTGAAGGAAAAACAATGTGAAATTGGTTCCTTCACATCTTAGTCTGATTCTACAGTTTTTTAATTTTCGTTTTTTTTTTCTTTCTCCAAATCAAATCAATAATTAATTATAAACATTTTATACCCTGTTGACTTCAGTGTCAAAATTTAGATGTTCAAATAACATCACAAAAAAAAGCCCATAGTTTCAGATCTTCTGCTGAGACTGAATATCAGGCTATTGACTACTGTTGTGGTGAATTAATTTGGCTCAAGCACTTGCTAACTTGTTTTGAGATTACCATTTATTCTGCTATCCTGTTCTGTTATAATCAACCCATTATTCATTTGGTCTCTAGTCCAACATTTCACGAGCTATCCAAGTGTTGACTGTCATTCATCCAAGATCACGTTTCCTCAGATGCACAGAGCAGTCTCAACATCAGCTGGCAGAATCACTCGCCCAGCTTCTTTCTTCCTTCTTCCAGCTACTCAGTATCTGCTCTTAGCCTTGTACTGTCTAAGCCGAGAATTTCAGACACTCATTTCTCAACTTGAGGAGTAGTATTCTGGATTAATATATATTATTTTGTTTAATTATTGTTATGTTAGTTATTAGTTGATATCAGTGGCAGTTACATTTTCAGAATTACAGTATATTTGCATCACAAGTAGTTGAATGAAAACAACACTCTTGAATTGTGTTTTTCCTCAAACAATTTTACACATTTTCTTAGAGTAACAAGTTGTATGTCTACTACATGCAGGAAATCCTCGAAGCTCAAGAGAAATCAAAGCCACACATATGGAGTTTCAGAACACGGTATGAAGCTTCACAATACTGGCGAAGACGATATGGTCATTTAGACAGGCCTGAATGAGGAAAATCCTTGTGTGCAGATGAATGCGTTTTGCATTCTGATTTTATTCGTGTTTTAGAGAAAGAGATTTTAGTGACCAAATAAAGTTTATATCAAATTGAAGATGCCAGAAAGCTAGATTTTCATTACTTTTTTGTGGAACTTTCACATTGAATTTTGCATTGAGAAGACTTAGTGTGTGTTTGAATTGGCGGTGGATATAGTTTTTTTTTTGATAGAATTGATATTTGATTTATGATTGGATATATTTATGTAAAAGAGAGTTGAATAATAAATTTCAGTGTAAAAATCATGTTTAAATTCAGAAGCTACAAATTTTATGTTCAAGTAGAATCAATTCTATTTTAGAAGATCAAACATCTCAAAATCATTCAAGAATCAAGTCTATACCTTTAGAATTGTTTTTGGCTCTTCCAAAAGTCAAACCAAACATGCTAAGTTTCTGTGAATAATAATGTTTTAAAATTATAGATACTCATTTTCATTTTTCATGTGTTTTTGTGTAATGAAATTTTGCTTGGTCCCTCTATTATATAGTTTTTTTTGACCGCATAAATATTGTCCTGGAGTAATTAAGGTAAAGATTCAGACATGTTTCAAATGTTTAGTGTTTTAAAACTCACCATGATAGATAAAATTTTAATTATAAGTTTGTGCATTTGGAAGTTGGTTTAAATGCACATAAAAGTGTAACAAAGTGTAATTAAAATTAACTGTGCTGAGTTTAACATATAGTTACACTATAAAATCACATTCATTAGTTGTTTAACTAACTTATACTTTTGAAAATTATCAAATGATAGAAATGCAAACTTTCTCTCCTCTTTGATTTTTCTTTGTGATATGGTATCCACAATTTGAAATGATCTTTAACCATGTTTGAAGACGACGATTGATCTTAAAATGCATTTAGTATCAACTTAAAGAACATCTTCAAGACATTTGCACAACAAATCGCGCTCAAATTAGATGAAGATAATTTTCATTCCAATAAGCATCAAATCAAAGGTATAAACTCCATTGATATATATAGTAAATCCAACAATTCCTTTGCAGACGATTGCAAGAGTGAAGTAAAAAATCCTACATGTATCATCTATGATGCCTTCAATTGTGAAATGAAGCTCCATCACCTAGCTGGAATTAGTGGACAAATATCCAGAATCGTTAATCTTTCAGGATCTGAACAAGTTCTCCTTGGCAATGACCAAGGTTTTTCCATAATCTATATTGGTGGACACTCAAGAATCTACTTTTTGTTTATGATATTACAAATAATCTTAATCTTATCTCAAGTGAGCAAATTTGCAAAGAATAATAATGTATTCATTGAGTTCCATGTTGACAAGTGTTTGGTAAAATGTGTAACATAATATACTAGGACATCTATATATTTGATTTACAAGAAGATACTAGAGTTTTAAAACTAATTTATCTTTTTATCCTTAAAATATTTTAACACTCATGCTAAATAAAATAAAAGTAAAATAATATTTTAAAAAAATAATTATTAATTCATAAACAACATATATAATCAAATTCAAAATATTTAATGTTTTAAATATTTTAAAATATATTGAAGTGGAAATAAGATATTGATAAATATCATAAAATTATTATATGATTAATTATGAGATGAACCGCTTTCTCATCTTGATGATTAATCTAATCGCATAAAATATTTAAAAAATTAAATTCTAGATAATATATAATTCATATACTACAATTATATATTGATATCTATTGCAATACAACAACATATAACAAAATTAAGTTATGATAAAAAAAATGAAAATAAACAAAATAAAACACATGAAAAAAAAAGAGTTGAATCATAGTAATAAAAATAATGGAGTTGTCGTTAAAAAAAATGGAGGAATTTAATAAGTCAACAAAATTAACATATAATATTTATTAAGGACAATTTAGGATTTTAATAAAAAAAAGTGAGGATAATTTTATCAATATAATAAAAATAGATTTTATCATAACTCTTATCCATCTCCTCCCCTCCAAAACCCCTCAATTGGGGAGGAAGGAAAAACTACTCCAGGAGGATTTATGATTACCTCCAATCATATCTCATCTCCTCATAAAAAATGAACCAAACTTATTTCATTAAAAATATTTTCTCCCTCCCCTAAAAAAAACCCAACCAAATGGACCTTTGTCTATCTTATTCATTTTACTATGCACCTTTTGATTTGTTGTATGATGATGTATGGGACCAACTCCGTGTTAGATCATGATTGTAAGTTGAATGGATCAATACTTGAATCGTGTATATGAATATTTTTTTAATAGTATTTCAAGCATTCTTTAAATTATGGTTACAGTTGTTACTATTTTTTTGGTTTGAACTAGTGTAACCGGTTACTGGCTTTTGGTAACTGGTTATCACTATGTTGCATTTTAATTATTCAAACGACTATAACCAGATACGGGTTTTGCGCAATCGGTTACATGCAGTTAGTTTAAGTTTTTCAGCTTGTTTCTTGTGTCCCTATCCATTGTACTTATATATACCTTTGATGTATCGTTGGAAAGTTAGTTGGATGTTGAATGAATGTGCACTCTCACCCTCAATTATATTCTCTCTCTCACTATCTCCCTCTTCACACTCAATTACTCCATTTTTATCAACCTTGTGGTTCCAAGTTCTAACATTTGGCATCAAAAGCCTTATTCAATACACCAAGCACCTAGTGTACAACATGAATTCAGTCTCCAATGATAGAATCCCTTCAAACCTACCCATCCATGATATGAAGAATCACGATAAATGGTGCAAACAAATGAAGGTGTTGTTTGACTATCAAGATGTTCTTGAAGTGATTAAAAACGGTGTGAGTCCTCTTGTCAAAGGTGCAACAGATGCACAACGAGCAACACATAAGAAAGAAAAGAAAAAAGATTTTAAGGCATTGTTTTTTATCCATCAATGTGTGGATACAAACAACTTTGAGAAAGTTGGTAATTGTGAATCATTGAAGCATGCATGGGAAATCTTGAAGAAGGCGTATGCAGGGGTTGACAAGGTGAAGGTTGCGAGGTTATAAACTCACAAATTTCAATTTGAATTCATTCAAATGGAGGAGAATGATACCATCAACGATTTCACGACAAGAATTACTCAGTTAGTAAATGAAGTAAAGGTGTGTGGAGAAACAGATACAGAATAATATGTTGTCGCAAAAATATTATGTTATTTGATGACAACATTTGCTAACATAGTCGTAACGATTGAGGAATCGAAGGATCTTACAACGATGAGCAAAAAGGAGCTGCAAAGCTCTTTTGAGGCACATAAGCAAAGGATGGAGAAGAGAAATAATGATAAGGCAATGGCGGAGATCGCTTTGCAAGCTCATTTCAATGAGAAAGATAAGAAATTGAAGGGAAAATATCCCATGAAGAGTAGAGGGAATTTTTCAGAATTTTGGTGGAAGAGAGTTCCAAAGTTCCAAGAATTCGACTTGTCAAAAGGGTGAGAAAAACTGAAACAAAAATGGTGGTCAAAGCAACTTTAGAGGTGAAAGGAGAAGGATTGACAACAGCAAGATGCAATGCTTTGTATGTCAAAAGTTTAGTTATTTTGCAAGAGAGTGCAATGCAAACAAGAAGGAACCTCAAATGGATGAAGCTGAGGTTGCAAGACAAGAGTTTGATGAGGAGAACACACTCTTGGTCATGCTCATAGAAAGGGAATGTAACAACATGCTGCGAGACAATAACAACAATAATTTTGGAAATTCTGCAAAACCATGATGTAACTGATTACGTAAATGCTGTAACTAATTACATGCAAAAGAAAATGCAATGGCGACTTTGAAACAAGCAGTGCAATGCAGCGATCAATAGTATTTAGACTCCAGATATTCTACTCATATGACGGTGAGGAAAGATTGGTCTGTTATAATCAATCGTGTCATGAAGAATAAAGTGAAGTTCGTAGATGATACCACTCTAGTAGAGGAATGGATCAATGATGTACCAATATAGAGAAGAGATAGTAGAAATTCTTTGATAAATGATATGTTGTATATTCCTGGAATTAAGTGTAACCTTCTAAGTATTGACCAATTCCTTGAGAAGGGTTACAAGATTCGTATGAAGAACAAGGCTACACGTTATGGATGTAAATAAGGTTTTGATTCTTAAAGCTCTTATGAACGCCAATAGAAATTTCAACGTTTAGTTCAAGGTTACGGAGCATAGGTTTATTGCTACAGCGGCTAGTCGAGAAGAGCGCACATTGTTGGGTGAGAATATGGATACAAAAATGTCTAAAAATGGGGGAGGGGGAGGGGGGGTGAATAAACCTTTTTACCCTTAAAACAATTTGTAAAACATATTAGGTCCCATAAATGAAATTAGAGATTTTAAGAAGCGCGCAAGCAAAGCACAAAAACATGAGAGCTTGGAAGCATCTCAATGAATCAATTCACATGAATTAATACATGAGGTTACTGTGAGGTTAATTATTTCTAGTGCAAGTCACTTACAAGATAATCGAAGCCGCTTTAGATGAAGCAATTTAAAAACACTTTACTTAGATGTTCTTAACAAAGCATAATTGGCTTCATGATGATTCCACAAAATTGATACACCACAAACTTAAGCTTATACATTAAATAACTATAAGTACAATCTAACCTATATGGCATGCAATGAATGCAATTATACAATAGCAAATATGAATGAATGTTTTTAAAATAAAAGAGAAAATGGAAAAGGAAAAGACACACATAGATATATAGTGCTTCGGCGTTCATCCTTACTTTGCCCACTTCTCTCTTTAATGGATGACACCATCGAAACATAATCACGATCTTCCATTATTTTGATAAAATGATTACAGTATTTTGATTACAATGAACTATCACACGATAATTTCCTCTATTGATGCAGACACTAAACAACTTACAATAACAAAATCCCTCAAGGTCCTGATTCATTAACCTCGTTATCCATAATAACCTGCTCCAAGTATTCATGTGTGGTGATCCCCCTGACCCCACCGATTTCTTGTATGAGATATTTCTATTAACTGAGTGTATATCAGACAAATCCCAACTTAGTTTGCGAGCAATCTTTCTCCAACGCCACCAAAGAAGGACAACTTCTAACTCTGCCTTTCAGACCGTTGATACTTGATATTCCCAAAGTCTTCCTTGGAGTATATTGAAAACTCTCTTCTTAATAGATAATCAATAGCAAATTGCATTCAAGAAACGATACTTGCACTTGTTACACAGCAACCAACTTCTAACAAAAAGATTAGATACCTTAATGTACCACTAGTCTCCCTAACACTCAATATTTAGAGGAAGGTCCATAATCAATGGAAAAAGACTAAGGATGAAGATGATGGATACTGTAGAAAATCTCAACCAACCACTCAAAGTACAAGGTGTTAGTCAAGTAATTCAGTTTTTGTTAATGAAAAACACACACACATAAGGTTCTGTCAAGTTTATAAATGAATGGGTCTTGGTTCTTGATTGATATCAAGAACTTGACCAATCATAACAAGTTTGATCAACTCACTCTCTAATTCACACAAGTACAACAACAAAATTGCACGAGAATAAGATGCAACAAAAAATATAATGAATTGGCATGAATGCAATATCAAGAAGTTGGTTTTAGAGAAGAAGAGAAAACATTCATGGTGTAAGGATGAACACACTAAAAAGAGAAGATAAAATCACATTTTTGCCTCTATAGATTTTATCATAGGTTTCACACATTTGTTTCTTTCACCAAAAGAAACAACTATTTAAATAAGATATGGAAAATTGGATTTTAGATGTGTGATTCGAACCAGGAAGGATTTGTGATTCAAATCAATCCACATTAACTAATACATGAGGTTATTGCGAGGGTGATTGTTTCTAGTGCAAATCTCATACAAGATAATCAAAGCCTCTTTAGACTAAACGATTTAAAAACACTTTACTTAGATTTTCTTAACAAAACATATTTGACTTCATGATGATTCCACAAGATTGATACACCACAAACCTAAACTTATATATTAAATTACTATAAGCATGGTCTAACCTATATGGCATTAAATCAATACAATCTATATAATATATTAAATTTGAAACGGCAGATTATATTATGACACATTTTAACTTTTTTGATTCATTTGTGTCATATAATCCTATTATCCTATGTGGCACTTCCCCAAATTTATTTTCAAAAGGTCAAATACAATAGTTATTATCACTTATATGTCACGAATTCAACTCCTTGCAAAGACAAAAAAAAAATGCAATATTTATTCTCTATTAGAAGTTGCAAGTTCAACTCCTCACAAAAACAAAAATATTTGTAAATCTAAACACTAAATTTGAAATTAATATACATAAAAACTCAAACAATTAAAATCTCATTTTATTTTCTATTACGTGGATTTTTTGAATAAAAAAATAAATCAATTTTCAAATAATTCAATGAAAAGACTATGAGAGCTTATTAAATTCCTAAAAAAATAAAATTAAATAATTTTTATATTATTCGATTAAGAAATTATAAGAATTGATTTAATTCCTATAAAAATAAAAATAATTTTTAATCTCTTAATAAAAGTGATAATATTATTACTACTTAAACTGCTTACAAAAAAAGATAATAGATTATGTATAAACAATTATAAAAATACAACTCATTATATTTTTCATATACTAATCATTATTTTTATTTTTTCGTATCTGTTTTTTGTATCAATATTTTTTTAAATATAATTCTAAATTAAAAATCCGGTTATATGTTCCAAAGTTTTAACTTCAAGTATCTCATATCAATGTTAAAAAAGTTATCAAACAATTCTTTCAAATTTAACTTATAACTTTCAAATAGGCAAATAAATGCCTCAAATTATTTCTAAAATATTATTTTGAATTATAATTGTATATACATATTACAAAATTAAATCATAAATTTTTAACAATCATTTATAATTCATTACATAAAAATATCCAATAATGTATTGTTAAACAGTAAATAATTAAAATTGACGGGCTTACTCAATTGAATTAAATCAATGGTAGTTGTTGCAAATGAATGGTATAGTAAAAAACAGCAACACTTACCATATTTAAATACCAAAATTGTCATCCAACCGATAGAGACTCATTTAATAGTCATACTCAATTCCTTTCTAGACTACAAATTCAATATAAAATAGAAAGTTTTATCTAGGATTTTAATGTTGGCCTTTATGGATGGTTACATAGAGTAGAGTGTGAGTAGTTAGAATATAGAATGTTTTTCATCCATGAAATAAATAAGTACACACATTCTTAGAGATGTTGAAAGAAGGAAAGGAAATATTTAAAAAAATTATTGAAATTTTTTACACTTTTTTTCACATTTTAAAATTAAATTGTGATATCTTATTTGCATATCTATGATTCAAATATATTTCTTTTTAGTTTAACTTTTACTCTCGCTTTTTATCACCTTTGTCATATCATCTCAATTACAATTTTTTATAATAAACATAATCAAAATCTATATTTTATAGTGCCCCTAAAAAAATTCATCTAGTTATGCAATAATGCAATAGCAAATATGAATGAATACTTGCAAAATAAAAGAGAAAAAATGCACACACATGCATGCACGCACACAAGCATCCCTGTACGCGCACACACACATGCACACAAGCACCCATGGGCATACACACACACACACACACACACACACACACACACACACACACACACACACACACACACACACATATATATATATATATAAATATAACAACCCGTATAATATATATCTAGAATAATATCATACAAGTGTTAATAATTGGTACTGATCCAACATAAGTGCCTAATGACATCAATATATACACATGTCCAAACTAAAAACATCAATGGAACATGTTATACAATAGTGCCTAAACAATAAAAATCTAAGAATTATGTGCAATATCTTCATTGCACACAACTCCACAGCGGAAGATCTGAATAATTGCGTCCCTTGAAACATCCATAGACAACTTCTCTTAGATTCAACCTGCAAGGATTACCTGAAAAATAACAACAATAATAGGATGAGATGATAAACTTAGTGGGTTCTCCTATCCTATGGGTCCACTCGGCTCTACAGGGTTTTCTAAGCAATATTCAACTCATATCCAACTCAAGTTAACAAGGGAACGGAGACTTGAGCGATGAGGAAACTAACTCGCAATTGTATGGCAACATGCATCTGAGTTCTCATAACTCAACCACGATCATTATTCAGATCACGACACATCAATTCCCGAACGGACTTACGTCTAAGCCAGGCCCGATTCATGCATACTCGTATGATTTGACTTTCACGGTGGATATCGGGTCCTCTATGAGGCTTAATCCCCAGTTCAAGCAACCGTCACCCGTATGGGACTCTAACCCACCTAGGGTATCTTTCACCGTATGAGACTCCAACCCACCTAGGTGTCCACCTTTCCCCCATGTCCGCCATGGTTGGGGCTCAAACCCAATTGAGGCTGGAATCATCGGTCCCACATCCCAATTCTTACTCATATAAGCATACTAATAGAGATGTGTACCATCATAGAAAACACACACATTCTGAATACATGATCGGTTCCACAATCATCGTTTCCACGAACCATAACAAAATCCATCAATCACAGGTGACTTCATTCACCATAATACACAAATAATAACATGGCATGTTCCATACAATGCGTCTCCTTCTCAATCATGGCAACAATTCATCCACGACCTCCACATAGGCGTCGTACGAATGAATACCGTGTTCTCATACATATATCACACATGTTCCATAACCTAGATTATCTTTCTAAGTTATTAATCAAGTTATTCTCCTAGGTTTCCTCACTCATCTTCATAAGGTTTTTTTAATTATGTTATTTCACAATCAAACATATCAACAATGTTTAACATTTATCATAATATAATTCATAGAATTTGTAAGACACATAATATACTGTAACATGGTATAATAATGATAGTCTTTTACGTTATCTTTTTAACACATTCGTCCGCGTCCAAAACAGAGTTATAACACTCAATTAATTCATTAATCTATCTTAATCAAGATTTAGATTAACATTTATTCATTGCATAAGTATTCAACAACAAAATCCTTGGCCTAGTGGTAAGGCTTGTACCATACCAAGGAGGTCCTGGGTTCGACCCCCTAAACATTGTTCCTTTCACAATTAATCATGTGGTTAACCTCCATAATTTCAACAACAAAACACATAAACACCCAAAGACCACAACTTCAACAACAACATGACACCAACATATATCATGAATGAGAAATATAAACACAACAAGTTCATCACAAATTCTCACAAATCCTAACCCCCCCAAACATAAGTTATTTCCCCCAAATGATGATTCTCCATGACTAACAACTAATTGAGCATATGGGATATATTGAAATTCACCCCCGAATTTCCTTCACTCAACAAATAAACTCTTCTTCTATCAACGTCTTAGACGAACACCTGACTTCTCCTCGATTTCAACCTCTGACATACTCATTCTTCTAACCTCTCCTCCTTGGCAAACTTCTCTCTTGTGTCAACTCTCAATACTTCATAGTCTTAACCATATATAAACACAACAAGTTCATCACAAATTCTCACAAATCCTAACCCCCCAAACATAGGTTATTTTCCCCCAAATGCTAACTCTATCTAAGAACTCACCTTGTAGAAGAAGAAGATAAAGTTTGGTGAAGGTGAGAGTGAAAATGACATGATGATGGTGGTAAAGATGATGATTATCCATGGTTTTTATTTTTCTCCAAGCTCTTCTTTCCTCTTTCTCTCCTCTTCTTTCTTATCTTTCTTTCTTGTTCTTATCTCTTCCTTTTCTTTTTCCTTTATGATATCCCTCTTACCTACTTCTTCTTATCCTTTTCTTCTTCTTTTCAATCCCCACCACACAAAATACATATATAATATCAAGTAGTAATAAAAATATCCCAATTGATATTTTATCTTCCAGTACCAATTGACCAATTATTAATGTTATCAAAAATGTCCTCTCTTGTATTTATTAATATTGGTCTGTCTCTTTTATTAATAATTAATCTCTTCAGAGTTCACTGGTTACTCTATTGGTCCCAACTGATAACACTTAGAGCACATAGGAGCTCTAATTGTTACAATTGATAATAGATAGAGTACATAGGAATTCAATTGGTCTTGACTGACAACTAATTGAGCATTTAAGGGAATATGGGATATTACATTCTCCCCCCCTTAAATTGAAATTCGCCCCCGAATTTCCTTCACTCAACAAATAAACTCTTCTTGTATCAACGTCTTAGACCAACACCTGATTTCTCCTCGATTTCAACCTCTGACATACTCATTCTTCTAGCCTCTCCTCCTTGGCAAACTTCTCTCTTGTGTCAACTCTCAATACTTCATAGTCTTAACCATATCCTTATTGCAATATTGGATTAAAGTTTAACTTTGCTCCCACTTAATTCATCTGATATACCGCTCTACATCAGTTGGTCACTTTCCTCCCAGAAATCACAACTTCCCTTCCTTGCACTAAGTTACCCAAAACATAATTATGACACCTTTTTTTAATTTGGATAATCAACACTCTTCAACCCTCCACGAGACAATTTACTGATTCCTTGACTCCATGCCATACTTACGACCCTTCTCTTATAAATCCTTCAGTAATTGTGACAACCGTTTAATCCATCAAGTGATATCCTTATCATTTTCACTTGGTCTGATATTATATGCTGCAAGTCTTTACTCCCACTGTTTCACTTCTTTCGTACTACTCCAATAAGATAGCACCATTAACATGAGATTGTCTTACTCTCATTCTTATGAGTAGTTATCCCTTCAATCCTCATAATCTTGATTGATATCTTTCATCCATCACCTCCAATATGATACTCCGATTCCAACAGTGGAACACCTGGGATTCCTAAGCACCACTGATTAGCTAACAGTCTACATATAAGATCATGCCTATCCTCTAGAGTGCTCACCAAGACCACAACTTCAACAACAACATGACACCAACACATATCATGGATGAGAAGTATAAACACAACAAGTTCAGTACAAATTCTCACAAATCCTAACCCCCCAAACATAGGTTATTTCCCCCCAAATGCTAACTCTATCTAAGAACTCACCTTGTAGAAGAAGAAGATGAAGTTTGATGAAGGTGAGAGTGAAAATGACATGATGATGGTGGTAAAGATGATGATTCTCCATGGTTTTTCTTTTCCTCCAAGCTCTTCTTTCCTCTTTCTCTCTTCTTCTTTCTTCTATTTCTTTCTTGTTCTTATCTCTTCCTTTTCTTTTTCCTTTCTGATATCTCTCTTACCAACTTTTTCTTATCCTTTTCTTCTTCTTTTCAATCCCCACCACACAAAATACATATATAATATCAAGTAGTAATAAAAATATCCCAATTGATATTTTATCTTCCAGTACCAATTGACCAATTATTAATGTTATCAAAACTGTCCTCTCTTGTATTTATTAATATTGGTTTGTCTCTTTTATTAATAATTAATCTCTTCAGAATTCACTGGTTACTCTATTGGTCCCAACTGATAACACTTATAGCACATATGAGCTCTAATTGTTACAATTGATAATAGATATAGTACATAGGAACTCAATTGATCTTGACTGACAACTAATTGAGCATTTAAGAGAATATGGGACATATATATATATATATATATATATATATATATATATATATATATATATATATATATGGCGTTCATCCTTGTTTTGCGTACTTCACTCTTCAATGTATGACGCCATCGAAACATAATCACGGTCTTCCACTATTTTGATAAAATAATTATAGTATTTTGATTACAACGAACTATCACACGATAATTTCCTCTATTGATGCAGACACTAAACAACTTACAATAACAAAGTCCCTCAAGATCCTGATCCAATAACCTCACTATCCATAATAACCGCTCCAGGTATTTGTGTGTGGCGGCCCCCCTGATCCCACCGATTTCTTGTCTGAGCGATATTCATTAACTAAGCGTATATTAGACAACCCCTAACTTTGTGTGCGAGCAATCCTTTTCCAACGCCATCAAAGAAGGACAAATTCCAACTCCGCCTTACAAACCATTGATACTTGATCTCGCCAAAGTATTCCTTGGAGTATATTGAAAACTCTCTTCTTGATAGATAACAAGTAAATAGCAAACTGCATTCAAGAAACGACACATGCACCTGTTACACAACAACCAACTTCACACAAAAACATTAGATACCCTAACATACCACTAGTCTCCTTTAACACTAAATCTTTAGAGGAGGGTCCATAATCAAAGGAAAAAGACTTATGATGAGGATGATGGATAGTGCTAGAAAAGCTCAACCAACCATTCAAATTACAAGGTGTTCCTAGCACTCCAAATAGAGTTGAGCAAGAAGATACAAGCATATTTGATCACTAGAAAGCTTTTAGGAAATCTACTTGCAGAGTAGGTTTGAATTACCTTAGCAGAGCTTGAGATATGATAGTTAAGATTGAGAATCTTACCAAGTCATTGCTATTTAATAATGGCATAAAAGACATAAAAGACTTCAACTAACTTATAAATGCAAAATAACATAAAATACATTTACTACATAACTATTTTATTTTATTAAAATAAATTATAAAGGAAAAAAATATGTTTTTGTTAAAATAATAAGGATAAAAGTGGAAGAAAAATTGATAAGCTATCAGCTAAAATCCTAAAATGCTATTTAAAATAACGTTTGGAAAATAAGCTATAAACTAGTAAAAACGCTACAAGCTCATGATGAAAATATACCAAACATATATAAATTGTCATATAAATACAAAGTGATTAAAATGATTGTTTTGTATCCTTCGAATAGGAATCGGGTGAAACTGGATGTTAACGGAGCGTTTAAAGACAATATGGGTTTTGGTTCTAGGGGAGTGATCAGAGATGAGAATGACCGGTGGGTTTGCGAGTTTGCAATAAACATGCAAGAAGTCATTTTAAGAAAAACCGTGGTAGTCATGGAAGGATTTGTCCAGGATTGTCAAGAACCAATCCACTTCCTGCTTTCATAAAAGATCAAAAGAAAGATTCTACCACACCTAGAGCTATTACTCGATATCACACAAAGTTCATACTAACACAATTTAATTCTTTTAACCTAGCTATGGGATCAACCATATTCCTAGAAAGTAGAAACATCCACTGGTCAAGTCAGTTTATCAGTAGCATCATAAAAGTCAGACAAGGAAATTATGATAGAATCAATCTAACCTCCTTGATAGGGTGTCCAGGCAAAGGTATCATAAGCCCAGAAGGGTAGGGGTAGTTAACCGTTGCCAAATAACTATATGCAGACTCTAACCAATCTAATAAATCGCCAATGCTCTTTAATTTCCTTCAAGCCGTTTAACTAAATCAACACACTTGAAATATATTAGATATTATTACAATTCACAGTCATATAATGCAGAAATAGAGACACAATTATTAGAAAAATGTCTTACTGACAAAAGTTGAATGTTTTGGTCAGAAATTCAAGGCCATCACTTGTTTGACCCTTAAATTCTATTTCATCCCATGACTGTTTTATATAGTTAAATCATGTGGAACTTTCACGCCATTGATACAAACGAAGAGACTAAAATCGTTAGTGCAATAAACAAATTTATAGTACGTACAACAAACATAACAATGAATGACGACAACCTCACTTGCGTACTAACTAACCTTAAAACCATTGGAAACAATGTCATAGAAAGTTTCTAGTGGCACAATGTCTTCAAACTGAAGAATTGGAGTTAAAGATGCTTATGCTCCAATAGCAATATAAGGATACTTTAGTCTCATCCATGTTGCTAACATTGTTTCATAGAATGTCCAGACAACTCATAAATAAATCAACAAACCTTCATCAGCATAACACCTCATATTAAGTAAGAATCAGGTTCTTTTGATGCTTAACTTCATCGGATACCTCAGGAAAAGTATTCTTCATTTGGATAAATTTGTGAACAACATCAAAGATGAGCCTTGGCTAAAGACATCTTATTGTTTTAGGTTGTAGGTATAGTGTGAGTTTTGTTTCTTATTAAAGTCCCACATTGATTTTTTAATAAATGTAGTTAGTGTTTATATATCTCATCAATACTATTACTTTCAAATTTGAATATTTGGCTAGTACTGAAATGAGATTGACTTAAAGTCCAAGTTATTTCTCAAAATTTTAATTAACTAATTTCTAAAAAAAACTTAATTAATTAATTATAATAAAAAAATATTAAACAATAAATCATCTTAATCATCATTAAAAAAATATATTATTCTAGTATATGTTCCACATGAGAGAATGAGAGAAATAAAATATATTAAACATCTGTATCATTTAAAAGTATATTAAACAATAAATAATTCAAACCATAAGAGAAAAGAAACATGTGGTTCGGTTTAGTTCGGTTGAATTTTAAAAACCAAACCAATGTGGTTTGCGTTGGTTCGGTTTTTTACAATTTTTTTATTGAATCATACATACATCTATAGAGAACAACATAACTTTGTTTTAGTCATTCATACATTACCAAATAACAACAAAACTCATCATATTTATACAAAAACTTCTCATTCAATATACAAATATAAGATTAGACAAAAGTGGAATAAAAAACATAAAATAGTAGCATAAAACAATATAAAAAATATTATAATAAAAAATGAAAAAATGTAGGAGATGAGAGATTAGAGAACATGAAAAAAAAAGAACTTAAGAAATGCGAGATTAGAGAAGAAAAATATGATAAAAACGTAATTGGAAGAGAAAACAATAACATAAAAATGAGAAAATGAAAAATAAGAATATAAGATACTAGATATTAGAGATAAGAGGTGAGATGTAAATGGCAAAGAAGATGAGAAAATGTGCGATACTACTAGGAGATATTTGAAAGTTGAAACTAAAACCCTAAGTGTGAGTAAGAGAATATTTATGAGGTTATCATAATAAGTTTGGGTTTTGGGTTGGATGTGTGATAAATTAAGTTTGGGTTGGATGTGTGATAAATTAAGTTTGGGTTGTAACATAATGCGGTTTGGTTTGGTTTAGTTCGGTTTGTAAAATACAAACCGTAAACCAACCCGAGCCACGCGGTTTTGTTAAAAAATGACCCAAACACATCCGAACCAAATACATTTTTTTGGGGTTTCGATTTGGTTTGCGATTTTCTATTAGGTTGATTTGGTTTTTGACACCTCTAATGACTGTCACCTATGCAATAGTGGAGGAGACCAAAAAGAATTCAAAGACCATCAAAATTAAGAGAGCAAAATAACTGGTTTTATAATAGGGATATCAATTGTTTAAAACGTCCAAACTAGGGGTACTAAAAGTGCATTTAAGACTAAAAACTAAAATATGAAAAACTATTGTACTATAAGAAATCTCATTTTTGTTAGAGGATAAACCCCTCACAATATCAAAGGCCACTTCACAAAGTTAAATTTTACGAGGGGTCAAACCATCACGCTACAAACGTCATCACAACTTTTTTGTTGAAGGATTAATCCCTTCCAGAGTTGCTGGAAATTAATCCCTCACAAAATACTATAGGCTAGCAAACTAAATTAACTAGCACGTAGAGAAACATGTAATAGTCAAAGGTGCAACATATTGGTGATGTGACATATTTTTGTTAAGAGTTAAACCTTAACAAACTAGTAAAACTTTTTGATAGGTGTAAACCCTTTGCAAATTGTAAAAAATTATATAAAAAATATAAAAATATAATTATAACTTTATTATAATAAAAAATAAAAATAAAAATAATTTCAATTTTTTATAATAATATAATTATAATAAATAAACATTACAATTAATATTATAGTAATATAATTACTAATATTTTTCACATTCTTTTTTAATTATTATTGATAATAAATAAACTAGTATACTAAAGTAGTATCTTAAAGTAATTTATTCTTGTAAAAATTTTACTTACTAACTTATATTCTAACAAATTAATAATTTAAGTTTTTTAAACATATACTAATTTATTTAAGAATTATTTTAATAAAATAGTTAATTTATATTATTTTTTCAAAAAATCTATATTTCTACATATATATATATATATATATATATATATATATATATATATATATATATATATATTAACTTTTTTAAAAGATTATTTTATAAATAAAATATACACATTGTTTTTTCAAAATTTAATTCTTGTTGTGAAGTAGTTTACAATACATGTTTCTTGTAACATTGATTTTATCTTAAGCCTAACCATCACAACTCTCAAATCTTAGATAAATAAAAGTTTACACACCATTTAACATGACTAAAGCATCCATTGCATTTAAGAACTCTCTTATTTTTAACATTGAACCAAATTAAGGGTGTTCGCGGTGTGGTTTGGGCGATTTTGACGCTAAAAATCATCCGAACTACAAGAGAGAAAACATGTGGTTCGATTTAGTTCGGTTGATTTTTAGAAATAAAATTGAACAAAACCAACCAAACCAATGTGGTTTTGGTTGGTTCGGTTGGTTCGTTTTCTTACAAGATTTTTGTTGAGTCATACATATACCTATAGAAAACAACACAACTTTATGTTTAGTCATTCATACATTATCAAATAACAACAAAACTCATCATATTTATACAAAAGCTTCTCATTCAATATACTAAAATAAGATTAGACAAAAGTGGAATAAAAAACATAAAATAGTAACATAAAACAACATCAAAAATATTATAGTAAAAAAGAAAAAAAAAATGTAGGAGAGGAGAGATTAGAGAATATGAAAAAGAAAGAACATAAAAGATGCGAGACTAGAGAAGAAAAGTGAGATTAAAACGTAATTGAAATAAAAAACAATAATATAAAAATGAGAAGATGAAAAATAAAGAATATAAAAAAGGAAAGATTAGAGATAAGATGTGAGATGTACATGGCAAAGAAGATGAGAAGAATGCATGATACTACTAGGAGAGATTTTAGAAGGTTGAAACTAAAATCGTACGTCTGAGTAAGATAATATTTATAAGGTTAAAGCATGATAGGTTTGGGTTTCGGGTTGGATGTAGGATAAGTGAAGTTTGATTTGTAACATAATATAGTTTGATTTGGTTTAGTTAGGTATGTAAAATACAAACCGCAGACCAAACCAAACCGTGCGGTTTTGTTAAAAAATGACCTAAAGACATCTGAACCAAATGCGATTTTTTATGGTTTCGGTTTGGTTTAGTTTGATTTACAATTTTTTAATGAGTTGGTTCGGTTTTGAACATCACTAAACCAAATTATTAAGTAGTGCGGTTTAAGGTTGAACCTGTTAGACCATCTGATCCGACTCGGTTTTGAAAACATTAACTCGAATTAAGCCCTTACCCCCTCTCCATAATTGATGAAATCCTCTATGTCTCCTTGGAATCCATCTTCAACTCCCTCAAATCCATCCCCAAAATTGTTCTTGGTCGAGGTATGGTTGTTACACTTGTTTAGTTTTATTTGCATTCTGTTAATGTTACATTTTGTTTACGTGTTTACCTTGTGATTGATCATATAACATTATCAAAAAGATCATGGTAGTACTGAACTATTCTGCATAACTAGGTCAATGTAATATGCTTTAGTGTGATTTCTGCTCATTTTGGTATGTTTTGTATAGAATTCAGATAGCGTAGTTGTAACACCAGTTGAACTCTAGTGTTGTTGGTACAAATTTTTCAAAGGGAAATTGTTACTGCCTTCAATCCAAACCCAACTTGGAAATAACTCATTGGATCTTAAAGTTAGCAAACTGGCTCTCATCGGTATTCACCACCCACGGACGCACTGGGCCGCTTGCTCTGTGTGAGTCATTTTGTTTTTGGTTCACTGTTCTACTACCTATTGCTCTCGCAAGTCTCAAATGCTCTTTGTATTTGCGTTCCAACTGTATGAACCATTATTTGTGCCATCTATTTATCTCTTAAAATTATGTTAATAATGTTGTCTTGTTGCTCGCTGCTGCCATCTTTCCACAATCAGAAAATAAAATGTAACAAATTTAGTTGTACAGTTTTTTCAAAGGGAAGTTGTTATTGCAAATTAAATTTATTGATTTTGTTTAAGTACTTTGTCCAAGCTCAGCTAAGATTAGAAATAAACAAATATGGTCCTCATGCTCTATGTTTTACTTAGATATTTTTATTATTGTGATTTTAAATATGGAAAGTTGTTCACAGGTCATACCTATATTGGTTCTATGTAACATAATAATTTTTGAACCGTGTTACTCATTCCCAATAAGTGTTTATATATTTGGTTTTGCTGTTATGGAATGTCATTTATTGTTTGCATTGTTGTTGCATGACGGGTCTCCCCTATATCGTTGGATATTGTCCATTAATTTGTTGTCATTCTTGTTAAACAAAAACATTGGATATGGGGTTTTTGAGGAGATTGTTTTGTAGAATCCAAAATCTAATAAATTATTGGATGCTTCGCATCGTTATACTCCATTTTATGTCTCTTTGTGGTAGTTTTACTGGTTTCAGGTGTAAGCAAGAATACTGGAGGAATCGCCAAGGGAATCAGACGTTCAGGGCATGTCGGAAGAGGAAATTGAAGGACACAGTAGCCCTGACACGGCGACCCGTGTTTCCCAAGACGGCCCGTGTCAGGAGAGGAGAGTCAGGGAACTAAAATAGGGAGCTGACATGGGTGCCCGTGTCAGCCTCCTTGGAAGGAACGTGTCAGCCCTTGTTTCCAGACAGCCAACACGGTCTGTCGTGTTTCCTGACACGGCCAGTGTTGGCTTGGACACCTCATTTTCCAGTTTTTGATGTATTTTGGCACAACTGATCCCGAAGGGCATTTTGGACTTTTGCTACATCAAATTAGTGATCATGAACTATTTAGGGGATTTTTGAATACGGAGAAGAGAACTTTTACACGTTTACAGATTTGGTACGATTAAGATTGAAGTGATCAAGAGCGGCGAAGAACGGAGGTCTTTCAAGAGAGGATGCGATTGAAGATCAGCGGAATTCCCATACTTTTGTAATGTCTAAATTTTATTTTGTATCTTATTTGAATAATATGAGAGACTAAACCCCCCAATGCCAGGGGGTGTCCCTGAATTGATCGTGTAATGACTCTGAATTGATAATTTCCTTAATATATTATGTTTGTTGTTAATTTCACTATGCAATGTTCGTAATGCTTTCTTTAGCAGAAAAATTAAGATTGTTGTATGGTTAACAATTAGAGGGATTGCAATTGTGTCATACCCCAAAATTTGCCTGTTAATTTTTATGATAAATTGATTCATGCATGACATTCATTTCACATTTGCATTCATTCATTAGCATACATTCTCATATAAATTATAAATTTTAATTTGTTTATTATGTGAAACAGATATAAAAAATAATAATAATTTTGGTTATCTGTATGATATAAATAAATTATATATATATATAAATAAAATAGTTTTAATTTAATGATAAATAAAAATAGATTTGAATTTTAATTGTATAATTAAAATTTTAAATTAATTATATTTGTTAAAGCTCATTAAATTATAATAACTATTTTTTATAATTTAGTGACTCATGTTCCATTTATTCATTATTTATAAATAGTATTTATTTAGTAATTCACGTTTTTTACTTAATAAAATTTATTTATAAGAGTAACATTTTTTTAAAAGCCCATAAATTATAAAATAATCTTGGTTGATATAAGTAAGAATAATTTTAATTTTTTTTTAAATGATGAAAGTAAAAATAGAAATAGGTTTAAATTTTAATTCAATTATGTAACTAAAATTTAAATTAATTTTTATTTAAATTATTCATTATTTATAATAATATTTGTATTTAATAAATATTTAGCAAGGTTAAACCCTAACTCTCCTAAAGTATAGGAAGGGATCCAAATATTTAGCAAGGTTAAACCCTAAAGTATAGAAAGGGATCCAAATATTTAGCAAGGTTAAACCCTAATCCACACCATTATAAATACTTCATATGGCTGCCGCGAGAGGGAGGACGAAAAAGAGGAGAGATACAGCAGAAGAAGATACACAAGGCAAGGCAGAAACAAGAAGATTCATGGACAGGGAAAAGAGAAGCAACCATAAAGCACTCATAGCCTGAATAAGAATAACACACATACAGTGAGCAAGCTAGAAGAATCAAATCCCCAGTAAGTGTTCATTATGGAATTTGCATCCAGCATGATTACCTTGCAATACTCCTTAATTCATGCATGAATAATATTAGTTTAATATATATATTGAGATGATGTATTCATGGTTTGGTGGATGTTGATATTGTTTTATTCAAGTATGCATTTGTTCTTGATATGTCATAGCATGTTGGAGAAATTCTGTTTGCATAACTAAAGAATTATATCTGCCATTTAATTATTATTATTATATGAGTGTTGTTTCTAGCATGATTATGTTTATTTCACATGTTGTTATTACATAATAATGATGATGATGATATAATATAAATCCTTCGTTGTCTTTAACATGTATGTGTAAGGTTTGTTTTATCATTATCACTTGCAGTAAAGAGAACTAATACATGAGTAAAATAATATAAGCTTCTTGATTTGTGCATGGCTATTTTTATTATTGCATGATGATTACATATGATCTTATTTTATGTGTGTGGTTTGATATAAGATGAAGTTACAGGTTTGTTGTATTCACATGAAAGAAACAGCATGAGAAAAAAATAAAGTAGCTTACCGTAAGAGAGAAAAATGTAACATGCATGGTGGTGTTGTGTCAAAATGGAAAAATCCATGTAGAATTAATATATATTTTAATGAAGGCGAATAAATAATGAATGGACTAACATGGCTTGTTGGTAGCTCCCCCTCATTGCGACGTAGAGGTCTTGGATCCGAGCCCCCAAGACCTATTTTTTAGCTTTTCAGTGTTTTTACTATGTTTACTCCCTTTCCACTATAATTTAATCTAGTTTATTAATTAAATTTTCATACATCACTTAATTAATTAAAATGGGCTATTTTGAATAATAAAAATCTAATTATATTTTTTTCCTCTTTTCTTTTAAAATTTCTATCAATTTAGTCTAAGTTTTTCCATAAATTCATAAAAAAAAAAGTTTCTATTATTATAGACTAAAAATATTCTTAATTCATTCTTAAATTTAGTTTATTTATTTCATTTATCATGATGTAATAGATTTAATTAGGATTTTTTTTTATTTCTTTCTTTTTTAGTTTAATTAGGTTTTATTATTTTGTATGCCCTTTTAATTTTGTACTCGTTAATTAAGATTTAGATATTTTATATCCCCTTTTAAATTATGTATCCCATCCCGAAGCCATATTTTATATCCCCTTTTAAATTATTTCCCTTCCATCCCGAAGCCATATTTTATATCCCCCCTCACTACAACGTAGAGGTGGAAAGATAAATAATCGAACTTAGATAAATTAATTCAAGATAATATATCATTTCCACACTTGCACCTCTAGGGTAACCCTCTCTTTGTTGCCTTACGATATTACGGTCATGTCCCGCGAATGTGGCGATACCCTTAGCAAAGACCCTTTCGATTAAATCATCATCATCCCTAAACAGATAAGTCATAGTCTAAATCATCATCATCCCTAAACAGATAAGTCATAGTCCCTTCGATCAAAAGGTCAATGTCCCTACAAGATAAATCATAGTCCCTCGGACGTTGCCTTCGAATATATGACCTTGTCCCTCGAACGTTGCCTTCGAATATATGACTTTGTCCCTCGATGACCCTTCGTTGTAGCCTACGATTAAATGATGGTCGTCCCTTCGAATGCTAAGGTATCCTTACAAATGTTGCCTTCAATGACCAATCGACGACCCCACGATGTCCCTTTACATCCAAAGGATAAGACTACTTATTTCTCAATAGTAAGGACAGTTTTACCCTCCTAAGGATAGAAAATACCTATAAAGACCTTGGTTAGGTAGAACTCTTAAATGCTTGCTCACAGCTTAAAATACTTTTCACACCTCACACTTTTCATAACATCTTTTAGAAAATCACCACTTGGTATACATTCGCACTAGAATCATCGCCGAGTTATATTTTTCTAAACATCTTTCAAAATCAAACGAGATAAACACTTTGTATACATTTGTACAAGAATCATTACAAAGTTAAACTCTCATTTCAAAATATTTTCTAAACACACCACATTTCTCAAACACTTTCTCAAACAAGGAAAACATAAGTGAGTTAAGCAATTAAGAGCCCATGGATAACCATGGATACAAAGGGTGCTAACACCTTCCCTTTGTATAATGTACCTCCCGAACTCAAAATATAATTCTTTTCCGCCTTTCCTTATTGGATAAAAGAAAAGTCGGTGGCGACTCTTGCTATCCGCAACATTGCTTTTCAAAGCAAAAACACAAAGTCAGTTCACCGTATCACAGAACTGACGACTCTGCTGGGGAATCTTGAAAAGAGAGGTTACCTTAAAGATAAGATCACTTATGTTTTCGAATTGTTTCTTTGTCTGATTTACTTTTAAGGGATTGTTTGGGTATTCTATGCTTGAGTGAAAGATCCTACACCCGGATCTAGTGTACCTTAGGTAAGTAGCAAGAGATCATCGCGATTGTCCGGCGTATACTGGAATGGTTAAAATGATGGCTACGGTTAATGTGACACTTTGGATGTCCTGATGTTCCTCATGTTTACTTGAGGAAAAATTTGGCGTCTGCGTGGTGTCATCAAAGCATTAACCAGACCTTTAGAACCCTAATTGACTCATCCTAGCCATTAGAAAGTAGTGAGATAATTGACTTCGGTTCCGACTGGGGTTGGTTGATACTCGATACTACACTCTTTGAGATTGGACTTTAGGGAAATTTTGGTCAACCGCTTGGTGTTGCACTGAAGTGGACTTAAGGAAAGGTCAATGATTTGAGATCCTTCTAGAACCCGGTTACTATTCTAGGACAGGTTGAACCAACCAAACTTCAGTGGGGAGGGTACTTACCTATGGAACTCATGCAAGCCTTAAAACCTAGGAATGATTGTGGTGTGACTTGTTTGTGCTTGTTACTTACTTGATATCATAACATCATAACATCATGACATCATGGCATTGTACTAACCATTTCGAGGACTTAGGGATTTAACTTTGCTCTGTTTTGTAGGGCTATGGCTTCCAGGAAGACCATCCGGATCAATTTTGTAGCGACCTCTCCTCAACTCAAGGATTTAGTGTCAGAACTTCCCGATCATGCTCAGTTCATCAAGAAACATGGTTATCTCCTCAATTTAGTTACCACCGGTTTCAAGGAAGATATGATGAGAGTTCTATTCCAGTTCTTCGATCCTAAACATCATTGCTTCACCTTCCCAGATTATCAGTTGGTACCCACATTAGAAGAATTTTCCAGGTTGCTTGGGATACCTATCCTTGATCAAACACCTTTCAGTGGTTTAGAAAAGATTCTGAGGTCTGAAGAGGTTGTCGCGGCTTTACACATGACAAAGTCCGACATTGAAACTAATTGGGTAACAAGAAGTGAAGTTAAGGGTTTACTTGCCAAATTTCTGATAAATAAGGCCCGAGAATTCCTAAAAGCTATGAGTGTCCATGCTTTCGAAGATGTTCTAGCATTACTAATATATGGTTTGGTGCTATTGCCTAATCCGGATCAATTCATAGACATGAATGTTGTTAAGATATTTCTCACTCATAACCCTGTGCCCACCTTGCTTGGAGACATTTTGCATTCCCTTCACACTCGTACTATGAAAAGGCAAGGGACTCTCATGTGCTGTGTACCTTTATTATCTAGGTGGTTTATTTTGCACCTTCCTCAATCAGTCTTGAAGAATGAGCAAAATTTGAAATGGTCTCAAAGGATAATGTCGCTCTCCCATTCAGACATCCATTGGTGTCCCCAACCCAAAGAAAATGTTATCATCATTGACCGTTGTGGAGAATTCTCTAACGTACCACTCCTGGGGATAAGATGAGGTATTACTTATAATCCTGCTTTAGCCCTACGTCAATTTGGTTATGCTCGAAGAGATGATCCACATGAAATAATTATCCAAGGCACTGTGTTTGACTATGACAACGACTCTCAAGGTCTCCATCAAAGGTTTGTACGAGCTTGGGGCATGGTGAAAAGAAGTACTTTAGGACAGAAAAACTCTATTCCCATTGAACCTTATCTCAGATGGGTACGCGCCAGAGCTCGTGAGCTTATCATGCCATATCTTGCAATTGGACCTCTGATTGTTGAACCCAAAGTTGAAGGAGGTACCCCTCAGATCATTCCTTATCCAGATATGCCTACCAATGTTGAAGAATTGAAGAAATCTTGGATCCAGTTGAGAGAGGAAAGGGATACTTTTGAAGCTCAGTTCTATGCTGAAAGGAAGAAAGTATTAGAGATCACCAGCCAGCTTAATAAGGAACGAAGTCTCAATGCATATCTCCGCCCAAAAAGAAGTCGTCCCTGGGAGACTTGAGCTTTCATTTTTTCTTGTAATGAACATTGATTAAAGAAATTATTAATAAAAGTTCCCCTTTTTGGTGGTTTACGCAAAGTTAAATTCCAAAAGTCCTTGAAAACATTTCATACATTGCATAACATAACATAACATTGCATAACAGGTACTCTAAAGGATCAATGTTCTCACGGTCTTCCTCTCAAACAAAAAATGGCCCTCGAACAAACTGTCAAGGATCTCCAGGCTCAGAATGCTCAATTCCAGGAGATGATCTTGAACTTATCCGAGGGGCAGGAGGAACTGAAGACTCTATTGCTTGAGAAGAAGAAAGACAAGAAATCTGTGAGTTACATTAACCCGGGAAGAAGGCTTAAAGGACAGGCTCCAGGAGTCAAGATTGGAATTCCGAAGGATAAAGAAGATGAGACAGAAAATGATTCGGAAGATGAGAATGCTGATCCCTTCAACCCTGAGGACGACTATGAAAATTATGAAAATGAACAGTACTCTCAGAAAGATGATAAGTATAAGTTGCTGGAAGAACGTATGCTAGTTATGGAGGGTCAGAAGGCGCCCGATCTGGATTTCAAAAGCTTAGGTCTGGTCTCTGATGTGGTCATTCCTCGCAAATTCAAGGTCCCCGCTTTCACTAAGTATGTTGGTGCGTCTTATCCTCAGATGCATCTGAGAGCTTATGTGAGAAAGATCCAGCCGTATACCACTGATAGGAAGCTATGGATCCATTTCTTCCAAGAGAGTCTGTCTGGCACACAGTTAGAGTGGTATTATCAGCTCGAGAGCTCTAACATCCGCACCTGGACTGATTTAGCGACAACTTTCTACAAGCACTACCAGTATAATTCTGAATTAGCGCCTACTCGGCTACAGCTGCAGAATATGACTATGGGCTCTAAAGAAAGCTTCAAAGAATATGCTCAAAAATGGAGAGACTTGGCTGGCAGAGTCAAACCCCCTATGACTGATCGAGAATTAGTGGACATGTTCATGGGTACACTGACTGGCCCATTCTACAGCCATCTATTGGGAAGTTCCTCATCGGGTTTCACTGAACTTATATTGACGGGTGAACGTGTTGAAAGCGGCATTCAAAGTGGAAAGATACAGGCGGCTACCTCTGCAAGCACCAAAAAGTCCTATCAGGGGAAGAATGAATCAAATGCTGTGTACGGTCAAAGGGGTCATAACAAGAAAAATCGTGACCATACTGTTGGAGTAGTTACAATTACAGCACCGCCATCTCAAAACTTCCAACACAGACAAGACAGGCCAAGAAGGCAGTTTACCAAGATCAATATGACTTTAGCACAAGCACTGTAGGGTATGCTAAAAGCAAATTTAATTACCCTCAAAGATCCTCCTGCAAATCCCAACACTACTTCTCCTCGTTATAATCCCAATGCCAGGTGTGCATATCACTTCGATAGCCCCGGGCATGATACAAACGATTGTTGGTTGTTGAAGAATAAGATTCAGGATATGATCGACGCTGGAGAAATTGAATTTGATCCTCCGGAGACTCCTAATGTCATCACTGCTCCTATGCCTAATCATGACAAGACTGTTAATGCTGTGGATGACAATTCTCACGTTACTAATGTAACTGACTTAGCATCTCCTCTCCCGATCATCAAGAAGAATTTATTGCAAGCTGGTTTATTTCCAGGTTGTGCTGAAAATTGCGATCTCTGTATACTCCGACCCAATGATTGCTTGAAGTTGAGGAATGGTATTCAACGGCTGATGGATGATCGTACAATTCTCTTTGAAAAGATTCCTAAGGTGGAAACCCTATTGAAGAAATATCTGTGATTGCTAGGGCCAAAGTTCCAGTGAAGATTACCGCTACTAGAGTGCCTGTGAAGATTACTGCTGAGCCCAAGGTAGCTCCCCTAATTATTACTGCACCTGGCCCAGCACCGTATTCCTCAAGCAAAGCCATTCCGTGGAATTATGGAGGTGATGTTTACATCCACGACATAAAGCAAGATGATAATTCTGCTAATCCTAATGACGTTGACATTGTTGGGACTAGTAAAATTACTCGAAGTGGAAGGATCTTCTCTTCAGAAATCTCACCTCCCGCCCCTAAAACCCGAGGAAAGGGACCAATAATCAATCCTTCTCAGTCAAAGACACCAGTTGAAGTTACTACCGAAGATGTTGCCAAGCAGGAAATGGAAGAAATGCTGAAAATAATTCGTAAGAGTGATTTTGATGTGGTAGAACAGCTGGGGCATACTCCGTCTAAAATTTTGATGTTATCCTTGTTGTTATCTTCTGAATCTCATGCCAATGCGTTGATAAAATTCTTGAAGACCACTCATGTACCTCAGGAGACATCTGTCGATCAGTTAGAAAATTATGTTGCTAACTTGGCTGTTGATAATGGCATAGGCTTTTCTGATGCTGACCTGACACCAGCAGGAAAGAATCACAATAAAGCTCTGCATATCTCCATTGAGTGTAAGGGGATCACCTTGTCTCATGTGTTGATCGACAACGGCTCTTCTTTGAATGTGCTACCGAAAGTTGTGCTCGATAAGCTTGACTGTAAAAGCATTGAACTGAAACCTAGTGACGTTGTGGTGCGTGCTTACAATGGTGTGAAGAGTGTTGTCCATGGTGAAGTGGTTCTCCCTATCAAGATAGGACCTCAAGTCTTCAACACTACCTGTTACGTAATGAACATTCGTCCTGCCTATTCCTGCTTGTTGGGACGCCCTTTGGATCCATGGGGCAAGTGTTGTAGATTCGTCTCTCCATCGAAAGCTGAGGTATCCAATAGAGGGCAAGATTGTCACTGTGTGTGGAGAAGAAGAGTATATTGTCAGTAGTGTGCATACCTTCAGATACGTCGAGATGGATGGTGAATTCTTTGAGACTCCTTCTCAGTCATTTGAAGTAGTTCCTCCGACCAGTCATGTCCTTAAGTCAACTTCCCGTGTGCCCAAGGTTATTCGTGCTCCTCCTGCTATGATTTCTCTGAAAGATGCTCAAGTTGTGGTTGAAGATGGTGGTCGTACTGGCTGGGGTCAACCGATCGATGTACCGTACAAGTCTGGTAAATTTGGCCTGGGGTTTAGCTCTGAAAAGATAGTCAAAGATCAGATTAATGCTGTAGAAGATGTTGATAGCAATTGCGACTTGGATGGCTGGATTTTCCCAATAAATGGTGACGGACTCAATAATTGGAAGGCTGAAGACACTATCCCGATTTCCTTTAGTCAGGAGTAATTATTATTGCTTATTTTAGTGTTTCAAATTTTGTAATTTTTATTATGAACAATTGAACTTCTTAAAGCATTGTGTCTATGCCCGGGGCACAATAGCTAATTTGTTAAGGGTTTTGTCATTTTCATAAGCATATTCACATTCAATAAATCAATGGACTTTTTGCATTCAAATATTGCGCTCTTTATCTTTCCTGCCATCTTTCAAATAAGTTATGTTTTCTTACACACACTCATGTAACAAATTGCAGATCCATATCCACTCTGGATCCTGTTGATAATAATTCTGCTACTGTTAATTATGGCTTTAAAAATCCGATCTACCAAGCCGAGGATAGAAGTGAGGAAGATTGCGAAGTGCCTGGAGAGCTTGCCAGACTGTTACTGCAAGAAGAAAAGACTATACAGCCGCATGAGGAATCAATTGAAATTGTAAATCTGGGTACTGAAGTAGACAAGAAAGAAGTCAAAATAGGAGCAGGCTTGGAAAACAGTGTCAAAGAAAGATTGATTCAGATGTTACATGACTATGTAGAGATTTTTGCTCGGTCTTATGAAGACATGCCAGGACTGGATACTGATATAGTAGTACATCGTTTGCCGATGAAGGAAGATTGTCATCCTGTTAAGCAAAAGGTGTTGGTGTAAGCCCTAGAGGCCAATACTTTTGGTACTTGTATCGAATTATTTAAAGGCATTTTCTTTATTATGGTTGATTAATAAAGTCCCTGGAATAGATAGTCCGTTTAATGTATTAAGTGTGACTTAATCATGAGAACACATTAAACATAAGGATACTATTCTTAAAGTATCCGTAGTCGAGCTTTAGTGTAAAGTGGGATAACATTAAAGCATTAAGACTATTATGTTTGTAGACTGATGATCACATCTCATGGATCATGGATAAAGAGTTATCAAGTCTTAAACATAGGTATGAATATTAGGAGTAATATTTATACCGGATTGACCCGCTATGAGAATATTATATAGAAAGTTATGCAAAGTGTCATAAGTTATTCTCATGGTGATAATAGTGTATACCACTCTTCGACCTGAAACCACTATGGATCCTAGATGTAGAGTCGAGTGCTTTATTGCTGATCCAACGTTGTCCGTAACTGGATAACCATAAAGACAGTTGATGGGTACTCCACGAAGCATGCTGAGGGACATGAGTGTCCTAGATGGAATTTGCCAATCTTGCGTAACAGGATAAATGTCTATGGGCCCAATATTGAACTGGACAAGGGTGACACGGTCTATACCTTGTGTTCAATATAGACATAAGGGCAAAGGGGTAATTATACACATAATTATTATCACAGGAGGTTTTGTCAGATCACATGACATTTTCGTGACTTGGGTAGCAGTGATGCGTTGCTAGATACCGCTCACTATTTATTATGTTAAATGCGTGATTTAATATAATTGCCAATGCCGCGAAAACCTATAGGGTCACACACAAAGGACGGATTGATGAGAAATAGAGTAACTAAGGAACACCGTAAGGTACGGTGCACTTAAGTGGGAGACGAAATATGGTAAGGTACCAAATACTTAAGTGATTTTGGGCATATTATAAGATATGGGCCAAAATACACTTAAGTGAGATTTTTAGCTTGAAGCCCACACAAGTGGTTCTATAAATAGAACCCCTTGGGTAGAAGCATTGTCACTCAACTCCACTCAGACATAAATTCAAGTAGAGACTTGGAATTTTGTTTCCCTCTTTCTCTCACTCAAAGCCTTCATTCATAACAGCTAGCACTGCGATTGAAGGAATCCGTTCGTGTGGACTGAGTAGAGACGTTGTCATCGTTCAACGTTCGTGATCGCCCCGTGGATTTGTATCCAAGGTTTTGGTCGTTTCAAGAGATCTGCACCAAAGGTTTGAATCGCCACAAGAGGTAACGATTCTATCACTGATCATGCCCATTCGTAAGGATCACTAAATGGAGAAAATTTTAAATTCCGCTGCGCCTTGGATGGCTATTCTCCTACAAAAGGTTCGTCGCATGCGTCCTGAAATGTCTGAGAAAATCAAAGCCGAGGTTATGAAACAATTTAATGCAGGTTTTCTAGCTGTTACTTCTTATCCTCAATGGGTTACTAATGTGGTACCAGTGCCAAAGAAGGATGGTAAGGTGCGAATGTGTGTAGATTACAGAGATTTGAATAAAGCAAGTCCCAAAGATTACTTTCGACTTCCGCACATTGATGTTCTGGTAGATAACACCGCTCAACATAAGGTATTCTCATTCATGGATGGATTCTCAGGTTATAACCAGATTAAGATGGCACCTGAAGGCATGGAGAAAACTACGTTTGTGACGCAATGGGGCACTTTCTGTTACAAAGTAATGTCATTCGGTTTAAAGAATGCAGGGGCAACATACCAGCGTGCTATGGTGGTTTTGTTCCATGATATGATCCATCATGAAATAGAGGTATATGTGGATGACATGATAGCCAGATCTCATACTGAAGAAGAACATCTCGATCATTTATACAAACTGTTTGAGAGGTTGAAGAAATACAAGTTGAGATTGAACCCGAACAAATGCACCTTTGGAGTAAGATCCTGTAAACTCTTGGGCTTTATTGTCAGTGGTAAAGGAATTGAGGTTGACCCGACTAAGGTGAGAGCTATTCAAGAAATGCCAGTTCCCCGTATAGATAAAAAAGTCAGAGGTTTCTTGGGACGCTTGAATTACATTGCCCGATTTATCTCCCATTTGACTGCTACTTGCAAACCCATCTTCAAATTACTAAGGAAAAATCAAGAGATAATATGGAATGATGAATGTCAAGAAGCTTTTGACAAAATCAAGAAGTATCTCCAAGAACCTCCAATTCTGATGCCACCAGTTGAAGGAAGACCTCTAATAATGTATTTGACTGTGTTAGAAAATTCAATGGGGTGTGTGCTCGGGCAACATGACGAGTCTGGTCGAAAAGAGCATGCAATATACTACCTTAGCAAAAAATTTACCGACTGTGAAACAAGATACTCACTGCTTGAGAAAACTTGTTGTGCTTTGGCTTGGGCTGCTTGCCGACTAAGACAGTATATGTTGAATCATACCACTTTATTGATTTCTAAGATGGATCCTATCAAATATATATTTGAGAAACCTGCTCTCTCCGGAAGAATAGAAAGATGACAGATGATTTTAACAGAGTATGATATCCGGTATACTACCCAGAAAGCAATCAAAGGAAGCGTGTTAGCTGATCATTTGGCTCATCAAGCGGTTGATGATTACCAATCTATGAATTTTGAGTTCCCTGATGAGGATGTTATGCTTGTTACTGATTATGAAGAACCTGGGCCGGATGAAGGACCCGAACTGGGATCCCGATGGACTATGGTTTTTGATGGATCTTCTAATGCATTGGGCAATGGTGTTGGTGTTGTAATTATTTCTCCCAAGGGTTTCCATACGCCTTTCACTGCTAGACTATGTTTTGATTGTACCAACAATATGACTGAGTATGAAGCATGTATTTTGGGACTCAGAGCTGCTATAGACCTGAGAATCAAGTTTTTGAGCGTGTACGGAGACTCAGCCTTAGTAATCAGTCAGATCAAAGGAGAATGAGACACTAAACATCCGAATCTCATCCCTTATCGAGAGAGGGTGTTGACATTAATCCCATACTTTGAAGAGATTACATTCGAACATATTCCACGAGAAGAGAATCAGTTGACAGACACATTGGCTACCATGTCATCTATGTTCAGAGTCAGATGGGACAATGAAGCTCCCATAATCACCATTGAACGATTAGATGAACCAACATATTGTTATGAACTTGATGTTGATGAAGTAGAAGAGAAACCTTGGTTCCACGAAGTAAAACGATATTTAGAAACTCAGGAATACTGTTGAAAGAGTATATCTTTGGCAAATATTTTTGTATCGTATCCACAGAGATTGGGTAATATTACCGCCGTTCTATAATTCAAATGTTATAAGTTTAGAAAGTAACAGGGTTGTTTTGTTTGGAAAAATATTTTGTAAGTGAAAGTTAACAAAAACTATAAAGTGGTTTAGTCAAATAAAAAAGCTTGGCAAGATTGGAGTTCACTATTTCAAATATCTATGATTCCCTATGATAAATAATTAGATTCAAGATTATTGATGATGTTCAAATATCCTCTCAAAGTCATTTATGTCTAAATGATATCGTGATAGTTACTATATTGATCCTTAGACGATCTCTCCACCTAACTATCAATATAACAACCTTTAATGTTCAATATCAAAGAATAGTAATGAATAAATCTATCTCTACAACTTATTCACTCCTTGAAAATCTGTTTTATGTCTAAACTCGAGTAATCTCTCTCGACAACTACTCAAATCTGGTTTTCAACTTAAAGCAAAAACAGTAATCAATACATCAACAATCTCTATCTCATATATAAATCAAAATGAATACATAGACAGATGAGAATAGCTACTACCTCCAATCTTGACAAAAGGGAGTTTAGCTCCTCATCACCATTGTTACAAAGCAGAAGGTTTAAGAAGAAAAACTCTGTTTTTCTCTATTACAAAAGCTCTACAGCACAATGTGTGAATGAATGGAATAATGTTTCAATACCTAGGTTAAACTATTTTGTCTCTACCAAAAATGTTGACATTTCCCTAATTGGACATTGTCATCTGCAGCAGAAAAGCACTTCCCAGGCAGACATCAAAATGGCAATTACTTTTTCTGCACAACAGCACTTTTGACCCTTGGTCAGCTTGCTGGATTCGCAGCCTTCGCGGCACGAAGGAAGTTCGCGGCGCGAAGGAAGTTCGCGGCGCGAACTGTTGCTTCCCCAGCTTCCTTGTTTGGCAAGCTTCCTCCAAAATGCCATGTTGAAACCAAGGTCTTGCTTATCCATAATTCTACACAACTAACAAAAAATGTGAAATAACTATTCAAAACAAAATAAATTAAACCTAATTGCATTTATACAAATTAGTGAAGATAAAAGTGTGTAATTAAATCAAAACTTGGTAAAAGGGACCAATAAAATGGTATAAAAATAGTACTAATTGGTCCCTAACAACTCTCCCCAACTTAGCATTTTGTTTGTCCCTAAACAAAAGTTTCCACCCTTACAACCAAAGTCATGACACAAAAGATTTAAACAAGAATTCATCAAGGACATTCAAATGGTTCAAAAGCGTTTGGCGTTTTCTCAATTCACTTATCTCAACTCTAGACAAAACATAAATAAGGGAAATGGTAAAGTGCAAAAATCATTTCAAGGATTTCAAAGTCATACATGTCAAAATTGAATCAAACTTACACACACATCAATATTGATGAATAACATGAAGGGTTACTGTCACTCATCCAAGCAGTTAAATCAACAACAACTCAAATCATGCGGTTATCATAACAACTACCAAGTTATGTGAAAAATGAGAATCAAGAGGTCTTTCAAGGGTTGTAATGTGGCTTAGGTTACAAGAAAGGATAAGATTAAAGGAATTCAACCAAATTGCCTATCCTAAGGGAGCATTCCCAAAGATTCAACTCTACACAATTTCCTTTTCCTTGGTCCCTATCTTTTTCTTTTTCTTTTTCTTTTCAAAACCACACAACCATGAGCATTTTTTTTTTTTTATGCTCTATGGTTTCAAGGGTGATTTCTTTTTCTTGTTTCTTTTCATATTCTTACCCTTTCATAGAAACTCACTTTTCCAAGTTTCTAATCAACTTTTCACTTTACTCTCCCCAACTTTAGATTCCAAAACCAAATTTATTCAATAATGCTCCCTACTTAAACATAAGCAAAAGGCAAAATTTTTGCAACAACTCGGTTTGAGGTTTCAACTGATACGAAAGAATTTAGGATTCATTTATTCCACAATTTTCAATTGATTTTACAATGATCAATCAAATGAATCCTAAAATAAGCTCAAAGGGGGTTAACTAAGGATTACTCCTTACAAGGTTAGTCGATTTAAGCTTTTTGGTCAAGTGGTTTTTCTCACAAACAATGCCTCTATCATTTTCAAAAACTTCACACAACATTGGATTGATGCATGATTTAGCATGATAAGAATGAGTCAAAATAATGCTCGGTTTCCCGCTTTTATAGTGCACAATGGAAAGCTTCCTCACAAATGGTTAAGTCCTATTTTGATTCACACTGACATATACTTCAATGAAATTATGAACTGAAATTTGCACAACCATTAAACTACTCATGTTAAGTCTAGAAAGCGATAAAGTGTACCTTGAAATGCCGACACTAATTCTTATCATCACCACTCGAAGTATCCTATGCTTCTTTCTTTGAGAATAATTCTTGGTTGCTTTAGGCTTGACTTAAGCGTAAGAACGATTAAATAGAACTGTTGGTAAACCAATTTGATTAAAAACACACTTAAATTTCAAAAAGTACTCATGCAATTATAAAAAATACTAAAGAAAAATTAAAGTGCTAAGATAAAGTCATGGTGAACTAGAGCCACCAAAAAGTACATTACAAAATTCCCAAAAATAAAAACAGAATTAGCAAAAAGAAACTCAAACAAACAATACTCTCAAAACTCCACAAATTCAATCCTCCTCCTCTTCATCACCACCTACACTTCCGAGAACATCTTCCATCTCCTCATTTGGGTCAGCACTACCTCCTGCACCCCCCATAAAATTTGGCCTGCCCACAGGCCAATTAGCATAAGCTGCATAATCAGCTTGCGATGGAAAAGTTCGGGCCTCTGGTGCCAGAAACGTGTTCTGGAACTGCTGCTGCATGGCATCAAAAAGAAATGATTGAGACCTCCTGGAGGCCTCAAAGTTCTCACAGCAGTAGTTGGCAAAAGCCATCTGATCAAAACCTGGGGTACTTTGAGGTTGAGGTTGAGATCGGGATCTGGATCAGGCTCGAGAGGAAGAAGTACCAGATGCATCAGTCTTTTCATTCGGGTTTTGCAAAAACCTGTTCAAATAAGCGTCACTGATTACACTTGTGATCGAGAAGTGAACTTCCTCAGGGATGAGAACATTGGCCCTACGGCACAGTCCCATGATAAGACCTGGATAAGCTAGCACACCAGCTTTGCCCCCGAAATTGGTTCCGCTTAACACAATCTTTCTCAATTCTCCTGCAATGAGGGCTGCGACATCCACCGTCTTCCCTATCATGATGCAGTACAATAGACACCCGACATCCATAGGAATTGTGGTGGTGTGGCTTCTTGGTCTGATATTAGTCAACAGTAGCACCAAAAAAGCCCTTGCTTCTAAATTGAAATTTTCCCTCTTCCATAATTTCGGATGCCCTTGATCATTCACTTCATAAGATTTTCCCTTGAGACAAAGGGTGGCATTGACCGCTTCCAGATTCCACCTGTTGGCTACTTCCATGATACTGTACTCACAACTCTCATCCTCTCCAAGAGTTAAGGGATGACCTAGATAAGAATTAATGTCATCCCTTCCAAATGAAACAATCTTCCCCCTCACCCTGGACCGATAAATGAAGGTCGTACCCTCCTCGCGATGCATTGCATTCGCATAGAATTCTCGGACAAGGTCGTAGTTGATTGCGGCTTCCGGCTCGCATAACTTCATCCATTTTCTTTGCTCAAAAGCCTCAACCACTCTGTGATACACCCCAGTTGGAGCCAGGCGGATAAACCTTTCAGGTAGAATGGTTCTCTTGACAAGGCTTTCAAATCGGGCTTCGTGTTCCTCACTGATGAACCTTCGGATAGCACGGGCCTGAGGAGGTGCCATGGTCTTAGTTCTCTTAGACATCTGCAATCAACACCAGAACAACCACAGAACAGATATGAACAGCATTAGCCAGCAATTAACAAAAAGAAAATGGCTCTGGAATTCACAGTTCGCGGCGCGAAGGGTGGTTCGCGGCGCGAACTCTGCGAATTCAGGAAATCCCCAAACTTCCTAGGGTTCCACCAATGAGGGATAAAACTACTCCCAACCAGCCAAAATGTTCAACCCTACACTAATCCTATTCTAATTCAGGCATGCAAAGTGATTTCAAACAGCATTCGACAGAGAAAATAGATTTCTAACCAACCCTAATTGAAAAACCCCAAAAAGGGATTGGAAAAGAGAATTTCAAACATACATACCTTTTGAATTGCTAGAACTTGCTAAAGAAGAAGATTTGAACAAGAGATAATGACGGATTTTAAGATTTGGTGGGGTTTTGAGATTGGGGCGAGAGCGCGGCAAAAAGATTTGAAATGAGGAAGGTTTGAAATGAAACAGAATTGACCTAAACAGTATTTAAATGAGTTCTGTCACGCAAAGTTCGCGGCGCGAACAGGGGGTCGCGGCGCGAACAGCAGAAAACAGAACCAATTAAAATTTTTTCACTCAGTTCGCGGCGCGAACAGGCGGTCGCGGCGCGAACTGCAAAAAACAGAACCCACTCAAATTTATTCATTCAGTTCGCGGCGCGAGCAGGGGGTCGCGGCGCGAACTGCCAAAAACAGAACTTCAAAATTTTTTTAAAACTTTAACAGAGCTAAAAATCACAAAACAGAGAAATTTAAAAATGCACACTAGCAACGTTGGGTTGCCTCCCAACCAGCGCTTTGTTTAACGTCGTTAAGAGCTCGACGGTACCTCAATTAGCTGGATCCAGATAAGGAAAGGACACACACATCACGATTTATGTCACCGCTATGATAGACTTTCAGTCTTTGACCATTGACAGTCCAGTTTTCTTGCGACTTTGGGTCCTCTATCACAAAGGCTCCATAATTCCGTACTTCCTTGACAACAAATGGTCCTGACCATTTAGACTTCAATTTACCCGGAAACAACTTCAACCTTGAGTTAAAAAGCAATACCATCTGTCCAACATGAAACTCTTTATGGCGGACCTTCCCATCATGGTATGCTTTTGTCTTCTCCTTGTACAACTTATTAGAATGGTATGCATCGTTCCTTAGTTCCTCTAACTCATGGAGTTGACCTTTCCTTCTCTCTCCAGCTAGAGTGGAGTCGAAGTTCAAGAACTTAAGAGCCCATAATGCTCTATGCTCCATTTCAACTGGAAGATGACAAGTCTTCCCATACACCAGTTGAAACGGAGTCAACCCAATAGGTGCTTTGTAAGCAGTGCGATACGCCCACAAAGCCTCATCAAGTTTTAAGGACCATTCCTTTCTTGAGTTCGAAACTGTTTTCTCAAGGATCCGTTTAATTTCCCGGTTTGAAACCTCAGTTTGACCGTTCGCTTGTGGGTGGTAGGGAGTGGTCACTTTATGCTTTACACCATAATGTTGCAGAACTTTTTCTAAGGGTGTATTGCAGAAGTGTGAGCCTCCATCACTCACCAACACTCGAGGCACACCAAAACGTGAGAATATGTTCTTCTTTAAAAATTTGATCACAGTTTTGGCATCGGCCTTGGGTGAGGCAATTGCTTCCACCCACTTCGAAACATAATCGACAGCTACTAAGATGTACTCATTAGAGAAAGAAGAGGGGAATGGGCCAACGAAATCAATACCCCAACAATCAAAAACTTCTACTTCTAGCATGTTGGTTAGAGGCATTTCATCCCGTTTTCCTATTCCACCACTCCGTTGGCATGCATCACAACTCTTCGCATGTTCGTGCGCATCTTTGAATAAAGATGGCCAATAAAAACCCGATTGGAGTACTTTAGTGGCTGTTCTCAAACCACTATAGTGACCTCCATACGGAGAGTTGTGACAGTGCCACAGAATGTCTCTTGATTCCTCCATTGTTACACACTTTCTCAAAATATTGTCTGCCCCTACTTTAAAAAGGTAAGGGTCATCCCAGACATAATATTTTGCATCAGCTAAGAATTTCCTTCTTTGATTGCAAGTGAGGTCTTCCGGTGTTAAACCAGTTGCTTTGTAGTTAGCAAAATCAGCAAACCAAGGCCTCACTTGAATCGCATAGAGTTTTTCATCTGGAAATTCTTCTCTCACCTCTTCCTCTTTGTTTGTAATTTCTACATTGACCAATCGAGACAAATGATCTGCTACCAAGTTCTCGGAATCTTTTTTATCCCTAATCTCTAGATCGAACTCTTGTAATAAAAGGATCCAACGAATAAGCCTTTGTTTTGAATCCGGCTTGGTGAGCAGATATTTTATTGCAGAGTGGTCAGTGTAGATTACAACTCTTGAGCCAATCAAATAAGCTCTAAATTTTTCCAGTGCATATACTATGGCTAGCAATTCTTTTTCAGTTGTTGCATAATTAACTTGCGCGTCATTCAACACCTTACTAGCATAGTGTATGGCATGGAAAACTTTATCGCTTCTTTGTCCTAACACCGCACCCACTGCATAATCGCTAGCATCACACATGAGTTCAAAATCAAGGTTCCAGTTTGGTGCTACGATTATTGGTGCGGTGATCAACTTTTCTTTCAAATCTAAGAAAGCTTTAAGACATGACTCATCAAAAAGAAAAGGCGTACCTTTGTTGAGCAAATTACTCAATGGCTTTGCGATCTTTGAGAAGTCTTGTATGAATCTCCGGTAGAAACCGGCATGTCCTAGAAAGCTTCTTATTCCTTTAATATTAGTTGGAGGTGGCAGTTTTTCAATAACCTCCACCTTGGCCTTGTCCACCTCTAGCCCTTCAGAAGAAATCTTGTGACCAAGTACTATACCCTCAGTGACCATAAAATTGCATTTTTCCCAGTTGAGCACTAGGTTGGTCTCCACGCATCTCTCCAGAACTACATCAAGGTGCTTTAAGCACAGTTCAAAAGATGATCCATAAACAGAAAAATCGTCCATGAACACCTCAATGCATTCTTCTATCAAGTCTGAAAAGATCGCTTGCATACACCGTTGAAATGTGGCCGGTGCGTTACATAATCCAAAAGGCATTCTTCGGTAAGCAAAGATGCCAAAAGGACATGTAAAAGCTGTTTTCTCATGGTCTGCCGGATTTACTGAAATTTGATTATACCCCGAATATCCGTCCAAGAAACAGTAGAAATTTTTGCCGGCGAGCCGCTCCAACATTTGGTCCATGAAAGGTAGTGGGAAATGATCTTTCCTTGTGGCTTGGTTCAACCTTCTATAGTCGATGCACATCCTCCACACTGTCACTGTTCTCGTCGGAATCAACTCATTTTTATCGTTTTTGATCACCGTCATTCCGCCTTTCTTGGGGACCACTTGCACCGGACTCACCCATGCACTATCAGATATGGGATAAATCATTCCGGCTTCTAAAAGTTTGACAACTTCTTTCCGAACCACCTCTTTCATTGATGGATTCAAACGCCTCTGAGGTTGCGCAACCGGTTTGAAATTTTCCTCCATCATTATCTTGTGCATGCAATATGCTGGACTAATACCCTTCAAATCGGATAAAACCCACCCTATCGCACCTTGGTTCTTTTTCAATACTTGAATCAACTTATCTTCCTCTTGCGTGGACAATGTGTTGCTTATAATTACTGGTTTGGTACACTCATCTCCAAGAAACACATACTTCAAATGTGACGGAAGCATCTTCAATTCTAACTTTTGCTCTTCAGTTTCCTTCTTTGCATCCAAATCTTCCACTAATTCTTCTTGATAGGCCAGCTCACCACAAGATTCTAGCTCGTGCAACATCGCTTCGATCTCTCGTTCCTCATTGTCGGTTAACACATTGTATGCTCCGATAAGGGATCTTTCCAAAGGATTAGAAATATGGATTTGATTCACGACCTCCACTACTTCCTCTTCACTTGCATCAATTCGAAAAGAATCGTTCTTGTCAGTTGGATGTTTCATTGCTTCGAAAAGGTTAAAAGTCACCTCTTCATCTTGCACTTTAACCTTCATTAGCCCATCATCTATGTCGATCATCATCCGAGCGGTCTTCATAAAAGGTCTTCCAAGGATTAGGGGTACATCGCGGTCCTCATCCATCTCTACTATTACAAAATCCACCGGAAACAAAAATTTGTCCACTTTTACGAGCATGTCTTGGGCAATTCCGTATGGTGAGGTTGTAGACTTGTCTGCTAGTTGTAAGGTCATTCTTGTTGATTTAATCTCCACATTTCCCAATCGTTTGACAATAGAAAGGGGAATTAAATTTATACTAGAGCCCAAATCTATCAAACCATTCCCAACGTATGTGCTTCCAATGGTTACCGGTAGAACAACCCGGCCCGGGTCGGACTCCTTCCTAGGTAAAGTCTTCTGGATGATTGCGCTACATCGTGCATCAAGAATTATGGTCTCATCTTCCACGTGTCGCCTTTTCTTGGTAAGAATGTCCTTCATAAATTTAGCATACCGTGGCATTTGTTCTAATGCATCAGCAAATGGAATGTTGATTTGGAGTTGCTTGAAGATGTCCATGAACCGTGCATAGTGCCTAGCATTGTCTTTCCTAGATGGAGCATGTGGATAGGGTAGATGTTGTGTTGGAATGACATTCACTCCCTTCTCAGATTTCTTCTTCTTCTTTGATTCAGCATCTTTTTTCCTTTCTAAATCAGTCTGCACAGCAGTGGGCAAAACCTGCTCTTTTCGCGGCGCGAAGGTGGTTCGCGGCGCGAACTGAGCATTTCCAGAAGCATTTTCCCCTTCACCAACTATATCTGTTTCTTCCAGCATCCCATCAGTGGTGTTCTCTTCTACAATTTCTTCACCTTTTTCACTTACCAACGCTTTACCGCTCCTTGTGACGACTGCTTTGCAATGCTCCTTTGGATTTGGTTGAGTGTTAGCAGAGAAAGAAGGCCCTGCGTTTTGTTTCGACAGTTGCTTCGCGAGTTGGCCTACTTGATTTTCCAGATTTTTAATTGCCGCCTCGCTACTCTTCTGATTTGCCATGGAAGCTTGCATGAATTGTTGAAGAGTGTCTTCTAGCTTGGAATTTCCTCCTTGCGACTGCTGGCCTTGAGAGTTTGATTGTTGGTAAGGGCTTTGCTGTTGATAATTCTGATTGTTGAACCTTGACGGTTGGTAGCCTTGATTGTTTCTTGGTTGATAGCCTTGATTGTTAGGTTGTTGTCTTTGATATCCCTGATTTTGGTTGTTCACATAACTCACTTCTTCTTGGGGTGGAGGACAAAAACCAGTAGGATGATCCCCTTGACACAACTCGCAACATGCTACTTGATGCTGAACTTGAAACCCTTGAATCTCTTTTATTTGCTGTGGAAGCTTGGCCATTTGTTGAGTAAGAAGCTCCACTTGTTGAGAGAGTAGCTTGTTTTGAGCAAGGATGGCATCATTTGTATTCAACTCTAGAACTCCAGGCTTACGTTGTGAAGGGCTACGATCATGTTAACCTTGATGATCATTACGGGCCATCCGTTCAATAATGACTTTAGCTTCTTCCGCAGTTTTTGATATAAGCGATCCACCCGCGGTGGCGTCCAGAAGTGTCTTATGAGTTGATTGGAGACCATTCAAAAAAATATGGATTTGAGTAAGCTCATCAAAACCATGTCCCTTACACTTCCTCAACATTGATTTGAATCTCTCCCAAGCTTCATTTAGAGATTCGTTGCCTCCTTGAGTGAATATCGCTATAGCCGTTTTGGCTTCCATGAATCGGGATTGAGGGAAGTATCTTTCTAAGAACTTTTCTTCTAACAAATTCCAATCCGTCATCACTCTTGATTCTTGATCAAGGTACCACTCTTTTGCCTTTCCCACTAAGGAGTGTGGGAACATCCTCTTGAATAACGTTTCTTCACCCGCTTCGTCTATTCCCGTAGAACCCGCAATCTCATAGAATTTGATGAGATGGGTATACGGATCTTCGTGATCCATTCCGGTGAATGGAGTTGCATAGAGAAGTTGGAGGATTCCGGTCTTCATCTCCGTATTTCTTCCCCCTCGGGCAAATTGAGCATTCCTTCTTGGACTATTAGCGGACATTTCGGTACGATTATCCTCCGCCATGTTTCCTTCACAAGCCTCTACAACCACTTCTTCGAATGGAACAAGTGCGGAAGTAGATGCTTCTTCTCTCCGGTTCCTCTCTTCGGCTAGTTTCCTTCTTCTTCGTGTTTTGCTATTGAGCTTCCGAAGTGTTCTTTCAATTTCAGGATCGAATTGAAGTTGCTCCTCGGTTGCTTTTCCTCGCATGCACTAGAATCTACAAAACTAACAAACCAAGTGAAACAAAAGAGGGATAGTAATAAATGTAACAAAACTTAAAACAATGAATTATTGCAATGCTTGTAATATCGACACCAATCCCCGGCAACGGCGCCAATTTGTTGAAAGAGTATATCTTTGGCAAATATTTTTGTATCGTATCCACAGAGATTGGGTAATATTACCGCCGTTCTATAATTCAAATGTTATAAGTTTAGAAAGTAACAGGGTTGTTTTGTTTGGAAAAATATTTTGTAAGTGAAAGTTAACAAAAACTATAAAGTGGTTTAGTCAAATAAAAAAGCTTGGCAAGATTGGAGTTCACTATTTCAAATATCTATGATTCCCTATGATAAATAATTAGATTCAAGATTATTGATGATGTTCAAATATCCTCTCAAAGTCATTTATGTCTAAATGATATCGTGATAGTTACTATATTGATCCTTAGACGATCTCTCCACCTAACTATCAATATAGCAACCTTTAATGTTCAATATCAAAGAATAGTAATGAATAAATCTATCTCTACAACTTATTCACTACTTGAAAATCTGTTTTATGTCTAAACTCGAGTAATCTCTCTCGACAACTACTCAAATCTGGTTTTCAACTTAAAGCAAAAACAGTAATCAATACATCAACAATCTCTATCTCATATATAAATCAAAATGAATACATAGACAGATGAGAATAGCTACTACCTCCAATCTTGACAAAAGGGAGTTTAGCTCCTCATCACCATTGTTACAAAGCAAAAGGTTTAAGAAGAAAAACTCTGTTTTTCTCTATTACAAAAGCTCTACAGCACAATGTGTGAATGAATGGAATAATGTTTCAATACCTAGGTTAAACTATTTTGTCTCTACCAAAAAGGTTGACATTTCCCTAATTGGACATTGTCATCTGCAGCAGAAAAGCACTTCCCAGGCAGACATCAAAATGGCAATTACTTTTTCTGCACAACAGCACTTTTGACCCTTGGTCAGCTTGCTGGATTCGCAGCCTTCGCGGCGCGAAGGAAGTTCGCGGCGCGAACTGTTGCTTCCCCAGCTTCCTTGTTTGGCAAGCTTCCTCCAAAATGCCATGTTGAAACCAAGGTCTTGCTTATCCATAATTCTACACAACTAACAAAAAATGTGAAATAACTATTCAAAACAAAATAAATTAAACCTAATTGCATTTATACAAATTAGTGAAGATAAAAGTGTGTAATTAAATCAAAACTTGGTAAAAGGGACCAATAAAATGGTATAAAAATAGTACTAATTGGTCCCTAACAAATACCCTGAAGGGGCATCCATTAATGACAGAAAATTTATGAGGAAGTTCTCCGCTAAATTCTTTTTGAGTAATGGAGTATTATACAAACGTAATCATGATTCGACTTTGCTTCGCTGTGTGGATAAAAAGGAAGCAGAAAAGATTATGGAAGACATGCATGAAAGCATTTTTGGGACTCATTCTAGTGGACATACGATGGCCAAGAAGATTCTGAGATCAGGGTATTATTGGTCTACCATGGAAGCTGATTGCCACCATCACTCCAGAACTTGTCACAAGTGCCAGATCTATGCGGATAAAGTACATGTACCTCCTGCTCCATTGAACGTGTTGACAGCCCCTTGGCCCTTTGCAATGTGGGCCATTGATATGATTGGAGAGATTAAACCTACTGCTTCTAATGGACATCGTTTCATTCTTGTTGCTATTGATTACTTTACGAAGTGGGTAGAGGCAGCCTCATTTGCTTCTGTCACCAAGAATGTGGTGGCACGGTTCATCAAGAATAGTCTTATTTGTCGGTATGGCATCCCTGAAAGAGTTATCACTGATAATGGTACTAATTTGAACAACAAGATGATTACTGAACTCTGCACGCAGTTCAAAATAAAACACCATAACTCTTCTCCGTACCGGCCAAAGATGAATGGCGCCGTAGAAGCTGCTAATAAGAATATTAAGAAGATTATACAAAAGATGACAGTAACATACAAAGACTGGCATGAGATGTTACCATTTGCTCTTCATGGTTATCGCACTTCAGTACGCACTTCGACAGGGGCAACTCCTTTCTCTTTAGTCTACGGAATGGAAGCCGTTTTACCAGTGGAAGTTTAGATTCCCTCTCTAAGAATTATGAAAGATGCAGGCTTAGATGAAGATGAATGGATTCAGACTCGACTCGATCAGATAAATTTGATTGATGAAAAGAGACTTGCGGTTGTTTGTCATGGACAAATATATCAGAAGCGCATGACCCAGGCATTTAATAAAAAAGTTAAGAGACAGGTGTATCAAATTGGCGACTTGGTGATAAAGCGTATCATTCTACCACAAGGTGATCCTAGAGGCAAATGAACTCTCACATACGAAGGGCCATTTGTAGTTAAGAAGGTATTCTCTAGTGGAGCCATGATGCTTGCTACAATGGATGGCGAAGATTTCCCGCATCCCGTGAACGCGGACATAGTTAAAAAATACTACGCATAAAAGAGACCCGCTAGGTCGACATATCTAGGCAAAAGTAAGGGCATCCCGACGAACCAAAAGGGTTCGGGAAAAAATTAGGGATAAACATATAAAAATGTACACCTGGCAAGTCGAAAACCTGAAAAGGCGGCTTGGGCAAAAAAGGGTATCCTGGTGGACTGAAAACCTGAAAAGGTGGTCCAGGCAAAAATTAGGGATTAAAGCGTATGACTATGTCCCGTTCTCGGTCAGCTTCACCAAAGTCAAAGAGACTGAACAAGCCAATCACTTCTATCCGAAAGCAAGAGATGAGATGCTTGAAGACATAATAGCAGTAGTAGAATTAAAATCAATAGGACTTTTTTTTCATAGCTGTTTTTTTCTTTGCTTTCTTGACAATTTCCTCTTACTAGGATTTTTGTCTCCTTGTATTAAAATTGCTTGTTTATAGGCCCTCTTTCAAAATCAATACAATTTTATTTCCAAAAAGATACTTTTGTTTTACTTTCTCCGTTTTGTTTGCATAAACGTCCATTGATTTAATTTGAATTAATATATGCATTGGAATATGATTGATGTTTAACGAAAATACATGCATAAAATAGAAATAGCAATTACTAAAAGACTTTAGGATCAAGGATAAGGTTTAACCATGCGTTCTAACAAATCCGGTTGCGAATCCTATTCCCCAGCAAAACCAGTTATTCCCAGAAGAAATTGTCACTACTAGACAGACTGGTCATCTCTTTTATCCCCAGTCAAGTTCTGTTGAATATTTCTACCATCAGACAGAAATCAAATATCCCCAGCTAAGAAAGGGTCATCAATACAAATATCTCCAACCAGAATATCGGGATTTATTTTCCCATGGCAAAAATTTTCAGACGCATAATTCATTCATGCATCATTTCACAGCATATACATGCATGCAATGTTCACATTTATTTTCAAGAGCATAAAGCATCTCATGCATCATGACATGGCATGAGGCTAACTCTTTTTTTTCCAGGTTAATTATCCTCCTGATACAATCAAAATAAAGATTCATTCAGACGAATATCTTTATCGATTACATTCAAGATTCAGATACATCTTTCAGATATAATCCATATGAATATTCATTCTGACAAGCATTCTGATATCCTCCTAATGATGGCATCTTTAAGCCCATCCCAGACATTTATTGCAAATACAACATATACAAATATTATCAGATATAGCCTAACGTACAACTCATTCTGATTCAGCCTAACGTATGGTTCCTTCAACTGTTCCAATACGGTCTAGCGTACGACCCATTTGGATATTCATCCCCTCAGATACTACCTAGCGTATGATACATTCTGAAATGTAGTCTAGCGTATGACTACCCCTTTTATCATCAGATACAGCCTAATGGATGGCTCATTCTACTACTCAGATACGATCTAGCGTATGATCCATTCTGATCTTTTATCCTCAGATACAACCTAATGGACGACTCATTCTGCAACTAAGATACGGTCTAGTGTACGACCCAGTCTGGCTCTTCTCATCAGATACTACCTAGCGTACGGTACATTCTGAAATGTAGTCTAGCGTACAACTACTTTTTATCGCCAGATACAGCCTAACGGACGGCTCATTCTACTATTCAGATACGATCTAGCGTACGATCCATTCTGATCTTTATTTTTCCAGATACAGCCTAACGGACGGCTCACTCAGCTACTCAGATACGGTCTAGCGTATGACCCATTCTGATCCTTATCTCATCAGGTTCAGCTCACCCTAATATCACCTAATGGATGACTCATTATACGGTCTAGCGTACGACCCAATGTGACACCCATATCTTTAGATATGGTCTAATGTACGACGCACTCTGAAGCTCTCATCATCAAACTTTCTGGATGGCATCTTTAAGCCCATCTCCATCAAGACTATCTTTTAATTAACAAGTGCAAATTTTGGGGGCATTCTAAGTGTTCAATAATCTTCCACCTCCAGATCACGAATGACGTACATACCATTCTAATTCTCTCGGTTTAAGAATATTGAACAGGGGCAGCTGTCATACCCCAAAATTTGCCTGTTAATTTTTATGATAAATTGATTCATGCATGGCATTCATTTCACATTTGCATTCATTCATTAGCATACATTCTCATATAAATTATAAATTTTAATTTGTTTATTATGTGATACAGATATAAAAAATAATAATAATTTTGGTTATCTGTATGATATAAATAAATTATATATATATAAATAAAGAGATTAATTACTATACACTGTCAGTGTAAAAAAATTTACACCGTCGATTCATCACCATCACCCGTTTGTATTACTTTATAGATTTTTAAAATAAAAGTCAAACTTCTTTTAATATCCAACGTCTATAATTAACAGATGGTGTAAAACCCTTTTACACTGACAGTGTATTTCAATTAATCTCATAAATAAAATAGTTTTAATTTAATGATAAATAAAAATAGATTTGAATTTTAATTGTATAATTAAAATTTTAAATTAATTTTATTTGTTAAAGCTCATTAAATTATAATAACTATTTTTTATAATTTAGTGACTCGTGTTCCATTTATTCATTATTTATAAATAATATTTATTTAGTAATTCACGTTTTTTACTTAATAAAATTTATTTATAAGAGTAACATTTTTTTAAAAGCCCATAAATTGTAAAATAATCTTGGTTGATATAAGTAAGAATAATTTTAATTTTTTTTTTAAATGATGAAAGTAAAAATAGAAATAGGTTTAAATTTTAATTCAATTATGTAACTAAAATTTAAATTAATTTTTATTTAAATTATTCATTATTTATAATAATATTTGTATTTAATAAATATTTATCAAGGTTAAACCCTAACTCTCCTAAAGTATAGGAAGGGACCCAAATATTTAGCAAGGTTAAACCCTAACTCTCCTAAAGTATAGAAAGTATAGGAAGGGATCCAAATATTTAGCAAGGTTAAACCCTAACTCTCCTAAAGTATAGGAAGTGATCCAAATATTTAGCAAGGTTAAACCTTAAAGTATAGGAAGAGATCCAAATATTTAGCAAGGTTAAACCCTAATCCACATCATTATAAATACTTCATATGGCTGCAGCGAGAGGGAGGACGAAAAAGAGGAGAGATACAGCAGAAGAAGATACACAAGGCAAGGCAGAAACAAGAAGATCCACGGACAGGGAAAAGAGAAGCAACCATAAAGTACTCATAGCCTGAATAAGAACAACACACATACAGTGAGCAAGCTAGAAGAATCAAATCCCCAGTAAGTGTTCATTATGGAATTTGCATCCAGCATGATTACCTTGCAATACTCTTTAATTCCTGCATGAATAATATTGGTTTAATATATATATTGAGATGATGTATTCATGGTTTGGTGGATGTTGATATTGCTTTACTCAAGTATGCATCTGTTCTTGATATGTCATAGCATGTTGGAGAAATTCTGTTTGCATGACTAAAGAATTATATCTGCCATTTAATTATTATTATATGAGTGTTGTTTCTAGCATGATTATGTTTATTTCACATGTTGTTATTACATAATAATGATGATGATGATATAATATAAATCCTTGGTTGTCTTTAACATGTATGTGTAAGGTTTGTTTTATCATTATCACTTGCAGTAAAGAGAACTAATACATGAGTAAAATAATATAAGCTTCTTGATTTGTGCATGACTATTTTTATTATTGCATGATGATTACATATGATCTTATTTTATGTGTGTGGTTTGATATAAGATGAAGTTACAGGTTTGTTGTATTCACATGAAAGAAACAGCATGAGAAAAAAATAAAGTAGCTTGTCGTAAGAGAGAAAGTTGTAACATGCATGGTGGTGTTGTGTCAAAATGGAAAAATCCATGTAGAATTAATATATATTTTAATGAAGGCGAATAAATAATGAATGGACTAACATGGCTTGTTGGTAGCTCCCCCTCATTGCGACGTAGAGGTCTTGGATCCGAGCCCCCAAGACCTATTTTTTAGCTTTTCAGTGTTTTTACTATGTTTACTCCCTTTCCACTATAATTTAATCTAGTTTATTAATTAAATTTTCATACATCACTTAATTAATTAAAATGGGCTATTTTGAATAATAAAAATCTAATTATATTTTTTTCCTCTTTTCTTTTAAAATTTCTATCAATTTAGTCTAAGTTTTTCCATAAATTCATAAAAAAAAAGTTTCTATTATTATAGACTAAAAATATTCTTAATTCATTCTTAAATTTAGTTTATTTATTTCATTTATCATGATGTAATAGATTTAATTAGGATTTTTTTTTATTTCTTTCTTTTTTAGTTTAATTAGGTTTTATTATTTTGTATGCCCTTTTAATTTTGTACTCGTTAATTAAGATTTAGATATTTTATATCCCCTTTTAAATTATGTATCCCATCCCGAAGCCATATTTTATATCCCCTTTTAAATTATTTCCCTTCCATCCCGAAGCCATGTAATAGCGTGGTCTTATTTTCCACACTTAAATTTTTCCATACTGTGAATATAACTGTCTAGATGTATGCTAATAGGATTGCATGGAAAGATAAATAATCGAACTTAGATAAATTAATTCAAGATAATATATCATTTCCACACTTGCACCTCTAGGGTAACCCTCTCTTTGTTGCCTTACGATATTACGGGCATGTCCCGCGAATGTGGGGATACCCTTAGCAAAGACCCTTTCGATTAAATCATCATCATCCCTAAACAGATAAGTCATAGTCCCTTCGATCAAAAGGTCAATGTCCCTACAAGATAAATCATAGTCCCTCGAACGTTGCCTTCGAATATATGACCTTGTCCCTCGAACGTTGCCTTCGAATATATGACTTTATCCCTCGATGACCCTTCGTTGTAGCCTACGATTAAATGATGATCATCCCTTTGAATGCTAAGGTATCCTTACAAATGTTGCCTTCAATGACCAATCGACGACCCCACGATGTCCCTTTACATCCAAAGGATAAGACTACTTACTTCTCAATAGTAAGGACAGTTTTACCCTCATAAGGATAGGAAATACCTATAAAGACCTTGGTATAACTCTTAAATGCTTGCTCACAGCTTAAAATACTTTTCACACCTCACACTTTTCATAACATCTTTTAGAAAATCACCACTTGGTATACATTCGCACCAGAATCATCGCCGAGTTATATTTTTCTAAACATCTTTCAAAATCAAACGAGATAAACACTTTGTATACATTCGTACAAGAATTATGTTAAACTCCCCTTTCAAAATATTTTCTAAACACACCACATTTCTCAAACACTTTCTCAAACAAGGAAAACATAAGTGAGTTAAGCAATTAAGAGCCCATGGATAACCATGGATACAAAGGGTGCTAACACCTTCCCTTTGTATAATGTACCTCCCGAACTCAAAATCTAATCAAGGTCTTTCCTGTTCTTTTCCTCCTTTCCTTATTGGATAAAAAAAGTCGGTGGCGACTCTTGCTATCCGCAACATTGCTTTTCAAAGCAAAAACACAAAATCAGTTCACCGTATCACAAATTGTTAAGGTTTTTGTATAGTGAAACTATAGTAGATATCACCTAGGGCTAGGGATACCCTATGGTTACCGATTTATTCTTGTTAATTTGTAATTGCTTGGTTTCATCAAAATCGCCTAAGGACTTAGAGATTGGATTGAATGACCAAAGGTTTCCCTCTGTGGTCTTAGGGGAAACAATTTTAGGATCCGGTAATTGAACATTTTGCATTATTAAGGAGATATACACTCAAGGGCCATTACAGGAGATATTCGTACACCATCCTTGGCATATTATTATATAATGTGAAAAGATTTATTCTGTTTTACTTTCTCTTACAGTGACTTTTTACAAAATCCCAACTATTTGTTTTGTTCAATTGAGTAACAATTTACACTTATATTGCTGCGCAATCCTCGAGATCGATCTTTGGGAAACACCCTATTATTACTACATTGGCAAAATAGTACACTTGCTAGTTTCCCGATCAAGTTTTTGGCGCCGTTGTCGGGGATTCCAAATATAAAGTTTAAATTATCTCAATTGAAATTTTGTTGCTCTGCAACTAAAATTTATTTGTCGTTATTTTAATAATTTATTTCTATTATATCAACTAATTTATGTCTGATATTTGTATGCGAGATAAGGCCTCAGTTGATTTCCCTTTTGACAGAGAAATCGAGAGAACCTTGTGAGCAAGACTCAAACAAGCTCGATTGGCAAGAGTGGAATCAGACGAAGAACAACCTTCCATTCATTCAGGTTCAGAAAGAGAGACCGAAACAATGGCTGATAATCCACCGCCACCAGAAAGACTGTTGGGTGACTACGGAGGTGCAAATGCACCAACCGACATATTAACTATTGTCAACCAACCAATGAACGTGGCTAATTTCCAATTACATTCGAGTATTATTAATCAGCTTGAAAGGAGGCATTTCACTGGAAAGGTAAATGAAGATGCAAAAAAGCATATGCAAAGGTTTTTGACCATGAGCAACACTCTAAAAATTGATGGTCACACCGAAGAAGCTAAGAAATTGAGAATGTTCCCGTTCACCTTAGCGGAAGAATCCGAAGAATGGTTCTATTCTCTACCTACCGGTAGTATCATATCTTGGGAAGAAATGGAAAAAGCCTTCCTGAATGAGTATTTTCCAGCGTCGGTTTTTCTTCGGAAGAGATATGAAATTCTAAATTTTTAGCAGAAGGACGGGGAAACTTTAGGAGACGCCTACAAGAGATTTAAGAGAGTCCTAGTCGCCTGCCCAACTCATAATATGGATCCAACCGAACAAATGCAGATGTTTGTGAATGGTCTCAAAATAAAGACCAAACAGTTGATTGATACCGCAGCCGGTGGCTCCACTACTTTTTCAACAACCACCGGTATCAAGAAGATCATTGAAGTTATTGCTGTTAATGAGGACTTGGAGTTGTACGATAGATGTCAAAGAAAACCAGAAGGGGTTATAGATTTAAAGTTGGAAACCAATAAAATCCATATCGAAGATACTATAGCTGCGGAAGTTGAGAAGAAGCTGAATACGATGAATATAGGTACCCAACAGGTGGCACAGGTTCAACCGACTCCTACTGTCTGCTGTGACATTTGTAATGGTTCGCACCAAACTGTGTATTATTTTGCAACTCCTCAACAAGTGGAGGAAATCAAATTTTTGAAGCAGAATAATCCTTATTCCAACACGTACAATCCGGGTTGGAAGAATCATCTGAACTTCTCATGGAAAGACCAGAAATGGACTGCTCCTCAACACAATCAATACCAAACTCAATATCAACAACATAAGCAACAACAAGCCCCTAAGAAAGCTGATTGGGAGATTTCCATTGAAAGAATGGTAACTCATAATGTTTAATTTCAAGAAGAAACCCGAAACAATCAGAAAAACACCATAACATCCATAAAAAATCTTGAAGTCCAAATGGGTCAAATCACTCAGCAATTAGCCTCGAGTTCTCAAGCACAAGATGCTTTACCTAGTGCAACTGTGACAAATCCTAGAGAGCATAATAGTGTGAGCGATGTAACAACAAGAAATGGTAAATCTAATGAAGTAGTCGAGGAGGTGGATGAAGAGGAAGATCAATTGATCGAAGTGGATCTCGAGATCAAAGAAAATGAAGCTGTGAGGGAAGAAGTGGTAGCAACGAAACCAGTAGTGAAAGAAATAGTCATTGAGCCTAAGCCAGTTGTTAAGCTTCCTTTTCCCACCAGAAACAAGAAAAAGGGACAACATGAGAAAAACTTTGAAAAGTTCCTAGAGTTGTTCAAGAAGCTTGAGATTAACATTCTGCTGTTGGAGGCACTCTAACAAATGCCTACTTATGCCAAGTTCATGAAGGACATCATTTCTAAGAGGCGTATCGACGACACCAACCCGATTATTCTAATCGAAACTTGGAATTCTATTTTGAAGGGTATGAATATTGCAATAAAGAAGAAAAATCGAGGAGCTGTCACCATCCCTTGTACTATTGGAGATAGGTCATTCAACAAAGCTCTTATCAATCTAGGAGCTAGTGTGAGTCTCATGCCGTTATCCATTTACAAGAAGCTTGGTATAGGGGATGTGCAAGATACCAGGATGAAACTCCAATTCGCTGATCATTCGGTCAAGAAACCGTATGGTATTGTTGAAGATGCTCTGGTGAAAATTGACAAGTTTGTATTTCCGATGGATTTTGTAATTCAAGAAATGCCGGAAGATGAATAGATCCCTCTCATTCTTGGGAGACCCTTTTTAGAGACGGGAAGGTGTTTGATCAACATAGAAGAAAGGACCATGACGTTGAAGGTTGATGATGAGGAATTGAAGATCGATGTTTGAAACACCATGACAAGGATGATATTTGTACCAGTCATACTACAGAGGTTCTGGATCAGGTGATGATGTATGATAGTCCTTTGAATGCACCACAGTCACCCTTGGAAAGAGTGTTGAGTTTGTACATTTTCGACAGTGATAAAGAAGTGGACAACGGGGAATTCGAAGTGCTAGCCTTGTTGGATGCACAACCCCCGTGGAAAGGATCTCGACCACATCGGTGGGAGGATTTACGACTAACTCAAACTAGTGAGGAGGATGAAGAGCCAAAGAAGGGAACAAAGTTAAAACAACTTCCTAAGAATCTCAAATATATCTTTTTCGATTTTGAAGGAAAATATCCTGCTATCATAAACTCGAGCCTAAAGAATATCCAAGAAGAAAAGCTCATCCAAGTCCTGAAAAAATATAAAAATGCTATTGGATGGGCAATTGAGGATTTGAAAGGTATTAGCCCTACTGTATGCATGCATAAAACTCTCATGGAAGAAGACCACAAATCGGTAGTCCAATCGCAGAGAAGACTCAACCCAACAATGAAAGAAGTAATTCGGAAAGAGGTGGTGAAATTGTTAGACGCATGTCTTATATATCTTATTTCTGACAGCCCCTGGGTGAGCCCGATGCATGTTGTCCCTAAGAAAGGGGGGACCATAGTAATAAGGAATGAAAAAAATAAGTTAATCCCTACTTGGACAATTACCGGGTGGCACGTTTGCATTGACTACAGAAGGTTAAACATAATAACTAGGAAGGACCACTTCCTATTGCCATTTATTGACCAAATGTTGGAAAGGTTAGTTGGACATGATTACTACTGTTTTCTAGATGGATACTCCGAGTATAATCAGATTGCAGTGGCTCCGGAAGACTAAGAAAAGACAGCATTCACATGCCCGTATGGTGTGTTTGCATACCGAAGAATGTCATTCAGGTTGTGTAATGCTCCAGCCACCTTCCAACGCTGCATGACTTCCATCTTCGCCGACATGCTCGAAAAGCATATGGAAGTGTTCATGGATGACTTTTAGGTTTTTGGATCCTCATTTGATAAATGTTTAACTAATCTCTCTCTTGTTTTAGACAGGTGCCAGAAAACAAACTTAATTATGAACTGGGAGAAATGTCACTTCATGGTGTGAGAAGGGATAGTATTGGGTCACAAAATTTCCTACAATGGAATTGAAGTTGACCAAGAAAAGGTAGAAGTGATATCTAATCTCCCACCTCCTGTTAATGAGAAGGGTATCAGGAGTTTCTTAGGACACACAGGTTTTTACCGTAGGTTCATAAGAGATTTCTCAAAAATCACAAAACCGATGACCACTCTATTGGTTAAGGATAAGGCATTTATGTTCGACAAAGAATGCACCACGACCTTTGAGACATTGAAGAACAAGTTGATTTCAACACCAATTGTTATTTCCCCATATTGGTCTCTTCCGTTTGAGATCATGTGTGATGCTAGTGATATTGCTGTAGGGGCAGTCCTAGGACAACGAAGAGAGAAGTTGCTACATGTCATTTACTATGCTAGTCATGTGTTGAACCCTGCACAGATGAACTATGCAACTACTGAGAAAGAGTTGTTGGTCGTGGTTTATGCATTTGACAAATTCAGGCAATACTTGTTAGGATCGAAGGTTATCGTTTATAATGACCACGTTGCTTTGAAATATTTGTTTGCTAAACAAGAATCTAAGTCGAGGCTTCTCAGGTGGATCTTACTCCTCCAAGAATTTGATGTAGAGATTAGGGACAAAAGGGTGTGTGAAAAAACAGTGGCAGATCATTTATCCCGAATGTCACCAATTGAAGAAACAGAAGAAAAGAGACCGATAAAGGATGAGTTCGCTGATGAACACATCCTCGCTGTCATCGGTATCCCTTGGTTTTCAGACTACACTAATTATTTGGTGGGGGTGTAATCCCTAACGATTTTGATTCTAACAAAAAGAAAAAGTTTTTTCATGATTGTAGGTTCTACTTGTGGGATGACCCATTCCTATACAAGAGAGGAGTGGATGGGCTGGTCAGAAGATGCGTCCCGGAGGAGGAACAAAGGGATGTACTCAGAGCTTGTCATGACTCGGATTATGGAGGACACTTCAGTGGAGACAGAACAACATCTAAAGTCCTTCAGTCAGGTCTATATTGGCCCACATTGTTCAAAGATGCCCAAGACATCGTCAAAGAATGCGACAAATGTCAAAGAAAGGGGAATATTTCTAAGAGAAATCAAATGCCGCAAAATGCTATGCTGGAAGTTGAATTGTTTGATGTCCGGGGAATAGACTCCATGGGGCCGTTTCCACCATCATATGGGAAGAATTACATCTTGGTAGCAGTAGACTACGTATCAAAGTGGATGGAAGCAGTGGCATTGCCCACCAATGATTCTAAAGTGGTTGTGACCTTTCTGAAGAATAATATCTTTTCGAGATTTGGGGTGCCGAGAGCACTTATCAATGGTGAAGGTACTCACTTTTTGAACAAACTGATGGAGAATCTACCGAAGAAATATAATGTTAATTACAAGATCACCACTCCATATCACCCACAAACGAGTGGCCAGGTCGAAGTGCCCAACAAGCAGATAAAGCAAATACTGGAAAAGACTGTATGCACATCTCAGAAAGACTGGGCAGTAAAGTTAGAAGATGCACTACGGGTGTACATAATAGCATTCAAAACACCCATAGGTATGTCTCTCTATCAATTAGTTTATGGTAAAGCACGTCACTTGCCACTAGAGTTGAGCACAAAACATTTTGGGCATCCAAATTCTTAAATTATTATTTGGCCAAAGCGGGTGAATCCCGAATCCTTCAGCTCCACAAGTTAGAGGAGTTTAGGAATCAAGCCTATGAGAATGCTAAACTCTACAAGGAGAAGACGAAAAATGGCACGATCAGAAGCTACAGAGAAAGGAGTTTGTCGAGGGACAATTGGTGCTCTTGTTCAACTCCAGATTAAAGCTCTTTCCAAGAAAGTTGAAATCCAGGTGGTAGGGTCCGTTTTTGGTTCACAGAGTGTTTCCCCATGGAGCAATAGAAATTAAAAATCTAAGTAATGGGGATACATTTAAGGTAAACGGACAAAGGTTGAAACACTACTACAAAGGGCAGGAAAGTGGTTTGGTCGATAATGTTCGTCTCAAAGGATAAGAGAGACGACCGTCGAGCCATGCGATGTTAAACACATTGCTTCGTGGGAGGCAACCCATGCGGTTTTATTCTAATTATTTCAGTGTTTGGTGTGCTTCCAATTTTTATTTGTAGGTTCGCATGTAAATTGCACAGTACAGAAGAAAAGGTTTGAGTCAAACTCATAGAAGACAGTTGGCTAATAGAGCAAGGGAAAACAGAGAAAAAAGTCAGTTGTTTTGGAAAAACCAAGGCCTTGACACGGGTGCCCGTGTCACCTGACACGGCCCGTGTCAGGCAAGGTATATCAGAGGTGGATTTTTCCAGTAGGCTGACACGGCCGCCCGTGTCAGCTGACACGGCCCGTGTCAGCTCTACTAGACATGAAGGCCAAAACTAGGGGCCTGACACGGCCGCCCATGTCACGGGACACGACCCGTGTCAGGCTGAACGGTCATATTTTTCAAATTTTGGACTTTTGGCTTGTGTGGACCCCACCCGGATTTTCCACCACTTAAACTCATTTAAACCTCAATTAATCCATTAAATCTGATTTTCTCACCTTCTCTCTCCCATTTTCACCAAATCCTTCACCTTCCTCCATTATTTTTCTAAGTTCTCCATAACCTCACCAACAAAAAGCTCACTACTTTGCTGTATTACTCCATCAAAATCGTAGACACCCTTTACAAAAGTTGTTATACTCTCCGTCCTCTATAAGGCCACGGTAATCGTTTTTCCTTATTACATACTTTATTTTTGGTCATAAATTTTTGTTGCAGGAATCAATCATGTCGCCGAAGCGAATTTCTAAATGGAAGCAAACATAAGCTGAATCATCGAGGCCTCGGAAATGGACCATCCATCATCCAAATTCGCACGATATAATCTTCGACAACCCGGAGCACGAACGACAGTACTCTTCTTACGTTAAACGTAACATAACACCGACGAGGTACCTATGCTTTGATACTTTATTTCAATTGGGTTTGTCGGAAGAATTAGATAGGATGTTCCATGTCCTCGGCAGGCTTGAATTTGTGCATTGTGAAGCGCATACTTATGAGCGCATCACTTTATAATTCTTGAGCACCATTGAGTTCAAGTTAAAAAAGGGATGGACAGGTACAACAATGTACTTTGGGGGAACGATGAATTTCAAGTTATACAATGTCGACCACGAGTTGACAGTGGAGCAGATGAGTGAGATTCTCCACCTACCCTTATATGGCCCTGGAGCCGTACGAGATAGTTTTGATGCTGAGACTTTCTGGTTGGCCATCACGGGACGATCAAATTATGTTGCTAAAGGGGCGAAAGCATCTGGCATTCAGAACCCTTGTTTCAGATATGCTCAAAAGGTATTGGCTTTCACACTTTTCGGTAAGGGTGATAACACGGGTGTGGCTACCTAGAGGGAGCTCTTCTTTCTGTTTGCCATGGCAAACCGAGTTGCTATGAGCGTTGCAACATTTGCAACGGATTACCTAGGTCGAGTGGGGAGAGCATCCCAAGGGGGAATTTCGATTGGGGGCATAATCACACAGATTGCCCACCATTTCGACTATGACCTTACTGCACTAAATGAGACGCCAGTGGCAGGTAAGCATAAACTGGACATGAACGCATTGGTTCAGCAAGGTATGATATCACAAATTTCTGATTATTATGCTTTAATGAGCTATGGTCAATTTATTATGGCCCTTCCTGACCCTGCACGAATTAGCATTGCCAACACGGCCAATTGGCTATATGAGAGTGTTGTCCAAGATGATATGGACGAGCACAATGCTGACCCATTTGTTGCAGGTGACCAACAAGAGGAAAAGGTGCAAGAAGAGGTGCAGGAACATGAGCAGTTTGTTGCTCCGCCAGAGGACACCACACACCCAGGTGTCGGGTCGTCATATGTGACACCGGACCGATGGTCGTGGATGCAGACATAGATCAGCGATCTCCGAGCGGAACAAACACGCCAAGGCATAGAGCAAGCCCGTCAAGGGACTCTGATGGATGAGATGCATGCGATGATGCAAAGGCTGATGTTGCAGGGAAGGGGCGTGTCAGCCCTTGTTGCCAAACAGCCAACACGACCTATCGTGTTGCCTGACACGGCAAGTGTAAACAAAATAGCATAACGACCTAACAATGGTACGACGAGTAGTGACGGCGCCAATTAGTCGGCCTGATAGCGGTTAAGAATGCAATCAATGGTGGCAATCATGTGGCCGAAAGAAGAAGGAACAACAAGGCAATGAAAAGTGGTTTGAGTTTTTATTTTATTTTATTAATTTCATATATTTTATTTAATTACAACCATTAGAGTTTGATTTATCAACATGTTAAAAAATCATTATATAAATCATTTTATGTAATTTAATTACAATCATCAAATTAAATTAAATTTGTTTTATGTAATTACAACCATTATAGTATAAACCTTTTTTGTGTGCATGAATTGCAGAAAAATACTTAATAATTATTGATCGGATAAAAAAGAATGATTTTTGATCATGTGGTGATTTTCGATCATGCGGGTTTATTTATATTTTATGATGGTTTATATATTTTTTGAACGTGTATTCTATGATGATTTATATATTTTTGTGTCTATTTTAGGATAGTTTCTAAATTTGTATGGAAATGATGGTGATAATTTATATTTTAATGAACAAAAATGGTTACAATTAATTTTGTTCTTATATTTAAAATCACCATGACAATTATTGTTTATATCTAAATGGTGTATATATTTAAATCACCATCATTATTGGTCAGCCAAAGAAAAAAGTGTTAACGCCATTTATTATATTTGTTTTTCATATTTTTCAAGAAAAATACTCGGGAACTCTTTAATAGTGTAAAAATATATATTTCATTTTAAGAAAATATTCATGTTATACAAGATTAGTAAAAGTTGCTATCATAAAAGAAGAAATGTAAAGAAGATCTACATTAAATTAATATCTTTAAAGAAGAACATTGTGTAAATTATTCTACTTATAATTTATATTTTTTAATTTTGTTTTCTAATTTCTACTCTCTTATGTTTTATTGTTTAATTTTTCAAAAGAATGTTAGATTAAAACCTATTGAAAAAGAAATGTCCTAAAAAAATGACATAGGCTACTCAAAACTTTTAATATAATTGTTGTCAAAAGGTTGTTATTATTTGAAATAGAATAAACCTTAAAAAAACATTATTATTTAAAATAGAATAAACCTTAAAAAAACTGATGAAGAGCGACATTTTAGTTTTAGTTTGTGTTAAATGTTTTATCATTTATTATATTTGTTGTTGTTGTTTTCTTAAATATTTATCTTTGATTTAAATTAACGTTTACATGATGATATGTTCCTAGATATTATAACATGTATTAAAATAAAATATTAGATCATATAATCAATGAAATATTACACTCCACTTTCCCGAGGTCCATTAAAAAAATGCAGACGTAATTAGATCATGAGCACATCTAAGATCAATAACAATAACATGAAAATGAGACAAAGACTTTGATGAAACACTTATTAAAATCTTTTATGAAGTAAATTAAAATAAAAAATACTCATTTATATTTTGACGCGTGTGCACACTAAAAAAATGGACAAACGGGCATGTAGTGTAATATAAAAACAGTAGGTTATCTATACCTATAGATAAAGGGGATACATCCTTTTGGCATGACCTATTTATTTTTCATATTGCTTTTATCTCACACATAAATATAGCAGTTTTAACTCAGTCACAATATAATTGGTAGCCGCTGTTAACTAACTCCCAAGCATACCACGTTTCGGTTCTTTGCATACACTTGAGACAATCAGTTTCTGTTCATTTCCAATTGAGATTATTTGACGACTCACTGCCAGGATACCCAAGGATAACCACTAAACACACTTTAATCCAAGTATACACTGATCATGCCATCTATATTTGAAATATAATCCGTCATTAATTTTCTTTGAAAAGTACACTTAGTATACTCAGTGGGAATCGTTTGTTTTACTCATTCAACAATTAAGAAAGGCAATATACCACTATGAAGGCAAGCCCTTAAACTTCCTCTCTTTTTCATGTCTTTCAAATATTATTTTTGTTATCTCTTTTACTTAGAAAAATATATTTCAAATGAATAACAACCCCGAACTCTCTTATAATTCTTCTCCTTTCTGTTCGATTTGTTTTTATTTGTTTTGAAAAATGGTCATTTTCATTTTGAATCATTTTCATTTTGAATTTGGTTAAGTTTGATATTTTTAAATTTTCTATTTGGTCATTTTTTTCATGAAGTATCTGCACATGTAATTAAAGCATCGGAAAATCATCTCCCTTTTTTAAGTTTTGTTTTCTAAACATGTAAATGACCATTTCTTTTTTATTGCATATCTTTTTTAAGGTTTTATTTTTGTTAGTTAATTTATATCATGTAAATGATCATTTATTTTTTATTGCATGTCATGTAAATATCCAAAAACTAATGAAAGAAAGAAGCAAATTTTTAGAATTATATGTTTACATGAAGTTTCTATATAAGGAACATGTCTTGAAGAATTATCATCTTATCATTTATGGAGTTATTTAACATATTAGAAAATAACAATAATATTACTACAAGTGTATAGTTTTCTCATTTTTTGCTAACCTCAACTCTTAATTATAATGTCAAGAAAATAAGTGGCAGGTGAAATATATCTATTTGTGTAAAAAAGACTGTTTATATCTATTTGTGTTTGTTTCAGAATGTGTTTTTGAAAAATCATAACTTAATTGTTCTATTCATGTTCAGTTTTTTTAATAATGTTTATCATAGCCTAATTTATAGCATAATTTTTTGGAGTAATTATCAATATGCTCGGATCATTCTTTGGGTAATTAGCACAATTCCATGCCTGTAAGTTGGAGTAATTACTAATGTTTATGATAGCATGATTCTTTTGAATAATGTTTATGATAATTTTTAATAACATAATTATGACTCCATAATTCTCAAAAAGTTGGAATCTAAATAATTATGTCATCATAAACATTAGCCAACATGTAAGATGAAACATTAGCATAATGTTCCAACCCAATATTATTGCTCGGTGGTAGGACTGCACATTCTCAATTTAAGATACCTATTGATATACAACCGAGTTTCATTTGTAGTATTCAAAAGTAAAAAGATCTTGCAAATCTCATTAGAGTTGTTGCCGTAATAATTTGGGATGAAGCACCAATGACAAACAAAAATTGTTTGGAAGCCTTAGATCTATCATTACAAAATATTTATAGCAACAATGCTCCATTTGGTGGAAAAGTTCTGATCATGGGGGGAGTTTTTTGTCAAGTTCTTCCTGTTGTAAGAAAAGGTACTAAGGCACAAATGATTTCAGCGTGTATTGTTCAATCTCATTTATGGGATCATACCAAGATTTTGCGTTTGCATCAAAATATGTGATCATTGCATGATCAAGAGTTTGCAGAATTTCTTATTCGCATTGGTGATGGTGTTGAACCTACCAAAGCAGATGATATGGTGAGATTACATTCACATATTACAATCCCATGGGATAGTGAACATTCCATACAAGTACTTATCCAACATCTTTTTCCTAATTTAGAATTGCATGGTTGGCATGCCCCATATATGGTACAAAGAGCTATTTTGACACCAACAAATGATGATGTTCAGAAATTGAATAATATGATTATCGACCAGTTTCCAGGAGAAGAACATATTCTAAAGATGTGATAATCATAATTTATACCAGCAAGAATTCTTAAACTCAATTACACAAGGTAGTTTTCCACCATATATTCTAAAGATAAAAGAGGGTGCACCATTGATGTTGTTACAGAATCTAGATCCTAGATATGGATTATGTAATGAGACACAGTTATTATGTCGTGGTTTATTTATGAATATGTTGGATGTGGAAATCTTGGTAGGAAACAATGCAGGAAAATGAGCTTTTTTGCCCAGAATTAAAATAAAAACATCTGCAAGTGATGGGTTGTCTTTTGTCCTTAGTAGAAAGCAGATTCCTGTGGGGACTAAGTTTTGCTATTACAATAAGTAAATCACAAGGACGAATCATTCCAAATGTTGGAATATATCTTCCACGACATGTTTTTAGTCATGGACAGTTGTATGTGATTTTATCCAGGAGTGTTTCACAGACTACGACAAGAGTTTTAACTAGGGAAGAAAAATTGAACGGAGAAGATGGTGACTACACAAAAAATATAGTCTTCAAACAAATTCTTTTATCGCACTCAAAGTTATTTATTAAGTACGTTAAAAAAATTGCTCACACGTTGATTCTCATTTTAGTTACACGACATACCAAGATTATATTGTATTCTTTATATCATAACTAAATATAATTTTATTTTGCTTTAATATACAGGCAAACTAGAACATAGTGAAATTTTTTAATTATGTAAGGAGTTGAGTAGAAAGAATATTGAAACTTGCTTTGACATAAAAGTAAGTTATACTTAATCATTTATTTTATGTTTTTATGTTAGATATCAATTGGGTCATACTTATTATCACTATTCCTATGCAATAAATTTTAGATAGGAGACTTTGAAGATAAATGGAACACATGGAAGGATGAACAAACAATTTTATTCATCGGCAAACTCGACAATAAGGTGTGTTTACTTTTTCCGCAATACGTATAAAAAATTGTTTCTTGCATTTTCACCACTCTTTCACTAACATATTTATCATCCTTATTGAAACATGTCAAACATCTAAAAATTTACTCTGTCGGTTGGAGTTCCACAGTGATAACAGATAAAACACAACTTTGGAAAATGGTGAAAAGAGAAATAATATCTCAAAGGATGGACATGTTTTTATTTAATTAATTTAAGAATATTTTTACTCTAGAATATTTTTGAATTCATGAATTTAACTTCTATCTGTGGTTTATGTAAATAAAACCATATATATTTACTAAGTCCATTGCTTTCCTTTTTTACCAGAAACTCGGGTAATTCAGAAACAAGTCATAATTGTTGTTCTACCAAATCTAGACTAAAACAAAGTATCTCCATTCTCCATGTATTATTTGTGTCACAATAAATCATGTTATATTCAAACGAGCCAAATGTTTTTAATGTATTTCTTTGATGGTATGATATTTCGTCATGTATTTGTAGTTTTTTAAATCTCAAGAGCGCATTGATAAATGGATGTACGAAGAATTGATTTGAATCTTTATAAGGTTAAAAAAACAATATATTACACTACTTACTATTAATTTTACTATGATTTTCTCTAAAAAAATCTAATTTAAGAGTCTTATATTTTTTCTTTATTGCATAAAATAATTGCAGAAAAAAAGAAAATACTTCGAATAAAGATTTCATGTTCGACATTCCTCTTAAAGAACGTCGTTGATTACACAATATATATATATATATATATATATATATATATATATATATATATATATATATATATATATATATATATATATATATATATATATATATATATATATATATATATATATATATTACTTTGCATGTTTTGATATGATTTATCATATATTTGTTTACCATTTTTAAAGTGTAATAATATTATTTTTAATGTGACGTACAATAGAAACCTAATGAAAAGAAAAATATAGATTTATTTTTCTCTGTTGTGCGCATTAATATTATAATATAAATGATTAAATTAAGTAATTACTTAAATATTCTAATAATTTTATATTTGAATAATATATCTTGATAATTATATATTATTTAGGTGTGAATTTAAATGTTATATATCTTTATATTTTTATATTGCAATATCCTTTTACCTCACAAATCAATAATGAGACCACCATAAATATCGACACTTGCGTATAATGTGACTAAACCTTGACCATCACTATATTAATGTATTTGATGCTATAGATCAACATGGACGAGTAACATGAAAATTTCATAAATTGTGATCTCTAAATCATCCTTATTTCCAACTGATGTCATTCAAACATTTATTAGATCAAACTAAATTTTAAAATTTAATATTTGCAAAAAGGGTCCTTGAATTTGAAGGTGAGTGGGGCAGGAATAATGTTAGAAGAACAAGGCAACATAGTGATTAAATAATCATTATGATCCAGTTTCAAAGTTAACAATAATTAGGCTGAATACGAAGCGGTAATCATAGGGATAAAATTTGAGAGAGAAATAGAGGCAATCAACCTCTGGGCAAGAAGTAACTCCCAAATTATAGTTAACCAGATTAAAGTCGAGTACCAAATAAAAGAATTAACTAAAAGTGAATCGTCAATTTTTAACAACATAACTTTATCTATCTATGATATAGAAATGACTTCTCCATAGTAACCCTCTCAGATTGGCCTTCATCTAAGAGGGTAAAATTCTGAGTATCGGTTTCATTGATCATAAAACAAAATTCATATTTGAAAATTCATGTTAAAAGAGTATATTCGAATGTTGTTCTATTATCCATATATACCATTCTCCCTTTCAATTTTCGTTCCAAGATCCATATATTCGAAGTACAATCATTTTCCGAATCGATCATGCCCGAAAGCCCATCTCTCACTATAGATTCCATTTTAAAAGTGAATCGTCATTTTCCGAATCGGTCAAGAGTTTTAACTAGGGAAGGGAAATTGAAAGGAGAAGATGGTGGATACACAAAAAATATAGTCTACAAACAAATTCTTTTATCGCACCCGCAGATATTTATTAAGTACATTAAAAGAAATTATCACACATTGATTCTCATTTTTGTTACACGACATACCAAGCTCATATTGTATTCTTTATATCATAACTAAATATAATTTTCTTTTGCTTCAATATACAGTCAAACTAGAACACGGTAAAATCTTTCAATATTAAAAGAAAAACATACATTTATTTTTCTCTGCTGTGGACATTAAAAAAAGCGGACAGACGGGCACGAGAGAGAGAGAGAGGGAGGGAGGGAGAGAGAGAGTAAAGGGAATACTGATATAACATGATATTTATTCATAGGGGATTTTGATAAACAATACGTGAGTGGTTTTTCCATACAAGAAAGATGAATATTGATGATTATTACCGTTGCATTCTTACTCTGTTGTTGAAGAGAAGTTTAATTGTTTCCATGTGTATGTATTGTGCATTACATCCTCATACCAAAAAAATTAAAGAACACAAATTCAAAAACATTAAAGAAGAATTTAAGTTTATACATTGAGTTATTTATTGATTTGCTTGAAAAAAAACAGTTAAATAAAGTCACGTCGCACTGCAATTTTCTCAATTCAATATTATAAATTATAAATAAAATTTAATATGCATCTGAATAAATATCATATTTTTTATCATATAAGTAATTTATATTAAAATCAAACTTATAAAAAAAGACGTTGTTAATATTTTCACGCGTTAGCGTAATAAAAAAAAGCGGACAAATGTGTCCGTGTTCTAAAATTCAAGTGATTCATAAACAAGTCATAGTTGTTGTTCTACCAAATCTAGACTAAAACAAAGTATCTTCATTCTCCAGGTATACGTTTTTTTTGTCACAATAACCCATATTATATTCAAGCGAGTCAAATGTTTTAAATGTATTTCTGTGATGATATGACATTCCGTCATATATTTGTAGTTTTTTAAATCTCAATAGTGCATTGATAAAGGGATGTACGAAGAATTGATTCGAATCTTTATAAGGTAAAAAAAACTATATTACACTACTTACTATTAATTTTACTATCTTTTTCTCTATAAAAAATTCTAATTTGAGAATCTTACATTTTTTCTTTACTACGGAAAACAATTGCGGGAAAAAGAAAATATTTCGAGTAAAGATTTCATGTTCGACATTCCTCTTAAAGAACGTCATTGATTACATAGTATCAATAGTATTTTGCATGCTTCGATATAATTTTGAATATCTTTATTTACCATTTTCAAAATGTAATAATAGTATTTTTAATACGACCTACAATAGAAATCTCATAAAAAGAAAAACTGACACTTATTTTTCTCTGCTGTGCGCATTAAAAAAAGCGGACAGACGGGCACGGGAGTGCCCGTCTGAACGCTAGTAAAAGGAAAGAAAATTTGATATTTTATCATTTAAATCTAAATTCATAAAGAGACAATGATTAGACAATGATAGTCTAAACGAATTTCCAAAAACTATTTGTTCTTTTGTTTATGAATGGAGCATGTTTATGAATGGAGCATGTTAGAAGAAGTATTAGCTTTTTTAAATTATGATTTTTATTCTCTCTTTCAAAGTTTATTGTTATTTTTAATTCTTAGTTATGTTTTTTTAGATACATAATTTTAAATCCTAATATATTGTTGAAGAAGTTAAATTTTAAGAGATGTCGGTTTTGAAAGAGTATCTCACTCTTTAAATATATGACTTTTCTTTTTTCTTTTTAACTTTATTGTTGTTTCTTAGTTACGTTTTTTAGGTGCATACTTTGAAATAAATATAAAACATCACAAAAAAAATTCGCCGGATAAGAAGAAATATCAATCTTTTTAAATGTATTATTTTTCTCTCTTCCTAAATTTATTATTGTTTTCTAATTCTTAATTATATTTTATATCTTAAGTTTATTGTTATTTTTTAATTCTTAATTATATTTTCTGTAGGTACATAATTTGAAGCATCATAAAATATTTTTGAAGAAATTGAATTTTAGAAGTTGACAATTTAAAAGAAGTATACGGTCTTAAATCTATTTTCTTTTCTTATGTTATTTTTAAGGTTTATATTTTGTACCTTATATATTTTAAACTAGTAAAGGACCCGTGCGTTCGTACGGGTCGCCCAAATGCAATAATTTATTTGTTAATGTTATGAATAAACATTCTATTTATCATTGAGATTTTGGACATAAGAAATAAAAATATATTTATTTAGTAATGGATGAAATTTTCCAATCTGTTACTAATTTGAGGTATAAAAGTGCAAATATTAACCTTCATAATAAATGATTATTTAACCAAAATACATAAACCATGTAAAAGAAATACCAGAACCTCATTTGTTTTAAAATATAGTAATGAATACTACCAAATGTTGAAATTAATTGCAATTGATACAGTAAGGTTTAATGCAACAAAAGATATTGAAACAAAAGGTTCACAATTTTAGTTATGAGAAATAAGTCTAGCAACAAAAATGATTTAACTTCGTACAATTCTTTGGTGCTTAAAAAACTGGGTTTATACAAAACCTGCCCGCAACCTTTTAGGAAGTGATGATTCAAAACCTGCCCGCAACCTTAAAAAACTACAATAATAACTAATTTGATTTCAGGATATTGATTTTATTTTGGAATGATAAGATTGCAACAACAATAAAATAACGATAATATTTTTTAGTAGTATAAATAGGTAATTTATTTTATCACATTTTTCACTCACATCTAGTCTAAATTTGACCAATTTATTTTATTTTATTTTAATTTTTGTGTGTACACATTTCATTTGAAAATGAACCTCAATCAACATAACACATGCTCCAATTTTATGCAAAATGATGGAAAATTGCAGGTAGTTTAGAAATGTTGGAGCAATGTTTGAATCTTGCATTCAACTGAATTAGACTGACTTTGAAAAAAATTGTAAAAAAATGTGTTTCTATGTGTTTTCTATAATTAGTTTTGAAGGATTTCATAATAAATTTTTATGTAATTGTTTTTTTAATTTCTAACACCATTAGGCATGCTGAAACCAAACATGACATGCAATAATCTATTTATAATTTAGTCGTATACACATATTTTATAAGATGACAATGTATTTTGTTATCAATCTAAAATACTTATTAACATTTGAAGATATGATACTCATATAAATTTTGTAGTTGAAAGAACACACAAAACACAATGTTCAACATAACAACATAGGATTTTGAATAATTTCACACACATGAATTAAATACTCATTATCATCCTTTAAACCATACATGAAATATAAATGTCAATTGTAATCCCACAAAATAAACACTTCAAAAAAGTAAGAACACATCCTACAACCAAAACATATCATGTTCTTAACAACTTCATACTTAAACTCATTCTGGTGCTAAAAAGTTCATAAAATATATTTCAATATCAAATTTCCGAAAATTCTAATTAAGAAGATGGTTCTATCTTTATTTTCTTGGATGGTTTGGTGCCTGATAATTGCGTAGCGCCAGACGCTTCAAAATCAACTTCTTCACCCTTGTCAGCAATTACAACATCCTTAGCCGGAGTCATTAGAATGATTGATTCTGGATTATTTTCACCAGATGCAGATAATGTTTGCTTGCAATATAAAAAATTAATTGTCAGATATAAAATGAATTATAATAATACAATATTTATCATAGAAAATTATTATGTTAACAAATGAAGATACTTACTGCGGAAGTTTCCAAATTTTCTTTGTTAGGGACCAACTTTGCATATTCAGTTTTAGACTGATTTTGCACATTAAAACATCGAATATTTATTATACTTGTTAAATATTTAAATAATACATGAATTAAGTGAATATTATACGTCTTCTACTATGTAGTCATTTTCAATCTCTTTAACAAAGGCTTCATCATCACAAAGCTTCCAAACAGACGCTTGGGAAAACGTTGGCTGCACCTTAACTCTAAAAGCCATTTTCTTATTCAACAGCATTTCAAGCTCATCAGGATAAACCATTGGATCATCTTCTCCATTCTAATGGAAAAATAAAATATCAACCATGAGTGATAATCTGAACTTTACAACTCGATAAACTATTAACATTTTAACTTATGTATAACAATGTACCTCCACCATAGAGTTATGCATAAATTCAGCAGTCATTCCAAGTATAGCAGCACATTCGGAATCCCAGAATACAAATCGATATTTTGATTCACCATTGCTAACATATATCTCAATCTTGTACCTATAGTATTTTAAACGAAGAAAATAATATGTTTAATAACAAATCCATTACCAAATTTATTTGCAATTCATCTAGATTATATGTACCTTGGTATAGGCTGTTCGACTTTTTGCCCACATGAACATTCATAAGCTTTTTCAGGATTAGGTGCCTTCGAAGAACACCTTGTGCAGCCATAATAAAACCATCCATACTTTGAGACAGCAAATTTCAATGTGGTTGCTACAGTAACACATAAAGTTTCCTAAAAGCAAATCAAAAATGATATTAATTTCAAAAAGCAAACAATATAATTGTAATAGTAAAGCTAAATTCGGCTCTATAGTATTCAACTTACATGTTTGATTTTGCAGAACTGACTTAAGGACATACATTTCGCATTATGAACAAACCTTTCTACTGGCGAATACTGAGAACCACCAGACCAATTAGAAAGAGATTTTGCAGATTGAGTAGGTTTCTCCTTCTGTTCATTAGTAGGCAACCTATAGAAATAAGATTGTTTTTGAAATTAAAAATTATGTATAATAATCTGAATATAAATAAATAAATAAAATCCATACTTAGACATAAAATCTTGAATTTCAGGGATGTCTTCATTTATCAACAATTTGGAACCACTCCATGCATTTGAGACTGTAAATTGTATAATTAATATAAAAATTATTGAACGTATAATGAAAAATACAAATCAGTTATGTATTTATAAAGTCTGATAGTGTAATACCTTGGCCATCTTTTACCATTGCATGAGTGAGCAGAATTACAATAGCTCCATTGTTTTTAGGATCATTGTAGTAAGCCAAAAAATTTGATCCATAGATTTCCCATAAATTGCAATTTATGCAATTACCCATATTTTGCAATATAAATAAACAATATTATATGATGGGATTCAGTGATGCAAAATATATAAATTTATCAAACACATAAGTTATGAAAACAATGCGCATTACTTCAAATCTTTCAGCACAACAGAAACAACAACTTTCTTCCCCGGAGTGTTGGATTGGATATGGTTTATCTCACTAACAGCACCAATAATATCTACATTAAAGTAAGATTCATTATTGAATGTGTTTGCAAATATATAAGTTATATAAGTTATAATAGAATTTAAATTACCTTCCAGTCTATCGGTTTATTATTTATAAAATATCATAAATATTTAAATATCATAAATATTTAAATATCATAAATATATAAATATCATAAATATTTAAAGATGCATTCTTATTTATTTAAATTTTATTTTACATTTATTTATTTTTATGTCATTTATTATGTTTTTTAATTATTAATTTTTTTTATTTATATCCGGTTCAAATGCAGTTGAATTGGTTGAATCGATTGAACTTTGATACAGAGTTTCATCGATTTAATGTTCAATTTGATTTTTAAAACATTGGGTAATCTACATATATTTATAAAATATCATAAATATTTAAAGATACATTCTTATTTATTAAAATTTTATTTTACATTTATTTATTTTAATGTCATTTATTATGTTTTGTATTTTTAATCTTTTTTATTTATATCCGGTTCAAATGCAGTTGAATTGGTTGAATCGATGGAACTTTGATACGGAGTTTCATCGATTTAATGTTCAATTTGATTTTTAAAACATTAGTAATCTATATATATTTATAAAATATCATAAATATTTAAATATCATAAATATTTAAAGATGCATTCTTATTTATTTAAATTTTATTTTACATTTATTTATTTTAATGTCATTTATTATGTTTTTTATTTTTAATCTTTTTTATTTATATCCGGTTCAAATGCAGTTGAATTGGTTGAATCGATGGAACTTTGATATGGAATTTCATCGATTTAATGTTCAATTTGATTTTTAAAACATTGGTAATCTATATATATTTATAAAATATCATAAATATTTAAAAATGCATTCTTATTTATTTAAATTTTATTTTACATTTATTTATTTTAATGTCATTTATTATGTTTTTTAGTTTTTAATTTTTTTATTTATATCCGATTCAAATGCAGTTGAATTGGTTGAATCGATTGAATTTTAATACGGAGTTTCATCAATTTAATATTCAATTTAATTTTTAAAACATTGGTAATCTATATATATTTATAAAATATCATAAATATTTAAATATCATAAATATTTAAAGATGCATTCTTATTTATTTAAATTTTATTTTACATTTATTTATTTTAATGTCATTTATTATGTTTTTTAATTTTTAATCTTTTTTATTTATATCCGGTTCAAATGCAGTTGAATTGGTTGAATCGATTGAACTTTGATACGGAGTTTCATCGATTTAATATCCAATTTGATTTTTAAAACATTGGTAATCTATATATATTTATAAAATATCATAAATATTTAAATATCATAAATAATTAAAGATGCATTCTTATTTATTTAAATTTTATTTTACATTTATTTATTTTAATGTCATTTATTATGTTTTTTAATTTTTAATTTTTTTTATTTATATCTTGTTCAAATGCAATTGAATCGGTTGAATCGATTGAACTTTGATACGGAGTTTCCTCGCTTTAATGTCCAATTTGATTTTTAAAACATTGGTAATCTATATATACAATTAAATATTCATTTTGTCATTTAAAGAAAATCAAGTAACGATAATATTTGGCAAAAAAACTACAATAATAATTAATTTGATTTCAGAATATTGATTTCATTTTGGAATGATAAAATTGCAACAACAATAAAGTAACGGTAATATTTTTTTAGTAGTATATATAGAGTTTAGTACGAAATTACTTATAGGAACATTATATATAGAGTTTAGTACGAAATTACTTATAGAAACATGAAAGTAGCTGTGTCATGGATTGTAACTAGGGTAATTAAGTAATTATGGTGGTAATTAACTTTTATATATTAAAAGTAGATTAGAGATCACTATCTCGTGCAGCGGTGAATTTCTCTTCATCAATTTATGATTTTTATTTTACAAATTAAAAAAAATATATCTAAATTTATGATTTTTATTTCCTCTTACCTCAATTTTAGTTATGTTTTTTTTTATAGGTGCATACGTTAAATTGAAGCATCACAAGATAATATTAAATGGCAGTTTCTAAGAATTATCTTTTTCTTTAAATTTATAGATTTTATTTTTCTTTCTAACTTAAGGGTTGTTTTTAATTTTTTTTGTTATGTTATTGTGTAGGTGTTGTGTTATTAGTTTTATTGGTGTTTTCTAATTCATAATTATGATTTATTTTAGGTGCATGAGTTGGTGTAGAGAATTGGATAGAAGAAATATATTCATTTTATATTTTTTTCGTAATTTTATTATTGTTTTCTAATTTTAAATTTTATATATTTTCTTTTTTTATATAGATACATACTTTGAAGTAGAGAATATTTTAGTTTAATTGATTTATATTTTGATATATTTATGTAAAATGAATTGAATAATATATTTATATTTTAGTAAATTACGATTAAATTCAGAAATAGGGATGACAAATGGACATGTCCGCCATACTTTGAAGTAGAGGTGACAACGAGGCATGTCCGTCTTACTTTGATGGAGGGGTGGCAAACAAGTATGTTTGTAAAAAAACATTATCAAAAATAGAAAAAGAATTCATGCATAAAACTACCATTATAAGTTGCAATTAGAGGCAGACACATTCTATTTGTTACAAGATTTTGTGTGTTGCTAACATAATTCTTATTTAAATATCTTTGACTTATTTCTCACATTCAAATCACATACCATAGTTGTAAGATTGTCGATAAAGTTAATTAAGTTGATAAAGAATTAATTTTATATCTCATAAAAAATGTTAATTTTCATTGACCATGTAAAAATCTATTTAATGAGTAATTAATAAATGATTTTATATATTATCTTTGAGCCTTATTTTTAGATGAAACTTGTTAATTATTTATCATTACATCTATTTTGTTATACAAATTATTTAAAAAATTTAATTTGATAATTATTTTATCAATAGTTTATTTTCTCAAAAAGTCATTAATATTTATAAAGCACTTTTAGCTTTAGTTCATTTTCCGAAATTGTTTTTCATTTTTATTGACAAATTTGTTGTATTAATTTGTATTTTTTTTTTAATATAAATTGCATTTTCAAGTTATTATTAAGAATAAAAACCCACGGAGTGAAATGAAATGAAACCGCTTATATTTTGGTGAAAAAGCATCGTTACGCTTTCACTGCATTTCATGCTCTCACTCTCTTCCTTCTCTTACCCATGGAAATGGATTAGAATCTTTTGCATTCTCCTCATTATCATATCTTATGGTTCTCTCTCTCACACTCTCTCTCCTTTTTCAGATTCACTGCTTTTTTTTATTTGATATATTTTCAGTATTGATTATCATAGAACGTGTTGTTATTCTGTTCGTTCCATTTTAATTGGATTTGTGTAGGTTTTTCAATTTCATGACGATGATCGTGGAAAACAACGTAGCATGCATATTTTGTGTTTCTTCTTTTTTTTTTTTTTTTTTCAGAAGCTGAGGTTTTGTATTAATTTATTTATTCCTCTTTTAAGTCTACTTGAATGGTGATAATAGTTAGTTTAATGGAGTTTAGAGTTTAACTTTGAGTTCTGATTCTGTTTGTATTGAGTTTATTGTTCATTTCGGTATTGTATTGTGATTGATGAATTTGACTCCTCTAAAGTTAGTAAAATATAAAGTGAGAAAATCAAATGGTTTTCTTCCAAAACGCGTGATTTGTTATGAAGTTAGTAATATGAAGAGCGTGCGAGAAAATCAAGGGGTTTATTTCAAAACGCGTGATTTGTTATGAAGTTAGTAATATATAAAGTGAGTAAAGCAAGAAAATCAAAGGGTTTTATTCCAAAACGCGTGAATTGTTATGATATACTTGCAATTTCCGCCCTTGATTTATTGATAGATGGTTAATATATTGAAGCCATTTGAGTAAATGATGAGCCACTCAATCACAAGTGGAAGAATGTTTGGATGGTTAAGAAAAGTGATTTGAATTAACAACTGTTAATGGTGCATCTAGATGCAATTTCATGTAGCAGTTAAGTTTAAGTTTTTTATATATCTTATTTTTGATGACAAAAACAAGGTGTTGTTTGGAATATGTTTCAATTTTATGCAGCAAGATGTTGATGTGACTAGCTCTTGTTAGTTTTCTGAAGTTTCTGTGTGTGCATTTTTAGGTACATTGGCAGACTTATAAGTATTTCTCAATTTCCACAAGATGGATAGGGATCTATTGATATTGATAATAGGAATATGCATAGGCTTCGTAATTGGAGCTGGTTTGGGATTTTTAATTTTAGTCCTCTTCATGTGTGGAAGGAAGTTTGTAGAGGGGGAAAAGAGCAGTCCTCGGAGGACCCAGGCCGTTATTGGTCATGTCAAAAGGGTTGATTCCAGCATATCATTATCAGACTCCAATGCAGCTTTGGAGTCACCAAGAACATCGGAATGGAGTAACGCAAATTTTTGGTTAGAAGGACTAAGGAGGAAGAATTCAGTCTCAGCATGTGGAATTCCTAAGTATTCTTACAAGTATGTTAATTTCCATTGCATTTTTGTTTCTTGCTTCTCTTGACTGACCGATAATTTTAGCTACTAGAATCTCTTAGCTTTCTTGTTGAGAATGTTAAATTTATTGCACTTTTGTGTTATGTCAATTTATATTTCTCCGTTTGTGTAACCTTGTCACTCCTTTTCCAGAGATGTAGAAAAGGCTACTTCTAATTTTACAACGATCATTGGCCATGGAGCATTTGGTTCTGTTTACAAAGCACAAATGCCTACAGGTGAGACGGTTGCAGTTAAAGTTCTTGGTGCTAATTCAAGACAAGGAGAACAAGAATTTTTAACTGAGGTAATACTTGGTGATATGCTTATGTTAAATATTCACATGTCTTCATCTAATTGTTCATGTAGTTTTCTTTGAAAGTTTGCAATTATTGAGTGAAGAAACATCTTCTGAATAGCAGTATTGATTAGCTTTTAAAAGGATCCTCTGCCGTGTGAATGTTATCGATTTTTATTGTTTGGCTTAAAAAATCCAGGGAAAACAAAATGCTAAATTAAAAACCATTATCTTTTTTAACTACTTTCATAGCTTTACAATTGTTATTAGTATTACATTATTAAAAACTCATCAGTGCAATGCTATGTCTTGTTTTAGTTCTTGTACTGTACTTTTCTTGTAACATAATGGTATGAATGGATTGTTACTCTATTTCTAACTCGCTTTAATTTCCAACAAGATTCCCTCATGCTGTTCTCTACAACTCTTTAATAAAGGGGTTTAAAGATAGTCCGATGACATTCGAAAACTCTCAAGCTTTGCTCTCCTGCTAGCAGGTTCTATTACTTGGAAGATTACATCACAAAAACCTTGTGGCTTTGGTGGGATATGCTGCGGAAAGAGGACGACATATGCTCCTTTACATTTACATGAGCAATGGCAGTCTTGCTTCTCATTTATATGGTTAGAAAGAGAATTATTCTCGTCATTTTATATTTTTAGGGAAATATTTGTTAGGATATTTCTCAATGGAATAGATGTTCTCAGTTTTCTTTGTTCCATAGAAAATAGTTTCATGTGAATATTTGTCTGAAATTGTATTGTCTTGTATGGATGATATACCAGTGAACATGCATAAAATAATTTGAAAATGAGTATTTTTTACTTTTGTCTTTGGGAAAATAAAACATTTGATTATCCTCTGGTTGGAGTTTATACTTACCTTAGGTTGTGTTGATGATCCAGGAAAAGATTATGAGCCATTAAGCTGGGATTTGAGACTTAGCATAGCACTAGATGTTGCAAGGGTGCTGGAATATCTACATTATGGGGTATATATTATACTCAAAACTTGTTTGTTATTTAGTAAACTTACACATTGAGAACAGAGAACATGTTTACTTTTGTTTTTTATTTCTTTTTCTTAATAATTAACTCACTGCAGGCTGATCCACCTATTGTGCACCGTGACATCAAGTCTTCCAACATTCTATTGGATGAGTTCATGAAAGCCAAGGTAACCAACCTTTCCATTTCCATTCAGTTTACACAAAGATGAATAGTAGGAGTATCAATGATATTCTATGTAACACCGACACCTCTAAAAAAAAGGTGTGTCCGTGTCTGTGTCGGTATCGGACACTTGGTCCGACACTTGTGATTACGTATAACTTATTCATTTTTTCAAATTATTACTGATGTCTCCGTGTCAGTGTCGGGGTCAAATTCGGGGTGTCTTTACTTCATAGATGATACTTGAAAACATTCATCGAAGCTTAATATTCTTTTTAACATCTATATATTATTGGGCAGGTCACTGACTTTGGGCTTTCCAGACCAGAGATGATTAAGCCGCGTGCGTCCAATATCAGAGGAACTTTTGGATATCTTGATCCTGAGTATATATCTACAAGTACCTTCACTAAGAAAAGCGATGTATATAGTTTTGGTGTGCTACTTTTCGAGCTTATTACTGGAAGAAATCCACAGCAGGGGCTAATGGAATATGTAAAACTAGTAAGAACAGCATCTCCCTGTTGGCTTCTATACATGCGGCCATGCTGCTGCGCATAAGTATATTTTGGCGCATTTGAAAATATATTGTAGGAGAGAGTATTAGAATAACCATTCACTAACAGTACGGAGTAGTTTTATACAGATGTCTAATCATATGCCACACTCATAGATACACTTGTCATGGTGAAATATGATGTAGTAAGATGGTAAAGTTCAGTCGGAAATATGAGTAACGTATTATTACATTATCAACATATAGTTATATAATTCATTGATCATTAGTATACATATAACTTTTATATTATATATGTATGGGATTCACAAAATATTTCTTTCTGGATATGATTAGGCTGCCATGGAAAGTGAGGGCAAGATTGGATGGGAAGAAATTGTGGATCCGCAACTGAATGGAAACTATGATGTAAACAAGCTTAATGATATGGCTTCACTTGCATTCAAATGTGTCAGTGGAGTTTCCAAAACTAGACCTTCAATGAGGACCGCTGTTCAAGCATTATCTAAGCTTTATAAGAAGCCTAAAAGAAATCATAGCCAGACATCTTCTACCGCATTAAGCGAAGTGTCTGTCGAAGTGGAACAGCCAGGAACTCGAGACTTTTCATCTATTGAGGGTTCAGGGGAGTTGCGCAGATTGCACAGCCGATAATCATAGGAGTTTGTCGGTGTTCTTGAATGTTTAAATCATCTATCTTCTTTTAATTTCGTTTAATTGGCTAAAAGTTTATCTTCAAGAGTTATAAAGTCAATTGTACAATCGATTTGCACCGTCGGTGCATTGAAATTAATCTCTTGTTAAACCATTGGGAATGTGAAGCCCCCTAACATTGTTAGACTGAAGAATATTGTGCTCCTCATGAGAAGTTTTTTTTATTATTGATGGCTATTCCACTGATAACAAGAGTTGAATAGTAATAATAATGACAGATAATAATAATAATATTAGAGGGGTTTAATTAGGTGGTAATACACTAGGGGATTCACAGAGATGAACCTGCCATTCCCTCCATTATTCTTATTCACTTGATATTTCACTCTAAACTCAACAAACACATAACATACTTAGAGTTTGTTAGAGAATTGAAAGCATCAGAACTTTACTTCTTCAAGACCCCCTTAGTCTTCAAATACTCTATAGTCTGGTCATAAGTTTCACCGATACCGTACTTGAAACCGAACCCTTCTTTGATAAGCTTTTCAGAAGAGATTATCAGCTTTGCCTTGCTAGGGCAATCCTCGAATCTGCAATTCAAAAACATACTTTGATAGTTTTTTCTCTGTTGAAAACACTTGGACTTTATAGTTAAAAATTTTGCACAAAATGTACGACGAGAAGCTGTTTCTTACTTAGTTGGAACTTTATACTGAGGGTAACGTTTGCTAAGAAACTTTGCAAGCTCGGGAACACAGGTATTCTGAGCACAGCAAATGTATCTACCAGAAGCTGATTCTTTCTCTGCCACAAATATATGAGCTCGGCAAATATCCTCGACATGAGTAATGGATATCGAACCTGACAGAAACTGCATTCCTTTCAAAGCATTTACGAGGAAATCATTGCCTGCAAGATATGAAATTGAGATTGAAACATTATAATCATTATTTGTATAGTCCTTAAACCATTGAATTTGACTGCTTTGAACCTGTTATAAGTGACATTGCCAAGCCAACACTAGATGGCACATCTTGAGTGAGATAAGGACCCATTGTTAAAGTAGGTATCACAGTGATTAAATCAATGTCATTTTTTTCAGCAAACTCCCATGCAGCCTTTTCAGCTAGCACTTTGGACGCAGGATAACCCTGAAAAACGCGGTGAATAACATTCAAAACCGCGGTTAGTTGAGTTCAACAAATGATTAACAGATTGCGACATCTTATCACACCTCTTAAGTTTTAACCATTACTATGTTTTTAACTGCATTAACCATTTAAATTGTAGTCAAAATTTTCAAGTCGTATCAAAATAATCTATTCTTTTGAACAAGGTGGTTGGATTCTTACCCAAGTAGGTGGCTTTGCCGCATTCAGAAACTCAACATCAGACCAGTTAGTTTCATCCATGACATGATCTTCTCCTTTGAGTTCATTTATCGTCACAGCAGCAGCCGAAGATGTTAAGATAACTCTTTTCACTTCTTTTGCTTTCGCACAAGCTTTCAACACATTCAACACACCTTTGATCGCTGGCTTTATCATGTCATTCTAAACACATAGTAGTCGATAACACAAGAATTTTATCATCATTAATCTATTCTAAAAAACATCACTTTTTTGTCGTAAATTTACAATGCAGTTTCAAAACTTACCTCAGGATCTTGAGACGCAAAGTTCACAGGTGTAGCAAGTTGAAAAACAAGTTCACATCCTGCTATAGGAGCATCAAAATCTCCATCAACAGTTAATTCAGCCTTAAACAGATTCAGTTCCCCTAAACTCTTCAGTGCCACTAGGTGTGATATTTTCTTAGGATTATCTAGATCTCTAACAGTAGTATTAACAGCATAACCTTTTTCAAGCAACTGTTTGATGAGAATAGATGCCACAAAACCTGTGCCACCAATCACACATGCTTTCTTCTTTCCTACTTCTTTGATACTAGCCATAATGTTAATTTGCACACACAATCTTTTACTATGAAACTTATGAATACTGGTGCAGTTTTTATGTTGAGAAAAGAGAGTTATTTAAGTAGTTAAATAACACTAAATTTTTCAGTTAGTTGAAGAAAAGAAACTGTTTTATTTTTGGGTTTAAGGTGAGCACGTGATGGAGTTTGTTCACCAGTAACTCAATATCAACAAGTCTTTGACATGTTTGAGAATCACTTGCCATTTTTTACATTTATACCAATTTTGTCTTTCATAGATATTAATTGCCATTGAATGAAAAATCACCCCTATTAACTATCTAATAAATTCCAACCACTAGACTATATATATATATATATATATATATATATATATATATATATATATATATATATATATATATATATATATATATATATATTATAGTTAATTTTAAATTAATATTTTGAACACAATTTACATCAAATTTTAACAATAATTTAGATGCCATGATTAGTTACATTTAATATGTAATAAAGAATACAAAAATGTATTTGTTTTAAGATATGAAATAATATTTTGAGAAATAAGAGTTTTAGAATTTATATGCATTATGGATTCAGATATATTATTATCCTTTAATAGAAATTTGTGGTAGAGTAAGAATTATACTAATATCCGTTAAGAATTATTATATGATTTATATCAATAATAAATATTTGTTTGATATTTATTTATTCATGAGGTAAGTATGGTACATATAATAAAAATTTAGTTAACATCAATATTCTAATAGGGAGGTAAAAATTTAAAAAAAAATATTAAATTATACACTGTTAAAAAAAAATAAACATGTTTGTGTGTTAGTTGGAATTTATTTTTAATCTCATATAATTTAGATTAGATATCTTGGCTGAGTTACTTTATTATATAAGAGAACTACTTGTTTTATTTCAAAACACACAAAAGAAATTTTATTGAGTTTTTTCTTTCTCATTCTCATAACTCTTCATCTTTTGAATTGTCGAAGCATCAATTTCTCCTCATTTTTTTCTACTCGTTAAAATTTTCGAGTATTTTCTTGAATTCTTTTTAGATAATTATTTTAATTTCTCCTCATTTGAGTTGAGAAATTTTCAATTATTCAATTTTGGATTCTCTTTAGAGAATTATTTAAAATTTTCTTTGTTTGAGAAATCATGACTTTATTTGAGAAATCATTTTTGAGAAAGTATTTGACCATTATTGAATTTTGTTTGGAGAATTATTTGAATTTCTCCTCATTTGAAAAATTATTACCACTGACTTTTATATTAGATATTACGAGTGATAGTTATATCATATTCGAATGGTCTTTGTATCATTGGAAGATGTATTTTTAGACCAATTATCTATCGTGTATGTAATAATCGTACAGTATATAACTGATTTTTTTTATCCTGGAGGCGTCGTGGTTGAGTGACTGTTTTGCACAACTTTGAGTAATGACACAAAACATCTTAAAGAGAGCGAGCTAGTCTGCGACTCGGCCCGGTAAATTCTTCAGTAGTAATTTTTTAAAATTGTAAAACAACAATTTTAAGACGTTTCAAACTGCCATGACTATCGAAGAAATTATTGGTATTTTTTTCGTTGTCTCTGACAAACTGTTCAAGTTTGACAAAAGTCATTTCAAACGATGACAATAAAAATTGTGAGTTTTCTTAACCTTAAGGTTGTCAATGTTTGATTGATGACATTCTTGTTGCTTCTACTAGATCAACCGAACAAACTAACTTCAAGAATTCTATGAATTTAGTTGAAATTGTTAATTCTATTGAAATTGAATCTACTACACAGATTAAAGCGAATAATTTATAGCTCAGGAAAAAAATCTCTCTATGAAAAAAGAATGATTATCACATTTTGAATGGAGTCGCAGATGATATATATGATGATTAGAGTAATTGCGATACTATAAAACATGTTTGGGAGACTTTGAAAAAGAAGTATGACACGAAGAAGCTGAAGCAAAGAAGTATATTGTTAGCCGATACCTCAAGTATCAAATGGTATAGATGAAAAGTCTGTGGAGACTCAATGTCACGAACTTCAAAAGATTGCTTATGAGATCATCACCGAAGGTATGTCTTTAGATGAATAATTACAAATGACTTTTATTATTGACAAACTGCCCCTAGTTTGAAATTTTTAAAACTTTTTTTGCCATAAAACAAAAGAAGTTTTAATTGAGAGTCTGATTATTCACATTTGAATTGAAGAAGAATCTCACAGATTAAAAAGAAAAAGTTTTGGTTGTTTCAAACAACATAAAGAAATTTGGTCTAATTCTGAAGGCATTTGGCAAATGATTAAAGAATCAGAACTACAATGTTATGAGCCAAATTAAGAATGAGAACCCTTCAACAGCCCCAATTACTCCAATTGATAGGAAACAACGTAACACCACTTTTTCTACCCCAAAATACTTAACATATAATCAGAGTAAATAAGCACGCATATAAACGAAAGGGCGTCACATCGACGTTTTCAAAAACTAAAAGCTTTCAAAAACCAACATCATTCATCATCAATATACAATACACATGGTCATTTAAAATAACACATTTCACTTATCATGAATATTCAAGAATATGCGTTCGCAGCGGAAAATAATGAATACTCATGTATTTCATAAAATGATCCATGTCCCATACCATGATCATCTCTCAATAATCTCCTCAAGATAACTAAAACCATATCTAGAATATTTGGCACTATGGCCTCTCAAACCGCAATTTTCAAATAAACATATTCACAAGTAATAACATAATATGTATCCAAATCAGATATGAGTTCAATACTACCAATCTACCCCGTGTTACATGACCAGAGCATTGACTCACTACTTAGTCTCTAAAACAAAGCACCGGAACTCTCCAACTAATCTCGAGTGAGTTACCGTCCACTTACTTCCGCAATACTACTCTGGAGTATCTGCACGATGCCATGTAAAGCAACATTCAAACAGAAGGGTGAGAATTCAAATCATTATGAAGAAGTATAATAAAGCACAATGGTTAAATCAACAATGAACGGAATTCATCACACCTTGTATAACCATGTCAATAATATTAACCAACATTCATTTCACATGTTTCAAGCACACATAAAAACTCAGGGAGTATAATATCACAATCCAATACGATATTCCCAATTATACACATAACTACAATTATCACATAATCACATATTTTGCCAAATTATGTATCCAAACATCACCAAATTCAATTACTATATCTCATACACACCTCACAATCACATCAATGCAAACATCCAATTATCACATAACTCTAATGTGACTCAATGCAAGACATGTGACTCTATGCATGTGGTACCGCAATGTGAACCCAACGTTTCACCGCTTTCCGATTAAATATCTAGAATCCAAGCCACGCTTCCGATCCGGACAAGATCAAAGCCACTACGTCTATTTCCAATTAAGGATCAACGTCTGCTACGCCTATTTCCATTCAAGGATCAACGTCTATTACCATGTGAACCCACAGTTTCACCGCTTCCACCATGAAGCCGACCATGCTGTCATACCCTAAATTTTGCCCCACCTAGTTCATATGCATCAATTCATGAGCAATCATTCATCTAAATTCACTCATTTGTGTCCATTCATTTGCATTCATGATTAACTAGCATTACATTTTGCATCATGGTCATTTCATCTGGTCATAAGATCTCATCTTCATGCATAGTTTAAAATTCAATAATTAAGGATTAAATATCTTTGTTTGTGTTTAGTTTGATAAGCTCAGTTCATTATATTCGACCACAGGGTGATTAATTTGGATGATTCCTGACCTTTCTGGATGCCACTTGTGGTTGACTAAAGTCTTGATTTTCTAATCACAATTACTCGTAAAATTGTGATTAACTCATACAAACATCTATCATATACTATGTCATTCATGCATTTGTTCTTCCAAGCATTTTGTTTTATCATACATCTATAATTTACACTTGTTGCATTATATTTAGTGTTTGAATATATAGAGGTTATGACTTGGATTACATTAAGGTTTGGTTTTACTATTTGAATTTATATCTTGGCATTCCAAAAAAAAATTAGGTTCTAATGGTCTTGTTCTTAGGTTATAGCAAGAGGTTTCATATGTTCAGTAGTACTAATAATAATAATTAAAACTTGTTTTAAAAAAAGGGTACTCATGGTCAAGATAATTTATTTTGATTCTATTAATTGGATTTATTTTGATTCTATTAATTGGATTTAAGTAAAATATTTGATCACATTTTATAAATAAATATTATTGCTCTATCTTAAAATTCAAAAAAATAGTTACATTTAAGTTCACTTTGTCTTCTACATCACAAATATTGAAAAAATTCAAAAAAATTTAAAATTAGTTTTTACATTATAATTTGTCTTCTACATCACAAATATAAAAAAAAAATCAGAAAATATAAAAATAAGTTTTAACATTATATTTTGTCTTCTACATCACAAACATAGAAAAAAAATGCAGAAAATATAAAAATAAATTTTTACATTATAATAAGGTACAATTCTTTTTACAGTAACAAATTAATTAAAAAAGAAAATATGTTCAAGTGAGGGACCCCTTAAAACTTGATTTGGTTGGTAGTCTTTTTTGTTTGTCTTGTCAATATAGGAGCAGCAACATCTGATTTCTAAGCCGGAAGCAGGAGGCTTGTCAAGCCTCTTATACAAACAGGTATCACAGTTAGCATAATTTTAGAAAAAGTCCAAAATGATTTCAAATAAAATAGAAAGGGTAACTCACAGGTTCTCAATAATAAGACATATTGTTTCACCAAAATGAAGGTTAATTTCTGACTTAAAAAAAAAAGTGTCTCAGAAGGTTGTTCTTATTTATCTTTTGAATCAAACACAAACCCTATTGTACTCAATATAAAAAACAACAAGCAGAAGTATGAGAGGGGGGATTTTTTCTTTTGAAAAAAAATAGCTACCTTTTTTCTCTAACACATCAGTACCAAGAAGTTCCAAGGGGATCCGAAAAATCATTATAAAAAAACAGCAGTATCATACAATCGAAAAAAAAAGGGAAATCAGTACCTAAGTAGCTTCAAAGATATTGCTAAAAAAAAGGGATCCCACACATCTAAACAACATCGGTTTATCATCATAGAAGAGAAAAAATAGAGATATTGTACCCGAAATCTGATCCTTTGAGCTGGGTTGGCCGTCGTTGAGGCTTTAGCCGGCTGTTCCGATGGAGGGTGATGGTAAGACCGTTTTTCTTAAACGGTCATGGCGGACGAAGGTTCTTCGTCGGAGGTAACGTTGCAAGCAGTTCAACCACGACGGACGAAGGTTCTTCGACGGAGGATACATCGCAAGTTGTTCGTCCGCGGAGACGGAAGGAAAGGTTTGGATCGTCTAGTGTGAACGGTCACGACAAGGGGTTGTTTCTTCATCGACGAAGTGGAAAGAGTGATTTGGGACGGTGGTTGTCTTTGTTCTCGTTCACATAAGAGAGATGAGGTAAACGGCCATAAAATTAGGGTTTTTTTAGCTTTTAACATAAAGCCGAGCCGGGTCGGGAAGGATTTGACCCGCTCCGAGCCCATTCATCCGCTGCCCATTCTTTTCTATTTTTAAAAAAAAAACTCCATTTAAAAGTGTGTTTTATATCGTTGGTTTAAGAGTGTTTCCAATCAATCGCTCATGGCTGGGTGGATAGGGAGATAGTTCATCTTCTCTTAAGTCCTAGGTTCGATACCCAGGTGCGTTATGATGGTTCTTCCACATTTTTGATTTCCTCATATTTTATTTAATTCTCGCATTTAATTATATTGTCTTACCACTTAACTAACGTGCTTCTATTTATCTATTTTTTATTGTTATTCTTTAACTTAGGTGATTATTCTGTCTTGGAAATTTATATGAATTATTATACTTGTGCTTATTACTTTGTTTGTGTAATTTATTTTTCTTTTGTGTATGGGGTATGTTCCAATCATGACAAATCATTTCAAGATCATTTCACAAATCACTCTAATATTCAAATCGTTTTCTAAATAAAACGTGAAGAAAAAGATTACCTGGATGGAATGTCCAGTCGTAATCCCGAATATTAGGCTCAAGCTGTAAGAGCTTGCAAGCCATAAATATTCGTCTTCTCTCCAAAATAGTTATGAATATCTAAACCATTTTCTTAATAAAGTTGGAAGAAAAAGATTACCTGGATGGAATGTCCAGTCGTAATCCCGAATATTAGGCTCAAGCTGTAAGAGCTTACAAGCCGTTAATATTCGTCTTCTCTTTAACACTCTAATATTCAAATCATTTTCTGAATAAAACGTGAAGAAAAAGGTTACCTGGATGGAATGTCCAGTCGTAATCCCGAATATTAGGCTCAAGCTGTAAGAGCTTGCAAGTCATAAATACTCGTCTTCTCTCCAAAACATTCATAAATATTCGAATCATTTTCTTAGCAATATTGGAAAGAAACAGACTGCCTGGGTGGAATGTCCAAATGTAGTCCCGGGTATTAGACCCAAGCTGTAAGAGCTTGTAGGTCACAAGTACTCGTCTTTCAAACTTCAAAATACTTAATTCCTACCTTAATACTTTTTCAATAAAGGTGGAAATGGAACATGGTGTATACCATGCACTCCTGAGGCTAGGATTCGAGATGTATATCTCGCTCATCCAAGTTCTCGCCATCGTCTAAAATTGTCAATGCGGTTTCTTCAAACCCTTTCTCAATCAAATTCCAAAAAAAATACTTAATTCCTATCTTAACTTCTTTCAATAAAGATGGAAATGGAACATGGTGTATACCGTGCACTCCTGAGGCTAGGATTCGAGATGTATATCTCGCTCATCCAAGTTCTCGTCATCACTCAAAATACATCCAATCGATCAAACTCTTTTCTCGCCGCCGTGTGATTAATCAAAAAACCTTTTTTCATAAATGGAAGATATATTGTCTTAAGTGATACAAAACAATGTTTCGGCCATGATTGTTAAGTAGAGATAAATGACGCTTTTCCGAATGTAGATTTATAAATCCGTTCGATGTGTGGTATGCGTCCACTCCTCATCTGTTTTGGGTAAAACGATGTTTTTGTCGATTAATACAATATAGCTTTCGCTAAAATCGACCAACAAACAAACATTTTTCTACCCAGAACTACGTAAGCCTTGATTTCTCTTTTGAGATACGTAGGAGCAGGATTCGTAAATCTTGTCAGGCCCACTAATAAAAAAACTTAGGTTTAGTCCTTCGTCAAAAAAATCCAAAAACATTCTCTTCTCATCCTTTCTTTCTTTCCCACCTAATAATTCGAAAAGCCTAATATTTCAACTAACACTAACGCACACAATTGACCTAATGGTTCCTGTTGAGTACAACGGACGTGAGGGGTGCTAATACCTTCCCCTTGTGTAATTGACTCCCAAACCCTGATATTGGTTGCGATGACCATATCTTATCCTTTCTTTTGTCTTAGGTTTTATCGATATTTCCCCTTTCCTTTTTAGGAATAAATAAAGTTCGGTGGCGACTCTGTTCAGTCCATCATTGCGAGTGTGCGATCGCGCTTCGCTTTGAAGTCGTATCCCCATTTTTTTTGAGGTGCGACAGATGGCGACTCTGCTGGGGAAGTGACAATTCCCTAAGTGAGTCAAGCCTAGTTAGGTCGTTTGTGTGCCTTTGTTTGTTTACCTATGTGGCTTTTCTTTATTATTTTTACTATCTCTATTGTCATATTGATATGAATCTGTTGTATTGGTTCGACTATGGTTTGGTACGTGGATACTCCGATTGCAAACCTTGTGGGAGAGACTTTTTACCCGAGTCTCGAGTAAAAACATAAGATAGGATGAGGTTGAGTAGTGCGGGTCCGCGAGATGTATTTCTCGTTGGGTCGGTACGAGAACCTTACTTAGAGTAGATTCTTGAGAGGATGTTGTCGCTCGGCAAGTAAGTTGCCGTAAGCTTCGATATTTTCTTTAGGATCCATGACTCTGAGAACCATTTGTAGAACCTTAGTTCTTTGCCCAACTAGGAAAGATGGTTGCGTAGTGTGGGTCTGCGAGATGTATTTCTTGTTGGATCGATGCGAGAACCTCACTTAGAGTAGATTCTTTAGATGGAGTTGATGCCCGGCAAGTAAGTTGCCGCAGGTAGCAAACAGTCTAATGGATCCATGACTCTAGGAACTTTAAAAAAAAAAAACTTAGATCATACCCGGTGAGAACCTATTCTTGGAGAGCAATCTGATTCATCAGTACCTCAGACTTTTGAACCCCGTGTATTGAGAAAAAAAAACAAATATGCATGGCTTGCATTGCATTCATTCGCATTCCCTTGCATATGCATCTCATCATAATGCATGACATTTTCCAGACAAAATACAAAAAACTCATCCATCCTTTGTCCGTGAAGCAAAGTGATTCTCAACACGCGTTTAGAACAAAGAACCATGTCTCAGGAGATGATGACGAGCTAAGGAAAAGTCAAGAAGTATTGAAGGAGGAACTTAATCTTTTGAAGAGCCAAATGAGATGGGTCTTGGAAACCCTGCAAATCTTGTTGAGAAAAGAGGGTCATCCAATATACACTGCTGCAACAAAGAGAGCTACTACTCCACATCCATCTAGTGTTACCTCAAGTCAAAAGAAATTCCATGTGGAAGCTCCTCATCTACCGGCATATGGACCTCCCTCAAGACGCCATCATCAACATCCTCTGGCTATTCCTCCTCAAAATCACCAAAGTCAGGTTCAGAACAAAAATCAGAATCAGAACAAGAGGAACAAAAATCACAATGACCTACTTCCGGTGCCATATAGCAAGCTCTACCCACAACTAATCCAGAATGCTTTGGTGACCCCTCGAGTTCTCACACCTGTGTCATCATACCTGTCATGGTATAATCCAAATGCAACATGTGAATTCCATAAAGGGGCAGTGGGACATGACCTAGATTCTTGCTTAGCGCTGAAAGCCTTGGTACGGGGACTGATTAACAAAAAGAGCTTAGTTTTTGAAGAAGATCACCCGAAGATCAAGTGCGGCTACCATACTGGAACAATGGGGCACTCCATCGAGGAATGCAAGAGTTTTAAGCTCAAGCTGCAAGGATTGATTGACATAAGGTCATCAACACTCAAGGAGGAGGGCTCAGTTACATATACCTTGATTTCTGGGCCAGGTAATGAGAAAGGGAAAGGACGCTTGAGACCCCTCAAGGTTTTGTACCACAAGGAAGATGTCAGGGATGTGGCTAATGAACTATCATTATTTCCTGGTAAGAGCATTGAGATACCGCCTTGGATTTCCAATGTCACGACCCATACCAATGAAAGAAAAGGAGAAGTGAGTAGTGGATCCAGGAGGGTTGCGTTCAACGATGAGATTGAAGGAAAAGAATTTGAAGATCATCATGCCAATGTCAAAAAGCTTGGTGATTCCAACCTTCAAGTTTTAAGAAGTCAATTCCCCAAAGTTGGCAATCATTTGGCTGTCTTAGCATTTCTTTGTAGTTTCCTTGCATGTTGATTGTTAATTGCTTTTAAGCATTGTTGTTTTCTTTGAATTGGTAAGATTAATGAAACGTTTATGCATCTTTTGAATTAATCCATTCGTATTCACTCGTTTTTCATTTATGTTAAAAAACAAAAAACAAAAAAAATACTCCTCTCATTCACTTTTGTTTATCAAACTGTTGTGTTAACAAAGATTGGAAGGAGGATGATGAAAGCGAAACACCTGAAATTATTGTGGTATGCTTTTGAGTAAAACCTTGTCGATGATGTAAGGCATTGTTTCAAATCCCCAAACACTGAAGAGATAAGAGTTAATCCCTAGTCAACCGCTTTGAGCCTAGAAGTTGTTGTTTATTTCGGATCTAAAACCCTTAATCTTAACCTGGGGCAGGGTAGTTGTTCAGATTAGTTTGATCGTGCATTCGATCTTTCAAAAAATCGTTAATATGTGCACCCTCCAATTAGGTTCAACCACATGTTATCCTTCACACACATGTTGAAGTGTCGTAGAAGTTGAGAAAAGCTAAAATTAGTGTTGGTTGATCCTTATCCATCAATAATATGGCAGTCAACACCTTTTTTTTTTTAAAAAGATTGAAAAAGCTCGCTAAGTCAAATACCACAAAATGATTTAGGCAAAAGTTAGGGCATCCCGATGGACCGAAAGCTTCAAAGAAGCGGCCCAGGAAAAATCAGGGATAAGGAAAAACAATCAAAAGAGGTCATTAAATCCTCGACAAAAACAAAATAAGGTGGCTGCCATTTCAAGAAAATTCGTCTTGAATCCTCATCACACCTTCGAACCCTCTTGAAAGTCGAATGCGTGTATTGAATTAATTGAACATAGGAACTGGAGATCATCAAGAAGAAGGGGTGGGTAAAAATAAATTTTGAGCCTTATATCCTTTTGTTTCAAAAAAAAACCGTGAACCAGACCACGTTACAACCCTTAAAAGACCTAATTAAGACATGGATTATTTTGAAAGCATACTATAACAAGGTTGTGTTAACTTGACTCCAAACGATTTTTGTTAATCATTTGATGGCACCAATTTGCATACTGTGAATGACTTTGATCACCATTGTGTTCTCATCAACGACTCTTTCATTGTATTTCACCCATTCATATCAATAAACTTTGATTTCAAATTTTGGCATAAGTATTAAATTAAAATTACCATTTTCGAATGAACAATCTTATTTGCGATTCAACACTTAGCATCAAAGAAATTCAATACACAGTTGAGGAACTTGATGGAGTGAAAGAAGTCTAGTCAGGGGCAAATCACTTTGAGCATCAGTTAATTCGAGCTAGCCACCCTAAGGGTCATCTAGCCAAGAGTAATCTGCTTCAAGAATCAGACCGGAGCAAGCCACCTCAGAGCTCAGTAAGTCCAATCACTCCAAGGTTCAGTTAGCCAAGAGTAATTTGCTTCAAGACTTAGACTGGGGCAAGCCACCTCAGAACTCACTGAGTCTAACTATCCAAAAGACAGTCAACCAAGAGTCTGCCATTGCAACATTTGGTTAGTCAAGTTCAGACTACTGCAAGTTACAAACACTTGCCGCAAGCCATCTCGAGGTAGTCTCATGGCAAGTTGTTTTCAAACCCACTTTCAAGGTGAACATTTTCAAAGACCCAACAAACTGGGGCAAGATGAGCCACCAAGGGGCAGACCCCCTTCATGCTTTCAAACTGTTCAAACAAATTCTGCCATATGTCAACAACTATTGAGTTTAAGATGAGTGCCCGAAAATTAAGCTAGCACGATTCATTAATCCTCCAAAAGGATCCCATTGGCAAAGTTGTGGTTATCAAACTGGATAGAATCCTCCTTTGGCAACATCTATCATAAAATATTTGGTTGAGTTCTCGGTGTTGAGGAATCATGAGCTTCCATAAAAAGCCTTTACAAACTCCCAGTCTGCCCAGTGTCAGCATTCTCATAATCATGATCATTCATATATCATGCATAAAAGGAAATTCAAATCATGCATAGCCGAAATGTACTTCGTGCTCATTTTGCATTGACTCAGGTCTTGTTGTCGATCCTATGATCCTTTGACCTTTGATTCCAGTTTGTATTTGGTGCCCTTAAACCCACATCCGGTTTTCGCAGTCATTTTCAAATCCAATTTTTGTTCAATACTATTCAGGTCATATATGAACCTGTTGTTGAGCTTTTATTCCGGGGTCAGGTCATACTTGAACCTGCTCTGAAGAGTTTTTCCAATTTTTGTTCAATACTATTCAGGTCATATGTGAACTTGTTGTTGAGCTTTTATTCCGGGGTCAGGTCATACTTGAACCTGCTCTGAAGAGTTTTTCCAATTTTTGTTCAATACTATTCAGGTCATATATGAACCTGTTGTTGAGCTTTTATTCTGGGGTCAGGTCATACTTGAACCTGCTCTGAAGAGTTTTTCCATTTTTTTCAATACTATTCAGGTCATATGTGAACCTGTTGTTGAGCTTTTATTCCGGGGTCAGGTCATACTTGAACCTGCTCTGAAGAGTTTTTCCAATTTTTGTTCAATACTATTCAGGTCATGTATGAACCTGTTGTTGAGCTTTATTCCGGTGTCAGGTCCCATGAACCTGCTCTGAAGATTTTTTTTTCTTGTCGTTCAATACTATTCAGGTTATGTATGAACCTGTTGTTGAGCTTTATTCCGGTGTCAGGTCCCATGAACCTGCTCTGAAGATTTTTTTTCCTGTCGTTCAATACTATTCAGGTCATATATGAACCTGTTGTTGAGCTTTATTCCGGTGTCAGGTCATATATGAACCTGTTCTGAAGATTTTTTTCTCTGTTTGTTCAATACTATTCAGGTCATATATGAACCTGTTGTTGAGCTTTATTCCGGTGTCAGGTCATGTATGAACCTGTTCTGAAGTTTTTCCTTTTGTTCAATACTATTCAGGTCATATATGAACCTGTTGTTGAACTTTATTCCGGTGTCAGGTCATGTATGAACCTGTTTTGAAGATTGTTTCCCTATGTTTGTTCAATACTATTCAGGTCATGTATGAACCTGTTGTTGAGCTTTATTCCGGTGTCAGGTCATGTATGAACCTGTTCTGAAGTTTTTCCTTTTGTTCAATACTATTCAGGTCATATATGAACCTGTTGTTGAGCTTTATTCCGGTGTCAGGTCATACATGAACCTGTTCTGAAGATTTTTTTCCTATGTTTGTTCAATACTATTCAGGTCATGTATGAACCTGTTGTTGAGCTTTATTCCGGTGTCAGATCCCATGAACCCATTCTGAAGATTTTGTCCCTATGTTTGTTCAATACTATTCAGGTCATATATGAACCTGTTGTTGAGCTTTATTCCGGTGTCAGGTCATACATGAACCTGTTCTGAAGAGTTTTTTTTCTCCATGATTATTCCCCAGCATTGTCAGGTCTGGTAAGTCATATGTGAACTTACTCCCGAAATCTCTTGTACTCTGAATGCTGCTTATCAAATTCCACTTCGATTACTCCCCAGTGTGCGTTTGACTCTCCAGCAGGACTGTCTTCCCCAACGAGTTTGTTTTTTACTTTTTGTCTGTCTCCCTGTGGGCCACCAGCATTCCCCACATATTGGTTTGCCTAGTAGCATCTCTTGTTAAGGGTTCACTATATCCCTAGCAGATAAAAATTACAAAAAAAGAATCATGCATCCATGCATATCATGTCATATCACATCATGTCATAGGGATTCAGGATCAAAATCTGGGTCTTCTTAGTATTTAACCATCTCCCACTATGATCATATGAAGAGTGTCCTGCTTCATATTCTCTAGTTGAAGATACTTAAATAGGGGCAACTGTCATACCCTAAATTTTTCCCCACCTAGTTCATATGCATCAATTCATGAGCAATCATTCATCTAAATTCACTCATTTGTGTCCATTCATTTGCATTCATGATTAACTAGCATTACATTTTGCATCATGGTCATTTCATCTGGTCATAAGATCTCATCTTCATGCATAGTTTAAAATTCAATAATTAAGGATTAAATATCTTTGTTTGTGTTTAGTTTGATAAGCTCAGTTCATTATATTCGACCACAGAGTGATTAATTTGGATGATTCCTGACCTTTCTGGATGCCACTTGTGGTTGACTAAAGTCTTGATTTTCTAATCACAATTACTCGTAAAATTGTGATTAACTCATACAAACATCTATCATATACTATGTCATTCATGCATTTGTTCTTCCAAGCATTTTGTTTTATCATACATCTATAATTTACACTTGTTGCATTATATTTAGTGTTTGAATATATAGAGGTTATGACTTGGATTGCATTAAGGTTTGGTTTTACTATTTGAATTTATATCTTGGCATTCCAAAAAAAAATTAGGTTCTAATGGTCTTGTTCTTAGGTTATAGCAAGAGGTTTCATATGTTCAGTAGTACTAATAATAATAATTAAAACTTGTTTTAAAAAAGGGTACTCATGGTCAAGATAATTTATTTTGATTCTATTAATTGGATTTATTTTGATTCTATTAATTGGATTTAAGTAAAATATTTGATCACATTTTATAAATAAATATTATTGCTCTATCTTAAAATTCAAAAAAATAGTTACATTTAAGTTCACTTTGTCTTCTACATCACAAATATTGAAAAAATTCAAAAAAATTTAAAATTAGTTTTTACATTATAATTTGTCTTCTACATCACAAATATAAAAAAAAAATTCAGAAAATATAAAAATAAGTTTTAACATTATATTTTGTCTTCTACATCACAAACATAGAAAAAAAATGCAGAAAATATAAAAATAAATTTTTACATTATAATAAGGTACAATTCTTTTTACAGTAACAAATTAATTAAAAAAGAAAATATGTTCAAGTGAGGGACCCCTTAAAACTTGATTTGGTTGGTAGTCTTTTTTGTTTGTCTTGTCAATATAGGAGCAGCAACATCTGATATTTCTAAGCAGGAAGCAGGAGGCTTGTCCTCCTATACAAACAGGTATCACAGTTAGCATAATTTTAGAAAAAGTCCAAAATGATTTCAAATAAAATAGAAAGGGTAACTCACAGGTTCTCAATAATAAGACATATTGTTTCACCAAAATGAAGGTTAATTTCTGACTTCAAAAAAAAAGTGTCTCAGAAGGTTGTTCTTATTTATCTTTTGAATCAAACACAAACCCTATTGTACTCAATATAAAAAACAACAAGCAGAAGTATGAGAGGGGGGATTTTTTCTTTTGAAAAAAAATAGCTACCTTTTTTCTCTAACACATCAGTACCAAGAAGTTCCAAGGGGATCCGAAAAATCATTATAAAAAAACAGCAGTATCATACAACCGAAAAAAAAAGGGAAATCAGTACCTAAGTAGCTTCAAAGATATTGCTAAAAAAAAGGGATCCCACACATCTAAACAACATCGGTTTATCATCATAGAAGAGAAAAAATAGAGATATTGTACCCGAAATCTGATCCTTTGAGCTGGGTTGGCCGTCGTTAAGGCTTTAGCCGGCTGTTCCGATGGAGGGTGATGGTAAGACCGTTTTTCTTAAACGGTCATGGCGGACGAAGGTTCTTCGTCGGAGGTAACGTTGCAAGCAGTTCAACCACGACGGACGAAGGTTCTTCGATGGAGGATACATCGCAAGTTGTTCGTCCGCGGAGACGGAAGGAAAGGTTTGGATCGTCTAGTGTGAACGGTCACGACAAGGGGTTGTTTCTTCATCGACGAAGTGGAAAGAGTGATTTGGGACGGTGGTTGTCTTTGTTCTCGTTCACATAAGAGAGATGAGGTAAACGGCCATAAAATTAGGGTTTTTTTAGCTTTTAACATAAAGCCGAGCCGGGTCGGGAAGGATTTGACCCGCTCCGAGCCCATTCATCCGCTGCCCATTCTTTTCTATTTTTTAAAAAAAAAACTCCATTTAAAAGTGTGTTTTATATCGTTGGTTTAAGAGTGTTTCCAATCAATCGCTCATGGCTGGGTGGATAGGGAGATAGTTCATCTTCTCTTAAGTCCTGGGTTCTATACCCAGGTGCGTTATGATGGTTCTTCCACATTTTTGATTTCCTCATATTTTATTTAATTCTCACATTTAATTATATTGTCTTACCACTTAACTAACGTGCTTCTATTTATCTATTTTTTATTGTTATTCTTTAACTTAGGTGATTATTCTGTCTTGGAAATTTATATGAATTATTATACTTGTGCTTATTACTTTGTTTGTGTAATTTATTTTTCTTTTGTGTATGGGGTATGTTCCAATCATGACAAATCATTTCAAGATCATTTCACAAATCACTCTAATATTCAAATCGTTTTCTAAATAAAACGTGAAGAAAAAGATTACCTGGATGGAATGTCCAGTCGTAATCCCGAATATTAGGCTCAAGCTGTAAGAGCTTGCAAGCCATAAATATTCGTCTTCTCTCCAAAATAGTTATGAATATCTAAACCATTTTCTTAATAAAGTTGGAAGAAAAAGATTACCTGGATGGAATGTCCAGTCGTAATCCCGAATATTAGGCTCAAGCTGTAAGAGCTTGCAAGCCGTTAATATTCGTCTTCTCTTTAACACTCTAATATTCAAATTATTTTCTGAATAAAACATGAAGAAAAAGGTTACCTGGATGGAATGTCCAGTCGTAATCCCGAGTATTAGGCTCAAGCTGTAAGAGCTTGCAAGTCATAAATACTCGTCTTCTCTCCAAAACATTCATAAATATTCGAATCATTTTCTTAGCAATATTGGAAAGAAACAGACTGCCTGGGTGGAATGTCCAGACGTAGTCCCGAGTATTAGACCCAAGCTGTAAGAGCTTGTAGGTCACAAGTACTCGTCTTTCAAACTTCAAAATACTTAATTCCTACCTTAATACTTTTTCAATAAAGGTGGAAATGGAACATGGTGTATACCATGCACTCCTGAGGCTAGGATTCGAGATGTATATCTCGCTCATCCAAGTTCTCGCCATCGTCTAAAATTGTCAATGCGGTTTCTTCAAACCCTTTCTCAATCAAATTCCAAAAAAAATACTTAATTCCTATCTTAACTTCTTTCAATAAAGATGGAAATGGAACATGGTGTATACCGTGCACTCCTGAGGCTAGGATTCGAGATGTATATCTCGCTCATCCAAGTTCTCGTCATCACTCAAAATACATCCAACCGATCAAACTCTTTTCTCGCCGCCGTGCGATTAATCAAAAAACCTTTTTTCATAAATGGAAGATATATTGTCTTAAGTGATACAAAACAATGTTTCGGCCACGATTGTTGAGTAGAGATAAATGACGCTTTTCCGAATGTAGATTTATAAATCCGTTCGATGTGTGGTATGCGTCCACTCCTCATCTGTTTTGGGTAAAACGATGTTTTTGTTGATTAATACAATATAGCTTTCGCTAAAATCGACCAACAAACAAACATTTTTCTACCCAGAACTACGTAAGCCTTGATTTCTCTTTTGAGATACGTAGGAGCAGGATTCGTAAATCTTGTCAGGCCCACTAATAAAAAAACTTAGGTTTAGTCCTTCGTCAAAAAAATCCAAAAACATTCTCTTCTCATCCTTTCTTTCTTTCCCACCTAATAATTCGAAAAGCCTAATATTTCAACTAACACTAACGCACACAATTGACCTAATGGTTCCTGTTGAGTACAACGGACGTGAGGGGTGCTAATACCTTCCCCTTGCGTAATCGACTCCCGAACCCTGATATTGGTTGCGATGACCATATCTTATCCTTTCTTTTGTCTTGGGTTTTATCGATATTTCCCCTTTCCTTTTTAGGAATAAATAAAGTTCGGTGGCGACTCTGTTCAGTCCATCATTGCGAGTGTGCGATCGCGCTTCGCTTTGAAGTCGTATCCCCATTTTTTTTGAGGTGCGACACATGCCATGGATGAATGTACAAATACCAACACATATGCAATTAAGATCATCTCTACCATCTTAACATTCCACATATCACCATAATTCAACTCTATGAATTATCCATCAATGGTACATATACACATTCATAACAATATATCATTCACAATTATAGGCTAATTATCAAATACGCACACTTAGATTTCATTTCAAAATGAATACAACTTTTAAAATCTCATTTTTTTATTTTTCAACAGCAAGTAACCGGTTAACGCTCGGAGGGTAACCAGTTAACACAAAACAGAATCAACTTCTGGGCAGGTTTTTAGCAAGTAACCGGTTAACACAAAATAGAATACAAAATTTTTGGGCAGGTTTTTAGCAAGTAACCGGTTAACGCTCGGAGGGTAACCGGTTAACACAAAACAGAATGCAGAATTTTCTGCGTTTTTCATCGTTGGAAGACTTTCGGACCTCCGATTTCGATTCCGTAAAAAGTCAAACGCTCAGAAAATTATAACTCATACAATACTCTAAGTGTATAAAGTTAATTTACAGTTTTCACACAATTAAATCACCACAAATCACGAATACTCATCAAAACCTAACAATTTCAAACAACCATACAAAATTAGAGATTTCAACCTAAACACACTTCTACCCATTGACCCAATCATACTAACCCATAATAATAAGGATTCTCCCCCTTACCTCTTCCATTTTCTGCAAACCCTAGCTTCTCTCTTGTTCTTCCCCTCTTCTCCTTACTTTTTCTCTTTTTTTTCTCTGTTGCCGTCAAATGATCAAAATAATCCTACTCCTCACTCTCCTCACCTCTTATATCCTAGTATTATATTTGGGCTTAAAGAATGATACCTCTAATTTAATTATTAGGCTCAATAAGACCTAGTATTATAATATCTCTATTTAATTCAAGTAAATTAAACCAACAAAGTATACACACCAAGTTAATTAATATAATCAATTATTCAATTATATCTCATATCAACTAAATAATTAATTAACACACCAAATTAATTAATATAATCGATTATTATACTACCTAACAACCAATTAATTAATTAACACTCCAAATAAATAAAATAAAATATAGTAATAATAATATAAGAAATAATTACTAAAATTGGGTTGTTACAACTCTCCCCCACTTAAAAGATTTTCGGCCTCGAAAATTTACCTCAAACGAACAACTCCGGATACGATTCCTTCATCTCATTCTCGAGTTCCCAAGTAATATTGCCCTTGGCGGCTCCGCCCCATCTCACTTTCACCAAAGCAATCTCCTTACCACGAAGCTTCTTCACTTCTCGATCTTCAATTCGCATAGGTGATGTATCAACCGTCAAATTATCCCTCACTTGCACATCATCTAATGGGACAACATGCGATGGATCCGTAATGTACCTCCTCAAATCAGACACATGGAACACATCATGAAGATTAGAAAGTGATGGTGGTAATGCAATCCGATATGCCACTTCACTTATCCTCTCGGAAATCTGATAAGGACCAATGAAATGCGGCGTCAACTTACGCGACTTCAAAGCTCTACCAACACCCGTTATTGGCGTAACTCGAAGAAACACATGCTCATCTTTCTCAAACTCAAGAGCTTTCCTCCTACTATCATGATAACTCTTTTGACGACTCTGAGAAGCCTTCATCTTCTCTTGAATCATCTTAATCTTATCCGTAGTCTCTTGAACCAACTCGGGTCCAACCACATCACTCTCTCCCGATTCGTACCAACACAAAGGAGTTCTACACCTTCTACCATAGAGAGCCTCAAAAGGTGCCATTCCAATACTCGAATGGAAACTGTTGTTATACGTAAACTCGATCAAAGGCAAGAAACTATCCCAATTTCCTCCTTGTTCCAAAACAAAAGACCTCAAAAGATCTTCAAGTGACTGAATAGTCCTCTCCGTTTGACCATCAGTTTGCGGATGATATGTCGAACTCAAACGCAACTTCATACCCAAAGCACTTTGCAAACCTTCCCAAAATCTCGAAGTGAACCTCGGATCTCTATCCGAAACAATGCTCGACGGAATACCATGCAAACACACAATCCTTTCGATGTATAACTTAGCAAGTCTCTCCATCGAATAATCCATCCTTATCGGAATAAAATGAGCACATTTCATCAACCTGTCCACAAAGACCCAAATCGCCTCACAATTACTCGATGTTCTCGGCAAACCCGAAACAAAATCCATAGAGACACTATCCCGCTTCCACTCGGGAATAGATAACGGTTGCATCAAACCAGACGGCTTTTGATGTTCAATCTTTGACTTTTGACAAGTCAAACATGCATACACAAATTCCGCTACATCCTTCTTCATATCTTGCCACAAAAACATCTTTCTCAAGTCTTAATACATTTTAGTAGCACCAGGATGAATATTCAGACCACTTCTATGCCCTTCCTCGAGAATCCTCTTTCTCAAATCCGCAACGTCCGGGACACAAACTCGATCACGACACCTCATGATACCATTCTCATCAATCCGAAAGTCACCACCTTTGCCTTGATTAATCAATGTCGTAACATCGACTAATTTCAAATCTGACTTCTGACCTTCTCTAATCTCGTCAAGAATGCCACACGTAAGCTTCAACATACCAAGCTTAACACACGAAGGCGTCGCTTCACAAACCAAACTCAAATCTCTAAATTGCTCCAACAATTCAAACTCTCGAATCATCAACATAGACATGTGCAATGACTTCCTACTCAATGCATCAGCTACAACATTCGCCTTTCCAGGATGATAATTCAAACCAAAATCATAATCTTTCAAGAATTCCAACCATCTCCTTTGCCTCATATTCAATTCTTTCTGATCGAACAAGTACTTCAAACTCTTGTGATCACTAAACACATCAAACCTCGATCCAAACAAATAATGTCTCCAAAGCTTCAACACAAACACAACGGCGGCCAACTCTAAATCATGCGTCGGATAATTCCCCTCATGAACTTTAAGTTGCCTTGAAGCATAAGCTACCACTTGCCCTTTTTGCATCGGAACACCTCCCAAACCCAACAAAGAAGCATCACAATACACAACGAAAGTTTCTAATGGATCCGGTAAAATCAAAATAGGAGTCGTAGTTAATCTTCTCTTAAGCTCTTGAAAATTCGCTTCACATTGCGAAGTCCAAATGAAAGCTTGACCTTTCCTAGTCAACTGCGTCAATGGTAACGACAACTTAGAAAATCCTTCAATGAACTTCCTATAATAACCAGCCAAACCAAGGAAACTTCTAATCTCAGCAACAGACTTAGGAGCTTCCCACTGAGATACAACTTTAATCTTCGTAGGATCCACAAAAATACAACCACTCAAAATCACATGTCCAAGAAAACTTACTTCACTCAACCAAAACTCACATTTAGAGAGTTTAGCAAACAACTTCTTCTCTTTCAACACCGACAACGCAACCTTCAAGTGCTCGGCATGATCCTCTTCACTCTTAGAGTAAATCAATATATCATCGATGAACACAACAACAAACTTATCTAGATAATCATGAAAAATTATAGTCATATACTCCATAAATACACCAGGTGCATTAGTCACACCAAAAGGCATCACGGAGTACTCGTAGTGACCATACCTTATCCGAAAAGCAGTCTTTTGAATATCCCCAGCCTTTACACGAATCTGATGATACCCAGACCTCAAATCAATTTTGCTAAACACACAAGCTCCAACCAGTTGATCCATCAGATCGTCAATCCTCGGGAGAGGATACTTGTTCTTAATCGTCACTTTATTCAGTTGTTTATAGTCAACACATAATCTCATAGAACCTTCTTTCTTCTTGACCAACAGAACAGGTGCACCCCACGGTGTTGATTGTATTTTTAAGTGTCGGGTTTTTGTTATCGTCTCCATAGGGATTGTGAGATATCACCGCCTTTTGACAGTTGTTTTAATTCTTAGCTTAAGGTAACAATGGTTTTTGGTTTTAGTCACGGTATCTTGCATAAAAGTGTAAGAAATTATGGTAAAAGATTTGGTTTTAATATTTGAGAAATATTACCAAAGTTAGGGTTCGACGATCACTTTGCATGTATATGTTCGATCAACAAAACTTATAAACTCCTTTAGATGATAAACTATTTCACAAAGTCCTCCCAATATGTTTATCTCTAACACACATTGTGAGTTTTCCCATTTTGATCCATTGTTTATCTCTAACACAATCTATCAAAATGACAACTTTTTGGTTCAACCTTATGGTGAACAAAATCATTCATTACTATCTCTAGCTAACAAACAAGATTGGATGAAAACCTAGGTAAAGAGTTGGTAAATGTAACACCCCGATTAAAATAAGAGAATTATTTAATTGAGTTAATATTATTTTATTAATTTAATTAAATAAAGTTGAATTATTGGGAATTATTATTATTATTATTATAGATGTTATTGATTTTAATAATAATTAAATAAATAAAATAAATGGAATATGAAGAGTGGAAGGGTAAAAGTGGAAATGGGATAAAAGAGGCCAAAGTGAGAACTCAGGTTGTTTTCACGTGTTTTGCCTCAGAGTCAGAGAAAGAGGGAGAAACGCTGAAGAGAAAGAGAAGGAAGAGGAAAAGGCCAAAGAGTGCTCAGAGCTTCCTTCAATCCAAAGAGGTAAGGGGTCTGAACCTTATTAAACGATAATATGCGAGCAATTTCATGATATATGTTGGATTGTTGATGAATTTTGGGGATTTTAGGGAGATTGGGAAAGTTGGGGTTTTGATGGAAAATTCTCCGATCTGTGAGTTTTGTTGCGTTATATGCACTGTAATCGAAGTATGTTGTGTATATATGACTGTTAAATGTTGATATTGGGTTGTTAGCTGTGGGGTATGAGTTGTGGCGAGTAGAGAAGCAAAGCTGCGCTGATTCTGCAGCAGAGGACTTCTGTTCGCGCGCGATTCGCGGCGCGAAGCCCAGTTCGCGGCGCGAACTGGGCAGGATTCAGAGGAGTTCTGTAACTCATCGTTCGCGGCGCGAACCCTGCTTCGCGGCGCGTACTGAAGCGAAATAATTGTTCGCGACGCGACCCTTCGTTCGCGGCGCGAACTGTGCTGTATTGGAGGAGTTCGCGGCGCGTCCCTATGTTGGCGGTGCGAACTGTGCTATGAAGTCAATGTTGGTGAGTTTTTGAGTACGTTGAGTTGCGAGACTCTTAGTAAGTCGCTGTAATTGTATTATAAACAATTAACAGTGATTATATGATTGTGTATGAGGTGTTTATGATGATGAAATGTTGAATTTACGTGTGTACTTATAAATGTGTTATGTGACGATGTGATATCGTTGTAATGTTGTTGTTGTTTTGTTGAGTTGTATGTCATGCTATTAATGATGATGATAACATGACTATATGATGCTGTGGTTGCTATGTTGATTATGATGCATGTTTGGTGTGCATGCATTCATGAAAGGCCGATGCCTAGTGATGAACGGACTGAGTTCCAATGATGTTGTTGACTCCGGGCTTGTTGAGAGGCTTGGTTCCTTACGGGGAACTCGGATTCTATGGTGATGAATCTGGGAGTGGTGATCCTGTAGTTGGTCACAAAATGGGTATACCGAGTCGTGTTGAGTCATGCATGGGTGTGTACATTGCATTTGATATGTTGTTTTGTTGATGTTCATGAATTTGTTGATTATGATGATTATGATGAGCTGTGTTGGCATATGTGAAATATATTTATGTTTATATTTCTGTCGTTATATTATTATTTAATAATGTAATTCTCACCCCTTCTGCATGTGTTTATGTTCATCTATGATGAGCAATGTGCAGATAAAGAGGAGTAGCTATTTTTGAGGTTTGAAGAATAAGTGTAGAGTTAGTCTACAGAGTCGAGTCAAATGCTCTGGTCATGTGACACCGGGGTTATGGGATTCGATAGATAATTGGTTGTTATTTACGTTGTTTATGATGACTAAAATGTTGAGATGTTTTGTTGAGATAATGTTGAAACATTATTATGAATTGTTATATGATGAATAATAATATTTGTGTTGTTGTCCGCTGCGAAGTTTTAATAAAATATAATAATATGTTTTATGTTGTAATGCAATAAGTGTTATGTTGTAAGAAATGTAAACTCTTCTACATGTTGTACTCTGATAATATATTTAAATATGTCGTTTGGGTAGAAGGGTGTTACAGTAAACATCTCTCGATCATAAACCAACACAAAGAGTTTTCAATAAAACAAAGTTTTCACCATATATTCATCATTAAAGAGTTTACAAATGAAGATCATCTCATATACACACAAAGCTTATGACCATCTACATCTAACCTTGACAAAATGAAGAACTTAGCTACTCATTTTCATGGTAGCTTGGTCAACAAGTTTCGGAAGAAGGTTGATCAACATCCGAGTCGAATAATCGAGATTGGATGGGAATCCACCTTCTTTTTGTGAAAGATTGTTAAGAGATGAAGAGAAATGATTTCTAGGTCACAAAGTATCTCTAGAGCAATGCTGGAAAAATATCTAGAAAGTACAAAAGTATGGAAGTGTAAGGTATGGCTCCAAAAAGTAGCCCCTGCTACTTATAGTGCTGCTACTGAGCTGTCATGCTCGCTAGGCGAGCAGAATGGCTCGCCTAGCGAGCCCCAAAATGAGGCACCTGAGCCCAAAGAAATATCCTTTGCCAGATTGGCATGTTCGCTAGGCGAACAAAACCTTCGCTAGGCGAAGCCCACGCTTCACCCCTCGCTCCAGCGAGCTTAGGAGGTTTTGCTACTGGAATTGCTCGCTGGGAGCTCGCTAATGGCTCGCCCAGCGAGTGAGTGCTGGCTGCGCTTTTGACCAAGTCTGGACGCGTTCGCTACACCCTTCGCTGGCTGCTCGCCTAGCGATTTTGTTGATGTTTGCTACTGTAAAATACTGGAGCTCTTCGCTGGGTTCTCGCTGGGTGCTCGCCTAGCGAGCTCTTCGCCACAGCCCTTGCCTAGCGAGCAAGCTGATGAATGCATCCTTTTTTGGTCCCTTTGCCAACTTTCTTGTGGCTTCATTTTCTATTATTTCATGCCTAATTCCTGCACAATAACACACAAATCAAAGGTACCAAGATCGTTTATCATTTTATTGCAATTCATCTAAAACAAAGGTGGTTTCGAACACTTTAGCAAGGAAATGGAGTGAAAGATGCCCATATTTGATAGCTCAAATAAGCACTTTTGGGTATCTAACAACTCTCCCCAACTAGATTCTTGCTTGTCCTCAAGCAAAGTATACCTCTTGAAGGACAAGAGGATTTGCATTAAGAAAAAGGTTTCTTCGAAATCGGATAAAACGGCTCAAACACAAGCGAATCAGCAGATACAAATTTCCAACGGTTAGAATAAAATAATACACAAGAACTAAAACTTAGTAGCAATGCGAAATATGTATCTATCCATAACAATATTATCTTTAATGAATCACCCTATCTCTCCTCTTCGAATAAGGATTGAAGAAATTACGCGTTTGCAACCGCGGGAATAATCTCACTCTCCAACAAACAATGAAGAAATCAATTCAATTCATACAATGTCTAACAATTATAAATGGTAATGTGGAAGCACGAAGATCACTAAGGACTTTTCGGTTGAAGCTTGGTTAGGTTAACAAACAAGGGTCATTTCTAAGGCCATTGAAAACAAAATTGCCGATGCAAAAGAGACATTCACTGTACATTATTCACACATCTCAACTTCGTTCCATTTGTTTCTCATTTGAAACCTTCACAACTCTTATTTCACAACTCAATTTTTGTTTTTCACTATTTTTCTTCCAAGCAAGCATTCATTTTCATTTTCTCTATATTTTTTTTTCTTTCACATCATATTTACAAAACAGATGTTTCTCTTTTATATATTTTTTTTATATATTTTTTTTATGCTTGCTCGATTTTTCAAGAGTTGTGGCACTTACCGATTCTCATTTTCGTTCTCCCCAACTTATTTCTTACTCACCCTAAGTGAATGCTCTTGACTTTTTACGGCAAAAGAACAATTATCAAAAAATTTCGGGTTTCAAGAAAAAAAAAGATTTTTGAAATCTCGCTTTATTTCAAGCTGAGATTCAACTGTTTAAGCTCAAAGGGGTTAACGAATACTCTCTCTGCTCACAGGTAAGTTGTATTTGGAACTGGTTATGCTCGATAGAAAACAAGTGCCTTGATCATTTCTAATTGCTTCCACATATTCACAATAATAAAAGACAAAGCATGAATCAAATGAATCAACAAAGCTTATTAGAATCCAACATTTAAGTGTACAAATGGAGGTTTCCTCACAATTTGTGGTTTTAAGTCCTAGATGAAACATTCATTCAATTATATTACAAAAAGACAATATTCAATTACAAAAAAGAGTAAAGTTCTTAATGCATTCTAAAATTCTAGCCGGAGGTAACCATGTACCTTAGCATTATTCACTTGTTTATTTTTATCATTGCCATCCAAGCTCGGATGCACCTTCATTGGATACTTCTTTGAGGAGCAACCAATCTAGAAGGTTTGACACTCAACCAACCAAAAATTTATTAAAACAAACGAAATTTAAAACATAAATAATAACATTACTTCAAAATTTAAAATTGTTCATGGGGGACAAAACACCCCAAAAGTACATAACCAAAATCAAAATGCACAAATCTGAAAATACAATAGAAATAAAACATAATATGAAAAATAAAATAAACTTAGCCCTCCAAGGACTCATAACCCTCATCACTACCGGCTTCAGAACCGGTAGCCTCATCATCATCATCATCATCATCATCATCATCATCTTCAGCAGCACCAGAAGAAGCACCAGCACCAGCTGCACCAGCACCCACCCCCTCTCCAAACACAGGCCTGTCCACAGGCCAGCTAGCGTGCTGCAGAAACTGCTCACGTGACATCATAGAATGCTCACCGGAGGGGTCGCGCATCTGCAACTGTAACAGCTGCATAGAATCGTGCATATCGAGCATGGCGCGCTGAGTTGCCGCCATCCAATCCCAGTTGTAGTTGTAGACAGCCTGCTGGAAAGGATCGGATCCTAGAGTAAAAGTACTAGGACCATCAGAAGCCCCGGTAACCTCAGCAGCTGAACTACTTCTTACATTCTTCGGTTTGCAGTACTTGGCCACGTATCGGTCATCAATGGCCGGCGAGATCCTTACTTGACCCTTGGAGGGTAGCCTCACCCTCGCTTGTTGGCACAAAGCCATGATTAGACAAGGGAAAGCCAGGGGACAATTCACTCGTGCCCCCGACTTTAGCCCGCTTTCAATCACAGACTTCAACTCCAAAGCAATAATCCTCGCCACATCAATCTGGATATTCGTGAGGATGCTGTGTACCAAGTGTGCCACTGGGACCGGCACGGTAGAAGTATGAGACTTGGGTTTGATGTTTGTAAGAACCAACAAAAGGATCAATTGAGCCAAGGGAATCATGTCCTCCCTATGGTATCTCATCGGAACCCCAGATGGGTTCAGCTCAACTGATCTCCCTTCCAAAAGCAGGGCAGCAGAAATCGAATCGGTATCCCGGTGAAGCCTTAAATCTTGGTGGTAGGTGTCTCTCTCATTGGCTCCCAGATGGAGCGGTTCACCCAGGACACGGTTAATTGCATCCCGATCGAACGCGACAGGACGGTCGAACACTCTAGACGTCCATGTGAATGGCTCGTCGTCGTTCGGCAGTGCGTTCACGTAGAACTCACGCACTGTTGTGATGTCGTAATGCTCCAGGGGGGATATTAACCGGTCCCACTTTTTACTGTTAATCAACCCGGCGAATGTACGGTTCGTGCCTTCAGGGTTGATTATAAATCTCTTTTCCGGCAAAATCTTTCGCTTTTCCAAAGCAACATATCTTGCTGCTTACTTTGGCCCGACAAATTTGTCGGTGTCGAATTGTATTGGTACGGGACAGGAAGTGTTCCCGCCCTTTCTCTTTTTCGAAGCTCCGAACCTGGATTCCATCTGCAAAAACATAGAGAGGAAACAACACAAACACAAAACAGATTAGAAAGCAAAATCAGAATTCCAACTACTATCATGGTCGTTGCTGTTTTGCCTAGCGAGAACCTAGCGAAGCTTCGCTACAGGTTCTCCTAGCGAAGTGGCAGCGAATGCTCGCCACTGATTCGCCTAGCGAGTTGCTAGCGAATCTTACGGGTTTTTGGGTTCTGCAATGTTTACACTGAAATTTTGGCAAAACCCAAGGTCTTATGGTATCTATTTCAGAACAAAATGATTTATCAAGAAAGGCATCGTTCTAAGGCACATGCAAATCTACACCCATATGCAAAACCTAATGCACTTATTCCCCCAAATTCACCCTAAATGACATATACTTCAGAAATTTACAATGTGAAAGCATAAAGTAATGAGAAGGAGCAAACCTGGTTTGAGATCTGTAGAAGTTAGAATGGACAATGAAGGTTGCAATGTAACAGGTGGGGTTGTGAGTGAGATGCAAAGTGAGAGTGTGTGTGAGTTCTGCAGTTCAGAGTGATAAAAAGAAAAATGGTACTTGGGCCCAAAAGAGTGGCCTGCTGAGAATTAAATGAGTTCTGCCACGCAGCGCTCGTTGCTGCTTCGCCTAGCGAGCAGCTAGCAAATCCGCTCGCTACTGCTTCACCTAGCGAGCATCTAGCGAGCATGACAGCATTTGCTTTTTCAAAAATAGCACTCCTGGGATATTCAGCAAGGTTTAACAATTGGAATCCCAATACGACACCACAGAAAAACTGTAAATACTTACAATGTTGGGGTGCCTCCCAACAAGCGCTTGTTTAACGTCGGATAAACTCGACAGTTCGATGCTCACAGAGGAGCATCCAAAGAAATAGCACAGCTCTCGCGATCCACATGACCGCCGAGATAAACCTTCAAACGTTGGCCATTAACGGTCCAACTCTCCTTCTTTTCCATGTCCTCAATGACAATAGCTCCGTACTCCTTAACTTCTTTGACCCGAAATGGCCCGGACCATTTTGATTTCAACTTTCCGGGGAATAACTTCAACCTGGAATTGAACAATAGGACCAACTGTCCGGGCACAAATTCTTTCTTTCGAAGCTTTTTGTCATGATATTTTTTTACCTTCTCTTTGTACAACCAACTTGAGTGATATGCGGCATTGCGCATCTCTTCCAACTCGAGCAGTTGCACCTTCCTTTTCTCACCGGCCAAATCCTTTTCAAAATTTAAAAATTTCAGAGCCCACAAGGCTTTGTGCTCCAATTCGACCGGCAAATGGCAAGTTTTACCAAACACCAATTGAAAAGGAGTGAGCCCAATTAGAGCTTTAAAGGCGGTACGGTATGCCCATAACGCTTCATCCAATTTTTGTGACCACTCTTTTTTCGAATTTGACACAGTTTTTTCGAGAATTCTCTTAATCTCACGATTAGAGACCTCGGCTTGCCCATTAGCCTGTGGGTGATACGGAGTTGCCACTCTGTGTGATACACCGTAATGTTTTAAAATGCTTTCCAACGGTGCATTACAAAAGTGTGACCCTCCGTCACTTATCAACACTCGGGGGGTTCCGAAACGGGAAAATATGTTTTTCTTCAAAAAAATTATTACCGTTTTCGCATCCGCCCGAGGTGAGGCAATCGCCTCAACCCACTTAGAAACGTAATCAATTGCGACAAGCATATACTCGTTACCATAAGAGGGTGGGAATGGTCCTACAAAATCGATGCCCTAACAATCAAATACTTCGACCTCTTGGATGTTTTGGAGAGGCATCTCGTCTCTCTTACCAATCCCACCGCTTCTCTGGAAACTATCACAACTTTGCGCATGGGTATGTGCGTCTTTGAAAATAGTGGGCCAATAAAATCCTGACTGAAGGATTTTAATGGCCGTTCTCACCCCATTATAGTGTCCGCCGTAAGGCGAGTTGTGACAATGCCAAAGGATGCTCTGCGCTTCATCGCCAGTAACGCATCTCCTTAAAAGGTTATCACTACCCAACTTAAACAAGTACGGGTCATCCCATACGTAATACTTGACATCCGAAAGAAACTTCCTTTTTTGGTTCGAAGTTAGGTCGGGAGGCACAAAACCACTAGCCTTGTGGTTCGCAAAGTCTGCAAACCACGGCCTAACTTGAATTTTGAAAAGTTTTTCATCAGGAAACTCTTCCCGGATTTCCTTCTCTGAAGCGGTAACCTCCACATTAACTAAGCGAGATAAATGATCCGCCACCAAATTTTCCGATCCTTTCTTGTCTTTGATTTCAACATCAAATTCTTGCAACAAGAGGATCCAACGGATGAGCCTTTGCTTCGAATCCGGTTTGGTGAGAAAACATTTAATCTCCGAGTGATCGGTATACACTACGACTTTAGACCCTATAAGATAAGACCTAAACTTTTCAAGCGCATACACTATCGCAAGTAATTCTTTTTCAGTGGTGGCATAGTTAATTTGAGCCTCATTAAGAACTTTACTTGCGTAATGTATCGCATGAAATTTTTTCTCTTTTCTTTGGCCTAATACCGCTCCGATTGCATAGTCGCTCGCATCACACATTAGCTCAAAATTTAAATTCCAATTTGGAGCGACTATAATTGGAGTGGTAACCAATTTTTCTTTCAAAGTCTCAAAAGCTTGCAAACATTCATCGGTTAAGAGAAATACCTGGTCCTTAGCTAGTAAATTACTCAAAGGCTTAGCTACCTTTGAGAAGTCTTTGATAAAGTGCCGATAGAACCCGGCGTGCCCCAAAAAGCTTCGGATTCCCTTCACATTCACCGGAGGAGGTAACTTTTCAATCACTTCAACCTTAGCACGATCAACTTCAAGCCCTCTTGAAGAGACTTTATGGCTAAGCACTATCCCCTCGGTCACCATGAAGTGGCACTTCTCCCAATTAAGCACAAGATTGGTCTTCACACATCTTTCAAGCACCGTTTTCAAGTTTGCCAAGCATAAACTAAAGGAACCACCAAATACCGAGAAGTCATCCATGAAGACTTCCATTGTTTTCTCAATAAGGTCGGCAAAAATGGCTTGCACACATCTTTGGAAAGTTGTCGGTGCATTGCACAACCCAAAGGGCATTTTTCGGTATGCGAAAATTCCAAACGGACATGTGAAAGCCGTGTTTTCATGATCGGCCGGGTCAACCGCAATTTGGTTATACCCGGAATAGCCATCCAAGAAACAATAGTATTGTTGCCCCGAGAGTCTTTCGAGCATTTGATCCATGAACGGGAGTGGAAAATGATCTTTTCAAGTTGCGGTATTCAACCGCCTATAATCAATACACATTCGCCACCCCGTTGCAACTTTAGTAGGGATCAACTCATCCTTGTCATTTCGGATCACGGTAATTCCACCTTTCTTCGGAACCACATGCACAGGATTAACCCATGGACTATCCGAAATCGGGTAAATTATTCCCGCATCCAACAACTTGACAACTTCCTTTCTAACAACCTCCTTCATAGTAGGATTTAAGCGGCGTTGTGGTTGAGCTACCGGCTTAAAATCCTCTTCCATTAAGATCTTGTGCATGCAATAGGAAGGACTAATTCCTTTGAGATCGGAAAGAGTCCAACCCATGGCTTCTTGATTTTTTTTCAACACATTGATCAAACGGGCTTCTTCATCATTTGACAAAAGGTTGCTTATGATGACCGGCTTTGCTTCGGTCTCATCTAGGAATACATACTTCAAAGTAGAAGGTAACATTTTCAATTCAATAGGCGCTTTTTCGTCATTACCCTCCTTCTTCAAGTCTTCCTCCTCAACTTCCCACGGTTGTAGTTCGTTTACACTATCAAGTTCCCTTAAGCATTCATCAAGAACTTGCTCTTCTTCAACTGTGAAAACTTCAAATGAGTCATCAAGAGCTAACTCCATAGGAGATATCTCATGAATATGCTTAGAAACCTCCAAAATTGCCTCTTCGATCACATCGATGTGAAAGCTATCACTTCTATCTTTTGAATACTTCATTGCTTCGAATAGATCGAAAGTAACTTCTTCATTTTGGACTCTCACCTTCATCAAACCGTCGTCAACGTCTATCATCATGCACGCGGTTTTCATGAACGGTCGGCCCAGAATGAGCGGAGCATCATCATCCTCTTCCATATCAATAACAATAAAATCGACCGGGAAAAAGAATTTGTCGACTTTAACCAAAACATATTGGGCTACGCCATGAGGATGGGTAGTCGACTTATCGGCCAATTGCAAAGTCATCCGGATGGACTTAATTTCAATGTTTCCAAGCCTCTTTACAATAGACAATGGTATAAGATTAATGCTTGACCCCAAATCAATTAGTCCTTTTCCGACATAGATATCACCAATTTTAACCGGCAAAGTAACTCGTCACGGATCAACCTCTTTTTTCGGAAGCGTCCTTTGAATGATTGCACTACAGCTCGCATCTCGGACAATGGTCTCCGGTTCCGTATACCTCCGCTTTTTTGTAAGTATGTCTTTCATGAATTTGGCATACTTGGGCATTTGCTCCAATGCTTCGGCAAACGGAATGTTGATTTGCAGTTGTTTGAAAATATCCATGAACCGGGCGTAATGTCGTTCATTCTCCCTTTTAGATGGAGCATGTGGATAAGGAAGGTTTTGGATTGGAGTAGCGCTTACTACCTCCTTTCCTTTAGCAACTCTAGAACTTCTCGCTCTTTTCTTTTTCACTTCCTCCACCATTACTTCATCACTCTTATTTTTCTTAATTTCCACACTTTCTTTCTTTTCAACTTCACCATTCTTTTTGTTCTTTTCAACTTCTTCCTCACTCCACTCCCCCACTTCACCATCAATATTATCCTCCAATATTTCCTCCTTATTTTTCTTCTTTTCCTCTCTTTGTTCACTCTCATCTCTTTTTTTATTCTCACTAATCAACTCCCTCCCACTTCTCGTCGTGATCGCTTTACAATGCTCCTTAGGATTTGTTTGCGTGTTCGCCGAAAAAGATGGACCGGATTGTTGTTCCGCTAGTTGCTTAGCAAGTTGTCCAACTTGAGTCTCGAGATTTTTGATTGCTGCATCGTTGCTCTTTTGATTAGCCATTAACATTTGCATAAATTGTGTCAATGTCTCTTCTAACTTTGAAGTTACGACCGACGGTGGTTGAGGTTGATAAGGATTTTTGGGGAGGGTTTTGACGGCTAGAAGAACCACCCCCATAACCTTGGTTATGGTAATAGTTACTCCTAGGTTGGAACCATTGATTCCCTTGGAAGTGTTGTTGTTGATTTTGAGGATGTGGTTGATAAGGTTGTTGTTGTTGTTGTTGTTGTCTCGGTTGGTAGTCTCGTTGGTTCACCATGTAGTTTACTTCTTCGAACCCGGGAGGTGGACAAAATCCGGTGTCATGCTCACCTTTGCAAAGCTCACAACAAGCTATTTGTTTAGCTTTTGAAGGTTCTCTCAACTCTTTTATTTGCTGCGTTAAGAGTTCCACTTGTTGTAAAATGAGTTTGTTTTGGGCAAGAATGGCATCGTTCGTCCCAAGTTCAAGCACTCCCGGCTTCTTCAAAGAGTTACCTCTACTTTGACTTTGGAGATCATTTAGAGCCATTCGATTTATGATATATGTAGCTTCTTCGGCGTTTTTAGACAATAAAGAACCACCCGAGGTAGCATCCAACAAAGTCTTGCAGTTTGGTTGAAGTCCATTTTTGAAAATATGGATTTGAGTCAATTCATCAAAACCATGCCCTTTACATTTCCGAAGCATGGATTTGAATCTTTCCCATGCCTCATTTAATGATTCGTTGGTTCCTTGTGAAAACACTGAGATGGCCGTCTTGGATTCCATGAACCGGTTGTGGGAGAAAAATCTTTCGATGAACTTCTCTTCCAACACGTTCCAATCTGTCATGACGGCAGGTGTTTGATCTAAGTACCAATCTTTTGCTTTGTCGAGCAAAGCGTGGGGAAATAATCTTTTGAACAACGGTAGCTCTTGAGCTTGATCAACTCTGGCCGCCAATGCTATCTCGTAAAATTTGGTTAGAAAAGCAAAGGGATCTTCATGGTCCATTCCGGTGAATGGACTTCCATATAGTAAATTAAGAGTTCCCGTTTTCATCTCGGCTTGCCTTCCCGTGTGGTTGGCAAACTGAGCAGTATTCCTTGGACTGTTTACACATGGAGTGAAAATGGGCGGTGGTGGTGGTGGTTCCATGATAGGTATGAACGGTGGTGGATGTGTGGTAGAAGAACTTTCTCCTTGTTCTTGTCGTTGTCTAGCTTGTTGCCTCCTTCGTCTCGTTCTGCTATTCAGCCTCCTTGCGGTTCTTTCGATCTCGGGATCAAAAAGAAGTTCGTCCACAGGAATCTGCCCTCGCGTAAAACGAAAGCTGCACACTAAACCAAACAAATTACAAGCACAAGTCAAAAATTCGAAAGCTAAAAATTAAGCAACTATTGCGATGCTCGCAATATCAATTCACAATCCCCGACAACGGTGCCATTTTGTTGATTGTATTTTTAAGTGTCGGGTTTTTGTTATCGTCTCCACAGGGATTGTGAGATATCATCGCCTTTCGACAATTGTTTTAATTCTTAGCTTAAGGTAACAATGGTTTTTGGTTTTAGTCACGGTATCTTGCATAAAAGTGTAAGAAATTGTGGTAAAAGATTTGGTTTTAATATTTGAGAAATATTGCCAAAGTTTGGGTTCGACGATCACTTTGCATGTATATGTTCGATCAACAAAACTTATAAACTCCTTTAGATGATAAACTATTTCACAAAGTCCTCCCAATGTGTTTATCTCTAACACACATTGTGAGTTTTCCCATTTTGATCCATTGTTTATCTCTAACACAATCTATCAAAATGACAACTTTTTGGTTCAACCTTATGGTGAACAAAATCATTCATTACTATCTCTAGCTAACAAACAAGATTGGATAAAAACCTAGGTAAAGAGTTGATAAACATCTCTCGATCATAAACCAACACAAAGAGTTTTCAATAAAACAAAGTTTTCACCATATATTCATCATTAAAGAGTTTACAAATGAAGATCATCTTATATACACACAAAGCTTATGACCATCTACATCTAACCTTGACAAAATGAAGAACTTAGCTACTCATTTTCATGGTAGCTTGGTCAACAAGTTTCGGAAGAAGGTTGATCAACATCTGAGTCGAATAATCGAGATTGGATGGGAATCCACCTTCTTTTTGTGAAAGATTGTTAAGAGATGAAGAGAAATGATTTCTAGGTCACAAAGTATCTCTAGAGCAATGCTGGAAAAATATCTAGAAAGTACAAAAGTATGGAAGTGTAAGGTATGGCTCCAAAAAGTAGCCCCTGCTACTTATAGTGCTGCTACTGAGCTGTCATGCTCGCTAGGCGAGCAGAATGGCTCGCCTAGCGAGCCCCAAAATGAGGCACCTGAGGCACCTGCGCCCAAAGAAATATCCTTTGCCAGATTGGCATGTTCGCTAGGCGAACAAAACCTTCGCTAGGCGAAGCCCACGCTTCACCCCTCGCTCCAGCGAGCTTAGGAGGTTTTGCTACTGGAATTGCTCGCTGGGAGCTCGCTAATGGCTCGCCCAGCGAGTGAGTGCTGGCTGCACTTTTGACCAAGTCTGGACGTGTTCGCTACACCCTTCGCTGGCTGCTCGCCTAGCGATTTTGTTGATGTTTGCTACTGTAAAATACTGGAGCTCTTCGTTGGGTTCTCGCTGGGTGCTCGCCTAGCGAGCTCTTCGCCACAGCCCTCGCCTAGCGAGCAAGCTGATGAATGCATCCTTTTTTGGTCCCTTTGCCAACTTTCTTGTGGCTTCATTTTCTATTATTTCATGCCTAATTCCTGCACAATAACACACAAATCAAAGGTACCAAGATCGTTTATCATTGTATTGCAATTCATCTAAAACAAAGATGGTTTCGAACACTTTAGCAAGGAAATGGAGTGAAAGATGCCCATATTTGATAGCTCAAATAAGCACTTTTGGGTATCTAACACACGACGACACACTAGGACGAATAAACCTCTTCTCAAGTAAGTCTTCAAGTTGACTCTTCAACTCTTTCAACTCAGAAGCAGACATTCTATAGGGAGTCATCGATACAGGACTAGTTCCAGAAACTAAATCAATCGAAAACTCAACCTCACGTTCCGGCGGTAAATCACTTATATCTTCAGGAAATACCTCCGCAAACTCACAAACTATTGGCAATTCTTCAATCGTACTCTTCTCACGAATATCCAGAGTTGCCAACAACATAAACAACTCGGCACCACCTTGCACTGATTCATCAACTTGCTTAGCAGACACAAACCAATCTTCCTTAGCACCAACCTCAGGGAAAATAACTGTCTTCTCGAAACAGTTGATATACACCCGATTAAATTCTAACCAATTCATACCCAAAATCACACAAGTTTCTCTAAAGGAAGACAAACTAAATCAATTCCAAAATCCCTACCAAAGATACTCAACGGACAATTCAGACACACATAAGAAGTAGAAACAGAACCCATAGCAGGTGTATCAATAACCATACTTCTACACATATCAGATAATATAAGATTCAATCGCTTAGCACAATCCAAAGAAATGAAAGAATGTGTTTCACCGGTATCAATAATGGCAGTCAAAGGTGTACCATTAATAAAGCACGTACCTTGGATTAGCTTATCATCGGTAGTGGCCTCCGCACCAGACAATGCAAACACCTTTCCCTTCGCTTGCTCCTTCTTTGGCTTATCACATTTGGTACTAATGTGACCTTTCTCACCGCAATTGTAACAAGTCACACTCGAACCAACTCCACACTGGTTTGCTCTGTGACCACTCTTGCCACACTTGAAACACGTCACATAATCCTTACTACAATCAACAACACGATGACCTTCAACGCCATATTTGAAACACTTAAGTGGATTAGAATATCCTCCCCCACTTGGCTTCTTACCAAAACCAAGTGGTCTCCTCTTGTCATCATACGGTTTCCCACGATCCTGGTTTTTCCCCTTCAAACTCTTGTAGAAAGAAGCACTTTCCCTACTATCCTCATCATAAATCCGACTCTTGTTAACCAACTCCGCAAAACGAGTAATCTATTGGTAACCAATGGCCTTCTTGATATCATGTCTCAAGCCATTCACAAACTTCAAGCATTTAGATCTCTCAGCATTAGCAGTATTGTAATGAGGACAATACTTGATAAGCTCCTAAAATCTAGCAGCATATTCAACAACAGTACCATTTCCTTGCTTCAATTCAAGGAACTCCACCTCTTTCTTCCCACGACAATCTTCTGGAAAATAGTTCTCCAAGAAGACATCACGGAAAAAAGCCCAAGTAACCTCCATGTTGTCTCCTTCAAACCTCTGAAGAGTGTTACTCCACCAATCTTCAGCTTCCTTCTCAAGCATATGAGTACCAAACTGCACTTTCTGAGCATCAGTACAGTTCATGACTCTGAAGACCTTCTCAATTGTCTTCATCCAAGCTTGAGCTTTATCAGGTTCATGCTCACCCTCAAAGACAGGAGGATTGTTCCGCTGGAATCTCCCCAAAGCACGGAACTCGTCATCATCTCCATTTCAGTTACCAGCATTCGCTTGAGGGATCTGACCAATGGAGTCAGCCAACATCCTCAGCGCCTCAGCAATGGCATCATCATTCCTGCCTGCAACCATCGTCATAAACAGCCCGAACAACCAGACAAACAGTATCGATCGTGTCAGATACACAAATCAAATACAGCAAGATTGGAAAACATTAATGACTATTGACCAACTGGTCGACCAAGCTCTGATACCACTAATGTAACACCCCTTTTTCTACCCCAAAATACTTAACATATAATCAGAGTAAATAAGCACGCATATAAACGAAAGGGCGTCACATCGACGTTTTCAAAAACTAAAAGCTTTCAAAAACCAACATCATTCATCATCAATATACAATACACATGGTCATTTAAAATAACACATTTCACTTATCATGAATATTCAAGAATATGCGTTCGCAGCGGAAAATAATGAATACTCATGTATTTCATAAAATGATCCATGTCCCATACCATGATCATCTCTCAATAATCTCCTCAAGATAACTAAAACCATATCCAGAATATTTGGCACTATGGCCTTTCAAACCGCAATTTTCAAATAAACATGTTCACAAGTAATAACATAATACGTATCCAAATCAGATATGAGTTCAATACTACCAATCTACCCCGTGTTACATGACCAGAGCATTGACTCACTACTTAGTCTCTAAAACAAAGCACCGGAACTCTCCAACTAATCTCGAGTGAGTTACCGTCCACTTACTTCCGCAATACTACTCTGGAGTATCTGCACGATGCCATGTAAAGCAACATTCAAACAGAAGGGTGAGAATTCAAATCATTATGAAGAAGTATAATAAAGCACAATGGTTAAATCAACAATGAACGGAAATCATCACACCTTGTATAACCATGTCAATAATATTAACCAACATTCATTTCACATGTTTCAAGCACACATAAAAACTCAGGGAGTATAATATCACAATCCAATACGATATTCCCAATTATACACATAACTACAATTATCACATAATCACATATTTTGCCAAATTATGTATCCAAACATCACCAAATTCAATTACTATATCTCATACACACCTCACAATCACATCAATGCAAACATCCAATTATCACATAACTCTAATGTGACTCAATGCAAGACATGTGACTCTATGCATGTGGTACCGTAATGTGAACCCAACGTTTCACGGCTTTCTGATTCAATATCTAGAATCCAAGCCACGCTTCCGATCCGGAAAAGATCAAAGTCACTACGTCTATTTCCAATTAAGGATCAACGTCTACGCCTATTTCCATTCAAGGATCAACGTCTATTACCATGTGAACCCACAGTTTCGGCGCTTCCACCATGAAGCCGACCATGCCATGAATGAATGTACAAATACCAACACATATGCAATTAAGATCATCTCTATCATCTTAACATTCCACATATCACCATAATTCAACTCTATGAATTATCCATCAATGGTACATATACACATTCATAACAATATATCATTCACAATTATATACTAATTATCAAATACGCACACTTAGATTTCATTTCAAAATGAATACAACTTTTAAAATCTCAATTTTTCATTTTTCAACAGCAAGTAACCGGTTAACGCTCGGAGGGTAACTGGTTAACACAAAACAGAATCAACTTCTGGGCAGGTTTTTAGCAAGTAACCGGTTAACGCTCGGAGGGTAACCGGTTAACACAAAACAGAATGCAGAATTTTTGGGCAGGTTTTTAGTAAGTAACCGGTTAACGCTCGGAGGGTAACCGGTTAACACAAAACAGAATGCAGAATTTTCTGCATTTTTCATCGTTGGAGGACTTTCGGACCTCCGATTTCGATTCCGTAAAAATCCAAACGCTCAGAAAATTATAACCCATACAATACTCTAAGTGTATAAAGTTAATTTACAGTTTTCACACAATTAAATCACCACAAATCACGAATACTCATCAAAACCTAACAATTTCAAACAACCATACAAAATTAGGGATTTTAACCTAAACATACTTCTATCCATTGACCCAATCATACTAACCCGTAATAATAAGGATTCTCCCCCTTACCTCTTCCATTTTCTGCAAACCCTAGCTTCTCTCTTGTTCTTCCCCTCTTCTCCTTACTTTTCCTCTTTTCTTTCTCTGTTGTCGTCAAATGATCAAAATAATCCTACTCCTCACTCTCCTCACCTCTTATATCTTAGTATTATATTTGGGCTTAAAGAATGATACCTCTAATTTAATTATTAGGCCCAATAAGACCTAGTATTATAATATCTCTATTTAATTCAAATAAATTAAACCAACACAGTATACACACCAAGTTAATTAATATAATCAATTATTCAATTATATCTCATATCAACTAAATAATTAATTAACACACCAAATTAATTAATATAATTGATTATTATACTACCTAACAACCAATTAATTAATTAACAGTCCAAATAAATAAAATAAAATATAGTAATAATAATATAAGAAATAATTACTAAAATTGGGTTGTTACAACAACCACCAACACAAAGAAATGACATTGGTGTTTTCTCTTGCTTCAATCTTGGAAAACCAAGTCATATAATTAAGAAATGTAAGATCAGGCTTAGATCTTGTGTTGTCCCTAATGCACCGATTAATCGATGAACAATTTATTGCATTGATCACGGAAATCAACATGATTAGTGAAACTGGTAATTGGTGGATAGATATTGACTCCTCTCGTCATGTATGTTATGATCATAGAATGTTCAAAACATACACGAATACGAAAATGTTATTGGAGTTGCCCAGACCACTAATATTGTAAGTATTGGAGAAGTGTAGCTGAAGTCCACCTATGAAATGACTTTAATCTTAAAAGATAACATGCATACTTCTGAAATTATAAAGAATTTTGTTTCTGGTTTTCTTCTGAATAAGATGGAGTTTAGTCAGTCTATTGGGGTAGATTTGTATGCAATCACTAAGAATTATATTTTTATGAATGAAATTAAAAATAAATTTAGTAAAAATGAAAGTGAAGGGCTTGATATGTTTAAGGCTTATGTGAATGAAATTGAAAATCAATATAAAAAGAAAATTAAGAGGTTTCATAGTGATATTGAATTTGAGTATGATTCTAGTTTATTTAGTGCATTTTATAAACAACATGGACCTATACATGAAACGAATGCACCATATTATACTTAAATGAATGGTAAATCAGAAAGAAAGAATATAACTCTTATTGAACTAATCGTTGTTATTATGTTGAATTTTGTTGTTGTTTCTCACCGGTGGAGGGGAATTTTATTTACTGCTTGTTATGTCTTTAATAGAGTTGTCAAGTCTAAAAATAAGATCTCTCCTTATGAGATATTGAAAAAAAGACAATCAAAATTTTCTTAATTTATAACTTAGGGTTGTCTAACTTATGTCATAATTCCATATCCGAAGCGAGTCAAACTCGCTAGTAGAGCCCATGAATGTATATTCATTGGGTATGCAGAAAATAGTAAGGCATCCAAATGTTATGACCTAAATGTGAAAGTGATCATAGAATCAAATGATGTTGAATTCTATGAAGACAAATTTCCTGTCAAATTGAGAAATAGGGAGGGCACTGAATCGGATCACATTCATGTGATAAGAAGCACAAAAATCAACAACGAAGTAGAAATAGAACTTCGATGAAATAAAAGAGTAAGAGTTTCTAAAGACTATGAGCCCAATTATGTGTCCTATACAGTTGAAGAAGATCCAACAAATCTTCAAGAAGCCTTGTCATCTCTAGATGTATATTTATGGGAAGAAGCAATTAACGATCAGATATATTATCTAGAATCTAACATGACCTAGCACTTAGTAGACCTGCATTTTGGTTGCAAACCAAACGGTAACATGTTGGAACTTTTGATAAGTACAAGGCTAACCTTTTAGCCAAAGGTTTTAAGCAAAGAGAAAATATAGAATTCTTCGATGCTTTTTCTCATATCACCATAATTACATCCATTAGGATACTTATTTCAATTGCTGCTATTTATAACTTAATAGTACACCAAATGGATGTTAAAATATAATTTTTAATGGTGACTTAGAAGAAGAAATATATATGGACCAACTGAAAGGGTTTGTGATTCATGGGGAAAAAACAAGGTTTGCAAGTTAGATAAGTCTTTGTATGGTCTAAAACAAGTTACAAAGTAATGACATGAAAAATTTGATAAATTAATGATATTTAATGGGTATAAAGTGAATGAAAGGGAAAAATGTTTATCACAAATATGAAAATGGCATTTGCACTATCATATCTCTCTATGTAGACGACTTACTCATATTTGGATCAAACCCTCGTGTTTTTAATAATGTGAAATCATTGTTGTGCAATAAATTTGATATGAAAGACCCCGAAGAAGGCAATTTGATTCTTGGTATCAAGATCACTAGATCCAAACAAGAAATTTCTTTAGATCAATATTACTATGTGGAGAAGATCTTAAAAGAAATATAACTAATTTGACTGTAAACCTGCTTGCACACTATATGAGTCTGGTGTTAAGAAAACTATTGATAGTGTTAGATCAATTGAGCATGAGATCATCATTGACAGTCATATGTATGCTACTAATTGTATTAAACACGACATTGCATATGTCGTAGGATTGTTGTGCAGGTTTATAAGTAGACCGAGCAATGAGCATTGGAAATCCATTTAGAGAATCATATGATACCTTAAGAGAAGCAATGACCATGCATGTAATATGAGGTGATCATGCTAGTGTGAATAAGAGAAGCATGAACCCTGAAGCGGTAAGAAGATGAGATAATAGAAACTCTTAATGAGATTTATACTTTGTACAAGGGAGTAACTAACTACATGAGTACTCTTGATAGACTTGCCTATGTGATTGTGGAACTTAGGCCGGTTCATATGAAATTTCGAGGCAGAATTCTTAGAGTCGTCACTAAATTGGGATACACATGCAGAGCCATTAAAACACAAACTTATTAGAATACACTTTAAGAAAAGTTTGTGTACGTGTTTGATGTTTGAGATAGAGTTCAAGACAATTGTGTCACTCTTGTTGAATCAGAATCATACTTGCTACACAAATGTTCAAATAGTATACACCTTTGTTTATGCACAATCTTAGAAACTTTTGACGTTACTTCTGAAACACTTTTTAAATTCAAGGGGAGGATTGTTGAAATATGTCAATATTCCAATAGGGAGATGAATTTGAAAAAGTTCCTTAAGTCCCACATTGTTAGAAATAAATAAGTGTATTTGTGTGTTCGTTGAAAAAATTCCTTAGTCCCACATTGATTAGATAAGATATCTAGGCTAGCTTACTTCATTATATAAGGAAGTCATTTGTTTCATTCCAAAACAAATAAAAAACTTCTATTGAGTTTTTCCTTCCTCACTCACATAACTTTGTGCCCTTCGAAATTGTCCAAGTGCCAAATCTCCCCCCTTTCTTTATACTCCTTAAATTTTCCGAGTATTTTCTTGAATTCTCTTTAGAGAATTACTTTAATTTCTCTTTGTTTGAGTTGAGAAATTATCAAGTTTTAATTTTTGGATTCTCTTTGAAGAATTATTTGAATTTCTCTTTGTTTGAGAAATCATTGCTTTGTTTGAGAAATCATTTTTGAGAAATTATTTGACCATTATTGAATTCTCTTTGGAGAATTATTTGAATTTCTCATTGCTTAAGAAATTATTATGACTGATTTATATACTAGATACTACAAGTAGTATTTATACTATATTCAAATGATCTTTGTACCATCAGATGGTGTCTATGCCGATTATCAACCATGCCAATAGTAATCATACATTATATAGCTGAATTATTTTATTCTAGAGGCGTCATGGTTGAGTGACTGCTTTGCACAATTTTGACCAGTGCTGTAAAATATCTTAAAGAGAGCGACCTAGTTTACGATTCGACCAATAATTTCTTTAGTGATAATTTTTCAAAACCATAAAACAACATTTGTATATAGTAAAATAAATACATTTATAAATTTATGGACTTTTTTTTGTCAAGTAGAATTTATGGGCGTTAATTTACACAAGAAAAGTGATTGTTAAATTTCTATTTTTGTCTAATAATTTAGGGAATTGATTTTTCCACCTTATGTGTGAGAAAAATTATCCTATGAAAATTCAAAAATTTCTCTTTTTAAATTCAGAAATGCACTTCTGGATGCAACCCAAATATTCAAAATTCATGTGTAAATGAACCACACTCCCATTTTATGAAAAGAATAGTTGAGAAATATACTTTCAAAATCCAAAAACATATTTATGTAAAATCTAGAAAATATCAAGAAGTTTAGTCCATTTATGTTTCAATTCTTCCAAATTTATACCATTTGAGAGCATATCACATAAAATACAAACTCCCAACTAAAGATCAACGGGTGAAAAGAGGAATTACTGACAGAGATAGTGCAAATATCAAAAGTTGTGTTTGGTATTTTCAGGCGGATGAAAATAAGAAACAATTTTTTCAAGATTGCCAAGTTTTTAGAAGATTGCGTGTTGCTGTTAAAAATTGGGCTGCCATGAAGGATGAGGACTCGAATGGAGTTTGTCTACATTCATTCACCACAACTATCAGTGGAAGAGAAAGGATGAGCCAGATATTGTTAGGTTGATATGGTATTATGATACCATATAATAATTGATCAATAATTAAAATTTAGTTTTTGTATGTAGTAAAATAAATACAATTATAAATTAATGGATTTTTTATCAAGTAGAATTTGTGGGCTTTAATTTACCCAAGAAAAATGATTGTTAAATTTCTATTTTTTGTTTAATAATTTAGGAATTAATTATTCTAGATTTAATACATATTTTGGTCCCTTAATTTAATTTAATATTTTACTTTGGTTTCTTAACTAAAAAAACATTACATAGTAGTCCTTACAAAGTATTCTGTTATACGGAATGATCAATTGTTTTCGAGAAAAATATATTAAATGTGACTACGTGGCAATGTGGATACAATTTTGATTTCTGGCCTGACTTTTACAATTATTATTTGTCTTATTATTCATCTCTCTTTAAATTTTTTTATTACTTATTACTTATTTGTTTTTTCCTTATTATTGAAAATTTAGTTTGAACATCAAATAGAAACCCTAGATCACAAAGGTAAACATGAAGATAGACACGAAGACGACGTCAAAGAGATTTAGGGTTGTTGAAGGTTGTTAAAGAGAGACGAATCTCATTGAAGACGCTTCTTTATCCGTCACACTTCACATTATTCCTATCTGTCGCAGTTCTAAGAACACATTCATCTTGGCAAAAATACTTCATCCTCTTGTTTCTACGAAGTACATATCCATCTGATCCAAAACTTTGATTGTTGGACACTGCTCAAATACAAGATGAATGTTGCAAAATACGAAGATGTAAATTCTAGAAAATGAAGGAAATAGTGCAGATGATGACCACAAATTCCAGTGACAAAAAATGCAACAAAGGAGTGAAGATTATGAAACCTTATAAACGAAATAACACATTTTTAATTCATGCGTTGAGTCAGTATTTTAAAAAGGGCCTAAATGTCACGCCATGTTGACAAAGTTAACCTCTTTAACGTAAAAACCATTTTGTGTAATAAAATAATTTTTAAGAGACTATTATGCAACATCTTTTAGTTAATTGAATAAAGTGAAACCTTAAACTAAGTTAATGGATTTAGTGATTAATTATTTATTAAATATAAGAGAGAAATAGAGATAAATTAGTGAAGGAGAGAGTTGGAGAGAAAATATTGAATGAGAGAATTCAAACCTGTATATATATTTGGTTTTAGGTTGATCATGAAATATTTAGTTACTCTCGATTGAAATATTGATTATGTTTTTTTAATTATTTTATACATAATCTCGGGTATTGAAAATAAAAAAAGAAACCAAAATCTGTGTGTATTATATATTTATATATAATTATATTATATATCTATATATAATACAAAGAAGTCCACAAAATTGTATTATATATTTATATGTAATTGTATTATATGAATTATATATTATCTACAATTTATTTTATAAAATTTTGATAAAATTAAATAGATTATATAATAATTTTATAACATTTATTAATATTTTATTTTTATGTTAATCTATTTCAGAGTATTTGAAATATTAAATACTAGATCAAAATCCGTGCGATGTGCGATTTTTTAAAAATTGTTTTTATAGTATAAAAGTACATGATATAAAATTTTAATTAATTTTAAGTATAGAAATAATTAATAAATTCCATTTTTCTCTTTTAGTTCTATAATTTTTTAATATGAGTATATTTAATAGAATAGATTCTAGAATATGAGTATATTTCTATAATTTTACATGATATAAGATTAATCAATAAACTAATATTTTGTACATTTATTAAAAAAAATCTTCTTACTCCCACAATAGTTATTTTGTACTTATACAAAATATAAAAAGATTGAGAAATACATGAAAATCAACTAATTATATTTATTTGTGATTATTAGTCTAATATAAAACACTATTTAAAATAATATTATGAATATTTAAAAATATTATCATAAATATTTAAAAATAATATTATGAGTATTCCAAGAAGTTAGTTGACTTATATTATATAAAAAATATTAAATTAATAATATAATTATTATCTCTTAAATGCATGAATAATTATTAGCTTGAAGAATTAATTTTTTAACATATGTTTGAAAATTCAAATCATATTTTTTTTTTCAAATCACTAATTTGATAAATAAGATGAATTTAATTAGTGAAAACATAATGACTAAAAGAATTGAATATAAAAATATTGATAGCTCTTAAACGATTGAGACAGTAAAAATTCTGATGATGATGACGACTAAAATAATGATTTGATAAATTTAAATGAAAGTTAATGAAATTTAATAATTAAAATAATAGAAAAATTGAGAGAGGAATGTGAATAGTGTACATAAAACATATTCTTATTATGAATTTAATTTAATGGTGAGAGAATAAATTGTTATTTTCGAAGGGTGTCATATCAGAATTTAATTGACCTGATATACAAAGTGATGTATTGTCAACAAAATATTCCGTGACTTAAATTTTAATATATTATTACTAGAGAGTGTGCGACTGTTAATTAGTTTTTATTTATTTTGTATCGAGTTTTAATTTGTTAACAAAACTTATTTAGTGAATATGAGCAACAAATTTATATTATAATAATTTATTATAAATTATAATTGAGACAATGATATAAATTAATCACAAATAAAGAAATGTATGTTTGTAAGTTGAAAGTAGCATACAAAATTTTATTTTACAATTTTAAATAATTTTAAAAAATATCACTAACGATTTATTTTTTATTTTGATTCTAATATATATTTTTAATATTTTTCTCTCTTTTAGACATTTAATTATAAGTTGCTAAAGATATGTATTAACTTTTAGTCTTAAATAAAAATTAAACTTTATTTTCAATTGAAACTCAACTATCAAATTTAGTGATATGACAATGAAGGGCGATTTAGTTACTGTTCATTTCTGAAACCTGATTTTTTCTCTGAAACCATGCAAGTTTCTAATGGTTCATCCAATCATCCCATGAAAGTTCCTGAATGTTTCCAACAGCGGTCCGGTAAGCAAGGAACGTGTTGTGAGCTTGGAATCATCCATGAAACAACCAAGTCTTTTGTGGAAGTTTTGAATAACGTTTGCGACATTCCTCTTAATCAGTTACTGATTCCATATGTCAAAGGAGATAGATTGGAAATCATGATCCCGGAGAAAGAATACCAGTTGGAGGTTAAAGCCTGCAAGCATAATTTACACGACCGTGTAATATGGCCAAAAGGTTCTTCTCCATTAACTGTACAAAACCTAAAATCCAAACTTTTGGGTCTGTGGAAATCAATAGTCAAATGGGATATCACGTCTCTTGGTAAGGGTTACTTTGAATTCTCGTTTTCCTCGATTGAAGATGTTAGGAGAGTTAGATCTATAATATCTTAGAATCTAAATCCTGGATTTTTAAAGTTGTTTCCATGGACAAAATATTTTAACCCATGTCTTCTCAAACACTCTTCTGCTCAAGTGTGGGTTAGAATCCATGGTTTGGCACAAGAGTACTAGAGGCCCAAAATAGTTTTTGCTATTGGCAGCAGTATCAGAACTCCGTTGTGTACAAACTCGGCTTCAAATAAGTGCAGTTTTAAAAGATAGTTTGGGCATTTTGTGTGGGTTCTGGTAGACTTGGAATTAACCAACGAATTGAGATACAAGGTGTTAGTTGAAAGGAAGGGCTTTGCCTTCTTTGTGGAGCTGGAATATGAGAATCTTCTGGAGTTTTGCTCTTTATACAACATAACCAGACACAATTTAAGTAATTATAAAAGGAGAGTGGAGGAAGATGGAAATGGAATACGAAACCAAAAAGGTAGAGGAGAGGATGTTGATACCGAGGTTGAAAAAGGTCATAAAAAATGTGTTACCAAGAAGTTTGTACGGGTGAATGGTAAGGCTTCTACGACAAGGGGGGAAACGAAGTTGGACATTGTTGGGTTTTGGGCTCCCTTCCTATGTGGAGAAAGGCCCAATATGTGCAAGCCCATGTGTCTCACTTAACCAAGTGGAGAGAGGTCAGATTAGGGTATGTGAGAGAGCTGAATTCAAATAATGAGGCAAGAGAAAAGTGAGAGAGGAAGAGCAAAACCCATTTTCGCATAAAACAGAGCAGTTGCACTAGATTCGCGATTTATCCTTCGTTCAACGTCGGATCGGGCTGAAACTTGGACAGCAGGTTCGTGACTCATGGTACTTCAATCTGACCGGTTGGATCGTCGATTAGAGGTCTGAGGTGGGAGAAATCGAGCTCGAACAGTAGAAGTATTTTCTGGTTTTTCTGCTGAATTTTATTCTCAATTTCATGCTTGTTTTCTCATTGTTTTGGCTGATTGTTATGCTGGTTACCTTGCTGTTTTTGGCTGGTTACTGAGCACGAATTTGTGCCATATTTAAAACTCTCTTGTACCCATATTTTGATCATAGTGGAGCTCTATTACTGGCTTGGTCCCGTGGTTGTTTACTTCTCACATTGAGAAGGTTTTTCCACGTTTTAAAAATTATTGTGTCCCTTGTGGTGGTGATTTTAGTTGCCGTGATTATTTGTTGTTGCTCCTCACATATTCTTGCAAGTTTGGGAAATTGATTATCCGCTGCATATTGCTCTGTTAGAGTTGTTATTGTTATTTGTTGTTGAACTTTCCCATCAGAGTGGTATCAGAGCTCTTTGGTTAAGGGGTTGTTTGATTTGTTTGAATGATGGAGGCAAATACAAATAGAATGATTTGTTTGAATGGCTCTAATTATCACTTGTGGAAGGGAAAAATGAAGGATCTGTTATTTGTGAAGAATTTGCATCTTCCTGTGTTTGCTAGTGAGAAGCCAAAATCCAAGACTGATGAGGATTGGAGTTTTGAACATCAGCAGGTTTGTGGTTTTATTCGGTAATATGTAGAAGACAATATTTATAATCACATTGCTAATGAGGAACATGCAAGATCCTTGTGGAAGAAGATTGAATCTTTATATGCTTCTAAATCAGGGAATAATAAGTTGTATTTGTTGAGTTCCTTGATGAATTTGAGATACAAGGAGGGGACTTCTATTTCAGATCACTTAAATGATTTTCAAGGGCTCCTAGATCAATTGTCAGGTATGGGTATCAAATTTGATGATGAAGTGTTGGGACTATGGCTACTGAATACTCTACCAGATTCTTGGGAAACTTTTCGGGTTTCAATTACAAACTCAGCTTCTGATGGTGTTGTCTCTTTGCAAAGTGTAAAGGGAAGTGTTCTTAATGAGGAGATGAGAAGGAAGGCGCAAGGTACTTCATCTCATTCCGAGGTACTTGTCACTGAGAACAGGGGCCGAAGTCAAATAAAGGAACCGAAAGGGAACAGACAGAATAGCTGAAGTGCGAGTATAGAGAACAATAGAAGCAAGTCCAAGTCCAGATACAAGAATGTGGAGTGCAATTATTGTCACAAAATGGGGCACATACAGAGGAACTGTTTCATATGGAAAAGGGAGAGCAAAAACATTAACAGTAAGCAGAGAGATAAGAATCATGATGATGATAACCGTGTTACTACTGCTATTTGTGATGATTTGATTATTCTCCGTGACTATGATTCAGTAAATCTTGTATCAGATGAGAGCGTGTGGATTATTGATAGTGGTGCTACACTGCATGTTACACCAAGGAAGGAGTTCTTCACATATTACACTTCTGGTGACTTTGGAGTGTTGAAGATGGGTAATGATGGTGTGTCCAAGGTAGTTGGTATTAGTGATGTTTGTTTGCAGACCAACATGGGAGTGCAGTTGTTGCTTAGAGGAGTCAAAGATGCTCCAGATGTTCACTTTAATTTGATATCTGTGCAGATGTTTGATGATGGTGGTTATGATAATCACTTTGGTTCAGAAAAATGGAAACTCACCAGAGGTAACTTAGATGTGGCCAGAGGGGAGAAAATTAATAAACTGTATTGGACTAAAGCATTGGTTGCTAAAGACAGTGTGAATGCCATGGATATGGAGGCTCCTTTGTGCCACCGCAGGCTTAGTCATATCAGTGAAAAGGGGCTGAATTGTTTAAATAAAAAGGATGTACTTCCGGGATTAAAGAGTGCGGAGTTGGAGAAATGTTCTCATTGCATGGCTGGTAAGCAGACTAGAGTATCCTTCAAGAAACATCCTCCCTCAAGGAAGTCAGAGTTGCTTGAATTGGTGCATTCTGATGTTTGTGGCCCGTTGAAGGTAAAGTCATTTAGTGCTGCACTTTATTTTGTTACTTTTATTGATGATTGTTCCATGAAGCTTTGGGTCTATGCTTTGAAGACAAAAGACCAAGTTCTGGAGAAATTCAAAGAGTTCCATGTTATGGTGGAGAGACAGTCAGGCAAGAAGCTGAAATGCATTCATACTGACAATGGTGGTGAGTATTGTGGACCATTTGATGTTTATTGCAAGCAGCACGGTATCAGACATGAAAAGACTCCTCCTAAAACTCCTCAGCTGAATGGTTTAGAAGAGAGAATGAACAGGACATTGATTGAAAGAGTTAGGTGTATGCTTTCTGAAGCAAAGTTGCCTAAGTATTTCTGGGGTGAAGCATTGTACACGGCAGTGCATGTTATTAATCTGAGTCCTGCAGTTGCTTCGAATGCTGAGGTGCCAGACAAGATTTGGTTTGGCAAGAATGCCAGGTATGATCATTTGCGTGTCTTCGGTTGCAAAGCATATGTGCATGTTCCAAAGGATGAGAGATCCAAGTTGGATGCGAAGACAAGACAGTGCATCTTTATCGGTTATGGTCAGGATGAATTTGGCTACAAGCTGTATGATCCAGTTGAGAAGAAAGCTGTTAGAAGCCGTGATGTGAAGTTCATGGAAGACCAAACCATTAAAGACATTGATAAGATGGAGAAGACTACACCTGAGATTGATAATGGTTTGTCTGATGTTGATCCAGTTCGGATGCCTATACATGATCTGGATACTGCTGAAAATAATGTTCATAATGATGAGCAACATGATGATGTTGGTGATCAGTAACTTGGAGATAATTTTGATGTTCCTAATGATGATGTTGAAGAGGAACATGAAATGTCACAAGATGAGGATCTTGGTGATGCTCCTGAACTCCCTCAAGCTCAAGTTTGGAGGTCTACTAGGCAGAGGAAACCATCCACCAGGTATCCTTCTGATGACTATGTTACCTTGACTGATGGAGGAGAACCTGAATGTTATGATGAAGCCATGGAGAGTGATGAAAAGAAGAAGTGGTTGGATGCTATGCAAGATGAAATGAAGTCTTTGCATGATAATCACACTTTTGATTTGGTGAAATTGCCTAAGGGCAAGAAGGCTTTGGAAAACAGGTGGATCTTCAGGGTGAAGCAAGAAAGCACTTCTACATCTCCAAGGTATAAAGCCAAATTGGTTGTGAAAGGTTTCAGACAGAGAAAGGGTGTTGATTTCAATGAGATTTTTTCTCCTGTGGTGAATATGTCATCCATTAGAACCGTGTTGAGTTTGGATGCTACTCTTAATTTGGAGGTAGAACAAATGGATGTCAAAACCGCTTTCCTTCATGGTGACTTGGAGGAAGAGATTTACATGAAGCAACCTGATGGCTTTCTGGTTAAAGGCAAGGAAGACTATGTGTGTAGGCTGAGAAAGAGTCTATATGGTTTGAAGCAGGCCCCGCGTCAGTGGTACAAGAAGTTTGAGTCAGTTATGTGTGAGCAAGGCTACAAGAAGACTACTTCTGATCACTGTGTCTTTGTTAAAAAGTTTGTTGATGATGATTTCATTATCCTGTTATTGTATGTTGATGACATGCTTATTATTGGGAAAAATATTTCCATGATTGACAGATTGAAGAAGCAATTGGGCGAGTCATTTGCCATGAAAGACATGGGAGCTGCTAAGCAGATTCTTGGTATAAGAATCATGCGTGACAGGAACAAGAAGAAACTTTGGTTGTCACAATAACACTATGTTGAAATAGTGTTACAGAGGTTCCAGATGGAAAATGCTAAGGTTGTAAGTACTCCTCTTGCTACTCATTTTAAATTGAGTACTAGTCAGAGTCCTTCCAATGAAGCTGAAAAATCATATATGCAACGGGTTCCTTATGCATTTGTTGTGGGTAGTTTAATGTATGCAATGGTGTGTACAAGGCCTGATATTGCACATGTTGTTGGTACAGTTAGTAGATTTCTGTCTAATCCAGGTAGAGAGCATTGGAATGTTGTGAAATGGATTTTGAGGTATCTTCGTGGTACTACCAGTTTGAGGCTTTGTTTTGGAGGTGATAAGCCTACTCTTGTGGGATATACTAATTCTAATATGGCTGGAGACATTGATTCCAGAAAGTCTATTTCAGGCTACTTGATTAAGTTTGCAGGGGGAGCTGTGGCATGGCAATCCAGATTGCAGAGGTGTGTTGCATTGTCGACTACTGAGGCAGAGTTCATTGCCATTACAGAAGCATGCAAGGAATTGTTATGGTTGAAGAAATTCTTGCAGGAGCTTGGTTTTGTTCAAGATAAGTACTTCCTATTTTGTGATAGTCAAGGTGCAATTCATCTTGGTAAGAATTCAACTTTTCATTCTAGGTCCAAGCACATTGATGTTAGGTATCATTGGATACGTGATGCTTTGGATGTTGGGTTGTTGGAATTGGCCAAGGTTCATAAAGATGATAATGATGTTGATATGATGACCAAGGCATTACCGAGAAACAAGTTTGAAACTTGTTGTGAGATCGTCGGTTTGGCGGTCACCTCCACATAGTTGTGAGGGGGAGATATGTTGGGTTTTGGGCTCCCTTCCTATGCAGAGAAAAGCCCAATATGTGCAAGCCCATGTGTCTCACTTAACCAAGTGGAGAGAGGTCAGATTAGGGTATGTGAGAGAGCTGAATTCAAATAGTGAGGCAAGAGAAAAGTGAGAGAGGAAGAGCAAAACCCATTTTCGCATAAAATAGAGCAGCTGCACTAGATTCGCGATTTCTCCTTCGTTCACCGTCGGATCGGGCTGAAATTTGGACAGCAGGTTCGTGACTCGTGGTAATTCAATCTGACCGGTTGGATCGTTGATCAGAGGTCTGAGGTGGGAGACATCGAGCTCGGACAATAGCAGTACTTTTTGGTTTTTCTGCTGAATTTTGTTCTCAATTTCATACTTGTTTTCTCATTGTTTTGGCTGATTGTTATGCTGGTTACCTTGTTGTTTTTGGATGGTTACTGAGCACGAATTTGTGCCATATTTAAAACTCTCTTGTACCCATATTTTGATCATAGTGGAGCTCTATTACTGGCTTGGTCCCGTGGTTGTTTACTTCTCACATTGAGAAGGTTTTTCCACGTTAAAAATTATTGTGTCCCTTGTGGTGGTGATTTTAGTTGCCGTGATTATTTGTTGTTGCTCCTCACAGATTCTTGCAAGTTTGGGAAACTGATTATCCGCTGCATATTGCCTTGTTAGAGTTGTTATTGTTATTTGTTGTTGAATTTTCCCATCAGACATAACTAATTTCTAAAATCTTCTTGGGCAAACATGGTTCAGTATGATATTATGAGGCAAGGAATAGGTGATGGAAGCTCTACAACATAAGTTATGGGAGTTGACTCAGAGGGATTCTAGCAAGTCAGATCAAAGTCAAAGAAGAAATCTCAAAAAAGGAAAGCAACCATAAGCAATTACACAACAAGGTCTAGACCTGTAAGTGCTCAAAATTCTCCATGAATGGTGTATTTTGGAATGTGAGAGGTATTGCCATCCCTCCTAAAAAATTGGCTCTAAAAAGATTAACTATTAGCTTTAAAACTTATTTTATCTTAATTTTTAAACCATTGATGGAGAACAATCTCTTCCCTCAAAGTTGGCTAAATATATTAAACCTCAAGTTTTTTGCTATTAATGCTAGAACTGGCATTAGTCCTAACCTTTGGGTTTATGTGACACTAGCATTAACCCTAAGATAGTTCACATTTATATTCAATACATATCCTTTACTTTCAAGTTAAATGACAAGTCAATGGGTATCTCTACAGTTTATGCATGTACTTGTAACATTGCTAGAAAATCTTTATGGTCTAAATTATAAGATACTCTGAATGATTATAACCTTCCATGGTGTTTCATTGGGGATTTCAATGTTATTCTTGGTGCACATGAGTACATTGGGTCTAATAGTCCATTTAGGGGCCCAATGGAGGATTTTTCTAATTGGACTAATCATAATCATCTTCTGCATATTCCAACTTCCGGTGAAATATTCACCAGGTATAATGGTAGAAGTGGTGTCAACCATACCCAAAAAAGATTAGACAAAGCAGATTGTAATTAGGCTTGGCTTTATACATGTGTTCAGACATCTTGTTGCACTCTAATCAAATATGTATCAAATCATTATCTTATTCTAATGCATTTTAGTTGTCAAGATGTAAGCTTCAAGTCTTGGTTCAAGTTTCTCCAAATGTGGATTTCTCATCATGATTGTCAAAAAGGTTGTTCAATCCTCGTGGTAATCTCTAGTTGTGTACCATGTTTGTCCTCTCCAAGAAACTTCAGATCTTAAAAGGAAATCTCAGAGTTTAGAACAAGAGTAGCCTTGGTAATATGCATGATCAGCTTAACTAGGATGAACAAGACCTTATTAGTATTCAGGGTAGGATTGACAATGAGGGCCACAATGATTCTCTAGAAGCTCAAGAGAAAGAAGCTCAATCCAATTTAGATTATGCTCTTAATTTGGAAGATATGTTCAGGAAATAATAGGCTCGGATTTAATGGCATGCTGATGGTGACATGAACACAAGATTCTTCAATAGGCTCACAAAAATCAGAACACAACAAAGCCCAACAATTCCATGAAATATGGAAACAACATAATCACTAACCAGGAGCAAATTTTGAATCATATAGTGAGACATTTTAAGGATTTATTTGATAATTTTTCTGTTTTGCAAGATAACTCCCTGGTAGATAAGGTCATTCCTCAATTGGTAATTGAGCAAACTAACAATTTCTTGAGAATGCTACCAACGGAGGATGAAATTTATAATGTGTTGTACACTCTGAATTGAGATAGTTTTGCTGGGATGAACGGTTTTGTCCCTATTTTCTATCAAACTTATTGAAAAATTATTAAAGAAGATGTCATCAAAGGCTACAATGCAGTTTTTCACAGAAAGTTAGATCACTTTAAACTATAATTCAAACTTTATGGTCTTAATTCCAAAAGTCAATGAGGCATAGAGTATTTATCAGTACGTGCCCATTGCGCTTGCTAATTTCAAGTTCAAGATGATAAAAAAGTATTGGCAGATAGGTCGGCCCGAGTCCTTCTTCAAATTATTTCCAATGAGCAACATGGATTCAATCATGGGAGAAACATAAAGAATATAGATTATACAATAAAAGGTTACTTATTGTTGAAGAATTCGTGCATGTTTCCTTTGATGAATCTTATTCGAAAATTGTCGGAAAAGGTATTATTGTTGATGGTGCAGGTGTTCCTTCGGAAAATATAATAAAAGATTAAGAAGAAGAGCATGTTGAACCCCGTCCGGAAAACGCTAAGGACGAGCCAGATCAATTTTCAGAAAAGAAAGAGGAGGATCATTCTATTAATAACAATGATATTCCTTTGGAATTGAAATCTTCTAAGGATCATCCCATCGATAATATTCTAGGAGATATCTCAAAGGGAGTTACCACACGGTCAAAGATAAGTAACTTTTATTATCATTTTGCTTTCATCTCTCAAAATGAGCCTAAACACTCCAAAGACGCATTACTCGATGAACATTGGTTTCTAGCTATGCAAGAGAAACTTAATCAATTCAAAAGAAATGAGGTGTGGGATCTTGTTCCCCCTCTGCGAGACCATCAAGTAATCGACACTAAATGGGTGTTTAGGAACAAGTTAGACGGAAATGGAGTCATAACTCACAACAAGGTTCGCCTTGTTGCTCAATAGTATAACCAAGAGGAAGGCATCGACTATGAGGAAACTTATGCTCTGGTTGCCCGACTCGAGGCTATACGCCTTTTGCTTGCCTATGCTTGTTCTCAAGATTTCAAATTATTTCAAATGGATGTTAAGAGAGCTTTCCTAAATGGTCACATTAATGAAGAGGTATATGTATCTCAACCTCCAGGCTTTGAAAACCATGAGCATCCATACTATGTTTATAAGCTCAAGCGTGTTTTGTACGGTCTCAAACAAGCCCATAGGGCATGGTATGAGTGTCTTAGCAAATTTCTACTAGAGCATGGATTCTCAAGAGGGAAGGTTGATAATATCCTTTTTATTAGACGTCAAGAAAAACACTCCATTTTAGTTCAAGTCTATGTAGATGACTTATTTTTGGATCTACTAACATAAATTTGGTCAAAGAATTCTCTAAGTTGATGCAGGGAGAATTTGAAATGAGCATGATGGGGGAGCTAAATTACTTCCTCGGACTTCAAATCAAGCAACTTAAAGAAGGAACTTTTGTGAGCCAAATGAAGTATTGTAATGAGCTACTTAAGCGCTTCGATATGGCAAACTCCAAAGTAATCGACACTCCAATGCCTACTGTTGTTAATATGGATCGGGATGAAAATAGTAAGGCCGTAGATATAAAAAGGTATAGAGGTATGATCGGATCTATCCTCTATCTTACCGCATCTCGACCAAACATTATATTTAGTGTATGTATGCGTGCTAGGTATCAATCATGTCCCAAAGAATCACATTTAAAAGTCGGCAAGCGCATACTTAGATACCTCTGTGGTACTTCAAAGTATGGGCTTTGGTTCTCTAAGATAAGTGATTGCTCTTTGGTTGGTTACTCCGATTCCGACTTTTCCGGTTGCAAATCGTATAGGAAAAGCACCAGTGGCACTTGTCATTTTTATTCAAATTCCTTGGTAAGTTGGCACAGCAAAAAGCTATTTTCAGTTCCTTTGTCAACTTCCGAGGCGGAATACGTTGTTACGGGTAATTGTAGCGCTCAAATTTTGGGGCTCAAACAACAATTACTCGACTTCAATATTCAAGTTGAACGTATTCCCATTTTTTGTGACAACACAAGCACCATTAATTTAACCAAAAATCCTATACTACATTCGTGCACTAAACATATTGAAATTCGGCATCACTTCCTTAGGGATCATGTTGAGAAAGGTGATGTTGTCTTTGAGCATGTTGATAGCAAAAATCAACTTTCCGATATTTTCATAAAACCACTTGCGACAAAGCCTTTCTTCCACATACATAGAGAACTTGGTGTTCTCGATATCTCGGATCGCGTTTATATATATATATATATATATATATATATATATATATATATATATATATATATATATATATATATATATATATCATGCATGTCCATTCATTGATTTATAACTGCGAGCTATGTGAGGGCACCTGTCGTCTATCACCATTAGAGGTAATGTCATTCATATCCATTTGACATATATTGATCAACTATGTATGTATATACTTGTTGTATGTAATTCTTGATGTTCATTTTCTGGTTTGAACTAAATGTGATCCATTTCTATGCTTGAATTATGCTTTAACTTGCTTAGGTATCGTTTTTAACATGCATTTTCATTTTCCTATGTTTGTATGTTATTGTACTTACTTATTTGTCTTAAAGTTTATGTTGAACAATTATGACAATCTTATTTACTTATTTTCTTTTGCTTCGTGTAATATTTATGCTTATACTTCTTCCATTGAGTTCATGTTATGTGCATGGTTCTTTATGTCTATATGTTGCAAAGTCGTCGACTAAGTTCTTATGAATATCTTTATATCATGTTGACCGTTTCATTGTTCTTTTTGATGTTGTCAAAGGGGGAGAAGCAATGGAAACACAATAGTTGATTTAGCAGATTTATAATAGCAGAATGTTTGAAGGCATGCATAAAATCAGTGGGAGGATGTCTACCAAAGTACGCGATTGTGCCACGGTTTGCCATCATCAAAAAGGGGGAGTATGTGGGGATAAAGATCCATTATTCTTATTTTAATGATGTCAAACCTTTTTAGTTTCTCATAATGTGTGCCTTGGACGGTGTCATCATATCATAGAATGAATTCATCCTCCAACATGCTCAAAGTATAAGTGAAATGAGTCCATGCATATATGAGTATTTCATAGATGCGAATAATGCACTTGATCATCATTGGTATCTTAGGTTCATAAGAAAATGATTTGAATTGACCAAAATATAAAAATATAAAAAATCTGAAAAAAAAACTTACTTTTGATAGTTTAAGAATTTTGAGTTGACTCATGACTTGGAGCGTAACTGTCGGGTCCGAACAGGTCAAGTCAATGAGTCGACTCATGACTTGGAGCAGTAGAACTGTGAGTTGACTCATGACTTGGAGCATAGCTCTCGGGTGTGAACAGGTCGAGTCATGAGTCGACTCAATTCTGGAAAAACCTGTTTGAGTTGACTCATCCCCTGTTTGAGTCGACTCATTGGCTATTTTATTTGAACATTGTTGCCATGGGTCTGAACTGGTCGAGTCATGAGTCGACTAAACTCTGGAAAAATCCTGTTTGAGTCGACTCAACTGTGTGAACAGGTCGACTGGACGCTGTTGGCACTCAATTTTCTGCTGTGCATTTTTGCAAAATTATTTTGGTATGTCTGTTACTTTGTCTATGCATCATATAAATATTCTAGAGTCTCTTCTTCAACATCCAACAAGAAAAGTGAAAGATATACACCAAAGTGCTCTTCATCTTCATTCTTCATTGCATTTCTCAATAATCACACATAACAATCTTTGTTGAGCATTGTGCATTGTTGTGGTGATAACGTCCAAATAGGATTGTGTAATCTTAGTTTGGGTTAAGGCTTTGTGTGGTTTTTTCTTGAATAAAACCATTTGGGTTTTATCCTCCAAGAATTGAGGGTTTTTGTACTAACATTTGCTTCACAGATTCAACCGAGTAAAAAGTTTAAAGAACGGTGGGTTCAGTCAAACAAGTAACGGTAAACCAAAGGATTGTGAAGAAAGCTTAGGGTTCAAGCGACTTGCGTTCAAAATCAGTCGAGCTGAAGTTTTGGAGAACGCGGGGTTCTTGAAATAAGGTAGTTGCAACTGGAGGTTTGTTCGAAGCGCTTGAAAGACTTGGTTCAACTCGAATCAAGGGGAGAGAACCAAATAGGATCTACAACAACACTATGGGTTAATTGGTGGTGATCATTTGTTATCTTCTACTGACTTTGCGACGTGTTAATAAAAACATCTCAATTCTAAATTTAGAATTGAGGGCAGACGTACGCTAAGCGAGGATGATAGGGGAACTACCTCAACAAATCCGATCTTGTTCTCTCTATCTCTTAACTCTTTAAATTCTGCATTAATTACGGTTTGTATGAAATTAATAGTAAAATCAATATCGCTTGATTGTTATGCATAGTAATTGTTCGATAAATTGGTGCAATCACTTTGATTGCAGTTGAGTAAAATTTTGCACATTCAATTTGAGTGAAATTGAAACTTGGTGTGGAGTGCGCACCAAGTGTTCGATAAAATTAATCTCACACAAATTTAGTAATATTTTACTTGATCTCTTATTTCATTTAAGCATTATTAGAGGTAACGATATCAAGAATTATAGTGGTTAATCGATTGATTTAGATACTGGTTGATTATATCTATCTCAGTTATTCCATTCGGTTTCACGCATATATGATCTTTCCATTAACGGATCGTTTAGACGATTATAATCTAGGGTGTTTCCGCAACCGTTGATTTTTTTTAAAAAAAAACACTAAATTTCAAAAATTGGTCTATTTAATCCCCCTTCTAGATTGGTATTATCATCTAACAAGTGGTATCACGAGAGCTGGTTCATCTAGTGTTTCGCATATAACTTTTTAGAAAATGAGTAACGATCCTAAAGGGGCGTACAATAGGGCGCCTATTTTTACCGGTGAAAACTATAGTTATTGGAAAGATTGTATGTGTATCCATATCAACTCTATTGATAGGAAAGTATGGAAAGTCATCCAAGATGGTCCTATGGAAATAACCATGACCAATGTGGATGGTTTTGTTATACCTAAACCTGAAGCACAATGGAATGAAGAAGATGAGAAAAAGCCATCTATGATTGGAAATCCAGAAGCATACTCATCATCCCCTTAGGTGTTGATGAGTATTATAGGGTTTCCCATTGTACTAGTGCTAAAGCTATGTGGGACTCATTGCAAACTACCCATGAGGGAACCAATGATGTCAAACTAGCTAGAATCAACACCTTAACTCAAGAATTTGACCTTTTTCATATGAAGGATGGTGAACCATTGCTGATATGCAAAAGCGATTTTTCCATCTAATCAATCAGTTAAATGCTCTTGGTAGAACTACCCCTAATGATGTTGCTACTAATAAAATCTTAAGATGTCTTAACAGGGATTGGCTACCAAAGGTTACCGCGATTAAGGAAGCCAATGATCTAAGAACATTGGACATGACAACATTGTTTGGCAAGCTTCAAGAGCATGAGCAAGAGCTCATGAACCTTGAGAAACATGAGAAGAGTCAAAAGAAGGAAAAGAAGGAGAAAGCTAAGGATACCGAAAGGAAGTTTATCACTTTAAATACTTCAAGACATAAGTCATCCACCAATGATGCGCGTGAGAGTGAATCAAGTGATGACGATAAAGATTCGAATGAAGACATGGGGTTGTTTATAAGAAGGTATAAATGATACCTTAGAAATAATGAAATTCAACATTCGGATAAAAATCTTGTCAACTATAGAAGACAATCAAAAATCCCGAATCGAGGGGAAGGTAAGACAACTAAGTCAAAAGGATCATGCCATAATTGTGGAAAGACCAGTCACTATAAGTCGGACTATCCCTTATTGAAGAAAGACAAAGGAAGAGACAAAAATTATAACAAATCTAGCAGAGCTAGAAGAGCATACATTGCATGGGAGAGCGATAGTGAGTCCTCAAGCGGTGATAACTCAAGTGATGAAGAAGAAAATGTCAATATTTGTCTTACGACTCATCAAAAGTAGAAAAAGAATATAAGTCATTCTAAGTACGATCATGTTGATAAAATGTCTTATTTTGATTTGCAAAATGCCTTTAGTACTCTACACAATGAGGCCAAGGAAGCTTTTAAATGCTTTGCCTCAAATAAGAAAATTTTCTGTTATTTAGAAAAGAAGATTTCTGATTCCGAAAAGGAATTAAAAACTCTTAAGAAATCTATGATAGAGGTTACTAAAGGCAAAACTGAAGTTGATAAGGGATTTTAGTTTAGATGGTCTGGATGTGAAACTTGTCACATTTGGCAAAGAGAGGTTAGAACTCTTCAAGCTAAATTAGACAAGGCTTTACAACCTAAAGTCACCTTTGCTATTGATCAATCACATTTTAGAAGTAACATGAATAATCCTTATAAAAAATACACTTATGTGGTAAAGGATCAAGTTAGCAAAAGCAACTCTCATCCGAACTTAAATTGTCTATATTGTTGCAAAAGGGGACATACTATTGCTAAATGTCGATTTAGGAGATTCTTGGTTTCTAAAGGCATTTTTCAATGGTTGCCCAAATGCAACCAAAATTTCACTCACACACTAGGACCCAATGAAAATTGGGTACCTCATTTCCTTGTTTAAATTTGTAGGTGGAATGTCTTGAGGATATGGAGAGAACATGGGTTCTCGATAGTGGATGCTCAAGACACATGACGGGTGACATCTCCTTGTTCTTTGACTTTGTGGCTAAGAAGAAAGGGTTTGTAACCTACGGTGATAATAACAAGGGAGCTATACTCGGAAAAGGTAGTGTAGGTAATCCCTCATCTACTACTATCTCAGATGTCCTCTTAGTTAAAGGCCTTAAGCATAATCTCATTAGTATTAGCCAATTATGTGACAAAGGATATAAAGTATCATTTTCAAAAGATTGTTGCATGATTGAACATAATGATAATAAGAATGATGTGCTTAAGGGCTGGAGGGAAAATAATGTATACATGCTTGACTTAAATGAAGTATCTTTGACTAGCACTAAATGTCTCGTCTCCATGAGTGAAGACTCGTGGCTTTGGCATACGCGGTTAGCGCATGTCAACTTTGACTTGCTAAATAAAGTCGTTGCAAAAGATCTAGTAGTTGGTTTTCCCAAAATCAAATTTTCAAAAGATCACTTATGTGATGCGTGCCAAATGGGAAAGCAAACAAGCATCTCTTTTAAATCTAAAAATATTGTTTCCACAACGAGACCCCTTGAACTTCTCCATATGGACCTTTTTGGGCCATCTAGAATTAAAAGTCTAGGTGGAAACTACTATGGTTTTGTTATAGTAGATGACTACTCTAGATTTTGTTGGAATATCTTCTTAGCAAGTAAAAGTGACACTTTTTCTGCTTTTGAAAAGTTTGCCAAGATGTCTCAAAACAAATTGAACACTAGCATAATTACTATTCGGAGTGATCACGAAGGTGAATTTGAAAACCACCTCTTTGAGGAATTTTGTGAAACAAATGACATTGATCATAATTTTTCTGCTCCAATAAATCCACAACAAAATGGAGTAGTGGAACGTAAAAACCTAATTTTAGAAGAGCTTGGAAAGATTATGATCAATGAAAATGGCCTTCCTAAATATTTTCGGGCCGATGCCATAAATACGGCTTGTTATGTATTGACTAGGATATTCATTCGTCCTATTCTAAATAAAACCCCTTATGCATTGCTACAGGGAAGGAAGCCTAATGTTTCACATCTTCATATCTTCGGATGTAAATACTTTGTATTAAACAATGGTAAAGAAAACCTTGGTAAATTTGACTCAAAATCCGATGAAGGTATCTTTCTCGAATACTCTCATTCTAGTAAAGCATATAGAGTATACAACAAAATGTTACTTATTATTGAAGAATCCGTGCATGTTTCCTTTGATGAATCTTATCCGAAAACTGTCAGAGAAGGTATTATTGTTGATGGTGCAGGTGTTCCTTCGGAAAACATAATAAAATATCAAGAAGAATAGCATGTTGAATCCCATCCGAAAAAAGCTGAGGAGGAGCCGGATCAAATTTCAGAAAAAGAAAGAGGAGGATCATTCTATTAATAAAAATGATCTTCCTTTGGAATGGAAATCTTCTAAGGATTATCCCATCGATAATATTATAGGAGATATCTCAGAGGGAGTTACCACACGGTCAAAGATAAGTAACTTTTGTTATCATTTCTCTTTCGTCTCTCAAAATGAGCCTAAAAACTCCAAAGACGCATTACTCAATGAACATTGGTTTCTAGCTATGCAAGAGGAACTTAATCAATTCAAAAGAAATGAGGTGTGGGATCTTGTTCCCCCTATGCGAGACCATCGAGTAATCGGCATTAAATAGGTGTTTCGGAACAAGTTAGATAAAAACAAAGTCATAACTCGCAACAAGGCTCGCCTTATTTCTCAAGGGTATAACCAAGAGGAAGGCATCGATTATGAGGAAACTTATGCTCCAGTTGCCCAACTTGAGGTTATATGCCTTTTTCTTGCCTATGCTTGTTCTAAAGATTTCAACTTATTTCAAATGGATGTTAAGAGCAATTTCCTAAACGGTCACATTAATGAAGAGGTCTATGTATCTCAACCTCCCGACTTTGAAAACCATGAGCATCCCAACTATGTTTATAGGCTCAAGCGTGCTTTGCACGGTCTCAAACAAGCCTCTAGGGCATGGTATGAGCGTCTTAGAAAATTTCTACCAGAGCAAGGATTCTCAAGAGGGAAGGTTGATACTACCCTTTTTATTATACGTCAAGGAAAACACTCCATTTTAGTTCAAGTCTATGTAGATGACATTATTTTTGGATCTACTAACATAAACTTGGTCAAAGAATTCTCTAAGTTGATGCAGGGAAAATCTAAAATGAGCATGATGGGGGAGCTAAATTACTTCCTCGGACTTCAAATCAAGCAACTTGAAGAAGGAACTTTTGTGAGCCAAACGAAGTATTGTAATGAGCTACTTAAGCTCTTCGATATGGAAAACTCCAAAGTAATCGACACTCTAATGCATATTATTGTTAATATGGATCGGGATGAAAATGGTAAGGTCGTAGATATAAAAAGGTATAGAGGTATGATCGGATCTCTCCTCTATCTTACCGTATCTCGACCAGACATTATGTTTAGTGTATGCCTGTGTGCTAGGTATCAATCACGTCCCAAAGAATCACATTTAAAAGCCGTCAAACGCATACTTAGATACCTATTTGGTACTTTAAAGTATGGGATTTGGTTCTCTAAGGGAAGTGATTGCTCTTTGGTTGGTTACTCCGATTCCGACCTTGCCGGTTACAAATCAGATAGGAAAAGCACCAGTGGCACTTATCATTTTTATTCAAATTCCTTGTTAAGTTCGCACAACAAGAAACAAGTTTCAATTGCTTTGTCAACTACCGAGGCGGAATACGTTGTTGCGGGTAATTGTTGTGCTCAAATTTTGTGGCTCAAACAAAGACTACTCGACTTCAATGTTCAACTTGAATGTATTCCCATTTATTGTGACAACACAAGCGCCATCAATTTAACCAAAAATCCTATACTACATTCGCGTACTAAACATATTGAAATTCAGCATCACTTCCTTAGGAATCATATTGAGAAAGGTGATGTTGTCTTCGAGCATGTTGATAGAAAAAATCAACTTGCCGATATTTTCACAAAACCACTTGGGACAGAGCCTTTCTTCCATATCCGTAGGGAACTTGGTGTTCTCGATATCTCGGATCGCGTTTATATATATATATATATATATATATATATATATATATATATATATATATATATATATATATATATATATATATATATATATATATATATATATATCATGCATGTCCATTCATTGATTTATAAGTGCGGGTTATGTGAGGGCACTTGTTGTCTATCACCATTGGAGGTAATGTCGTTCCTATCCATTTGACCTATATTGATCGACTATGTATATATATACTTGTTCTATGTAATTCTTGATGTTTATTTTCTGGTTTGAACTAAATGTGATCCATTTCTATGCTTGAATTATGATTGAACTTGCTTAGGTATCACTTTTAACATGCATTTTCATTTCCCTATGTTTGCATGTTATTGTACTTACTTATTTGTCTTAAAGTTTATGTTGAACAATTATGGCAATCTTATTTACTTATTTTCTTTTGCTCCGTGTAATATTTATGCATATACTTCTTCCATTAACTTCATGTTATGTGCATGGTTGTTGATGTCTATATGTTGCAAAGTCGTTGACTAAGTGCTTATGAATATCTTTATATCATGTTGATCGTTTCATTATTTCTTTTTGATGTTGTCAAAGGGGGAGAAGCAATGGAAACACAATAGTTGATTTAATAGATTTATAATAGCAGAATGTTTGAAGGTATGCATAAAATCAGGGAGATGATGTCTATCAAAGTACGCGATTGTGCCACAGTTTTCCATTATAAAAAAGGGGGAGAATGTGAGGGCAAAGATCCCTTGTCCTTATTTTAATGATGTCAAACCTTTTTAGTTTCTCATAATGTATGCTTTGGACGGTGTCATCATATCATAGAATGCATTCATCCTCCAACATGCTCAAAGTATAAGTGAAATGAGTCCATGCATATATGAGCATTTCATAGGTGTGAATAATGCACTTGATCATCATTGGTACCTTAGGTTCATAAGAAAATGGTTTGAATTGACCAAAATATCAAGAAAACTCATTTTTGACAGTTTAAGAATTTTGAGTTGACTCACGACTTGGAGCGTAACTCTCGGGTCCGAACAGGTCGAGTCAATGAGTCGACTCATGACTTGGAGCAGTAGAACTGTGAGTCGACTCATGACTTGGAGCATAGCTCTCAGGTCTGAACAGGTCGAGTCATGAGTCGACTCAACTCTGGAAAAACCTGTTTGAGTTGACCCATCCCCTGTTTGAGTCGATTCATTGGCTATTTCATTTGAACGTTGTTGCCACGGGCCTGAACAGATCGAGTCATGAGTCGACTCAACTCTGGAAAAACCATGTTTGACTCGACTCAACTGTGTGAACAGGTCGACTGGTCGCTGTTGGCACTCAATTTTCTGTTGTGCATTTTTGCAAAATTATTCTGTTATGTTTGTTACTTTGTTCATGCATCATATAAATATTCTAGAGTCTCTTCTTTAACATCCAACAAGAAAAGTGAAAGATATACACCAAAGTGCTCTTCATCTTCATTCTTCATTGCATTTCTCAATAATCACACATGACAATCTTTGTTGAGCATTGTGCATTGTTGTGGTGATAACGTCCAAATATGATTGTGTAATCTTAGTTTGGGTTGAGGCTTTGTGTGGGTTTTTCTTGAATAAAACCATGGGGGTTTTGTCCTCTAAGAATTGGGGTTTTTTGCACTAACATTTGCTTCACAGATTCAGCCGAGTAAAAAGTTTGAAGAACGGTGGGTTCGGTCACACAAGTAATGGTAACCGGAAGATTGTGAAGAAAGCTTAGGGTTCAAGCGACTTGCATTTGAAATCAGCCGAGCTGAAGTTTTGGAGAACGTGGCGTTCTTGCAATAAGGTAGTTGTAACCGGAGGTTTGTTCGAAGCATTGAAGGACTTGGTTCAACTCGAATCAAGGGGAGAGAACTGAATAGGATATGCAATAACACTAGGGGTTGATTGGTGGTGATCATTTGTTCTCTTGTATTGACTTTGCAACGTGTTAATAAAAACATCTCAATTCTAGATTTAGAATTGAGGGCAGACGTACCCTAAGCGAGGATGATAGGGGAACTGCCTCAACAAATTCGGTCTTGTTCTCTCTATCTCTTAACTCTTTAAATTCTGCATTAATTACAGTTTGTGTGAAATTAATAGTAAAATCAATATCGCTTGGTTGTTGTGCATAGTAACTATTCGATAAATTGGTGTAATAACTTTGATTGCAGCTGAATAAAATTCTGCATATTCAATTTGAGTGAAATTGAAACTTGGTGTGGAGTGCACACCAAGTGTTCGATAAAATTAATCTCACACAAATTTAGTAATATTTTACTTGATCTCTTATTGCGTTTAAGAATTATTAGAGGTAACGATATCAAGGATTATAATGGTTAATCAATTGATTTAGATAGTGGTTGTTTATCTCTATCTCAGTTATTCCATTCGGTTTCCCGCATATCCGATCTTTCCATTAACGCATCGTTTAGACGATTATAATCTAGGGTGCTTCCACAACCGTTGAAAACATTTTTAAAATGCGCTAAATTTCAAAAACTAATCTATTCACCCCCCCCCCCCTCTAGATCGGTACTATCGTCTAATAGACTCTTGGTGGCAATGTTATGTTGAAGGTGGATATTGTAGGAGAATTGCCATCCAAGGCGCAGCGGAATTTAAAAATTTCTCCATTTAGTGATCCTTATGAATGGGCATGATCAGTGATAGAATCGTTACCTCTTGTGGTGATTCAAACCTTTGGTGCAGATCTCTGATAATGATCAAAACCTTTGATACAGATCCACGGGGCGATCACGAACGTTGAACGATAACAACGTCTCTACTCAGTCCACACGAACGGATTCCTTCAATCGCAGTGCTAGCTGTTATGAATGAAGGCTTTGAGTGAGAGAGAGATACGAAATTCCAACTCTTCAGTTGTGTTTTCTGTCTCAGTGAGTTACAATGCTTCTACCCAAGGGGTTCTATTTATAGAACCACTTGAGTGGGCTTTAAGCCAAAAAGCCCACTTAAGTGCATTTTGGCCCATATCTCATAAAATGCCAAAATCACTTAAGTATTTGGTACCTTACCATATTTCGTATTCTACTTAAGTACACCGTACCTTACGATGTTCCTTAATTATTCTATCTCTCATCAATCCGTCCTTTGTGTGTGACCCTATAGGTTTTCGCGGCGTTGGCAATTATATTAAATCACGCATTTAACATAATAAATAGTGAGCGGTATCTAGTAACACATCACTGCTACCCAAGTCACGAAAATGTCATGTGATCTGACAAAACCTCCTGTGATAATAATTATGTGTATAATTACCCCTTTGCCCTTATGTCTATATTGAACACAAGGTATAGACCGTGTCACCCTTGTCCAGTTCAATATTGGGCCCATAGACATTTATCCTGTTACGCAGGATTGGCAAATTCCATCTAGGACACTCATGTCCCTCAGCATGCTTCGTGGAGTACCCATCATCTGTCTTTATGGTTATCTAGTTACGGACAACGTTGGATCAGCAATAAAGCACTCGACTCTACATCTAGGATCCATAGTGGTTTCAGGTCGAAGAGTGGTATACACTATTATCACCATGGGAATAACTTATGACACTTTGCATAGCTTTCTATATAGTATTCTCATAGCGGGTCAATCCGGTATAAATATTACTCCTAATATTCATACCTATGTTTAAGACTTGATAACTCTTTATCCATGATCCATGAGATGTGATCATCAGTCTACAAACATAATAGTCTTAATGCTTTAATGTTATCCCACTTCACACTAAAGCTCGACTACGGATACTTTAAGAATAGTGTCCTTATGTTTAATGTGTTCTCATGATTAAGTCACACTTAATACATTAAACGGACTATCTATTCCAGGGACTTTATTAATCAACCATAATAAAGAAAATGCCTTTAAATAATTCGATACAAGTACCAAAAGTATTGGCCTCTAGGGCTTACACCAACAGATATAGCCAAGGTTTTTGACACCTTAGGTTAGTTGTTCCTCCTAAAGTTGCTTAGAAGATTTGGTTTCACTGATACCTTCTGCATTTGGATTACAAAGATTCTTAAGTCAAATAAGGTCTCCATTTCCATAAATGGTGAGTTGCGTGGTTATTTCAAGTGACAAAGAGGAGTTGGCAGGGAAATCCTCTGCCTCCCCTGCTATTTGTATTACTGAAGATGTTCTCAGTAGAGGTCTCCCTAATCTGGTTCCAAATAATAAAACCAGGTTGATTAAGGCTAGCAAAAACATGGTGGTTCCTTCCTACACTTTGTATGTTGATGACATCATGATTTTTTTCTAGAGGATGCATTTCATCTATTGATGTCATAGCTTATCTTTTTTCTAAGTATGCAGAGCGCTCTAGTCAGGTGATTAACCCCTCTAAGTCCATTTGTATGCATGTTATATGTCACCTTCAAGACATATTTTGTTGGCTAACATGATAGGTTTCGAGACTGGTCATATGTCATTCACTTATTTGGGTGTTCCCGTATTCATGGGAAGACCAAAAACTGCCTATATTCTTCCAATTGCAGATAAAGTAAAGAGTAAATTGGCTACTTGGAAGGATAATCTCTTGTTTATAGTCGGCAGAGTCCAATTAGTTAAATATATTGTTCAAAGCATGTTGATGTATTGTATGAGATTCTATTCTTAGTTGACTGGTCTTATCCAAACTGTTGAAAAGTGGTGCAGAAATTTCATTTAGAGTGGTGATATCCAAAAGATAAAATTGGTGACAGTGGTCTGGATGAATTGTTACCAAGATTATAGTAATGAAGGTTTGGGTTTAAGGTCTCTAAGGCTCACTTATGAAGCTACCGGTCTGGAGCAATGTTGGTCAGTTGTTAATGGTATTGAGATTTGGGATTTGATTTTGCGTGATAGAGTTTTTAGGAATATCTGACATGTGAAGTATCATGTTTTCTCATCAATTTGGACAGGGAGTAAATCAGTCATTAGTGACTTGATGGAAAATTCAGTTTGGCTGGTTGGAAATGGTGACATAATTAATATTTGGAATGTTAATTTGTGTGGTCATACTCTTGCTTCAATTTTGCAAATTCATGTGGATAGACAGTAGTTCCTAAAGTCAAAATTTAAGGAGGTTATGCATGGCAACTCGATTATTCTCCCTACAAGTTTAGTTCAATTGTGTCACGTCCTGCTCCATCTTGTTTCAAATGTGAACATTAATATTTTAAAGGAAGATTCTAGAAATTAGAAGTTATCGGACAACAGTTATCTTACAATCAAAGATGCTCACATCTACCTCAATGGTAATGTTCAAGATAGTGATTGGGGAAAGATTATTTGGAGCTCTTATATTCCACCCTCAAAATCCCTCTTATTTTGGAGACTGACTCTTGAAAATCTCCCCACTTATGACAAAATTTCCATTAGGGGTTTCCACTTGCCTTCGATATATATATATATATATATATATATATATATATATATATATATATATATATATATATATATATATATATATATATATATATATATATATATATATATATATATATATATATATATATATATATATATATATATATATATATATATATATATATATATATATATAAAGTTAATAATCAAATATCATATTATTATCATATTATTGTATTTTTGCATATGTCAAGATTTGAATCCAAGATTGTTATAGAGAGTAACAATATATTCTGATCTTTTAAAAAATTTAGATGGATTTTGAGAAATAACATGAAAAACTAAATGATGTGGCACAGAAGAAATTGAAATGTCAGCACGATAATTTGATGGACTGTATTTAATACTAGTAAAGGACCCGTGCGTTCGCACGGGTCACGCAAGTGCAATAATTTATTTTAAAAAAATTAAAATATAATATATTTTTTTGTACGATTAATATAAAAATTGTATATTATATAATTGTATAATTGTATAATTAATATAAAAATTGTTGAACGTATACCTTGGCCATCTTTTACCATTGCATGAGTGAGCAGAATTACAATAGCTCCACTGTTTTTAGGATCATTGTAGTAAGCAAAAAATGTTGATCCATAGATTTTCCATAAATTGCAATTTATGCAATTACCCCTATTTTGCAATATAAATAAACAATATTATATGATGGGATTCAGTGATGCAAAATATATAAATTTATCAAACACATAAGTTATGAAAACAATGCGCATTACTTCAAATCTTTCAGCACAACAGAAACAACAACTTTCTTCCCCGGAGTGTTGGATTGGATATGGTTTATCTCACTAACAGCACCAATAATATCTACATTAAAGTAAGGTTCATTATTGAATGTGTTTGCAAATATATAAGTTATATAAGTTATAATAGAATTTAAATTACCTTCCAGTCTATCGGTTTTGCATTTGCCTTGAAGTATCTCACCAAAATCTTTAAAGAAATATCCTTTAGGTGGAATATTTTGAAGTTCGATTGCCTTCATTGTGGTACCACCAAGAAACACAATTTTTTTTGAATGATCACATACCTTCCACTGAAAATCATTGTTATAGACATTGCCATTGTTTATAATGCAGGTCATATTCTCCTTAATGACCTCTTTCCATTTCAGTAAATGGTCATGACGAATAAGGACCTGAATCCGATCACCCTAACAAAATGAAAATAATCTTCTTTTTATATGTTATACAAAAAAGCATTTTGTTGTAATTACTAACTATCATACAAAAATCTATACTTAAAAAAAGAAAAGCAATTTACCAAGGAATCCATAACAATCATCTCCAAATGTTCAATACCCTTATTATTCACAACACTCCAAACATCCATTATTCGAACAGCAAGACGCCAAGTTTCTTTTGAGTCATTGATGTCTTTCACAGAATCAACATTTCTACTCATTTTCACTGAAAAAAAATTCAAAAATTAATGTAACTGCAAATTTAGATGACTATAAAATTACAAACCTAATAACCTGAAAAAAAAAAGTATATAAATTTGATAGAGGTGTGTGGCAAAATACTGAAAAGGATCCAACCTTTGATGTTACACATATATAACATCGTTTTGATTGTATAATTATATGTTATTAAGTTATAACTTTAAATTAAAAATAATTATTTAATATAGTTGATTAATATTAATTGAGTAATTTAATATTATTGTTAATTTACCTACCAATTAATTATTATTATTGTTATTATTATTATTATTGATATTTACCCGCCATATATGATAAGAATATTTTTAAAACTTAAATAGTATATTTATTATTTGATTTGATTTGATTTAATTGAGATCAAAACTCTATAAATTAAAATCGGTTACTTATTATGAACAATAATATAGGGTCATTCCAATGTCAATCTATTATTAATTGAATTTTACATGGATGTAATTTTGCAATAACACGCTGCATATTGAATCTTATACCGCTGTTATCTTTGCACTAACATATTTTATCCTTTCAACAGAATAACTATACTAAATACGTACATTTTGTATACCGAATTATAATAAAAATGTATTAAAATCAAAAGTAATAAAATTGTTTACAGTAAATAAAAATATAGTCTAATTTCTTCATGATCATAAATATTTAAAGAAAAATTCATTGAAATAAAAAATCAATAATAAATCAAAAGTTGAAATAAATGCTAATGACACAACATATATTTAAAATTTTATTTGATATATTTTTATATAATAAATAAATTAGTAATAAGTAAATGAATAATCAAATAGAATAGAATTTTAAGATGTTATTCTATATTTTTATTTACTGTAAACAGTTTTGTCTGAGTGCTTATAGGTTAAATTTTGTTTGGTTTTAGTCCTTAAAGTCACTTTTCCGTTACAAAAAAGTTGATGTGGGAAAAGTCGTTTATCTGGCAGATTTTTTGTTTTAATTATTTATTTTTAATGAAATCCACATAGAATAATAATTATTATTTAATTATTTGAGGATCAAATTAGAAAAGTAAAAAGTTTCAAAAATTGATCCCATAAGGGTTGCAAACCCTATACTTACTATTTAGATAGAGGGCAAATCTCCACCAAGCTATATTTATTCTGTGTAACATTTAAAGTATTTAATATTTCAAATAATTTTATTTGAACTTAGTTGCTTAAATATTTTCAACTTTTAATATTTATAATATTTAATATCTCAACTATTAGTATTAAATTATTTAGTTTATTAAATGATAAGTATACAAAATTATTAAGTTATATAATTTTTCAACAAATAATATACAAATTATTTATTTTATTAAATAATAAATTTATAAAATATTAAAGTTATTTAATTTTTCAAGTATTAATATTTAAATGATTTATTTTATTAAAAAATAATTTTATAAAATATTTCAATTATTTAATATTTCAACTATTAATATTTAAATTATTTAGTTTATTAAATAAAAAGCTTATAAAGTATTTCAATTATTTAATATTTCAACTATTAATATTTAAATTATTTAGTTTATTAAATAAAAATCTTATAAAGTATTTCAATTATTTAATATTTCAACTATTAATATTTAAATTATTTAATTTATTAATTCATAAGTTTCTAAAATATTTCAATTATTTAATACTTCAACTATTAATAATTCATTTCATTTATAAACTAATTAGTTTATAAAATATTTCAATTATTTAATATTTTAACTATTAATCAGTCTATTAAGTATTTAATCAATATTTAATGATATTATGATAAATATGTATTAAATAGTTGAATTGTTGAATAAGTTAATAATAAAATAGTATATATAATATTTATAACTGAAATATTAAATAGTATATTAATAATGTTATGAGAAATGTGTATTTCAAATATTACTATTTTATCTATCAGTTAACAATAAAATAGTTTATTAAATATTAATAATTGAAATATTAAATAGTATATTAAATATTAATAGTTGAAATATAAAATACTTAAAATATTGTGAGGAATATGTATTTCAAATATTAAACTACTCAATTAATATTAATCAACTATATTAAATAGTTATTTTTAATTTTAAAGTTATAATTTAATAACATATAATTATACAATTAAATATTCATTTTGTCATTTAAAGAAAATCAAGTAACGATAATATTTGGCAAAAAAACTACAATAATAATTAATTTGATTTCAGAATATTAATTTCATTTTGGAATGATAAGATTGCAACAATAATAAAATAACGGTAATATTTTTTAGTAGTATAAATAGAGTTTAGTACGAAATTACTTATAGGAACATGAAAGTAGCTGTATTATGGATTGTAATTAGGGTAATTAAGTAATTATGGTGGTAATTAAATTTTATATATTAATAATTAATATATTAAAAGTAGATTTAATAGATATAAATAGACTTTGTGTTTGATTATATGTGTTGTTTATGAATTACAAATTTCTTTTTATTTTGGTAAATATGACTTTGCTTTTATTTTATTTAGCATGAGTGTTAGAATATTTTAAAGATAAAAATATAAATTACATCCGTTCACCTCCCCATTATTAAAACCTCTCTCCCTAAATCCTTTCTAATCATTAAAGGTGATGTGTTCTACCAAGAGAAATTCAAAATAGAGAGCTCAATGTTTGCAAGATTGTGAGGACACCTATATCTATTCCTAAAGATGCGAGAGATCATGAATTACATGTCTTTTGTGATGGCTATGCAGTTGCATTGCACCATCTGTTGTAGAAGTTTCAAGGGCAAATTAACAATCCTTGTATCAGTTTCAATCCATAAGCGACTGCAATTTCTGAGTTGGGCTTCAATGGCCAAGATGATGCCCATGAGTTCTACCCTATAAAGAGTTTTGAATACCAAGGTTGCCCGCAACACAACTAATGCAGTTACGTGTACTAATTCTGGACAAGCCTGTCCAAGGTTGCCGATGGACCAACCATCCATGTTGCATTTGGTCCACATATCTAATGGCGGCAACTAAAAAACCTCCTCGCAATTTCTCACATCCGAATTTGATTTTAAATCGTTCTTCTCATTTTAACTTCTCTCTTTTTTATTCATATATTTTCACTAAAATTTGTCTTAATGCCTTCTTGAGTGAAATACACTTGTGAAGTATTAGTTGTAATGGTGTTCATCTTTATCAAGAGTGTGATTCTCTTGATTGGTTGTTGAGGTTGTCCGTGCAAAAAATCTGTTTAATTTCCAAGATTAACCACTAAAGTTCTCGTTCTTACTTCGTGAGCTTAACTTGGGAAAAACTCAATTTGGTTTGAGGGATCAGTCTATAAAAATCTCTGAGAGGATTGTAATAAGGTTCGTGGACATAACTTTACAAAAATTCAATAGATTCTATTAGTAGAACTCTTAAGAAGTTTGTTTCTTGAGAAGAGGATTAGACCAAGAGATTACCCAAATCTCTATGAATTCTAGTGAATTATCTCTTATCCCTCTCTATTTATTTTCCGTCATTTAAATTTATTTACTTTTATTGTTTATTTTTTTTTATATTTGTTTTTAACTATACTAACACAAAACTGTAATTTTTAGTGATTAATATTAAATTATTCATGAAGTTTGAATAATGTTTAGAGTCATTTGTTTAATATAGGCCAGTTTGTCGTAGTTTTAAAAAAATGGATTTTTTCTTTGTATTTTTGAAAATGGATTTTACAAAAATATTTTTCAAAATATTATAAACTTTTTTAAATTTATTTTTTATAAATTAATAGATTGAATTGTTCATTGTATAACATAAATATACATTATTGAAGATCAAAACATAGTCAAAATCACAATTTTTAAAAAAAATTGTATCTCAAAAATGATTTTTAGAAAAAATTATTTGAAATAGCTTCAAAATTAAGTGATTTTTTGAAATTTTGATATCCAAAAAAAGTTTCGATAAAATGATAAAATACCTAAAATAACATTTTAAGAATAAATATTCAAAAAAAAATTTCATTTGAAGTTTTTATGAAAAAAAAATTTATAAATTTTTTTTACACTAAAATATATAACACTATAAAAATCATTTTAAAAAAAGTCAAAACAAACGGCCTCATATTACTTATGAGTTACGACCACCACAGTTAGCACGATTTCCATTGAATTGTGTATAATAAGGAGCTGAAATAGATTGAGAAACAACATTCGGTGCTGTGATTTACTTCATCTTGTCAAGTTTAAACTCGTGTGAGACTAACATTGACTTAACTTCAATAACTGGACATATAACATCACTATATTGATTAATAGATGCAAGAGCACTATTATCCTTCTAAGATATTTGATACAAAATCATTAATAAAATCAATAACATCAACCATTTTATGAATTCTAACGGGATATTGTGAAATCGTTTTTTCACCTTTGGAGATCGACTTCAATTCAGATCAAAATTGTTTGGATTTCGCATTGGTGTGCACAAAAATAAATTTGTGAATTTCATCCCACGTAGAGGAATTGTTGAAGTTTATAAGTGTGTATAATATCTTTGATTTTTTGCTTCCAGGAATGGAAGTTATCTTCGTCTAGTTTGATTGTGATTTGTTGTGCAAAGTCTTGAAGATATTCATTGATTTGATACTAAGTGCATTTAGACATGGTTGAAGATCTCTATATACCATATTATTTGATAGTTTCCACGACGCATGAATGTGAGTTTATTTGATATAGTGTAACTATTTGTTGACTCAGCACACTTAATTACACTTTGTAATTGTTATAAATTTGATAGAAATTGTTTGGCTAGACTTAGACATTCTCATGGATTAACCAATCTATTATCGGATACAATTTTTAAATACTTATAAATCAACTATATCCATAACCACCTGTAATCAATATTTAAGCAGTAAAAAAATATGATACAATAGAGGGACCAACCAAAATTTCATTAAGGAAAAAACACATGAAAATGAATGCCACTACAATTTTAAAACATTATTACTAACAAAAACTTAAAACAATTTTAAAGATAGGTAGAATTGATTCTGAAGCAATTTTGAGGTGTTTGATTCTTTTAAAATAGAATTACAACTCAAAAATTAATTATACTTGAAGTCAGAATTTGTAATTTCTAAGTTTAAACATGATTTTTACTCGGAAATTTATTATTCAACTTACATTTACATAAATGAATCCAAACATAAATCAATTATGCTAAATTAAATTCTATTATCAAAATCAATTATTTCCACCACCAATTCAAACACACATTAAGTCTTCTCAATGCAAAATTCAATGTGAAAGTTGCACAAAAAAATAATTAAAATCTAGCTTTCTGGCACCTTCAATTTGATATAAACTTTATTTGGTCACTAAAAATCTCTCTCCAAAATGCAAATAAAATCAGAATGCAAAACGCATGCTTCTGCACACAAGGATTTTCCTCATTCAGGCCTGTCTAAATGACCATATCGTCTTCGCCAGTATTGTGAAGCTTCATATCGTGTTCTGAAACTCCATATGTGTGGCTTTGATTTCTCTTGAGCTGCCAGGATTTCCTGCATGTAGTAGACATACAACTTGTTACTCCAAGAAAATGTGTAAAATTGTTTGAGGAACAACACAATTCAAGAGTGTTGTTTTCGATCAACTACTTGTGATGCAAATATACTGTAATTCTGAAACAGACTAAGCAACAGTAAACGTAACTGCCACTGATATCAACTAGTAACTAACATAACAGTAATTAAATAGAATACTTCTCCTCAAGTTGGGAAATGAGTGTCTGAAATTATCGGCTTAGACAGTACGAGGCTAAGAGCAGAAACTGAATAGCTGGAAGAAAGAAGCTCGGGAGTGATTCTGCCAGCTGATTCTGCCAACTGAATAGCTTGGATGAATGACAGTTAATATTTGGATTGCTCGTGAAATGTTGGACTAGAGACCAAATGAATAATGGGATGATTATCACAGAACAGGATAGCGGAATAAAAGTGCTTGAGCCAAATTAATTCACCACAACACTAGCCAATAGCCTGATATTCAGTCTCAGCAGAAGATCTGAAACCACAGGCTATTTTTGTGATGTTATTTGAACATCTAAATTTTGACACTGTAGTCAACGGGGTATAAAACGTTTATAATTATTGATTTGATTTGGAGAAAGAAAGAAAAAACAGACTAAGATGTGAAGGAACCAACTTCACATTGTTTTTCCTTCTGAATACTCAAGGAGAATAATTTGTTTATGGAAGAAACAGGATTATTGATAGGATTTGATCTTTGATTAGTGAATCGGGGTCATTATGGTCCATGAGGAAACACATCTTATACTGCAAGTAGTCTTCAAGAACTGGTTGTGTTTTGCTACATAAACAAATTGTCTATTGAATGTTATTTACAAGGTTGTCAAGATCAAGATCTTACATAAGATCGGGAGAGAATATTAAAATCGTAGTTAAGATCGAAAGATACTGCCTAATTATTTTTGCAAGATTGAGAGAGCGTAACAAGATCGTAAAACATAATATCGCAATAAAAATCGTAAGATTCTACTAAATGAAAAAATAATGGCATATATTTAAAGTATTTTTACATGATATATGTTAGTAGGCAATTGTATTTGTGAGAAAATGACTTTTTCATATTCTTTAGACATGTATGATTGAGTTTTTATAATTTATTACTACCACATAGAACATTTGTTAGACATTAGGGACATATTTGGTCAATTACAAGGGTTATCATAAGTCAATTAGTTAAAACAAACCTACAAGTGAGATGTTTATTCTCTAAACCTTAAATCTAAAGCTTCATTTCAAAAGGCATGCATTTGTAACTGTTGCGCCTCTGCGTCTTTCATCCTTCTCATCTTTTAATGGTGGTGCCTAGAAAACGGTCAATCATGGTCGAAACTGACAAAGATCAAACAAAATAAATGATTTTACGATTTTCTTTCACAATTTGACTATAACACAAGATTCTACTTAAGATTGGGATCGTTGGGGTGATTAAGATCGTAAAATCTTAAGATTTTAAGATCGAGATCCTGACAACCATGGATATGCACTTGATTTCTTTCTGATGACCATGAAGTGAGGTGAATTGTGTTGAATATTTACATTGATTTTGGGTTTGTTAATTTTTGGGCCTCAAAAATTTTAAGCCCAAATTTATGTTGAACTAGGTCCTATTCTAGAAGCCTATTCTAGAGAGATCTATGAAGCCCTCTAGATGATAAGGATAAGTTAGGATTTTTGTAGAATAGTGGAGAAAATTCTAGAGAGTAATTTATAGTCATTAGATTAAGTTTGTGGTGGCAAAATCCTAGTCGTTGATTTAGGAATGTCACTAGTATAAATAGAGGTGATGTACTTGAGTTTGTATAAAGCCAAAACTATAAACACTCAATAATACAAGTAACTTTTCCTTTCCCAAAAGTTTCCTGTCCTCTCCCAAAAACTTACACACTTTCTCCACCTACTCCACCTATCCAAAACTTCCTTTTAACTAAGTGGCATCAGAACTTGAAGATCCACCTAAAGATGGCGGCCTTGTCGACATGGAGAATGAAGGTGTTTCATCTCGAACTCAAAAGCATAGTTTAAGAGACTCAAGGAAGAGAGACAAGACTCTTTTTCTAAGCTATCAAGAAATAGATGAAGACGCGTTCGAGAAGGTCTTGGTAGCAAAGACGGCCAAAGAAACATGGAGAAGCTTCGAACTTCTTAAAAGGGAAGGCTAGTTTAATTATTGAGTGTTTATAATTTTGGTTTAATTTTAATACAAACTCAAGCACATCACCTCTATTTACACTAGTGGCATTCCTAAATCAACAACTAGGATTTTGCCACCACAAACTTAATCTAATGGCTATAAATCACTCTTTAAAATTTTCTCTACTATTCTACAAAAATCCTAACTTATCATTATCTTCTAGAGAGCACACTAGATCTCTCTAGAATAGGCTTCTAGAAGTTGGACCTACTACAATACCAGTTTAGATTTAAAATTCCTAAGGCCCAAAAATTAAATCAAGTTTAAGGGGACGGTGGAATATTTAAATTGATTCTGAGTTTGTTAGTTTTTGGGCCATACGAATTTTAAGTCCAAACTTGTGTTGTAGTAGGTCTAACGTCTAGAATCCTATTCTAGAGAGATCCATGGAACTCTCTAGAATATAAGGATAAGTTAGAATTTATGTAAAATAGTAGAGAAAATTCTAGAGAGTGATTTATAGGCATTAGATTAAGTTTGTGGTGCCAAAATTCTAGTCGTTAATTTAGGAATGTCACTAGTATAAATAGAGGTGATGTACTTGAGTTTGTATAAAGCCAAAATTATTAACCCTCAATAATATATGTAGTCTTCCCTTTCTCAAAAATTTCTTATTCTCTCCCAAATACTTAAACACTTACTCCACCTACCTAAAACTTCCTTCCAACAAAATGCTGACTTGTGGGAAAAGGTTGATTGAGACTCTTCAAAAAAAAAAATCAGTTGGAAGATCCAAGGTTCATTCTGTTATTAAAATGCCCAAATAAAACATATGTTTCTGCAGCAGTGTTCAGTAGATGACACTTGAAGTGGTGTATTTGGCAATGGAATTTAATAACCGAGGGAAGAAACAGGTCATTATTCATCTACCAAGCAGATACAACTACAGATCAAATTACTTTGGCTGCTGTGGAAGTGAGCCATCAACAGAGCCATATTTTTGCTTTTGGCCAACAAAGCCATTTCCCTGGCCTTACTCCATGAGCTATAATTTGAACTAGCCAATGGCTGAGAAACCAAGAGTAGGCTTGGTTTATCATAAAAGAATGAAGGTAGTAGAACTGAAAGCATAACCGGTTGATTGCAAAGCCATGGACTGAAACGAATACTTACTTATACAAAAAAGGTTCAAGAAAGGAATAAAAAACTGGTAACAGCTCGCAGAGAGAAAAAGCTCAAACCACTGTGTTAAGGTGAACAGCGGAAGAAAATGAAGAGAGATGTTCTCATTCAACTAATTGTACATTATGATTCATATTACATTTATATGTAGTTTTGAAGTTGACTAACTATAGTTTTAGAATTGTGGTTGGGCCTAACTCAACCTTACAAATTCGACTTGTAAGGTGGAACTCTTAACATATAGTAACTAGCAACGAAAAAAGAACTGCCGCTAAAAACTAACGGATAACTAACATAACTATAATCAAAGAAATTAACCTTTATTATAATTTGCAATAAAAACATAGATAAACTACCATGCCTGATCAGTTAAACCATGCAACTGGTGCATGGTAAAATTATGGATATAAAAACAAGAGAAACATTAAATTGCTCTTGTCAATTTCATGGTGCTTTCATCATTCACAGAAGAGCAATAGGGGCATCATATAGAAAGACAAGTAGAATCACGAGTCAACGCCATGCAATGGGGTGGTATCTGACTTTGTGTGCACCAGCAAGGTGAAAATATGTTGTAAAAAAAATGCACTGTGGCTATAATATCCATACAAATAGAGTTGAAAAACAAAAATAACAAAACCCCCTATACTTTTCAATTTTCCCAAACACAACCAAAGGTGCTCTCAAATACAGCAAATAGGACCATGTTCAAATAATATTTAACCAAATGTATTTAAAGATTTTCAACATATAACAATTACAAATTAATGAGGAATAAATAGGAACCGACCTCGACTTGAGAACTGGGTTTGGTCTTGAGCATTAAGCAGTCAACCATTGCTTTCCATTTACCAGAACAGTTATCAAGAACACCAAGCCTGTAATACTGTTGCATTTGATGAACCGGGGCTGCACACATTAAACACACAAACTTTATCAGTACTGGGATGGATGACCCATTTGCAAAAGAGGCATTTTTTTAAGTTTTGGGTGAATCGCTATTACAGTAGCAGAACCAGAGGGCATCAAAGTGAGCAGTGCACGATAGTCTACGTTTCTCTTTGGAGCTTGAAGCTTCCTTCTCTGACGACATAAATGAGAAATAAATGAGAATACAAATTTTCCATAATCAATATAAATGAGAATACAAATTTTCCATAATCAATATGATGTCTTAACTCTTTAAAATATTTTTGCACGTAAACACCTATTTATTTCTTATATTTAATTTAAGATTTAATATATTTGTGGTCCTTCTAAATATCTCATATTTTATTTTTAATTTAAAATATTTCTTTTAAAGAATGATCCTTCTAAAAAAATTTATTCACACCTTTGAACCCTCTAGTTAAAATCGTCGCTAAATTTTTTATTAATTCAGATATTAAGTAATAAACCATCACTAATTATGTTGCTAAATTGTAAAAATTGTCGCTAAGTTGTAAGAGTGATCAAAAGTGTGGATGAAAAAATTTAGGAGGAATATTCTTTAAAGAAATTTTTTTATGGAACTAAAAATGAAATATGAGATATTTATGAGGACCACAAACATATTTAACAATTTAATTTAAATTTTCTCTTTGGAGCTTGAAATTTTCTTCTCTGATGACATAACTGCAACTAGGGGTATTCGCGGTGCGATTTTGACGGTTTTGACGCTATAAATCATTTGAACCGCAAGAGAAAAAAGCATGTGATTCGGTTTGTTTCAATTGACTTTTAGAAATAAAAGTGAACCAAACTAAACCAAACCTATGTGATTTGGGTTAGTTCGGTTTTTTATAAGATTTTTATCGAACGATACATACACCTATAGAGAAAACATAATTTTATGTTTAGTCATTCATATTTTATCAAATAACAACAAAACTCATCATATTTATACAAAAAAAAAATCTCATTAAATATACAAAAATAAGATTAGACAAAAGTGGAATAAAAATATAAAATAGTAGCATAAAATAATATAAAAAATATTATAATAAAAAAAAATGGAGAAGATGAGCGATTAGAGAAGATGAAAAAGAAAGAACATAAAAGATGCGAGATTAGAGAAGAAAGATGCGATAAAAACGTAATTGGAAGAGAAACAATAACATAAAATTAAGAAAATGAAAAGAAAAAAAAATGAGAGATTAGAGTAGAAGAGGTGAGATGTATATGGCAAAGAAGATGAGAAGAATGTGTGATACTATTAGTAGAGATTTGAAAAGGTTGAAACTAAAACCCTAATTGTGAGTAAGAAAATATTTGTAGGGTTAAGGCATAATAGGTTTGGGTTTTGGGTTGGATATGGAATAACTGAAGTTTAGGTTGTAACATAATGCGGTTTGGTTTGGTTGAGTTCGGTTTGTAAAATACAAACCGTAAACCAAATGAAACCGCGTGGTTTTGTTATAAAATGACACAAACACATCTGTACCAAATACGATTTTTTACGGTTTCGGTTTGGTTTGGTTTGATTTGCGATTTTCTATCGGGTTGGTTCAGTTTTGAACACCACTAACTGCAACTATCTGAAAATTGCAAATATAATCAACAAATTGAAAGACAATGCAAACCATCTAATTTACTAAACAGAATAACAAAACAGGTAAACTAATGTGTTACCGACTTCGTGAAATTGTGTCGAATAAGTGTTAGAAAACAAGTAGGATTGGAGACTGATCACCTGCACCCGGGGCTTCATTAGAATCTTTCGATACTGGTATGAGTATCATGGGAACATGGATTCGGCTTCCCTAAATACCTTCTTTCATCTTTTTGAAGTTAATCCTCCTTCTGAGATTCACGGTTGTGGACTCGTTTCTATTAATCGGCTGAAAAATGAGATTTTATGTGTTTATATCGATAGTTGGAAATATTTTAAAGAGCATTATTTCTTGATTCCTCCTTACTTCTCTTGCTCATAATGGGTTTTGTGTTGCTTCTTCCTCTTCTTCTGTTGACCTACTCTTCTAAGGTCATTGTGAAAGAAGATGAAGACAAGTTTTATGAATTTTAATCTTGTTCATTGTTTGTCAACCAAAAATCATGGGTTAAAAGCATAAAGTTTTGAAGGAGCCATATCATCGTCAAAGTGTTGAAGCAGAAGTCGTAGATTATCTAACATCTATCCAGCAAATGAAGTAGTTAATCATATGGTTATTCATGAAAAGATGATTAAGGATTATCATAACATGTGTTGTGCAAGTTCAGATGAACATGAGTGTCTGAAAGTGTATCTCAGACGTGCAAAGGATTCGTATCCATTTGTATATGATTTATTGTATTTTTTCTTGTAGTATAATTTTTTTTTATTTACTAATCATTTACGTGCGCAACAATTTAAGGAATTGATCGTTAAAATTGGTATGATCATTCCAATCTCCCTTATTCTTATAATATGCATATTTATTATCGTTCTCATGTTTTAAATGCAATGTTTATATGAAATGTATTTGTATGTGCTTGTTTGTGCAATGTATATGTTATTTCATCCGAGCATTTTGCATCGTTGTTATTCATCTGAACATTCAATATACATACATGTATCACTCATCATTGTGTGCATTTCATATTTTCTCTTCATTAATTTCTCATATAATTAAAATTACATTTCAGCATTTTTGTATTCTATTAAAATTCATTAATTTTGCATTTCATTAAAATTCAACTTCATTATTTTCATCACATTAAAATTATATGTTTAATAAGCATTTACTCAATTTTCATTGTTTTTCAAAATTTTCAAAAACAAGTGGTATGATTCAAATCATATTAAATACTTGATTTGAATCACAAGAGATAAAATTCAAAAGAAAACGTGTAACTCAAATTGATTCGAATCACACATTCTACTTGATTCGAATCAAATCCATTTTTTTAAAAACCATTTGAGCATTATTCGACTCACGAGGCACCTATGATTCGAATCATAGTGTGTCAAATCAGTCCACTTATGCGTGACTTTTGGCTTTTCCCTTTTCCACTTAACTCATTTCATTTAACCTTTTCTTTAAAACACTTTAACTCTCTCATCTAAACTCATTTTAAAAATTCTCTCACACCAAACATATATCATTCATTCTCATAAACATCATTCACTTTCACCATCATTCATCTACCTCTTTCTTCATCCTCCATTAATATGAGTTCAAGCAACCCTCAAATGAAGCTTTCTGAGAAACAAAAAAGGAAAAGAAAGAAATCATCTGAAAGTTCTCTTCCTCTAATTCCTAAAAAGGCAAGATCAAAGGTTCAAGCTAGTAAGAACACATTTGATGCAAGGTTACCAAAAAAGTCAAGTGTAAGCAAGAACACTCAAGTCTCCAATCAAGACTTATCTTTTATCTGTCATAAGGCTCGTCATTTGGTCCCTGATGATAAGCTTTTAAGAGGTATGTTAAACAATTTCTTAACAAGCATGTTGAATCTAAGTACTTTGTGAATAAGCTAGCTGAAATTAAGATAGTAATTGAGTTTTTGAAACTATTAGAAGAACACCAGCTATTGAAATTTATTGGTCTGAATAGGAAATTCAACCCAGACCATGTCAAGGAGTTCTATTGAAATATTAAGGTGACCAATAATAGTCTCGAATGTCTCTTTTGTAATCAATTAATTAAGTTTATGTTAGAAGATTTTGAGAAGCATTTTGGCTTACTTTTAAAAGGAAATGAAGTATTCATTTCAAGTGCCCCTGGGTTTGTTAAAATTGATTTCATCAAGAGTATCTCTAAGTTTTTTCTCAAATATCGTCTGAATTTAGCAAATTTTCATATTAGTCAGGTAAAATTTGAAATGGATTTTTGTGAAAATTTTGTACCGGAAGCCCCACAACTAGGAAAAAGCTGATGATCGGGATTTGTACCTCGTGTGGGTTCTTCTAAATGATATTTGTTTTAATTGGGTCAAGTTTATTCTTCAAATAATTAAGAATTGTAGAACTTATCCAAAGAGATTATTATTCTTTTCCTCTTTCATTCAATTCATTTTGGACTTGAATGGCATCACATTGTTAGCCTAGGATTTTTAGCTAAGTGGAAAGTCAACAAACTGATTGTCAAGCTACGTTGACATTAATAAGTGTCTAAAAGCTTTTGAAGAATGCATTTGTGAAAAATGCATTTGAATTTTTTATGTTTCTTTATTCAAGTGTCACGACAGGTGCATGATTGTTACATGCACATGCTGTTAACCTTAGTTTACAGGTGAGACCCTAAACTAGAGAGAACATTTAGACTTTTGAGGAGATACCATATTGCAACTCAACAACCAGGAACCCCTATTCTTTCTCTTTTGTTTGAAGATCTTGAAGAAAACTTTGAAGAGAACCAACAAGGACAAGATATAATCATGGCTAAAATTGACATCATTATCATAGTCAATGATAGGGTAAAAAATATTAGAGATTATGATGTCTTTGATCCAAATACTATGAATATTGGAATCATCGGATCTTGGATCAGTGTAGCTCAGTTTTAGTTCCAGCCAATGATGTTCTAAATGCTGCAAGCCATTAGCCAATACTCGAGTGTGGCTACTGATGACCCTCATCTTCATTTGAGGCAATTTTTGGGAGTTGCTAGCCATTTCAAAATACACGAAGTCACAAATGATGCTTTTATGTTGATGTTAGTTCCATATTCTCTAAGAGAATGAGCTAAAAGTTGGGTCAACTTCTTGGAACCAATTTCCATAGCCATATAAAATAATTTGGCTGAGAATTTCTTAGCCAAGATAATTTCCTCCTGTCAAGAATCAATAGGGGTGTTTAATGGTTTGGAAAAATTTGAATCAAACTGGAATCCAAACCAAACCATAGTGGATGGGTTGAACATTTTTTTAACCAAATCAATAAAACCTGATAATTGGTTCGAGCATCAGATTTCCAATATTCTACTCGCAAATCCGTCTACCCGAACAGACTATAATTAATTCTCATGACTCATATCATCATTATCATGGAAACTATTTCCAAGTATTCAACTCCAAGAAGAAAAAAGTGAAGCGTCGTTTGTGGACATGTTATTCTATTTAATTTATTATTAGGAAATTGCTGATGTATTGTGCTAACCGAGCATAAAGTTAAGAACCACCTTCATTACCATAGTAAACGAAACTAATTGCATATTCAAAATCCTTTATCCAAAATGTTTTTTCTTTTAGATATTTTGAATCTATTATGGAAAAAAATACTAGTCTAGTGCTTATAATTGAACACTATTATTATTATAGTTTTTTTGTAGTATTATGAAAATTTATTATCGTAAATTATTTTATTCAATTTTTATTTTTATTTTTTTTATGTATCCGATCAATCCAAACCAAACAAACCTATTGTTTTTCGGTTCGATTTGGTTTGGTCTTTATTGAAAAAAATTACAAATTCAATCTAAACCAATCCATAAATTTTTAAGTGATTTGACCGTCAAATTCTCTCAAAATCATATCAAAGTGGCTCACAAACACCCATAAAAATTAACCTAATCTCCTATCAGCATAATTTCTAAAAACACCTTAATTTTTTTTAGTTGGTCTATTTAAAAATAAGTCCTAGATAACAAGTGAATAATTATGTATTAATTCTAACTCAGTGATAAACTCATGTCATGGAAGAAGAAATTAGAGAAATAATTATTCTATTAAATAGTTTGAATTGCTCTAGAATATATAATAAGATTTATGTTAAGGGAGGAAAAACTTCAATTTAATGAACATAACAAATGAAATCGGTATCAATATCACGAACATCAAGAACAACATGCAAACCATTTTGGATGAATGATCGATGATAAAAAAAAAGTAAGGTTGAATCATAGAAAAAAAAACATATTCTTAATAAATGATTCAAAACTAAAAATGTGATAAACTCTTAACCCACAATAATTTACTAAATCAAAAGTCATAGAAAATGAATAGGTATAACCTGCTTATAAAAAAAATAAAGTTGAAATAAAATATCTTACATTAATATTTTTTAATTATATTTTTGAATATTTATTATCTTCTCTTATTTCAATTATTTTAATTTATCCTTTAATACTACTGGTATTATATAATAATTTTTATAAAATAAATAATTTTTTCTCCGTATAAAGTTAAGTGACAAAACGTATATTTTATGAGCGGGACCGTGATGACAATTGTAATACCAGACCGCCACCTGTCCTCAGCATCCGACACAATCTAGGATTCTAATCACATCCAATCCAACGACGCGAAACTTACCATTCCTTACGTGGCAAACATCCAATGCACAACTATAATAAACCGCAGAACACATAAACACGCCCCAAAAATCGCTCTATCAAATTATATCATTCACCACCTCTTCTCTCACTCTCTTCACTTTTTTTTCCCTTTTCTTTTTTCGCACCCAAATTTCACTAATTCTGTTCCTTCTCCGTTTCTCTCTTTCACCCATTCGTGGGTTTCTTTTCTCACTTTCCTCTAATCAACAACAAAAACCATCCTCAAATTTAGCTTCCGGGGTTACGATTATTTTTTGAATTTTTTTTCTGTTTTTTTCTTTCTGATTTTGCGAGGAAGAAGGAGAAGGTGAAGGGGGATAATGTCGAAGAAGAAAGGTAGTGGGAGCACCATGACGCTCAAGGACTTCCATGGCGGTTCTATACCTTCTGATCTCCCTCTCCCTTCGGCTCCCGGCGTGTAAGTATCCTATCACCCCCTTTTATTCGTCTTTTCATTGTTTTAATTTAAACGATCAATTGTCTAATACTAGTATTAATTTAGTTTGATTTGTTTTTCCGTTTATTCGCTCATGATTAATCTTATTCATACTGTGGTTGTGTGAAGAATAATCTGATTTTGTTATTTGAGAGAGAAATTACCAATTAGATCTACGGCTTCTAATTTATCATGATTTTTTTTATATGTGATTAGTGTGATAAGTTTTTTTTAAAAAAATTGATGGATCTGTTTATGTGAAGAGATTGTGGTGATTTATTCTTTTTATTTTGGTTTTATCACAGAACTGTGAGGCCTTCCGACCGTGTTGGTTATGACCGGCCTACGTCGTGGGGAAACCCGATGGGGAGGCCGGATCATTGGTCTCGGCCACACACTTCGCCTGCAACTAGGCATTACGATGACAAATCCCTGTTTCTTCCACATACTACCACAATTGGGAGGAATTTTGATGAGGATGAGAGGAAGCCGCTGGATGGAAGTTCTGCCCCAAGGAGACAAATTAGTGATGAGAGCCTCCGTGCTCCTCTGCCTTCTCGTGTTGAGGTGAAGAGAAGCAGTTCGTTAAGCAGGCAAGTGGCTCCGGTGTCCCCTGTTGGGAATGCTAATTCGTACTCGGCTAGGCTTGCCGAGACAGTTCATGTGGGAGTAAATTCTCAGAGTTTTGGAGCTAGTAAGGAGCATGGATCAGCTGCTGCTGGCTCTGGTGGTGGTGGTGGTTATCCAAATGCGTGGTCAACGAGGAAGGAGGTGGCAGGTACTGTTGAGTCGGAACAAGCTGCTTGGTCTGCTGCTAATGCTGTTTCCAAGTTGACTCATGCTAGTGCCCTTGATAAGGTGGCTTCTGGTAGATGGCAGTCAGTCAATTATCAGACAGATGTTGAGGTGGTCAGACCTTCCGAAGTGGAGAGTAGACCGCATGCGTTTATTAATAGCAATAGGTTGGATATAGTGCGTCAAAATGAGCATTCTGATGAAATGCTAGCAAGACATGCTGAAAGGAGTTTAGGTATTGATAACCAGATGCGAGGTGGTAGGAATGAGTTACTTGAACATGATAGGTTGGGGATTTCCAAGTATTCAGATGTGCGTCCGAGAAGTGTAGGTCAGTTTTCTGACAGGGTTCAGCCTGCTCGAACTGATGCCAAATTTGTTGGCTCTGAATCACAACACCATATAGCTTCTGAACCAATTGAGCGACCTAAACTGAAGTTGCTGCCTAGAACAAAGCCGCTGGAAAGTTCAGAACCTTCTGTTATAGAACACACCCAGGTAATCACATATTCAACTTATGAGATTCAGTTTTTATATATATTTTTTTCACATTTTAAATTCTTTCATTTTTTCTCCATGTTAGGGATATCATCAAGTTAATGATTCTAGCCATGTTGAACCTGTTTATCAGGGACATGGACATGCCAGTCTTGTGAAGCCAGTTTCAACTGGAACCGAAAGTGGGAAGGATTTAGGACAGCGTCCAAAGCTGAATTTGAAGCCTCTGAAGCCCCGGCCTGAGGTCTATGAACAGTTAGAAGGAAACAGGGAAAGAGACAGGTCAGTTGCATGAGACACTGGGCTTAGATGTTTTTCATCCTGTTATTATGTATTTATGTTGTTGTGGGTGTATGAATGTGGTGTTAAATATGCTAGATGGTTCAACCTACCATAAACTGTAGCCATAGGTCTACTTCCACAGTCTAAAGATATTGAAGTTTGAAAATATACGATGGTTGAAGATCACAATGAGTGACTGCTATCACTTAAACCCGAATCCAAATAATCAAAATACGCCAAAATTACTGAATTGGGAAGATACACGCGTACTCAGCTGTTCAGGCCCAGTCAAGTTGAAAAGTACACACAAGCCACTTATTATATAATGAGTAGTTAAAGATTTAGGTTGTCTATGGCAAAAGTGAAGAACATTTGTGTCATGTGAGTATGACGCTGCATGTTTTCATTATGAGGAAGGAGATTCTCCTTCACTATGAGAACATTAGTCTTAGATGACTTTATTAGATTTGCCAGTTGACCCTATCAAAATGTCTTAATGTCCGTCCACAAGATTTATTTGCTTTATGATAGATCGTAGAGTACCCAAAAATTCTCCTGTATTAACAGAATAATACTTTTTTGTTAAAGTACATTCTCTGTTTTTGTTTTGATGGTCATTTGTAACTTAGAAATTATGTTGTAATTTTTTGTGGAAGTCCAGGATCACATTTTATAACTCGTTAGAGCTGTCCTTTGAATTAGAATTGAGTCCTTAGATTTAAATTCTGAAGTTTTTGTTTTTTATATTTGCTTTTATTCTTGTCATAATGTCATTATCAATATGGTTGTCGGTGAGCTTCACAACAGCGAATGTGATACTTGTGATTTCGAAATACGATGCTCATAGTATCAGATCAAGAATTGTACATATGCTCGTTCCGTCTCTCTTTATAAGACTCTATGACACATTTTATGTATATTAAGAAAAAATGGTAATGTGACTAATGTGTATGTGTCTAATTTGTGTAGGACTATTACTAAGTTACCCTTTATATGTTGATTTTTATTATTCCAAGGCAAGTTAGTAAGTATAAATAAGGGATATATTTGAAAAAGGAGCAATGCATATATCTAAAGATTTATAGAGTCTTATATTTAGAGAAATAAATGTTCCAAAAGAATCTCATCATTAGGGACAGAAGGATTATTTAAGTTAACTATGTTGCTTTTCAATCATTGCCCACTTTACATGTTCCAACCCCTTTAACAAATTAGCATCTCGAGGGATTCTTGAATTTTGTTTACTTTGTTTCTTACCTGTCCATTTGAAGGGTTCTAAATAGATTATACTTTTGTTTCAAAGCAAGTAAAAATTAAGTGCTGGCTATGTTAAGCTTTATGATTTCTTAATTTCTTGAAACTTTTGGTGAATGCATGAAGTTCATGGGCTAATTTCAGCAAGTTTATTTGGTTAGTTATCTCATGCTTTCTGTTTAATAATGGAACAACTGATGCAAATGTTTCAGGAATGCTTTATTTGGTGGAGCTCGCCCTCGAGAATTAGTAAGTTCTTTCATTTATTTATCCTCCTGGATAGCTGTTAAAATTAATGCATTACTATCATTTTTTGGCCAATGAATCCTCTCCTGCAGGTAAGAGGAAATAAATAATGAATAGAGAAGAGAGTTTATGAGACAATTTGGGAATGGAGAGGGGTGGATGGAGAGGATCCAACCCCTATTTTTTGTCTGTTATGAGCAGGGGTTATAATTTCACTTATGTCCATTTTTTGTCCTGCTAAAATGTTTATCATCTCTTTGATTGAACCCCCTACCCATACTAGTTATGTGGAAAATGCAGCAACTGCCATAACTTAATGTTAAATTGTCAACTACCTATTTGCCAAAATAGCGCTTTGTTCAAATTCTGCTACACAAGTGCTACGACACTGCTATTTGGGAACATTTTGTACTAAATAGTGTATTACGGAATATTAGCGATTTGTCTAAATTCCTTTAACAACACTGATGTTACTCTTATCTTTTTCCATCAGGTTTTGAAGGAGCGAGGTGTTGATGATGTTGCAATCAAAAACTATGATGTGGTTGAGAGTTCAAACAGGTAAGAACTTGTTTTTTTGTTTGTTTGCATGTGAGATTCTATGATGTGATAAGGTAACCCAAGTCTGATTCAATGCTTCTCAATAAACTATGTATTGTGAAGGGTTGAGCAAAACATTTTGAGGTCCGAGAAGCTTCATGATCATTCAATCCAGAATCGATATGGTGAAAAAACCGACGATGGTCTCAATCAAAGAACAGGCCGAAAACCTGAAAGGAAGGAGCAAAAGGTAGATGGTGAGAGGGCTCTTGGACAGAGGAAGAATTGGCGCAGCGGTGATAGTAATAACAATAATAACAATAATCGGAGAAACCCGAGGGAAGCTGATAGGCAGCAAGTCTCTGAGAGGCATTCTTCACCTGAAACATGGCGCAAGCCTGTGGAATCATCTCAAGGTGACGGTGGCCCTCGCTACGGTAGAGCAGCTTCAGCAGTTGAACTTGCTCAAGCATTCTCAAAATCCGTGTCAGATCCCAAAGTAAATGATAGTAGGTTTTCAGGTCAAAGGGATTTGAACAACGGGAGGCCACAAGTGCCCTTTTCAAGGCTTGTTGGTCCTACTTCAAGACCACAGATAAATGGTTATTAAGTCTTTGGTGGAAAATTGGGACCTATTAGAGACCTGAAGACAGCATTTGTTTCATGCAAACTGTGGAATTGCTGAACATTCCATGGAGTGATTGTAGTTTTACTGATTTTACTCTCTTATTAGCATGAGTGAGAGAATTAAAACAGGTGCAAAGCATTTGTCATGACGATGTCTATTTACAATCGCCATGTCTTGATTTATTTCTAGACCTGTATTTTTTTCCTTCTTTTAATCTTCCCCATCTTCTGTTATTTTTGGTTATTCATGATCATGATTTTGGATTTCAAATTCTAAAATAATTTTCTGATCATATTTCATGGTTGCCTGTTTTTAGAGTATACTAATAATATAGATACAAGTTATTTTGTCACTTTTGTATCTATAGTATTAGTACTCTAAGAATGGAATAAGCTATAAGTTACTCCATGATGTCATGGGTTTCAGTTTCTATTTAGGTTTATTTTATTTAATCATTTACCTAGTTGTGACAATGTACTTGTGTAACCAATCATGTTTAAGCCAAATATTAGCTTGTTGCAATCTGGACGCCATCCAATTTAAGCCCGACAGTACTGAGAATTTAATCTAGTAATTTAGTTGCTTAGTTGCTGATGTGTCGGATCACGGTCATGACGTTTCCTTTGTTTATGCCACTTTGTTGTAAAAAGGACTTGATGTGTATTTTTTATGTCTAAGTTATGAAACATCAAAATACTTGTTCCATTGAATTCTTCAATATTACTTGTTCCTTCTGCCAACTACTTGTTCTATTGAATTCTCCAACATTACTCGTTCCTTTTGTCAAATTAAAAGTTGCTGTAATTGTATATGTCGTATTAAAAAAAAATCTTTTAAGTTGCAAGAGTTGAACTAAAGACAAAAGGATATAATGATTATTTTTTACCCACTCCATTATGGAAATATATGTCATTTTATATATTTATAATTAAAATGGTTTTTTTGAAACTATTTTTTATCTCAAAATTTTAAGACCTAAAATTCTTATTTAAGTTACCTTATCTTTGGATCGGCTCTTGTGTAACGAGCTCTATTATTTTAATCTTAATCTTTTTTAAAATGTTAAAGAGAATTTTAGTAATTTAAGTGTCATAACCTGTTATCACATAACATGTTGTTGATATAATTGGTTACGCATTTGAAGTAATTCATAATCGTTGTTATGAAATTTTTGATTTTTAGCCGTTATAACCGATTAAAAGTTTTGTGTAATTGATTATAGATTCGATAATTTAATTTTTTCCAGTTATTTAATATCGTAACTTGTCTTCTAATTCACTTGTAAATATTTATATATCTTTGAGGTATTACTTTTCAATATTAATGCTGATTTCCAGCATCAATTTCTCTCTCCCTCTCACACTTAATTTCTCAATTATTATTTATTAATCTTCAAAGTCCTTCTTCTCTCACACTTGTGGAAATACTTTCAATAAAGTGAATCAGTCTCTTCACTCGAATCAAAGGCTTATAATATCGCTGTTGGAGCTACAAATCAAAGATTAATACAAGGAAATATTTTGCATTTTAAATTTTTCTTTAACAACAACACATTTTTGAGAGAAACACACCACATACTTATTCAAAACTTTTTGAATTGGATAATTATAATTGTACCAACATACAAGATGAAATATGATGTAATGTTTAATACTTTTTTAGGAACATCCAAATTACATCATGAATTGTAAAATAGTATTGATAACTTATAAATAGTGAAATGTCGGAGGAGAATCAATGAAATTAATCAAAAAGAAAAAAAAATTTAAATATCATTAATAATTTATTTTTATTATTAGTTTAGATTAATATAATTGAATTTAAAATTATAATTGTATTATTATTTCATCATATCTCATTAAGTTTTATTATAAAATTTACATTAAAATATATTTTGATATTATCCTTTAATGTTTTATATATATTAAAAATATTTTGCATGTGTTTATTAATATTTAATTTTATAAAGAAACTATTTAATAATATACTAATATAATAAAATAATAAAATTATTAATTTCTTAATTAAAAATATCTTTTTATATTTATCAATTAGTGTAATAGATAAATTACCAAACACTTCAATTATTTTATGAGTTATGAATAATAATAATCAGCTATTAACTACTATTAGTTATATCATTATATGTTACTTTACCAAATAAATAGAGACTTAACCTTCAGCAGCGATCAAAGCCGCAAGCTTCCACTATCCTTCAAATCGATTATTTCAATTTCTCAACAATACCTTTTATCAGCGATGGAAGAAGCTATGCTTAGCGACGAATTACCAAAATTCAGTGATATTAGACGCTATTTCTGCCCCTACTGCGCTATCTGTAGGTCCAAAAAAACCCTAATCACCTCCCACATCAATTCCCAACACAAGGTACTATTTTTGTTGAACACCGTTTACTTTTAGTTTTTATTTTGTTTAATTATTTTGATTAAAATGGTATATTGGATTGTTGATGAGAATTTTTTATGTGTATTTTAGGAAGAGTTGGAGAAAGCAAAAGTTGAATCTCAACATGAAGCAGATCTTACTTTGAACGATAATACTTGTGAGGAATGTGGTGCTAATTTCAAAAAACATGCTTATTTGTTGCAGCATATGCAAAGCCATTCTCTTGAGGTATTTGTTTAATAACAATTTTCATTTTTCTATCTGAATTAAGGCTTCTGAGTTTTCATGGTTTATACTTAAAATTTAATTAATTTGTTCCGTCACTAAGGATTCTGTATCAATTGGATAGTTCTTATGGATAAATATGAAGATCATATGCCTGTTTCTGTGTTTGGTGTTGAACTAGAATTATATTTCTTGAAAAGTATTAATATGGGTGAACTAAAGATACATGTTTTTGCAGGAAAGTAATGTTTTAGACACTAAAATGATCTATATAATTATGGACATTATAGTGTGAAGCATTTGGATCCCAGAGAAAGAACTCCAATATGCGCGAGGCATCACACTTGGCCTTGATGGATTAGTATCAGGTTGGGAGACCTCCTGAGAAGCTTCATCAAGGATATGCCTTGGTCACGCTCAATTCAAAACGAGGTTGGCAGTTTGTTCATATGTGTTTCTCTTGTTCTTGTCATGGTTTATCGGTAGTTTTTTTTTTTTACTTTCTTTTCGTTTTTCTTGCTTTAATATGTTTTTTTTGTGATTTGTTACAGAGGTCATATGTATGTACCCTTGAGGATTGTAATGCAAGTTACAGAAGAAAGGACCATTTGAATCGTCACCTTCTACAGCATCAAGGGAAAAATTTCAAATGTCCCGTTGAGAGTTGCAAAAGTGATTTCTCTTTGCAAAGCAATTTGAAAAGACATCTTGGTGAGATCCATGATGAAAATTCTACACCTGCTAGGAATGGTGAGAATCAGAAGCGTTTTGTATGTCCTGAAATTGGTTGCGGAAAGGTTTTTCGATATGCATCACAGCTACAGAAGCATGAAGATTCTCATGGTATGTTTTCTTTCTTTTGTTTTTTCTATATGAATTAGCTCTTTTTCCATGGAATGTTTGTAGTATTGTCATTTATTTGGATTTTCTGAAATGTGTTGGCACAATTTTGAATGAAGTGTTTGTTATGCAGTTAAGCTGGAGACAGTTGACGTGGTGTGCTTAGAGCCAGGTTGCTTGAAACATTTCACCAATTCCGAGTGCCTTAAGGCTCATGTTAAGTCCTGCCATCAATATGTAACCTGTGACACTTGTGGGACTAAGCAACTGAAGAAGAACATGAAAAGGCATCTACGTACACACGAAACCGGCACTTCATCAGAACCCTTTAAATGTGAATTTAAGGATTGTGACTGCACATTCTCAACTGTAAGATGCCTCCATTGTCATTGCATGCATGCTACCTTAGTTCTAAATTTTTTGTTGTCATATTTTATTAACTTTGAATATCCAATTGTGGGTTTGCATCAACAGAAATCTAATCTTCAAAAGCATGAGAAGGCAGTACACTCTGAAGTAAGGCCTTTTGTGTGTGGATTTCCTAACTGTGGCATGAGATTTGCTTACAAACATGTGAGAGACAATCATGAAAAGACGGCAAAACATCTTTTTACCCTTGTAAGTTCTGTTGCTTGTTCTCGTTGTTTACGAGTTTGTGATGGATTATTGTTTGAACTGAAATGCTGATCAAGATTTACTTGATATATAGGGTGATTTTGAAGAAGCTGATGAAGAATTCAGGTCAAGGCCAAGGGGAGGGGTGAAGAGAAAATGTCCTACGGTAGATATGTTGATTAGGAAGACAGTTACTCCACCTGGTCAATTGGAGAACTTGTTGTTTAAGCAGACTTGTGAGTAAGATGGATCACACAACTATCTACGCGTTAAGTTTTGACTGTATATTTTGTAGAAATTATGTATTTAGTAAGATTATGATTTGTGCTACACTTATCAGATTAAGGATTATAATGTATAATGTATACTTATGAATGATGATTTATGTATTTATTAGTTTGTGTGAAAATTAAATGGAGATTTTTCTAGCGACAGATTATAGAAAGGCCAATCTACTAAACATACTTTTTGCAATTTAACCTGTTGGGAATGTTAATTCCTACTCAGCCAGGCTTACCGAGACAGTTCATGTGGGAATAAATTCTCAGAGTTTTGGAGCTAGTAAGGAGCATGGATCATTCGCCGCTGCTTCTGGTGGTGGCGGTGGTTATCCAATTGCGTGGTCAATGAGGAGGGAGGTGTCAGGTGCTGTTGAGTCGGAACAAGCTGCTTGGTCTGCTGCTAATGCTGTTTCCAAGTTGGCTCATGCCAGTGCCTTTGATAAGGTGTATTCTGGTAGATGGCAGTCTGTCCATTATCAGACAGATGTTGAGGTGGTCAGACCTTCTGAAGTGGAGGGTAGACCGCCATTTGACTCTTGTATTTGACTCTTGCTTTATTAGGATCTTTGCCTTGCATTTGATTCTTACTTTCTTAGCATCATTCCTCACCCACTTCACCCCTATCCTAAGATTGTGGTTAACCAAATCATGGTAACAAAACCACTTTGTGGTTATAGTTTAATAAACCAAGTTATTTTACAATAAACCGGTTTAAAATTTGTTTGATTTCGGTTTAAAACTCGTTAACATTTAGATTTGTATATAAATTGTTTTTCTAGTAATTGAATTGATTTTAAATCTATATAATATAATTTACTAACAAAAACTAGCCAAAGAAAACTGAAAAAAATATCAATTTTAATTTTAGGAAAAAATCATATTAATGAAAGAAGTTTATAAAATTAACACCGAATAAAAATAAAAATAAAAAAATTGAAAAAAAAAGAAATACACAAACAAAAAATTGGAGAAAAGAATAACAAAAACAAATGTATAACCACAACTTTGGAAAACAAGTATAAGATTCAATAGAATAAGAATTTTTGTAAATTAGTCTTATAATTAAAGTTCTATGATTTGGTTTTGTAATTTTTTTTAGGTTTTAAAATATGAAAATAATAAAATTTATTTGTTAGTCTAATTTTACAATTTTTTTTGAAAATTATCTTTAATTGGGATAAAAACTAAAATATGTTTTAGAGGTTTTGATTTTTAATTTGTAGTTTTGAAAATTAAAAAAGAAAAAAAATTGAAAAATGATACACTATTTATTATTAAAATGTTTTATAGGTTTTGATTTTTTGGAAATTGAGAAGAGGAAAAAAACAATAAAAATTAATACATTTTTTATTAATGGTAAAATTTATAATACTATATAATTTATTTATTTTAAAAGTGAGATTATTAAACATATATTTTTTTAATTTCTTTTCTTTAAATTTTTTTTTAAAAAGAAAATGGAATAGTAAAATAATTTTACTTTATCAATCGATCACTATAATGTATCCGTTATATTAGATGATATTTTTTAAATTAATTGTATGACATGACTGAATGATAAATTTTTATTGGATAATAACGAAGAATTATTTTACACTGTGCATACCCATTATTTTTTTTTTTTAAAAATTGATTTAAAAAATAATTTTTAAAAGTTACAAACCCAATTTTTTCTTTAAAACATTTTCCCTATATTCAATATGTTTCTTTAAAATATTAAAAGATATATATTTTTAAATCAAATAAAAAAATAACTTGTTATAACTACAACTTTTTTATTCATAAAGTTTAAATTTAAAATCTTGTTTGTGCAATATAATTTGAGTTCTACTAGGAGCAATATAAATGAGTAATGTTGATTAATTGAAAGCATAATTAAGAAAAGGATTATGATTCTAGAAAAACATTAAATTTAAGAAGATAGTTGTAATCAATGTTTTAAAAATTGAACCGAATCAGACGGTTCAATCGGTTGGACCGGAAACTGAAGATGAATCGGTTGGGTTAACCTTTCAAAATCGTTAGTGGCTCAAAACCGGAGTAAAATTGGAAAAACCGGAATGAACCGTTTAAAACCATTCAAACCAATGAACTGAAGTCGATTTTGTAAAACCGTCTGGTTCAAAAAAACTGCATAAAATTAACCATTTTTTTTTTAATTTTAATATGTCAATATCAAAATTTAACATAAATTCTCCAATCACAAAAAATAATTTCAGATATTTTTTACAACCATACAAACTTCTAAATTTTGTCATTCCATTATGATTTTTCTTTCAACCACACTCCATCATCACCATGCTGTCTTTTTTAAACATAGTCACGATATCCAACTCAATATTGATTTCCGTTTAAGTCAATATTGTTTGTTGTCAATTAAAACTTGTTTGTCGTAGTTAAACTCAAATTCGTTCTTTTTTTGTTGTTTAATGAAGTATATTGTATTGTTTATTTTTGGTATTCTATCTTATTTAATTGAGGTATTCTTAATTATTTGAATTTTATTTTAGTTATTATATTCTATTATTTTAATTTTGGTTTGAATTAGTTTAATTTTTTTTATTGTAATTCTTTAATTTTGGTCAAGTTATTCTTAAATGAAGGTTGAAATGAAGGATTTTTTTACTCAAATACCCCACATTTTCAAAAAAAAATCCCAAAATAATCCAATTTTCAAACAAATTCCCAATCTACCCTAATTTAAAAAAAAAAATCTTAAGGCAAATGCTCCAAACCAATTGGCGCCTACCCTTAATTTTTAAGAGGGGGCGCCAATTGAATTGGCAACACCACATGATGTTGTCAATCCAATTGGCATCCATGTGTATAAAGTGAGAGGATGCGCCAATTGGTCTGCCGCCTCAGTTTAATGTGCATTTTTTTTATAAATAGAGGTGTTATGTGATTCATTTTTCCATATCCCTTTTCGTCAAATTGAAAACATGTTTGGTGTTCGTCGCCGCTATGGAAAAATGATTTATTTGAGAGATAAGCCTCTGATGTTAATGCTCTTCTGGAACATTTGTCGTTTTGATCAACTAAAGAGGGAGTTGATTCGTTGGTTAGATGGAAAAATACCAGAAGGGGAAAAAATTAGAAGTATTGAGAAACTCGATAGTATATTTGGTTGAGTGCGAGTAAAAACTGATAAGAATGCTAGGGAAATGATGTTTGGACCAGATGACATCAGTTTGATTGTTGTAATCAGTTAGAAATGTTATTTTTAAATATTATGGTTAAGTATTTTCATCTGTATTTGATATTTGTTTTTTGTGTTGTTTATTTAGACTTGTTCTGTTTTAAGTGTGCTTATGTTGGAGTGATGTTTGTTGTTAACCTTGTTGTAACAAAAAGTTAATGTTATATAAAAATCCAAGGTTACAAAAATTGAAAGGAGGTACTAAATTATGATGCAGAGGTTGCTCCTAGATTGTGACATTTGTTCTTATTGTGTCTGGGTTGACGACATATACTACATAATCTTATTATTTTATCAGTCGTATCCATTTCTGTTCTAATACGCGTGCTGTTTGGTCGTCCTTTTTTCTTTCTTCGCATCTCATTGTTGTGCCAAACTATGTCCCCTTCATATGAATGCCAATATTCCTCAATTGCTAGCACTGAGAAGCTTTCGTTATAGACATTCATGATGGTAATGACCTTGTAAACATCAGATAAATGGCTGTAAGCGTCTTGGCGAGTATGTGTGCATGCCGCAATGGCATGGGAGTAAGGAATACGGAAAGCCTGGAACTTTCCATAGTCGCACCAACTTTTGTTTAGTCTGACAACATAGGATGAATTTGCCTCCCCTCGTTGTGGTCCATTATTTCCTGTACACTGAAATTTTGCCTATGACGGTCAAAGATTGTAACCGCGTGTGTGCTAGCTTTAATAGTTTCCCCTTTTTACACTTTCATACAACATTCACTGAATAATTGACCTGACATTAATACTGCACTCCATCTTTCACCTCTAGTTGCAAGGTAGATGCCAACCTAAAATAGGTTGTTCTGACCAATGCGGTTATTGGTAGATTTCTAATGCCTTTGCATACACCCTTCATGCATTCCACAAAGTTTGTTGTCATGTGGCCCCATCGACAACCTCTATCAAATACCCTTGTCCACTGCTCTAATGGTATGTTATCCACCCACCTTCCTACATCTGCATTAGACAATCTAATTTTGTCACGGTAATGTTGAAATGACGGTTGAGTTAGAGCATACCCTGCATTCACCACTTTTTTGCGAAGGTTCTTGTCTTTGATTGCACGCATGGAGTTGTGTGTGATATGTCTAATGCAATAGACATGGGTAGAAGGAGGATCATGTCATCCGTTATCATGGTTATTGTAAGCACTCTCAATGGTAGCATGTCTATCTGAAATCAAACAGAGATTGATGTGTGGAACGACATGTGTTATGAGATGACGAAGGAAGAAACCCCAACCACCAGCGATTTTACCTTCAACTAGAGCAAAGGCAATGTGAAATACATTATTGTTGTTGTCTTGTGCAATAGCCATAAGCAAAGTACCCTTGTATTTTCCATATAACCATATTCCATCAATTTGAATAATAGGTTTGAAGAATGCAAAACCTTTGATGCATGGTTGAAACGCCTAAAAGAGGTTGTGAAAGATTCTATTTCCAGCAACACAAGTTCTGTCTGGCGTAAATGCTGGCAATGTCTCCATAATTGCAACAGTTCCTGGTGCGTATGTTTTAAGTTCCCATAAAAACCGTGACAATTCTTTGTATGAATCCTCCCAGTTGCCGAATACCTGTTCAACAACCTTTGTCCTTGCAATCCACGCTTTCTTGTAAGATGGAGTATAATTATATCTTGTGACGATATGCGATATTATTATACTCACCTTCACTGATGGGTTTTTGTTAACAAGCAATAAAATGTCTTGACATATCTATTCAACGCTTAATTCACGGTGATCTTGTACAACATTACCGGCAATGCAATTGTGAGGTGGGTCTATAGAAGCTATCTCTAAGAATCGCTTCTCTTCTTGTGAGACGCAGCCAACCGAAACTTGCAAAGGATGTTACGACATTCGATGACATACCTTCTCGAATCAGTGTGTTTCACGGTGAAATTAGCAGAGTTATTCATGTGAAATTTTTTGATAGCTCGCACACATTCTTCTTTAGTGCGGAACATGTCTCCCGCTTTTAACTCACCCTCTGATCGTGGATATGGGTTATAAAAAACACTGGTGGATGTTTCATCGTCATGCATATCCATGTTTGTCATATGTTGAGGCGGATTACATACATGTCTTGGAGGTAATGGCGCTGGATGATCGTCATCTTCAATGTTGTTTTTCAACATATGATCGACCTGTGTCTCGTTTCTTCTTCTTCTTCATCAACGACGTTGACTTTTGCTTCTGCTTCTAGGTCGGCTTCATTTGAGTTTTCTGAATCAAATTCATTAGGTTCAGCTTGATTAGTTATATGAGATTGTTAAGATGGTATACTTGGTTGAAGAGTAATATATAACTCAATAGAGTTGCAACCAGAATGTTCGTAACTACCAAACATATATTCAACATCTTCATCGTCCCTTACCTTTAGCCGGTAAAATTTACATTGATCGTTCTCGAAATAAATTGGATTTTGATACGTGATTTGTGACACAAGACCAAATCATATGCAAGATTCTATTCGTTTTTTCAAATGCAAGAAATTTGAATTTCTCTTGATTATAATTTAGATAGTATCGGTGTTTCAAAAACAAAAGCCTTATACATCACACTCATATGTCTCACTGTTGTAGTGAGCATTGATAATATATTTGGATGCAGATGACATTGTAATATTTGGGTGTTGATGAATAGTAAAATTTTTGATGCAGGTGAATTTGTGTTGGTTTGAGGATGACATAGGAAGACACTTAAATAGAAAGTGACATTTCATGCATGCAAGACCTAACGCCATTCCATTTGGCGCCTGCATGCATTATTTGTACATGGGCGCCAGTCCATATAGCGCCTTGTATGTGTAGACCTCGAGATTCTGCATTGCATGGAAATAGCCATTGCATGCCTATTTCTCCATGCATGCAAACTTTTGCATGTCTCTCATTATAAATAGTCATGCAATAATCACTTATTCATCACCAACAATCACTTCTACATCTGTAACAACCACTTTATCATCTGCAACACTATGATAAGATGTCTCTGCTCACTATTGGTGAATCGTATAGAGACATAGTTGCAAACATAAAAACTTATGTAAGTGTTTACTTCTTGTATGATTTTTCTAACACAATTTTTTATAAAGTAACTTATTTTGTTGTTTATTTTATAGGATGTTTCTAGGTTTCGAACTCATGTCCACGAATTTGTTCACATGGACGCGATGATTCAACCTTATGTCGAACTCGCTGGTTTTGGACATGTGAGCAAAATAATGTCTTGATCGGTTCATACTAAATTTACTCTTGCATTATGTGAAAGATGGCGTCCCGAGACACACACATTCTGGTTTCCAACCGGTGAATGTACTGTGACGTTAGAAGATGTCTACATGTTATTGGGACTGTCTATTGAAGGTAAGACGATAAATGGTAAAACTAACCATGCGAATTCAATTTGCATGGACCTCTTGGATGCTGACTTGTTAGATGATAACTCGAGAGGTCAAGGTACACTCCTTTCACGCCTTAAGGCATATTACAACAACTTACAATTAGATGAAAATTCTACCGATGGCGCTCGAATAATAAAAACTAGGTGTTATACTATGCTTTTAATTGGTTTATTTTTATTTCTTGAAGGTAGTGGTTCTAGTATGCATGTTATGTATTTATCTTTACTAAGGCATGTAGATAGAATAAGAAGTTACAGTTGGGGGTCCGCTTGTTTGGTTTATCTTTATAGCTCTTTGTGTAAAAATGCACACAAATACACATCTATATTTTCTGAATGTGTTGTTTTGCTCCAAGCATGGGGTTGGTCCAAACTACCGTCCCTAGCGCCCGTCAACCATAACCCGTTCACATTCCCGTATGTGCAAAAGTAAGCTCTTAACAAATGACTATATTTACTTACTTTACCGATTATTATGTCTAAATAATATATTTACTTTTATGGTGCATATGGTCGACACATGGTATGAGTTATAACAGATGTCCTAAACACTATATTACCTAATATTGCAATCTCTTGGATCACCATCGACCGACATATGTATTGTCATTAACCTAATTAATTCGTAATAATTTGTTAATTTCTTCTAACAAGTTTGTAATCTAATATATGTTCACATTTCAGTTAATTTGACGTCCATATCTAAGTTTGGATCATGACCATGAAATCAACGAACAAGACGCAACCGTTTCGATTGCATGCACACCAATCATAAGATTCACCACTGTGGAGATGCACAATAGTGATCGTGTTAAATTGCAGTTCAATATGCTTCAACACATCCCAGATCCCCTGACAAACCTTAGAGAATGACATCTACGAAAAGTTAACGAACAATGGAACTTTAACCCATGGCAAAGCTTCGCTAGATCTGAGTGTCGAAAATGGAAGCACCGACAAGATCATGTCTTAACCGACGCTGTGATGCCAACCGAAGAAAAACCAGCTCGTAATTATATGACTTGGTACAGATCGGTTGGATTTGAGTTCATTGCTGAGGATATGTACCTATACGACCCACACCAGGAAACTTACATACAAGAATGTTCAACATCTAACCCCTAACAACATTGTCAGACCGGTTACTCACAACCCCCTATACATCAAAATTTTCGATCCACAAACACATAAATCTACGACCCTAACATGCCAAACACCCAACCACAATACCAAGAGCATACCCCGTACCACCACCAACAAGTAGATCATCATCAAGACACCTAACATCGTTATGCACCCAACACATCACCATATCATAGCCACCTTAGCCAAAACACTCAAAGATCTTTTAACACCAACCGTCCCTCCTCCTACTATAGCCAAGAAGCCAAAACATCACAAAACCAAAACATGCAACAACCATATGGCTACCAAACACCACAACAATCATTTCAACCTTTCCTCGACGCATCATTCACACCAATGTCTCCCTTCAATCGTCCTGGTTTCCCTCTAATAACTCAAACACAACCCAACTACTCTAGGATGGGTCATGAACTCAGCTATGGCGGTAGCTCTTCAATGCATACACAAGACGATGCAGATTTGTCTGAATATCTCAGACTATTTCCTGCAGTTGGTGGTGATGTTCCTGGGTCCTCAGATACTCAAACACCTGGGGTGAATCATCAACGTGGGTTAGGGCCACGAGTTCGGGTAGCTAGGGGATATGGGGGCGAAGATCGGTTAGGTCATCCCGGTCAACGACATTAGTCTTTTTGTGTAAACGCATATTAATATTAATATGAATTGGTCAGATTTCAAATTTTATTTAAAATGCACAATGTTTTTCAAAAAAAATTACGAAACACACACAAGTGCCAGACCAAATGGCGGCTCCTTTATAAATTAACACACATGCGCCAATTGGATTGACAACACTAGGTGCACCAGCCAATCCAATTGGCGCCACCTCACTAAGTTTAAGAGCAGACGCCAATTCAACTGACGCCACCTCTTCAAAGTGGGGTATTTTGAGAAATAATCTGAAAAGTGGGTTATTTTGCTTTTTTTTTTGAAAAATAGGGTTATTTGGGTAAAAAATTTGAAATGAAGTGTACAACTATGTTATGTTATTATTTGTATTATCGATATTGTTGTATTAACTTTGTAATAGATTTTTGAAATATTTATTTTATTGAACGTATGATTATGTGTGACATATCTATAAAATTTAATTTTATATTATTAATTTATTTAATAAATAGTTCGATCGTAGGTTTAACCGGTTGAACCAATTAAACCTTAAACCACAGGTTTCATCGCTTCAATCTCCGGTTCGATTTTTAAAATATTGGTCGTAATAGAAGTAACTCGGGTGCAAATAGAAACCCAAACAAAATTAAAATCCAATAAAATCTAACCATCATCAACGGGAGTGCGTGAAACGGAACTCTACTCGGTTTCTCATCGTCATCATCGATTTTCTTCCTCCTCCTCACTATTTCATCACTTTTCTACTGCAGAGACAACACTTTTCCTGATCCATTCCTTTATTTTCCGAGTTATTTCGAGATCGAGAGATAGAGCAACAACATGTTGGAGAAGATCGGGTTGCCACCAAAACCCTCGCTCCGAGGGAATAATTGGGTCGTTGATGCGTCTAATTGCCAGGGATGTTCCAATCAATTCACTTTCATCAATCGCAAGGTTAATCTTATTATCATTCTTCATTTTTCGATTACAACTTCTTCAAGTTATGTATGATGACGATGATGATCCGGTTATTCACCCTTTTTCGGTGGTGGGGGAAAGGGGTACTGTTAAATGTTTGAACTTTTTTCAATTAAAGAAAAAATTCATGATTTTATTTATCTCTAGAATGTTTATTTTTTTTTATGGGTATCCGTTAAGCTTATGATTCAACATTTCATATGATCTGGTTGTACTGGTTGGTTTTCTTGATATTATTAGTTAACTTTATTGTTCATAGGAAATATGAGGAAGTAGATTGGTGCTGATTTATTCCCAGCTTAGATGCTACTTATTGTAGTTGCATCAACAAGAGTAATTTCATGCTGCCAAAACTATAGTCAAATAGTTTATAAATTATATTTGCTCTATGAAGCTATAGTTAACACAGGATTTTTTGCTTCTCATTTTCCTCTAAGAAGCATATGTAGAGTTTTACAGCCTCCTATTAATTAATGTGAAGTTAGTGAGGATTAGTTTTTCTTGTGTGGTGATACTGTTTTTGTTCCACCCCTTGTGCAAAGCATGCATAAGTGGAAATAGGCTAGACTGAACTAAATTTTTGAAACCTGACCTGTATATTATATCGAACCTAACACCTGAGTTTTTTCTATTTTTTTTTTCTTCTATACAGACCTTTTTTTGATACTTTGACCAGGCCTTTTAAAAGCTTGGTTTGGCCTTAAACTTATTTAAAAGCCTATTTTGTAATAAGGTCTTTAAATAAGCAGTTAAGGCTATCATAAGCTCATAGGGTCGATATATACTTGAGTAGGTTGGTTTTGTTAGGTTTAAAGGTTTTAGAATGGTATGAAGTATTGTCTTTTTAGCTAAATAGACTTTTGAAGAACCTTGACCTAGTTTATTCAGTACATAAGTTTGGTTTGGTCTATGTTTGATGCAGACTATTCATCTATGCTGTCTCTTCATTTAGTTCTCTATGGTAACTTCATGAGAATATTAATTAAAGGGTATTTTGGAAATGATAACATTACATATGGTCAAAATTAGTTATGATTTGCTTATGTTTTAGACCACCTAATATGTACTATTTTTCACTTATCATTTAGTCCTGATGGATTGAGTCAGAAGGCCATGGATGAGTGGTTGACATATTTGCATCTCTAATTGCGCGTGTAGCTTCCCTTAGATTGGATAACTCACTATGTTTTCTATGTTATCTAGTTTTAATTGTTTATCAAACTTTAAGCTTCATGGAATCTTTGAATAAAGTAAATGAAGTATGTTTCTTAATTTCACGAGTTTATATGAAAAACGAAATACTAGGTACTTGAAGGTGATCTTTCATGTTTGCTTGTTATAATCTGATTGAACTCGAATTGAATCTTTTGTCCAAATTAAATTTTGGAAAATTTATTATTATTTTTCAGCACCACTGTAGAAGGTGCGGGGGCCTGTTTTGCGGCAGTTGTACCCAACAAAGAATGGCTTTACGTGGACAGGGTGATTCGCCTGTACGGATATGTGAACCTTGTAAGAAGCTAGAAGAGGCAGCACGGTTTGAGATGCGACAGGGACGCAGGGCTGGGAGAGGTATGTACTTCCCTATTTTTGTTAAAATCACAGACTTTCAATTTTCGACCCGTGCTTGTTTGTGTTACAGTTCACTTCTTCATTTTGCTTTCTTTGTTACTACACAGTTTCATTCTTTTGAATATTCACTCCAATTTCTCCAGGAAGCTTGAAATCAGTACCTAAAGAAGAGGATGAAATTCTGAGCCAGATTCTTGGTCAAAATGAGGAGCCCTTATCATCAGGAAAGCAGTCAACCAGTGACAAAGGTCGCAGTGGCCAAAGATCAGTTGGTGTTGGATCTTCTTCAAGTACTAAAGGATTTTCCATTCATGACGATGAAGATATACAAAAGATTATATCAAATGAAAGGATTAATAGTTTGAGTATTGATGTTGAGTCCACCACTCCTGGTGAGTTACGCCAGCAAGCTTTAGCAGAAAAAAACAGGTATAAAATTCTAAAAGGAGATGGGAAGTCTGATGAAGCCTTGAGAGCTTTTAAGAGAGGGAAGGAGCTTGAGAGGCAGGCGGATGCTTTGGAAATTCAGCTAAGGAAGGCGGCTCGGAAGAAGGTGTTGCCTTCTGAAAATGTGTCTGATATGCATATCAAAGATATTCCTGTAGAATCCGGCAGGAAAATAAAGTCACTTCCTAAGATTGATAAGGATAAGGACGATCTTACTTCAGAACTTAGAGAACTGGGATGGTCTGAATTGGATCTACACAAGGAAGATAAAAAATCAGCAAATTTGAGCTTGGAGGGTGAACTCTCATCATTAATTGGAGAAACCTTTGCAAAAACAGGTGAAGAAAAGGGCAGCAGGATCGACAAGTCTGAGGTTGTTGCCATGAAAAGGAGGGCTCTAGCGCTGAAGCGCGAGGGTAAACTTGCAGAAGCTAAAGAAGAATTAAAAAGAGCTAAAATTTTAGAAAAACAACTGGAAGAACAAGAACTCCTTGGTGATGCTGAAGATTCCGATGATGAGCTGTCAGCATTAATACGTGGCATGGATGATGATAAAGAATTTTCAAATCTGCATGATCGTGAGCATGATTTTGATTTTGATAATCTCTTGGGCATTTCTGATAATCTTGATGGTAATTTAGAAGTGACCGACGAGGATTTGATGGACCCTGAGTTGGCTGGTGCTTTGGAATCACTAGGTTGGACTGAACCTGAAAATACATTTTCCAAATCTCAAACCTTTGACAAAGAAGCGTTGCTTAGTGAAATTCAGTCATTAAAAAGAGAGGCTGTTAATCAAAAGCGAGCTGGTAACACCGAAGAAGCAATGGCGTTATTGAAAAAGGCAAAGTTATTGGAAAGGGACCTTAACAACATTGGGTCTGGTGACGATAATACCATGTTAACAAAATTCACTCCGGTTAAGAAAAGTGTGTTTTCTGAAGTTACTGGTAATGAGAGAAATAATAATCCCACTAGCAATGCCACTTCCACGGTAGCACCCAAAAGCCGGATGATGATTCAGAGAGAGCTTTTGAATTCGAAAAAGAAGGTTCTCACATTGAGAAGGGAAGGGAAAATGAATGAAGCAGAAGAAGAAATGCGCAAGGGTGCAGCTCTTGAGCATCAGCTGATGGAGATGGATAATGCTCCGAGTCATAAATCATCATTGATGAATACTGATAATGTCTTGCATTCAGCAAGTAGAAATCTGCCAGTTGAGGAAGGAAGTGAAGATGATGTAACAGATAAAGATATGTCTGATCCAACATATCTTTCACTCCTTACAGACTTGGGTTGGAATGATGACAATGATAAACCTTCTAATTCTTCGAACAAGCCTTCGAAGAAATATGATGATAATTTTATTCCAGTCGATGATACTTCTCTAAGTAAGCATTCTACAGATATCCTCTCTGAAGCACCGAGAAGAAGTAAGGCTGAACTTCAGAGGGAACTCTTGAGCTTAAAAAGAAAGGCCCTTGCTCTAAGGCGGGAAGGAAAAGCTGAAGATGCAGAAGAAGTTCTTAAAATGGCCAAAACATTAGAAGCAAAGATAGAAGAGATAGATGCTCTGAAGAATAGAGTGCAGGTTGAGGCTCATGTGAAGAAAGAACTCTTTAGTTCTCCAGTTGACACGGCAGTTGATGAAGAAAGGGATGTGGTTGTTTCAGAAGAGGATATGCAAGACCCAACATTGAATTCAATGCTTACTAATCTAGGGTGGAAGGATGATGGATTTGAGCCCATGACCATAAAAGAAGAACCAGTTAAGGAAGCTACTAGCACTGTTACGACTTCAAGGAACAAAGGAGAGATTCAAAAAGAACTCTTAATGTTGAAAAGGAAGGCACTTGCTTTGAGGCGCAAGGGGGAAATAGAAGAGGCTGACGACATTTTAAGGATGGCCAAGAATCTGGAAGCCCAAATGGAAGATTTTGAGAGCCAAAACAAGGACTCGTTACTGAATGCTTCCCTGAAAAAATCTGTTCCGTCTGAATTGTCTGATTTCCAGGAAAGACATGCAAGTTGGGGAGTTGCTGCTGAAGTCGGTAACAATTCAGCCTCATCCGTGGCTGGTTCACTTAAGAATGGTATTGAATCAGATAACCTAAGTCCTGTAACCTCTCATTTTGCAGACGATAAGCATCCAATATCTTCTGAGGTGGGTGCTTCAAGTGAAAAACTCGCAAAAAAGATGAAAGTGGAAAATATCAATGGTCATAGGTCCTCAACTGGTAATTCTATGCATATGCCAGATTTACTTACTGGTGATGGTTGCATCAGCTCTGAAATGTTGTCTAAAAAACAAAAAGAAGAATATAAGGCTGGCTCAACTGGTTCATCTCAAGCTGGTCCTACTATTCATTTGGACTCCTCAGCGAATCTCAGCCAAGACCAATCAAACACAAGCCAGTCAAATGCTGTTCCAGATTATGCTTCTCAAGATGACCATTCATTGCGTCAAGAAATTTTGGCTCATAAAAAGAAAGCACTTGCTTTGAAAAGAGAAGGGAAACTAACAGAAGCCAGGGACGAACTCCGACAGGCCAAGCTGTTAGAGAAGAGGTTGGAGGATCGAAGTGTGCAGCCAAACACCGCCTCCACCAGCAATGTTTCCAATGCATCAAATGCTGTGCAAAAGAAACAAGATTCACCGAGTGCACCTGCAAAGCCATTGACTAGTCGTGACCGTTTCAAGTTGCAGCAGGAGTCTCTGGCACACAAACGGCAAGCCCTGAAGCTACGGAGAGATGGTCGAACAGAGGAAGCCGAAGCTGAGTTTGAACTCGCAAAGGCAATTGAAATACAGTTGGAGGAGTTGGCTGCTCATGATGCCAATAAGTCAGATGCAGTAGATGATGTGATTGTTGAGGATTTTCTTGATCCTCAACTCTTATCTGCTCTGAAATCTGTCGGACTTGAAGGTCTAAGTGTTGCATCGAAAAAAAGCCCAGAAAAACTAGAGACTGTGAAATATGTTGCCAAAATTGAAAACCCTAACCAAGAGAAAATTCAGCTAGAAGAAAGAATCAAAGAAGAAAAGCTGAAAGCGGTTAGTTTGAAACGATCAGGAAAACAAGCTGAAGCCTTAGATGCTCTTCGACGTGCCAAAATGTATGAAAAGAAGCTGAATTCATTAACATCTGGGTGATGATGAGATCAAGATAAGATCGCCACTTCATGGTGCAAAGTCCTCCATTGTTTCAAGCTGCTAGTTTTTCCTTCTTTTTGTAATCTGTGGATATTCATTGTAGGATGACTAGAAGGCGCCGTATTATGTTCATAAATATTGATGAATACACACAAACACACACGAAGAGAATGAATGTTGTATTATATGTTTATTGAGGTGTTTTAATAAGGAAATATCTACAGCTGATTTATTGCAGGAACGCCATTATGCCACCATTCAGATGACACATGCTTGCCTTACCATATGCAAGCATATACATTGTCACGTTCAACTATCTGTTCTTGTGATTTCCATTTGCATGCACATATTTTCATCTGACATTAAAGACAGTAACATAATTCAAGAATATAACAAGTAACAAATAATAGTGACATGTTTTGCAACTTGTTAGTGCATTATCCTTCTACAAAGTCAAAAAGAAAAAACGCCCTTCTACACCAAAAAGTTTTGCAACATTTTTCTATTTCAGCGTTACATATAAAATGTGCTGGAAAAAATTCAATAGTTTATATGAATTTAAGCACACCTTTTTAGTTTTAATGGCATCAATAATTTGTACAATTCGTATTATTTTGCAATAATAATTTATGTGAAGTCAAGCTTGTGGAGTTCCATAAAAGGGAGATTGTGCATCGGCACATCAAGAATTCCTTGCAACCATTGCAAATGTAAACTTGTTAGTCAATTATGGCGTAAAACTAAGAAACAAAAATAATTGAACCAAACAAAATAAGAGCGGTTATAGTTTTTTCTTTTGAAAAAAATTCACTTTGTAAACAAAATAATTATTTCAAAAAGTTTTCTTCAATTTGTTAAAACTTTTCAAACAAATGAAAAGTTGAAAATATAACAATATATAAACATTAATGAGAGATTTTTTTACCAAAATAATCCATCTTTTTAAAAAAATTCTCTGATTTCAAAAAGATTCTCAAATTACCCCACTTTTAGGAGGAGGCGCCAATCCAATTGGCGTCTCCTCTTAAAAATAGAGTGGAGGCGTGTATACATGCGTTTTTGACGCCATGAGATTAGTATACAAAATGGTTCCTTCGACGAGTGACGCCATAAGAGTTGTTCGACACTTCGACAAAATGATGGTTCGACATTTCGACAGGATAGTTGCAGATGGAAAGACGTCTTTGACAAACATGAATGATGCTATAGTATTTCGACAATTCGACAGAGTCTGGAAAGGAACGTCATTTCGACGTAAAGTGTAAATTCAAATTCAAAAGAGTTGTGACGTTTGGCAGAAGACGCGTGGAAGCATCTGGCGAAAGGAAGAAAGCCAAGTGTCACAGTTTTAGGATTTTTTCATTAGTAACAGTTGTTTTATTTGTACATAAATAGGATAGTTGTCATCTGAAAAAGGTGTGAAAAATTACTTGTACAAAATTCCTGCAAATACTCAAAGTACCCGTGTGAGAGAAAAGAGTTATATCTGGAACATGTATGTGTAAACAAACACCAATTCTTTCAAAGTTTATTTTAATAAAGTCCAAAGTTCTTTACCAATTTCTATTTACTTCTACTAGTCAATTATCTTTTTGCATTTCTTCTTTCGACACTTTATGTTTCGTCAGTTATTTTCTGCCATTTATCTTATCTTGTCAAATTTACATCTATTTAAACGTTTTTTATCAACACCTTTCGACATAAAAACTTGATAAGCCAAATGAAAGGTACACAAGCCGTTCTAGAGATTTTCGAAGTTATTTAGATTTGCACATGTCCTAGGATTTGTGTGGTTGATCCTGCAAGTAACCCAATTCTACAAGTTTTGGAAAACCAGAGGTTGTTCGCCAAAATTCACCGCGAACAAATTGGCAATGCCCGGTGGGACAGTGCATAAATCTAAAATTTAAAATAACCTTTAGTCAAGTTGTTTTCTTCGTTGTATGAGATTAAGAAGCGGTAAATTAACCGTATCCAACGTAGAAAGACCTGAAAGAACAAGAGTAAGGAAAATGGCAAATCAGCCAAATAATCCAAATGAATCCATACCAGTATCCAACCCCACCCCTTCGACGGGAGGCAATGTAGGACCAATCCCTGTGTTAGAGGCTATGCCTTCGTCAACAGGGTCAATACCAACGGTTTCAATTTCGCAAAATGCGCCTAGTTCGTCCGTTAGGGCACAACAAATGCCTGTTGGGACACCTCCTCCTGTGGGAAACACTTCTAGGCCTTTTATGACAAATTTCACCATGCCTCCGCCTGGTAGGGAACAACCTTTTGGAATGCCGACTTCGGTAATGGCAAATTTACACAATTCCCCCTTATTATATTCTGATTCTATGGCCAATATGTCTTCACCATTACAAGGGTCAGGATATGGCGGAAACATGAGTAGACTAAATCAACAACAACTTTACGTGCCGCCGATAACAAATAATTCTGCGCAAGTAATTGGACAATAAATGGACGAGAGTAATCATGATATGGTCTAAATGTTGACTCAACAAGTGGGGGAGGTGTTTAATCCTCTAATACAAAACACCACCCAAACAAACCAATTGTTGGCAGCGCAGATGACGCGCATTGCTGACTTTTTTGGGGTCCCTCAAACTCGACACAGAGAACAAGTGGTTCATAACCCAGTGGTAGCGGTCCAGGAAGAGCCTACGATAAACCAAATACCGTTAGACAATCCTCAGACAAACGTCAGAAACCAAGAGGATGTGGTCGAACAACCTCGCGTCGAAATCCCTATTTCACAAGAACCTAGAAGGATAGTAGTCCAGAGAGGCCAAGACGCGGATGCTGTGTTGCAACAGCGAATCCGGTATAATAACCCGCCGGTCGAAAATAATTTAGCAGCCATGGTCGAAACGATAATGGCACAAAACGGGGTGAACATGGGATTGCAAAGGCCTAGTTATGCTTCCCTACTGTCAGAATATATTCTGCAAGAAGAACTGCCACCAAGGTGGAAAGTTCCTAAGTTCACAAAGTTCTCAGGGAATACTAGCGAGTCCACCATAGAACACGTAACACGTTATCTGATCGAAGCAGGGGAGATAGCCCGTAATAAAAATTTGAAAACAAAATATTTCCCTAGTTCCTTGACGAAAAACGCGTTCACTTGGTTTACATCTTTGCCTGCAAACTCAGTATATACGTGGACCCAATTAGAAAGATTGTTCCATGAACAATTTTACATGGGACAAACAAAAATATGTCTGAAAGAATTAGCCAGTGTTAAGAGAAAATACTCAGAACCAATAGATGATTATTTAAATAGGTTCAGATTGCTAAAGGCTAGATGTTTCACTCCGGTGCCAGAACATGAGTTAGTCGAAATGGCCGCAGGGGGACTAGATTATTCTATAAGGAAGAAACTAGATACCCAGTATCTGAGGGATATGACACAATTAGCAGATAGAGTGAGACAGGTCGAAAGGTTAAGGGACGAAAAATTCAGAGCAAATAAGAATAAAAAAGAAAGGGTGGCCTACGTAGGGGTTTTCCAAGATGATGAGTACGACGAAAACGAACCAAGTAATTTCGACGAACAAGAGATCGACTTAGCAGAACTAAAACAAGGCCCACCTTATTCATGTAAAGTACTAACTCCGTCGAACGGAAACCCAATCGAAACCAATGATAAGTTCCCCAAAAGAACTTATACATTCGACATCACCAAATGTGACGAAATTTTCGATTTGTTGGTTAAAGATGGTCAATTAATAAAACCACCAGGCGCTAAAGAACCGCCTATGGAACAACAGAAAAAGAGAGGTTTTTGTAAATACCATAATTTTCTGGGCCATAAAACATCTCGCTGTTTCCTTTTCAGGGATCTCGTTCAAAATGCTATCCGCGACAGAAGGCTGAAGTTTGGTGATAAGCCAAAACAACAGATGAGGATTGATTCGAATCCTATGCAGCCAGTCGAAGCCCATTACGCTGAACCATCCATTGTGAACATGGTGGAGGTCGAAATTGCTCCTGATGGCAATCTCGAAATGGTGGAAGCTGTTGGAAAATTCGACACAAATATCAACATGGTGGAGATTGCTGATGATCTCGCAAACCATAACGAAGTTGAAGTTACTGAAGGCTTTGACGACCAGAAAAAGATGGAAACTACTGAAGGTTTCGACAAAAAGGACAGTGACAATACTGCCGAAGATGGTTTGGTTCGACAGGACGAGAATTGGGACTGCTTGGGACAACCAAGTGGGAAGTACAGTTATCTCGTGAAATACAATGCGCCGACAAGTTCTCAGATCGACATCAACACAATCCAACCAAGCGGTTGGGGAGATGTTCCCTCAGACAACAATGAAAAAATATCTGAAACAATTGAGAATCCCCCTATTATAAAAAGGAAGGTTACTGAAGACCTCACCATTGAAAACAAGGCCACTGAAGGCCTTGATTTTGATCAAATGAAGATAGGTGATGTCTCAAACTGCGTCAACACTATGGGGCCTTTCAGTGAAGAAGTCACAAAAATCAAAGCGGAAGCTATTAATGTCCCTTTGAAGCCTGTGGTCAGTGGAATTCTGCGTAGGGTAATGGAGGACCCCAAAAGAAACTGGAACAAATGCTGTTGCAAACATGGTCCCAGGAACATGTCTTGGTGTTGCTGCCCAGAAAAGGAGTTTGACCAGACACCAAGAGGTGTCGAAGTCGAAGAAGAAAGACTCATTAGAAAGATGAACAAATTAAGCATCGCAGACGAACGAAATGTTGGGATAAACATGGTGGAAGTATCTCAGGGAGATCAAGCTGAAACGGGTGAAGATCGCCGTCGAAAGGAGTACTAAAGGATAGCATATCCTAAAGAGGAGGAAAATCTAATAGAATTCATCAAGAGGTGCCAGAAGATGAGGACCGAAGTGATGTTATGCCCACGCTGTAGTGCAATCTTCGACAGAAAGGCAGCAACCAACTTGGAAGCAGTGATAAAGCCAAAAGGAAAGAGAATTGGGGGACAGTAAGATATGACCCAAGGAGAAGTGATCACCACCAGTGGAGGCATGGAGAGAGACGCCATAACACCTATAAACCATCAAACAAAGCAACGGATGACAAATGGGTTCAACCCATTAGAGATGCCCAAGGGCAGAAAAAATGGGGAAAGTTCGAGGTTCAGAGGGGCGCTTCAATGGAAGGAAAGAAGGAAATGGAGAAGCATAAGCCAAGACCATATCCTTCAGAAAACTACAAAGGAAAAAACCCTATGTCAAGATCCCAATGGAGAAGATTCCAGAGGCAGAAGAAGGCAGAAAAAGAGGCTGCAGAAAAGAGCATGAATGGAAAAGACACTAACAACAAAGATAAAGCAGAGTCTAGTAACAATCGTCATATAATGAGCAGAAAAGAGACTTCCCTCCAGATAAATCCTGACAGCATTGTCGAACCAGTGGCGTCGAAAGAGAAGATGCAGGAAGACGACGAAATAACTGACAACTTCGAATCTGACTCAGAAGCATCCTTTAATGTGATCTGCAATGTGGTCTCTATTCTCCCTAGAGATTATGATAGAGTCATGGAGTTCGAAGACGAAGAAGACGAGATGGAAGAGGAAACAATGGCACACAGGCCCGTTTGCTACTATGTCATGAATAATGGATGCGTCAAAGAGCAGAACGCTTTCTTCGAAAGGCCAGATGATTCCATGAAAGCACATTTGAAGCCTTTGTTCATAAAAGGAAAGGTGGAGAATGTTGGCGTGAATAAGATACTAGTAGATGGCGGAGCCGCAGTAAACCTGATGCCTCATTTCATGCTAAAGAAGATTGGGAAAGATGATTCGGACGCAAAACCTCACAACATGGTGCTGTCGAACTATGAAGGGAAAGTAGGAACCACTATGGGTGTCATCCAAGTGAATTTGACTGTTGGAACCATAACAAGGCCAACAATGTTTATGGTCATTGCTTCAAGGGTGAACTACAACCTACTGCTTGGAAGGGAGTGGATTCATGGCGTAGGAGCCGTACCCTCTTCAATGCATCAGTGAATAGCCATACGGAGGCCAGACGGGATCGTCAAAAACATTGAGGCTGACCAAAGCTATTTCATGACAGAGATAAACAACGTCAACAGTCAAAGTTTCGACAAGAACCTGGCTCACATACCTCCATCCAGCCCAACCGAATTCGACTTAAAGGCAACGGACAACACCTACTGCTCCATGTACCTTCATCCTACACATGGTTTCCAGTGGGACAAAGAAGTAATTGGCGAATCTTACATGTGGGGAACTACTCATATAGCGCCAACAGGATGGGGAAGCGAATTTGACGATGACGAGTAAAGAATCAGCGCTCGAAAAAATTACGGCTTACATAGCCGAAAACAAACTCAAAGAGGCCCTTGAGGCTGAAGTAAAATACATAGCTGTCGAAGCCAACGAAGAAAATTCCAACAAACAATGTCCCCAAAGAGACGTTGCAGAGGATCATGATAACAACCAAATGGGCGAATGGCAACACCAAAAGCTTGACGCCATTTATGACGATGAACCTCTAGGGTTTGAAAAGGATCCAGTGTCAGCTAACGAGAAGATGGTGGCGCAGGATCCATTAGAAGAAATAAACTTAGGAGTGGGGGCAGAAAATAGACCAACCTACATAAGCGCAAAAATGGACCCCCAGTTCAAGGTCGAAATAATCCAGTTGCTGAAAGAGTTCAAAGACTGCTTCGCATGGGATTACGATGAGATGCCTGGTCTAGACAGAAGTTTGGTCGAACTGCAGCTACCAATAATGGAAGGAAATAAGCCAGTAAAGCAGACTCCACGACGCTTCGCACCAGAAATTCTGTCGAAAATAAAAGTAGAGGTCGAAAGACTTCTAAAATGCAAGTTCATCCGCACAACCAGGTATGTCGAATGGATTGCAAATATTGTTCTTGTAGTTAAGAAAAATGGAAAACTTAGGGTATGCATTGATTTTCGAGACTTAAATTCGGATACCCCAAAGGATGAATATCCTATGCCAGTGGCAGAAATGCTTATAGATGTTGCAGCAGGCCATGAATACTTAAGTATGTTAGACGGATACTCTGGCTATAATCAAATTTTTATCGCTGAAGAAGATGTTCCTAAAACAGCTTTCCGCTGTCCTGGAGCAATATGAACGTACTAATGGGTAGTAATGCCTTTTGGTTTGAAGAACGCTGGGGCAACTTACCAACACGCTATGAATTCCATCTTTCATGACTTTATTGAAACTTTCATGCAAGTGTATATTGACGATATTGTGATTAAGTCTGTTTCAGGAAAAAGTCATATAGATCATCTTCGACAATCCTTTGAAAGGATGAGGAAGTTTGGTTTAAAAATGAATCCACTTAAATGTGCTTTTGGTGTGCAGGCGGGTGATTTCTTAGGCTTTGTGGTCCACAAGAAAGGGATCGAAATAAATGAAAACAAAGCCAAAGCCATAATGGAGGCGAAAGCGCCATCAACAAAAAAGGGGCTGCAGTCTCTGCTAGGGAAAATCAACTTTCTCAGAAGATTCATCTCCAACCTTAGTGGAAAAACGCAAGCTTTCTCTCCTCTACTTCGTCTAAAGAAGGAAGACTTTGCATGGGGGAAAGAACAACAAGCGGCCTTTGACAAAATCAAGGAATACCTGGCTAGTCCCCCAATCCTAATGTCTCCTTGCAGAAAAAGAAGTATGAGATTGTACATTTCGGCATCAGATAAAACATTAGGAAGTATGTTATGTCAAGAAGATGAGAATGGCGTCGAAAGGGCCATTTATTATCTCAGTAGAGTCCTGAATGATGCTGAAACTAGATATAGTATTATAGAAAAACTATGTTTATGTGTATATTTCTCTTGTATGAAATTAAAGCATTATATAAAGCCTGTTGATGTATACATTTCTTCCCATTTCGACGTAATAAAATATATGTTATCTAAATCTATTTTACATAGTCGAATTGGAAAATGGGCTTTAGCATTAACAGAATACTCCTTGAAATATCTGCCTTTAAAGGCTGTGAAAGGACAAGTGTTTGCTGATTTTATAGCTGACCATTCTATAGATGAAGATGTAGAATATGTCGAATTAGAACCTTGGAGACTGTATTTCGACGATTCCAGTCATAGAAATGGAACTGGCGTTGGGATGTTGATTATTTCTCCTGACAGAATTCCAACAAAATTCAAGTACAAAGTTGAAAGTCTGTGTTCAAATAATGAAGCAGAATATGAAGCTTTGATTGTTGGACTTGAAATCTTGTTGAAATTGGGGGCAACAAGAGTCGAAATAATGGGTGACTCTGAACTGGTGATAAAGCAATTGACTAAAGAGTATAAATGCGTAAAAGAAAATTTAATCATGTACTTTGTAATAGCCAATAGACTTCTCAAGGAATTCGACAATGTGGTTTTTAAGCACATTTCCAGGATGGAGAACCAGGAGGCGAATGACCTTGCTCAATTGGCGTCTGGATACAAAGTGTCGAAAGAAAAGTTAGAAGAAGCTATTGAAGTCAGAGGAAGAGTCGTATCCACCAAGTTGTCCCCATCGGATTTGGAATCAATAAGATTAGGATACGGTGACAAAGAAATTTTTGAGATATTCAATATAGATGATTCAGGAATTGCAGACTGGAGAAAGCCTATCAGGAATTATCTACAAGACCCAAATCAGAAAGCAGAAAGAAAGATAAAATACAGAGCTTTAAGTTATGTACTTTTTGGAAACGAATTGTTCAAAAAGACTGCAGAAGGAGTCTTGTTGAAATGCTTAGGTGAAGATGAAGCCTACATAGCTTTGTCGAATGTGCACAGTGGAGCGTGTGGCGCACACCAAGCAGGTCATAAAATGAAGTGGTTATTATTTCGACAAGGAATGTATTGGCCAACAATGCTGAAGGACTGTGTCGAATTTGCAAAAGGATGTCAGGAATGTCAAGTACATGCAGGCATACCCCATGTTCCTGCAAGTGAGTTGCATTCAATTGTAAAGCCTTGGCCATTTAGAGGATGGGCTTTAGACTTGATTGGTGAAATTCGACCAGCCTCTTCAAAAGGGCAAAGGTACATTTTGGTTGGGATAGACTATTTCACTAAGTGGATTGAAGCGATACCATTGGTAAATGTGGATCAAGAAGCAGTCATAGATTTTATCCAAAAGTACATAATTTACAAATTTGGGATACCTGAAACAATAACAACAGACCAAGGATCTGTGTTTACTGGTAAAAACATGCAGAAATTTGCACAAGAAACAAGTTTTAAACTCCTTACTTCGACACCCTACTACGCTCAGGCCAACGGGCAGGTTGAAGCAGCCAACAAGGTAGTGATAAATTTGATCAAGAAGCATGTAGGGAAAAAACCTAGAAATTGGCATAAAACTTTAGATCAAGTTTTGTGGGCCTGTCGAACGTCTCCAAAAGAAGCAACGAATTCGACTCCATTTAAGTCGACTTACGGACATGATGCAGCGTTACCAGTCGAAATATATTTGCAGTCAGTTAGAGTGCAAAGGCATCATGAAATCCCATCAGATATATATTGGAGCATGATGATGGACGAGTTAGTTGATCTAGACGAAGAAAGGCTGCGTGCGCTAGATCTAATAAAAAGACAAAAAGAAAGAGTCGAAAAGTTTTACAACAAGAGAGTAAAATTCAAGACCTTCTCAATTGGTGATCTTGTTTGGAAAGTAATTCTTCCTATGGATCGAAGAGATAAGTTAATGGGAAAATGGTCTCCTAAGTGGGAAGGACCTTTCCAGATTTTGAAAATGTTTTCAAATGGCGCATATGAGATTGAAGAAATAGAGAAAGATAAGAGAATCCTAAAGATAAATGGCAAGTATTTGAAAAAATATAAGCCAACATTGCAGGAAGTAAAAATAACAGTCGAATAATTGAAAACATAATTGTGATAGCTCTGCCAAGTGAAAATGGCACTAAAGTTATTACAAGAAAGCCTCAAAGGGCTGAGAATTGTTAAAATTAATGCGACTACAGATGGAGATTAGCAAAAGTTTCTTTCAACGTGGCGAATTTCTTCCTCTGAAACTGGAGTCGATGGTCACAAAGACTTTTGTGAGTGGAGAGAGTCTCAATCTCTTGACTAAGTTGCTGGCCCTTTTTTGCATGTCGAATACCCGCCTTCAGTTCGTCGTCAATCTCGGTCTGCTTAGGTTGCTGTATAGATGCCTTGCGTTTTTTCTCTTGAGAGATATTCTCTTGAAGTGCTGCTATTTGTTTTTCCCATTTCTGGATATTATCATCACAAACAACAACTTCTTTGATGTAAGTTTCAGAAAGCTGCTGTAGCTTTGAAACTTTGTCAGTCGAAGTTGCAACAACGTTCCATTCAGCAGTTTGAGCTTTAGATTTGGAGGAGATTTGCTGGGTAAGATCTCTTCGACGATGAAGATCTGCAGTTGCCAAGTCAATAAGGGTCGTCAGCTCCATCACAAAACTGCCAACCTCAGCAGAAGTTTCCAAGACATTGACTTGCTTCAAAATTTTCTTAAGGTCAATATGGGCAAGGGCGTTTTCTTCCAAGACTTTGAACAAATCGACATCAAGGATTTTCGTCTTTATCTTGGTCAACATGTTGCCAGAGATGGTGCTTCAGAAGTGGCCCCAGAAGTAGCCGAACTGCTCTGTGAAGAATCTTGAAAATTGAAACGAGTACTAAGCATAGCCTTCAGATACTCTAAGGGTCTGTGCACTCTGAGATTTTCAAGCTCCTCGCGAGAGAAACTAGTCGAACCAGTTGATTTGCCACTTCCTGGGGTCTGGTCAAGAGCAGATGGAGTGTTTCGCTCTAAAGTTTGCTCAGCCTCCATTTGTTTCGACTGGTCTCCCATATCTCGGGCAATTTCGTCTTCATGATCATCTTCGACCCCAACTACCATGTCAGTATCATCACCCTGAGTTGCAGCACCTAATCCTGGATGAGGAGGAGATTCATCTTCAGAAGCTTCACCCACTGTAACGTCGAATTCTTCTACAGTTTGCATGTCATGATCACTTGCGGGGATATCTTCTTCTGGGGTTGTTTCCTCCAGAATTTTCTCAGGTGTTCTTTCGACAGCCACTTGTCCCTGAAAATAATTCTAAGATTTAGAAGAAAAAGATGCAAAGAAGGTGAACATATACAGGTGAAATAAAGACTCACCTCAGGAATCTCAGTGTTAAAGCTAGATCTCCCACTCTCCGTGTCCTTTGACTGAAGTTTAGTAGTGGGAGTACTTGCAGAATCCTTCCTGGTTGATTTAACTATGGATCTTTGGGAAGAGACCTTTGTAAGTTTCTTCTTCTTCTGAGGATGGGGGATTAGCTCTGGAGATTCGTCACCAGATTCTTCATTAGGAACATTATCCTCTTCTTTCTCCTCTTCACTCTTTCTCTTTTGGATTGTTGGGGGTTTTCGACTTACCTAGTCATGCAGATCAAAGCCAGTTAGTTTTAAAAGGGAAAAAATAAATGAGAAGAAAAAAGGGTTGTACCTTTGTCGAATGTTTCTTAGCAGCACTTGGTGATGCGTCAACAGAAGTTTTCTTGGCAGGAATCCTCACGGCTAAGGAAAGAAAGAAGATTCAGAAACGAATATAAGAAATACATGATAATACAGTTAGAATAACAAAAGAAAAAATCATGTTTTCTGTGAACACCTTCAAGAGTGGGATCTTCCACGCGAACGTGTTCTATTCCAATATGAAGGTGTCCTGGGTATTCGTCCAGATGATACTTAGTCGGAACCACACGCTCAGCAGGTTTTTGGTACTGTTGACGAAGAATTTTCATAAAGTCCCCACAAACGAACCAATCTGGAAATGGAGGGCTAAATGCCACGCCAAATTCAGCAGTTGGCAAAGGAGGAAATTTTTGTGGATGGCAATTGAAAGCCAGGTCATAGCGCGCCTCTGGTCGAAGATTTGAAGGCAATGACAATTTTTCAAACTTCTCCGTCAATTTACGTTTTAATTCTGCTGCTGCTTCGTGTATGGTTAGACTAAGATCATCAGGTCTATACACAATTTCGAAATATTTTTGAAATTTCTGTATTTCTCTAATGTGTCTTTGAATACCTTTTTTCGTTCGGTCCTGCACAAAAGCGAAGGAATTTGTTAAATGTGTAGCAAAGGCAGCTACGTCGAAAAATCTGTTGGAATAATAATCTTTCCACCATTCATCGAACTCAGGAGTACATAGGAATGATGGTCGAAAGATCACTGGTCGGATGTCGAGAGAGTCATCAGTCAGTTTCTTCGACAGTTCTTTGCCCTCACCTTCAGTATGAAGGGAGTTGTAAAAGATGATGGATCCTTTCTTGGGGAATATAGGTCGAGGTTTTATCTGGATCAGGCCAAACTGTCTAGAAACAAGGTTGGGTTGATAAACTATCAAAGCGATTTGAGTTTTAGTGGTGTTACGATAAGAAAAAAGGAGCCTAGGGGTTAAAAATGATTCCCAATCATTCAGAAATATATTTTCATCCTTCTGCATTTCAAAAGGCAGCTGTTGGGTAAACCATTTAGGTCCAATTTTTCTATCAGCAAAAGGTGCTATGGTCGAAGTAAACTGATACCTCTTGGCAAACATCATGACATAGCTTTTGAAAGCTTGTCGAAGGTGATCCCTTCATCAGTTGGCGTTATTTGCACCAACCTTGGCCATTCGACAGTCCTATTTTTCACTTCTTCTTCATCTACTTCTGGTGCTACAGGAAGATTATCTTCAAATGTGGCATTGAGCCATAATTGCAAGAGCCAGAAAGGTCCTGATAAGTTGATTTTACCTTGGGTTTTGGCGTTTTTCAAAAAATGTACGCTCTCACTCAGAGATTCATAAAGGTTCGCCAGAATCATTTTGCTCAAGCATAGTTTTGTGCCTGCATGAAGCTGATTAGCTATGGTGATGAATCTCTTAGCAACCTGGAGGGAACGAGAGCAAAACACATATTTGGATAGCCACAGAGTTAGAAAAGCTATGTGTTTGACATCTGAAACTTCACTGGTGCTCTTGTCGTGATAATAGGACGTAAATAAAGAGTATGGGGCGAGGCTAGTTTCGAAAGCGATGGTATCTTCGTTCAGGATAGTGGGGTCGAAATCTATACCGTTGGGGTGAAGGCCAACGATGGATGCTGTGTCGAAGAGAGTAGGCGTAACCATCCCACAGGGAAGGTGAAAGGTATTATAAGTACTGTCCCAGAAGTAAAGAGAAGCCAAAAGCATATTAGGGTAGATATTGGGTCCTTCTCTCGACAACTGAATAAGGTCGAAAATGCCTACTTCTTTCCAAAAATCCCCTTTAACTTTTTCAATTTTATCTAGCCAAGATAAGTAGTCTGAAGGGTCTTTCGACCATGGACAAGTCCTAAATATCCTATTGTGATTCAAATAGGCTAAGTTCAACTCTCCAGCATCCGTCGAACTCGATGGGTCATTTTGTTCTATAATTTTCTCTTTAGACTGAGGTTTCACTCCAGCGCCTATGGGTTTTGTATGGAAATAAGATGGAAAAAATTCTTTTAAGCGATCTGGTTTAATTTCTGGATTTGGAAGAGGACCTAACATAGCGTGACAGTTTCCAGAAATAAGAACAGGAACTAATACCTGAGATTTATAGATGCATTCTTTCTCTTTCTCATTTGGAGGTTCAGGAACATACTGTTGATTTCCAATAGTCATTGGTCCTTTCAAATCATGCACAAGAGCGAGAGCTGGATCCTATTTCTTCTTGGAACGTTTGCTGCTTGAAGGTTTTTGAGGAGCCATTGTTAGAAAGAACAAAGGATTTTTTCTCAGAAAATATGAAGGTTTAAGAAATGGGTATGAAGAAAGGAGATTCTGAAGCGTAAAAAGAGTTCAGAGGAAAAAGGTTTATGGGTATTTATAGGAGTAAGATGATGAAAAACGCTTTAAAATGTTAATGATGATAGTGGGACACGTGGCCGATTTTCATGGTGGTGTTGAAGAGGTGGAAGTTGAAAAGAAACCATGATGTTAGGAAATGATGGAAGTAGACTCTGAATGTGGGCTAGACGTGACATTTTGGAGAAAGTGTAATGATGAAATATGTATTGGAAATTGAGATTACAAAAACTTGGAATTAATGAGATTAAATGACATGGCATCAAAACACTGGTTGACAACAAATGAGTGTTTCTCCAAGACAGTCGAAACATCTTTGCTGGGGGGCAATTTGTATACATGCATTTTTGACGCCATGAGATTAGTATACAAAATGGTTCCTTCGACGAGTGACGCCATAAGAGTTGTTCGACACTTCGACAAAATGATGGTTCGACATTTCGACAGGATAGTTGCAGATGGAAAGACGTCTTTGACAAACATGGATGATGCTATAGTATTTCGACAATTCGACAGAGTCTGGAAAGGAACGTCATTTCGACGTAAAGTGTAAATTCAAATTCAAAAGAGTTGTGACGTTTGGCAGAAGACGCGTGGAAGCATCTGGCGAAAGGAAGAAAGCCAAGTGTCACAGTTTTAGGATTTGTTCGTTAGTAACAGTTGTTTTATTTGTATATAAATAGGATAGTTGTTATCTGAAAAAGGTGTGAAAAATTACTTGTACAAAATTCCTGCAAATACTCAAAGTACCCGTGTGAGAGAAAAGAGTTATATCTGGAACATGTATGTGCAAACAAACACCAATTCTTTCAAAGTTTATTTTAATAAAGTCTAGAGTTCTTTACCAATTTCTATTTACTTCTACTAGTCAATTATCTTTCTGCATTTCTTCTTTCGACACTTTATGTTTCGTCAGTTATTTTCTACCATTTATCTTATCTTGTCAAATTTACATCTATTTAAACGTTTTTTTATCAACACCTTTCGACATAAAAACTTGATAAGCCAAATGAAAGGTACACAAGCCGTTCTGGAGATTTTCGAAGTTATTTAGATTTACACATGTCCTAGGATTTGTGTGTTTGATCCTGCAAGTAACCCAATTCTACAAGTTTTGGAAAACCAGAGGTTGTTCACCAAAATTCACCGCGAACAAGGCGCCAATTGGATTGGCTAGGGCGCATGATGCAACCAATTCAATTGGCGCCCATGTGTATTTTTTCAAAGGAGATGCCAATTGGATTGACACCTCAGTGTATTTTGCAATTTTTTTTGTTATAAATAGAGGTGTTGTGTGACTCATTTTTTCACGTCTCATTTCATCATTTTGCAATCATGTTTGATGTTCGTCGCCGCTATGGAAAAGTGATTTATGCGAGAGACAAACCTCAGATGTTGATACTCTTCTGGAACATCACTACTTTCGATCAACTGAAGAGGGAGCGGATTCATTGGTTAGATGTGAAAATACCAGAAGGGGAAAAATTAGAAGTATTCAGAGACTCGATAACATCTTTGGTTGAGTGCGAATGAAAACTGATAAGGATGCTAGAGAAATGATGTTTGGACGAGATGACATCACTTTGATTGTTGTAATCAGTTAGTAATATTCTATTTTCAGTTTGCTTATGTTGTAGTGATGTTTGTTGTGAACCTCGTTGTAACAAAAACTTAATGATATATAAAAATTGAAGGTTACAAAAATCCAATGTTACAAAAAGATTATGACCCAGATGATGCTCCTCGATTATGATAGTTGTTCTTATTGTGTCCTGGTTGACAATAGATATTACATAGTCTTATCATTTTATCTGTCGTATCCATTTCTGTCCTGACACGTGTGCTGTTTGGCCGCCCTTTTTTCTTTTTACGCGTCTCGCCTTTGTGCCAAACTATGTCACCTTCATATGGAGGCCAGTATTCCTCCATTGGTAGCACCGAGAAGTTTTTATTATAGACATTCATGACGGTGATGACCTTGTACACATCAGATAGATGGTTATAAGCGTTCTGGCGAGTATGTGTGCATGCTGCAATGACATGGGAGCAAGGAATGCGGAAGGTCTGGAATTTTCCACAGTCGCACCAACTTCTGTTTAGTTTGACAGCATAGGCTAACTTTGGTCTCCCCTCGTTGTGGTCCATTGTTTCCTGCACGCTGAAATTTTGCCTATGACGGCCAAAGACTGTTACAACGTGTGTGCTAGCTTTGATGCTCTCCTCTTTCATGACTTTCATGCAACACTCACTGAATATTTGCTCAGACATTAACACCGCACTCCATCTTTCACCTCTGGTTGCGAACATAGAAGCCAACCTATAATAGGTTAATCTGACCAAGGCGGTTATTGGCAAATTTCTAATGCCTTTGAACACGTCGTTCATGCATTCCACAAGGTTTGTTGTCATGTGGCCTCATCGACAACCTCCGTCAAATGCCCTTGTCCATTGCTCTACTGGTATGTTATTAAACCATCTTCCTGCATCTTCATTAGGCAGTATAATTTCATCACGGTAATATTGAAATGATGGCTGAGTTAAAGCATACCCAACATTCACCACCTTCTTGTGAAGGTTCTTATCTTTTATTGCACGCATGAAGTTTTGTGCAATATGTCTAATGCAATAGACATGGGTAAAAGAAGGATCATGCCATCCGTTGTCATGGTTATTGTAGGTACTCTCAATGATATCAGAAATCAAACAGAGATTGGCTTGTGGAGCCACATGCGTTATGAGATGTCGAAGAAAGAAACCCCAACTACAAGCAGTTCCACCTTCAACCAGAGCAAAGGCAGTGAGAAAGACATTGTTGTTGCTGTCTTGTGCAACCTCCATAAGTAAAGTACCCTTGTATTTGTCGTATAACCATGTTCCATCAATTTGAATAATAGGTTTGCAGAATGCAAAACCTTTGATGCATGAGTCAAACACCCAAAAGAGACGGTGAAAGATTCTATTACCAGTAACACAGGTTCCGTCTGACGTCATTGCTGACAATGTCTCCATAATTGCAACATTTCCTAGGACATATGTTTCTAGTGCCCATAAGAACTGTGGCAATTCTTTGTATGAATCCTCCCAGTTGCCGAATACCTATTCAATAACCTTGTCCTTGCAATCCATGCTTTCTTGTAAGATGGAGTATAATTATATCTTGTTCTGATATGAGATATAATTATACTCACCTTCACTGATGGGTCTTTGTTAACAAGTGGCAAAATGTCTTGACATATCAATGCAATGCTTAATTTACGGTGATCTTGTTCGACGTTAGTTGTAATGCAACTGTGAGGTGGGTCTATTGAAGCTATCTCCCAAGAGTCGCTTTTATTTTTGTACGACACATCCAACCAAAACTTACAAAGGATGTTACGACATTCGATGACATACCTTCTTGAATTAGTGCGTTTCACTGTGAAATCAACAAAGTTGTTCATGTGGAATTTTTTGATAGCTCGCACACATTTTTGATAGCTTGCATGGATGCAGACCTCGTAACCAAGCATGAAGAGTTAGGTGTGTCATGCATGAGCCTAGGGAGGTGCCAATTTGAATGGCGACACCATGTAAAAAATGCACATGAGCGCCAATTCATTTGGCTACCACATGCAAACACATTTTTCTATGCTTCACACTTTTTCCTATAAATAGGAAGGTAACTCTAACATTTCTTCCACATCATCACTCACTACTTCCTCTACAACATCAAATCTTTCATTTGCAACAACCTCTTTCATCTGCACCAACCTTTTTCATCTCCGACAAGATGTCTATCCTCACAATGGGCGAATCGCACAGAGGAACAATTACAAACATAGAAACTTATGTAAGCGTTTAATCTTTTGTTATTTGTATAAACTACCTTTTAATAACATATCAACTTAGTAGAGTATTTTCTTGTTTCTTTTATAGGATGTTTCAAGGTTCCGTACTCGGGTCCAAGAATATGTCCACATGGACCCAATGATCCAACCGTATGTCGAACTCGCCGGTTTTGAACATATAAGCAAAATTATGTCTTGGTCGGTGGATAATAAATTCATTATTGCGTTATGTGAAATATGGCGTCCCGAGACACACACATTCTGGTTTCCAATCGGTGAGTGTACCGTGGCGTTATAAGATGTCTACATGCTATTGGGACTGCCTATTGAAGGTAAAGCTGTAAATGGTAAAACCAACTATGCGAATTCAATTTGCATGGACCTCTTGGATACTGATTTGTTAGATGATAACTCAAGAGGTCAATGTATACTCCTTTCACGCCTTAAGTTATATTATAACAGTTTACATTTAGATGAGCATTCTACCGAAGAGGCTCGAATAATAAAAATAGGTGTTACATTATGCTTTTAATTGGTTCTTTTTTATTTCCCGAAGGTAGTGGTTATAGTATGCATGTTATGTATTTACCTTTACTAAGACATGTAGATAAAATAGGAAGTTACAGTTGGGGATCCGCTTGTTTGGCCTATCTTTATAGCTCTTTGGGTAAAAATTCGCACAAAGACACATCTACCTTTTCTGGATGTGCTGTTTTGCTCAAAGCATGGGATTGGTCAAGACTACCGTCCCTAGCGCCCGTCAATAACAACCCTTTCACATTCCCTATGCACAAAAGTAAGTTGTTTAAAATGCTATATATTTACTTACTTTAATGATTATTATCTCTAACTAATATTTTTACCTTTATGGTGCAGATGGTCGACACGTGGTATGAGTTATAACAGATGTCCTAGACACCGTATTACCCAGTATCACAATCTCTTGGATCACCTTCGACCGACAGATGTATGGATAATAACGTCATTATTTCATTATAATTTGTTAACTTCTTCTACCAAGTTTATAATCTAAGTTACTTTCACATTTCAGTTCATTTAGCGTCCATACCTAAATTTGGATCACGACCATGAAGTCAACGAAGAAGACGCAACCGTATGGACTGCATGCACACCGATCATAAGATTTACAACTGTGGAGATGCACAACAGTGACCGTGTGAAGTTGCAGTTCAGTATTGCTTCAACACATCTCGGATCCCCCAACAAACCTAGGAGAATGGCACATGCACAAAGTTAACGACCAATGGAACTTCAATCCATGGTAAAGCTTTGCTAGATCTAAGTGTCGAAAATGGAAGCACCGCCATGACCATGTCTTAACTGACGCAGTGATGCCAAATGAAGAAAAACCAAGTCGTACTTATATGGCTTGGTACAAATCAGTTGGTTTTGAGTTCATCGCCGAGGATATGTATCTATACGACCCACGCCAATAAACTTACACACCAGACGACTCAATATCTAACCCCCAACAACATTGTCAGATCGCCTACAGACAACCCCTTATCCGTCAAACTTTCCGTTCCACAAACACACAAACATACAACCCTAACATGCCATACACCCAACCACAATACCAAGAGCATACCCTGTACCACCACCAACAAATAGACCATCAACCATAGACCCAACATTGCTTCACACCCAACACATCACCCTACCAAATCCGCCTTAGCCAGAACACTCAACAATCATTCAACACCAACCGTCCCTCCTCCTACCATAGCCAAGAAGCTCAAACCTCACAAAACCAAAACCTTTAACAACCCTATCTCTACCAAACACCCCAACAATCTTTCCAACCTTTTCTCGATGCATCATTCACACCCATGTCTCCACTACGCCAAAAATGACCTTAGACAGCGCTTTAAAGCGCTGTCTAAACCTCCGCTGCTAAAGGTTTAGACAACGCTTTTTTAAATCTTAAAAGCGCTGTCTAAGCCCCCCCCCTTTAGACAGCGCTTTGGCCAAAAGCGCTTTATAAGACCCTCTTATTTTAAATTTTTAGGTAAACCTTAGACAACGCTTTGGCCAAAAGCGCTGTCTAAGCCCCACCCCCTTAGACAGCGCTTTGGCCAAAAGCGCTGTCTAAGCCCCACCCCCTTAGACAGCGCTTTGGCCAAAAGCGCTTTCTAAGACCCTCCTATTTTAATTTTTTTAGGTATACCTTAGACAGCGCTTTTCAAAAAGCGCTGTCTAAGCCCCCCCCTTAGACAGCGCTTTTGCCTAAAGCGCTTTCTAATCCCCCCCTTAGACAGCGCTTTTTACAAAAGCGCTGTCTAAGGTATACGAAAATTTTTGAAACTTTTGTTTTAAACCACATTTTTTCCAGGTTTATAAACCAGAATTTCTACCTGTTTTCAACCAGATTTTGACAGACAATTATCACATTTTATATATGCCATTTTGGCCTTTTTTCTACCAATTTTTGGCTAACAAATATATATATATATACCAATTCAAACCAATTTTGCCTTAAATGTATCAAAATATATACAAATTTATGTACACATTTACAAGTCATTACATATACTAAAAATGTACACATTAATTACACAAATTTATGAAAAAACATTGAGCTCTATCATGAATTGACACCACTCCTCTTTGATTTCGTCCACTTGATCCTTTGTATAAAATGCACACTTGAATTCCTCAAAGTACTACATAATAATATAACATATTTTGAATTAATTCCAACTATTTAATTATATGAGATATGTGTAAATATAAAAATAACTCATAAGTTAGAAATACATACATCGGTGGGAATCATTAATCGGCCCAAAGCAAGAGTATCTCGCATAAACCTCAACATGAAATACCCGCAATCTATTTGATTACGTTGTTGAGGACACTACATATGAAAAAAAAATATGGATTATAAATCCTAAGTTTTATCAAGTGTCATCACTAATATAATAAAAAATGTGGTAATTAAAAATATACCGCCACTTTAATCCATGTAATGGAGTTGGCGCCCCTCCTTGAGGTTTGGATATCTCGTTGGGCCCGAAAAGCTTGTAGGACGCTAATAAAATAAAAATGAAGCAATTAGAACAATTCACATAAACTAAGAAATTTTTTGAACATTCTCACTTACGTGTCAATTAGGTCCTTCATATCCGGGTATGTTGTCCAATCATTTCCTAACGAGTCAAGATAATACACAATTTCTCGGATAGGATTGATTGCGAGAAACAACCAATGTCCACTGTAATGATTAGGCAAATGTTAGATGGTAACTTGGAAAATAATTATAATAGATGCCATTAGAATGAAATGCTAACCCGGTATTAAACGGTATAAAAAACAACTTCTCCGCATCTTTATTGTCATTGAGGATCCGAAGAACGTACTCCGTCACGGTATCCGGTCTACTTAAGATTAAACCTAAGTTGACGGTCGCGGGTGCTAAGAATCCGAATGACTCGTCCAAATCATTGGGGCGCATCAATTTGTCATACAAAAACCTAATATAAAAACATCATTAACACCTCTTTTGAAACATAAAGTAAACTGGATTAACATAAAGTAAACATCATTAACATAAGTTGTTTAATTAATAAAACAAAGTAGACCGGATTTACCTAATATATGTATTGACAACGGTGACGCCGATTTCTTCATGACTAAAAACTTGCATGAAGTCTTCATTACCAATCATTTGGTCGTGAGCAAAGCCGAAAATCCCTACCTCCATATGTACAGTCCGAACACCTCCGGTCGGTATATCGGTCATCTCTAGAAATGTCCTGAGGCACGACCTATACTTGGTGGTAGGTTTTTTCCTAGCTACGGTCTTCTTAGCACCAGAACTTTTTACCCGTGCGGAGGCGTTGCTAACCTCCTTTTTTTGTTGTGCGGAGGCATTGCTAACCTCATTTTCTTGAAGCTACATGTCATATAAATAGTTAGATCAAATTAAGAATGTAACAACTTCCATGAATATATGTCATATAATTGTATATTACCTCTTTTCTTGAAACCGTGGACTCGGTATGCCGTGGAATCGCATTATCTTTTGATTTGGATTTTGTGGGAGTCTATTTAACATAACCAAGGAAAATATGTAAGTAAAATTTTAAGCATAAATTTTAAACTTTGAATATACACATTAAAGTTAACATAAGTTTTAAGCATACCTCATATCCTACGCATATGAGGTTTGTCGGCCATGCAACAAACGAACCTACTGCTTCGTGCACCGTTGTTGCATCCGAATCATCGCTAGGATATGGTAATGCTGCATTCGGCTCAACTGCAATATCAACTAATACCTTCAAACATCCAGCAGGGAGCTCTCTAGTGTGGAGTAATACTCCGCTAACGTTATGCACTTTTCCCTTGCCAACCATCCGATAGTATGGTGACGACAAATACAGCTGACAATGGGAAATGCCCTAAAACCAATAATAACAAGAAATCGTTAATGTGTATATATGTCAAATACATAATTTAAGCAAATAGTTCAATTTAAGACAATTATATGTAATTACCTCTGGAATGTTCGGCTGAAAGGTACAGTTGATACTGTTTTTGTCCGAAGCATCTCTGTATACTGTTGAGGCGCTAGCCTCTCTTTCTCTCCTCAATGCATCAAGCTCAGCTTGCATGGCTTCCAATCTTGCATGAAGCTCCCGATTACTAGGAGCCTTTCCTTTTTTAATACTCAGGGAGGTCGGAGTGACTCCAAATCCCTTACCCCTCACCCGACCAGAATACTCAGGGACATCTAATGCCCGACTAAGTATGCCCTTAGTATCATCGGGAGATAAAGACTGAGATAGCTCCTCCTGAAAAATCAGATGAATACCGTATACTTGTCAAATATTTGTGTATAAAAATGTTATTCAATTAATGAAAAAATGTTATACTTACACATTTCTGGTATACGTGTAAAACTTCTTCTTGAGGAACTCCAGATTTGCCCACACGGGCTTCCTTCCACAAAACATGTGCAGGAAGAGATGTTTCTGAACTTTCCTCCTTCTGCAGCTACACATTAAGTCATACAATTTGATCAGATAAAACTAATATATGATGAACAAATTTGTTATCGCAATTTATAAATACTTACCATGGATTGTTCTAAGCGTCCATATCCGACACGTCCTTTTCGGTACGGATATGCGGGACTTGATGCTCTTTCCTGATTTGTAGCACTTATTCTTTGAAAAACCGGGTCTTGTCTTTTGGATTTGAAAGCTTCCCATTCTTCAGCCGATATCAAACTTTCATATTTTTTAGGAAGCTCCGCATCCACAAAATTACCATCCGCATCCTTAAGGAACTTGGATGATAAAAATGTCCGAAACCCTCTTAGAAGCTTTCCGGCCAATTTCATACAAAAACCTCTTCTTTCTTCTTCGATGTTAAAACATCGCTAAGAAAAACATATAGATTGATAGTTAGTATCGGTAATTGAAAAAACATAATTGGTACCGTATAATTAAGGGCCAAATGATTGTACCTTTATCTCACTCCAAATTTTTTCTTTGGACTCATTCAGCTCTTTGTTTCTCCAATCATCACATGTAATGGGAATTTCATTCCTTACTAGTGCACCGATAAAACTAGTTAAGGTATGCCCATTAGGTTCTATAAGCTGTCCCTGGTTGTTCCAACAGACATCTAGTATGATGCCTCGAGATCTTCCTTGGACCACCCTTCTCATTACTGTGATGCCTCTTCGAATTTCTTCTTCCGCGGATACTTTTTTACTAACTTCCTCATGTTGGTCATCAGCCATGTCTAACCTGTAATAAACCAAGGAAACCATCAAATATCAAATATAACTTATAATCAAAGCAATTGAAAACAAAAAAATAAAGAAATCATGCATTATCAGATATAACTTATAATCAAAGCAATTGAAAACAAAAATATAATGAAATCATGCATTATCACATATAACTTATAATCAAAACAATTGAAAAAAATAAAAATAAAGAAACCATGGATAATTTACCTAAGTCACTAACATCTCTTTCTTTTCTTTGTTGGAATATTAATCACTTGTTTCTTAGCAATGCGTACGGATGAATTGATCCAAATTCCCTCATTATGATCGTTTCTTATATATGACTCATCCGGTATAAGATCCTCAACTTCATCATTTCTATTCAACTCATTCCGTCTAACGCATGACTCATTCTCAACATCAATATCACATTGATCGACACCGCTATCATCAGTCACTTTGTTAGAGAAAAGCACTATAGACCATTTTGTACTCTTCGGGTCATTCACATAGAACACTTGTTTAGCTTGAGATGCTAGAATAAAAGGTTCATCTTTGTACCCCACCCTAGTAAGATCAACTTGCAAAAATCCAGACTTATCCATTCGTATGCCACTACTATTCACCCACTTGCAACCAAAGATGGGAATCTGAAAATTCTCGTAATCAAATACCCAAATGTGCTCAATAACTCCAAAATATGACAAATTTGCATATTTGGGGTTTAAGTCCTTCATACTTGATATATGCATTGCTTCAGCTAGCACGGTGACACCACTATTTTGCATAGTACTCTTATCATCTTGTTCTTTGGTATAAAATGTGTATCCATTAATTGAATATGCGCTATGAGAAAACACATGCAAACTTGGACCATATGCCAAACATCTCAACATTTCTGTTACCGAAGAAGGATCTGAAGAGCGCTTCAAATAAATATGATCCTTCAACCATTGTATGAAACTTTGATTGTGCTCTATAACTATCCAATTTTCATTTCTGTTCGGATTTAACCTTCGGAGTACATCCTTGTGCATTTCAACATATGGCTCAACCTCATTATTATTGTGTAGAACATACAAATGAACTTGATCCCGTTCATCCCTTGATATTGTCACAATTTTATTCCCAATTAATTTTTTACCTTCCATTTTGTCGAAAATATGAGCTCTGGGGAGTCCAATCGATTGAACGTTAGACAAATATTCAGTACAAAACTCAACAGCTTCTTCAACAATGTATCGTTCAACAATACAACCCTCTGGTCGACTTCGGGATTTCACGTACCCTTTTAATATTTTCATATACCGTTCAGCAGGGTACATCCATCTCATATAAGCTGGTCCACACAACTGTGTCTCTTTCACAAGATGAACAACTAAATGAACCATTATGTCAAAAAAAGACGGAGGAAAATACATTTCAAGCTCACACAAGGTAATTACAATCTCTTTTTGTAGTGTTGGTAAGATCTCGGGATCGATCACCTTACTACAAATTGACCTAAAGAAAAAACACAATTTAGTTATGGCACTTCTTACTTTTTCTGGCAAAATAGAACGTATACCTATCGGTAGAAAATGTTCCATTATAACATGGCAATCATGTGTCTTCAAATTCTTCAACTTGAGGTCTTTCATAGAAACAAGTCTTCTGATATCAGATGAGTATCCTTCTGGAACCTTAACTTCACTCAGAGACTTACACAATTTTTTTTTCTCCTTTCTAGATAAAGTAAAAGCAGCAGGTGGTAGATATGTTCGTCTTCCTTTCTTCACGGGTGCTAATTCAGTTCTCATTCCCATTTTTAACATGTCCTCCCTTGCTTTAAGGCCATCCTTAGACTTGCCTTTTATATTGAGTAATGTACCGATAACACTTTCAAATACGTTTTTTTCAATATGCATAACATCGAGAAAATGTCTCACGTACAAAGACTTCCAATATGGCAATTCAAAAAATATCGACCTTTTCTTCCACCCACCTTTCACAATCTTATGTGCAAAAGGCTTGCCAAACTCAGTACGCACATCTTTCACCTTTTCAAAAACTTGTTCACCTGACAATGCGGGTGGAGCTCTACGATGTTCGGTGTCTCCATTGAATGCTTTTCTCCACCCACGGTAGTGATGTTTAGAATGTAAGAATCTACGATGACCGAGAAACACATTCTTCTGGCAAAGTTCCAATCGAATCGTATCGGTTCCGTCTTCACAAACAGGACACGCACGTTGACCTTTAATGCTATACCCAGATAGATTCCCGTATGCTGGAAAATCATTAATTGTGCCAAACAACATCGCCCTCAAATTGAAACTTTCTTTCCTATATCCATCATAAACCTCCACACCGTTCTCCCACAAAATCTTTAAATCTTCGATCAGAGGTGTCAAGTATACGTCTATGTCATTCCCTGGTTGTTTAGGCCCAGAGATTAACATAGATAACATCATGTACTTACGCTTCATACATAGCCACGGAGGTAGGTTATAAATCATAAGAATCACAGGCCATGTGGTATGTGAGATACTTTGAAGACCATGTGGGTTCATTCCATCAGTAGATAATGCCAATCGAAGGTTTCTTGCTTCTGATCCAAACTCAGGATAATCATTATCAATCTTCGACCACTGTGGTGAATCAGCCGGATGCCGATACATTCCATCAATAATTCTTTCATCTGCATGCCAAGTAAGATGTCTTGCATCGGTTTCACTACGAAACATGCGCCTAAATCTCGGAATTATCGGAAAATACCATAAGACTTTTGCGGGAGATAATCTTTTCTTATATCGAGACAAACCGCATTTAGGGCACTCAGTTAACATTGCATATTCGTTACGAAACAAAATGCAATCGTTAGGACAAGCATGTATCTTATCATAGCTCATGCCAATAGAGCACAACATTTTTTTTGCCTCATAGGTTCGATTAGGAAGAACATTATCATCCGGTAGCATTTCTCTCATAAGGGCCAACAACTCTGTGAAACTTTTATCCGACCATCCATTGCCCGCCTTTAAGTTGTACAACTTTAATACCGCAGAAAGTCTTGAGAATTTAGTGCAACCTTTGTACAACGGTTTCTCTGCATCGCTTACCATCCTCTCAAACATTTCAGGACAATCATGAAGATCTTCTTCCAGTGCTTCTACAATCTCTTCAACTCGATCACAATCGTATGTTTCCGTGTCTTTGTCGTATGAAGCATAGGTCGTATTACTTTTTCCACTCGATTCAACATTCTCGTTAATTTTCTCACCATGAAATATCCAACACTGATAACTTTGATCAATTCCATGCCTCAGCAAATGCGATTTCAATCCATGTGCGTCAACCTTACCAATATAACAACAACGCAAGCAAGGACAATGCATTCGTCTGGGGTTTTCAGCGTGTTGAACAGCATACTTAACGAATTCCGCAACCCCACTCTCGTACTCTTTGGTCATTCGATCGGCACAGATCCATGTTTTATCCATGGTTTTCCTACTTATTAAAGTAAACAATTAATCCAGACGAAAATACATAACTAAGGTAGTATCTTTGAATATCCTAACAATTATAAAGTTCAATTCATTTTAAACTTCAAAAACCTATACATAACCAATGTTAATATAAACTTCAATAACGTATCCGATACGCCAATATACCAACTTTAATTACCTCATCACTTTCATTTTTTATATTACAAGAATCAAACTTTTTCTATTACAATATACCTATAAGTATACCTATAACTATATTAGAGTTCGTTCAATCATTTTATGGGAGAAATCTTGTTCCTTTAGAATGAAAGTGAGATGAACAACACTTTCACAGTTAAAAAGAAAAAAAACTACCTATTCAATCTTCAAGTATAATCACTAAGGAAACATGAAGTTTGAACAATATTGAACATCTAAATCCAAGCCTAGTCATGACAGCCCCAACATGCAATGCATTTCAAAATTCATCATGCATACCAAGCAAGTATAAAGAAAATCAAATTGCATACACATATATATACACAATTCAATATACATACATACACAAACTAACAACTCCCAAATCACCAACTATCATTAAACATTGCATTTGTAACACCAACAACTAACCGATTAGCATAGCATTTTCAACAAACAGTTAACCATAATTATCATAATTATAAATTTCAATGAAGAAACATGTACACCAAAGCATTAGTACATAGCATTACATGGCAAACTTCGTGCACATTAACATAACATACTTTTACTTCTATGACAGTTGCAGACCAAATTTACATAACAAGACCAAGCAATACATATTTTTCAACCAGCATACATCAATTCACGTGCAATCCATTAACACCATTTCAAACAGGGCAGCCATATGCTAACACCAACCCATACACATACGTTCAGCCATGGATCTAATTGCACACATACAAGGCTATAATAAACAACAACGGGTCCATTCAAGCAGAGCAATTAACATAGGCAAAACATACAAGTGCAACAAGTATAAAAGAAAGAAACTATTGCAGTAACAATCCAAGTTATTTGAACTCATGGCATTACAATCAAACAAGCACATTTTTAACACCAACATTTCAGTTCAAGCCAAAGTCAAACAAGCAGGCGTTGTGGCATTGCATAACTAGTAAGCTAGCTAACTAACACAATAGCTCAGTTAGCATCATTGACAAATCCAAGAACACTCCAACATTCTAACTTCATTCTATGACAGAAATCCCACTGAGTTCATTAATTTTTCTTATTGTAATTGACAATGGAAATCGATTGTGATAACATCATAAGCATAACTAAACTAACTCTATTCTAAGCCAAGCTAATTATTTAACCATATTGACTAACATCTAACAAGTTAGCATTATGTTAGCATACTAACAAGTTAGCATACTAACTCAATCACTAAAATGCAATAACAATTCAAACAATCCTAACTCAAGCAATCTATAATTATCACACTAACTGTTACAACAGTCCTAAAACTTCAATTAACATTCACCAAAATCCATTTAACATCCTAACTAGTATTCACCTGTCACCAAACTTTGTAGCTTGTTCTTTTCAGACTAGCATGAGTTACTAAATTGATACACTAACTACTACTTTAACTCCTATTAGCATTTCAATAACTGATTTCAAAATACACTAATAAACCTTGTCCATTCAATATTAACTAACTTACTAACTTTATTTGCCAATTCAAACATGACTAACCAACTTTCCTAAATAACTAACTGAATCACATTTCAAATTTCATAACAGTCCTACTAACAAAACTGTTCTAATTAATCTCTAACAGTCCCTGACACATAATTAACAGTTTCATAGCTAACTATCGAATCAACTCAACTAACAATCATATTATCATTAACAGTTTCGAGCAATTTAGGAACATTAAGCGCTTTGTCAAAAAAAATTGTATGTTTCGATTTCAGGAAATTGGTTGATTCTTCCAATGTAGCAATGGTGGTTACCAGAGAATTCACAACAACTTCAAAAGATGGAAGAAGAGGAAGAGCATTAGAGCAGAACGTACCGTATTCAAGTGATCTCCTTGCGCTGCAACCTTCGATTGTTTGGGTGACGGCGGAGGTTCGGAGGTGAGAGGCGAGTGCGGCGGTCGATTGTTTGGGTGACGGCGGAGGGACCCTCGAAGGCGGAAAATAGGGTTTTCGGAAGTTGAAGGAAAATAGGGTGATATGGGGATGTCGTGTTTTGGAGTGTCTGCGTGATGTTGTGTGAGTTGAGAAGAAGGTTATGGCTGATGGAGATTGAGGGGAAGAGGAAATGGCGGAAGTTTGTGAGGTGAGTGAAGAAGAGGGAAAACAAAAGAACAGAGAACGAAAGCGCTTTTGTGGTCTGAAATTTTATTTTAATTAGACCTTAGACAACGCTTTTGTGGAAAGCGCTTTCTAAGGTATGCCTTAGACATCGCTTTCCAAAAGCGCTTTCTAAACCCCCCCTTAGACAGCGCTTTTGGTTTTAATTTTTTTTTTTAATTTAAAGACTTTAGACAGCGCTTTATCAAAAGCGCTGACTAAGGTCTATATTTAAAAGCGCTTTCTAAAAGCGCTGTCTAAGGGGGGGTCTTAGACAGCGCTTTTAGAAAGTGCTGTCTAAGACCCCCCCTTAGACAGCGCTTTCATTATTTTTTGGGAACATTTTCCGTGTTTTATTTTAATTTTAACCTTAGACAGCGCTTTCTTTTAAAAGCGCTGTCTAAGATGCGCTGTTAAAAGTCATTTTTGGCGTAGTGCTCCCTTCAACCGTCCCGGTCGCCCACCAACAAGTCAAACAAAACCTAACTACTTTGGAATGGGTCATGAACTCAACTATGGCGGTACACCTTCGATGCATACTCAAGACTATGCTAATTTATCTGACTATCTCAACATACCATTTCCTGCAGTTGGTAGTGATGTTCCTGGCCCCTCAGATGCTCAAACACTAGTGGCGAATCATCAATGCGGGTTAGGGCCACGGGTTCGGGTAGCTAGGGGATGTGGTACCGGAGGTCGGTTAGGTGATCCCGGTCATCAACATTAGTCTTTTTTGTGTAAACGGGAATTTATATTAATATGAATTGGTCCTATTTCGAAATTATGTATCACATAAACTGTTTAACAGTTTTTTTTTTTGCAAAATACACTGAGGTGCCAATCCAATTGGCGTCTCATTTGAAAAAATACACATGGGCACCAATTGAATTGGCTGCACCATGTGCCCTAGCCAATCCAATTGGCGTCTTCACTCTATTTTTAAGAGGAGGCGCCAATTGGATTGGCGTCTCCTCCTAAAAGTGGGGTAGTTTGGGAATATTTTTGAAAACAGAGTTATTTTGGGATTTTTTTAAAAATGGGTTATTTGTGTAAATTATTAGATTTTTTTAGGATTTTTTTTTAAAATGATTTTCTTTATGATAATCAAATGAAATTATTTTAAAAAGTCTCTAAAAATTAATCTTTAAGTTATTGAATATTAAAATTATTTTTTTTATATAACTCATTACAAACGAGTCCAAAAACATAAGCAATTATAATACAATTATGTGGTTCAACCCGTTTGTAATGCATCGACAGTGTAAAGATATTTTATACTGTCAGTTAATTATAACCATCGATTTGTTAGAGCAATTTGATTTTTATTATAATTACATGTAAAGTAATACAACCAGATGATTGCGATGTATTGATAGTGTAAAAGATTTTATATTGACAGTGTATAACAATTAATCTCATCTATTTATGGGAGAGCAACAACATATTTACTAAATTTAGAAGTGATTTTCTTTTACAACGGAAACTTTTGAGAAATTTTTGAAAATGACAAATATCTTAAAATTCTTACAATTTACATTGTGTTTTGCAATCTTCGAATTTTAGAATCTGAAATGACCTTTTAACCAACATAATCCTCCATTTTTCTCTCATTTCAGTAACTAAGTTTTTCACACCTCTAAAGAATCATTTTTCACATTTCATTTTATTCTCTTTAGAATTCACACATTTAAAAAAGAAAATTCACTACTTCGAATTAGAACAATTAATCTTATAAGAACCTTCAAACCCTATAAAATTATATGCCTCTCCCTAATCCTAGTGACTTTCTATAGGTCTCCCCCTAAATATGAGAATACACTAACTTTCTTATATCATTAAACTAGAATCAACCTCATTAATAAGTCTATTGATGGTTGAATTTACAACTCAACTAAGACAAATCAACTATGTCAAGTTACTGAAACACAATGATGTACAACAAAGATTCAACATTAAATAAGTTATGACATTAGCGTGAAATACAAGAAACATAATCAACATAAGACTCTAAACTTTCTCTTCTCCTTCGTGATCTTTAAGTCATGACAAAGTCTTTATTTATAGAAATCCATTATGGACTTTTCTCTTTTGTATAATGATATGATTTCATCCAGAAATAATTGAGATTTGTTGCTCCAAATCAGCTATACAAAATAAGATTTGATTTGAATTCAAATTTAAATCACATTGATTTAAATTCAAATTTAAATCACATTGATTTAAATTTAATCTAATTAATTAATCAAATAAATCAGATTGCTAAAAGATAACAACAATATTTGTTGCACACATTAGCAAAATGCATTTCATGTAACTGAAAAACACGCGCACATAGCAAGAACCTTGTTCTGGAGACAAGGGAAAAATGATGCGCACTTGCTGGAACATCGGTTTCCACATTTGTCCTTCTGCTCCAAAACATCTTGAAATCTCCATTGTTGTTTTGCATAATGCAGCTAATCCAAAAGAAACAACACTCATCTAAATTCGTTCAACACCAATGCTTGACTTCCTTGAACCACCAAGACCTAACTTCTCGAAATAGTGTATCCAAAGAAACATTTTAGTATAAAATTAAAAACAAACCCGTGCCTACGCACGGGGACGGCTTGATGAAATGATATGTTTGTGCATGCGCTTTAGTTTCTTAAATTGTAAGAAATAAAAAAAATCGAATCAAAACAAACTTTAAAAAGACAAAACATAACAATATCCCATACTTATAGGTAGGATTAAAGTATGAGCATTGTATTACAATCCAAAACAACAAAATAGTGAAATAATTTAAACCCCATCAAAATTCCAAAAGATTACAATATTTAAAAGATACTTACAAAAGTTTTAATAAAGATTGAAACAACTAATCCTTAAACCCAAAAATAAAACTTAGAATAACAATAATCACCTCCTCCTCAAACTAACATATAAGTATTTAAAAATCAACAATTCCTGAATGCCAAAACATCCCTGTTACGAAGCTTCTTTGATTTGACGTATTCATACTAACCTCACCCAATCAACTTTTCTACATGGTTCCTTTTTGATATATGAACGAAGCAGTCACAATTTTTTTAGATTCAAGATCAATCAATTTGATCTCCTTCAAATTAGGCCGAATACAATATTTGTTAATGTTTTTGGAGAAGTGTTGGAAAACATTTCAAGATAGTATTGAGTTATTAGTAACGTGATTGAAAAAAATACGATTAATCATGTAGGATAAGGATTGAAATAGTATTACCAAGACATTTTTTGATTTTTTTATAGATTAGTTATCCTGCTCTCCCAAGCATATTGAGTGTTGCATAATTCAGACCAGAAACAACTGCATTATTTTTTTGTAACAAGATTGTTCTTCAAGTATTCACCATTTTCCTTATGAACACCTTCATTCTTCTTCAATTCTTCACCATTATCAATTTCAATAACACTTTCAGTAACTGTACCCCTGACGGATTGTGTGTTGCCAGTAGTGTTATTAAAAGCTCTATCTTGATGGCCAGGATCATGAACAACCTTCATATTATTTTGCTTGTTATTATGATAAATATGTTTGTGAAGAATTTTATTTTTCTATAACTATCGCAAAACTTGTCAACATTTGATATGGTTTGCAACACAGAGTCCCATTCTTCATTAGATGAACTTTAAACATTAACATAACAATGTCACATATCAATAAGTTAAAACATCTTTGTTATTATAAACTATCTATAAAATAAAAAAATTCATTTTCTGAATGACATTTTTTCGAAACCCAAAATAATAATAATAATATAAATTGTAAAAATGTTGTTCCTTTATTACGGTTTTGACTCAAGCTTTCATAGTTGAATAGGAACAATAATTTTTATAATCACTAAACCAACGAAAAACCTTGAAATCACATCTCTATTTGTGGTAACAGTGATATAGATAACTTCATTAGCAGTAGTAAACAACATTAAAAAACGATGAATATAAGAGTTATAAACGGTTAAAAATATAAGGCTTACTGTACCCGATGCTTGATGAGGATGAAATATCAATGATCACGCGGTTCGCCATTGTTGGATCTTTGTTTCTTTCCACAAGAAAGATGCAATATTGAAAACCCTAAGTCAATTTGGAACTTTTAAGCTTTACTTTATTTTAGTGGGTCAAGTAAACAATGCGTATAGATGATATGTATTTTTGAAAAAAAAAAACGTAAATACATAAATGAAAAAATATCATAGTTTAGGTAATCTATTTATCTATTTATATATATTAAATCCAATGCATCAAACTATCTTGCGACACTTCATCTTCATGTATGCCACATCATTTATTTTCCTATGTGACATCTCTCAAAATTCATCTTCAATTTTTAAAAGATCAAAACATATTGTTTCTCTCTATAAAAGCTCATGGGTTCAAATCCAAACAAATGCAAAAATACAATTACCTAATATTTGATTATTAACTTTATTTATTTCAAAAAATATCATACTAATTTACTCACAATAAATTTATTATTACTCCAACTAAATATATTTTAAAAAAAAATAAAAGAGATGGTCAGATCCACACACTTTAAAATATTTTTTTGTTTTCTTAAAATCATATCAACAAAAGAACCACTTGAAAAATCCTTTTAATGTTAAAGTCTATACTCCACAAAAAATTATATCAATTGGTAAAATAAAATCTTGTATGCCACTCTCAAGTTACAAACATACATTTTTTTATTCGTAATTAATTCATATTATTGTCTCACTTATTTATAATAAAATATTATAATATAAATTTGTTGTTCATATTTACAAAATTAAAATTCTTAATACATATAAAACTCAATACAAAATAAATAAAAATTAATTAACAACCGCGCATCGCGCGGGTCTCAATCTAGTTTTAATAATATTTGGAACCCGAAGTGTAACAGAAAAAAAAAAACGTTTTGGTAATAGTAACAGACTATTATTTAGGTCTTACTTGAAATGCGTTTTCGTAATAGTAACAGTCTATTATATAATTATATTTGACACACGGGCTCAAACATTTTTTTGTCATTTTTAAATAGGTGGGCAAATGTGTACTTTGGTTTATTTTTTATGGCCCATTTAAACCAGTCTTGTAAAAACATATAGGTCTTACTTGTGGTTCTGAGTTAGGGTTTTCAAACATTGCATTGTACTTGAAACTTAGCATGGAAGGTCAACACTCACCCTATTACGGTTGAATTTCTTCTTCAAGTAGCAAGTACAAAATCAGTTACAATTCTATTTTGTTCAAACTATTTTCTTCAACAATATACGTTGTTGTCTTGTTTTTAATTTAATTTTCGTTGTTATCTTTACTTACTGATATATTTGTAGTAAAGAAATAAGTTTTGTATACGAATGATCTATGTAGTTAGAAAGACCGACTTTAATAGAGTACATGCAAAAACATATTCATAGTAGGTGTAGATACGGTGTATCCCTTTTTGTGTTATGTGTTGTTTAAAGAAGACATATGTGGGTCTAAAAATTTAATATACTGTATATACATGTTTTTATAGTTCATCGGATGATGAATGCAATGATGTTCATGATACGCTTGACGTTGTAGAGAAAAAAGGAACAACAAATGCAAATCAGGGAATAGCTGATTGAGAAACATCTGTGGTGAAAGAAACTGAGAAGTCAGGGAAGAAAAAAGCTAACATTAGTGGTGTTGTTAACATAATCGATGAGCATGAGATGTACACAAATCTTTTTCATTGGAAGAGTAGAATAAAGAAACCAAAAACCAAAGGAAAAAATGTCTTGGTACTACATTTTTTGCCAAGTCTTACTTCTTGTCTTTATTTAGATTTGGCTTTCTCTTAGTTAAAAACATAATGCATGGTTTGTATTTATATGTTGCAGCAATTCCCAGGAGAAAGTTTTAAGAGTGCTCTTAGGCCGAAGCAGAAAGAGATACAAATGTATGATGTTCAAGGGCGTAAATTTTACAATTGAAAAATTCTTACGGCTAAAAGGAACATACCTGATATTGATAACCATGAAAAGTACATTGGACACGATTGGTATGAATATGCAAAGAAACAATTTTTTTTTGCTGTGGGGATGTGTTATCTTTCAGGATGCTCAATATGCTGATGTCATGTATGTTCATCTTAGCAGGAAATGATATCTGAGAATGGAAGTTAATGTTTTGAAGATGGTGTTGGATGTGGATTAGTTAATGTTATTTTGGATGATTTGTTTAATGTAATGTTTGGATAATTTAGTTGTTTTAATGTAAGTACTATTATTTTGGGGATAATTATGTTGTTGAAAGAAGTTATGTATAAGTATAAGATTGTTGAATTTATCTATCACTTTTTTGGTAGTTTGTTATAATTTTAAATATATGGTAGATTGAAATATATATTGCATCACTGGATATCTTGAAATCCAAAAGTGGATGACATATTTACAAAGGAAGGAAAAATCATGTTAAAGATGAATAACCAACGTAGTAGATTTTCAAAAGATTATACATTTGAATGAAAACATTTTATAAATATTATACTATTTAATTTGAATTACATAAGAATAGAAAAAAATGTTATTTTTGCCAAAGTTGAATATCACATATGGTAGGTTTCAACAATGATGATAACCAAACGTGTGGGAAAAACCAACAATATATTATTATCATTGCATTAATATAAAATTCATTTCCCTCAATTGGAACCACCAGATTGTTTGGTTACTACATTTATTTTAAAAATTGCTTTAAAATCCCAATCGTTGATCTCTATACCCATTACAAAACAATTTAAGTATTTTGTCATTCAACAACAGAGAATGCACACTATTGAAGATTTTAAGGGGATTTTGTATATCAGCATAATTAAGACAGTTGAAGGATCCAATGACATATAGTAGGAGAAGTTCATTATAAAATCATAAACGGTTATATTTAAGCACAAATCACCAATAACTTGCATTCATACTATAGTGGATAATCCCATCTATTTCTTCAAGTTCTACTAGGTATTGTCATCTTACATGAAACATATGTTACAATAACATTCGTTGTTTTTGTGTATGGTTGATACTAAAAGAATACTATTTTAATACAATTCCAAAAGAACTTGTTGTGTTTTGTTTTCTTCTGTATGCATGCATGTAGTAAAAAAAAGTCTGATTTAATTATTTTGTAGTGTTTTGTCTATGGATATGGAAGAAGTAATGTTTACTATAGAAATGATAAGGAGGGAAATTGATAGGCAACCTTATGTAGACCCTCCAAAGAATGCAGTTGAATAATTGATTGAAGTTGTGGATGATCACAATGTTCAATATGTGATGAATGAAGAAGTATGTGATATAAATGTTGAAGATGATTGAATTTACTGGGAGCACGTGGTAACATACTCAATGAAGAAGGGAGTTAATATTCTAGTATGAATTTGTAGTATATTTTTTCCTATAGAACATGTTAAGCCATTATTGTTCATTTCCTAATAATGTAGTTTTGTGATTAATGTAGAATTTTCCAAGGCATATTGCAAGAAATTATTTGCCAAAGAGTCTTTCTGAGATAACTTTAGTTGATGAAGAAACTAGGAATATTTTTGATTGTGTAGCTCATACTGCAGGCATACATCCTCTTAAAAAATTAACTAGACATGGTTGATATGAGTATGTTAAACACAAGCAACTTAGGTCAGGTGATGTGGTTGGTTTCACCATTTTTCCCTTCTACAGATATACTGTACGTTATTGTGAAGAGGTGCTGAAGTATTTGGAATATTTGGTCAGTTGTCATGTAGTATATTTTGGTTATTAGTAATGTTTAACTTGTATGCTATTGTGTAATATGTGGTGAATTGTTGAACATATCCCTTGTTATATATGGTTGTTTACTTGCATATGTTAGTTATTTGTACCATATGATAAAGTATATCTTAAGTATATATAATTGTGAAAACATGCAGACAATTCATGACTTAATTAATCCAACTATTTAACGCGCCATATAAATTATTATGAGATGAATGAACAAAAGAGAAAAAATGTAACGTAATTGGGTTGAACACACCAAATGCGTTGAAATAATGTAACTATCGATAGTTTAGGACGAGAGATGACAAATAAAATTTAGGTGCATATTAGATTTGTAAACGTGATTGTGAAGTTTGTTTCCATTGTACAACATGGTAAATACAAAAAAATGAAGTCCAAATCAAATATGTTAACATGATGGTGGTGTCAACTTTCATAGTTTAACTTTGACAACCAATCTTGTAGCAAAAGTGATGCATAGGTTCGTGAAAGAAGATAATTATTAGTTGAAAACACTTTCACAGATACTGAATCATATTGTTACTAGAACATAACAATTGAAGGACACAAAAATACTTAATGACATTTTACTGTGTGTTTCTATATACAAACAATAATAACATTTGACATATACCTATTATATGTTGTGGAAGACCTCCTTATAGACAACATTAATTGTACTAACTTTGACATGTTTGCGACATAGTCTCGCTGAAGTCTGTTCTCCTTCAACAAGGTCTTTCATGATGGATGAATCGCTCAACCCATGAAGTTAACCTCACTTTTTCCATGGTTGACAAGAATGATTGGATGTGGTGGTTTTTCAGGAGTTACCAAGTCCATGATAAAAATACAATGTCAAAACAAACCACCCACGTTATGTAATTACAAATTAACATATAATATAGATGTCATAAAAATAATTCATATTTAATCAACTATCTTCGCAAAAGGAACAAGAGGTAATGGTTGTGGATTCAATTTAAAGGTAATTTCCAATTTCTGCCACATAAAGCATGCAATTATAGTACGATTTATAATGCTTTGATCACATACATTTGGGTAACAACATAAACAACATCACTGCATAATGTTAATATTATGTAATGCTTAGTGCGATGATATTCAATTCATCATCAAGTGTTGCTTCATTTACATTTTCCTTAATCTAATTGTATAAGAGGTTCATAAAAAGTGAGTAAAACGTATGACAAGATGAAAAGAAAGGTAAAGAAACAAATGTAATTTAATGTCATATATATAATACCAACATAATTTGCTCATCATTGAATTCAATGGACGTTGGGTCCTGTAACAAAAAGGAGGAGCATTATTTTGGGATCAAATATATGTACAAAATTATGAGAGAAAATAGACATGTGTTTGTAAAATACCTTGCAAATATCCTAGAGTGCAACTAACTTCTGAATTGTGTCTTTATCATGGTTGACCGACATAACACTTGCATTATCCCACCTGGATTCCCATTTGACTTTGAAGGCATTTTTATTACCAAGCAATTTACCAAGTACCAATGAAATTTCCAGTGGATCATCAACACCATCCTATATGAAAGTAAAAAGTGTAAAATAAAAAAACAAATGTGTTGGAATTAGAAGAAATATATGATCAGACCTCAAACATTGTTTCACAGAGTTGAGAAGCAGAAATTTCTAACAATTCTGAACACTCAGAGTCCCAAAAAACGAAAATGGGACGACAACCATCATTGACAACTTGAATCTCGATTTTATACCTGAACATGTTTCATTAATTTCATAACTGGATTACATAATGTATGCCTATGAATGACTGATTATATAGTACATATAAATATTAGTTTCCGTTGAATGACCACTTTCGCATTTATAAGGTGGAAAAATTTCCTTTAGAAACTCTTGGACACATGTAGCATGCCTAGTAATATCAACCGTTTCTAGATGCTTTCAATTTATCAATAGTAGCAACGGTGACACACCAAGTCAATTGAAAAATGTAACAGGTTAAAACAATATTGATGGTTTAAGGAAGAACGATATATGAATCATTAAAAAGAACCATAAAGATGCTTACATCCATAAGCTTTATAATATCACTCAGACAAAGAGGTGTAGCTTGTGACATGAGCTTATCATAAATAGTAATTTGAGAGATAAAAGAGTTTTGTGACCACATATTAGAAAGTGTACTCATAAGTTGATTTGAAGTTCCAACATGAGAGTCCTTTGGTAGCCTATATTAAAAAATGAATGTTTTAAATGATTAGTTATGCAAATCACATAAATTTAATTTTACCAAAGAGTATGTTTTTCGAAATTCAACCATGTCATTGAGGTCTTCATTAATGTGAAGATTTGTGATATTGTACGTATTCGACATAGATAGAGGATACTTCCCTTAATGGGTATATATACATTAAAATGAAATATATCAGACACATATTTTAAGCATATATTAAAGCCACAACTAATAAATCTCTGCAACTTACCTTCCTCTTTTATTTTTGCATACTGTAATAACACTAATGTAGGGCCACGATCCTTGTTCTGTTGGCTGTAGTTAATGAATTTCATGACATATACTCCCCTAGTCTACAATTCAAAGTGTTATTCCTATCATCATTTCCATGAAACAATATTTAATAATATATAACACAGAAAGTTGTAACTAAGTTGAAAAACTTAATAACATGAGCCAAAACATTACCCCAGGTCTTTTAAAATTAGGCTAACTTGTTGTTTCTTGCTGCCAACATTCATTTGGGTATAACCAATTTCTTTAACCATGTCAATAACATCTAAAATGAAGATAGTGTTACATACAATAAATGAAATCAATATACATGTTTAAATACTTGATATGAGTTCCGTATTGATAACATATAACCTATTAACAAGTCTTCTATTTTCCAGAGATAATGTCAGCAAAAGGTTTGAAATTTGATTTTTTTCCAGGGATTTCATGTTTGTTAATATCAGACACATACGTTCCACAAGTAAATTTGATGATAAACTTATGTTCGTAAGTTTTGAACATCATATCATTTGGTTGAGGGAGAAAGTTTGTAACAATATATGCTTACTTTATGGCTAAAACTGAATCAAAACTTGACTTCAACGCCAAACGTATTACAACATGAATATCAGTCACCTACAAATACATTACATAAATAGTTCACCATGACCTAATTCCAAAATATTACAACTATTACGCAACCAATAGTATAATGAAAACCAAGACTTACATCTCATCAATAAATACGAGTTCAAAGTGCTCCTTGTTGTTTGTTATGACAATCCATTTGTCGACGATCTTCTCAAAAGACCTTGCCATTTTACAGTTCCTGCGAAAGTGAGTTAAAAAATATCAGTAATCGATAAACACATACACAAATATGGATGCAAACAGAACGTGAAAAACGAAACAATAAAATTTAAACAAAAATAAAACCTGCAACACATTCAACAATATTCCAACTTTTTTCAGCAAACGTCTTGAAAACAAATTCATTCATACCTTCAAAATAACACAAATATGGTCACAAACTTCAAAACAAATACAACAAGAACAAAACATTTAAAGTAACTCTAAATTTATAACCTCGAAAACAAGCAAAACTCTATATGTTGTACCACTAAGTTCATCTTCACAGTATCAAAATAAAAAACATAATAAATAATGAACAAAAAGATGATGAAGAGAAAGATATCTGCAAAAACAAATAGAAATACATTAAGACATATCAAAGCATAAAAAAACATAACCTTTAAAACAAACCATAATAGAAAACTCAAAAAATAGATATACAAGATGAGAAAGATGAATGAGACAATGATGAAAATGAATGAGTAGAAGCAGAAAGAAGAATGTGCGGGAGGGAGATTCATCACCTTAAATGATTCAAAACCAAAAAACCGCAAGCATGGAAGAAGGAAGAGACAAAGAAGGAAGAGAGAGAATGGGGAAAAAACTATTCAAAACAAAAGACAAATTGATTCTTTTTTGTGGGATTTGTTTCAAAGAAACGATGTGAAAAGACATTGGAAAAAGAGAAAAAAAAGAAAAAATTGGAATGAAATAGTTAAATTTTAACTAATTGGAGGGAAAACCAAGTAAAAAGTGAAATAAAATAAAAATATTACCAACCAAATTGGTTATTTGTGTTATTTTAGTTGTAAAAAAAATAAATTTTGGACCAAAATTGTCCTTATTTTTATGAGGTGTCACATTTAGAGAAAATGTTCCGTAGTATTTAATTGTCTTTTATTTTATAGATAGAAAGAGCACATGCTAGTTGCAACTATAAACTAGAATCTGAATCCAACAAGGTCACCCTTGTGCATGAGCAATCAAATTAATTAATCACATGAAATATTTAAGATTGAATTTTCAAATAATTTTTTTTATAAATTAAAGTTACAAATTGTTTGAAAAATATTAAAAACTATATAAAATTAAATATTATTAAATATATTTGAATGTTATTAAAAAAATTAAATAATCATTTTTAAATTTTTTAACATTTCTTCTTAAAATATCTTCAAATATATCTGTAATGTTAATTTCCAATAACAAGTATATTAGTCTCCCAATATACATTATAGAAAAAGTTCTAATTGTGTAAAAACTAACCTGAAGGAACAAAGTGACCTTGTTGTCTTAATAGTCTAAAGCGAAATGCAGTTTCATGAAGATCATAACCAGGGCTCACATATTCTCTTGTAAAAAATGCTTCAATTTGTTCCTGAAAGTGATAATCAATATTTAGGCGTTGCATGACATCAATCATGTGCAGTCCTTTCAATAAGCCTTCACCAACATTCTTGAGTTCATACTTAACCACCTCAAGTTTGTTAGAATGATACCTAGTGTTGATGATATCTATGAGTATGTCGCGCCTTGCTATTTTAACAGTATTAATGTTCCACTTGGGAAGAGATTCAAGTTTGAGAGGTTGTGAATTTGTTGAGATAATTTGTGATTTTTAAAAAAAGATAGAAAAGACTTGAAATGCGTCGACATGACAAAGAAATATAGTTAAGTCAAGTGGTCCCCACAATCTAGATACATCTATATATTGGATTCATTGATGAAGTTATAAGTCTGTTTGTTTTGATTTTTTTTAATTGAATTTTATAATATTACATATTTAAATGTAAAAAAATTTACAAAGAAATTTTTCATCAAAGCTTCAAATGAAAATTCGGTTTAAATAGTTATTCTTAAAATGTTATTTTAGATATTTTATTATTTTATCGAAACTATTTTTGGATATTAAATTTTTAAAAAATCACTTAATTTTGAAGCTATTTCAAATAGTTTTTCATAAAAATCATTTTTGAGATTCTTTTTTTAAAATTTGCAATTTTTACTATGTTTTGATCTTCAATAATATATATTTATGTTATAGAATGAACAATTCAATTTTTTAATTTATAAAAAATAAATTTAGAAAAACTTATAATATTTTGAAAAACATTTTTGTATAATCCATTTTCCAAAATATAAAAAAAATCCATTTTTTTAAAGTTAAAATAAACGGACCCTATATCTATATCTATGATGACTATTTTTCTACTTACAATTTTTTTAAAGTATTACTATACCCAAATCTAATCATTTGATATCATTTTATTTTATTATATTTATTTATTTATTAAATAATGTAACTTTTGAATATTGTTAATAAAAAATAATGGCTTAAATAGTCTTTTGGTCCCTTTAAGTTGTCGTGTTTTTGGTTTTCGTCCCTGTATCTTTTTCTTCTTTTCTGGATAAAGTCCTCATATCACCTAACTGGAAACAAACGATGACTGATTACTTTTGACTCTAGAAAGAAGACAAAAAACATATGTGTTGATGATAAGTATCTGAATGCTGAAGAAATGCGAAATGTCAAGGTCAGTGTAAAGAATGACAAAATTGTTCCGATGAAGGATGTTTGGTATGTTCATGGCATGAAGAGCAATTCAATGAGTGTAGGTCAATTAATTGAGAAAGGTTTCTCAGTTACTATGAAGGACAATATTTTGAAGTTGTATGACTCTGATTAGAAGATGATTATGTAGTATGAACAGGGAAGCAACAAAACATTGAAGGTGAATATGGAAAAAAATTAAATGCCTTAGTGCAGAAGGTGACAGTGAGTTGTGACACAAGAGATTGGGGCATCTTAACTTCAGAAGCTTTCAGAAGTGGCTTCAAGAGAAAAACATGCTTTGGGAGTGCATTATGATGTATGTGAATCATTTGAAGTACCTTCACTTGGAGGAAACAAGCACTTTGTCTCATTTGTGGATGAGTTCACAAGAATGACATGGGTAACATTTTTCAAGTTTAAGCATGAGGTGTTTGTTGAGTTTCAAAAGTTCAAGGTGAAGGTTGAAAAACAAAGTGGTCAGAAGGTGAAAATTCTCAGAATTGATGGTGGATGTGAGTACAACTCTACATAGTTAAAGAAATACAGTAAGGATAGTGGAATTGAGCACGAGGTTATTGCTCCATACATTCCACAACACAATGATCTTGCTAAAAGAAGAAATATAACTTTTCTTGATATGACAAAGAGCATGCTGAAGGAGAAGAAACTCCATCACACCTTTTGGGGAGAAGTTGTTGCCACTGCAACATATGTGCTCAACACGTGTCCAACCAAGAAGTTGAAGGCAATTTTTCCTTTTGAGAAGTGGATAAAAGATAAGCAAAATGTGAGCCATATGAAGGTGTTTGGTTCTATTTGCTATAAACATGTCTCATATGCTAAGAGAAGGAAGTTGAATGACAGAAGCAAAGTCATGTTGCTTGTAGGACACCACATTAGAAGTGCTTATAAAATCTACTATCCTGTCACCCACAAAGTTGAATTTCGCAAAGATATCATTGTGAAAGAATCAGAAGTGTGGGATTAATATAATTCTTAATCCAACTTTGGTACAATGTTAACACCTGAGTTAACTTCTGAAGATATTTCAAACTCTGAAGGAGAATATGCCTCTGAAGATGAGTCAGAGTCTGAAGGTGACTCTGATGGTGAATAATAGTCTAAAGGCGGGTCTGAATCTGAAGGTGAATCTGATTCTGATCCAGATTCTGGCGATGATCTAGACTCTGGTGCTAATCATGCCTCTAATGGTGGTTAAGCCTCTGAAGGTAGTCCAACGTTTGATAATGTTCCAGCATCTGAAGAAGCACTACTACAAATAATATATTTCATGATAATAATTTCACCTCACGTAATGAAAAACCAAGGTCAAATACCTGGACGTACCCTATTTTTTATTTATTTTAAATATACAATATATTATGTCGGTAATTTTGTTAACTCAGAATGTATTCACCCCCCCGAGATCTAAGCCTATCGTTTAACAAGTGATATCACGAGCTCTGGTTAATTCTGTGATTAATATTTTCTTATTAGATAATGGCTACTGAATCTAAATGGGCGTACAATAGAGCACAAATTTTCACAGAAAAAATTATGGCTATTGGAAAGCTTGTATGCATATGCATATCGATTCGGTTGATAAGGGTGTATGGGACATCATCATTAATGGTCCAAATCAAATTACAATGACCAATGGTGAAGGTGTCGTCGTACAAAAACTGGAAAATCAATGGAATAATAATGATAAGAAATTATGGTCATATGATTGGAAGTTTCCCACGAGGGAACTAATGAGGTTAAACAAGCTAGGATCAATACATTGAATCAAGATTTTGAACTCTTTCGTATGAAGCACGATGAAACCATTCTCGAAATGCAAAAGAGGTTCACACATCTTATAAGCCTAAAATGCTCTATGTAAGCCTATTTCCAAGGATATTGCTACTAATAAACTTTTGAGGTGTCTTAATAGGGAATGGAAACCCAAGGCCACCGCTATCAAAGATGCAAATGATCTTAAAACACTTGATCTCACTACTTTGTTTGGAAAATTGGAAGAGCATGAGCAAGAACTCACTTGCCTGGAAAAACATGAAAAAGAGTATGAGAAGAAGGTAAAGAAGGAGAACGGTAAAGACAAGGAGGTAGAGAAGAAGTATATTTCTATAAAGATTTCAAGCTCAAAGCCCTCACATAATGAGCAAACTGACTGTGACACAAGATATGACAAAAACTCCGATGATGAAGACATTGGATTATTTGTCAAAAGGTACCAAAGGTATATAAGGAAAAATGGAGTAAAGCACTCCAGCAAGAGCCTAACCAAGTTTAGAAGGCTAGCCAAATCCTCAAATGAAGATGATAATAAGAAAGGTAAACTTAGAAGTTCTTGCTACAATTATGGAGAAGTTGATCATTATAGCCGGAATGTCCTATATTGAGAAAGACAAAGAAAAAAGGCTATCACAAGAAATATAACAAGTCTAGAAGAGTCTATGTTGCTTGGGAGAGTGCAAGTGATTCCTCAAGTGATGAAAGCTCAACTTCAAGTGTCGAATCGACCCAGATTTGCCTCATTGAAAATAGAAAGAAGAGCAAAAATGTAATACTTTCTAAGCTTGAATATATTAATGAATTGTCTTATTCTCAATTACAAAAATCAATTGAAAATCTTCATAGAGAATCCTTAAACGCTTTTAAGAAGTTAGCTTCACATGAAAGAATCTTTTTACACCTTAAAGCTAAGGTTTTATAATCCTAAAAGAAGATGGAAGCTCTTAAGTGATCTATGATAAATATTCAAAATGACAATAATGACGATGAAAAACCTTCAAGGTTTGTTCGTTAATCTTGTCATGATTGACAAAAAGATATAAATACTCTTCAAGTCAAATTGTACAAAGCCTTACAACCAAAGATTGAATTTGATATTGATCCATCAAAGTTTGAATTTTTTTTGAACCAGTTATATAAAAAGCATAAATATGTTAAAAAGGATTCAAATAGAAAAAGCACATCTCATCACAACTTATCTTGTCACTATTGTTTCAAGAAAGGTCATACTATTGAAAAATACAAGTTTAGGAAACTTTTTGTTTCTAAATGAGATTTTCAATGGTTGCCCAAATTCAACCTTGATTTCAATAACTCACAAGGATCCAATGAAAATTGGGTACCTATTTCCCTTGTTTGATTCCACAAGTTGAATGTCTTAACTCTACGAAGAAGATGTGGTTTCTCGATAGTGGATGCTCAAGACATATGACGGGTGACATATATCTATTCATTAACTTTGTGCCAAAGAAGAAGGAGTACATTACTTATGGAGACAACAACACATGAGCAATACTTGGAAAAGGTAGTGTAAGTAATACCTCATCTACTACTATCTCCGATGTTATGTTAGTTGATGGTCTTAAACATAACCTCCTTAGCATTAGTCAACTATGCGACAAGGGATTTCAAGTTACTTTTACAAAATCTTGTTGTTTGAACATAATGAAAATAAGGATTGTATGTTTAAAGGCTTGAGGGTTAATAACACCTATATGCTTAACTTAAATAATGCATCATTGGTTGGAACTAAGTGTCAAGTGACTGTCATACGGTGAACTGGACTTTTTTGTGTTTTTAATCGCAATGTCGCGGTTAGCAAGAGTCGCCACCGACTTTTCTTTTATCCCATAAGGAAAGGTGGAAAAGAACAGGAAAGACCTTAATTTAGATTCTTAGGTTCGGGAGGTACGTTATACAAAGGGAAGGTGTTAGCACTCCTTGTATCCATGGTTATCCATGGGCTCTTAATTGCTCAATCATTTATGTTTTCCTAGTTTGAAAAAAGGTGGTTGAGGAATGTGTAGGAAATGTTTGGAAAAGGAGAATTTAACTTTGTAATGATTCTTGCATGAATGTATACAAAGTGGTTATCTCATTTAGATTTGAAGGTTATTTAGAAAAATATAACTCAGCAATGATCCTGGTACGGATGTATGCTAAGTGGTGATTCTCCAAAAAGGATGTTTGAAATGTGTAAGGTGTAAAAAGTATTTTAGGTTATGACTGAGCAATTAAGGGTTATACCTGTCCGAGGTCTTTCCAGGCATTTCCTATCCTTATGAGGGTAAAACTGTCCTTACTATTGAGAAGTAAGTAGTTTATCCTTGGGATGTAGAAGGGTCATCGTAGGGTCATTGATTGGTCATTGAAGGCAACAGTTATGAGGATACCTTAGCATTCGAAGGGACTATCATCATTTAGCCATAGGCTACACCGAAGGGTCATCGAGGGACAAAATCGTATTTTCGAAGGCAACATCCGAGGGACCATGATTTATTTTATGATGATTTAACCGAAGGGTCTTTGCTAAGGATATCCCCATATTCGCGGGACATGACCGTAATACCGTAATCGTGGGGTAATAAAGAGAGGTCCGATACCATTTATTTAAAGTCCATATTTTAATGTTCATTAGGTAATTATGATGAATCTCCACATTAAAATCAACACATTAAAATCAATACATTAAAAATTAATACATTAAAATTAATTAGGCAATCAATATGAATCTTCACATTAAAGTGAAGTAACTTAGAATCCATCTCCACGAAGGTCTCCCACACGTAAAGTGGAGTACCTAGCCGGCCGCTTCATGGAAGCTTTTACACCATTCAACACACGGGTTAGAGTATTAAGATAAAATATGATTTGACAATTGCACCATAAAATAGACATAACAGTTATGAGTTCAGGCCAAGTGATGCAAAAGTCGTAATTAAACAAACATAAGACCAGCAAAGAGACAAAGCAACCACTGTCTCGTTCGCCTCTGCTTCGCCTAGCGAAGGCTCAGCGAATGCTCGCTGCAGGCTCGCTTAGCGATGAGCTAGCGAGCGACCACGGGTTTGGAGTTTGGCCGCCGCATGACTTCCGAAAACTTGTATTTTCACAGCATTGGATTACAGGCATAGCATAGACAATTATATAGGATGTTCATACTTAGAATCACATGTGAAATCAAATTATATATCAAAACTTTAATCGTAATGCATCATGCATGTAAAGAATATCGATTGGAAATGTAAAACAGTGGTGATACGCAAACCTGTGTGCAGTTGCGATATTGAAAGGGACTGATCGTTTGGATGCCGGATTGAGTTGGGCGGCGGTAGTTTCGGTGCGGATGGGCTGCCTTCAGGTTAGTAGGGTTTCTGCACCAGGGTTTCCGTCCTTCTCTGCCCGTCTTCCTCGGTGTTTCTCCGTTTGTGTCTGTCTTTTTCGTGGCTGAAGAGCTGGTATTTATAGTAGTAGTGGTGGTGACCTAATGGGCTCAGAATGAGGTCCAAAACTTCTGATTTTCGCAAGCTTCGCTAGGCGAAGGAATTGCTCGCCTAGCGAGCAAGCTATTCTGGGCTTTTTTCTGGATCTGATGCTTCGCTGGGCGAGTGTCATGATGAAGTGTTCGCTAGGCGAAGGAATTGCTCGCCTAGCGAGCAAGCTATTTTGGGCCTCTTTTGGATTGGGCCTGTTGTGAGCTGGGCTTTTGTTCACTTGAGGTCAGTGCCTTGCAGAACAAGTCGGAGGGTCTGGAGGAATGCTTTGTAATATCAACGGGCAAATTTTGGGGTATGACAGCTGCCCCTGTTCAATATTCTTGAACCGAGAGAGTAGAATGGTATGTGCCGTTCGTAGTCTGGAGGTGAAAGATTATTGAACACTAGAATGCCCCAAAAATTTGCGCTTGTCAATCAGGAGCTAGTCTTGATGGAGATGGGCTTAGAGATGCCATCCAGGAAGTTTGATGACGAGCTTCCGATTGTGTCGTACGTTAGACGATGTCTGAAGACATGGATGTCATACCGGGTCATACGCTAGACCGTATAGTGAATCATCCATCATGCTGTTGACTTCGCTGGGGAGTCAGAGTATGCTATATACTGCTGGGGATAAGGGATCAGAATGGATCATACACTGGACTGTATCTGAATACCAGAGTGAGCTGTTCGTTAGGCGGATGACTTTGCCGAGGATGAAAAATCAGAACGGATCGTACGCTAGATCGTCTCTGAGTTGAAGATCCAAATGGGTCTTATGATAGACTGTATTGGAGTTGCAGGATGAGCCGTCCGTTAGGCTGTGTTTGATGATGAAAGTAGTCGTACGCTATACTACACCCCGGAATGTACCGTACGCTAGGCAGCATCTGAGGATTTGAAGGTCCAAATGGGTCGTACGTTAGACCGTATTGGAGTTGTTGACAGTCAGAATGGATCGTACGTTAGACCGTATCTGAGTTGCAGAATGAGCCGTACGTTAGGCTGAATCTGCTGAAAAGGGAGTAGTCGTATACTAGACTACCATTCAGAAATGTACCTGTCCTAAGGTAGCATCTGAGTAACAGAATGAGCCGTCCGTTAGGCTGAATCTGCTGAAAAGGGAGTAGTCGTATACTAGACTACCATTCAGAAATGTACCTGTCCCAAGGTAGCATCTGAGGAGATGAAGGTCTAACTTGGTCGTACATTAAACCTTACTTGAGTTGTTGAAGATCAGAATGGATCGTATGCTAGATCGTATCTGATTTGAAAGTCCAAATGGGTCGTACGTTAGACCGTATTGGAGTTGCAGAATGAACCGTACGTTAGGCTGTATCTGAAGAAGAAAGTAGTCGTACGCTAGACTACACCCCGGAATGTACCGTATGCTAGGCAGCATCTGAGGATTTGAAGGTCCAAATGGGTCGTACGTTAGACCGTATTGGAGTTGTTGACAGTCAGAATGGATCGTACGTTAGACCGTATCTGAGTTGCAGAATGAGCCGTACGTTAGGCTGTATCTGAAGAAAAAAAAAAGAAAAAAAGTAGTCGTACGCTAGACTACACCCCGGAATGTACCGTACGCTAGGCAGTATCTGAGGATTTGAGTATCCAAATGGGTCGTACGTTAGACCGTATTGGAGTTGTTGATAGTCAGAATGGATCGTACGTTAGACCGTATCTGAGCTGAAGATCCAAATGGGTCGTACGTTAGACCGTATTGGAGTTGCAGAATGAGCCGTACGTTAGGCTGTATCTGAAGAAAAAAAGTAGTCGTACGCTAGACTACACCCCGGAATGTACCGTACGCTAGGCAGTATCTGAGGATTTGTTGAATCTTGAATTGATAAAGATGTCCGTCTGAACGGACCTTTGTGTTGGTTGTATCAAGAGGATAATTAACCTGAAAAATAAAGTTAGCTTCATGCCATGTCATGATGCATGAGATGCAAATGTTGTATGCATGCGTGTGCTGTGAAGTGGTGTAATGAGTGAATTAGGCGTCTGGAATAAATGCGAGCTTTGTATGCATGTATATGTTATGAGATGATGTAATGTATATGATGCGGAATGAAAATTGTATGTAGGTATGTGATGTGAAATGATATAATGAATGCACTATGCGTCTGAAACGTTCTTCCAGGGACTCTACTGGGGAAATAAATCCCAGTCTTCTGGTCGGAGATATTTGTATTGATGACCCTTTCTTAGCTGGGGGATACTTGATTTCTGTCTGATGGTAGAAACATTTGACAGAGCCTGGCTGGGGATAGAAAAGATGACCACTTCGTCCGATTTTGCCGATTTCTCTTGGGGAATAACTGGCGTCGCCGGGGAATCGAATTAGCAACGGACTCATTGGAAAGCGTGGTTAGACCTTCTCCTTGGTCCTAAAGTCTCGTAGTAATTGCAATTTCCATTTTAGGCATGTATTTTTGATAAACATTGATCATATTCAAATGCATATATCAATTCAAATTAAATCAATGGACGTTTATGCAATCAAAACAGAGGAAGTAAAACAAAAGCATCTTTTTGGAAATAAAATTGGATTGATTTTGAAAGAGGGCCTATAAACAGGCAATTTATGTACAAGGAGACAGAAATCCTAGTAAGAGGAAATTGTCAAGAAAACAAAGAGAAAGCTATGCAGAAACAGTCCTATTGATTTTAATTCCACTACTGTCATCATGTCTTCAAGCGTCTCATCTCCTGCTGTCGGATAGAGGTGATTGGCTTGTTCAGTCCCTTGAACTTGGTTGAAGCTGACAGAGAACGGGACATAGTCATACGCTTTAATCCCTAATTTTTGCCTGGACCGCCTTTTCAGGTTTTCAGTCCACCGGGATACCCTTTTTTGCCCAAGCCGCCTTTTCAGGTTTTCGACTTGTCGGGTGTACGTCTTTATATGTTTATCCCTAATTTTTGCCCGAACCCTTTTGGTTCGCCGGGATGCCCTTACTTTTGCCTAGGTACGTCGACCTAGCGGGTCCTTTTTTATGCGTAGTATTTTTTAACTATGTCCGCGTTCACAGGATGCGGGAAGTCTTCGCCATCCATTGTAGCAAGTATCATGGCCCCACCGGAGAATACTTTCTTAACCACAAATGGCCCTTCGTATGTGGGAGTCCACTTGCCTCTGAGATCCCCTTGTGGTAGAATGATACGCTTGATCACCAAGTCGCCAATTTGATACACCTGTCTCTTGACTCTTTTGTTAAATGCCTGGGTCATGCGCTTCTGATATATCTGCCCGTGACAAACAGCCGCAAGTCTCTTCTCATCAATCAAGTTTATCTGGTCGAGTCGAGTCTGAATCCATTCATCCTCGCCTAAACCCGCCTCTTTCATGATCCTTAGAGAGGGAATCTGAACTTCCACTGGTAAAACGGCTTCCGTTCCGTAGACTAAAGAGAAAGGAGTTGCCCCTGTCGAAGTGCGTACTGAAGTGCGATAACCATGGAGAGCAAACGGTAACATCTCATGCCAGTCTTTGTACGTTACCGTCATCTTTTGTATGATCTTCTTGATGTTCTTATTAGCAGCCTCTACGGCGCCATTCATCTTTGGCCGGTACGGAGAAGAGTTATGGTGTTTAATTTTGAACTGCGTGCAGAGTTCAGTAACCATCTTGTTGTTCAAGTTAGTACCATTGTTAGTGATAATTCTTTCAGGGATGCCGTATCGACAAATAAGGCTATTCTTGATGAACCGTGCCACCACATTCTTGGTGACAGAAGCGAATGAGGCTGCCTCTACCCACTTCGTAAAGTAATCGATAGCGACGAGAATGAAGCGATGTCCATTAGAAGCCGTGGGTTTAATTTCTCCAATCATATCGATGCCCCACATTGCAAAGGGCCAAGGTGCCGTCAACACGTTCAATGGAGCAGGAGGCACATGTACTTTGTCCGCATAGATCTGACACTTGTGACAGGTTCTGGAGTGATGGTGGCAATCAGCTTCCATGGTAGACCAATAATACCCTGATCTCAGAATCTTCTTAGCCATTGTATGTCCATTAGAATGAGTCCCAAAAATACCATCATGCATGTCTTCCATAATCCTTTTTGCTTCCTTTCTATCCACACAGCGAAGCAGAGTCGAATCATGATTACGTTTGTATAACATTCCATCACTCAGAAAGAATTTAGCGGAGAACTTCCTCAAGAATTTCCTGTCATTGATGGCCGCCCCTTCAGGGTATTCCTGAGCTTCTAAATATCTTTTTACGTCGTGGAACCAAGGTTTCTCCTGTACCCCCTCAGTGTTAAGTTCGTAGCAATATGCGGGTTCATCTAACCGTTCAATGGTAATCCTGGGAGCTTCACCGTCCCATCTGACTCTGAACATAGATGACATGGTAGCTAATGCGTCTGCCAACTGATTCTCCTCTCGTGGAATATGTTCAAATGTAATCTCTTCAAAGTATGGGATTAATGTCATCACCCGCTCTCGATAAGGGATGAGATTCGGGTGTTTGGTGTCCCATTCTCCTTTGATCTGACTGATTACCAAGGCCGAATCTCCGTACACTCTCAAAAACTTGATTCGCCGATCTATAGCAGCCTTGAGTCCCAAAATACATGCTTCATACTCAGCCATATTATTGGTACAATGAAAGCACAGTCTAGCAGTGAAAGGTGTATGGTAACCTCCGGGAGAAATGATTACAACCCCAACACCATGGCCCAATGCATTAGAAGATCCATCAAAGACCATAGTCCATCGGGATCCCAATTCGGGTCCTTCATCCGGTCCAGGTTTTTCATAATCAGTAACAAGCATGACATCCTCATCTGGGAACTCAAAATTCATAGATTGGTAATCATCCACCGCTTGATGAGCCAAATGATCAGCTAGCACGCTTCCTTTGATTGCTTTCTGGGTAGTATACTGGATATCATATTCTGTTAAAATCATCTGCCATCTTGCTATTCTCCCGGAGAGAGCGGGCTTCTCAAACATGTATTTGATAAGATCCATCTTAGAAATCAATAAAGTGGTATGATTCAACATATACTGTCTTAGTCGGCGAGCAGCCCAGGCCAAAGCACAACAAGTTTTCTCGAGCAGTGAGTATCTTGTTTCACAGTCGGTAAACTTTTTGCTAAGGTAGTATATGGCATGCTCTTTTCGACCAGACTCGTCATGTTGCCCCAACACGCACCCCATTGAACTTTCTAACACGGTTAAATACATGATTAGAGGTCTTCCTTCAACCGGTGGCATCAGAATTGGGGGTTCTTGAAGATACTTCTTGATTTTGTCAAATGCTTCTTGACATTCCTCATTCCATATCATCTCTTGATTTTTCCTCAGTAGCTTGAAGAGGGGTTTGCAGGTAGCGGTCAAGTGGGAGATAAATCGGGCAATGTAGTTCAAGCGTCCCAAGAAACCTCTGACCTCTTTCTCCGTACGGGGAACTGGCATTTCTTGAATAGCTCTCACTTTAACCGGGTCAACCTCAATTCCTTTACCACTGACAATAAAGCCCAAGAGTTTACCGGATCTTACTCCAAAGGTGCATTTGTTCGGATTCAATCTCAACTTGTACTTCTTCAACCTCTCGAACAGTTTGTATAAATGATCGAGATGTTCTTTTTCAGTATGAGATCTGGCTATCATGTCATCCACGTATACTTCTATTTCATGATGAATCATATCATGGAACAAAACCACCATAGTACGCTGGTACGTTGCCCCGGCGTTCTTTAAACCGAATGGCATTACTTTGTAACAGAAAGTGCCCCATTGCGTCACAAACGTAGTTTTTTCCATATCCTCAGGTGCCATCTTAATCTGGTTATAACCCGAGAATCCATCCATGAAGGAGAACACTTTGTGTTGAGCGGTGTTATCTACCAGAACATCGATGTGCGGGAGTGGAAAGTCGTCTTTGGGACTTGCTTTATTCAGGTCTCGGTAATCTACGCACATTCGCACCTTACCATCCTTCTTTGGCACTGGCACCACATTAGCAACCCATTGAGGATAAGAAGTAACGGCTAGAAAACCGGAATTGAATTGTTTCATAACCTCGACTTTGATTTTCTCAAACATTTCAGGACGCATGCGGCGAACTTTTTGCTTGACAGGACGACAGTCCTCCTTCATTGGCAGACGATGCACTACTATGTCAGTATCCAATCCGAGCATGTCTTCATAAGACCAAGCGAAAACCTCTACATAGTCATGTAACATCCGAATCAATCTTTCTTTGACACTGTTTTCCAATCCTGCTCCTATTCTGACTTCTTTTCTGTCCACTTCAGTACCTAGATTTACGATTTCGAGTGACTCTTCATGCGGCTGTATAGTCCTTTCCTCTTGCAGTAACAGTCTGGCAAGCTCTCCCGGTACTTCACAATCTTCCTCACTTCCATCTTCGGCTTGGTAGATCGGATTTTCAAAGTCATAATGAACAGTAGCGGAATTATTATCCATAGGATCCAGAGTGGACACGGATCTGCAATGCGTTACGTGAGTGTGTGTAAGAAAGCATAGCTTGTTTGAAAGACAACAGGAAAGATAAAGAGCGCAACATTTGAATGCAACAAATTCCATTGATTTATTGAATATGAATATGCTTACGAAATGACAAAACCCTTAACAACTTAGCTATTGTGCCCCGGGCATAGACACAACGCTTGGAGAAGTTCAATTGAAAAATAAAAATTTGCAACACTAAAATAGACAATAACAATTACTCCTGACTAAAGGAGATCGGGATAGTGTCTTCAGCCTTCCAATTATTGAGTCCGTCGCCAATTGTTGGGTAGATCCAGCTATCCAGGTCGCAATCACTGTCAGCATCTTCTACAGCATTAATTTGACTCTTGTCCGAGCTAAATCCCAGACCAGATTTATCAGACTTGTAGGGTATGTTGATCAGTTGACCCCAGCCAGTACAGCCACCATCTTCAACCACAGCTTGAGCGTCCTTCAGGGAAACCATGGCAGGAGGAGCTCGAATAACCTCGGGCACAAGGGGAGTTGGCTTAAAGGCAGGACTGGGTGGAGGAACCACCTCAAATGACTGAGACGGAGTCTCGAAGAATTCACCATCCATCTCAACATATCTGAAGGTATGCACACTACTGACGATATACTCCTCTTCCCCACACATAGTGACAATCTTACCCTCTATTGGATATCTCAGCTTTTGATGGAGAGACGAAGCTACAACGCCTGCCCTATGAATCCAAGGGCGTCCCAGCAAGCAGGAATAGGCGGGGCGAATGTTCATTACATGAAAGGTAGTATTGAAGACTTGAGGCCCTATCTTGATAGGGAGAACCACTTCGCCATGGACAACACTCTTCGCACCATCGTAAGCACGTACCACAATGTCACTAGGCGTCAATTCAATGCCTTTACAGTCAAGTTTGTCGAGCACGACTTTCGGTAGCACATTCAAAGAAGAGCCATTATCGATCAACACACGAGACAGGGTGATTCCCTTACACTCAATAGAAATATGCAGGGCCTTATTGTGATTCTTCCCTGCTGGTGTCAGGTCCGCATTGGAAAAACCTAGGCCATCGTCAACAGTCAGGTTAGCAACATAGTTCTCGAACTGATCGACGGATGTTTCCTGAGGTACATGAGCAGTCTTCAAGAATTTTATCAAGGCATTGGCGTGAGATCCAGAGGATAACAACAAGGACAACATCGAGATCTTAGACGGGGTATGCCCCAACTGTTCTACCACATCAAAATCACTCTTGCGGATGATTTTCAGCACTTCTTCCACTTCTCGTTTGGCAACGTCTTCAGTAGTAGCTTCGATCGGTGTCTCTGACTGGGAAGGGTTGACTGGTTCCTTTCCTCGGTTCTCGGGAACTGGAGGTGAGATCTCTTGAGAGAAGATCCTTCCGCTTCGAGTAACTTTACTAGTCCCAACAATGTCATTAGAATTAGCAGAATTACCAACTTGCTTCACGCCATGGATATAAACATCACCTCCATAATTCCACGGAATGGCTTTGCTTGAAGAATACGGTACTGGGCCAGGTGCGGTAATGATTAGGGGGGCTACCTTGGGCTCAGCAACAATCTTCACAGGTACTCTGGGAGCAATAATCTTCACTGGAACCTTGGACCTTGCAATCACAGATACTTCTTCAATAGGGTTTTCCGCCTTAGAAACCCTTTCAAAGAGAATTGTACGATCGTCCATCAGCCGTTGAATACCATTCTTCAATTTCAAACAGTCCTCGGGCCAGAGTATGCAGAGATTGCAATCTTCAGTACAACCTGGAAATAAACCAGCTTGCAATAAATTCTTCTTTATGGTCGGGAGAGGAGATGTTAAGTCCGCTACAGTAGTGATGAGAGAATCGTCATCGAGAGCATTAACAGCCTTGTCATGATTAGGCATAGGAGCAGTGATGACATTAGGAGTCTCCGGAGGGTCGAACTCAATTTCCCCAGCGTCGATCATGTCCTGAATTTTGTTCTTTAACAGCCAACAATCGTTTGTATCATGCACACCTGGCATTGGGATTATAACGAGGCGAAGCAGTGTTGACATTTGCAGGAGGACCTCTGAGAGTGATTAAGTTTACCTTTAGCATACTTTGCAGTGCTTGTGTTAAAGTCATATTGAGCTTGGTAAACTGCCTTCTTGGTCTGTCTTGTCTTTGCTGGAAGTTTTGAGCTGGCGGGGCTGCGATCGTCACTGCTCCAATGGCATGGTCACCATTTTTCTTATTATGATTCTTTTGACCATACACAGCATTCGATTCATTCTTCCCATGGTAGGACTTTTTACTGCTTGTAGAAGTAGCCGCCTGTAACTTTCCACTTCGAATGCCGCTCTCCACCCGTTCACCTGTCAGTATAAGTTCAGTGAAACCTGACGAAGAACTCCCCAGTAGGTGGCTGTAGAATGGGCCAGTCAGGGTACCCATGAACATGTCTACTAATTCTCGGTCAGTCATAGGGGGTTTGACCCTGCCGGCCAAATCTCTCCATTTCTGGGCATACTCTTTGAAGCTTTCTTTAGATCCCATAGCCATATTCTGCAACTGTAGCCGAGTAGGTGCTAGCTCAGAATTATACTGGTACTGTTTATAGAAAGCTGTTGCTAAATCAGTCCAGGTGCGGATGTCAGAACTTTCGAGCTGATAATACCATTCCAACTGAGTGCCAGACAGACTTTCTTGGAAGAAATGGATCCACAGTTTCTTATCAGTGGTATGCGGCTGAATCTTTCTCACATAAGCCCTTAAATGCATCTGAGGACAGGATGCACCATCGTACTTAGTGAAAGTGGGGATTTTGAATTTGCGAGGAATGGTCACATCGGAGACCAGACCCAAACTTTCGAAATCCAGACCAAGCGCCTTCTGACCTTCCATGGCTAGCATGCGTTCTTCCAGCAATTTGTATTTGTCATCTCTTGGAGAGTACTGTTCATTTTCATAATCTTCATCGTCATCCTCAGGGTTGGAGAAATCAGCATTCTCTTCCTCTGAATCATTCTCCGCCCCCTCTTCTGGACCATTCGGGATTCCAAATTTGATTCCCGTAGCCTGTCCTTTACGCCTTCTTCCCGGGTTAATGAAACTCACAGCTTTCTTGTCTTTCTTCTTCTCGACCAAAAGAGCCTTCAGTTCCTCCTGCCCCTTGGATAAGCTTAGCATTATTTCCTTGAATTGAGCATTCTGAGTCTGGAGATCTTTGACAGTTTGTTCGAGATCCATTTTTCTGTGTAAGAGGCAGACCGTGAGAATATGGTCCTTTAGAATACCTGTTATGCAATGTTATGTTATGCGATGCAATGCATGAAATCTTTTCAAGGACCTTTGGAATTTAACTTTGCGTAAATCACCAACAAGAGAGAAATGTTTATTGCTAATTTTTTTTTGATCAATGTTCATTACAAAAGGAATAATAGTAAAATACAATGAAAGCTCAAGTCTCCCAGGGGCGACTTCTTTTTGGGCGAAGATATGCATTGAGTCTTCGTTCCTCATTAAGCTGACTGGTGAGCTCTAATACTTTCTTCCTTTCTGCATTGAACTGAGTTTCGAAAGTATCCCTCTCCTCTCTCAACTGGGTCCAGGATCTTTTCAATTCCTCAACATCAGTAGGCATATCTGGATAAGGAATGATCTGGGAAGTACCTCCTTCGACCTCTGATTCAACAATCAATGGTCCGACTGCAAGATATGGCATGACAAGTTCACGTGCTCTGGCGCGTACCCATCTGAGATAAGGCTCCATAGGAATAGAATTTTTCTTTCCTAGATTGCTTCTTTTCACCATGCCCCAAGCTCGTACAAACCTTTGGCGGAGACCTTGAGAGTCATTGTCATAGTCAAACACTATACCTTGAATAATCATTTCATGTGGACCATCTCTTCGAGCATGCCCAAACTGACGTAGGGCTAAGGCAGGATTATAAGTAATACCTCCTCTTATCCCCATGAGTGGTACATTAGGGAATTCTCCACAACGGTCGATGATGATAACATTTTCTTCGAGCTTAGAACACCAGCGGATGTCTGAATGGGAGAGGGCCATTATCCTTTGAGACCATTTCAGATTTTGGCCATTCTTCAAGACTGATTGAGGGAGGTGCGAAATAAACCACCTAGACAACAAAGGTACGCAGCACATGAGAGTCCCTTGCCTCTTCATAGTACGAGTGTGAAGGGAATGCAAGACATCTCCAAGCAAGGTAGGCACAGGGTTATGAGTGAGGAATATCTTAATAGCATTCACGTCTATGAATTGGTCCGGATTAGGGAATAGCACCAAACCATAGATTAGCAATGCTAGAACGTCTTCAAAAGCATGGACATTCATAACTTTTAGGAATTCTCGGGCCTTACTTATCAGAAATTTGGCAAGTAAACCTTTCATTCCACTCCTTGTTACCCAATTAGTTTCAATGTCAGACTTTGTCATGTGTAAAGCTGCGGCAACTTCTTCAGCCTTCGGAATCTTTTCCAGACCACTGAAAGGTATTTGATCAAGGATAGGTATCCCAAGCAGCTTGGAAAACTCTTCCAAGGTGGGTACCAACTGATAATCTGGGAAAGTGAAGCAATGATGTTTAGGATCGAAGAATTGAAATAGAACTCTCATCATATCTTCTTTGAAACCAGTGGTAACTAAATTGAGAAGAGATCCATGTCTTTTGTTGAACTGAGCGTGATCGGGAAGTTCTGACACCAAATCCTTGAGCTGAGGAGAGATCGTTACAAGATTAATCCGGATAGTCTTCCTGGAAGCCATAACCTGTGCAACAGAGCAAAGCTAAATCCCTAAGTCCTTGAAACGGTTAGTATAATGCCATGATGTTATGATGTTATGATGTTATGTAAGTAATCAAGTCATACAACAATCATTCCTAGGTTTTAAGGCTTGCATGAGTTCCATAGGTAAGTACCCTCCCCACTGAAGTTTGGTTGGTTCAACCTGTCCTAGAATAGTAACCGGGTTCTAGAAGGATCTCAAATCACTGACCTTTCTTTAAGTCCACTTCAGTGCAACACCAAGTGGTTGACCAAAGCTTCCCTAAAGTCCAATCTCAAAGAGTGTAGTATCGAGTATCAACCAACCCCAGTCGGAACCGAAGTCAGTTATCTCACTACTTTCTAATGGCTAGGATGAGTCAATTAGGGTTCTAAAGGTCTGGTTAATGCTTTGATGACACCACGCGAATGCCAAATTTTTCCTCAAGTGAACATGAGGAACATCAGGACATCCAAAGTGTCACATTAACCGTAGCTATCATTTTAACCATTCCAGTATACGCCGGATAGTCGCGATGATCTATTGCTACTTACCTAAGGTACACTAGATCCGGGTGTAGGATCTTTCACTAAACAATTCCCTTAAAAGAAGGAACAATTAGGAAAACATAGATGATTTTTTTTTTTTAAGATGGACCTCTCTTTATTTTCCCCAGCAGAGTCGCCAGTTCTGTCATACGGTGAACTGGACTTTTTTGTGTTTTTAATCTCAATGTCGCGGTTAGCAAGAGTCGCCACCGACTTTTCTTTTATCCCATAAGGAAAGGTGGAAAAGAACAGGAAAGACCTTAATTTAGATTCTTAGGTTCGGGAGGTACGTTATACAAAGGGAAGGTGTTAGCACTCCTTGTATCCATGGTTATCCATGGGCTCTTAATTGCTCAATCATTTATGTTTTCCTAGTTTGAAAAAAGGTGGTTGAGGAATGTGTAGGAAATGTTTGGAAAAGGAGAATTTAACTTTGTAATGATTCTTGCATGAATGTATACAAAGTGGTTATCTCATTTAGATTTGAAGGTTATTTAGAAAAATATAACTCATCAATGATCCTGGTACGGATGTATGCTAAGTGGTGATTCTCCAAAAAGGATGTTTGAAATGTGTAAGGTGTGAAAAGTATTTTAGGTTATGACTGAGCAATTAAGGGTTATACCTGTCCGAGGTCTTTCCGGGCATTTCCTATCCTTATGAGGGTAAAACTGTCCTTACTATTGAGAAGTAAGTAGTTTATCCTTGGGATGTAGAAGGGTCATCGTAGGGTCATTGATTGGTCATTGAAGGCAACAGTTATGAGGATACCTTAGCATTCGAAGGGACTATCATCATTTAGCCATAGGCTACACCGAAGGGTCATCGAGGGACAAAATCGTATTTTCGAAGGCAACATCCGAGGGACCATGATTTATTTTATGATGATTTAACCGAAGGGTCTTTGCTAAGGATATCCCCTTATTCGCGGGACATGACCGTAATACCGTAATCGTGGGGTAATAAAGAGAGGTCCGATACCATTTATTTAAAGTCCATATTTTAATGTTCATTAGGTAATTATGATGAATCTCCACATTAAAATCAACACATTAAAATCAATACATTAAAAATTAATACATTAAAATTAATTAGGCAATCAATATGAATCTTCACATTAAAGTGAAGTAACTTAGAATCCATCTCCACGAAGGTCTCCCACACGTAAAGTGGAGTACCTAGCCGGCCGCTTCATGGAAGCTTTTACACCATTCAACACACGGGTTAGAGTATTAAGATAAAATATGATTTGACAATTGCACCATAAAATAGACATAACAGTTATGAGTTCAGGCCAAGTGATGCAAAAGTCGTAATTAAACAAACATAAGACCAGCAAAGAGACAAAGCAGCCACTATCCCGTTCGCCTCTGCTTCGCCTAGCGAAGGCTCAGCGAATGCTCGCTGCAGGCTCGCTTAGCGATGAGCTAGCGAGCGACCACGGGTTTGGAGTTTGGCCGCCGCATGACTTCCGAAAACTTGTATTTTCACAGCATTGGATTACAGGCATAGCATAGACAAAATAGGATGTTCATACTTAGATTCACATGTGAAATCAAATTATATATCAAAACTTTAATCGTAATGCATCATGCATGTAAAGAATATCGATTGGAAATGTAAAACAGTGGTGATACGCAAACCTGTGTGCAGTTGCGATATTGAAAGGGACTGATCGTTTGGATGCCGGATTGAGTTGGGCGGCGGTAGTTTCGGTGCGGATGGGCTGCCTTCAGGTTAGTAGGGTTTCTGCATCAGGGTTTCCGTCCTTCTCTGCCCGTCTTCCTCGGTGTTTCTCCGTTTGTGTCTGTCTTTTTCGTGGCTGAAGAGCTGGTATTTATAGTAGTAGTGGTGGTGACCTAATGGGCTCAGAATGAGGTCCAAAACTTCTGATTTTCGCAAGCTTCGCTAGGCGAAGGAATTGCTCGCCTAGCGAGCAAGCTATTCTGGGCTTTTTTCTGGATCTGATGCTTCGCTGGGCGAGTGTCATGATGAAGTGTTCGCTAGGCGAAGGAATTGCTCGCCTAGCGAGCAAGCTATTTTGGGCCTCTTTTGGATTGGGCCTGTTGTGAGCTGGGCTTTTGTTCACTTGAGGTCAGTGCCTTGCAGAACAAGTCGGAGGGTCTGGAGGAATGCTTTGTAATATCAACGGGCAAATTTTGGGGTATGACAGTGACCATAAGTGAAAACTCTTAGTTATGGCATAAACGTCTAGCTCATGTCAAATTTGATTTACTAAACAAAGTGACTTCAAAAGATTTAGTAATCGGTCTACCAAAAATAAAGTTTTCAAGAGACCATATATGCGATGCATGCCAAATGGGCAAGCAAACGAGAGTCTCATTTAAATAAAAAAACATTGTTGCAACTTTGAGACCTCTTGAGCTTGTTCATATGGATCTATTTGATCCCTCAAGGACCAAAAGCATAGGTGGTAACTATTATGGTTTTATTATAGCAGATGATTAATCGAGATTTTGTTGGGTCATGTTTTTGTATAGTAAAGATGAGACTTTGTCAACTTTCAAACAATTTGCTAGATTATCCCAAAATAAGATGAATTTGAAATTGTTGCTATCCAAAGCAATCACAGAGGTGAGTTTGAAAATAACCTCTTTGAGATGTATTGTGATAAACATGGCATTGAGCATAAAATCTCCGCTCCTAGAACGCCACAACAAAACGATGTTGTGGAGAAAACCTACCTAAGTATTTTTGGGCTGGTGCCATTAGCATGACATGTTATATCTTGAATAGGATACTAATACGTCATATCTTAGACAAAACCCCCTATGAATTGCTTAAGGCTAGAAAACCTAATTTGTCACATCTTCACGTTTTTGGATGCAAATGTTCTGTTTTGATCAATGAAATGGATAATCTAGGTAAGTTTGATGCGAAAGCCGATGAAGGTATTTTCCTTGGATACTCACAATCTAGCAAAGCTTATAGGGTTTATAATAAAAGATGACTTATTGTTGAAGAGTTGGTTCACACTACTTTTGACGAGTCTTACCCGAAAAATGTCGGGAAAGGTGTTTATTTTCATGATGTAGGTGTATCTTTACAAGATATTCTCAAGGAACCCAAAATAGGAATTAATCATCCTAAAGGGGTGGAATATGAGAAATAAGAAGATAAAGATGTTGAAGAGGAGAAGGTTGAAAGTCCAGCTACAGTGGACGATCTACCTTTGGCTTGGATAACATCCAAAGATCATCCTATCGACAACATACTTGGAGACATCACCAAAGGCATGACAACATGCTCCAAGATAAGTAATTTTTGTTATCACTTTGTGTTTGTTTCACAGGTTGAACCTAAAAATGATAAAGATGCATTACTTGATGAGCATTGACTTGTGGTCATGCAAGATGAACTAAACCAATTTAAAAGGAATGATGTTTGGGACCTTGTCCCTCATCCTAAAGATCATCAAGTAATTGGAACTAGATGGGTTTTTAGAAACAAACTCGATGAAAACGGAGTGATAACTCAGAATAAAGCCCGAATAGTGTTCAAGGTTATAACCAAGGGGAGGACATTGAATATGACAAGACTTATGCTCAGGTTGCTCGCCTCGAGATTATACCCCTTATATTAGCTTATTCTTGATCCAAAGATTTCAAGTTATTCCGAATGGACGTGAAAAGTGCGTTTCTTAATGGCTATATTAATGAGGAAGTGTATGTAGCTCAACCTCCCAGTTTCAAAAATCACGAATATCCTAATCATGTTTACAAACTAAAATGAGGTTTGTATGGTCTCAAACAAGCACCTAGGGATTGGTATGAGCGACTTAATAAGTTTTTAATCAATCAAGGATACTCTAGGGGAAAGGTAAATACAACACTTTTCATTAAGCGTAAAGGAAAGCATACTATTCTAGTTCAAGTTTATGTTGATGATGTCATTTTTTTGTTCCACTAATATGCAACTTGTCAAGGAGTTTTCTAATCTTATGCAAGATGAGTTTGAGATGAGTCTCATGGGGGAGTTGAATTTCCTCCTTGGGCTTCAAATCAAGAAACCAACGAAGGGGCATTCGTGTGTCAAACCAAATATTGCAAATGAATTGCTAAAGATATTAGGTATGGAAGATGCAAAATCAATTGATACTCCAATGCCTACAAATGGAAACTTGGAAAGGAATAAAAATGGTAAGGATGTTGATGTCAAGAAGTATAGAGGTACGATTGGTTCTCTTTTATATCTTATTCCATCTAGGTCGGACATTATGTTTAGCGTGTGTATTGTAACACCTCAAAATTTGCCCTCCTCTCTTGGGACTAGCTAACATATTGCATATCATTTGTAGGTCATTAGGCATTGCATATTGCATATCATGTGGTTACATTGTGCAAGTCATCCTCACAAGTCCTGAGCAGAAGATGAAGAGGTTATGTGCAAGCTAGGGTTTCAGTGGATTGGATCATTAATCATCTGAGGGTGGTGATTCAAGTTAGGGTTTTGATTCTCAAGGGATTGGTCTGCATCTTGTTTGAAATGATACATCATCATCATCATGGTCTTGATATCATCCAGAAGATTCAAGAAGATTGATCATATACCTTGAGATTAGGGTTTTGACCATTGGTCAACCCTAATCAGTTGCATTGGGCCAATCAGGGTTTGTGCAGGAGATGGGGTCTATGATGGATATGGGGATCATTTCATGATTGTATTGAGCTTATGGAGGCTAGGGTTTCATCCTTGCGCCATTTCATCAGAAGATTGGGGCTCAGATTGATCAGTGCATTGCCAAATTCATCTATCAGTTGAAAAAGTCAACTGTGGTCAACTGTGCTTGATTTTATGGATTTGGAGGTGGGAGAGAGTTGGATACACTTCATTCATGTTGAAACAAGCTTCATTTGACATGTCAAAGCTCAAGAATGAAGAAAATAAAGTCAGGACAAAAATTGCCAAAAATAGAAAGTGACTTGTAATGGAAGTTTCCAAAAATGGAAAGTGTTTCACTACAAAATTACATGTCCAAAAAAGCTTCAAGTGAAAATTTGTTCAACATGAAAGTTGTAGATCTTGGTCTCACCTTTCCAAAAAGTCCAAGAACTTGAAATTCCCATGTATGGTTGACAAGTTATGGTCCATTCATTTTCCAAAAATGCCTATAATCAAAGTGGCATAACTTTCACATGGAATGTCCAAAATGGATGATCTTTTTATGAGAAAACTCCATTTCACATGTACTTTCATGGTGCATAATCAAAATTCATCAAAAATGGTCAATGCAAAAGGTCAATTTTCAAGTGTATCAATTAAAAACCAAGGGCAAAATGGTCCAAATCTCACATTACATGGAATTTTAAAATGGGACTTTTTGCAACACTCTCCAAATGCAAAATGTGACTTGTTCCAACTGTCATGAGCTGTCATGGTGCAATATTTGGCAAGGCCATTTTTGAACTTTCACTTAAAATCACATTATGCTAATCCAACTCATTTTTTGGTAATTATGATTAACAAAGGGATTAAGGATGGAGTATATATCATTAATCATAACAGAATGTTAATCACAATCACAATTCTCAAGAGCTGTAACCACTTTTCCCTCCATTTTCTCAAAAACCTCTCAAAATTCTTCAAGCATTTTTCAACTTTTCTCCATCAAATCTCAATCAATTTGCACGATTCTTTTGGAATTCATTCTCCACAAGGCTTGATCTACAACTGTTTTGGTGAATTAGTGGAAGAACCATCGAGAATCTCAACTGTTCAAAGTAAGGTCATCAATGGAGTTTTGAGATTTCTTTCAATTGGAGCAATCTTGAGCTGAAGCACGAGTTCTATTCAACGTCCTATACCTCAATCATCATCTGTTTTGGAAAATTACGCGCAAAAGCATCAAGAACAACATCTGCCATCTCCAAGGTGCAAAAATTCGAAACTCTTCTTTGCTTAAATTATCATATGCGTTTTGAAGATCGTTGAATGTAGAACATCATGCTGTGTTTAGTTTTTGATTTGGTTGACTATTGAGAGAGATATCGTGCTTTGAAGTTTTGTGTTCCAATCTTAAATTGCTCGATCCCGTTTGTATGTTAGGAATTAGGCTAAGCCAGTTAGGTATTCATCATGTACACGTTCATACGGTTCTAATGATATGTAGTTTATCAATTTTGGTTAAGATTTGGTGATTTTCATTTTTCTGCATTTTCTGGAATTGGCTGGCTCGAGAACGATGAACTGTGTGTGTTTGATCCAAATTTGCCTCGCCTGGATTTCAAAAGGTGTTTACCGCGCCTTTCAACCAATCAGGGCGCTCCACTGCTTATGTTTGATACGGCGTCGTTTTGCCTGAACCATTAAATATTACAACATTGCCACTGCTTCATTTAATTAAATCTTTATTTCATTTCTTTTTCTTTTGGTTATTTCCTTTTGTTACATGAACTTCAAAAATTCATAGAGGCTTCAAAACTCATCCAAATTTTGTGAAATGTTTTGCATTGTTCTCATGATGATGTGTAGAATTTGATTATGATTTTTGTGGATTTTTTGCACGTGTGGAAAATTAATTGACCTAGGGTTTGTTGAATGTGTCACATTTATGTATGTTTTGCCAAAACCTTCATGAAATAGTGATGCTTGCAAAGAAATGGATGAAAATTTTTGTGCTTGTTCTGGACATGTTGATGGTGATTTTCATGTAGAGTTTGTGATTTTTGGATACTTGGTTGATTAGATATGATTTTTTGATTAGAGGTGTGACAATTTGTGTCACACCAAGCTAGGTCAACTTCATGATTTTATTTAAAATGCTTAGGGATGTTGATTTGAGCTGAAATTTTGTGTGGATGATCATTGATATGTCAAGATTACATGAGAATATTTCTGGATTTTTTGATGGCATTTTCTAAATTGATTGATAATTTTCTTCCCTGTTGAGCCATTTTGTGACATTGTGTGACACATGTTGGTAATTCATTTGTGAAATTCTCATGGTGTATTGGATGAATATGAAATTTGACATGTTGATTGTAGACACATTTTAGGACATTGTGGTTTTGATCCCATTCATTTCTTAATTGTTGTCACTGTTTTATGATTTATGGAAGTTGATGCTTGTGTTGATGCCTTGAATTGGCTTGTATAAATGTGTCTGGACTTCTTGATTTTCATTGACCTACTTCCTTTTGTCCAATTGAGCTGAAAATTGACATGCTATACCTTGAATGTGTCCTGTTTAGGTGTGAATTTTTGTGGAATTAATTGAATTGTTTTGATATGCTTTTGATTGAGATAGTTCTGTTTGGTCATTTGGAGTTGCAAATTGCATGTTTGGTGATAAATTGTGCATGAAATGATAATGGTGAATGATATGAGCATGGGACCAATTGCATTTGCTTTTAATTTGTTTGAATGTGATTTTGGATAAATTTTACTTGCTGTTTTGATTTTTTCATCCCCTTTGGACCCTAGGCTTGGCCTAGTGGTCTAGTTTCTCACATTTGGTTTGGATTTTCAGGTTGAAATGCAAAAGGCTTAAGGGAAAAAGTGCAAGTTGATTAAATTGAGTTTTGTTTGATGTTGTAAACTAACATTGGCTTTGTGTTGTAGGTTTGATGCTTGAGCTTGAGCTCATGGCTTGCACTTATGTGCATTAACTTGTGTTGTCTGTATAGATTGACTTTTGCTGTTTATTGTTGGTTTGTCTGAGTACTGATGATACTTGATTGATTTCAGGTACATTTAGTCGCTTACAGTTCTTTAAGAACTCGCTTGCTGCTGCTTGGTTGTATAAACCAGTTGAGGTAAACTCTCTTGTCTTCATGTAGTCTGGAAGACCTGGCTTGTTATTTAGCCAGGCAACTGTCTGAAGTCCTCCTTAAGAGGCGATGTTTGTGATTGTTTACTTTTGTGCCAAGCAGGTAAAGACCTCTATGAGGCAATTGGCGGAACCCAAGGGATATGCAATCTATCCCCCGCTATTCTGTTGAGTCGTCCCTCTGCTCACACCACTGTGTAGACGCATTGGGACATTAACCCAAGATCTTGTACTTTGTACAGTTGTGTCAGAGTCTTGAGCGTAGAAGGGTCCCTCCATTCTGGACCCACGTTCCTTTGTCTGAAGCTCTCCCTGATCAGGGATAAGAGCTGTGAAGTCTAATCTTCACTCACCTTTCATCAGCTTCACCTTAGCCTCTCAATGGCAAGGTTAAGAGCTAACTCTACCCTTGTACAGATGACTTGCCTCGGCAGTCCACCCTTGTTTGAGCCTCACTTGACTGGATATAGTGTGTGCTATGTGAAATGTTTGTTTTGTTTGTTGATGCTTGCATGCTTGCTTTCTTCCTGGATAGGATTAGCTTGCTGTTGTACAAGTAGGTAGAAACCATAACATAGGGCAATGATGCATGATAACACTAGGCTCGAGTACAGCTCCCTGGTAGTGTGTCTCTCCTTGGTTTCTGGCTAGATTTTCTTTCCCTTTCAGGGGAACTACATCGCCCTGATCCTCGTTCCAGACGAGGTATGTAGGCAGGAGACCATGCGAGGTCTCTCCGGGCACTTTTTTTCATTTTGTGTGCGTTTGCTTGTTACCTTCTTGTGTGTCAGGATATGGACGTAAGCCCAGCGATTGGCTGTACGTATCCTGATTGTGTTTGTTTGGTTCGGAAGCCGATGTAAGTCCAGCGATTGGCATTCGGGTTCCAGGTTTGCCTGTGTTTGTGTGTGTCTTGTTTGGCGTGCGTGAGCCGAACTACGGCAGCTCTGATTCTCGTTCCAGACGAGATACGTAGGCATAGGATGCGACGTCCTATCGAGCTCCCTTCCTCTTAACCACCTGTGTTGTCCTCGGTGCGTGTGTGTGTGTGGTGTTTTAGCAACCTTTTCTTTTCTTAGAGTGTGGATCCCGTCGAGTACGACGTACGTGAGGGGTGCTAATACCTTCCCCTTGCGTAACCGACTCCCGTACCCTTTCTCTTTGGTCGCGAGACCATGCTTTTTCCAGGTTTCTCTGAGCGTTTCCTTTCCCTATCTTGGGATAAATAACGCGCAGTGGCGGCTCTGTGTTGTTTTTTGTTTCAGCCCGCCGGTTGTTTTTCGCGGATGCGACATGTATGTGCGCTCGTTATCAATCGACTCCTAATGAATCTCATTTAAAAGTCATAAAACACATTCTTAGGTATATTCATGGTACTTCTAAGTGTAGGATTTGGTATTCTAAGGAAAGTGATTGTAATTTGGTTGGTTATATCGATTCCAATTTTTCCGGTTGCAAATCGGATAGGAAGAGTACTAGTGGAACTTGTCACATATTTTCAAATTCCTTAGTAAGTTTGCATAGCAAGAAACAGGTTTTGTTGCCTTGTCAACTGCCAAGACATAATACATAGTGGCCGACAGTTGTTGTGCTCAAATTTTATGGCTCAAACAATAACAACTACTTGATTTTGATATTAAACTATAACATATTCCTATTATGCGCGACAACACTAGTGATATTAACCTAACCAAAAATCCAGTGCTACACTCTCAAACTAAGCATATTGAGATCCGTCACCACTTCCTACGTGACCATGTTAAGAAAGGGACGTCGTATCTGAGCATGTTGATAGCAAAAATTAACTTGTGGATATCTTTACAAAACCACTTGCGACCAAACCATTTTTCAAAATTCAAAGGGAATTGGGGATACTTGATATCTCAAATCTTGCCTAAATATGATTTGTTGCATGCACCTTATATACTTTTTATCTAACTTTCTGTGGAAGTTCAACCACATGAGTGCATCCTTCATCAATTCATAAGCGAGGTAATATTCTTCTATTTTCCTTTTGACTTTTGTGACCAAGATTTTACTTTTGCACTTTGTTTATGTTCATAATGATTGATATTCTTGATGTATGAGATAATACATGAATGTTCACTTCCAAAAATTTCTATTGATGTATGTCAATTTAGATGCTTATAGTGACTTTGTGCTATTCTTTCTTCATGCTTGAAATATGCTCTTGATCCATTGGCTTGTTATATATTCCAACATGAAATATGGTTGAACATGTTATGATGTTAGCATAATTTCTTGTAATGTGTCATTGTTTATGATAACATCTCTGTTTTTGGTTTGAGTGGTGGTAAATCTGTATATCGCCTTGCTAGACCACACACGTGTGCAACATTTAGGGAGCACCAAAGGCATATGTCACATAATCGTGTCACTTTTGTAAGCAACTAAAGAGTTTTGATTACATTGTATCCTTCATATTTCATGGTTGTTTATGTTATTTGGCATAAGTTGTGGAAGCCATGTTATATTGTTACTTTATATGCTTTTATTTATGTTTAGGCATTTTTTTCCAATATGTATATCATTGTATTTGAGTGCTACCGTATTGATGTTCTTATCTTTGCAAACCGCCTCTGTGTGTTATATTGGTTTATGCATGATTTAAAACACTCCTCATGGATTACTTTGTTTCTTTTTGATGTTTTCAAAGGGGAGAAGCAAGATGAAGTTGGGATGCATACATTTAGGGGGAGCCTTCATGAAAATACAAAACGTATCATCTCAAGTTTTTCCATCATAAAAAAGGGGGAGTATGTGAGTGCAACTTTGTATTAGATGTATTTTGCATGATGTCAAAACTAGGATACTTTAGAATTAATGTATATTGAACGGTATCCTGTGATTCTTAATGTGCATCTTAGAATTAGGAAGCATAAAAACATTTGGAAACAAGTTGGAAAAAGTTTCATGCATAAAAAATGCATCAAAAATAATTTTTGTGAAAAATCAACTTATAGGTCGACACATACATATTTCAGGTCGACACATAGAAGAATTTTTCTTTCTATGTGCCGATACATCCAGTTTATAGGTCAACTCATTTGCTTCATCATTAAAGCCTGTAGGCTCTGTTAAATGTGCCACCTCTATAGGTCGACACATGACCTTGACAGGCCGTCGCATGATCTATACATGTTGGCACATGTGTCGAATAAGTCGGCTCATGGCTTTCAAAGGTCAGGCTATGCAACAAAATTTTCCAAAAATTCAAAAAATTTCAAATCTTTTGCATTCCTTTTGCCTCTGAACATGCATGCATATTAATACTTCATACTTGCATCTTTTTCAAGTAAGTTTTCTAGAGAGTAAAACTTATACGAAACCATGATTTCAAAGAATTCTCATCATCTTCAACCTCATTCTATGCATACACACAATCAAACTACACATAATCATTTTTTAATTGGGTTCTATCTAGATTAGGGTTGATAACGTCCTATTTAGGTTGATTGTACTGACAGTTGGGTTGAGAACTTTGAGGGTTTCAAATCAGAAAACCAAGTCATGGTTTTCCTTCAAGATCATTTAGGGTTTGAAGGTTTTGGACAAGATTATGCAATCCAGATCCGATCGAGTGAAGTCATCAAAGAACGAGAGGTTCTTTCAAATAATTAGTGTGAGACTAGATCACATTGGTAAATCTTGGGTTTCAACAAGTGCGCCTTTTAGATTCGATCGAGTGAAAGCTTTGAAGAACAAGAGGTTTCTATTAAAGAAGTAACATGAAATGGTGAATCAAAGCAACATTGTTGGTTACTTGATCAAGCTCTGATCAAGGGAAGAGAAGGTGTCAGAATCAACATCAAACTTAGGGTTTGTAGGGTTGGATTGCTACATCTATATTGTATACATACATTTGCAAAGTAAGATGTATTAAACTATCTCAATTTGAGTTCGAATTGAGGGTAAATGTACCCATAACATGGTCGATTGAGGAACTTCCAAAACAAATCCTTGTGTAGTATATTTCTCTATTTATCTCTCTTTTTTATTTTTGGTTTGCAAATTATCGATTTCATTGATCATGCGATCAATTTGTTTGAAAAATAATGTTGAACACATTTTGAAATTGGTGTTGTTGAGTTGATCACAATTCCTTAGGTTGTGATTGGGTTTTAATATCAACAATACCACATAAAATTCCAAATAATATCGATTGCACACTAGGTATTTGATAAATTGCTTCAATTGATTTTTGTGTGTAAATCATCATTGGAAGTAGACTATCCTTGTTGCTTTGTATTCAACTGGGTGTGTTTAATTGCGTTCAATCAATTTTCTATTCATTATCATACAATTGTTACTATTACGTATATCTGAGCTTTTTGATAGCGGGTTCGGTTAGACGATTTTGATTCAGGATACTTTAACTTGCTTCCGCGCCATAAAATTTGTTTTAAAACTATTTTTTTGTCAAAGGGTTATCGAGATCTATTCAACCCCCTATAGATCTAAGCCTATCGTCTAACAAGTGGTACCAAAGCTTGATCAAGTAACCAACAATGCCATTTTGATTCACCGTTTCACGCTACTTCTTTGCAAGAAACCCCTTGTTCTTCAAAGCTTTCACTTGATCGAATCCAAAATGCACACTTGTTAAAACCCAAGATTTACCAATGCGATCCACCGTCCCACGTACTCCTTTGCAAGAACCTCTCGTTCTTAAAAGACTTCACTCGATCAGATCCAAATTGTGCAAGCTTATCCAAAACCTTCAAAACCTAAACTATCTTGAAGGAAAACCCCAACTTAGTTTTCTGATTTGAAACCCCTCAAAGTTCTCAACCCAATTTACAGTACAATCAACCTAAATTGGACGTTATCAACCATAATATAGATGGCACCCAGTCAAAAAATGATTATGTATAGTTTGATTGTGTGTATGTATAGAATGAGGTTGAAGATGATAAGAATGCTTTGAAATCCTGGTTTCGTATAGGTTTTACTCTCTAGAAACCTTACTTGAAAAAGATGCATGCATGACGTATTTATATGCATGATGTTTGGAGGAAAAAGGAATGCAAAAGATTTGAAAAAATTATGAATTTTTGGAAAATTTCGTTGCATAGGCCGACCTATGACAACCATGAGCCGACCTTTTCGACGCATGTGCCGACCTGTATAAGTCATGCGTCGAACTATCAAGGTCATGTGCCTACTTGTAGAGGTGACTCATCTAACAGATCCTACAAGCTTTAATAATGCAGTAAATGAGTCGACCTATAAAGCAGACGTATTGACACATAGAACAAAATTTTCTTCTATGTGTCGACCTGAAATATGTATTTGTCGACCTATAAGTTGATTTTTCACAAAAAAATTTTTTGATGCATGAAAACTTTTCCAACTTGTTTCCAAATGCTTTTATGCTTCCTAATGCCAAGATTCACACTAAGAATAAGAGGATACCGTCTAATATACATTGACGCTAAAATATCCTAGTTTTGACATCATGCAAAATACATCTAATGGAAAGTTGCATTCACAATTTGGAGTTGTTGTTGAGATCCAAAACCCTAGAGTTTTTTGTTTTTATTATTGATGTTGTTTTTGTCGATCTTGTTTTTATTGATGTTGTTGTTCTTGTTGTTGAGACCCTAAACCATAGAGGTTGTTTATTGACGTTGTTGTTATTGATAATGTTGTTGTTTATTTACATTGTTGTTCTTGATATTTTATTTGATGTTGTTGTTGTTTTCTTGGTGTTTTTGGTGTTAATATTGATATTGAGATTATGTTTTTTATGATTCTTTGTGAAACATTCATCTTGTTTTGTCTAGTTGAGTTTATTATATCTAATATCGATTTTTTATTTCACTAACCCCTCTTTGAACATATAACCAAGTAAATTGAATTTGGAAATATTCATATGTAAAATTATATTGTATCTGAAACTTATCTTACACATATTAATGATTTTCTAGCATTCTGCAACTCATCATTCATCTCACGTTGTTTTATTGTTAAAATCTCTCTAATACTTCTAATTTTTGTTCAACTTTCTTCCATATTTGTTTATTTTTCAAATCATCAAATTTTATACTTTCAAGAATGAATTAGTAGAATATGAAGTGTTGAATAAAGAACTTGAAATATTGGAGAGGTTTCAACCATAAAATAACGTGAGAAGAATGATGAGTTACAGAATACTTCAAATTATAATCAATGTAAGTTGCTCTTCAAATATAACATAATTGTTCATATAATTATTCTTCTAACGAATTTTCAGAAGTTATATGTTCAGTATATGGTTTAGTGAAATGAGCAATCCACATTAGACATAATAAACTCAAAATTATTTTACCCCTCGATTTTATAAGATAACCGAGGTGAAAAGATGGTATATCCGTCGGTGAAATTACAAAACCAAGGGCACATGTGTTTTAGCCATTTTAGAATTCCAAATGGCCTCCTTGGGGATCAAACCCATGACCTTTCCACATACCCGTCTGTTTTTTTAAACCAAGAGATAAAGTTTGCACTTTTCATGGCGCCCTTCGTTACCTCGCCTCTGTAGCCAAGGTTAAATGCATTTTGCATCCGAGGTTAAATGTGATTTTTCTAGTAGTGAAGATTATGAACAAGTTCCGAGACCACAAAGAATCTGATAAATACCAATTTTTTTGCAGAGTTTAACATGTTGCAAGATACTGAGATAGACTCTGAAGAGAAAGTCATTCAGTGTGCCATGTTGGTAGACTCTGAATTAGATGTGAATTAAGTAAAATTTTAACATTTTAAAAATTGGTTTGTAGTTATTCACAAATGCTATTACGGTGTGAATTAAGTAAAATTCAAACATCTTTCAAATTTTAACAGATATAATAGTTTACCAGCATCAAATATTTTTAAATTCTCAATATGTAAATTAAATCTGAAAAACTATATAATAAAAAATAATAAATAAAATGTAAAATATGTATGAGAGAAAAATATATGCAATATCTGTTAAATAATGAATTACGAAAAAACATAATACACTACAAAAGTATCGGTGTATCACAGAAAAATATTCTATTCATCATTGATTAATTAGTATATATTAAAATATATAAATAAAATAATGGAGAAAGTAATATTTTTATTAAAGTATTTTCATTAAAGAAAGAACAAATAAGTTTTTTAATAATATATGAGTTTCTTTTAATCTAAAATATATGAGTTATTTTGTTAAAGAAAAAATAAATAAGAACAAGAGAAGAAGCTCTAGACTGATGTCATTAGTGGCAACCAAATTCCTATCAATGGGATGACAATCAATTTCGTTGCTCCAAGCATTGCGGAAGGGGAAATCAAAGTTGAAATTGATGAAGCAGATGTTGAATCAGAGGTAAGATTCTGGGAGTTCTCACTAATCGTGTATGTGCTAGGTAAAAATCTAAGGATGAATAATGTTAAGTAATATATGATTAAATTCTAAAATTCTTTCAAACTACCTGATTTATACTACAATGATGAGGGATATTTATTGTTATGATTCCATTCATTCTCTAAGAGGGATGCTATAATAACGAAAGGACCTTACTCAATCCATAATTGTCCCATGATGTTGAAAGACTGGAATCTAGATTACAACTTCAAATGAGATATGCTAAGAATCCTGTCTGTTTGGGCTAAACTACCAAAACTTCCTATATCCCTCTGGGGTGCTAAAAGTCTGGGCAAGATTGGAAGTGCTTTGGGGAATCCCCTTTTCACCGATGAGTGCATACCCAACAAATTAAGGGTCTCATATGCATGAATCTTAGTGGAAATCGACATAACACAAAAGTCAAAAGAGGTAGTTAGAATAAAAAATAATGAGGGAAAACAATTTGACCAACCTATTGAGTATGAATGCAAGCCTAAGTATTGTGAGTCATGCCAACAAATTGGTCATCAATGTGAAAAATAAAAAATAACCAAACAATGGTGTGCTAAACCCTTAGAAAAACAAGTCCAACAAACTCAGGAGGAAGTAACAACTATTATCAACCAACCTAATCCAGTGGACACTTCCTGGAGTATGGTATAAACTAGTTAGAAGGGGAAAGGAAAAAAGTGTAAGTAATGGAGAAACTTCTAAAGTTGGTATCATCCCTTGTCAAAATGGCTTTGAGTCTTTAAGGATTTTGAATGATCCTTTAGAAACTATTGACAAAGGAAAATGATTTTGTCCTAGAATGTTAGGTGGCTAAATAACCCAAGTAATTGTAGAGACATAAGAAACTATCTCAACAACATGAAACCTGATATGGCTATCTTAGTTGAAATAAGAGTCAAGGAACCTAGAGTTGAACCTATAAGGAAGAAACTTGGTGGAAACTGGTGTTTCAATGAAAATTATTCTAAACATCCCAATGGAAGAATATGGATCATATGGGATCCTTCTAAAATCAAGATTAATTTTGTGTCATACACATTGTAAGACCCCAGTTTTGACCTTAAGATCCCTCATGCCATCTCATCATATGAATTGGCTTTGGGATCACACCTTGGCATACTCCTTACCCCTCATTTATTGTGTTTGCATTGGGAGAGGTCACCAAGAACATTTGATTTTATAATACTTTGTTTTTCATTAATTACTAACCAAAATACCTAAAATATGTCAATGTATAGTTTACTTGTTTTGTAGGTAGTGTGTGTGTTCACCAAGGCCTCACCAAGCTCACATCCAGGGTTTAAGACACTCAATGCAAGGAGATTAATCAAGAGATGGTTCACATTTACTCTAGACATAATATATGTATCCCCATTATCTCCATTTATCATTTTGATCAATAATTCATCAAGAGTTTGAAGCTTGTTTGCCTTGGAAGCCCTAATTCATCTGGGTATCTTATGTGACTTTCTCACCAAGTTTCTTCATCATTTGATCAAATATATCAAGGGATACTTCATTATACATCATATTATACATATGTGATCCCCAATGAGTCCAAGATATCAAGATAATTTCAAGTTTGCAAATTGGTTCATGGTGGTTAACCAGAGAAGTCAACTGGTCAAAACTAGGGTTCCCTAGACCCTATCTCATACAATATTTATGATATAAAAATGATTCCAAGAGAAATGTTACTCCTTGTGACATTCCAAACAAATTTAGTGTTAAATTCAAGAGCTAGTTTGGCTTGGAAAGTCATTTTTTATGGTGAAAGATTATAGGTCATTTTGTCTGAACCCTAGTTAGGAGGTCAATTTCCAAGGGCCATAACTTGCTCAATTGTTATGAGGTGAATGCCATTCAAGGTTCATGATAAAATTTAATATGTACTCTCCAACATTTATTATTGGAAGAAATTCAAGCTCAACTTGAGAATGCATGTTCCAAGAGGAAACATTATAGGTCATTTTGGGCCATTACCATTGAAAAAGTGATTTTCCTCAACTTCTAAAATGCATAACTCCTTCATGCCCAATCCAAATAAGGTAAAATTTATGACCCAATTAAAGAGGTTTGAAAGATATACAACTTTGATGAAGGAATGTTTTCCATTTGAAGGCCATAGAAAAAGTTATTCAAGGGGGAAGAAGTGAACATTTGGTTTTTCAAGTTATTCAAGGGGGAAGAAGTGAACATTTGGCTTGGTACTTAGAAAAATTTCATTTATGTTTGATTTTTCAAATTTCCACCTTGAAACTCATCATGATCCAAGCTTCAAATGGAAAAGTGTTCAACATGAAAGTTGTTCCCCTTGATTTCATATTTCCAAAAAGTCCAATATCATCTCATTTTCCCAAGAATTGGATGACTTGCGCATGGCTTCTCTTCAAGGCTCCATTTGGATGAATCTTATGTTCACATTCCAATTTCCATTGCATGATTACATGACACACTTTCAGCATTGCACATGATGAAATTTGGACTTGATTACATTATTTCATAGTCCTATCACACGCCCATGAAACCATGCAAGAGTGAATTTCTATTTTTGGCATTTTGAATGCAGTGTGTGGAAAGCAATTGCATAGCCTATAAATAAGACCCTTCATGCTCAGAATTATAGACAACTTTTCCCAAGTTTTGAACCTTCAATCCTAACCCTCAGCATTAGAGGACAAACTTGAAGATTTTGAATTGAAAATCGAGTTTCAATTTCACTTCAGTTTTGAAGTTGAAACTCTCAAGAATCCAAGCCTTTCCTTGATCCAATTCAACTTCTGCAAGCTTCTAAAGTCAAGCCAAGGCCAATTGGAAGCAAGATCAAGCAAGATTCAAGCTCCCTCGAAGGTGAATTTTCAGAAACTTCATCTCTTCAATTCTCTCTCAATTCTTCACCATTCTCTTTGATTTTTGGTTGGCTGAAGTCCTACAAATGTAGGCAATAAGATTGAGTTGCTTTGAGATCAAATTGAAGCAACTCAGTTCATGATCCTTAAAATTCAAATCCCTGTATCTTTTGATATACTTGGATTTGGAGAAAGTTGAGGCCAGATCCGAGATCCTGAGCATTTTCTCTTTGAAATAATGTCCTTGTTTTTCATTTTCCATTAAGATGAAGTTGGACCAGTCCGATGGAGGTTACCAGAGAAGATGACCGGAGCCCTAGCTCCAGTGGTGTGTTGGCACACCTCCTGGCCATCTGATCATGTTGAAATATTTTAATCTGAGCCATTGACTTTGATTACCACGTGTACATCACTTTGACTTGTGTTCACCATGGAACGCGCGTGTGTGAGCATCAAATCTGCCATCTCAATTAATGAGAGAGATCTAATGGTCCTTATTTTTTCTGATTTCTTTTTATTTTCTGAATTTTCATTTAATCCTTTTATTTTATTTAATTCATATAAATTTCATTTTTAATCCAAAAAATATGGGACTTTCACCAAAAATATTTAAATATTTTTCTCTTTCATATTCTGAATTAAAATTATTTTTTGGATTAATTTTGATATTTTTCATGAATTAAATGTTTTTGTGCATATTTTAAATTGTTTAAAAATACTTCTGATTTTTCAAAAATAGTGAAATTTGTTGTCTAAGATCATTTGACCTTATTTTACCTAGGATAAATCCCTTGACCATTTTTTTTGGTGTTGTGAAGGGATTTTAGATTTTGACCAAATTAAAGTGTATTTTAATTCACTTTTAATTGGAGTTTTAATCGATTAAATGCTTAAAAATTGTGTTGAGCCATTTTTATGGTCTTGTGATGTTTGAATTTCTGTTTGGGCCTTGGTCAAAGTTGATTTGACTTTTGTTGGATCAAAACCATTGGATTTAGGGGATTGATGAAAGGTACATTTCATCTCCCGAAATGAATGGATGGTTTTGATTTGATAAAATTCCTCCCATGACCAATTTGTGTTTCTATCTTTCCCTCACTCTTCTTCTTCATCCCTATTCTTTCCCATTTCCTCATTGGACCAATGAAATCTCTAATGTCTTAAGGCTAATTGGTTCATCAATGGCCTTGTGTCAGATGAACCAATACAAGTATGACTGAGATTGGTCCCCCCTCTTGATCTTTTCTTTTAGTGTGTGGTATGTTTTAGGAGTTTGGTTCTTCATACCAAATCTATGACATGCATTAACACCTAAATTTTTATTGCCCGACCTCAGATAGCTGTGACTTCTACATAAGTCCAATTACGATTGCTTAACATAGAGTTAAATTTGACTCTAATGGCATAGCATTCTAGTAAGTGAGATTGTAAGTCTCCCATTTTTCATGGTATTATGTGGAAACTTGACTTTTTTTCCTTTCACAAGAGTTAGTGGCATACTTGTTGAATTATCCAAGTTGGAGCCTTTCTCATGGAAGATGTCTTGGCATAAGGATTCATACTTGTGAAAGAATGGTTGAGTGTTCTCCAAAGAATGACTTAATCAATTAAAAATCACCACTAACGCTTGACTAACTTTTAATTATCATTTGGACTAATTCTTGTTAATATTGCTTTACTTTCAAGTCATTTACTTTATGCAATTTAAGTTTCAGTCTTTTATCATTCATTGCAATTTACATTTCATTTAACTTGTTTATGTCATTTTTTACTTTGCTTATTTTAGCCATATCTTGTGATTGTATATATATATCTTATTTGTGTGTTTTGGATTTGTTTGTGGTCTTAGGACCTTAAAATACTTAATAACAACAAAAACCTAAAAAACATCTGGTGGACTGTTGATCTTGATCTGAAATCTTGGACTGAGAATTAGGCAACATTCCCTGTGCAAAAGGACTTGGCCAATGCCAACATTTTGAGACTGGGCTATTGTGGACTGAGCTTTCATCTGATTTGTTTGAATTCATCTGCTACTCTTTCTTTGTGCTTAATTGTTATTTTGATCTTGTGTCGGATGCTTTGCTCTGAGTTGATCAATGAGTAATTCATATGATACATGAGAAGACAAAGAAGACTGCTAGCTATTGAATTTGCTTGCTTGGACGTGGCTATCTTTATTTGATGCCTTAATCTTCATGATGTATGGATATTGCCAATTTCTTATTGATTATTGCTTGATTTAAAGTCCAGAGGGAAAATGGGTTTTCTATATGACATTCTTGTCTGTTGGATTGCATCCCACTGGTCAGATCTTTTCAACTCTTAACTTTTAAATTTGTGCTTAAGATAGCCTCTTCATCTCCTCCCACTTCTTAAATTTCAAAATCTCTGCCCCTTTTCAAAAACTTTCTTTGCTTGTGATTTCAAACTTAGACATTGTTTTAATAACTAGAAACTTTGGCCTTATGCCACTGAATTTTCAAACTCTTTCTTAAATCAAATTTGTAAATAAACTTAATCATATTTACTTAAAATTTCAAAAGACAAAAAGAACTAACAACCCCATTCAAACTTTTGACCCCTTTGTGCCCCTTTCTTATTAAAGTTTTGTTAAAAGCAATCCATCAACTCATTTGAAATTTTTACCACGAACTACTAGGTTTTGATCCCTCATTTTTATGTTGGTACGTAGGCACACGTCCGAAGGTCTTGTCAGAAACAAAAATATAATCAATGAATTATTTTCTCATCCCGACGCTCTATTTTTCTTAAACATCTTTTATACCAAACACATATGCACACATAAAAAGGGCTCCCTAGGAGTACCTATGATACTTTGGGTGCTAACACCTTCCCTCTGTGTAACCAACCCCCTTACCTATAATCTCTGACATTTTATTAGTTTTAATTTGAAAACTTCTTATCTTTGGGTTTTGTTCGTACTTTCCCCTTTTTCCTTGGAAATAATAAAAGCGCGGTGGTGACTCTAGTTTTATTGACGTCAAGTTTATCCATAACTTGATGGTCATAAATTTACCGTTACAAAAATTAAGTGGCAACTCTGCTGAGGAGTAATCCTCGGTGGGTTTAGCCTACTTTTTTATGTGTATATATTTATATATTTGATGTTTGTATATTTGTGTGATATAATCTGTCTGTTATGCTCGGTGATCTCTGAGTGGTGAGATAAGTTCTAACCCGAACATGAGTGCAATTAAGATAGGAGGATGGTATAGTCATGTTCAACTTGTGTGGAGTAGTCCTTAACAATTTGGCTTAAGACCCATCTACTTAGTGGAGGTCCTTTTGGAGTTACTAATGTCACACAAGTTATTTGTGGATAAGCGTTACTTTCTCTAATTTGGGGTTCGAGAAGCTGAGGACCGTAGAACATTTAACCCAACTTGGCCTATTTAGGACGTAGTGCGGAGACTGTTCAGGTGTTGACCTGATAACAGTTGTTACACGATACTACACTCAATCGAGTTTCTCTTGAGAATATTAAGGGTTGATGAGTCAGTCATCCTACCCTATAATATCTGATAGATAGGATTAAGACTCTGGGAACTTCTTAGAACATGATCTACAGGTTTTTTTATCCTTAGTACACTCCTTTGGGATGGTTCTTAACCCGACTCTATGCTCGTGACTCACAACAAACCCTTTGATTCTTGGTTGATCCGATCAAGTCTTGTCAATATCAATGGAACTTGGGTGTTGATAAGGTGAAAACCATAATCCACCAAAATGGATGATTGATCTTGACGATGACTTGATCCATCCCTTGACCTTTGTTTGTGTTTGCCTTGTGTGTGATCCCTTGTGTGTGATTGTTGCATTCATGCATACATGCGCATCATAACATTCATCCCAGAAAAATAAAATTTCAAGGAACTGAGGTTTTGTTTGCAAATATTTTCAGACCATGGATTATGGACGAAGGAACACTAAGAAGTACAATTTCAGATGTCCTAATTCGAAAGAGCTAAGGAAGTTTTCATCCTTTGTATTAGATCTCTTGGACTTCAAGCAACGTCATGGGAAGCTCTTGTCTGTGTTATCTTCTGATGTGGTTGAAGGACTTCTGAGTGTTTTGGTTCATTTCTATGAACCTCTCTACCGGTGTTTCACTTTTCCTGATTATCAGCTTGTGCCTATGTTAGAGGAGTATGCCCATCTCTTGGGAATACGCGTATCTGACAAAGTGCCTTTTAGTGGATTGGAGGAGATTCCCAGATCTCATGTCATAGCTGAAGCTCTTCATTTGAAGAAATATGAGATTGATGCTCATTTGGTGAAAAAAAGAGGTATTCTTGGGTTGACTTCTGAGTTCCTCATTGGTAAAGCTATTGTCTTTGCTCAAGCCGATAACATCGATACTTTTGAAGCCATCTTTGAATTGCTCATCTATGGTTTAGCCTTGCTCCCTAATATTGACGGGTTTGTTGATGTTAACGCCATTAGAATCTTCTTAATTGGGAATCCTATTCCTACTCTGTTGGGTGACATGTATTTCTCTTTGCATTTGAGGAATTTTAAAGGTGGTGGGACTATTGTGTGATGTGTTCCTCTTTTGTACAAGTGGTTTATTTCGCACTTGCCTCAGACGACTGCTTTCCTGGAGAACAAGCAATGTCTACAGTGGTCTCAGAGAATTATGTCTCTCACTAATGATGATGTTGTTTAGTATGATTCTGCATTGAGTAGCTTGGATATTATTGATAGTTGTGGTGAATTCTCTAATGTGCCTCTCATTGGTACACAAGGAGGAATCAACTACAACCCTGCTTTGGCTCGCCGTTAACTTGGGTTCCCCTTGAGAGATAAACCTAATAACACTCAGTTAGAAGGTATATTTTATCAAGAGGGTAAAGATCCATAACATTTGAAGCAGAGGATGATACATGCTTGGCATAATGTGCATAGTAAAGGAAGATTCGAGCTTGGTCCACGCAACTGTGTAGCTTTGGAAGCCTACTTTATTTGGGTGAAGAAGAGAGCTTTGGAGCTGAATATGTTGTATGCTTATGAAAGACCTATGTCTTTGGTTATGGTTGAGCCACCACCTCTCCCGAACCAAGATGTAGAGGAGTTGGAAGATGCACTCATCAAGATGAAGCAAGAGAGAGATATGTGGGAAGATCGGTTCCATGCTTTGAGTCGAAAGCATGAAGAGTTGCAACTTGAGTCGAAAGACAAATATGCACTTATTGAGATTCTTGAGGATCGAACAGTAAAGAGACAAAGAGAGCCAGAGGGTCTATCTTCCTCTAGTATGCCTCAGCCTTCCGGTGCTTGGAAGAAGATTATTGATCAGCTAGTTCTTGAGATGGATCAGATGAAGACATCCTTTGAGTATGAGATTCAATGCATCTGAAGGAAGTATGCACCCACAGCTAGATCATCTGATACAGTTGCTAAGGGATCCTTAGGATGATAGTTTCCTTTTCTCTTGTATTTGTATTTTGGTTTTTGAAATTGTACTCAGTGTAATCCTTCCAAATTTTATGAATAAAAAGAGATTTTGGTGATCAATCAAATTGTTATTACTGTTATTATTTGAATATATATTTGCAAATAGGACTTCATATGTTCCTTGAAATTAACAACAATAAAAACATTACATTTTATGCATCATTTGCATAACGGGTTTTTCTTTCGCCAGATGTCTTATCAGTTCTTCTTCTGTGCATCAGTCAAGCTGACTCACCGTCTTCAAGCACTGTCAAATACAACCCAGACTATCTTCAAGCACAGTCAAATACATGATCAACGGTCTTCCTGAAGGTGAAGGGTGATCCAAAACGCAACAGAATTTAAAATTTCTCCTTTAATGATCCTTACGAATGGGCATGATCAGTGATAAAATCGTTACCTCTTATGGAGATTGTAACCTTTGATGCAGATCTACGGAGCGATCACGAATGTTGAACAATGACAACGCCTCTACTCAGTCCAAACGAACGGATTTCTTCAATCTCAGTGTTAGCTGCTACGAATGAAGGCTTTGAGTGAGAGAGAGAGAGAGAAACGAAATTGCAACTGCCCTCATGCTTCTACACAAGGGTTCTATTTATAGAACCACTTGTGTGGGCTGCAAGCTAAAAAGCCCACTCAAGTGTATATGGCCCATATCTTATAATATGCCAAAATCACTTAAGCGTGTGGTATCTTACCATATTTCGTATTCTACTTAAGTACATCGTACCTTACGATGTTCTACAATTCACTTAAGGACACCGTACATTATGGTATTCTTTAGTTACTCTATCTCTCATCAATTCGTCCTTTGTGTGTGACCCTGTAGGTTTTCGCGGCATTGACAATTATATTAAATCACGTTTTTAACATAATAAACAGTGAGTGGTATCTAGCAACACATCACTGCTACCCAAGACACGAAAATGTCATGTGATCTGGCAAATCCTTCTGTGATAATAATTATGTGTATAATTACCCTTTTGCCCTTATGTCTATATTGAACTCAAGGCATAGACCGTGTCATCCTTGTCCAGTTCAATATTGGGCCCATAGACATTTATCCTGTTACGCGGGATGGGCAAATTCCATCTAGGTCACTCATGGCCCTTAGCATGCTTCGTGGAGTACCCATCAACTGTCTTTATGGTCATCCAGTTACGGATAACATTTGATCAGCAATAAGGCACTCGATTCTACATCTAGGGTCCATAGTGGTTTCAGGTTGAAGGGTGGTATACACCATTATCACCATGAGAATAACTTATGACACTTTGCATAACATTCTATATAGTATTCTCATAGCGGGTCAATCCAGTATAAATATTACTCTTAATATTCATACCTATGTTTAAGACTTGATAACTCCTTATCCATGATCCATGAGATGTGATCATCAGTCTATAAAGATAATAGTCTTCATGCTTTAATGTTATCCCACTTCACAATAAAGCTCGACTACGGATACTTTAAGAATAGTATCCTTATGTTTAATGTGATCTCATGATCAAGTCACACTTGATACATTAAACGGACTATCTATTCTAGGGACTTTATTAAACAAACATAATAAAGAAAAAGCCTTTTATTATTAATAAACAATTCGATACAAGTACCAAAAGTATTAGCCTCTAGGGCTTACACCAACACTTCCCTCAACAGGTGGAGACAGAATCAGAGGTTCAAGCAAATATTCCTTGATACTATCAAAAGCTTTTTGACAGTCTTCGGTCCAATCACAAGACTGATCTTTCCGAAGAAGCTTGAATATAGGCGCACATGTGGCAGTAATGTGTGAAATGAATCTTGAGATATAATTCAAGCGGCCGAGAAACCCTCTGACTGGCTTCTCAGTTTTGGGTGCAGTCATCTCTTGTATTGCTTTGACCTTGGCAGGATAAACTTCAATACTCTTCTCGCTGATAATAAAGCCCAACAACTTACCAGAACGAACACCAAAAGTACACTTATTGGGATTCAAGCGGAGTTTATACTTCCTCAAACGCTGGAATAGCTTCAACAAATGCTCAACATGTTCCTATTCATCAATCGATTTAGCAATCATGTCATTGACATAAACTTCAATCTCTTTATGCATCATATCATGAAAAAGAGTAGTCATTGCTCTTTGGTAAGTTGTACCAGCATTCTTTAAACCAAAAGGCATCACTCTATAACAGAATGTTCCCCAAGGTGTAATGAATTTGGTCTTCTCCATATCTTCAGGTGCCATCTTGATCTGATTATATCCAGAAAATCCATCCATAAACGAAAAGACTTTGAATTTAGCAGTATTGTCCACTAACATATCAATGTGTGGCAAAGGGAAATCATCTTTCGGATTGGCTTTATTCAAATCTCTATAGTCAACACATATGTGGGATTTTCCATCTTTCTTCGGAACAGGCACAATATTGGCCACCCATTGTGGATACTCAGCAGTCACGAGGAAACCGACGTCAATCTGCTTCTGCACTTCCTCTTTGATCTTCACAGCCATATCAGGATGTGTTCTTCTCAATTTCTGCTTGACTGACGAGCATTCTGGCTTCAACGGCAATCTATGCTCCACAATCTCAGAATCCAACCCAGGCATGTCTTGATAGGACCAAGCAAACACATTTGAATACTCTCGGAGAAGATCAATCAGCCCCTTCTTCGCATCTAGACGCAGTAGAGACCCAATCTTGACTTCCTTCACATCATCCTCGGAACCCAAGTTGACTAACTCAATATGCTCTTCGAACGGCTGAATGAATTTTTCATCATGCTCAAGAAGACGAGATAATTCATCACTCACTTCTTCATCACATTCCTCCTCGGTCCCAAACACAGGGAATTCAAAATTTGGAGAAGGAGAAGGATCATTGTATTCAATGGGGTTAGAAACCATCCTGCATAATGATTTGATATTTTGATTTTAGAGAAGTGAATTTGTGACCAAATATTATGCAGATGGACAATTATATTGTTTATTTATGTTTTTTTGTGATTACCATTTTCATAATAAAGCAAAAAGTAAAAACAAACATCATAGATGTGGATGAATAGAATTAATTTTATTAATGATCAATTTGAAAATTCCCAAACAATGTTCGCTTCTCCCTTAGGCATAGGAGAAGGATTTTGAAAACATATAAAAGCAATTACTTAGATCGATGCAAAATAATAGGAACATCAACAGCAATCCAATTGTTGCAAGCCTTTCCATGCGTCACAAAATTGGTGCAGTCTTCCTCTTCATCATCCTCTAGCACAGCAGCTAAGTGTTGTTCATTGCCATGAATGAACCCTCCGCTACGGAAGCTAAGTTGCATATCTTTAGACCTTGCAGCTGATGAACCTCGCTGAAAACCCATACCGGTTCTGCCTTTGTTGTCGGAGACTTCTACCATGCGCCCCTCATTGATCAACATTGCCTTCTTCTACAATCTTCTTTGCATCTTTCAATGAGGCCATAGGTGCCCCAACTCTCTTTTCAGCAGCAATAGATAAGGCTTGGAACGGAGTTCCAACCTCATCCTCAACTTCAACATAAGAGAAAGATGACAGGTGGCTAACCAACAACGCCTTCTCCCCACACACAATTACAAGCTTTCCATTTTTCACAAATTTGAGCTCCTGATGCAATGTGGAGGTAATAACTCCCGCCTCATGGATCCATGGCCTTCCCAACAAGCAACTGTAGGCCGGGTGGATATCCATTACTTGAAAAGTAATTTGGAAGTCACTCAGACCTATCTTAACTGGAAGGTCCTCTTCACCTATCACTGTTTTGCGTGAACCGTTAAAAGCTTTGACGATTACACAACTATACCTCATAGGAGCTCCTTGATATGATAGTTTTGACAATGTTGACTTTAGCAGTAGGTTCAACGAGGACCCCGTGTCAACAAGCACATTAGACAAAGCGTCACCTTTGCAGTTCATAGAGATATGCAAAGCCAAGTTATCATTTCTGCCCTCCTCAGGGATTTCTTCATCACAAAAGCTGAGATTGTTGCAGGAAGTGATGTTAGCCACAATATGATCAAACTGCTCCACTGTAATATCATGTTCCACAAAAGCTTGCTCGAGATTTTTCTGTAGTGCTTCTCTATGCGCTTCTGAGTTCATTAGCAGAGACAACACTGAGATCTTTGAGGGGGTTTGGAGCAGCTGCTCCACCATATTAAACTCTCTTCTTTTAACCAATCGAAGTACCTCATCAACATCATTAGCCTTCAAATCGTTGGATTCACCAGACTTATCCTTTGAAGCACTAATCGGATCCACAACAGGCACTTCTACCTTCTTACTAACAGTTGATTCTTCTTTATCCTTTGGGAACACCGGCCCAAACACACGACCACTTCGGGTCACCTTGGTAACATCAGCAATGCTCACCACAGAACTGGTCGTCAATAACGCGACCTCTTGACCATCCTTCATCATTGTAGCATTATACTAATAGGGGATTGGACCCGCTAACCATATAACCAACGACAATACTGATCTATTACTAACATTGTTACTATTGTTGCTGTCGTATGTAATTACCAATCTCTCTGGCTGCTTGAAAATGGGCACTATGACATTTACATCATCATCTACATGACGAGATTGAAAAATCTGAATCATGCCTTCATCCATCAGTCGTTGGATGTCCCTTTTCAGAACTTCACAACCCCTCAAATTAACACTGCAAACAACACAACCCTCGTGGTCATTCTCACAATCACTCACCAAGAAAATGTCCTTATGCATCTGCACTAAGGACCTCCGGATAAAACAAACATCAAAAACCTTAAACTTACCAAGACAACCATCCACCATATTAACAGAAGAATTTCCATGGGCGGGTAATGGATTTGCTTTCACATTAGGCGCACGGTCCTCAAAGGACACCATTCCACTCTTCATCAGCTTATGAACCTCATACTTGAGTGGATAGTAATTTTCTATATCATGTTCGGGTGACCCTTGATGAAAATCACAACAGAGTTCAGGCTTATACCACCACGGAAGTGGTTCTGGAATTTGCGGCGGGTTTCTTGGTTGGATTAAGTTCTTGAGAACCAAAGATGGATAAAGTTCTGCGTATGACATAGGACTTGGGTCAAAAGAGACCTTCTTCTCTCAAAGTTTTGTTTTATGATGATTGTTGGTATTGTTGTTATTGTAGGTGTTCACTCATTATTGTGGTTGTTGTTGTTGACGTTGTTGTTGTTGAATTGGTACTGATTGATTATTAAAGAATACAGGAATAACTGAAGATACTTGATGATGATGTTGACGGGGTGGTTGACTCTTCCTGATCTGAGGCCTTCTCTGCCTCCCACTGATTACTGCATTAGCTTCGCTGTCTTTCTTCTTCCCAAAGCTACTGCCATACCTCTTACTTGATGATGCTTCACCTTTTGACAAACATCCTTCTCGGACACCTTCCTCAAACCTCATCCCCATATTTACCATTTCGGTAAAGTCACTGGGGGCACTAGCAATCATACGTTCATAATAAAATGAACTTAGGGTTTTCAGAAAGATCTTTATCATCTCTTTCTCCTCCAAGGGAGGAGTGATCTGAGCAGCCAATTCCCTCCATCTTTGCGTGTACTCTTTGAATGTCTCCTTATCCTTCTGAGACATAAACCTCAGCTGGTCTCTATCAGGCGCCATATCCATATTGTACTTATATTACTGGACAAAAGCCTCTCCCAAGTCATTGAAAGTGTGAATGCTTGCACTGTCCAACCCCATATACCAACGGAGCGCAATACCGGTCAAATTGCCTTGAAGGTAGTGAATTAGCAGTTGATCATTGTCAGTTTGGGTAGACATCTTGCGGGCATACATCACTAGATGACAGAGTGGACATGTGTTCCCGTTATACTTTTCAAAGTCAGGCACTTTGAACTTCACTGGGATCTTCACATTTGGCACTAAACATAACTCAGCAGCACTTTTCCCAAACAAACCCATACCCCTTAGTGTATTCAATTCCTTGCGCAACTTAAGAAACTGATCCTTCATTTCGTCCATTTTCTCGTAGACATCCGGACCCTCAGACGGCTAGGAGTGATAAATTGTGTCCTCTACACGAGGTAAGGTGTGCACAATGGGAGGTGGCACATACATGACCGGGCTAGATGCCGACATGGAAGAAAAGGTAGGTGTGAAGCCTTCAGGCATGAAGTTGGACGACATTCCCCATGGGAATCCGGCGGACATAGTAGGCGTAAAATGAGCAGCAACAAGCATGGTAGAGGTAGCCACCTCTGAAATAACAGTCCTCTGAGGAGGAGTTGCAGGCGTTGGAGAAGATTGGCTCTGAGCAGCTAACGCTGACTCCATCATGGAAGTCAGTCGAGTGATCTCATCCTTCAGTTCTCTGTTCTCTTGCTCCAAATGTTCCATGATTCTGATATGATTGGCGCAAGTGTTGTATCGATGAGTCAGCTTGGCTGAAGCACAGAAGAAACACCAATGAGACATCTGGCGAAAGAGAAACCTGCTTAAGCAAATGATGCATGTAATATTATGCTTGTTTGTTTATTTCTATAGTTGAGTACAAGCATTACTGAGATCATGTTGTAATGTTATGCATTGGTGTATTGGAATGTTCAAGTTCTATTTGTGCCAAATGATCACTCATATTCAAGCCATGCGCAACCCATTAAAATCTTGTCCAAAATGGATGAAACTGGACTTTTTGGAAAGGTTAGAACAAAAGGAACAACTTTCATGTTGAACACTTTTTCATTTGAAGCTTGAATCATGATGAATTTTGAGGTGTAAGTTGGGAAAATCAAACATGTCAAAAAAATTTCTAAGTGTCAAGCCACATGTTCACCTATTCCACCTTGGCTAAATTTTATTGTGAGCTTCAAATGAGAAAAGTTCCTTCATCAAAGTTGTATCTCTATAAAATTACTTCAAAATGCTCATAAGTTTGACCTCATTTGGATTTAATATGAAGGAGTTGTGCATTTTTGAAGTTGAGGAAAATCACTTGTTCAATGGCATTGGTCCAAAATGACCTATAACGTAGCCTCATATCACATGCACATAAAAGTTGAATTTGTTCTTCCTCCAAACATAAAAGTTGAAGTAGACATCTGAAATTTGATTGTGAAACTTGAAAATCTTTTATCTCATAAAAATTGAGCAAGTTATGGCCTTGGGAAGTTGACCTCCAAATCAGGGTTTAGACAAAATGACCTATAATCATTCACCATAAAAAATGACTTTCCAAGAAAAAAGAGCTATAGACCTCAACATGAAAGTTGTTTGGAATATAATTTAGAGTAACGTTTATCTTAGAATCATTTTCATATGACAAAACGTGTAGGAGATAGGGTCTAGGGAACCCCAGTTTTGATCAGATGAATTCCTCTAGTCAACCACCATAAACCAAATTGCTAGCTTGTAATTCTCTTGACTCTTGGGACTCATGGGAGATAATATATGCACAAGATTATGAAATTTGAAGTATACCTTGAAATATTTAATCAATTGTTGAAGAAGCTTATTGAAGAAGTCACACAAGATACCTAGATGAACTAGGGTTTCCAAGGCAAACCAACTCCAAACTCTTGATGATTTCTTGGTCAAAATAACATGTGAAGACCATGGGGATTCATATATGATGCTTAGAGCTATAGTAAACCAATTTTTGATTGAGCTCCTTGCCTTGAGGGTCTTAAACCCTAGATGTGAGCTTGATAGATCAAAGGTGGGCACATGCCCTACCTACACAAGAGTTAGTTTATACAAAGACATATTTTTGGTATTTTGGTTAGTAAAAATGATAAAATACAATGTATGCTACAATCAAATATGCTTGGTGATCTCTCCCAATGCTAACCCAATGAATACAAGGTAAAGAGGATGCCAAGGTGTGATCCCAATGCTAATGCATATGATGAAATAACATGAGGGATCTTAGGGTCAAAATTAGGGTCTTACAATACCAGAAAAGAACTGACTTTAAAAAAGTCTACCAAACATGAAATGGTTAATAGGATAGACTACCAGACGTGAATTGTATTTAGGAACTCAACTTCCACACGAGAATTGTATTTGATTTAACTGTCAGATGAGAACTGACTACCAGGCGGGAACTAGATTTGATTTAGACTACCAGACAAGAACTAGGTTTGAAACTTAACCACCAGATGAGAAGTGGTTACCATACGGGAGCTGGATTTGAAAACTTAACTACCAGACGGAAAATGGGTTTGGAAAGTGATTGCCAGACGAGAACTAAGTTTTTGAGGTACCAAATAAGGTTGTATTTTTTGGTATATGGGTGACGCCATAATGTACAAGATGAAATGCATGATCTGATGCAAGAGTAATGCTTTTGCATGCAAACATTATTTATGCCAGTGCATGAGGATAATCTAGTTGTTTGAACTGTTAAGACTAAGAAAGGTTCTTGCAACACGTTTCTCGTTAAAAGGATGTTGTGAAAGAAAAATTCCCCGAAACTCATTTTTGAACTCAATGGTTTCTGATGTACGACAATGTCTCGCTTGAGTAGCTTGAAGGTATGGAGAGGGCTTATCTGCCTGTAACGTACCTTGCCATAGTCTGTTGGGTCTTCAAAAACTTCCCTTCAAATGGAAATTTGATAGCTATTTTCCAAAATATGACCTTAATACGACCTTCCCCATTATTCTGAATCCTGCAATAGCATGCCCCTGATTGACCGAATTTTGGAGTCGCGAGCCTTATTGTATCATGGAAGTGGCCGGCCCCAGTATGAGCCTTGGAGAGACCTGCTGCGTCTCGAAGTGATTGCCCCAGATTCACTAAATCGAACTACTTGCACCTAACTGAATGATCTTTGGAAGAATTTCCTTGATGTTAAGTGTCGATTTACAAATAAAACTATTCATTCAAAAAATGGTAATTTTAACGCAATACTCATGCAAATTTTCAAATAAATCATTATGGTAATTAAGGTGATATACAGTGAATGGATCACTGGTTTATTCAAAATGTGAAAGATAATGTGATATGATACCAATATAGATGATTAGCAAATATCTAGGAGTTAAGTTAACGCAGCCTTACTGAGTATGCCTTCAAAGGAAACCTTACTTCAATTAGGTCATTTGCAGACTGTAGCATGGTCTGGTTCACGACTTTCAAACAAAAAGATATAGGCTCAAAGTTTTTAATTTAACCCCCCAATATCCTTGATGATCTTCATTCCTATATAAAGTTAATTTGACAAACGCATTCAAATTCCAAGGGAAATTTGAAGATGTGAACCTGCTAGCTTGAGAACCAATGATAGTCATTCATTTGAGATGGTAGTCACTTGCTTGTTTGGTTATTACAAAATTTGACTCTATCAGAAATTTTGGTGACCCTTTGGTTCTTGATGGTCACATATCTTCATTTTTTATTTCTTTTCTCTTTTTCTTATTTTCCCTAACTTTTTCCTGAACTGGTTTTTTTGAACCCTCAGTCCACTGGGATGCCCTAACTTTTGCCTAAGTCGCCTTCTTGGTGTTTGACTTAACGGGCTTTTTTTTCTATTTGTTTTGGAATATTATGATTGTCGTGTCATTGGTTATTAAGGAACAACCACAATACTTTCGATGTTGATTTGGAGCCTGTGTTTGCTGATTCGATGGACCTTGCCAAGGTTGCTGATACTGTGGGCCGGTAGGTAGTGGTTGTTGGCATTGGACATCCATTGCATGCGAATGCTAATAATAAATCACTAGAGACGGAGCTTGTGCTTACTGAGTTTCCCATATTTCATTAACTTCCTCCTCCTCTTCCTTTTAGGCATCACTAAGGGATTCACTCTTACTAGTTTGGCTACTCGAGACGCCTTGAATTCTTCCATTTTTGAGGCCGCTCTTGATGTGATCTCCAATTTTCACTAGGTCAGGGAAGCCTAATGACACACCGCCTATCATCATTCCGAAGTTTGGGCTCTGCAGAGTACCCATGAACATATCACTTAGCTCCCTACCCATCATGGGTGGTTGAACGCGAGCATACAACTCTCTTCATCTTTGGGTGTATTCTTTGAATGACTCAGTTCTCTCCTGAGTAAGATTTTGCAACTGTATGTCACTAGGATTTACATCCAGATTGTATTGGTAATACTTCAAGAATGCCTTAGCCAAGTCTTTCCAGGTGTGGATCTGACCTCGTTCTAGTTGCATATACCATTCCAATGATGCTCCATTGAGAATGTCTTGAAAGAAGTGGATGAGAAACTTGTCGTCACGAGAGTACATGGCTATTTTCCGACAATACATTGTAAAATGAGTCTTTGGACAACTAATCCCTTTGTACTTGTCAAAATCAGATGTCTTGAACTTTGGAGGGATAACTACATTTGTCACTAAGCACAAATTGAAAGCGTCAATTCAATAGGTGTCACACCCCTATATGGCTTTAAACCTTTCTTCCAACTCAAGACATCTTTCACTGATCTCAACATCATGTGGGCATTCATCGCTCACTATCGGGATTTCCCCTTGGGGATTTGGTGTGGTGAATGCAAACCTATGATACTCAATACCATCAAGGGGTGAGGTATTCCCATCTCGGACAATGTGGTGCTCTTGTATAACAGGATTCTCAACTAGGGTTCATACTGGATGAGGTTGAGCATGACCCCTTGTAGGAGGTGAAATGACATTCTCAGTGACTGCAGTCCATTGAATATTGTCCTCTCTTTGTGCCAAAGCTGACATATCCTCCTGAGTTGGTTTAGCTGGTTCTCCATCATGCCAACATTTTCTCTTAACACAAACTGACTTTGACCCCCTAGGTCCATGATCCTTCAAAATTTGCTTTGAGTCTGATATAGGTGTCAAGAAATCAACTGTGGGTTATGGGCATAGGATGTATGAGGTTTTTTTTGGTAAATGAGATGCATGACGCATATTGGATGCAAATGATATGCAAATGCATAATCTTATTTTTGATATGCAAAAATTCATTACCATGCCACATTTAGATGCAATAAAATGTCAAGTGCAGGTAACAATATGGGGTAACACTGGTAACAACAAAGCAACCTAAATTAGGCAGGCTTCCTATACTAGGATAGTTCCGAGTTTTGTGTACCCATGAAACCCACTCATCAGGTTAACTTTAAGAGTTTGGATAAAAGGGTCCCTAGAGTCATTGACCTTAATCAAAAATTTTCCATACAACAGGAAAACCATTTTATGACAACTTCATGAAAAAGATCTACTCTAGGCAGGGTCTTTGCATTGATCATACAAGGTATTCTTCTTGGGGCTCAATACTACACAACCACCATAGACAGAACAACTTCTAAAAGGTCCTTAGAGTCATCAATCTTAATCGAAGTTCTATCATGCAACGAGCGACACATGGCAGGGAGAGAGACAAAGAAAACAACATTGATTTTCTCCTCTATTATATCGTGTAGCATCATTCTCAGCAAAACACAATAAAAAAAATTTAGAAAATTTTCAGAATAGAGGAACTATCCTCTTCTTCAACCTGAAAATCAAAAATCTCTCTTCTCTTTTTCTCAAACAACTTAATTTCATATTTCTCTCTTAAAATCACACATCAAAACAAAAAAAACTTATCAGCAAAATTTCATCTTCTGTTTGCAACAGTTTTGTAGCGGTAAATTCATGATCATCAAGTTATGGATAAGCTAGACATCAAATAACAAGAGTCGTCACCATTCTTTTATTATTTCCAAGGGAAAAGGAAAAAGTAGAAACAAAACCCAAAAGTAAGAAGTTTTCAAATCAAAACTAATAAAATGTCAGAGATTACAGGTAAGGGGGTTGGTTACACATAGGGAAGGTGTTAGCACCCAAAGTGTCCTAGGTACTCCTAGGGAGCTCTTTTTTGTGTGCATATGTATTTTGTACAAAAGTGATGTTTACAAACAAATAGAATGGGAGGATGAGAAAAGAATTCATTAATTATATTTTTGTGTTTGACAAGACCTTCGGACTTGTACCTACGTACCAACATAAAAATGAAGGATCAAAACCTCGTAGTTCGTGATATAAATTTCAAAATGGATGCATTGTTTTTAACAAAAATTAAGTTTGAAAGGCATAAAGGCCTAAAAATGGTTTGAATGAGTTAGTTCTTTTTAGATTTTTGAAAGTTTAAGTCAAGTATAATTAAGTCTATTTACAAGTTTGATCAAGAAAAGTAGTTTGAAAATGCAATGACGTAAGGCCAAAGTTTCTAGTTTACAAAGTGGTCAAAGTTTAGAACAAAACTAGTTCAAGCAAAGAAGAAATCTTAAAAGGAGGGAGAAACTTTGAAATTAAAGAAGTGGGGAAGAGATGAAGAGACTAATCCTATGCACAAAATTAAAAGTTAAGAGTTGAAAAGATCTGACCAATGGGTAGCAATCCAATAAACAAGAATGTCTTATAGAAACCCCAAATTCCCTTGGATATTAGAATCAAGCCACAAAAAATGCATAAAATATTAATCTTGAAGAGCAAGGCATCTAATAAAGATAGCCACATCCAAGCTTAGCCACTCCATGATCTTCTTTAAATTAACCCATGTAGCAGATGAATTCCATAAGTCACAAGTTCAAAATAACAGCTTCATAATGATCATGTTGTAGATGAACTCAAAGGGATCTTCAAAGATGCATTAGATGAAATTTCAAATTGCAAGCACTTGGTTTCACAAAAGTTGGCATTGGCCAAGTCCTTTAGCATAGGAATGTTGCCTAAATTCTAAGTCCAATTGTCCAAGATCAAGTTAACAGTCCACACAAAAGTTTTTTAGGGTTTTTGTTGTTATTATGTACATTAATAGTCAAAGACCATACAAACACACAAAATATACACAAGTAAGACATATCACACAATATGGTCGAAATGGACAAAGTGAAAATGACATTAACATAAACAATTAGAATGATATGAATAATGGCAAATGAATATAGACTTGAAATTAAATGGCATTAAAGTAAATGGTTTGAAATTAAATGTTAGTTGTTAATGAGTTAGAAGTTAGTATTGTTTTGCTTTTGCTTTTTGTTTTAAGTCATTCTTTGGAGAACACTCAACCCGCTTATCACAAGCATGGATACTTGAGCCAAGACATCTTCCAAAGGAAGGAAAAAAGGCTAAGTTTCCACACAAAACCATGAAAGAGGGGAGACTTACAATCTCACTAACTAGAATGTTATGCCTTTTGTGTCAAAATTTTAGCAATATGTTAAGCAATCGTAATTGGACTTATGTAGAGGTCATAACTATTTGAGACCGGGCAATAGAATTTTGGTGTTAATGCATGTTAGAGACATATTATAATGGACTATGCTCATGAAACATACCACACACAAAAAGAATATGCAAAAGAGGTGGCCTAATCTCATCCATACTTATGTTGATTTTGCAAACAACTAGCCTTAGGATTTTGAGATCTCATAGGTCAAGTTGTAGCTGCTAATTAGGAATTCTTGTTCATAGCTGCTAAAATCCATTCTAAAATAGAGGAAAATTCTGTAACATCACAACCTTTGGAACAAGTTGTAGAATCCAAACTACTATAAGACAAGTATGGTGTATCATGTAATAAAAGGGCTTAAGCAAGCAATCCCTTGGAGGATACTGATGTATAACAATAGTGCTAGATCAAGAGCAATTTTTGTGTTATGGATAACTTACCAAGATAGATTGGCTACCAAGTGTAATACCCCAAAATTTACCCTTCATTTTTCCTGAAAAAAAAACGAAAAAAATAAAATAAAAAAATAAATAAATAAATAAATAAAAATAATAATAAATAAATAAAAGAAAAAAAATCTCAGACTTGGACCTCTCTCAAAAGCCCACTAAGCTACCAATATTAGCCTATAAATACTAGAGGTTTCTTTGAAACAAAATAGACAGAAAAAGGAAAAGAAGCAAAACACTCTGAGGTTTCCTTGTAACAAAACCCTGAGGAAAAAGATAGTGAGAGAAAACCTAACGGAGTTCAGAGCAGCCTCCAAATCCTGAAGGGAACTCAACTACACAGAATCACCTCTGCCTCACATAAACCCTAAAGATTGTTTTTTAAACCTCACGGGTGCAACTCAATTTCAATCAAGCTCTCCAATCAGGTTTGCCCTTATTCCCATTACCTTTTTGCTTTGAAGTTGAATACTCTGAATATTTGAGGTATGATGGATGAATTTCATTAGGTTTTTGCCCACGGGTTTATAATTATGTATGAATGTATAAATAATGTCTTGAATGCTTAATCGTTTAATTTTTGAAGTGTATGCCACAGGGTTTGAGGTTTCTGAAACCATACTGTTATCCATGAAAAAAATGCTTATCGTGTTTCACTAACCCTGTTTGTTGAGTTTTTGTGAGGGCTCACATGACTTTTGTAGGGATAACTTGCGTGGTTTTCCACTTTATTTGTGGGATACCCCCTGGAGGTTTCATTCCGATTACCTGTACTGACTCACTTTCTTTGATGGTGTTTAGCTTGGAAGGATCTCTGGGTTTCCCATTCCTCTAACTGCTGTTACTTCGGATCTTTATCCGCGTGGTACTTTTACATTTTTCCCGCATTTTACTGCTTTCCTAGCTGGAAGACCTCGATAGGAGGCAATGTTTTTGTGTGTTTTTTTCTTTTACAGGTTCCTTCGTCAAGGACTGCCTTTTTGCATGAGTTCACCAAACCCTAACCCTTCATTGTTTTTTCTTCTCCTAAACACACATTTACTCCTTCTACTACAGGTGAGTAAGTCTCCAAAGGTCGAGCATCCGGTAGATTGCGTAGTAACGTCGTTCGTCCAAAACCCACTCCATAACCCCGTAGTTAGCTGAACTACGGTTTGCTCTGATTCTCATTCCAGATGAGATACGTAGGCATAAGACGCGATGTCTTAGCGAGCACACATCCCCCAACCCATAGGTCAGCCGAGCTATGAAGACTCTGATTCTCATATTCAGATGAGATACGTATGTAGTGGATGCGACATCCGCGCGAGTCATTTTCATTTAACCCTTTTTTTTTGGTAAACAACACAAGATAAACTCACACCCTTTAGACAAGAACTACAAAAGTGGATCCCGTAGAGTACTACGGATACGTAGGGGTGCTAATACCTTCCCTTCGCATAACCGACTCCCGAACCCAAGATTTGGTTGCGAGACCCCGTCTTGTCCTTTCCTTTTTCAGGTTTACTTCAAGCGTTTCCTTTCCCTCCTTTGGGATGAATAACGCACGGTGGCGACTCTTCTGTCATTTTCTTTCGCCGGTTGTTTTTCCGCACACTGTATTTTTCAGGTTGCAACAGCTGGCGACTCTGCTGGGGACCAAAGAAGTTGACCTCTTGCTGGTCCATCTTCCCTGAGCGAGTCCCTCCTAACTTGTGTGATTTCTTGTTTATTAGGTGTTCGTGCTTTTGTACATTTATTTACTTACCTGCTTGCATTCATCTGCTGTATCTGTTGGATCTGTTGTTTGTTTGTTGGGATGGGGTGTTCTATGAGAGATAAACCCATTACCCAGGCTTGAGTGTACATACAGGTTTTAGAGTGGATAGTCATGAGGCTTGCATGGTGTGTTGCTACGTTAAGTCGTTCATGAAGAACCACACCCAGACGAGGTTTCTTTTGGATATATTATGTCCTACGGGTGTTCCGTAATGGCAGGATGTTCCTCTAGAAATCGTCGACTCTGGTGACCATTTCCCGAGAACTCAGTCGAGGCCTCTCCTCCGAGACGTGATTATGTTAGCTCTGGTGGGCGCATTCTCGCTGCTCAATCCGAGGACCCCGAGACTGGGAACTTGCTTTAGGATGTCCTGTTGAGGGGAGTCAGCGGAGGTCTTTTGTCCCATAATAATGCCAAACCTCTAGTGGTAAACGTATTATTCGCGACTGAAGGGCCGAAGTTGACAAACTTCTGTTCTTAGAACCTACCAGTGAGGGGCGGGCTAAATTCAGGAAACCTTAACCTCCAACCAACCCGGTTTTCTAGAGCAGAGTTTTGGTCTTGTATTATATCCCTCAGTGGGTTTCTCTTCAGACAGTGCAACCCGACAGATGTTCAAGCGGATCCAGCAATCCTGATTCCCATGTCACTGCATTGCATTCACATCATTGCATCACATCATTCTGCATTCATATTATTTAACACATGTTTATCCATTCCCGGGGGTTCATATCTTCTTCTTGATTCTAGTCGGAGTTTTCTTCTTACACTGTTTATCAAATGTGAGACTGGAATCAAGGGGGATGAATACCTTTTGGAATTGATAAACATGTCTTTGCATTTGCATATGCATAGCATGTCTTGCATAACAGGTACCGCCGCAGTGTTCTCAGTTGTTTGGTGTTCCATCAGCAGGATAGCTGACTCAGGCATTCACCGATACGATACCCGAAGGAATCAACAGAGAGCAATGGAAGGTGTACAAGCAGAGCTCGCTGAGATGAGGATCCGCATGACCCAATTCATGGATGTGGTTCAAGGGGTGGCTCAGGGACAGCAAGAGCTCAGACAGATGATGCAGAGGAATCCCGCCGCTATTCAACCAGAGACATTGGATGATCCTCCAGCTGGAGAGGCTAATGGTCCCAATGGGCCGGGGCCTATCCCGATCCCACATGTCAACCTTGATCAACAACTCGTCCATGATAATCAGGCCGATCAATTCCCCCTACTTCAGGAAGACTTTGGCATGGGCCATGGCATGGACCCCATGTTTAGAAGATTAGAGGAGAGGCTGAAAGCTGTGGAAGGACAGAATCCTCTGGGAGTGGATGTTGCTGACTTGGGTTGGTCCCAGGTGTGAGAGTGCCACCGAAATTCAAAGTCCCGGTCTTTGACAAATACAATGGCAGCTCTTGCCCCAAAACTCACGTGCAAGCGTATTTCCGTAAAATGGTTGCATACTCTGATGACGAGAAGCTACTTATGTACTTCTTCCAGGACAGCCTGGCTGGGGCATCCTTGGAATGGTACATGAGGCTGGATAGAGCCCACATCCGTTGCTGGAGGGATTTGGCGGAGGCTTTCGTGAAGCAGTATCAGTATAATGCAGACATGGCTCCGGACAGAACTCAACTTCAGAATCTGTCTCTTAAAAGCAATGAGTGCTTCAGGGAATACGCTCAACGCTGGAGGGAGATAGCTTCCCGTGTTCAGCCTCTTATGTTGGAAAAGGAAATGGCCAACATGTTCATGAATACGCTGCCTGGACTTTATCTGGAGCGTCTGGTGGGGTGCAATGCCTCCAACTTTACTGATGTGGTCTCTACCGGAGAGAGGGTGGAGAATTACCTGAAGACCTACAAGATCCAAAATGGAGTTGGATCTTCATCAGGGGTAAAAAAGTCGTTCATTGGAGGGCATAAGCAGAGAGAGGGGGGAGTGAATTCTTTGACTTCCTATCAGAACAGAGGTGTTAGAAGGAACAGTTTCCAGAATTATCATCAACAACCGTATGTTGCGGCTGTGACCATTCCAGCTGCAGCACCACTGCAACAACAACAACCACAACTTCAACCAGCTCAGTACCAACAGCAGCAACAACCGGGTAACAGACCCGCCTATCAACAGAGGCAAAGGATGATGGACCGGCATTTCGACACCCTTCCAATGTCGTACGCTCCGTTGCTTTCTAGTCTTCAACAACTACAACTTGTGCAATTGCGCACTCTGGCTCCTCCTGTTGGTAGACTTCCGGTGGGTTACGACGCCAACGCTTGGTGTAGCTTCCACTCTGGGGCACCTGGCCATAACATTGAGAACTGCAAAGCTTTTAAGCACGTAGTTCAGGACCTCATAGATTCAAAAGCCATCAACCTTGCACCGGCTCCTAATGTCGTCAACAATCCCATGCCGCAGCATGGTGGTGCAAACATTAATATGATGGAAGGAAAAACCAAGTCCATTAAGGATGTGTTAAAGTTGAAGACTCCATTGTTGGATATCAAAGGATGCTTGCTGAAGGCCGATGTTTTCCTAGGTTGTGGGAAGGATTGTTTGGATTGTGCCACTCAGAGTGGAGGTTGTTTGAAGCTACAGTAGGGTATCCAGGCCTTGCTCGACAAAGGTATCCTCCAGGTTGAAGATTTGTCTGTCCAAGTGTCTGTGGAAGAGGTTGTTGAAGAGGGGTTTGAGAATGCTGGCCAGGTCTCTACGGTCAACGAAGAAGATGGGGACAGTGATTGCGACATCAACAACTGGGTGCGTCCGAGGATCCCGGGTGAAGTCATCAACAATTGGTCTTCTGAGGAGATTGTCCAAGTCACTTTTCGGAAGGAGTAATTTTCTTTGTATATTCATGCATGTCCAAGTCTTACGTTCCGCCCAGGGCGTAATGACTCATTGTAGGGCTCATCTATGTGACACTTGCATTTTTTATCATAAATAAAGGACGTCTTTTTGCATTCAAATATTTCGTTCCCTGTCTTTCTATTTTTGCAGTTTTTCAAAATAAAAAAAATGGCAATGTTTTGTTTAGTTTCCACTTTTTTCTTTCACACTCATAAGCACATACCATCACTCATGCAGATGCACGTCACCGGATCCTATTGATAACGGTTCTGCTATGGCTCGCTTCGACTTTGAAAATCCAATCTTTCAAGCTGAAAAAGAGGGTGATGAAGACTGTGAACTCCCTGAAGAACTTGTCAGGTTCTTAAAACAGGAAGAAAGGGTCATTCAACCGTATCAAGAGCCTACTGAAGTGATTAATCTCGGCACCGAGGACGCCAAGAGAGAAATCAAGATAGGGGCTGCTTTGGGAGATGATGTGAAGAAAGGGCTGATTGAATTGCTGCAAGAATACGTTGACATCTTCGCCTGGTCTTATCAAGACATGCCTGGGCTGGACACAAACATCGTGGTACACCGCTTGCCTCTCAAAGAAGGTTGTCCTCCGGTCAAGTAGAAGCTCAGAAGAACAAGACCAGAGATGGCTGTCAAGATAAAGGAAGAAGTGCAAAAGCAGTTGGATGCAGGGTTTCTAGCAGTCACCAATTATCCGCCATGGGTTGCAAACATCGTCCCAGTACCTAAGAAGGATGGAAAGGTACAGATGTGTGTCGACTACCGGGATCTGAACAGAGCTAGCCCTAAAGATGACTTCCCATTACCTCACATCGACGTTTTGGTGGATAATACAGCTCAGTTCTCGGTATTCTCCTTCATGGATGGCTTTTCTGGCTATAACCAAATCAAGATGGCACCAGAGGACATGGAAAAGACAACTTTCATAACCCCATGGGGCACCTTCTGCTACAAGGTGATTCCGTTTGGTCTGAAAAATGCCGGAGCAACATATCAACGAGCTATGGTGACTCTGTTCCATGATATGATTCATCATGAAATCGAGGTTTATGTGGAAGATATGATTGCCAAATCTCAGACAGAAGAAGAACATTTGGTGAATCTGCAGAAATTGTTTGAACGGTTAAGGAAATTCAAACTGAGACCTAATCCGAACAAGTGCACTTTCGGGGTGAGATCGGGAAAATTGTTGGGTTTTATTGTTAGCGGAAAAGGGATTGAGGTGGATCCTGACAAAGTGAAAGCAATACAGGAAATGCCTGAGCCAAGAACAGAGAAGCAAGTCCGTAGTTTCTTAGGGAGGTTGAACTACATTGCAAGGTTCATCTATCACCTAACAACCACGTGTGAGCCAATTCTCAAATTGCTGAGGAAAGATCAGGCTATCAGGTGGAATGAAGATTGTCAAAGGGCTTTCGAGAAGATAAAAGAGTATTTGCAGAATCCTCCTATCCTTATGCCTCCAGTCCCAGGGAGACCGCTGATTATGTACTTGACAGTATTTGACAATTCTATGGGTTGTGTTCTCGGTCAACACGACGAGACAGGTAGGAAAGAACATGCCATCTACTACTTGAGTAAGAAGTTCACAGATTGCGAGTCGAGATACTCAATGCTTGAGAAGACATGTTGTGCACCTGCATGGGCTGCTAAGCGATTGAGACAATACATGCTGTCTCACACAACCCTACTGATCTCCAAGATGGATCCAGTCAAATACATATTCGAGAAGCCAGCTCTTACCAGAAGGGTGGCTCGTTGGCAAATGGTACTGACAAAGTACGATATCCAGTATACATCCCAGAAAGCCATCAAAGGGAGTATTTTGTCAGACTATCTTGCTCAGCAGCCGATTGATGATTATGAGCCGATGAAGTTTGATTTTCCAGATGAAGACATCATGTTCCTCAAGATGAAAGACTGTGAAGAGCCAGTTGTTGAGGAGGAACCTGATCCAAACGAAAAGTGGACTTTGTTGTTTGATGGGGCTCTCAATGCTAGAGGAAGTGGAATTGGCGCTGTCATTACTACTCCGAAAGGTGCCCACATGCCTTTCACCGCTCGTTTGACTTTTGAGTGCACAAATAATGAAGCTGAGTACGAGGCCTGTATCTTGGGTATTGAGCAAGCCATTGATCTGAGAATCAAGACTCTGGACATCTTCGGAGATTCAGCTCTGGTGATCAATCAAGTGAATGGTGATTGGAATACTCTCCAGCCCACTCTGGTCCCCTACAGAGATTACACGAGAAGACTGTTGACTTTCTTCACAACAGTAAAATTGTATCATATACCTCGTGATGAGAACCAGATGGCAGACGCACTTGCTACTCTATCCTCCATGATCAAGGTAATTCGTTGGAACCATGCTCCCAGGATCGATGTGATGCGCCTTGACAGGGCCGCGTATGTGTTTGTTGCTGAACTGGTAGTCGATGACAAGCCCTGGTATCACGATATCAAGTGCTTTCTGAAGAATCAAGAGTACCCTGCAGGGGCATCCAACAATGACAGAAAGACTTTGAGAAGATTGGCAGGCAGTTTCTTCTTGAACAAAGACGATGTGCTGTATAAGAGGAACTTCGACATGGTTTTGCTCAGATGCGTGGACAGACACGAGGCGGACATGTTAATGCAGGAAGTTCATGAAGGTTCCTTCGGTACTCATGCCGGCGGACATGCAATGGCTAAGAAATTGTTGAGAGCGGGTTATTATTGGATGACCATGGAATCAGATTGTTTCAAGTATGCTCAGAAGTGTCATAAATGCCAGATTTATGCTGATAAGGTGCATGTACCGCTGAATCCTCTGAATATGATGTCTTCGCCGTGGCCGTTTGCTATGTGGGGTATTGACATGATTGGAAAGATTGAGCCGACTGCTTCCAATGGGCATCGCTTCATCCTTGTTGCCATCGACTATTTCACCAAGTGGGTCGAAGCAGCGTCGTTCGCGAATGTCACCAGACATGTGGTTTCCCGTTTCATCAAGAAAGAAATCATTTGTCGCTATGGGATTCCCGAAAGAATCATTACTGATAATGGTTCTAATCTCAACAACAAAATGATGAAGGAGTTGTGTCAGAACTTCAACATTCAGCATCACAATTCTTCCCCTTACCGCCCTAAGATGAACGACGTTGTTGAGGCGGCAAATAAGAACATAAAGAAGATTGTGCAGAAGATGGTCGTCACGTACAGAGATTGGCATGAGATGCTACCCTTCGCCTTGCATGGGTACCGTACTTCAGTACGTACGTCGACCGGGGCAACCCCTTACTCCCTGGTGTATGGTATGGAAGCAGTCCTACCTGTTGAAGTAGAGATTCCTTCTCTAAGAGTCCTGTTGGATGTCAAGTTAGACGAAGCCGAATGGATTCAGACAAGGTTCAATGAGTTGAGTCTTATCAAAGAGAAGCGAATGACAGCCATTTGTCATGGGCAGTTGTATCAGAGTCGGGTGAAGAGAGCCTTTGATCAGAAAGTGCGTCCTCGTTGTTTCCAAGTCGGAGATTTAGTGTTGAAAAGGATCCTTCCTCCTCAGACAGATCACAGGGGCAAGTGGACTCCTAACTATGATGGACCGTATATTGTCACCAAGGTTTTTGATGGTGGGGCCTTAATGCTTGCAACTATGGATGGTGAAAACTTCACTTCCCCTGTGAACTCAGACGCAGTTAAAAAATACTTCGCATAAAATAGACCCGCTGGACAGTAAAAAGAATAGTCCAGGCAAAAATGGGCATCCCGGCGAACCAAGAAAATGAAAAGGTTCGGGCAAAAATTAGGGATTAAAAATGAAAAGATCGTACACCCGGTAAGTTGAAAACCTGAAAAGGCAACTTAGGCAAAAATGGGTATCCCGGTGGATTGAAAACCCGAAAAGGGCGATCCAGGCAAAAGTTAGGGATTAAGCGAATGACTGCATTTTGAGTTAGTTCTGAATCTCATCCCATGTCGATGACTGGAAATTTTCGAAAGGTAGGAAACAGTCCAACCACCTTTTCAGAAGGCTGATCATCTGGAGGATCTTGAAGACGGGCAAGTCATAGCAGAATTGGAACCCAATAGAAATCCATTTCACATTGCCATTATATTAATTTCTGTTTTTATCTTTTGTGCGATTACCTCTTTCCAGGGATTGCTTCCTGATGTAAATGCCTATTCAGAGGCCATTCAATCAATAAAATCATGTTATTCAGTATATCTCTGTTTTCATTTTCATTTTACTGTTTTGTTTGCAAAAATGACGTCCGAATTTTTGATAAACATTGCATCATGACACATAAGGGCTTTACAGGTACATGCTTAATAAACATTTAAAATTGCTGTAAATTTTAAGTGCTTTGGATCGTCTATTCAGAACAGATACCCTCGGGGCATTTCCTTAAAATCCCCTGCAGATGATCGTGAATATCTTCCCCAATGAAGTCGCCAATAGAAGAATTCGGTGTCTTATCCCTGCAGAGCTGATCAGAGTGTTGGATTCTTCAATCCCCAACAGGTTCTCACCACTGTACTTCCCCAAGCGTTTGTTTCAGGACATACACTCCCCAGTAGAGTTGACAGTGCCAGACTATATATCCCCAGCGGAGTTGACAGTGCCAGACTGTATCTTCCTAGCAGAAGTGGCTGCTCCTTAGAGTTCGAGGCCAGATCGATAATCCCAATGCCAGATCCATGGTTTCTTTCCTTGAAGCAGAACCTCGATACCGTATCAGTATTTGCTTCCCCTGCTGAGTCATCTCTCGCAGATCGTGGTTGCCAGAACCACTATCGCTTTCCCCACAAGCAGGTTTTCAGTGTTGTTCTCTCCCCAGTCTGAATCTCGGCATTTCGTCATTGCTAGAACACCGTGTGGCGGGTGATTTCCCCACATAATTCTTTGCACTGTGCATCTCCAGCAGCCTTGCCAGGGTCCAGAAGATGGTGATCATTTCCCCAGCAGATCCCCTTGCCTCAGCTTGGCATTCTACCCAGCATTTCGCATCCCTGCATGTAGAATCATATTGCATTGCATCCTTCCAAATCGCGTAGCATTTCCATTTTCATGGAGCATTACGCCATTGAAAAATTCAAACATACGCATGTAAGCATAAAACATTCTCGGTATCCCAAGTGATAAGCTAGAAGTTGTTTCCAGTACTCAGACTGAAGATTGTTCATGACTTACCTTTGTTATCCCCAGCAAGTGTCATTGGCCCATGCGCCGCCTCTATTATCGTTCCCTATTTCTGCCGATGCTGACAGGCATGAAGTTTCCGGTATTCAGACCGAAGTGGCGTTCAGGCCAGTTTTCCGATGTTCAGATCGAAGAAGTTTCCGACGTTCAGGTCGATGCAACTTGTGGCGTTCAGGCCAGTTTTTCGATGTTCAGATCGAAGAAGTTTCCGACGTTCAGGTCGATGCAACTTATGGCGTTCAGGCCAGTTTTCCGATGTTCAGATCGAAGAAGTTTCCGACGTTCAGGTAGATGCAACTTGTGGCATTCAGGCCAGTTTTCCGATGTTCAGATCGAAGAAGTTTCCGACGTTCAGGTCGATGCAACTTGTGGCATTCAGGCCAATTTTCCGATGTTCAGATCGAAGAAGTTTCTGACATTCAGGTCGATGCAACTTGTGGCGTTCAGGCCAGTTTTCCGATGTTCAGATCGAAGAAGTTTCCGACATTCAGGTCGATGCAACTTGTGGCATTCAGGCCAATTTTCCGATGTTCAGATCGAAGAAGTTCCCGACGTTCAGGTCGACGCAACTTGTGGCATTCAGGCCAATTTTCCGACGTTCAGATCGAAGAAGTTTCCGACGTTCAGGTCGATGCAACTTGTGGCATTCAGGCCAGCCTCTCGGTGTTCAGACCGATATTAATAATCTCATATCTCCCGATGTTCAGATCGAAGTCATTTCCAGTATTCAGACTGATGAGCGGCATTCAGGCCATGGTTATTTCTGTGTTACCATTTATTTTGGTATCCAAGCTAACATTCTTTTTCGGTATTCAGACTGACTCTCACCGTACCAGACAGATTCTTCTTTCAAGACCACCTATTTGCCGATTCTGACAGGCATTGTTACTTCACTTCACTTCAGTGCAAATTTTTGGGCTTTTATTGTATTCAATCCCTTCATACCTCGAAAGCACGAAAGCCGCTGCTATCTTCTTTCCAGGTCTCCAGTTGATTGAATAGGGGCAGCTGTAATACCCCAAAATTTACCCTTCATTTTTCCTGAAAAAAATAAATAAAAATAAAACGAAAAAAAAAACGAAAAAATAAAATAAAATAAAAAAATAAATAAAAATAATAATAAATAAATAAATAAATAAAAGAAAAAAAAAATCTCAGACTTGGACCTCTCTCAAAAGCCCACTAAGCTACCAATATTAGCCTATAAATACTAGAGGTTTCTTTGAAACAAAACAGACAGAAAAAGGAAGAGAAGCAAAACACTCTGAGGTTTCCTTGGAACAAAACCCTGAGGAAAAAGATAGTGAGAGAAAACCTACGGAGTTCAGAGCAGCCTCCAAACCCTGAAGGGAACTCAACTACACAGAATCACCTCTGCCTCACATAAACCCTAAAGATTGTTTTGTAAATCTCACGGGTGCAACTCAATTTCAATCAAGCTCTCCAATCAGGTTTGCCCTTATTCCCATTACCTTTTTGCTTTGAAGTTGAATACTCTGAATGTTTGAGGTATGATGGATGAATTTCATTAGGTTTTTGCCCACAGGTTTATAATTATGTATGAATGTATAAATAATGTCTTGAATGCTTAATCGTTTAATTTTTGAAGTGTATGCCACAGGGTTTGAGGTTTCAGAAACCATACTGTTATCCATGAAAAAAATGCTTATCGTGTTTCACTAACCCTGTTTGTTGAGTTGTTGTGAGGGCTCACATGACTTTTGCAGGGATAACTTGCGTGGTTTTCCACTTTATTTGTGGGATACCCCCTGGAGGTTTCATTCCGATTACCTGTACTGACTCACTTTCTTTGATGGTGTTTAGCTTGGAAGGATCCATGGGTTTCCCATTCCTCTAACTGCAGTTATTTCGGATCTTTATCCGCGTGGTACTTTTACATTTTTCCCGCATTTTACTGCTTTCCTAGCTGGAAGACCTCGATAGGAGGCAATGTTTTTGTGTGTTTTTTTCTTTTACAGGTTCCTTCGTCAAGGACTGCCTTTTTGCATGAGTTCACCAAACCCTAACCCTTCATTGATTTTTCTTCTCCTAAACACATGTTTACTCCTTCTACTACAGGTGAGTAAGTCTCCAAAGGTCGAGCATCCGGTAGATTGCGTAGTAACGTCGTTCGTCCAAAACCCACTCCATAACCCCGTAGTTAGCCGAACTACGGCTTGCTCTGATTCTCATTCCAGATGAGATACGTAGGCATAAGACGCGATGTCTTAGAGAGCATACATCCCCCCAACCCATAGGTCAGCCGAGCTACGAAGACTCTGATTCTCATATTCAGATGAGATACGTATGCAGTGGATGCGACATCCGCGCGAGTCATTTTCATTTAACCCTTTTTTTTGGTAAACAGCACAAGATAAACTCACACCCTTTAGACAAGAACTACAAAAGTGGATCCCATAGAGTACTACGGATACGTAGGGGTGCTAATACCTTCCCTTCGCATAACCGACTCCCGAACCCAAGATTTGGTTGCGAGACCCCGTCTTGTCCTTTCCTTTTTCAGGTTTACTTCGAGCGTTTCCTTTCCCTCCTTTGGGATGAATAACGCACGGTGGCGACTCTTCTGTCATTTTCTTTCGCCGGTTGTTTTTCCGCACACTGTATTTTTCAGGTTGCGACACCAAGGAAAGATTGAAGAGATTTAACATGATCCAGCATGACACTTGTTATTTTTGTGATAAACAGGAAACCTTACAGCATTTGATGTTCGCATGTGATGAGACAATGGCAATTTGGAGACATGTTTTCAATTGGATGCACATCCAACACTCTCCAGGAGGCTGGCACATGGTGTTTCAATGGATTGTGAGGAGATGTAATGGAAAAGGGTGGAGAGCTCACCTTCTACTACTACAAATAATCCCATTTCAACTCAGACACGAAGGAGATATAACCTCGGTTACACATGCGAGGTAACAGAGGACAATATGAAATTTTTTACCTCGATTTTTAACAATAACTGAGGGGTAACGTCCTATTTACAATTTTTTTAATCTGTTTTTTTTTTCATTTTAATCTGCAAAGCATCAAATTTTTATTGACAAATTTTAAATCTTCATCAACAACAAAAGCAAAATCAATAGAATCCTTACATTAAATCTCAACAACAAAAACAACAGCAACAATAATAATAACAACAAAATCCATGGAATCTTTAAACATTAAATCTTAACAACAACAACAAATAAACAAAATCAATAGGATCGTTAAATACTAAATTTCAAAAACAACAAAAACAATATTAAACATTTTACTTGATACAACTACAACTAACATTAATAAGTTACTTTCATGTTTTTCTAACTAGCATTAAACATTTTTAACAAGAATTACTAGAGAAAAGATTACGTTAAGAACTAACTATGAAATATTTTTCTGCTCTTGCTTTCATTATCACTGTTTTCAATATGTTAAGTATAAATCTCAGCACTTTGCATTCAAGATGGATAGTTGTGGCATTCACGTTTTAATTGGCTAGTGAGAGTTTCACACAAATCACTAATGTTTCATGTGGATTGATGATTTGACAATGTCTTAACCATTGTTATTTTATAAATGAACGACAAAGATTCACAACTTAATTTTTTCATCAAATTGATCATAAATAAATAATTAAAATAAAAAATACGCTACTTTACCCCTCGATTTTAAGCAAAACTTAGGTAACGGGTCATACAAAAATTTAAAAATTAAAAGGTGATAAAATATAGTTGTTGGGATTCAAAGACATGTCCTTTAAATACTTTACCCCTCGATTTTCAGCAAACCGATGTGATAAGTCATCAAAAAAATTTTAAAAAATGAAAACGTGATAAAATGTAGTTGTTGGGATTCGAAGACGTGTCCTCTAAATATTTTATCCCTTAGTTTTTCAGCAAAATTGAGATAATATGTCACAAAAAAATTTTAAAAAAATTAAAATGTAGTTTTTGGGATTCATATGCATATCCTTTAAATATTTTACCCCTTGATTTCCAATTAAACCAAACGAATATATGGTATTTTAAAAAAAATTGAACGCCTATGGTTTACACAATTTTTGTTACGTGAGATAAAAGTTTCATAATAAAATATATTATTTATAATAGTGTTCTCGAGTGTGCTTTTTCGGATTCTATACATGAGAGTTGGAAACATAAAAACGGTTTGGTAATGTGTATAGGGGCAATATTATAAGAGATGAAGTTGTAGATATCATTGTAAATAGATCGTAGACCAAAGCTAAGTTAAAGCATCACATAGTCAATTTATTATTGCCTTAGTTTAGAAGGTCTAGCTTTAGTTTAGAATTTTGAGGATCACCTTGCTTGTATTCTTTTGGATTCTATCCATATATTCTCTTGATTCAGAAAAAAGAAAAAATAATTAAGTTTCCTATTAAAAAGATAATGTTCAATCTCTTGGGTCGCTTTAATTAGTCAAATATTTATCTGTAAACAATAGTGATAGAAAACGTCTGGTCATAAATAAGTTCATTACTTCGGCAAACACAGTTTGTTGTTTTTATGCTTATACTCATTTATGTTGCTCTTTGATTAAATTCGTTACCCATTTATTCTACACCACCCAAAAATAAATTTGGATTTGAACCAAAAATGTAGTGCTACGGATGAAAAAGTATATGATGTAAATAAAGAAGATGCTTATTACTTCTTCCGTTTCTAACTTCTTCCATTGCAGAATAAATAAGTCCCTTTTCAACATATTTTTATGTAGTATTATAAAAGTTTATCGTAAAGCAATGAATGAACTTGATCCTCTAACTCAATAAGGGAGTGCTGATCATCATAACTATACATCAATGGTACCATCCTTGCAAGATTGAGTGAGGCATTTCTGAATTCTTTATTGAAATGGCTATCAAATAGACACTCTTGGTTGAGACTTCTCCATGCATTACATATTTTAGTCATAGCCTCGTCTGTTGCTTTTCTCCTACAATAGTACTCTGGTTGGTCCATCATTAGACAACTCACATAGGATCCATCATTTCCTTGTTGATTCTCATCCTTTATATATTTTATCATAATATTAATTAGTACTCAATATATACAATAAATGTATACAATTTTATTTTTATCATAAAATGTGTTTACCTCTGCATTTCCCAAGTCATCCCAAAGACGAAGAATTGTAGCAGGAGAAGAAATAATGGGTGGGATTGTATCTAATTTATCAATATTTTGTTTGGTTATTCCTTTACCCAAAATAAAGAAAAGGTGAACCAACACTACATGCACTCCACAACTTACTATCCCATTCTTTAAGTATTCTTCAGCACTTGGCATCTTCCCTGAAGCAAACCACTTTGCTTCAACTAGAAAGGCTTTGCATAAAGTCTTCCACTGCAAAAATAATGATAAAGATTTTGCACATTAATTAAGAAAATTCTATATAAACTACTAATATATATGTATATAAACTTATTTTTAGTTACTGTATTTTGAAGAGAATCTTTGGGGTCCAACGCGTGCTTTTCATAAATCTTGGAGCTTATTTCATTTGTTTGATCATAAAGAGCCCTGAAACATGGTTTCATATAATTCGGCAGTTTCTCCATAGCTGTGTCAATATTCCAACTGCATTCAACTATTACTAATCAATCATTTATTTTATTTTTATTTTCATCTTAGAAATGTAATAAGTGATTGACATGTAATTTACCTTGAAACAGCTTCAGTGAACAGAGTTAACTCATCCAGAGTCCCGTAAATATCGAAAATGTCATCAATTATATGGATTAGTGATATCGGTTTCGTGAGCTCAATTCTTTCTTCGGATAAAGTAGGATCCACGAGGCATGCCAATGACCACATATACCATTTAAGTGGTTGATTTCTAGCGAATGGTAATTCATTGGCTAAACCAAGTTCTTTCCACCATCTGTTCATAAAAAAGTACAGATATATATATGAGGACTAGTTTTTATCTTTTATTTTTATTTTTGAGAAAATAATTTATCTCAAAAACTAATTAGAATACATACTTAGAAATTTCAATAATCTCCTGATGTCGTAAGTGTTGCAAAAAACTGAAATCCACTTTTGCTAATTCTTTCAGAGAATCAAACCATTTATTTGTGCCATATAAATGACCATAGTAGAAATTTCTTGAAGTGAACATTGGCAAAGTTTTGTGAAAAGGATATTCTAAGGTTTTCCTTACAAACATAGCTTCACGATTATCAAGTTGTGCCACTTTTTCTTTTAGAATCTTCATACTAAATTCTTTAGCTCCATCAAGTATGTCTTCCTCTGCCATGCTCAAATGTGAGGCTTCAAACAAATCTATCATTCCTTTGATATTTTCACCTAACTTTGGGTCGAACTTTTCCTCCTTGTTTTTGAACTTGTGAAACACCTCTGTAATGTTAATTTCCAATAACAGATCTATTATTCTCTCACTGTTCATTATAAAAAAGTTACTAATTGTGTAAAAACTAACCTGAAGGAACAAAGTGACCTTGTTGTCTTAATAGTCTGAAGCGAAGTGCAATTTCGTGAAGATCATGATGATGACACACATATTCTCTTGTCAGGAATGCTTCAATTTCTTCTTGAAAGTGGTAATCAATATTTAGGCGATGCATGGCATCAATCATGTGCAATCCTTTCAATGAGCTTTCACCAACATTCTTAAATATATGCTTAACCACCTCAAGTTTGTCAGAACTGCTGATACCTATGAGTGTGTTGGGTCTTTTTAGTTTAACGGTGTCAATGTTTCATTTGGAAAGAGATTCAAATTTGGAAAGTTGTGAATTTGTTGGGACGATTTGTAGTTCCAAAGAAGATAGACAAGATATAAAATGCATTGACATTGCAAATAAATATAGTTAAGTCAAGTGGTTACAACAATTTAGCTACATGTATACTAATAATGACTCGTCATAATCTATCACTATCAAAATAACAAAGATACCAAATTTCACATGTTTATGGTGAAATATTTAATATAGGCCAATTTTTATCTATCCATTTAAAAAAGTTGGGTAAAATTGACAAATATCGAAAAGGCCACGTGTTCAATCTATTATTCTCTCTCCGTTTGTGATTCAGAATCAGTTGCATCCAGATTCACTAGGTTCTTCATGATAGCCTCCACGTTCCTTATTTTTTCAGGGTTAAGATTCTTGATAAGAATCTTCTTATAGCCTGTTCCACCAGACGATTCAACAATAGTAATTTGATCCCTAACAGCTTCAACTTCATTGGCGTTGTTCAATCATAACTCCAGCATACCAATAACCTTCTTTGAAGCCTCAATGTCATATATAAGTTTGCCCCCAATAGCTTGATCTTGATTCATGTTGTGAGAAGGATGTGAAATCTGAGTAAAGCATATCCAAACCAACAACAAAATATGTGAAACCGAAATAAACAATATGAATATCATGTGAAACATACAACAACAAAAAAACATAAACTCTCTAACAAGAAGAAAATCATGTAAAACATAACAACAACATACACGAAAACGAGAGAATACGGAAGAAGAAAAATATCTTTAAGTATGAAGAATAATATTGAGATTATACTGTAGAATAGGAAAACTAATGACGAAGAAGAAGAGAGAAAATGTGTGCTAAGGTTTTTATGTGAGAGATACGATGATACTGTCAAGAAGCGAGAGTTAATTCGCTTATATATGGGTAAATAATTTCGCCACGGTCGTATTAAAAAACTGTGATGAAATGTAATGTCTTTTACAACGGTTGACATCGCCAACCGTGGTGATATATATATATATATATATATATATATATATATATATATATATATATATATATATATATATATATATATATATATATCATATTATAAGGACAACCCTCATTGTAACAAAAAAACAGAAAATTATTGGAGCTGAGATTCGAACCTTATTACTCCATAAATGTATAATCACGGTTAATTGTTTTGACAATAATGCAATGTCTTTTCCGTAAATCTAAAAAAATAAAATGCGTCCAAAAATGAGGTATTACCACAGTTAACTGTCAAACCGTTATAATTTAGTGTTACCAAAGATATATTTTATAGTAGTGTGGATACAAAGACATATATAAAAAAGCCTCTAGGATTGATTTGGGCAAACGACCCATGACCCCAGAGGATGATACCCCTTGCAAGGAACATGAGATCCTTCCTCAAAACCCCAAACTTCCTAACTCGACACATATTAATTTAACCAAGACTAAAGCATAACCTACTAGACAAACTAGTGGAGTAAGCAAAACACTAATCTTTCAACCTACCTCACCTTAAGACATAGACATGAACATGGAAGAGCCCATGACCAATCCTAGGAATAATCCAATCCTGAATAACTAGTTAAGCCTTGTTGATAATAGTAAACAATTTGCTAACATTAGTATTGACCACTCCAGCTCTTAAGAATCAGAGTTTGTTGATGTTGCCCAACATAATACCCCTAAAGCCCAAAAATCCCAAAAAATGATGTTGGTTTACTCAAAGACTTTTGAGCTAACATGTCAGAAAAGATAGATGATGATTGTATCTCTCATAATGATGATGATGAATTTGACCCCGAATCTCTTAAATACCAACGAGCCCTATCAAAATCTCAAAAAAAGAAGGTCTGACAAAAATAAAAAGAATAAAACCATTTACCTCACCAGATCTCAATCTCGTTCCCCAAAAATACTCAATGAAGTGCATTTTTGGGAATGCACGAGGCTGGGCCAATTCCCCAACCACTGTTGGTCCTTAAAAATGTTCTTAAGACTTATAAACCTGATATTTGTTTCCTAGCAAAGCCATGGATGAATCTTCAGTTTTCCCTCCTAAGTTTATGGACTCTCTTAACCTTAAAGTGTTTTCTACAAATCAAATATTGAACAACCTACCCAACCTTTGGTGAGTTTTCTCCAAAAAACCTTAACCTTCATATTTTAGCAATAACAGACCAAACAATTACTTTCTCTTTCAACTAGGGCCAGGTTAGCACATGTATTGTTGTAGTTTTTGCTTTCATATGCTATCAAACTAGAAGAAGATTGTGGTATGACTTAAAAAATCTTTTGAATACCCATATCATTCCTTGGTGGATCATAGAAGATATCAGTTCCATCCTTGGGGCCCATGAGAATATATGCAACCTCCTTCCTTCTAGGCAACTTATTTCTGGTTTTCAAAACTGGTTTAACCAAAAATCTCTTATTGACAAGCCATTAAAATGATCTTTCTACATATTGTGTAATGGGAGGGAAGGTAAGGCCTTAGTGGAAAGGAAGCTTCATAGGGTTTTTTATAACCCAAGGTTGGATTGATGCTTCAAATTCACATGTTGTTCTTTTGATTGGTTGTTTTAGGCAAAACAACATTTAATATACGAGATATAAAATTGTGAAAAGGCATCTTGTGGGACAATATATTCCAGCATCTTGCCTCAGTTTGTAGCCAATGATCGTGAGTAAATTTGAGCGTGATTTTGTTTGATTCCAAGAAGGTTGTTAATCCAAATTAGTTTGGAAAATGATTTTGTTAAATCAAAATCCATAAAGGTTGAAGAAGATTTAATTAAATATTGTTTAATTGAAATATTTGGATTTGGTTTAAATAAGAAGATTTGATTTGATTGCATTTGCATCGAAGAAAAGATCTATTTGAATATGATTTGAAGGGAGATTTGGTTCAAATTTATTTTGTCCAAGATTGTGCAGAAATTGATATGCAAAGATATTGATTGAATATTTATGTTCCGTGGAGAAATCTTATTGGATTTGTTTTTAATTACAAGATTTGGATTTGTACTTAATGAGAAAATCTCCAATATTGATTAAAGTTGATTTAAAGTGTGGTTCAACTTTTGACAAGAGAATTATTCCGAATCATTTACTTGAGAAGTTGGAATTGTAATTTATATAAAGTAAATATTTTATTTGATTTATTCAAGATTCAAAATTTTGTTACAGGGACAAATGTTTGGCCAAATGTTCCAACGATCTGTGAGACATCTGTCTCGGGTTGGTTACTTGAAGAGCAAGATATATTGAAGTATATATTTTCCTTTTAAGTTTTGTTGTTATCTTTTAGAAAAGTGTTAATTTAGATTTTTTAGGCATATTAAATAAGACTAAATCTAATTATTTGGAGATTTAAATTTGAATCAAAATAAATTAAATCTTCTTATTGGAGGGTTTTTAAAATACAAATTAAAAAAAATCTCTACAAATCTGGATGTGATCAAATCTTATGCCTATTGGAGAAAATTGAAGGTAAGAAAAACACGAGAAGGGAGAGTTGAATTTGAAGCTAACAGAAATATACCTGAACGCATCGCATGCTTGAAGGTACAACTGAGTTGTAGCGGTAAACTCATGACCATCAAACTATGGGTAAGTTTGACGTCAATAAAACCAGAGTCGCCACCGCGCTTTTATTGTTTCCAAATGAAAAAGGGAAAAGTACGAACAAAACCCAATGATAGAGTGTGGGGATGAGAAAAGAATTCATTAATTATATTTTTGTGTTTGAAAAGATCTTCGGACTTGTGTCTACATACCAACATAAAAATGAGGGATCAAAACTTCGTAGTTCGTGGTATCAATTTCAAAATGAGTGAATTGCTTTTAACAAAATTTAAGTTTTAGAGAGGCACAAAGGGCCTAAAAGCTTGAATGGGTGTTAGTTATTTTTGTCTGTTGAAATTTTAAGTCAATATGATTAAATTCATTTACAAGTTTGATTAAGAAAAAAGTTTAAAATTTCAATGGCATAAGGCCAAAGTTTCTAATTTTGCAATAGAGTCTAAGTTTAGAAATCACAAGAAAAGAAGTTTTTAAAAAGGGGGAAGAGATTTGAAATTTAAGAAGTGGGAGGAGATGAAGAGACTAACCCTAAGCAAAAATTTAAAAGTTAAGAGTTGAAAGGATCTGACCAAGGATGCAATCGAATAGATAAGAATGTCATGTAGAAACCCACTTTCCCTTTGGACTTTAAATCAAGCAAAATCAATAAGCAAGTAGAAATATGAAGAGAAAGGCATAAAATAAAGATATCCACATCCAAGCAAGCAACTTCACAGTCAAAACTCTTCTTTGTCTTCCCATGTATCAGATGACATACTCCTTGATTTAGCTCAGAATAAGGCATTAGACACAGGTTCAAAGTAAGAGTTGTATCAAGACCATGTGGAAGATGAACTCAAGTGGATCCCAATACTTACATCAGATGAAGGCTCAAATCACAATAACTTGGTCTTAGAAATGTTGGCATTGCCTAAGTCTTTTTGCATAGGGAATGTTGCCTAATTCTAAGTCCAAAGCTCAGATCAAATCCAACACTCCCCACAAACATTTTTTAGGGTTTTTGTTGTTTATTAAGTATTTTAAGGTCTTAAGACAACAAACACAAACAAATATATACAATCACGATATTGCTCAAGTGTGCAAAGTGAAAATGATGTAAACATAAACAAGTTAAATGATATGTAAAATGACAAATGAAATGGTAAATGGCTTGAATTTAAATGGCATAAAGTAAATGACTAAAAAAATAAAAGCAATAAGAATAAAAGTTTGTCAAATGTTAGTTGATTAGATGTTAGTTTTGTTTTGCTTTTCAATTGTTTAAGTCATTCTTTGGAGAACACTCAACCCTCTATTCACAAGCATGGATCCTTGAACCAAGACATCTTCCAAAGGAAGGAAAAAGGCCAAGTTTCCACACAATACCATGAAAGGGGGGAGACTTACAACCTCACTTACTGGAATGCTATGCCTTTGGATAAAAATTTAGCGCCATGTTAAGCAATCATAATTGGACTTATGTAGAAGTCACAACTATCTAAGGCAGGGCAAAAAAAAAATTGGTGTTAATGCATGTTAGAGATATGGTATAATGGACCATACTCCTAAAACATACTACACACAAAAAGAAAATGATCAAAGGAGGGACCTATCTCATCCATACTTGTATTGGTTCATCTAACACAAAGTTATTGATGAACCAATTAGCCTTAGGATATTGAGACTTTATTGATCAATAAAAGGGATGGGATTGAAGATGAAGAGGAAGGGGAGATGAGACAAACACAAATTGGTCATGGGAGGACTTTTAAAAAATTAAAATCATTCATTCATTTTGGGAGATGAAATGTACATTTCATCAATCCCCTAAATCCAATGATTTTAATCCAACCAAAGTCAAATCATCCTTGACCAAGGCCCAAACACATAGTCAAACTTCACAAGTCAATAAAAATGGCTCAACATAATTTCTACACAATTAATCAATTAAAAATCAAATTAAAATGCATTTAAATTGAATTATGTTTGGTCAAAAACCTAACACCTCTTAAAACACCAAATAAATGGCCAAGAGATTTATCATAGGTCAAACAAGGTCAAAGGACCTTAGACAAAAAATTTCATTATTTTTGAAAAGTCAGAAGTATTTTTAAACAATTACAAATATGCATAAAAACAATTAAATCATGAAGAATATCGTAGTTAATCCAAAAAATAATTTTAATTCAGAAAGTGAAAGAGGAAAATATTGAATTTTTTTGGTGAAGGTCCCATATTTTTGGATTAAAAATGAAATTGATATGAATTAATTAAAATAAAAGGATTAAATGAAAAAAATCAAAAAAACAAAAAAACAAGGGTCATCTGATCTCCCTCATTAATTGAGGTGGCAGATCAGATGGCCAAGAGCGCGCATTCCACAAGGTCCTTAGTCAAACGCGTTACAGGCATGGTAATCAGATTGGACGCGTGAGATTAAAACATTTCAAATGGATTAGATGGCCTGGATTGATCCAACGCACCACCGACGTCCTAGCTTCGGTCATCTTCTACGGTGAGGACCACCGGACTAGTCCAACCAAAACCTTATGGAAAATGAAAAGTGAATACACTAATTTGAAGGAAAAATGCTCAGGAGCACGAATTTGGCCTCAATTTTCTCCAATTCCAAGTATATAAAAAGATACAAGGATTTGAATTTTGAGGATCATGAACCGAGTTGCTTCGATTTGACCTCAAAGCAACCCAATCTTCTTGCCTACATTGATAGGACTTCAGACAACCAAAAATCAACAAGAATGGTGAAGAATTGAGGGAGAATCGAAGAGATGAAAATTCTGAAATTTCACCTTCAATGGAGCTTCAGATTGGCACGATCTTGCTTTCGATTATGCTTGGCCTTGCTTCAAATGCTTGTCGGAAGTGATTAGGATCAATGAAAGGTATGGACTCTTGGAGTTTCAATCTCAAAAAATATGGAGAATTGAAACTCGATTTTCAAAGAAAATCTTCAAGCTTATCCTTCAATAGTGAGGGTTTGGGATTGCAGGTTCAAAGCTTGGGCATGAGGTCCTTAATTCTGAGCAATGATGGTCATATTTATAGGCCATTAGATTGATTTCTAGACACTTCCAATTTTGGAAAATTTTGAGTAATTCTCTTGCATGCTTGCATGGGCGTGTGATAGACCCATCAAGTGATGTAATATGATCCAAAATTAGGTATGAATCATGCTGAAACCATGTTACAAAGCCATGCAATCGTGTATGAAAAGTGGAAGTGGAAAACATCCAAATGGTTCTTCAATTTGCACCCATGCGCAAGTTTTTCATCCTTTGGCCAAATAAGATGATCTTGGACTTTTTAGAAAGGTGAGATCAAGGGGAACAACTTTCATGTTGAACACTTTTCATTTGAATCTTGGATCATGATGAATTTTGAGGTGGAAGTTTGGGAAATCAAACATATTTGAAAATTTTCTAAGTCTCAAGTCAAATGTTCACTTCTTCCACCTTGAATAACTTTTTCTATGGACGTCAAATGAGAAACGTTCCTTCATAAAAGTTGTATCTATTTCAAACATATTCAATTTGGTCACAAATTTGACCTCATTTGGATTTGTCGTGAAGGAGTTATGCATTTTAGAAGTTGAGGAAAATCACTTATTTAATGGTATTGGCCAAAATGACCTATAATGTTTCCTCTTGGCACATGAGTTTTCAAGTTGAATTTGCACTTACACCAAACATAAAAGTTGAATTAGACATCTTGAATTTGATCATGGAATTTTAATGTATTTCATCTCATAAAAAGTGAGCAGGTTATGTTCTTGGGAAGTTGACCTCCAAACTAGGGTTCAGACAAAATGACCAATAATCGTTCACCATAAAAGATGACCTTCCAAGAAAAACTAGCTCTTGACTTTAACATTAAAGTTGTTTGGAATGTAATTTTTAGTAACATTTCTCTTGGAATCATTTTCATATACCAAAAATTGTAGGAGATAGGGTCTAGGGAACCCTAGTTTTGACCAGTTGCCTTTGTCTAGTCAACCACCATGAACCATCTTGCTAGCTTGACATTCTCTTGATTTTTGGGACTCATGGAGGATAATATATGCATAGGATGATTTAATATGAAGTATCCCTTGAAATATTTGATCAATTGTTGAAGAAACTTATTGAAGAAGTTACACAAGATACCTAGATGAATTAGGGTTTCCAAGGCAAACAAACTCCAAACTCTTGATGATTTCTTGATCAAAATAACATGTGAAGATCATGGGGACCCATATATGATACTTAGAGTCAATTTAAACCATATCTTTATTGTGATCCTTGCATTGAGGGTCTCAAACCCTAGATATGAGCTTGATAGAGCATAGGTGAGCATGTACACTACCTACAAAAGCAACAAACTATACATTGACATATTTTTGGCATTTTGGTTAGTAGATAATGAAAAACAAACTATGATACAATGAAAATATGCTTGGTGATCTCTCCTAATGCAAACCCAATGAATGAGGGGTAAGGAAGATGCCACGGTGTGATCCCAATGCTAATGCATATGATGAGATGGCATGAGGGATCTTAGGGTCAAAATTGGGGTCTTATAGCTGCCCCTATTTAAGGACGTTCTAGCTGAGGGGATGAAGGTTAAAATCTTCATATCGACTCAGTAGAATGGACTTAAATAACAACACATAGAAACAAATTTTGGTCCCTAAGAGACCTCATGATGCATATGATATGAAATGTTAAAAATAATCTTTGTGGGGAAGATGTTGCCACAAAGGAAAAGAATCCGGAGAGACTGAAAGTACACAGGAGCATAATGCATTCCATAAGGAAAACTCACTAGGGAGACGGAGACTCTGGGGATAAAAAGTTATGCGTAGGCCAGGCTACGACTTAAAAATTGTTGGAGACACAAGAGAATTCCATGAAAATAAATCAATGGAAGGACTCGGCCGGGGATAAAGGAGAAAATCTACAGGGGAAACAGGTAAATAAGAACAAAACTGAATTACTCGAACCAAACTCAATTGAGGAAGAATGAACTTTAACACATGAGTATCAAAATTACATTATCTATTACCGGTTACTGTGTAGGAAGATAATGTATTTTGACAGAGAGACATCCGTTACCGGTTAGGGTAAATATATCAAGGATGACTCACTGAGTTAAAAGAAGGTGTGTTCGTTACCGGTCACTGGGTAGGGAACAACCTGCTGGGGAAAAGCCAAATAGGATTTACAACTACCGGTTACTGGGCAGAAGACCGCAAAGAAAGAGAGTATTTATCACTGCTTAAAGTGAACATATCAAGGATAGACTCAAAGGGAAGAATTCCGTCATTGGCTAAGATGAACATATCAAGGATAGACTATCGAGGAAAAGTAGGAATTACATCTATTAGTTACTGGATAAAATACCGAAAAGAGAATATCCATCATCGGTTAAGATGAACATATCAAGGATAGACTCAGAGGGGAGAAATAGGAATTATATCTATCAGTTACTGGATAGAATACCAAAAATAGAATATCCGTCACCGGTTAGGATGAACATATCAAGGATAGACTCAACAGGGGAAAACAGGATTTACAACTACCGGTTACTGGGTAGAAGACCCCAAAGAGGAGGAAACCTCTCATCGGTTAGGATGAACATATCAAGGATTAACCCTCTGGGAAATGAAATAGGGATTACGACTACCTTTTACTGGGCAGAAAACCAAAAAGGGGAGAATATCCGTCATCGGTTAAGTTGAACATATCACCCCCTGAACCTCCTAAAATATGATGTAATGGAATGAACGATGCATTGAGATTGAGAAATCAAGTCTTTTGACTTCTTAATCAACAAATAACTGAATAAACGTCATCAAGACCAGATAAAATTCCAGAACTCCTGACTTTTCATCTAAACCCTGATGATGCTTTTGACTGAAAGAATGCATGCTAAAATGGAACGATTATTCTATGATGATGCGAGTGAAAAACATAGGGTATGACAATATGTTACAAATAGATATCTAGAAAGCTTATAACATTGTTGAGTGGTCTGCTTTAGAGTCCATTTTGAAGGAGCTTAACTTTCCCAACCAAGTTAATGAAGAGGATCATGCTTATTGTTTCTACAATCTCATATAGATTCAAAGTCAATGGGTTGTACACCAACATCCTCAAGGCTAAGAGGGGCCTCAAGCAAAGGGATCCCCCCCTTTACTTTTTGTCATTGTTATGGAGTACCTCAATAAAATTATGCAGAGGTTGAAGCATGTTCCTAACTTCAATTTTCACCCCAAATGTGGAAATTTAAATATCATTAATTAGAGCTTTGCGTACGACCTGTTACTTTTTGCTAGGGATGACACTATATCCATTAAACTCCTCATGGATGTCTTTGAAGAATTCTCAAAGTCCATTGGTTTATCTGTGAACCCTGCTAAGTGCAAGGTCTACTTTGGTAATGTTGATGTGCAGACAAAGCAGAGTATTCAAGAGCTGACCAATTTCTCTGAAGGGCTTCTCTCTTTCAGATATATTGGAGTCCCTCTTACTAGTAAGAATCTTTCTATTCATCAATGCTTATTCTTATTGATAAATTAGTTGCTAGGATTAGACACTGGAGTGCGAGATTCCTCAGTTTTGCTGGTGGGATTCAATTGATTAAGAGTGCCCTCTTTGCTCTAACCAACTTCTGGATGCAGTGTATTCCATTGCCAAAGAAAGTAATTCACAACATTGAGGTTGTTTGTAGGTCCTTCCTTTGGACGGGAGGGGAGACCATTTGTAGAAAATTCCCTATTTCTTGGTATAATATTTGTACCCCTAGGAACCAAGGTGGTCGAAACATCATATCCATTAAGGAATGGAATCAAGCCTGCAGGATCAAGCTTTTATGGAATCTTAGTGGCAAAAGAGATAGCCTTTGGAATAAATGGATTCACAGTTACTATGTAAAAAATGATGATATTTGGAATGTTCCAACTAGGAATTCTTGTTCTTGGCTGGTGAAATCCATTCTGAAATAGAGGCAATTTATACAGCATCACAACCTTTGGAACAAGTTGCAGCATACGAACTACTACAAGACAAGTATGGTGTATCATGTCATAAAAGGTCCTAAGTGAAGGAGAACGGCGATCCAAAATGCAGCGGAAATTGAAATTTTCTCCTTTAGTGATCCTTACGAATGGTCATGATCAGTGATAGAAAGGTTACCTCTTGTGACGATTGAAACCTTTGATGCAGATCTACGGAGAGATCACGAACGTTGAACGATGACAACGCCTCTACTCAGTCCACATAAACGAATTCCTTCAATCTCAGTGCTAGCTGCTATGAATGAAGGCTTTGAGTGAGAGAAAGAGAAAACGAAAATGAAACCGCAATGAATGCTTCTGCACAAGGGTTCTATTTATAGAACCACTTGTGTGGGCTTCAAGCTAAAAAGCCCACTTAAGTGTATTAGGCCCATTTATAATATGCCTAAAATCACTTAAGCACGTGGTACCTTACCATATTTCGTATTCTACTTACGTACATCGTACCTTACGATGTTTTACAATTCACTTAAGTGCACTGTACCTTACGGTGTTCCTTAGTTACTCTATCTCTCATCAATCCGTCCTTTGTGTGTGACCCTGTAGGTTTTCGCGGCATTGGCAATTATATTAAATCACGTATTTAACATAATAAACAGTGAGCGGTATCTAGCAACACATCACTGCTACCCAAGACACGAAAATGTCATGTGATCTGACAAATCCTTCTGTGATAATACTTATGTGTATAATTACCCTTTTTCCGTTATGTCTATATTGAACACAAGGCATAGACTGTGTCATCCTTGTCCAGTTCAATATTTGGCCCATAGACATTTATCCTGTTATGTAGGATGGGCAAATTCCATCTAGGTCACTCATGTCCCTCAGCATGCTTCGTGGAGTACCCATCAACTGTCTTTATGGTTATCCAGTTACGGACAATGTTTGATCAGCAATAAAGCACTCGACTCTACATCTAGGGTCCATAGTGGTTTCAGGTCGAAGGGTGGTATACACCATTATCACCATGAGAATAACTTATGACACTTTGCATAACATTCTATATAGTACTCTCATAGAGGGTCAATCCAGTATAAATATTACTCTTAACATTCATACCTATGTTTAAGACTTGATAACTCCTTATCCATGATCCATGAGATGTGATCATCAGTCTATATACATAATAGTCTTAATGCTTTAATGTTATCCCACTTCACAATAAAGCTCGACTACGAATACTTTAAGAATAGTGTCCTTATGTTTAATGTGATCTCATGATCAAGTCACACTTGATACATTAAACGGACTAGCTATTCTAGGGACTTTATTAAACAAACATAATAAAGAAAAAGCCTTTTATTATTAATAAATAATTCGATACAAGTACCATAAGTATTGGCCTCTAGGGGTTACACCAACAATCTCCCACTTGCACTAGAGACAATCAGGCATTCCCTTAATACCCATAGATCGAGTATGGCCGTCATGCTTCTGCTGCATAAGAGGCTTTGTCAGTGGGTCAGCAATATTGTCAAGTGTAGGTACTCTACATATTTTCACATCTCCTCTATCCATTATCTCTCGAATTAGATGATAACGCCTAAGTATGTGTTTAGATCTTTGGTGAGATCTAGGTTCCTTAGCTTGTGCGATAGCACCATTGTTATCATAATAGAGACCAATGGGATCCACAATGCTAGGAACCATACCAAGTTCACTAATGAACTTTTTGATCCAAACAACTTTCTTTGCTACGCTTGAGGCAACAATATACTCGGCCTCGATTGTAGAATCAACAACTGTATCTTGCTTTGAACTTTTCCAGCTCACAGCGCCACCGTTTAAGCAAAACACATAACCAGATTGCGATCTAAAGTCATCCTTATCTGTTTGGAAGCTAGCATCGGTGTATCCAATTACAGCCAGCTTTTCCTGACCTCCATATATCAAGAATGAGTCCTTAGTCCTTCTCAAATACTTAAGGGTATTCTGATTCCTAATATATAGGCTGCTTCACCTAGGTCCTTCATAGAAAAGCATTTCCCCAACCAAGACTTTACTTGTTATAGCGTAGGGATATCGTTTCCAATGAGTAAGATGTCATCTACATATAATACCAGGAAAACGATCATGCTCTCACTAACCTTCTTGTAGACACAAGGCTCATCTTCGTTCTTGATGAATCCATATTATTTTACTGTTTCATCAAAACTAAGATTCCAGCTTCTGGAAGTTTGGTTCAATCCATAGATTGATCTTTGTAACTTACATATCTTTTGGGCTTCTTCTGGTATGTCAAATCCTTCAGGCTGTGTCATGTATACATCCTCAAGAAGATTCCCATTAAGGAATGCAGTTTTGACATCCATCTACCATATTTCATAATCATGATATGCAGCGATAGCAAGTAACATCCGAACAGATTTAAGCATTGCAACTGGTGAAAAGGTTTCATCATAGTCAACCCCATGAATTTGTTTATATCCGTTTGCAACCAGTCTTGCCTTATAGGTTTGTACCTTACCATCCATGTCAGTCTTCTTTTTGAAGACCCACTTGCATCCTATAGGGTTAACTCCTACAGGAGGCTCTACCCAGGTCCAAACTTGGTTTGTGTACATGGAATCCATTTCAGATTTCATGGCTTCTAGCCACTTCTTAGACTCGGGACCAGTTATGACCTCTTGGTAGGTCACAGACTCATCTTGATCCATGAGTAATACATCACCTTGATCAGTTATGAGATATCCATATCTCTCAGGTAGGTGACGTATCCTGCCTGACCTACGCTGGTCTTGTTCTACTTGAGCAGGTTGCTCTTCCACAACTACTTGTGTTTTCTGCTCTAATTCCTCCATAGGTGTATCAATGCTTTGTGATTCTTGAATTTCTTCAAGCTCTACTTTCCTCCCACTGATTTCTTTGGAAATAAAATCCTTTTCTAGGAAAACTCCAGTTTGAGCGACAAACACTTTTCCCTCAGAAGGATTGTAGAAGTAATACCCTCTTGTTTCTTTAGGATACCCCACAAATAAGCATTTGTCATATTTGGGCTCAAGCTTAGTTGAAATTTGTCGTTTCACATAAACTTCACAACCCCAAATCTTCATGTAAGATATATGTGGTTTCTTACCATTCCATATTTCATATGGTGTCTTCTCAACCTTTTGGATGGAACGCGGTTAAGTGTGTAAGCTGCTATCAATAGTGCATGTCTCTAAAAGGAGTTTGGAAGATCAGCGTGACTCATCATGGATCGGACCATGTCTAACAGGGTTCGATTTCTTCTCTCAGATACACCATTCCATTGGGGTGTTCCAGGAGGAGTAAGTTGGGATAGGATCCCACACTCTTTCAGATGGTCATCAAACTCTAGGCTTAAATACTCACCACCTCAATCTGATTGAAGAGTTTTATTATTCTTACCCAGTTGGTTTTGTACTTCATTCTTGAATTCCTTGAACTTTTCAAGGACTCTGATTTGTGTTTCATTAAATACACATAACCATATCTACTGAAATCATCAGTGAATGTGATGAAGTACTGAAAACCTCCTCTGGCTGGTATGTTCAGTGGTCCACATACATCAGTGTGTATGAGGGACAAAAGATCATTAGCTCTTTCACCTTTTCCTGTGAATGGAGACTTTGTCATCTTTCCAATTAAACAAGATCTGCATGTCTCATATGATTCATAATCAAAAGAGTCTAAGAGTCCATCTTTATGGAGTTTGGAAATGCGTTTCTCATTTATGTGGCCTAATCGACAATGCCAAAAGTAAGTTGTATTTAACTCATTAGGTTTAATCCTTTTCTTTCTTCTAGGTACTTTAGGCAGTTTCTCTTCCAGTGTCCGGTCTTACCACAATGGAAGCAGGTGTCTGCCTTTGCTATGCCTCCACTAGGCTTCAAAGCAGCATTAGTGGGTCTGGGTTTGGCAACTTCCTTGCTTTTCCCTTTATCACCCTGCTTGGTGGGCCTTTTGTTCTGTCTCTTTCCATTTCCGATCATTAGAATGGAATTCCCTTTTGACTTCAGATTCTGCTCAGCAGTTCTCAACATGGCTAGCAGTTCAGAAAGAGATTTGTCCATATCATTCATATTGAAATTTAGGACAATTTGACTGAATCTATCTGGAAACGATTGCAAGATCAAATCAGTCGCAAGTTCCTTTCCGAGGGGAAAACCCAACCTTTCAAGGTTTTCCACGTACCCAATCATCTTGAGCACATGGGGACCTACAGGGGTTCCCTCAGCTAACTTGCCTTGAAAAAGGGCTTTTGAAACTTCAAACCTTTCATGCCTTGCTTGCTCTTGATAGAGCATCTTCAGGTGTTCGATCATATCGAACGCTGCCATGTTCTCATGTTGCTTTTGCAACTCTGAGTTCATGGTAGCCAGCATGAGACAAGCAATTTCATTGGCATCATTGACATGCTTCTTATAAGTATCTCTTTCTGACTTAGGTGCAGAACTAGGAGGTTCCTCTTCAGGAACAGGTTTCTCCAAGACATACAGCTTTCTATCATGTTTGAGGACAATCCTCAGGTTTCGGTGCCAATCCAGAAAATTTATCCCAGACAATTTTTCCTTGTCAAGGATTAATCGGAAAATGTTGTTAGAGGTGTTTGTTGAGATTAATGAAAATATAAGTATCAATAACATATTTAATTAGGCCTTTAATTAAATATGCTCCCACTATTTTACTCAAAACAAATGACCCTCATCATTTGGTTCGGAAAATCCCGTTGGAAGATTTTCTAGTGGGTCGAGATCCATATTTCACTTTGTTCTAAGTCCGCGTAGGCGGATTACACAAAACTAGGTTATTTAGGTAGGAACTCCTTCCAATTGTATCTCATACAACTCTCGAAAATTTCAGTTGGATGAATAACTCCTTATTCCAATCCATCATATGGATCATTTCCAACTCTTGCTTTTAAACATATATAATCTTATTATAATTTGTTTAGTTAAGTTTGACCCATTGTTTTAGCAGTTGAATATTACAATTATCCCATCGCACCTTACTAATATAGAACATGCACCTCGCGTAGGCGAAACCTACATTATCCGATACTAGTCTTGATGAGTGCTAAAACTTGGAAAGCATAAACTTAATATTTAATTTTTTAGGGAATTGCAATTATTCTGATCTCACCGGCTTATTTATCATATAAATCTTCTCTCACATGCAGCAACATATATTCACATGCATCAACATACATTCACATACATCAACATACATACTGAAACAGTTATAGCCCCTAGCGCAATTGTTCTCCCAAGCCAATGAGAGAACCTAAGCTAACCTAATAACGATCTAAGCTTCTCCAAGCAAGATCTTCAAGGTTGTCCTCCTTTGATATTGAATTCTTCTCTTTCCTTGAATTCTTCTCTTTCTTCATAACATTGTCCTCCTTTGATATTGAATTCTTCTCTTTCTTCATAACATTGTCCTCCTTTGATATTGAATTCTTCTCTTTCTTCATAACATTGCATTATATAAAAGAAAAATCTCGTTTTACATACGAGGGAGTGAGATGAGAAAAGAAGTTACATTAAGAGATTAAAAGGAGAGGCACGACACGCAGGTCGTATTTTAAAAACCCAAAACAAAATAAAGGAAAATTAAGGCCATAACTGATCACCACAAGGCAATAATAATAATAAACAGATTATTATTATTAATTTTAATTCCTTTAATTACTTAAAACCAAATTAAATTTCGACGACCGATCACACTATGTAGAGTTAGCCGGGGGTTTCGCTGCCCGGTCAGCGGACGGTGGTCAAGGGGGCAGCGCCCCTTGCGGGGTTGTAGGGGCAGCGCCCCTGTCCGAAATTTTAATGAACAATTAATTTGAAATTGACGTTGTTTTGCATCAACATAACTCTTGCGCAGTCACAAAAACAGAAAACCCCGAGAATTCTGACTCTGTGAATGTGACGACCGTCACAAGAATGTTACGACCGTCACAGGCCCATGACGAACATCACGCGGCCAAAATAACAGAAGCGCCTAGAATTATGGATCTGTGAATGTGACGACCGTCACAAAGCATGTGACGACTGTCACGTCCAGCTTGTTACGATCGTCACAAGTCCATGACAATCGTCACGCGGCAAAAAACCAACGCTTTGAAACAGTCAACAGACGTGTTCCAACAAGCCCTCAATTCACAACTCCTTGACGGCACAACCCTTGTGTCGTCACTAACCCTAATGCACCAATTTCACACCGTCAAACACACCTCGATTGTTGATTCAGTATGATTGATCAACAGGTCATTGCTTCACCATACTAATGTCGGATTCCGAAGCAAATGACCATTGATCGCTCAAAGGAAAACAACCATTTAGTGTTTGAATGAACGAAACAGAAACAGTATATCATATATACCGTAGTTTGCATTAGGATTACTTATATCATATATAAGTTGGCCGGTCTCAATTGTGTAACCTATGGACAATCGCTGCTTCACCATACTAATGTCGGTTCCGAAGCATAGTCAACATCAATCATCCAAATCGTACACACATGATGCCAAATTTAATTACTCGTTTATTCTTTGATTCATTCTGTCTTGTAATCATATTAATACAGAAAATAAACAGCTATACGATGCATGGTTTCGTAAGTGGCTCTGATACCACTGAAGGAGAACGACGATCCAAAACGCAATGGAAATTAAAATTTTCTCCTTTAGTGATCCTTACGAATGGTCATGATCAGTGATAGAAAGGTTACCTCTTATGACGATTGAAACCTTTGATGCAGATCTACGGAGCGATCACGAAGGTTGAACGACGACAACGCCTCTACTCAGTCCACACGAACGGATTCCTTCAATCTCAGTGCTAGCTGCTATGAATGAAGGCTTTGAGTGAGAGAAAGAGAAAACGAAAATGCAACCGCAATGAATGCTTATGCACAAGGGTTCTATTTATAGAACCACTTGTGTGGGCTTCAAGCTAAAAAGCCCACTTAAGTGTATTTGGCCCATATCTTATAATATGCCCAAAATCACTTAAGCATGTGGTACCTTACCATATTTCATATTCTACTTAAGTACACCGTACCTTACGATGTTCTACAATTCACTTAAGTGCACCGTACCTTACGGTGTTCCTTAGTTACTATATCTCTCATTAATCCATCCTTTGTGTGTGACCCTGTAGGTTTTCGCGACATTGGCAATTATATTAAATCACGTATTTAACATAATAAACAGTGAGCGGCATCTAGCAACACATCACTGCTACCCAAGACACGAAAATGTCATGTGATTTGACAAATCCTTCTGTGATAATACTTATGTGTATAATTACCCTTTTGTCCTTATGTCTATATTGAACACAAGGCATAGACCGTGTCATCCTTGTTCAATTCAATATTGGGCCCATAGACATTTATCCTGTAATGCAGGATGGACAAATTCCATCTAGGTCACTCATGTCCCTCAGCATGCTTCGTGGAGTACCCATCAACTGTCTTTATGGTTATCCAGTTACGGACAATGTTTGATCAACAATAAAGCACTCGACTCTACATCTAGGGTCCATAGTGGTTTCAGGTCGAAGGGTGGTATACACCATTATCACCATGAGAATAACTTAAGACACTTTGCATAACATTCTATATAGTACTCTCATAGCGGGTCAATCCAGTATAAATATTACTCTTAACATTCATACCTATGTTTAAGACTTGATAACTCCTTATCCATGATCCATGAGATGTGATCATCAGTCTATATACATAATAGTCTTAATGCTTTAATGTTATCCCACTTCACAATAAAGCTCGACTACGGATACTTTAAGAATAATGTCCTTATGTTTAATGTGATCTCATGATCAAGTCACACTTGATACATTAAATGGACTAGCTATTCTAGGGACTTTATTAAACAAACATATTAAAGAAAAAGCCTTTTATTATTAATAAATAATTCGATACAAGTACCATAAGTATTGGTCTCTAGGGCTTACACCAACACTAAGAAAGTAGTCCATTTGAGGAAATTGATGTATAACGTTAGTACTAGGCCAAGAGAAGTATTTGTGTTGTGGGTGGCCTGCCAAGATAAATTGGCCACCAAGGAAAGATTGAAGAGATTTAACATGATCCAACATGACACTTGTTGTTTTTGTGAAAAAAAGGAAACCTTGCAACATCTAATGTTCGAATGTGATGAGACAAAGGCAATTTAGAGACATGTTCTCAATTGGATACACATCCAACACTCTCCAGGTGGCTGGCACGAGACGCTTCAATGGATTGTGAGAAGATCTAACGGCAAAGGGTGGATAGCTCACCTTCTACTACTACGAATAACCTCATTTCACCTCAAACGCGAAGGGAATATAACCTCGGTTACACACGCGACGTATCGAAGGGTGACATGAATTTTTTTCCTTGGTTTTTAAAAATAACCAAGGGGTAAAGTCTTGTTTATAAAATTTTATTTTTAACCTATTTTTTTCTCGTTTTAATATGCAAAGCATCAAATTTGTTGACAAATTTTAAATCTTCATCATCATCATCATCAACAACATCAATAACAACAACAAAATCCATGAAATCTTTAAACATTAAATCTCAACAACAACAACAACAACAAATAAAAAAAATCAATTGAATTGTTAAATACTAAATTTCAACAACAACAACAACAATATTAAACATTTTACTTGATACAACTTCAACTAACATTAATAAGTTACTTTCATGTTTTCCTAACTAACATTAAATATTTTTAACAAGAATTACTAGAGAAAATATTATGTTAAGAAACTAACCATAAGATATTTTCTTGCTCTTGCTTTCATTATCATTGTTTTCAATATGTTAAGTTTAAATTTAAGCACTTTGCATCCAAGATGGATAGTTGTGACATTCACGTTTTGATTGGTTAGTGAGAGTTTCATATCGATCACTAATGTTTCATGTGGAGTGATGAATTTGACAATGTGTTGACCATTGTTACTTTATAAATGAACGACAAAGATTCGCTACTTAATTTTTTCATTAAATTGGTCATAAATTAAATTTTGTTTTTAAAAATACGCTACTTTACCCACCGGTTTTAAGCAAAACCGAGATAATAGGTCATAAAAATATTTTAGAAAAATTAAAAGGTGATAAAATATAGTTGCTGGGATTCGAAGACATGCCCTCTAAATGCTTTACCTTTCGGTTTTCAGCAAAACCGATGTGATAAGTCATACTTAAAAAAAAAATTAAAACGTGATAAAATGTAGTTGTTGGGATTTAAAGACGTGTCCTCTAAATATTTTATATCTAAGTTTTCAACAAAACCGAGATAATATATCATAATTTTAAAAATATTTAAATAAAATTTTAAAAATATTTAAATAATAAAATAATAAATTATTTAAAAATATATAAGGATAAAATTGATATTTTTTATAAAATATAGGAGTATAAGAATAAATATAGGGGTATAAGGTAAAAATTTTCTTTCTCAAATACGGTGTATGAGAGTTTGAATAGGTGTAACATCAATCCAATAAGAGATAAAGTTCTGAATATCAATGCAACCAAATCTAAGTTAAGACATCACATAGTGAATTTATTATTGTCTTAGCCTAGAAGTTTTGGCTTTTGTTTGTTAGTAGACCGAATCTTGAGAATTGCCTGTGCTTGTTTTGTTTTGGATTCTATCAATATAATTTGTTTATTCTAAAAAAAGAAAAAATAAATAAGTTTCTTATTAAAAAAATAATGTTCAATCTCTTGGGTCGCTTTAATTGGCCAAATATTTATCTGTAAACAATAGTTGATAGAAAACGTCTGGTCATAAATAAGCTCATTACTTCAAGAAACCACACTTTGTCCTGTTTGGGAAGATAGCGACTTATGCGCTTTGATTAAATTCGTTACCCATTTATTCTACACCACCCAAAAATGAATTTGGATTTGAAACAACCCTATAGTGCTGCTACAGTTGAAAAAGTAAACGAGTTGTATTTAAGTAGATGCTTATTACTTCTTCTAACTATAAGTCTCCTTGCATAATAATTTTTCAAAATATCCAAAATTAACTTCTTCTTTCGAAGAAAAAAAAGTCTTAATTTATTTATTTTAACAAAATGTTTAGTATGTTATTTTTAATCAAAGCAACATCTTAGTATAAATTAGCCAGAGCACATGCTAGCTGCAACTATAAATTAGAATCTGAGTCCATAATAACAAGGTCACCCTTATGCATGGGCAATCAAATTAATTAATCACATGAAATATTTTGAGAATGAATTTTTAAATAAATATTTATATAAATTAAAATTACAAATTAGAAATTAAAAATTAATTAGAATACATACTTAGAAATTTCAATAATCTCCTGATGTCGTAAATGTTGCAAAAAACTGAAATCCAATTTTGCCAATTCTTTCAGAGAATCAAACCATTTATTTGTGCCATATAAATGACCATAGTAGAAATTTCTTGAAGTGAACATTGGCAAAGTTTTGTGAAAAGGATATTCTAAGGTTTTCCTTACAAACATAGCTTCACGATTATCAAGTTGTGCCACTTTTTCTTTTAGAATCTTCATACTAAATTCTTTAGCTCCATCAAGTATATCTTCCTCTGCCATGCTCAAATGTGAGGCTTCAAACAAATCTATCATTCCTTTGATATTTTCACCTAACTTTGGGTCGAACTTTTCCTCCTTATTTTTGAACTTGTTAAACACCTCTGTAATGTTAATTTCCAATAACAGATCTATTATTCTCTCACTGTTCATTATAAAAAAGTGACTAATTGTGTAAAAACTAACCTGAAGGAACAAAGTGACCTCGTTGTCTTAATAGTCTGAAGCGAAGTGCAATTTCGTGAAGATCATGATGATGACACACATATTCTCTTGTCAGGAATGCTTCAATTTCTTCTTGAAAGTGGTAATCAATATTTAGGCGTTGCATGACATCAATCATGTGCAATCCTTTCAATGAGCTTTCACCAACATTCTTAAATTCATGCTTAACCACCTCAAGTTTGTCAGAACTGCTGATACCTATGAGTGTGTTGCGTCTTTTTAGTTTAACAGTGTCAATGTTCCACTTGGGAAGTTGTGAATTTGTTGGGATGATTTGTAGTTTCAAAGAAGATAGACAAGACTTAAAATGCATTGACATTGTAAATAAATATAGTTAAGTCAAGTGGTTACAACAATTTAGCAATATCTATATATAGGATTCACGAATGAAGATATATCCATCATGACAATTTAGCTACATGTATACTAATAATGGCTCGTCATACTCTATCACTAATCACTATCAAAATAACAAAGATACCAAATTTCACATGTTTATGTTGAAATATCTAATATAGCCCAATTTTTATCTATCCATTTAAAAAAGTTGGGTAAAGTTGTCAAGTATCGAAAAGGCCAAGTCTTCAACTTATTATATTATTAATAATGAATGCTACTATTTTATAATGATAAGTTTATCTCAAATTTATTAAATGTAGATTATTATTTCCAATGTAGTTGAATGTTCACTCATTTAGAACATAAAGACTCAAATTGAAGGTTTGACAATGGTGGAAGATAAGAAATTGGGGAAGATGAAGTTGAGAGAGAATTAGAGAGAACAGAATGATATTGGATGAATAGTAATTTTGGTATTAATTGAAATTGGGAATATTACAAGAGTATTTATACATTGAGAAAATAACAAAAAAAATACAACTCAAAATACAACTAAAGTGACCCAACAATTAAATTCTATTACTTTTGGAAATAATAACAGAAATTTAATTGCATTTAACGCACCACCTCACTTTAGTTGCTCTAAGTCCACCATGTTCAAGCACTTCTTCAGCCTCTTGAACACATCATTTGTCACACCCTTTGTCAACAAATCCGCGACTTGGTCTTCGCTTCAGCAATAGCTCAATCTAAGCTTTCCATCACCGACCAATTCTCTCAAATAATGAAACCGCATCTCAATATGCTTGCTCCTTCCGTGTGCAATCGGATTCTTCGCAAGATTTATTGCGGAAACATTGTCTACAAACAGTGTGGTGGCAACATCATCACCACATTCCAATTCCTTCAATAGATTCATAAGTCACATAGCTTGGCACGCACCTAACGACGCCGCAATGTACTCGGCCTCACAAGAAGAGAGTGCTACAATTGGTTCCTTTTTCGAACACCAAGAGATTGGTGTACTACCAAACATAAAGATGTACCCCGCCGTCGATTTTCGGTCATCTTTATCTCCGCACCAATTAGAATCGGTGTAGCCAAGTAAATTGCACTTACGCCCCGTGTCCGATGCGGGAAAGAGAATTCCACAGCCAAGAGTACCTTTCACATATCTAAGGATCCTCTTGACCGCCGTCAAGTGAGACACCTTAGGTCTCTCCATGATTCTACTCGCAATACCGACACTAAAATCCAAATCCGGCCGCGTATTGCACAAATACCGTAACGATCCAATCAAGCTTCGGTAAAGCGTTGGATCAACATCATCCTCCTCATCACTTTTGGATAGCTGCACTCTAGCCTCACAAGGTGTAATAGAAGCATTACAATGCTCCATATCACACTTTTTCAAAATATCTATAGCATACCTCCTTTGGTGCATAAGCAGTCCCACTTTTGACTTGTGAAACTCTATGTCAAGGAAGTAATTCATGACACCAAGGTCCGTCATCTCAAACTCTCTAATGAGCTCACTTTTGAACCTTGAAATACTTTTGTCATGGCTGCCCGTAATCAAGAGATCATCAACATACAAGCAAAGTATAATAACACCATCATTCGTATCCGATCTCACATAAACTCCATGTTCGGATACACATCGTTTGAAACCAATGTCAATAAGAAAGCCGTCAATACGTTTGTTCCAAGCTCTTGGAGCTTGTTTCAAACCATACAACGCTTTGTGTAACTTGTAATACTTCATCTCTTGATTTTTTATCACGAAACCGGGTGGCTGCCCCACATAGACTTCCTCAACAAGAGGACCATTCAAAAACGCAGATTTGATATTCATTTGGTAAACCATCCAATTGTTGCTATGCACAATACCAACAACCAAACGAATAGTCTCTAATCTAGCCACAGGTGCGAATACCTCCTCATAGTCTATACCTTCTCGTTGCAAGAATACCTTCACCACTAATCGAGCTTTGTGCTTGATTACTTCACCTTTGGGATTTGCTTTAACCTTATAGGCCCATTGCACACATATCGGTTTCTTTCCAAGTGGTAAATCGACCAACTCCCAAGTACCATTTTTCTCAATAGATTCCAACTCCTCTTTCATTTCACATATCCACTTAGGATCACTTAAGGCTTCTTCCTCATTTACCGGTTCGGATTCGACCATAAGCGCGAAATGAACAAAATCACCATCGTTATTCACTTCGTTATCTTGGAATCTTTCATAATCTCGGAGTCTATGAGGCAAGTCTCTTTGCCTCACTGGTCTACCATTATTAACAACATCATTTTGCGCTACTGTAGGTGCTGGTACAGCGGTGTCGGGAGCCTCCGGATCAGTAATTTCAAAAAGCTGATGCTGCTATTTTTCTGTGAGTAACCGGTTACTGCTAGTAGGGTAATTGGTTACTGCTGTATTTTTTTCACTTTTGACTTCATCAAAAGTCACATCCCGGGTTATGACGATCTTCTGATTTTTTCCATCGAACAACTTGTACCCTCCAGTAGAGTGACATCCTACAAATATCATCTTCTCACCCTTATCATCCAATTTCTTCCGAAGTTGGTTCGGTACATGACGATATGTAATCGATCCAAAAACACGCAAATGATTCAAATTCGGTTTGAAGCCACTCCAAGCCTCTTCCGGTGTGAGTTTCTCCAGCTTCTTAGTGGGAAACCTATTCAACAAGTAGGTGGCTGTAGACACGACCTCACCCCACAATTCCTTAGGCAAATTTTTCCCACAAAGCATATTACGCACCATGTTCATTATTGTACGATTTTTCCTCTCGGCAGCCCCGTTTTGTTGAGGTGTATACGGAGGCACCACCTCACGTACAATTCCCTCAAGATCACAAAACTTCCCAAACTCACTAGAGGTATACTCACCTCCACCATCCGTTTTGAGAATTTTGAGCTTCCGACCGCTTTGGCGCTCAACCATGGATTTGAAATTCTTTAAAACTCCAAATACCTCATCTTTTCTCTTGATAAGATATGTCCAAAGCTTCCTACTAAAATCGTCAATGAACGTAACAAAATATCAATTGCCACCATAAGTCTCTACTTGCATCGGTCCGCAAACGTCGGAACATACCACCTCAAGTAAGACTTTGGTTCTTCGACCCACATCTTTGCTAAACACATTCTTGTGTTATTTAGCCTTCACACATTCCTCACACAATTCAATTGGAATACTAATGTGTGGCAGCCCCATTACCATTTCACTATGTTGCAACATTCTTAGATCCCTAAAATTAAGGTGACCAAGACGGTAATGCCATAACCACTCATCTCTACTTGCCGCGGTAGCTAGACAACGATGCTCTATAACCTTTAACTCAACCTTAAAGGTTCTATTGGCAGCCATCGACGCTTTTAGAATCAACACACCATTTGAATCCAAAACGTGTAAAATCTTGTCCTCCAAACGAATTTTGTATCCTCTTCAAGTAATTGGCCAATGTTTAAAAGATTACACTTAATTCCCGGTATATACAAGACATCTTTGATCCTTGAATGTCCACCATTCCTTTTTCCGATCAAAACATCTCCTACCCCTTCGGCGCTTAAAGTGGTGTCGTCGGCAAATTTGACTTTACTTTTTGCCGCTTGATTGATTTGCACAAACCAATCTTTTCGACCCGTCATATGTGTTAAACAACCGGAATCCAAGTACCACTCATCTCTCCCTTGGACTCCATCACAAACGGTAACCAATGCACTTCAATCCGAATGCGTTTTCTCGCTATTTTCCGGAACGGTACAGCTGCTGTCCTGCAAACTGTCACTACTGTAGTTGCTGCCCGGAACATCCGTAATGCCATAACTCTCCTCCGTGATCATTACTAGAAGTGTGTCCTCATAATCTACCTCTTCCTTAGCAACCTTGGCTTCATTATTGTGATTCTCATTCGATTTACCACGACACAAATTTGCAAAGTGTCCAAACTTTCTACACTTGTAGCATTGCACCTTACTCATATCACGCTTCTTAAAATCATTGCTATGACCACTATCCTTGGAGCTAATTTCACCCTTTTCACTCGTTGAATGCTTTGAATTTTGCGAATCGTTTGAACCAAAATTCTGAAAATTTGATTTACCTCTCGCCGCAAATTTTCCTTTCGACCTCTTATTCTTTTCGTTGAAACGCGCTTGCAAAGCAATCTCCGCTTTGGCTTGGTTCGTGCCTCTCTCATCCATCCTTTGTTCATGTGCCTCTAACGAACTTTGCAATTCATCCTTGCTCAAAGTTGTTAGATCCTTTGATTCTTCAATAGCCACAACTATGTTGTCGAAACGCGACGTTAACGAACGCAATACTTTCGATACAACATTCTGCTCAAGAATCGTTTCCCCACAAGATTTGATTTGATTAACTAACCGGGTAATGCGCGTAATGTAGTCGTTGATCATTTCTTTGTCTTCCATTTGTGTTAACTCGAACTGTCGCTTGTAAGTTTGTAACCTTACAACCTTCGCTTTGACGGCACATGCATATGCTTTCTCCAAGATTTCCCATGCTTGCTTCGCCGATTCACAATCGCCAACCTTCTCAAAATTGTCGTTATCAACACACGAATGAATCAATAATAGGGCTTTGTAATCCTTCTTCTTCTCTTCTTTGTGTGTAGCTCTTTGAATGTCGGTGGCCTCTGCCCCTAATTGTGTAACTCCATTGCCGACGATCTCAAGCACCTCTTGATAACCAAACAAGACCTTCATTTGTTTCGCCCATTTATCATAGTTCTTCGAATCAAGAATCGGGAGATTGGTGGGAATTCGATCATTGGAAACGGTTGCCATTGTTGCAGCGGATTAGGATCAACAACCAAAGCTCTTGATGCCAAATGTTAGAACATAAAGACTCAAATTAAAGGTTTGGCAATGGGGAAGATAAGAAATTGGGGAAGATGAAGTTGAGAGAGAATTAGAGAGAACAAAATGATATTGGATGAATAGAAATTTTAGCATTAATTGGAATTGGGAATATTACAAGAGTATTTATACATTGAGAAAATAACAAAAAATACAACTCAAAATACAACTAAATTGACCCAACAATTAAATTCTATTATTTTTGGAAATAATAATAGAAATTTAATTGTATTTAACACACTCTTCAACAATTTATATTACTTGCCATCACATCACGTTCATGTCCATGTATGCATCTCTTGCTCAACTTCAAGCTTTCAAATTAAAATATAAATGCCACAATTTTTTTCAATTTTTTTTGTTGATATTTTTAAATGTATATAAAACATATTAAAATAAATTATTAATATATTTATTATATTTAAAAATAAACTAATATTATTTTAATTAGTTAGGTTTAGAAAGGTATTAGCATCCCTCGTATCTGTTGTACTCAACGAAAATCATTTAATTAAATTTACAATTAAAATGTTAGCTTATGGTATTTGTTTCCTTCGTTCCAATTGCAAGCATGTATATCAACTAGCAGTGGAAGCATGTAAGTACAACCTTCATGGGAAGATTATCTGGTCCAAGGGATCATCTCCGTTCCCAGTGGTTGGATTACGCAACAAGCTCTCAATATTATGGAAACTGATAGCTAAGTGGGGAATCTCGTCCCATGGGAAATGATATTTCGATTTTTCATTCTCAAATAAAGAAGATGTTCGAAGAGTGAGATCTATCATCGCCTAGAACTTGGACCCAGAGGTGCTGAAGTTATTTCCATGGACAAGGGATTTTATTCCTTCAAACATTAATCAATTCTCAACCTTAGTATGGATTTGTATACACGGTCTCCCTCAGGAATACTAGAGACCAAAAATCCTCTTTGCAATTGCAAGTAGCGTAGGTAATCCTCTATGTATTGATTCTTCTTCCGATAAGTCATATTTTGATAGGGCTTTTGGGCACTTTGTTAGAGTGTGGGTGGATATTGATTTAAAAAAACACCTTAGTTATAAAATCTTAGTTGAAAAAGTGGGTTTTTCATTCTTCATTGAAATAAAACATGCGAGACTTTCAGATTTTTATAGTTTCAATAATTGTATTGAGCATAATTTGGACAATTGTAAGAGGAAATTGACATTGCTACAAAAAACACATATAATGACGGTTGTGAAACACATATAATAACGTTTTCACATCTGTTGTTAGATAGTGTGTGATTGTATGTATGTTGGTTACCACAACGGGCGTGTGACTGTGGTTATAAGCTAGGTAGCGCGCTACCTATCACAACAATTATATTAAACAACCGTTGTTGTATGTGTAAGAGTTTATTATAAAACATGGAATTTCTTGTTTTTCCTTTCCCATCATTAACCATATACAACCATCCAAATAGATTTTTCAGATAATAATCAGAAAAATTAAATTATTATTGAAAACAACTTAAACGGTCCAATGTTTTTCGAATTACATGCATCTTGTAATTCATGATTTCCTCATTAACCCATATAATTTGATTCAATCTCAAAGTTTTAAAAGTAATGATGATGAATGAATGTCTTCTAAGTCTTTCACACAAAATTTGATTTCCTCTTTTTTTTTTCTAGTTTATTTTGCAAACATCAAATTTTATGTGAAAGACTCAGTCTGACATTCATTTATCATCATTGTCTTTCACGATTATAAGATGCATGCAATTCGATAAACATTGGATCATCTAAGTTGATTTTTAATAATAATTAAATTTTTCTTATTATTGTCTCAAAAATCTATTTAAATGAATGCAAGTTCAATGAAGGGTTAGTGAAACAATCAATCCCATATGATATAATAAACTCATTAACAATATTTATCAACAAAAATATCAATTAGTTAACATAGATTGGGAGAAATTGATATCTAACTTATCCTAAAATCTATTGGATACATGAAGGGAAGTTTTCAATCTTCATGCATAGTTCGTATAATCTATTGGATACATGAAGGGAAGTCTTTAATCTTTATGCCTAGTTGAATTTGTGTAGTTCTCAAGGTCTTCATTTGATTCAGAATCAGTTGCATCCAGATTCACTAGGTTCTTCATAATAGCCTCTACCTTCCTTATCTTTTCAGGGTTAAGATTGTTGATAAAAATCTTCTTATAGCTTGTTCCACCGGACGATTCAACAATAGTAATTTGATCCCTAACAACTTCAACTTCATTGGCGTTGTTCAGTCATAACTCCAGCATACCAATAACCTTCTTTGAAGCCTCAATGTCATATATGAGTTTTCCCCGACTAGCTTGATCTTGATTCATGTTGTGAGAAGGGTGTGAAATCTGAGTAAAGCATATCCAAACCAACAACAAAATATGTGAAACCGAAGTAAACAATATGAAAATCATGTGAAACATACAACAAAAAAAAAAACCTAAACTCTCTAAGAAGAAAATTATGTAAAACATAACAACAACATACACGAAAACGAGAGAGTAAGGAAGAAGAAGAATATCTTTACGTATGAAGAATAATATTGAGGTTATACTGTAGAATACGAAAGCTAATGACGAAGAAGAAGAGAGAAAATGTGTGCTAAGGTTTTTCTGTGAGAGATACGACAATACTGTCAAGAAGCGAGAGTTAATTCACTTATATATGGGTAAATAATTTCGCCACGGTCGTATTAAAAAACTGTGATGAAATGTAATATCTTTCACAACGGTTGACATTATCAACCGTGGTGATATATATATATATATATATATATATATATATATATATATATATATATATATATATATATATATATATATAAGGACCAGGGTCGGCCCTGTGCATGTGCAGCATGTACTGCAGCACAGGGTCCCAAATATTTGAGGGCCCAAACTTTTGAAATTTTCAATTTTTTTCATAAATATTAATAAAAATAAATAAAATGTTATTAAAAAAATTCAATAATCGAAAAAAATGTTATGATAAAAACTCAATACGTACAAAAATTAAGATTGATCAAAATTCAAAATAGTTATAATTAAATTTATTTTTAATTAATATATAATTGTATTTTTGATATATATTTTGTAATTATTATAATTGTGTTTTAAAACAAAATTGGGCCCATTTTTATAATTAGAACGGGGCCTCCGATATAATTGGGTCGACGCTGATAAGGACAACACTCATTGTAACAAAAAAAATAGAAAATTGTTGGAGCTGAGATTTGAACCTTATTACTCCATGAATGTATAGTCACGATTAATTTTTTTTAATAATAATGCAATGTCTTTTTCGTAAATATAAGAAAAACAAAATGCGTCCAAAAATGAGGTATTACCACAATTAACTGTCAAACCGTTATAATTTAGTGTTACCAAAGATATATTTTATAGTAACGTGGATACAAAGACATACATAAAAAAGCCTCTAGGATTGATCTGGGCAAACAAACCATGACCCCAAAGGATGATACCCCTTTCAAGGAACATGAGATCCTTCCTCAAAACCCCAAACTTCCTAACTCGACACATATTAATTTAACCAAGACTAAAGCATAACCTACTAGACAAACTAGTGGAGTAAGCAAAACACTAATCTTTTAACCTACCTCACCTTAAGACATAAACATGAACATGGAAGAGCCCATGACCAATCCTAGGAATAATCCAATCCTGAATAACCAGTTAAGCCTTGTTGATAATAGTAAACAATTTTCTAACATTAGTATTGACCACTCCAGCTCTTAAGAATTAGACGATGATTGTTGGTTTACTCAAAGACTCCTGAGCTAACATGTCAGAAAAGATAGACGATGATTGTATCTTTGATAATGATGATGATGAATTTGACCCCGAATCTCTTAAATACCAACGAGCCCTATCAAAATCTCAAAAAAAGAAGGCCTGTTAAAAATAAAAAGAATAAAACCATTTACCTCACCAGATCTCAATCTCGTTCCCCAAAAATACTCAATGAAGTGCATTTTTAGGAATGCACGAGGCTTGGCCAATTCCCCAACCATGGTTGGTCCTTAAAAATGTCCTTAAGACTTATAAACTTGATATTTGTTTCATAGCAAAGCCATGGATGAATCTTCAGTTTTCCCTCCTAAGTTTATGGACTCTCTTAACCTTAAAGTGTTTGCTACAAATCAAGTATTGAACAACCTACCCAACCTTTGGTGAGTTATCTCTAAAAAACCTTAACCTTCATATTTTAGCCATAACAAACCAAACAATTGCTTTATCTTTCAACTAGGGACAGGTTAACACATGTATTGTTGTTGTTTTTGCTTTCATATGCTATCAAACTATAAGAAGATTATGGTATGACTTAAAAAGTATTTTGAATACCCATATCATTCCTTGGTGGATCATAGAAGATATCAATTCCATCCTTGGGGCTCATGAGCATATATGCAACCTTCTCCCCTCTAGGTAACTTATTTATGGTTTTCAAAACTGGTTCAACCAAAACACTCTTATTGACAAGCCATTAAAAGGATCTTTCTACATATTGTGTAATGGGAGGGAAGGTAAGGCCTTGGTGGAAAGGAAGCTTGATAGGGTTTCTATAACCCAAGGCTGGATTGATGCTTCAAATTCACATGTTGTTCTTTTGATTGGTTGTTTTAGGAAAAACAATATTTGATATACGAGATATAAAATTGTGAAAAGGCCTCTTGTGGGACAATATGTTCCAGCATCTTGCCTCAGTTTGTAGCCAATGATCGTGAGTAAATTTGAGCGTGATTTTGTTTGATTCCAAGAAGGTTGTTAATCCAAATTAGTTTGGAAAAAGATTTTGTTAAATCATAATCCATATAGGTTGAAGAAGATTTAATTAAATATAGTTTAATTGAAATATTTGGATTTGGTTTAAATAAGAAGATTTGATTGGATTGGATTTGCATTGAAGAAAAGATCTATTTGAATATGATTTGAAGGGAGATTTGCTTCAAATTTATTTTGTCCAAGATTGTGCAGAAATTGATATGCAAAGATATTGATTGAATATTTATATTCCGTGAAGAAATCTTATTGGATTTGTTTTTAATTACAAGATTTGGATTTGTACTTAATGAGAAAATCTTCAATATCTATTAAAGATGATTTAAAGTGTGGTTCAACTTTTGACAAGAGAAATATTCTGAATCCTTTACTTGAGAAGTTGGAATTGTGATTTATATAAAGTAAATATTTTATTTGATTTATTCAAGATTCAAAATTTTGTTACAGGGACAAATGTCTGGCCAAATGTTCCAACGATCTGTGAGACATCTGTCTCGGGTTGGTTACTTGAAGAGCAAGATATATTGAAGTATATATTTTCCTTTTAAGTTTTGTTGTTATCTTTTAGAAAAGTGTCATTTAGATTTTTTAGGCATATTAAATAAGACTAAATACAATTATTTGGAGATATAAATTTGAATCAAAATAAATTAAATCTTTTTATTGGAGGTTTTTTTAAATACAAATTAAAAAAAAATCTCTACAAATCTGGATGTGATCAAATCTTATGCCTATTGGAGAAAATTGAAGGTAAGAAAAACACAAGAAGGGAGAGTTAAATTTGAAGCTAATGGAAATATACCCGAACGCATCGCATGCTTGAAGGTACAACAGAGTTGTAACGGTAAATTCATGACCATCAAGCTATGGGTAAGTTTGATGTCAATAAAACCAGAGTCACCACCGCGTTTTTATTGTTTCCAAAGGAAAAGGGAAAAGTACGAACAAAACCCAAAGATAAGAAGTTTTCAAATCAAAACTAATAAAATGTCAGAGATTACAGGTAAGGGGGTTGGTTACAAAGAGGGAAGGTGTTAGCACTCAAAGTGTCTTAGGTACTCATAGGGATCCCTTGTTTATGTGTGTATGTGTTTTTGGTATAAAAGATGTTTGCAATAAAATAGAGTGTGAGAATGAGAAAAGAATTCATTAATTATATTTTTGTATTTGAAAAGACCTTCGGACTTCTGCCTACGTACCAACATAAAAATGAGGGATCAAAACCTCATAGTTCGTGGTATCAATTTCAAAATGAGTGAATTGCTTTTAACAAAATTTAAGTTTAAGAGAGGCACAAAGGGCCTAAAAGCTTGAATGGGTGTTAGTTCTTTTTGTCTGTTGAAATTTTAAGTCAATATGATTAAATTCATTTACAAGTTTGATTAAGAAAAGAGTTTGAAATTTCAATGGCATAAGGCCAAAGTTTCTAATTTTGTAATAGAGTCTAAGTTTAGCAATCACAAGCAAAGAAGTTTTTGAAAAGGGGGGAGAGATTTGAAATTTAAGAAGTGGGAGGAGATGAAGAGACTAATCCTAAGAAAATATTTAAAAGTTAAGAGTTGAAAAGATCTGACCAAGGATGCAATCCAATAGACAAGAATGTCATATAGAAACCCATTTTCCCTTTGGACTTTAAATTAAGCAACATCAATAAGCAAGTAGCAATATGAAGAGCAAGGCATCAAATAAAGATAGCCACATCCAAGCAGGAAACTTCACAGCCAAAAGTCTTCTTTGTCTTCCCATGTATCAGATGACATACTCCTTGATTTAGCTCAAAATAAGGCATTAGACACAGGTTCAAAGTAAGAGTTATATCAAGACCATGTAGCAGATGAACTCAAGTGGATCTTAATACTTGCATCAGATGGAGGCTCAAATCACAATAACTTGGTCTCAGAAATGTTGTCATTGGCCAAGTCCTTTTGCATAGGGAATGTTGCCTAATTCTAAGTCCAAATCCCAGATCAAATCCAACAGTCCGCACAAATATTTTTTAGGGTTTTTGTTGTTTATTAAGTATTTTAAGGTCCTAAGACCACAAACACAAACAAATATATACAATCACAATATATGGCTCAAGTGAGCAAAGTGAAAATGACATAAACATAAACAAGTTAAATGATATGTAAAATGACAAATGAAATGGTAAACGGCTTGAATTTAAATGGCATAAAGTAAATGACTAAAAAAATAAAAGCAATAAGAATAAAAGTTAGTCAAATGTTAGTTGATTAGATGTTAGTGGTGTTTTGCTTTTCAATTGTTTAAGTCATTCTTTGGAGAACACTCACCCCTTTATTCACAAGCATGGATCCTTGAACCAGGCATCTTTCAAAGGAAGGGAAAAAATGCCAAGTTTCCACACAATACCATGAAAGGGGGGAGACTTAAAATCTCACTTACTAGAATGTTATGCATTTGGATAAAAAAGCAACAAACTAGTCATCTCACTTACTAGAATGTTATGCATTTGGATAAAAAAGCAACAAACTAGTCATCTCACTTACTAGAATGTTGAGCATGTACACTACCTACAAAAGCAACAAACTATACATTGACATATTTTTGGCATTTTGGTTAGTAGATAATGAAAAACAAAGTATGATACAATCAAAATGTGCTTGGTGATCTCTCCTAATGCAAACCCAATGAATGAGGGGTAAGGAAGATGTAACACCCCGATAAAAATAAGATAATTATTTAAATTAAGTTAATAATATGTTTATTAATTTAATTTAATAATTTGAAATAATATTATTGGACTATTATTTTATTATTGGAATATAAGTGTTGGAATCACTAAAAAGGTCCCATTTAGTAAAAAGGGTTATTTTTCACGTGAAAAGGAAAAAGAGACAGAAAGGGCAAAAAGGCAGAGCAAGAGAAAGAAGGTTGAAGAAAGGGAAAAGCTCGAAGCTTAAGATTCGTCGGATTAACTCAGGTAAGGGGGGTTTATCGTCGTTTAATGGGTATTATGGGATAACATGTAATGGGTAGTGATAAACCATGGATTTGACTCTGATTAGGATGATGCAGGATGAAATTGTGAAAGTTTGGATGAATGAGATATGAATATGATTGAGGAAATTCGTAAGAATTAGATGGAAAAATGTTAGAATTTGTGAAATTGAATAGGATATGATTCGTGTTAGATGATATGAACGATTTCTGTGTAAAAATTGGACTGTGGAAGGTTAGATCTGAGAATCTCGTAGCAGAGAAAACCCATTGCAGATCTGAAATTTTGGTTCTGGTCATACACGTATGGCACTAGGCAATACGCGTATGAGATGGCTTGGAAGGGAGGGGATTTGCGTTGATACGCGCCATACGCCGTCATTACGCGTATTCTGTGGTTGGTACGCGTATGGGGTGAGGCCACACGCGTATGGATGAAGAAGATGATGTTTTTAACGTAAATTTGTCTCTGTTGGTACGCGTATGAGGAAGTAGTACGCGTAGCATACGCGTATGAGATGGGCAATACGCGTATGGGCTTGGCCAGGAAATGGGCCATACGCGTATGGACATGGGGCATACGCGTATGGGCAGAATTTTGGTTTTTCCTGAGCTGTTGTTGTGCAGTTTTGGTCGTTTCAGATGAGTGATGTAGTTTAGCTGATGTAGGATATGGTGGGGATCATTTCCCGTTGTTTTGAGCAGTATAGGTGTTAGTAGAGTGTGCTAATACTGTGATTGATTGTGTGGTATGACATGATATGATTATGTGATAAACATGCTGATGATGTATGATTGTATGTATAATGCTGTGAATGTATCTGTTATGTATGCAATTGTAAATGGACTGTTTATGGCTTAGAGTGTGAGCATATGTCTATTTTGAATTGTTGTTGATGTTTGCATGCTAGGTGATTTAGCATGTATATTATGGCCTTCATGGTGGTAGCTAATTCCCATGGTGAGGAATTAGTGAGTGATGTCTTTGTGGATTGTTGTTGATGTTTGCATACTAGGTGATTAGCGTGCATATCATGGCCCTTGGGGTGGTAGCTAATTCCCGTGGTGAGGAATTAGTGAGTGAGTCACTAGGTCTCAAATGAATGGGACTAGTAGGACTTGGTAGCCGTATCTGGATTTGATCGGTGAGGTGAACTATATGTTCACGAATAGTCGGTACCGCATGCATGGAGTCTCATTGCATAATGCATGTATGTATGGCGTATAATATGAATGGATGTATTCCAATATTATACGTGTTGTTTTGTGTTGGTGTTGAGTATTATTATAATTATGAGTTGATGATTGCCGTTGCTGAATGTGTGATCTGATTAGGGTGATGATATGTGTTAAATTACTTAGCATTACATGATGTTTTATAATGCTTATTATATCGATTGAGGAACTCACCCTTACAACTATTTTTCAGGTAACGAGCAGTGATTGAGTAGAAGCTAGTCCTTGGAGTCTAGTGTAGTTCCTTAGTGGGTCATGCTCTGGTAGATGTAACATCGGGACGGGATGTTTTACTTGTTTTTCATTAATGATTGTTGAACAAGTTTACATGTAATGTGTTACATGTTTTGCATTGTTGTTAGACTTTATCCGCTGCAAATTATGCAAATGATTTATTTTAATTAAATAATTGAGCATGACAGGATATTTTGGAAAACGGTGTGAAGTGATTGTGTGACACCCTTAATTGCATATCTACTCTGATAATTGTTTTGATGTTTTAATTAAATATTTGGGGTATTTTAGAAGGGTGTTACATTAGTGGTATCAGAGCATAGTCGGTCAAGTCAAGTCGTAATTATTCTGTTTCCCCTGTACGGGATAGGTGTTGTGTAACCCTATCAGTACTTATTGTTTTAGCTTGTTGGGCTTTCAGAATAGAGATGGCTGGAAGAGGTAGAGACGATGCTGTGATTGTTGAGGCTCTGGGTATGCTAGCTGGAGTACTTGGAGGGAACCCGAATGTTGTGGGAATGGGAGCTGCTCGTCAACTGAGTGAGTTCCAGAAAAACAATCCTCCAATGTTCAAGGGAGCGTACGATCCAGATGGTGCTCAGAAGTGGTTGAAGGAGATCGAGAGGATCTTCCGAGTGACTGAGTGTGCCGATAACCAGAAGGTCAGGTTCGGTACGCATATGCTGTCTGAGGAAGCAGATGATTGGTGGGTTGCTAACCGCACTGAGTTGGAAGCTGCCGGGAGTGCTGAGGTCACTTGGGCGGTGTTCAGAGAGAGATTTCTGAGGAAGTACCTTCCAGAGGAGGTCAGAGGAAGGAGAGAGATAGAATTCTTAGAATTGAAGCAAGGCAACCAGTCTGTCACTGAGTATGCTGCTAAGTTCACAGAGCTGTCGAAGTATTACACTCCCTATGATGAGGCTACTGGAGAACTTTCAAAATGCGTGAGGTTTGAGAATGGGTTACGTCCTGAGATCAAACAGGCTATTGGGTGTCAGCGGATTAGAGTGTTTTCTAATTTGGTCGACTGTTGCAGAATGTTTGAACAGGATACCAAGGCCAGAACAGAAAGCTATCAGCAGAGGATTGATAGGAAAGGCAAGAATCAGAATGATCGTGGGAAACCGTATGCAGCTGGCAAAGGTTTCCAGAGACAGAGTGGGATAAAGAGGCCTAGTGGGGGAGACTCTAATGCCCCTGCTAAGTGTTACAGATGTGGTCAGGCTGGACATCGTTTCTATGAGTGTACCAGTAATGAGAAGAAGTGTTTCAAGTGTAGAAAAGGTGGTCACTTGGCTGCGGAGTGCCGGTTGAAGACTATGACTTGTTTCAACTGTGGAGAGGTGGGTCATATCAGTCCACAGTGTCCTGAACCGAAGAAAGAGAACCAGTCGGGAGGCAAGGTCTTCGCTCTATCGGGTTCTGAGACTTCTGCATATGATCGTTTGATCCGAGGTACGTGTTATATTAATGGCTTTCCTCTTGTAGCTATTATTGACACAGGTGCGACTCATTCCTTTATATCTTTGGATTGTGCTGTGAACTTAAGTTAGAGATATCTGAGATGCATGGAAGTATGGTGATTGATACTCCTGCGAAGGGTTCAGTAACTACTTCTGTTTGTTTAAATTGTCCTTTGAGTATTTTTGGTAGAGACTTTGGGATGGACCTAGTGTGTCTTCCACTTGTGCAGATTGAGGTTATTCTGGGTATGAACTGGTTGGTGTTTAACCGAGTCTATATCAATTGTTTTGATAAAACTGTGATCTTCCTGAGATTGAGGAAGGAAAGAGTTTGTTCTATCAGCAAGGCAAGTGAATGAGGCAGTAGCAGATGGGGCAGAGTTGTTTATGCTGTTAGCAACTTTGGAGGCTAAAGATAAACTGGTGATTTGCGATCTAGCCGTGGTGTGTGATTTTCCTGATGTGTTTCCTGAAGAAGTGAATGAATTACCGCCAGAGTGTGAAGTTGAATTCTCGATTGATTTAGTACCTGGTACTAGGCCGGTGTCGATGGCTCCGTACCGTATGTCTGCTGTTGAGTTAACTGAATTGACGAGTCAGTTGGAAGATCTGTTGGATCAGAAATTTATTCGTCCGAGTGTGTCACCGAGGGATGCACCGGTGTTGTTGGTTAGAAAAAGTTAGTTTCCTTGGTTTGGCTGGTTATTCTAGGAAGTTCATTGAGGGATTTGCTAAGTTGGCGTTACCGTTGACGATGTTGGCTAGAAAGGGGCAAGCGTTCGTTTGGGACTCAAAATGTGAAGAAGGTTTCCAAGAGTTAAAGAGATGGTCAACTACTGCTCCTATTCTGATATTACCGAGTTCGTCGGAATCATTTGAGGTTACAGTGATGCTTCATTGTTGGGTTTGGGTGGTGTGTTGATGCAGAATAAGCAGGTTATAGCTTATGCTTCGAGATAACTGAGGGTTCATGAGAGGAACTATCCGACACACGATTTAGAGTTGGCAGCTGTGGTATTTGTTCTGAAGTTATGGAGGCATTACTTGTACGGGTCAAGATTTGAAGTTTTCAGTGACCATAAAAGTTTAAAGTATTTGTTTGATCGGAAAGAGCCGAATATGAGACAGAGGAGATGGTTAGAGTTTCTGAAGGATTATGACTTTGGTTTGAATTACCATCCGGGTAAAGCAAACGTAGTGGCTGATGCATTGAGTCGGAAATCATTGCATATGTCTATGTTAATGGTTAAGGAATTGGATTTAATTGAGCAGTTTAGAGACTTGAGTTTGGTGTGTGAGAGTACTCACAATAGTGTTAAATTGGGAATGTTGAAGTTAACGAGTGGTGTTCTGGATGAGATTAGAAAGGGTCAGAAATCCGATGTGCTTTTGGTTGATAAGTTGACTCTAGTGAATCAAGATCAAGGTGGTGAATTCAGAGTTGATGAGAATGGTGTTTTGAAATTTGGTAATCGGGTGTGTATTCCGGATGTTACCGAACTTAAGAAGAGTATTCTTGAGGAAGGACATCGTAGTGGCCTGAGTATTCATCCTGGGGCTACGAAGATGTATCATGATTTGAAAAATTTATTTTGGTGGCCGAGAATGAAAAGAGAAATTGCAAGTTTTGTTTATTCTTGTTTGACTTGTCAGAAGTCAAAGATTGAGCATCAGAAGCCATCTGGGCTAATGCAACCGTTGGCTATTCCAGAGTGGAAGTGGGATAGTATCAGTATGGATTTTGTTTCTGGTTTACTGAGGACAATTAAGAATTTTGAAGCTAATTGGGTGATTGTCGGAAAATTGACCAAAATCGGCTCATTTCATTCCGATCAGAATGGATTATCCGTTAGAGAGATTAGCCGAGTTGTATATTGAGAAAATTGTAAGTTTGCATGGTATTCCGTCGAGTATTGTTTCGGACAGAGATCCTAGATTTACATCGAAGTTCTGGGAAGGTTTGCAGAGGGCTTTGGGAACTAAGCTGAGATTGAGTTCTGCATATCATCCGCAGACTGATGGTCAGACTGAGAGGACGATTCAGTCACTGGAGGATCTTTTGAGGGCTTGTGTTTTGGAAAAAGGGAGGTGCTTGGGATTGTTATTTACCTTTGATTGAGTTTACCTACAACAATAGTTTTCATTCGAGCATTGGTATGGCACCGTTTGAAGCTTTGTATGGTAGGAGATGTCGGACACCTTTATGTTGGTATGAGTCCGGTGAGAGTGTTGTGGTTGGACCTGAGATTGTTCAACAAACTACGGAAAAGATTAAGATGATTCAAGAGAAAATGAGAATTGCTCAGAGTCGTCAGAAGAGTTATCATGATAAGAGGGGGAAGTCACTTGAGTTTCAAGAGGGAGATCATGTGTTTCTTCGTGCTACTCCGATAACTGGGGTTGGTCGAGCTTTGAAGTCGAAGAAGTTGACACCTCGATTTATTGGTCCTTATCAGATTTTGGAGAGGATAAGGGAGGTAGCCTATCGTATCGCTTTACCGCCGTCAATTGCGAATTTGCATGAGGTTTTTCATGTGTCTCAGTTGAGGAGGTACATTCCTGATCCGTCGCATGTAGTCCAAGTAGATGATGTACAGGTGAGAGATAACCTGACTGTTGAAACATCACCTATGAGGATCGAGGATCGAGAGTTGAAGCAGTTGCGGGGTAAAGAGATTGCATTGGTAAAGGTAGCTTGGGGAGGACCAGCAGGTGGCAATGTGACTTGGGAACTTGAGAGTCAGATGAAGGAGTCTTGTCCGGAGCTATTTGCTTGAGGTATGTTTTCGAGGACGAAAACTCTTTTAGTGGGGGAGAGATGTAACACCCCGATAAAAATAAGATAATTATTTAAATTAAGTTAATAATATGTTTATTAATTTAATTTAATAATTTGAAATAATATTATTGGACTATTATTTTATTATTGGAATATAAGTGTTGGAATCAGTAAAAAGGTCCCATTTAGTAAAAAGGGTTATTTTTCACGTGAAAAGGAAAAAGAGACAGAAAGGGCAAAAAGGCAGAGCAAGAGAAAGAAGGTTGAAGAAGGGGAAAAGCTCGAAGCTTAAGATTCGTCGGATTAACTCAGGTAAGGGGGGTTTATCGTCGTTTAATGGGTATTATGGGATAACATGTAATGGGTAGTGATAAACCATGGATTTGACTCTGATTAGGATGATGCAGGATGAAATTGTGAAAGTTTGGATGAATGAGATATGAATATGATTGAGGAAATTCGTAAGAATTAGATGGAAAAATGTTAGAATTTGTGAAATTGAATAGGATATGATTCGTGTTAGATGATATGAACGATTTCTGTGTAAAAATTGGACTGTGGAAGGTTAGATCTGAGAATCTCGTAGCAGAGAAAACCCATTGCAGATCTGAAATTTTGGTTCTGGTCATACGCGTATGGCACTAGGCAATACGCGTATGAGATGGCTTGGAAGGGAGGGGATTTGCGTTGATACGCGCCATACGCCGTCATTACGCGTATTCTGTGGTTGGTACGCGTATGGGGTGAGGCCACACGCGTATGGATGAAGAAGATGATGTTTTTAACGTAAATTTGTCTCTGTTGGTACGCGTATGAGGAAGTAGTACGCGTAGCATACGCGTATGAGATGGGCAATACGCGTATGGGCTTGGCCAGGAAATGGGCCATACGCGTATGGACATGGGGCATACGCGTATGGGCAGAATTTTGGTTTTTCCTGAGCTGTTGTTGTGCAGTTTTGGTCGTTTCAGATGAGTGATGTAGTTTAGCTGATGTAGGATATGGTGGGGATCATTTCCCGTTGTTTTGAGCAGTATAGGTGTTAGTAGAGTGTGCTAATACTGTGATTGATTGTGTGGTATGACATGATATGATTATGTGATAAACATGCTGATGATGTATGATTGTATGTATAATGCTGTGAATGTATCTGTTATGTATGCAATTGTAAATGGACTGTTTATGGCTTAGAGTGTGAGCATATGTCTATTTTGAATTGTTGTTGATGTTTGCATGCTAGGTGATTTAGCATGTATATTATGGCCTTCATGGTGGTAGCTAATTCCCATGGTGAGGAATTAGTGAGTGATGTCTTTGTGGATTGTTGTTGATGTTTGCATACTAGGTGATTAGCGTGCATATCATGGCCCTTGGGGTGGTAGCTAATTCCCGTGGTGAGGAATTAGTGAGTGAGTCACTAGGTCTCAAATGAATGGGACTAGTAGGACTTGGTAGCCGTATCTGGATTTGATCGGTGAGGTGAACTATATGTTCACGAATAGTCGGTACCGCATGCATGGAGTCTCATTGCATAATGCATGTATGTATGGCGTATAATATGAATGGATGTATTCCAATATTATACGTGTTGTTTTGTGTTGGTGTTGGGTATTATTATAATTATGAGTTGATGATTGCCGTTGCTGAATGTGTGATCTGATTAGGGTGATGATATGTGTTAAATTACTTAGCATTACATGATGTTTTATAATGCTTATTATATCGATTGAGGAACTCACCCTTACAACTATTTTTCAGGTAACGAGCAGTGATTGAGTAGAAGCTAGTCCTTGGAGTCTAGTGTAGTTCCTTAGTGGGTCATGCTCTGGTAGATGTAACATCGGGACGGGATGTTTTACTTGTTTTTCATTAATGATTGTTGAACAAGTTTACATGTAATGTGTTACATGTTTTGCATTGTTGTTAGACTTTATCCGCTGCAAATTATGCAAATGATTTATTTTAATTAAATAATTGAGCATGACAGGATATTTTGGAAAACGGTGTGAAGTGATTGTGTGACACCCTTAATTGCATATCTACTCTGATAATTGTTTTGATGTTTTAATTAAATATTTGGGGTATTTTAGAAGGGTGTTACAGAAGATGCCAAGGTGTGATCCTAATGCTAATGCATATGATGAGATAGCATGAGGGATCTTTGGGTCAAAATTGGGGTCTTATAGCTGCCCCTATTTAAGGATGTTCTAGCTGAGGAGATGAAGGTTAAAATCTTCGTATCGACTCAGTAGAATGGACTTAAATAACAACATATAGAAACAAATTTTGGTCCCTAAGAGACCTCATGATGCATATGATATGAAATGTTAAAAATAATCTTTGTGGGAAAGATGTTGCCACAAAGGAAAAGAATCTAGAGACTCTGAAAGTCCACAGGAGCATAATGCATTCCATAAGGAAAACTCACTGGGAAGACGGAGACTCTGGGGATAAAAAGTTGTCCGTAGGCCAGGCTACAACTTAAAAACTGCTGGAGACACAAGAGAATTCCATGAAAATAAATCAATGGAAGGACTCGGTTGGGGATAAAGGAGAAAATCTGCAGGGGAAACGGATAACTAAGAACAAAACTGAAATACTCGAACCAAACTCAATTGAGGAAGAATGAACTTCAACACAGGAGTATCAGAATTACATCATCTATTACCGGTTACTGGGTAGGAAGATAATGTATTTTGACAGAGAGGCATCCGTTACCGGTTAGGGTAAACATATCAAGGATGACTCGCTGAAGAAAAATAAGGTGTGTTCGTTACCGGTCACTGGGTAGGGAACAACCTGCTGTGGAAAAGTCAAATAGGATTTACAACTACCGGTTACTGGGCAGAAGACCGCAAAGAAAGAGAATATCCATCACTGGTTAAAGTGAACATAGCAAGGATAAACTCAAAGGGAAGAATATTCGTCATCGGCTAATATGAACATATCAAGGATAGATTGCCGAGGAAAAGTAGGAATTAGATCTATCATTTACTGGATAGAATACCGAAAAGACAATATTTGTCATCGGTTAAGATGAACATATCAAGGATAGACTCAAAGGGGAGAAATATGAATTATATCTATCAATTACTGGATAGAATACCAAAAATAGAATATCCATCACCGGTTAGGATGAACATATCAAGGATAGACTCAACAGGAGAAAACAGGATTTACAACTACCGGTTACTGGGTAGAAGTCCGCAAAGAGGAGGAAACTCGTCATCGATTAGGATGAACATATCAAGGATTAACCCTCTGGGAAATGAAATAAGGATTACGACTACCTTTTACTGGGTAGAAAACCAAAAAGGGGAGAATATATGTCATCGGTTAAGATGAACATATCAAGGATAAACTACCTGGGAAAACGCAAAACAAATCCGCTGGGGAAAAACAAGAGGAAGTAGATTACTATTACCCGATATTGGGTAAGAGAAAGGTACTCGTAAATCGAGAAGAATATTACCAGTTATTGGGTAATAGACTCTCAGGGGACCAAAAATATCTATTTAGGTAAGAGATAGAAAGAAATGGTCAATCAAAGACTCGACCCGATGAAGATATAACTCAAAGGGAGTGGTTCCATCCAGATAATCAACTAGGGAGGAAGCTGAAATAATAAGCATCCACAAGGAAATAACTTAGTGGGGAAATGAGAAAGGTTAAATTCTTTCTACTTAAGGGGTTGACACTCTACTATTGAGGGAGGACAGATGCACCAAATCTGCACGGGGAAATGATATCACCATAGTAGAGGATCAGAAAATAAGGAATAAAATGAAATAACAATGCATAATGAAACGTTATATGAATGTATATGTATATGTATATGTATATAATTGATGATTATGCTGACAAAACAATCACAAAGGATACAAATGTCATAGATCTGAATCATCGCTACAACACTCGGCTAATCTCGATAGGATGGAGGCACCAACTAGAGAAAAACTAGGGATAAACATAAATCATCTGCCTCAATATAGCTCGACCCTGACTAGGGAATGAGAGAAGATCTGCTGAGGATCTGCATCATCAACTCTGCCGGGAATTTTAGGTCAACACCATATCAAAATGGGGGACAACCTTGTAAAAGACCAAAAATATTGCTCAAGAATCAGTGATGACAGGGATCAGAAATGAACTCTGATGGCGACTTAAGGGGAAACAAAACCTTGCGCTGAGATCTATGCAAACCGTTGAGAATACGTGCTTACAACTCAGCTGGGGAGGTGATCATAAAACTCAGTTGGGAAAACTAAATTGCTGGACCAAATGCTTGGAAAAAACCAACAATGTTTTTCACTTCTAAGACTTAAATGTTCTCAGACTGCTGTTGATGTTCCTTATTGAAATCGATTGCTCTTTTAAAGTAATTGCCTTTATTTATTTTAAGAAAAATGATTTTGATTTCTATTGATTTTAAAATTATCATCATAAAAATTTAATTCTATTTAGCTTAAAGATAAATAAGAGTAGAAACAATTGGATAAAAAGCTCAACTTTATTTAATAGAATGGTAGTCTATAAATGACAAGACTCCATAGATCTTTACAAAAGTTGAAAAATGGTAATTTACATGGAAAAGGGCTACGTTGAAGACAATGATCACTAATCCTTCTACCATCTTTGATATCCACTGTGCTCTTGGCTTCGGTTGAGAATGACGAATCAGAACCAAATGACTTGCTCAAGAATGTCTTCAATACTAAAGATCAACTGAATGTAGTTACTTGCCATAATCCCTAACTTTTGAATAAATTTCCCCAAGTTGGGGTACTCAATCTATCGGGATAATTTTTTTTTGTTTTATGTCTCTAACTTTTGCATGGATAGCCCTTTCGGGTTTTCAATCCATAGAGACGCTCATTTTTGCCTAAGCCGCCCTTTCGGGTTTTCAACTTAGCAAGACGTTTTTTTTCTTTTTTAGGCGAAGTATTTCTTGACTGCATCGGCATTCACAGGACGAGTGAACTCTTCACCATCCATAGTTGTAAGAATCAAAGTTCCTCCCAAAAAGGATCTCTTAACAACATATGTGCCTTCATAATTAGGAGTCCATTTGCCCCTAGAATCTAGTTTGGAAGATAAAATCTTCTTGAGCACAAGGTCACCTTATCTAAACACACGAGGCCTAACCTTCTTATCAAAATATTTCTTCATTCTCTGCTGATATAACTGACCACGACACATGGCAGTCAACCTTTTCTCTTCAATTAAATTAAGTTGATCATACCTGGTCTGACACCATTTAGCTTCAGTCAACTTGGCTTCCATCAAGACACGCAATGATGGGATCTCAACCTCTACAAGGAGCACAACTTCCATGCCATAAACAAGTTAGAAAGGGGTTCCCCTTATTGAAGTGCTGATGGATGTATGATACACGTGCAAAGAAAATGGGAGCATCTCATGCCAATCCTTATACGTCACAACCATCTTCTGAATGATCTTCTTAATTTTCTTGTTTGCAGCTTCAACAACCCCATTCATCTTAGGTCTGTAGAGAGAAGAGTTATGATGTGCAAACTTGAAATCTTTACAAAGAGCTTCAACCATATTATTGTTCAAGTTAGATCCATTATCAGTAATGATCTTACTTGGCACACCATACTGGCATATAATCTTATTCTTGATAAACCTTACATCAACTTGCTTAGTTACATTCGCATACGATGCCGCCTCAACCCACTTTGTGAAGTAATAAATAGCCACCATAATGAAACGGTGTCCATTCGAAGCTTTGGGCTCAATCATGCCAATCATATCAATTCCCCACATGGAGAAGGGCCATGGAGAGGAAATGACATTCAACAGTGTCGGAGGAACATGAATCTTATTTGCATAAATTTGTGGCATTTCTTCACAAACTTGCAACAGTAAAATTCCATTGTCAGCCAATAGTAACATGCTCTCAACATCTTCTTAGCCATAACATGTCCATTAGAATGAGTACCAAAGGAACCTTCATGGACTTCAATCATCAACATGTTTGCTTCGTGTCTATCCATGCATCTAAGCAAAACCATATCAAAATTTCTCTTATGAAGCACATCACCATTCAGGTAGAAGTTTCCAGCTAATCTTCTCAAAGTCTTCTTATCTTTCAAAGATGCCCCAGGTGGGTAAACCTAACTTTGGAGGAAACTCTTGATGTCAAAATACCATGGCTTTTCATCCTTGATCTCTTCAACAACAAATACGTGAGTTGGCCTATCAAGATACATCACAATCAAATTAGGAACTTAATTCCAAAATGTTACCATAATCATTGAAGTCAACGTTGCAAGAGCATCTACCATCCGGTTTTCATCTTGAGGGATATGATGAAATTCAACCTTTGTAAATAAAGTTGAAATCCTCCTCGCATAATCTCTATATGGTATCAAACCGGGTTAATTCGTCTCCCGTTCACCTTTGATCTGATTCACAACCAAAGTTGAATCTCCATAGACGTCAAGATACTTGATTCTGAGATCAATGGCGTCTTCAAGACCCATAATGCAAGCTTCATACTCGGCCATGTTGTTTGTACACTTTAAAGTTAATCTAGCTGTAAACGGAAAATGTGTGCCTTGAGGAGTAATAATCACTGCCCCAATGCCATTACCATATTAATTAACAACTCTATTAAATACCATGCCCCAACGGGAACCAGGTTCTGGCCCTTCTTCAAGCAATGGTTCATCACAATCTTTCATTTTCAAGTACAAGATCTTTTCATCAGCAAAATCATACTGCACTGACTGATAATCTTCAATCGGTTGGTGAGCCAAGTGGTCAGCCAAGACACTACCTTTAATTTATTTTTGAGATCGGTATTCAATATCATACTCGGATAACAACATCTGTCAACGAGCAATCCTCCCAGTTAAAGCAGGATTCTCATAAATATACTTAATTGGATCCATTTTGGATATCAACCAAGTAGTATGATTCAACATATATTGGCGCAGATGCTTAGCAGCCCAAGCCAATGCGCAACAAGTCTTTTCTAACATAGAATAACGAGTCTCGCAGTCGGTGAACTTCTTACTGAGGTAGTAAATATCATATTCTTTCTTTCCAGTTTCGTCTTGGTGTCCTAGAACACAACCCATACTTTCATCAAGCACAATCAAATACATGATCAGAGGTCTTCTTTCAACAGGCGGAGATAGAATCAGAGGCTCAAGCAGATACTCTTTGATACTGTCAAAAGCTTTCTGGCAATCCTGGTCCAATCACAAGACTGATCTTTCAGAAAAATCTTGAATATAGGCGCACATGTGGCAGTCATATGCGATATAAATCTTGAGATATAATTCAAGCGGCCAAGAAAACCTCTGACTTACTTCTCAGTTTTTGGCGCAGGCATCTCTTGTATTTCTTTTACCTTGGCAGGATCAACTTCAATACCCTTCTCGTTGACAATAAAGCCCAACAACATACCCGAACGAACACCAAAAGTACACTTATTGGGATTCAAGCAGAGTTTGTACTTCCTCAAACGCTGGAATAACTTCAAGAAATGCTCAACATGCTCTTCTTCATCTCTTGATTTGGCAATCATATCATCAACATAGACTTCAATCTCTTTATGCATCATATCATGAAAAAGAGTGGTCATGGCTCTCTAGTATGTTGCACCAACATTCTTTAAACCGAAAGGCATCACTCTATAACAGAATGTTCCCCAGGGTGTAATGAATATGATCTTCTCCATATCTCCGGGTGCCATTTTAATCTGATTATAACCGGAAAATGCGTCGATAAACGAAAAGACTTTGAATTTGGTTGTATTGTCTACCAATATATCAATGTGTGGCAGAGGGAAATCATCTTTCGGACTAGCTTTGTTCAAATCTCTGTAAGACCCCAATTTTGACCCTAAGATGCCTCATGTTATCTCAACATATGCATTAGCATTGGGATCGTAACTTGGCATCCTCTTTACCCCTAATTCATTGGGTTTGCATTGGGAGAGATCACCAAGAACTTTTGATTGTATCATACTTTGTTTTCCTTTATTTTACTAACCAAAATACCAAAAATATGTCAATGTATAGTTTAACTCTTTTGTAGGTAGTGTGTATGCTGACTTATGCTTTATCAAACTTATATCTAGGGTTTGAGACCCTAAATGCAAGGATCTAAATCAAAAAATGGTTTACATTGGCTCTAAGTATCATATATGGATCCCCATGATCTCCACATGTTATTTTTATCAATAAATCATCAAGAGTTTGGAGTTGGTTTGCCATGGAAACCCTAATTCATTTGGGTATCTTGTGTGACTTCTTCAACAAGTTTCTTCAACAAGTGATCAAATATTTCAAGGGATAGCTCATATTACATCATCTTATGCATATATGATCCTCCATGAGTCCCAAAAGTCAAGATAATGTCAAGCTAGCAAGTTGGTTCATGGTGGTTGACCAGGGAAAGTCAACTGGTCAAAACTGGGGTTCCCTAGACCCTGTCTCCTACGATTTTGTGTCATATTAAATTGATTCCAAGATAAAATTTACTCCAAATTACATTACAAACAACTTTAATGTTGAGGTCAAGAGCTAGTTTTTCTTGTAAAGTCATGTTTTATGGTGAAAGATTATAGGTCATTTTGTCTGAACCCTAGTTTGGAGGCCAACTTCCCAAGGCCATAACTTGCTCCATTTTCATGATATGAAAGCCATTAAAATTGCATGATCAAATTCAAGATGTATACTTCAACTTTTATGTTTGTAGGAAGTGCAAATTCAACTTACAAGTTCTTATGCCAAGAGGAAACATTATAGGTCATTTTGGACCAATACCATTGAACAAGTGATTTTCCTCAACTTTTAAAATTCATAACTCCTTCATGCCAAATCCAAATGAGGTCAAATTTGTGACCAAATTTAAGAGGTTTTAAATAGATACAAGTTTTATGAAGGAAATTTTCTCAGTTGAAGTCCATAGAAAAAGTTATTCAAGGTGGAAGAAGTGAACATTTGAGTTGGGACTTAGAAAATTTTCAAATATGTTTGATTTCCCAAACTTCCACCTCAAAATTCATCATGATCCAAGCTTCAAATACAAAAGTGTTCAATATTAAAGTTGTTCCCCTTGATCTTAATTTTCCAAAAAGTCCAAGACTATCTCGTTTGGATCAAAATTGAGGGACTTGCGCATGGCTTCATTATGGTAAGTATTTTGGCAACATTGGAATTCAAATGATCAAACTCTTTTGCATGCTTCCAAATGATGAATTCAGTACACTTTGCACACGAATTGGAATTGGATTGTATCATTCCTAAGGCCCAAATCATTGCTCATGCACCCATTCAAAGAAGTTTCTAAATTTGGCTAAATTTCAAGTGGTGCAAATATCAAATGCATTGCCTATTTAAACAAGCTCAAGGCTTCAGAATCAGAAATGCCCAAGCTTTGCTAGACTGATTCAAACCCCCACTGCCATAGAATTTCTGAAGGTTTCTCTTGAAATCGAGCTTGAACTTCATCTTCTGTTTGGAAGTTCAAACTCCAGAAGTTCACTTCCCTTTTCATCTCAATTGGCTTTTGCAAGCAAGAGGCAGAGGAAGCAATCAAATCCAAATCAAGATCAAATGGAATTAGATCAACTTGAAGGTGATTTTTCATAAATTTCATCTCTTAGATACTCTCTTAATTCTTCATCATTCTTGTTGATTTTTTGTTGTCTGAAGTTCTATCAATGTGGGAAAGAATATTGAGTTGCTTTGAGGTCAAATCGAAGCAACTCAGTTCATGATCCTCAAAATTCAAATCCCTGTATCTTTTCATATACTTGGAATTGGACGAAATTGAGGCCAGATTTGAGCTCCTATGCATTTTTTCTCTAAATTCATGTCTTGCTTTTTTATTTTGGTGATGGTTGATGGTTGACCAGTCCGGTGAGGTCCACCGAAGAAGAAGACCGGAGCCATGGCTCCGATGATGTGTTGTCATGCATCTCATCCATAGGATCCATTTGAATTGTTTTAATCTTAGGCGTTGCTTTTGATTACCACGTGTGTGAGACAGTTGGCTGAAGCGCATGTAGAATGCGCGTTTCCATCCATCTAATCTGCCACATCAATTAATGAGGGAGATCAGATGACTCCCCTTTTTTTGAATTTCTGATTATTTCATTTACTTGCTTATTTTTAATTAATTCATAGTAATTTCATTATTAATCCAAAAAATATGGGACTTTCACCAAATATTTTCAAATATTTTCCTCTTTCATTTTCTGAATTAAAATTATTTTTTGGATTAGTTTTGATATTTTTAATGATTTAATTCTTTTTGTGTGTATTTTTAATTGTTTAAAAATACTTCTGACTTTTTAAAAATTATGAAAAAATTTGTCCAAGGTCCTTTGACCATTTTTGACCTATGATAAATCTCTTGGCCATTTATTTGGTGTTTTGAAGAGGTTTTAGGTTTTTGATCAAACATAATTTAGATGCATTTTAATTTGATTTTCAATTGTTTAATTGTGTAGAAATTATGTTGAGCCATTTTTATTGACTTGTGAAGTTTGACTATGTGTTTGGGTCTTGGTCAAGGTTGATTTGACTTTTGTTGAATTAAAATCATTGGATTTAGGGTATTGATGAAATATACATTTCATCTCCCAAAATAAATGAATGATTTTAATTTGATAAAATTCCTCCCATGACCAATTTGTGTTTGTCTCATTTCCCCTCCCTCTTCATCTTCAATCCCATTCTATCCCATCCCCCTCATTGACCAATGAAGTCTCAATATTCTAAGGCTAATTGGTTCATCAATAACTTTATGTTAGATGAACCAATATAAGTATGGATGAGATTAGATCCATCTTTTGATCATTTTCTTTTTGTGTGTGTGGTATGTTTTTGGAGTATGGCTCAATATACCATATCTCTAACATACATTAACACTAAAGTTGTTATTTCCCGGCCTCAGATAGTTGTGACTTCTACATAAGTACAATTACAATTGCTTAACATGGCGCTAAATTTTGACCCAAAAGCATAGCATTCTAGTAAGTGAGATTGTAAGTCTCCCCCCTTTCATTGTATTATATGGAAACTTGGCCTTTTTTCCTTCCTTTGGAAGATGTCTTGGTTCAAAGATCCATGTTTGTGAATAGAGGGTTAAGTGTTCTCCAAAGAATTTCTTAAACAATTAAAAAGCAAAACTTCACTAACCTCTAATCAACTAACAATTTGACTAAGTTTTTAATTTCAAGCCATTTACCTTATGCACTTTAAATTCAAGTCATTTACCATTTCATTTGCCATTTTACATATCATTTAACTTGTTTATGTTTATGTCATTTTCACTTTGCTCACTTGAGCCATATATTGTGATTGTATATATTTGCTTATGTACCTTGTTTGTATTTGTGTTTATGGTCTTAGGACCTTAAAATACTTAATAAACAACAAAAAAAACCCTAAATATGTTTGTGTGGACTGTTGGATTTGATACGAGCTTTGGATTTAGAATTAGGCAACATTCCCTATGCAAAAGGACTTGGCCAATGCCAACATTTCTGAAATCAAGTCATTATGAATTGATCTTTCATCTGATGCAAGTATTGAGATCCACATGAGTTCATCTGCTACATGGTCTTGATGCAAGTGTTACTTTGAACCTGTGTCTGATGCCTTATTTTGAGTCATTCAAGGAGTATGTCATCTGATACATGGGAAGATTTAAGACTATGAAGTTGCTAGCTTGGATGTGGCTATCTTTATTTGATGCCTTGCTCTTTCATCTTGCTACTTGTTTATTGATATTGCTTGATTTAAATTCCAAAGGGAAAAGTGGGTTTCTATATGACATTTTTGTCTATTGGATTACATCCCATCGGTCAGATCTTTTCAACTCTCAACTTTTAAATTTTTTCTTAGGATTAGTCTCTTCATCTCCTCCCATTTCTTAAATTTCAAATCTATCCCACTTTTTAAAATCTTCTTTTCTTGTGATTTCTGAACTTAGACTTTTATTGCAAAATAGAAACTTTGACCTTATGACATTGCATTTTCAAACTCTTTTCGTAAATCAAACTTGTAAGTGAATCTAACCATATTGACTTAAAATTTCAAAAGATAAAAAGAACTAACACTCATTCAAACCCTTTTAGGCCTTTTGTGCCTCTTTTAAATTTAAACTTTTGTTAAAATCAACTCACCCACATTGAAATTGATACCACGAAGTACGAGGTTTTGATCCCTTAGTTTTATGTTGGTACGTAGGCACAAGTCCAAAGGTCTTGTAAAAAAAATATAATTAATGAATTCTTTTCTCATCCCCATACTCTATTTATATCAAATATCATTTTATACCAAAAACACATACACACATAAAAAAGGGCTCCCTAGGAGTACCTAGGACACCTTGGGTGCTAACACTTTCCCTCTGTGTAACCAACCCCCTTACTTGTAATCTCAGGCATTTTATTAGTTTTGATTTGAAAACTTCTTATCTTTGGGTTTTGTTCGTACTTTTCCATTTTCCTTTGGAAACAATAAAAGCGCGGTGGCGACTCTGGTTTTATTAATGTTAAGTTTATCCATGGCTTAATGATCATGAATTTACCGCTACAGCAGTCGAAAAATAATTCGTCTAAAAAAGAAAATAACAACTCACTAAGTTGAAAACCTAAAAGTGAAACTTAGGCAAAAAATGAGTGTCTCGGTGGATTGAAAACCCGAAAGAGAGATCTAGGCAAAAATTAGAGAAATGAAACAGAAAATTTATCCCGGTAGATTGAGTACCCCACCTTAGGGAAATCTAGGCAAAAATTATGTATTATGGCAAGTAACTGCATTCGGTTGGTCCTAATCATGAAGGCAGTTTTAAGCAAGTCGTTTGAGTTTGATTCATCATTCTCAACTGAAGACGAAAGCACAGTGGATATCAAAATTGGTAGGGAGAATAGTGATCATTGTATTCAATGTAGCCCTTTTCCATATAAATTACCATTTCCAACTTTTGTAAAGATCTATGGAGTCTTGTCATTTACAGACTATCATTCTATTAAATAAAGTCGAGTTTTTTATCCAATTATTTCTACTCTTATTTACTTATGCTAAATAAAATTGAATTTTTATGATGATAATTTTGAAATAAATTAATGAATAAAATTTATTTTTCTTAAAAAATAATAAAAACAATCACTTTAAGAATAATCGATTTCAGCAAGGAATATCAACATCAGTATGAGAACAGGTAAGTCTTGAAGTGCGAAGCGTTATTGGTCTTCCCCAAGCAGTTTGGTTTGGTAACTTTTCACCAATGGTTCATCATTCATCCCTAACTTGTTGATAAGTTTCTCCCCGAGTAACTTTTCATCCCCAGTAAAGTTGAGCTGATGATCGGTTCCATTTGCAAGTTCATATTCCTCAGCTAAGGTGCTCATGTTTTATATCCTCCTATTTTGTAATTTATGATTGGACTCTGGAGAGCCGGAACCTTTATTTGGTTTCCATTTGCATTAAATTGTGGCATAACTTTGGCAGTTCATCAGATCTGGTAATCTTTTCCTTGGAATTGGTTTATTTCGCAATTTCCTGAGGGAATTTAATGATTTTTGAGGAATGCAATCATCTTGGTCATAACATCCTCAACATTTTGCTTAGATCCCCATGCAGAGTTTTAACTCCCGGCAGAGTTCATCTTCTGATATTGAAGATCCCTTGTTCCCGACAGTTTTAGATTCGGAGCAGTGTTTCGTTTGGTCCCCTGTAGGGTTGTCTCTCATTTGATATGGTGTTGACCTAAAATTCCCTGCAACATTGACAATTTAGATCCTCAACATATGTTTTATCTTTCCCCAACAAGGATTGAGTTATTCAGAGCTTGATGACTTATGTTCATCCCCAACATTTTCTCCAGTTGGTGTTTCCATCTCGTTGAGATTAGCCGAGTGTTGCAATGATGGTTCAAATTTATGATATTTGTATCCTTTGTGTTGTTTTGTTAGCATAATCTCAACCATATACATGCATATACATGTATAAAACACATTATCAGATATTTCATTATGCATTTTATTGCATTTGATTCCTTTATTATGATCCCCTGTTACAATGATATTATTTACCTATGCAGATTTGGTGTGTCTGTCCTCCTTCAATTGTAGAGTGTCATCCCTCTTAAGCAGAAAGAGTTTAACCTTTCTCATTTCCCCACGGAGTTACTTCCTTGTGGATGATTATTACTTCAGTTTTCTCCCCTAGTTAATTATCTGGATGGAACCACTCCCCTTGAGTTATATCCTCATTGGGTTGAGTCTTCGTTTGACCGTTTCTTTCTAGTTACTACCTAGATGGATATTTTAGTCCCCTGAGAGCCTATTACCCAGTAACTGGTAATATTCTTCTCGATATTTGAGTACTTTACTTTTTCCCAGTACCCGATAAAAGTAATCTACTTCCGTTGTTTTCCTCAACGGATTCGTTTTCACGTTTCCCCAAGCAGTATATCTTTAATATGTTCATCCTAACTGATGAAATATATTCTTCCTTTATGGTTTTCTACCCAGTAAAAAGGTAGTTGTAATCCCTACTTTTATTCCTCAGAGAGTTAATCCTTGATATGTTCATCTTAACCGATGATAGATTTTCTCCTCTTTGCGTTCTTCTGCCCAGTAACTGGTAGTTGTAAATCCTATTTTCCCCTCCGAGTCTATCCTTGATATGTTCATCCTAACCGGTGACAAATATTCTCTCTTTGGTATTCTATCAAGTAACTGATAGATATAATTCCTATTTTCTCCCCGACAATCTATCCTTGATATGTTCATCCTAACTGATGATGGATATTCTTCCTCTGAGTCTATCCTTGATATGTTCACTTTAACCGGTGACATATATTCTCTCTTTGGTCTTCTGCCCAGTAACCGGTAGTTGTAAATCCTATTTGATCTTTTTTTTCAGCAGGCTATTCTTACCCAGTAACCGGTAACGAATACACCTCTTTTTTGTCAGCGAGTCATCCTTGATATGTTTACCCTAATCGGTAATGGATGATTCTCTGTCAGAGTATATTATCTTCCTACCTAGTAACCAGTAATAGATAATATATTTCTGATACTCCTATATTGAAGATCATTCTTCCCCAGTTGAGTTTGATATAGGTATTTCAACTTTGTTATGATCTACCCGTTTCCCCTGTAGATTTTTCCCTGGTTCCCCAACCGAGTATTTCCATTGATTTACTTTCGTGGAAAATCCCTCGTGTCTCCATCAGTTTTAAGTCGTAGCCTTGCCTATGCATAGCTTTTATCCCCTAGATTCTATGTCTTCCCAGTGAGTTTTCCCTAGGGAATGAATTATGCTTCTATGGACTTTCAGTCTCTCCAGATTATTTTCCTTTGTGGCAATTTATTCCTCAAAAATATTGTTTTAACATTCATATCATATGCATCATGAGGTCTCTTAGGGACCAAAATTTGTTTCTATATGTTTTTATTTAAGTCAATTCTACTGAGTTGATACGAAGATTTTAACCTTCACATCCTCAGTTAGAATGTCCTTAAATAGAGGCAGTTGTAAGACCCCAATTTTAACCCTAAGACCCATCGTGCCATCTCATCATATGCATTAGCTATGAGATTACACCTTGGCATCCTCCTTACCCCTAACCCGTTGGGTTTGCATTGGGAGAGGTCACCAAGCACATTTGATTGTATCATACTTTGTTTTTCATTATTTACTAACCAAAATACCAAAAATATGTCTATGTATAACTTTGTTTCTTTTGTAGGTAATGTATGCATCCACCTATGCCTCATCAAGCTCACATCTAGGGTTTGAGACCCTCAATGCAAGGATACTAATAAATATATGGTTCACATTGACTCTAGACATCATATATGGATCTCCATGGTCTTCACATATAATTTTGATCAAGAATTCATCAAGAGTTTAAAGCTTGTTTGCCTTGGAAACCCTAATTCATCTAGGTATCTTGTGTGACTTCCTCAATACGTTTCCTCATAATTTTATCAGATATTTCAATTTATACTTCATATTAAATCATATTATACATATATGATCCTCCATGAGTCAAATATATCAAGAGAATTTCAAGTTTGCGAGTTGGTTCATGGTGGTTGACCAGAGAAAGTCAACTGGTCAAAACTAGGGTTCCTTAGACCCTATCTCCTACAATTTTTTTCATATGAAAATTATTCCAAGAGAAACGTTACTCCTTATGACATTCCAAACAACTTTCATGTTGAAGTCAAGATCTAGGTTTGCTTGGAATGTCATTTTTTATGGTGAAAGATTATAGGTCATTTTGTCTGAACCCTGGTTAGGAGGTCAACTTCCAAGGACCACAACTTGCTCATTTTTTATGATATGAAAGCCATTAAAGTTTCATGATCAAATTTAATATTTCCTATACAACTTTTATTCTTGTAATAAATTCAAATTCAAGTTGCAAGTGTATGTGCCAAGAAGAAACATTATAGGTCATTTTGGGCCTTTACCATTGAACAAGTGATTTTCCTCAATTTCTAAAATGCATAACTCCTTCATGACAAATCCAAATGAGGTCAAATTTGGGACCAAATTGAATAAGTTTGAAATAGATACAACTTTTATGAAGGAACTTGTTCCATTTGAAACCCATAACAAAAGTTATTCAAGGTGGAAGAAGTGAACATTTGACTTAGTACTTGGAAAATTTTCAAATATGTTTGATTTTCCAAACTTCCACCTCAAAATTCATCATGACCCAAGCTTCAAATGGAAATTTTTTAAGCATGAAAGTTGTTTCCCTTGATCTCACCTTTCCAAAAAGTTCAAGATCATCTCATTTGGCCAAGGATTTGAGGACTTGCGCATGGTTTCTCTTCAAGGGTTCATTTGGATGAAATTCATGATCATTTTCTAATTACCATTGCATGATCACATGGCACACTTTCAGCATTGCACATGAGGAACTTTGGACCTGATTGTATCATTTCTTGGGCCTATCACACGCCCATGCAAGCATGCAAGGTGAATTTCTATTTTTGGCCAATTTTGGAAATGTGTAGAAAGTAATTGCCTTGCCTATAAATAAGACCCTCATTGCTCAGAATTAAGGAGACCTTGCCCAAGCTTTGAACCTGCAATCCAAACCCTCACCATTAGAGAACAATCTTAAAGGTTTTCATTTGAAAATCGAGTTTCAAATCTCCTTCTGTTTTGAGATTGAAACTCCAAGAATCCAAGCCTTTCCTTGATCCAATTCAACTTCTACAAGCTTCTAAAGTCAAGTCAAGGCCAATCAGAAGCAGGATCATGCAAGTTTCAAGCTCCCTCGAAGGTGATTTTCTAGAATTTTCATCTCTTTGATTCTCTCTCAATTTTTCACCATTCTTTGTGATTTTTGGTTGGTTGAAGTCCTACCAATGTAGGAAACAAGATTGAGTTGCTTTAAGGTCAAACCGAAGCAACTCAGTTCATGATCCTCAAAATTCAAATCCTTATATCTTTATATATACTTGGAATAGAAGAAAATCGAGGCCAGATTCGCGATCCTGAGCATTTTCTCTTTGAAATAGTATCCTTGTTTTTCATTTTCCATTGAGGATGAAGTTGGACCAGTCTGGTGGAGGTCACCGGAGAAGATGACTGTAGCCCTAGCTTCGGTGGTGTTGTCACACTTCCTGGCCATCTGATAACGTTTGAATGTTATAATTTGGACCCTTGGTTTGCATTACCACGCGTACATCACGTCGACTGATGACCACCATGGAAAACGCGTGTGTGGCCATCAAATCTGCCACCTCAATTAATGAGGGAGATCTGATGGCCCTTGTTTTTTAATTTTTATTTTAATTTCTGATTTTATGCTTAATCCTTTTATTTTGTTTAACTCATATTAATTTCATTTTTAATCCAAAAAATATGGGACTTTCATAAAAAAATCTTTAAATATTTTTCTCTTCCATATTATGAATTAAAATTATTTTTTGGATTAATTTTGATATTTTTCATGAATTAAATATTTTTGTGTATATTTTTAATTGTTTAAAAATACTTCTGACTTTTCAAAAATCATGAATTTTTTTGTCTAAGGTCCTTTAGCCTTGTTTGACCTAGGATAAATCTCTTGGCCGTTTATTTGTAGTTTTGAAGAGATTTTAGGTTTTGACCAAATTAAAATGTATTTAAATTCATTTTTAAATTGATTTTTAATTGATTAAATGTGTAAAAACTATGTTGAGCCATTTTTATGGTCTTGTGATGTTTGACTTTCTGTTTGTGCCTTGGTCAAGGTTGATTTGACTTTTGTTGGATCAAAACCATTGGATTTAGGGGATTGATGAAATGCACATTTCATCTCCCAAAATGAATGAGTGGTTTTTATTTGATGAAAATACTCCCTTGTTCAATTTGTGTTTCTATCTTCCCCTCCCTCTTCATCTTCATCCCTATTCTTTCCCATTCCCTCATTTGACCAATGAAATCTCTATTTTCTTAAGGCTAATTGGTTCATCAATGACCTTCTGTCAGATGAACCAATACAAGTATGATTGAGATAGGTCCATCCCCTCTTGATCTTTTCTTTTAGTGTGTGGTATGTTTTAGGAGTTTGGTTCTTCATACCAAATCTATAACATGCATTAACACCTAAATTTTTATTTCCCGACCTCAGATAGTTGTGACTTCTACATAAGTCTAATTACGATTGCTTAACATAGAGCTAAATTTGACCCTAATGGCATAGCATTCTAGTAAGTGAGATTGTAAGTCTCCCATTATGGTATTGTATGGAGACTTTACCTTTTTTCCTTTCATGAGAGTTAGTGGCATACTTGTTGAATCATCCAAGTTGAAGCCCTTCTCATGGAAGATGTCTTAGTTTAAGGATTCATACTTGTGAAAGAATGTTTGAGTGTTTTCCAAAGAATGACTTAATCAATTAAAAACACCACTAACACTTGACTAACCATTGACTAACATTTAACTAATTCTTGTTAATATTGCTTTACTTTCAAGTTATTTACTTTATGCAATTTAAATTTCAGTCATTTATCATTCATTGCCGTTTACATTCCATTTAACTTGTTTATGTTTATGTCGTTTTCACTTTGCTCATTTTAGCCATATCTTGTGATTGTATATCTTGTTTGTGCATTTTGGTTTTGTTTATGGTCTTAGGACCTTAAAATACCTAATAACAACAAAAACCCTAAAAAACATTTGGTGGACTATTGATCTTGATTTGAACTTTTGGACTTAGGATTAGGCAACATTCCCTAAGCAAAAGGACTTGGTAAATGCCAACATTTTGAGACCAAGATATTGTAAATTGAGCCTTCATCTGATGCAAGCCTTGGATCTTGCTTGAATTCATTCGCAACTTTGTCTTTGTACTAATATTTATTTTGACCTTGTGTCTAATGCTTTACTTTAAGTTGATCAAGGAATATTTTATCTGATACATGAGAAGACAAAGAAGACTGCTAGCTATGGGAGTTACTTGCTTGGATATGGATATATTTATTTGATGCCTTGATCTTCATAATGTCTGGTTATTGTGAATTTCTACTTGATTATTGCTTGATTAAAAGTCCAAAGGGAAAGTGGGTTTTCTATATGACATTCTTGCCTGTTGGATTGCATCCCATTAGTCAGATCTTTTCAACTCTCAACTTTTAATATTATGCTTAGGATAGCCTCTTCATCTCCTCACACTTCTTAAATTTCAAAATATCTCCCTCTTTTTAAAAACTTTCTTTGCTTCTGATTTTAAACTTAGACCTTACTTTAATGGTTAGAAACTTTGGCCTTATGCCAATGAATTTTCAAGCTCTTTCTTAAATCAAATTTGAAAAGAAACTTAATCATATTGACTTAAAATTTCAAAATACAAAAAGAACTAACAACCCCATTCAAATTTTGTCCCCTTTGTTCCCTTCTCATTTAAACTCTTGTTAAAAGAAATTCACCAACTTTGAAATTTTTACCATGAACTACGAGGTTTTAATCCCTCATTTTTATGTTGGTATGTAGGCACAAGTCCGAAGGTCTTGTCAAACACAAAAATATAATCAATGAATTCTTTTCTCATCCCTACACTCTATTTTTCTGAAACATCATTTATACCAAAAACACATGTACACATAAAAAAGGGCTCCCTAGGAGTACCTAGGACACTTTGGGTGCTAACACCTTCCCTCTGTGTAACCAACCCCCTTACCTATAATCTCTGGCATTTTATTAGTTTTGATTTGAAAACATCTTATCTTTGGGCTTTGTTCGTGCTTTTTCCTTTTCCTTTGGAAACAATAAAAGCGCGGTGGCGACTATGGTTTTATTGACGTTAAGCTTATACATGGGTTGATGGTCATGAATTTACCTCTACAAGAACGATCACAAATTAGTTGGCTTAAAATCTCATGATTGTCTTATCTTGATGCAACAAATTCTATCAGTGGCTATCCATGACATTTTATCAAGGAATGCAAGGGTAACTATAACTATATTATGCTTATTCTTCAATGTTATATGTAGTAAAGTCATTGATCCTAAAAATTTAGACGAGTTGGAACATGAGGCTGTAATTATCTTGTGTCAATTAGAGATGTTTTCCCTCCATCATTCTTTGACATTATGGTTCACTTAGTTGTTCATTTAGTAAGGTATATTAGAATGTGTGGTCCAGTTTATTTACGATGGATGTATCCCTTAGAGCATTACATGAAGATCTTCAAAGGGTATACAAAGAATCATCACCATTCAAAAACTTTGATTGTTGAACGATACATCATAGAAGAAGCTATTGAGTTTTGTACAATGTATTTGTTAGAAGCTAACTCTATAGGAATTTCTGAGTCTCGTCACGAGGGAAGATATGATGGTATAGGTACTCAAGGTTTAAATGTTAAAAAATTTAGTCTAGATGTAGTTCTTAAAGCACATTTTGTATATATTGAATAACCTGACTGAAGTTCAACCTTACTTGACAGCTTACAGAAGTCTTGTTAAGGAAAAATACCCTCGGATGAATGAAAAAAATGGTTGTTGACAAAGCATAAAAAAACTTTCATAACTTGGTTTAATGAAAGTGTCTTTAAAGAGAGTACTTGTGCATCAAAGATAATTAAATGATTGTCATGTATGCCTAAGTTTAATGTAATTACTTGGAGTGCATATGACATTACTAGATATTAGTTCTATACAAAATCAAAGGATGATCGTAGTATCATGCAAAATAGTGGGGTTATGGTTGAAGTTGAATCCATGTACTTCTCTAGTGCCAAAGATAACAATGATGTACCAACATCTAGAGCGTACTTTAGGTTCATTGAGGAGATTATGAAGATTGATTATGTTTCTTTTAAAGTGACTTTATTTAAGTCAAAGTGTATTGACAGTAACACTGATGTAGAAACTGATGAATTAGTTTTCACATGGGTTGATCCACGAAAGGCAACTTATAAAAACGAACCATTCATCATGGCAACCCAAGCAAAACAAGTTATTTATGTCACTGATCCTTCTAACACTATATGTTCAATTGTGCTTCAAGGAAAATATCTTCCTGATGAAAATCAAGATTTTGACTATGAGACCCCTTGTTTCTCAACACATGTACACCAATCATCTAAAGAAAATGATTCAGATGATGTGCATGTTATTCGTCGTGATCAAAAGAGGGAATATGGGAAAACTAGTAAGTAAATATTTTATATCACTTAGTAATTTATAATTATTCATTTTACTCTTTTTTTATTCCTTTTACTAAAGATTTAATGTTTTTTTATTATCCTAATTAGTTTAAATGGTTGTTCAAATTATAGGTGTTTAACGACCAGTGACAAATTTTAGCATAGAGCTTTTGGACAGCCTATAAGACTTTCCATTTTGGTAATTGCTTTTGTTGGTTAATCATTTTATTTAGTTTTGTTGTAAAATTATAAGGTTTATCCAGTTTTACCTTTGCATTTGTTGTAAACTATTATTTCTATGTCATTTGGTTCTGTAATGCAAGTTCAATGTTTTTGTTTCAGAAATATGCAAAATATGGTTCTGTATTATGTGATATGGGTTTGTAGGTACAAACGGAAAAAAAAATCACCCCTCGGTTTGTAAATAAAACTGATGTAATAATATCTGGTTATTGCCTCGATGTTTAAATAAAACCAAGATGTTATGTTGGGCGCGTCATCCAACTTTGTAAATAATAAAAATGTAGATGTTGGGGTTCGAACCCATGATCGGATAACTTACCCCTCACTTTTTAATTAACCGATGTGTTAAATGGCATATTTTAATTTCACCTTTCGTTATTTAGCCGAGGTTACATATCTTTCGAGAGCGACGTTAAAAGCATTGTTTGTAATAGTGAATTAAAAAAACTAGTTACAACTAAAATTTTGTTACAACTGAAACTTTAGTTTAACATTTATACCACCTCTGAAAACTAAATGAAACTCAAATGAAATGCTAGCTTAAAATTTGAATTTGGATTACACTTTAACACCATCCCTTAATCCACAATCAAGACTAAAATCAACAACACCAATTCCATCCCTCAAATGGATAAAGTGTTCAGTATTGATAGTTTTAGTTAGCACATCTGCAAGTTTCTCCTAAGTGATACAATGAACCCCTTATATCACTCTATTCTGAACTTGATTGCACAGAAAATAGAACTTTGTGTCAATGTTCTTGCTCTTTCCATGCAACACTGAATTTTTAGCAAGGCTTATAGCTGGTTTGTTTTCAATCATCAACCTCACAACCTTTCTCACCTTGATCTTTAAATATTACAATAAGTTTATAATCCAAATAGTTTGATACACAAACAAAGCACCTGCAATGTACTCAGCTTCACAAGTTGATAATGAAACCATTGGTTGCTTCTTGGAGTACCAAGAAATGGGACCTCCCAGATACTTGAAGAAATATCCATAAGTATTTCTTCTGTCAGCTCTGTCTCCATACCAATTAGAGTCTGAATAGCATATCAACTCTGAATTAGATTTAGCACCAGAAGGGAACAAAACTCCATACCTCAGAGTCCCTATAATATACCTCAATATCCTAATAACAACTTGGTATTATGACCAATTTGGTGTGTTCAAAAACCTACTCACCATTCCATATGTATAATAGATGTCAAGTTTGGTGTTACAGAGATATATCAATGAGCCCACCAACTATTTAAAAGTTGTATCTTGTACATCATCACCCTTAAAATCAAAATTCAACTTGTGATTTGTTTCAACAGGTGTGATTGCATACTTGAAATTTATTAGCCCAATTCTCTTCATAAGCTCAATTTCATACTTTAGATAATGAAAAGTTATACCCTTATTAGAGTATATAACCTCCATCCCTAGAAAATATATCATATTTCCTATATTTATCATCCCAAACTTATTCATCAACACCTTTTTGAATTTATTATCTTATCTGAACAACTTCTTGCTAGCAATATGTCATCAACATAGAGGAACACCAAAACCATATTGCTATCAGATGTATGTTGAACATAAACACCATACTCCATCTCACATTTTCTGAATCCTTGAAGCTTGAAAAATGAAACAATTTCATATTCCAAGCTCTAGGAGCTTGTTTCAGTTCACACAAGGCTTTATGCAACTTGTACACCATTCCTTCCTGATTCTTTTTCACAAATCCAAGAGGTTGTGACACATAAACTTCCTCTTATAAAGGACCATTCATAAATGCATATTTCACATTTAAATACCTCAGAGGCCAATTTCAATTAGCATATATAGCAATTACCAATCTGATTGTTTCATACCTGCCATACCCCAAAATATGCCTTACTTTTCTCAATTTCATATGGTTTATTGCTCATCTCATATGCATAATTCACATGTCCTAATCATCCATCTTAAGGCTTTCATTTAGAGTTGCATCTTTCAAATAACATCCTTGATTCAAAGGTTTTTTGTTATTCAAGATACAAGGCACTAATTTATGATTTGCAAGCTTATGGTCATTATACTTTATCTTGACATTATGGATTTTGGGCACAACAAATTAGTGATTGATCTTGGTTCTTGAGCTACTTTATTTGGGAAACCCCAATCCTTGGTTTTGGTTGTCTGATCATTTTAGCTACACCATGTCATTGAAATTTGGGGAGTCATTTTCATGTCTTGATTTTAGTCCCTGAAATTTGGGTGATCATATTTGATTTTTTTTATTCATGGCATGATATGTCATCCAAGAGATCAAGAGCTCTCAAATTCAAGGTCATATTCAAGTATAAAATCATGTTCAAGATTTAAGATCCTGGAGGAAAGGCATGTTACTTGACCTACAATACACAATTCATAAAAAGAGCCATTTCCATTACAAAACCTTCAAAATTCCATTACAAAATCCCAAAATCAAATTCTATACAAAAAAATGCTACTTTGACCTATAGTTAACTTTTGGTCAACTGTTGACTTTTTGGTCAAATAGTTGACCAAAGTCAACTACCTTTTATAAACCTTAATTCCTATATTTTTTTCATTCACAAGCTATCCCCATTCTTGTGGGTCTCTAAATTCTTCATGATTCTTGATGATTCTTCATTATACCATGACTTACTCCATGCCTTGTTCCATGCTAAGGCCTTCACACAACAAGTTATTTTATATCAACCCTACAATTCATACACCATAAAAAGTTAGAACTACATTGACATTACACAATGGAATTTCACACAATTCAAACAAAACCCACATTAACAACAATACAAGTAGAATTACATAACCTCATAGACCACTAACTTCATCAATTTAACCCAACTTTTATTTTGAGTTTACTTCTAACATTAACTAATTCTAAATAGAAAATTAGACCAATTCTAACATTAACACTAATAAACCCAATTCAATGGCAGTTACATTCATGACACTAACTACTAACCAAACTTCACATTCAATGCAAAACAATTCAAGTCAGTTTTAATAGTCGTGCTAACAATCAAACCAAACTAGTTTTACTGATAGAGCCACCTAGTGGTTAAACCTAAAACAAAATTAACCTCATTGCAATTCCATTCTAAAATAATTAGCTTCACTGACAGTTAAATACTCAAATCCATTCACATAGAAAAGAAAGGGATAATATGGTCATCGAAACCAAATATGGACTCGGGAGTCGATTATACAAGGGGAATGTATTAGCACCCCTCATAACTGTTGTATTCAACGAGAACCGCCTAAAGTTCTAAGGGTTGATTGTTTGTTAAGGGAGTTTTTTTATTCTTATTCTTATTTATCAAGTTAGTTTTATTAAAGCATTAAAAGGAGAAATTATTTATTAAAAAAAAAAGAAAAAGAGAATCTTTAATTATTGAGTTCGCCAAGGATTCAAACCCTCGTGCCTACATATTGTCATCATGCAATTAGAAAATTAGAGTTTCGTAGTTCATTCTAAAAAATGTTTGTGCATTTGTTGTTTTTATAGGATAGGATTTAAGTTATTTTTGTCTTTAAAGTTAGCTTGCATTGCTCGCACGATGGAGGTCTAAGCGCTTGTTTTTGTTTCGCGTCGAATGTAATTTGTACTATCCTTTTTATGAAAAGGGAGTTTTTGAAAGGTGCATAAGGGCACACAAATGATTTGATGAGTTATGTTGCTTTTAAATTGAGTTAATCTTAGGTGTTGTGGATGTACCCAGTTCTTTATTTGCAAAAATATTTTTAGTTTAATCTACAAAATAAATTGATGATGGATAAAAAATATGAGTTATTTATATATTTGAGAAAAATAAATAATCATTATTGTGACTTATCCTAATTGAAATGTAGAGGACAAACATTTTTATATAATTTACTTGAAATGAAAAAAAGAAATTAACTTAAGAGAAGAGATTATTATTCATTTTATAATTTTATTACTAAAATAATTAAATTTAATGTCATAAATTGAATAAAAGAGGGTTAATAATTTTTAAAATTAGGAACATTTATGCATTTGAAAAATAAATTTCATTATTGTGATTTATCCTATTTTTAGGGGAAAACATTATTACATATACATATAACTTACTTGAAATGAAAAAAAAGTACTCAACTTTAAAAGAAGGGAGTTATTAAATAGATAACTAAATTAATTAGGCAAATCATTTTAATTGAAGGGAAATCAAATGTTAACTATATGACTCAATCCATAATTAAATCTAACTAAGAGTTGTTAAAGTAATTAATTAATTAAAAAATAAATAAAATAAAATGAAAGAAAATAAAAAATAAACAAATAAGGGGTACCACATTAGTTAGATTTTAATTGGTGTATGAATGGTTGTTAATGGTTTGTATGAATATTATGGAGTGTGGAATTGTTGTCGAGTTAGTAAAACAAGTGTATGTGAAAAGGAGTGGAAAGAAAGTTTTTTGACTTTTTTTTACTAAATCTAAAAAAAGATTTTGCACTAGCTTTGTGAAAAAAAATTAAAAAACATAAACCCTAAGATTTTAATTAATTAAAAATAAATTTTTATTTTTTTTTGGAATTTTAATTAATTAAAAAAATTAGGTTTCAAAACAAACAAAAGAGTGACCCTAAGAATACAAAAAGCGAAAGTCTATTAATCATAAATCCTAAAAAACAAATAAATTACTGTAATCAAAATCAAAATTTTAGAAGATTCAAACACATTATTGAACCAAACTCGGGCAAGAATTAAATCTAACCTACATAAAAAATAGGGTTAAATACACTTTACCCCCCTGTAATGTTAGCGAGTTTAGGATTACCCCCCTGGTAAAGTTATTTTTTCAATACCCCCCTTATGTTATGTAGATTCCTTCATAGAACCCCCTAATATCCAGGTGGCATGGAATCTTGGTTTTTTATTTCAGACGTGGCTTTTTAATTTTTTTATTTTCACATGTGAATCTTCATTAGGTCTCCAGCATGGCATAAACTAGAAATTAGGGTTCCAAATCCATCCCTCTCTCTCTTCGTGAAATCCATCCCTATCCCAAATCCATCCCTCTCTCTCTTCGTGAAATCCATCCCTACCCCAAATCCATCCCTCTCTTCATCTTCGTCCGTGTCCCCTTCATCTGGGTTATGGGTGGCAGCAAGGCATCTTCCACGAGTGAAGTTGGAAACGGCTTACCAAGATGTGGATGCAATGAAACCATGAAGTTGTTGGTCTCCAAGTCAATTGAAAACCCCGGTCGCAAATTTTGGAAATGCAGGAATAATATGGTGAGCAATTTTGAAGCATTTTATTATTTTGAGTTTAATTTCGAAATTAATTGTTGGTGGTGTTTGTCTCAAATTGCAGAATGGGTGCGGTTTATTTTTGTGGGATGATTTGGTCAGTGAGTTTGCAGTGAAAGAAACCAATCCGTCTGGATGCCGCCAATGTGAAGTCAACAAGGCTTATTTGATTGAATTTGCTAAAGAGATTGTTGAGGAGATAGATTGCAGAGTCGGAAAGCTTAACAAGTTAGAAAAACTGAAGAAAAAGATTGCAATGGAAAAGAGGAAAAATTTATGGTTAATGTTTGTAATTGGTCTGTCATGGATGTTGATAGCAGCAATGGTTAAGTTAGTCTAATGAGTCTGTCATGTAATTGTTATGTCATTAGTGTTTTTCAGCAATGTAATGTTGAACTTGTAATGTGTTCATCAATGAAATGTAATCTGTTCATCAATCTTAAACTGTCAGTGCAGCATCATTATTTGATTAAACTTTCAGCATTCAATCTACCAATAATGACAGAAAAAAGTTATATCATAATGAAAGAGCAAAATTGCAAAATCATCAGAAAACTACAGAACAATTTTATAGTCAGTAATTCTAAAGAAAATATGACATAGTAAACATATAAATAAATTGAAATATATTAATGTAGTCTATCTCTTAAACTTTTTCAGTGCAGAATTCAAGGTGAATGTAATTAAATACTTTGGCTTTTTCTTTAGGTCCTGCAGAATTCATGGTTTTGTTGTAAGATTAGTGCACAGACTAGCCATGGCTCTCTGCAGAATTCATGGTTTATGAAAAACAAGAAAAAAATGTGACAGACTAGCCATTATGTTTTATAGACAATACACACCAATAATGTTAAACTGATACATTAGAATTGATCATCACAGTAAGTGCATATGTTTGTTACAAAAGGATTACAAAATACATGTCTTCAAAGATCAGTTGGCATTACAAAAGAGTTTTCCAAAAGGATTACAAAATACATAGCAGAAACATAATAATCAGTCCCTCATTTTGAAGTGGGTATGTCTTCATTTTCTGGTAGGGTAATTGGTTTGTCACTAGATATTCCTTCACCTGTTATGGGTCTTTTAAACCAACTCAACTTGATCCTCTCACTTTGCCTTCTTTTGATGATAGGTTTTTTTTCAACCCTTTTTCTGGATTGTTTTGTGATTGAGGCAGCCACACTAGATCCTGTTTGACTCATAATAGTTGGAACAGGCATATCAGTTGGAGGCTGTGGATCAGTTGGAACAGGCACATTTGTTGGAACAGTCATATCAGTTGCAGTTGGGGCAGGCATATCAGATGCAGTTGGAACAGGCACATTTGTTGGAACAGTCATATCAGTTGCAGTTGGGGCAGGCATATCAGATGCAGTTGGAACAGGCACATTTGTTGGAACAGTCATATCAGTTGCAGTTGGGGCAGGCATATCAGTTGCAGTTGGAACAGGCACATTTGTTGGAACAGTCATATCAGTTGCAGTTGGGGCAGGCATATCAGATGCAGTTGGCATATCATTTGCAGTTGGCATATCAGTTGCAGTTGGCACATGTCCTTTTTTAGGTTTTCTCTACAATGTAAGACACAATGTATGGTTGTCATCACAATGCATATCACAATGAAGAATGTAAGACAGAATGTAGAATGTAAGACAAATGTATATCACAATGAATTACCTTTCTTTTAAGTGCATTGGGATCCTGAGTGGTAGCCTTACAAGTCATAGCATTGTGACCAAAATTATCACATTTGGTGCACTTATATGCAACACCAGATCTTCTCTTCCTTGCACCATCCTCTCCACTTTCTCTTATCCTAATCTTCTTAGGTCTACCAGGACCATTTTTATATGCAGGTGGTAGAGGTGGTTCCATCTCAACTTCTGGCCACATATCTTGACCATTGATTGGACTTACTGAAAATCCATAACATAGTGCAAACTTTTCTCTTGTGTAACAAGCATCAACAAATTCATCAGGGTTTTGCTTTCTATAACTCAGAGCAGCTACAGCATGCCTACATGGAATTCCTACTAATTCCCAAAAATTACAACTACATGACCTTTTAGCAATGTCAACAATAAATTCATGTGTGTTGTAACTATGTGTAACCTGAAAAGTCTCAGCAATTGACCATGTTGGCAACCAATGACCACTCCTGAACACCTCATTATCTAACCTTCTCCTAGGTATTGGCATCACCTTATGTGGCCAATTTTCTAGTTTACTTGCAGAGGTGGATAACCTATTCATCAGATATTTTCTTATCCACTCACACATTGTGAGTATAGGTTTGTCCCTAGCAGCTAGAATGGTAGCATTAAAAGACTCTAAGATATTATTCATCAATGTATCACATTTAGGGTAAAAAGAAAAGGCATGCTTACACCAGCTTTTGGTAGGAACAGCTATCAACCAAGTCCAAGCATTGGGATCTGCATTCTTCAATTCATTCATCTTTTGGACCCATGCCTGATAGTATGTGGCTTTAGCAGCTCCCATCATTAAATCTCTAATAAGGGCTCCTCCACCAAACCTTTTCTTGAAATTAGCATACAAGTGCCTAAGACATAATCTATGCTCAATAGTATCAGACAATTCTTCAAATACAGCCACAAGTCCCTGATACAAAATAGAAATTTTTTCAACATTTAGAGAATAGAATAATTTGCAACAGAAAGATAGAGTTAAATACATACCTTCTGTTGATCAGAGATAAATACATATCTTCTATCCTGACCAATGTCCTCCATTAGTAGTTGTATAAACCATCTCCAACTCTCCTTTGTTTCATTTTCAACCACACCAAATGCCAAAGGGAATATTGATCATTAGCATCCCTGCCTACAGCAATAAGTAACTGTCCACCATACTTGGTCTTTAAGTGACATCCATCAACCCCCACAAATGGTCTGCATCCATGAATAAAGCCTTTCTTACAGCCATCAAAACAGAAATAAAATGACCCAAACCTTGGTTGTATGGATGGACTAGGTCTTTCTACATTTATCTTCACAGTGTTGCCATGGTTTACCCTTCTTAGTTCTTCTGCATACCTCCATATGGAAGCATACTGATTGTCAGCATCACCTTCAATTATCTTCTTGGCAATTAGCTTAGCCCTCCATGCTTTTGCAACAGTAATACCCACAGAATATGTTTGCCTCATATCTTGGATGATGTCTCTTATCCTGACTGTATCAGAAGTTTGCATCCTCTTTACCACATGCTTGGCCACCCACTTTGAGCTAGCAGACTTGTTGTTCAAAACCCTAGCACATGTGTGCTTATGTACAAGTGTTTTTATAGCAAAAGTCTCCTTGTGGCCCACCTTAGAGCATAAGACTAAAAACCAACATTTATGCTTACACACCACCCTTACCCTATCTCTCTCATTTTTCACAAAAGAAATTTCCCTCCCATTAAGCACTGACCACTCACGGATAGCTGCCCTAAAGTCATCAAGTGTGTTGAATTCCATACCCCACTTGAATATAAAGTCTTTGTTTAGATGCTCTTTCCTAAACCTAGCATACTTGGGCCTTTCTTCATCACAAGAATCATCTGGGTCAGAACTATTCAACTCATCACTATAGTATACATCATCTGAATCCATACTCTTATTGGGCTCCTCCATACTGTTATTGGGCTCCCACCTAATAGGCTTAGTAACATCTATTCCTTCAAAACCATCAAAGTAAGCAGTAGCTCTTTCATCTTCACTGTCATCTAACCCCTCTACCTTCTCCTCATCTAACCCATCAATTCCATTATCAGGGGGGTGGTCATCATCAGTCACACATTTAGGTTCCCTATCAGCAGGGTCCATGTTCCCAGTACTATGTTCAACATACAAATCTCCTTTCACATTCATTGCACTAAAGTATAAAGCAAAATCATCAACAGCATCATCATCTTTCCTAATCAGAAAAAAACCATCTTGAATTTCTAAAACTTTTGTCCATACCCTAACACAATCAACCTTATACCCTAACCTACTCAACAACTTCTCAATGTTATCCATGTTCCAATTTGAAACATGTATCCCATTAACTGTCGTATCCGTACCCCCTCTGTATATAATTTCTTCTTCAAAAACCCTGTAAAATTCACCCCCATGGTGGAGTGTAACACTAAAGTGTTGTGAATCCTGTCAATATATTATACCCACATGTCAAAGATTGTTGATTTCAAAATTTTACCCTACGACATTGATGAACTTCAAATTTTTACTAACCTCGGACTTTGGACACTTCACTGAACTCGTCTTCACTGAGCTGGATCGCTTCTTCGTATTCGCTGAGGTTGTCTTCATCTTCGTCTTCACTGCGGTCGTCTTTCTCGTTTGCTTCGTTCCCTGCATTCTTCTTCTTCGTCTTCGTCTTCCCCTAGAAATTTCGTCTTTGTCTTCCCTGCTATGTTCAGAACCCTAATTTTCTAAGGGGGTATTTGAAATTAAAAAGTGTAAAATGACACATAATCACTTTAACAAAATTAAAAATATGCCAGGTGTAGGACCTCTTATTAGATTCCATGCCACCTGGATATTAGGGGGTTCTATGAAGGAATCTACATAACATAAGGGGGGGTTTACAAAAAATATTTTTACAGGGGGGTAATCCTAAACTCGCTAACATTACAGGGGGGAAAAGTGTATTTAACCCTAAAAAATAATACATATACTCATTCTTAGAGACATGAAAAAATATGGTACTAACCTGGAGTGTCGTGACCACAATAAGTTGTTTCCTCCCTTCTTCTCTCTCTCTCTTCTTTATGCTCTCCCCTTTTCTCCTTCAGTGCGTGGGTTTTTTATCGGATTGATGATGAAGACTTTAGGATTTTAATTGTTATTGTTCTTCAGTGTCAAGAGCAACAACTTTTTAGGATACTGAATTTCTAAATAGTGGATAATGAAATTGGTGTAGAAAGTGAGGTCATTTATAGGTGAAGATTAGATCAAGACAATAAATGTGATTGATCAATCTGAGATTTGATTGGAACTTGGGGATCAAATATGTATAAATTAGGAAGTATCCATGAACTTGTATCTTGTGATTATTAGAAAATAAATATTTAAACGCCTATAAATAAAAAACAAAACTAATATTTAAATACTAAAAAATAAGTCAACATTTGACTTTTTGACCCCTTTTTCAATAAAAATAACAAAAAAGAAAATAAATGCAAAATAGGAGTGCAATAGAATTTATTTATACAAATATTAGGCTAACTAAAAATGAAATAAAATTTTATTTAATTAAAGTATACAATCAAAAAATAAACAAAAACAAAAATAACTTTATTTCATTTTGATTTATGACTATTTTTTATTAATCACATTGATTCTCTCCTAAAATAGAAAAATGCAATAATTAAAAATCTTTCAAAATCTTTTTTGTATCTTTTTGTATTTTAAATAAAAACCAAATGAAATTAAATTACTATCTTAAAATAAAATATGAACAAGATCTTTCCAAATATTTTTTTATTTTATGATGTTTTGCTATTTTTTGAATAAAAAATGAAAAAATGTGAAAATTAATTATTTTTAAAAATGCATATTTTACAAATACGAAAATTAACTTTAAAAAAGGAAAAATACAATTTTTTGGATTTTTTTGTGATTTTTTAAAATAAAATAGAAATAAAGGTAAAAAAGAGAAAATGCACTAAAAATGGGAAAAGGTCCATCACCACGATAGTACGAACTGAGCTATCTCATTCATTCGAAATGAACACACCTTTAAAACTATACAAAACAAAGTTGGTCAAAATTTTTGGTATGATAATGAGGACTTATTCAGTAGTTGGTGGTTGTATGTGTTCAGATGGTTGTTTAGTGGTTGTAATTGGGGGATGGTCAGGTGATGTATTAGTTGATTGATTTAGTATTTGTGATAGGAGTGTTTGTGGTATTTGTGGTGGTTCAATTATAGTGGTTTCAGATGGTACAGGTACAAAAGTAGTAATTGTTTCAGATACAGTGTGTTGTTTTTCTTTGGGCTTGGAGATTATTCCAAAAGGAATGGATACAAAAAGTGTTGGAGTGGGTCGGAGAGGAGTAGATGAGATCGTGTTGACATTACCGATGTAATTAAAAGAGGTCTAATCTAAAGGAGACTTACCATGAGGTATGTTCTGAGCAATTGACACTTCAGCTGGCTTAGCATTCCTAGAACTGCAGTTTTGAAGCTACAACATTAATCCAGAACTGCTTGATAAATTCAGGGTAAACTGATCCTTTGAGACGATTAAATTTTTTTCCCAAACTTGAGACTTTACCCGTTTAGTAAGATCAAACCTGTTAAATTTTAGTTTATCAAAATCCAAAATCAATTCACAAAGAACCTCTAACTTAGTAATAGGAGTAGAAAGAGTGAGTTCATGAAGCCCCTCTTTATGTTGATCTTATTGTTGTTCTTGATTTTGAGTAGATTGTTGTTGTTGCTGTTTTGAGACTTGTTGTAGTTGAACTTGTTGTTGAGAATCATCCATGGTGAAGAACTGCTGATTAGGGTTTCATAGAGAATGAAGGTTTGAAAGAGAGAAAGTATGGGTTTGTGACATAGGGGAAGACGTAGAGAGATATTACTTATTCCCAAGAAATCTTTTCACCCAATACGTCATTCACCCGTTAGAAGTGTAACAACCCAATTTTAGTATTTATTTCTTATATTATTATTATTATAGTTTATTTTATTTATTTAGAGGGTTAATTAATTAATTGGTTGTTAGGTAGTATAATAATTGATTATATTAATTAATTTGGTGTGTTAATTAATTATTTAGTTGATATGAGATATAATGAATAATTGAATTAATTAAATTGGTGTGCATATTGAGTTGGTTTAATTTATTTGAATTAAATAGAGACATTATAATACTAGGTCTTATTGGGCCTAATAATTAAATTAGAGGTATCATTCTTTAAGCCCAAATATAAAACTATAAATAAGAGGTAGGAGAGTGAGAAGTAGGATTCATTTGATCATTTGACGGCAACAGAGAAAGAAAAGAGGAAAAGTAAGGAGAAGAGGGGAAGAACAAGAGAGAAACTAGGGTTTCCAGAAAATTGAAGAGGTAAGGGGGAGAATCCTTATTATTATGGGTTAGTATAATTGGGTCAATGGGTAGAAATATGTTTAGGTTGAAATCCCTAATTTGCATGGTTTGGGAATTGTTAGGTCTTAATGAGTATTCTTGATTTGTGGTGATTTGATTGTGTTAAAACTGCAAATTAACGTTATATACTTAGAGTATTGTATGAGTTATAATTTTCTGAACGTTTGGCTTTTTACGGAATCGAAATCGGAGGTTGGAAAGTCCTCCAACGATGAAAAACACAGAAAATTCTGCATTCTGTTTTATGTTAACCGGTTACCCACCGAGCGTTAACCGGTTACTTGCTTAAAATCTGCGCAGGGAGTTGATTCTGTTTTATGTTAACCGGTTACCCACCGAGCGTTAACCGGTTACTTGCTTAAAATCTGCGCAGGGAGTTGATTTTGTTTTATGTTAACCGGTTACCCACCGAGCGTTAACCGGTTACTTGCTTAAAAAGTTGCGCAGGAATTTGATTCTGTTTTATGTTAACCGGTTACCCATCGAGCGTTAACCGGTTACTTGCTTAAAAATCTGCGTAGGAAATTGATTCTGTTTTGTGTTAACCGGTTACCCTCCGAGCATTAACCGGTTACTTGCTTAAAAATCTGCGCAGGAAATTGATTCTGTTTTGTGTTAACCGGTTACCCTCCGAGCATTAACCGGTTACCACTGTTGAAAAATGAAAAATTGAGATTTTAAAAGTTGTATTCATTTTGAAATGCAATCTAAGTGTGCGTAGTTGATAATTAGCCTATATTTGTGAATGATATATTATTATGAATGTGTATATGTACCATTGGTGGATAATTCATAGAGTTGAATTATGGTGATATGTAGAATGTAAAGATAGTAGAGATGATCTTAATTGCATATGTGTTGGTATTTGTACATTCATTCATGGCATGGTCAGCTTCATGGTGGAAGCATAAAACTGTGGGTTCACATGGTAATAGACGTTGATCCTTGAATGGAAATAGGCGTAGCAGACGTTGATCCTTAATTGGAAATAGACGTAGTGGCTTGGATTCTAGATATTGAATCGGAAAGCGGTGAAACTGTGGGTTCACATAGACGTTGATCCTTAATTGGAAATAGGCATAGCAGACGTTGATCCTTAATTGGAAATAGACGTAGTGGCTTTGATCTTGTCCGGATCGGAAGTGTGGCTTGGATTCTAGATATTGAATTGGAAAGCGGTGAAACGTTGGGTTCACATTGCGGTACCACATGCATAGAGTCACATGTCTTGCATTGAGTCACATTAGAGTTATGTGGTAATTGAGTGTATGCATTGATGTGATTGTGAGGTGTGTAAGAGATATGGTAATTGAATTTGGTGATGTTTGGATACATAATTTGGCAAAATATGTGATTATGTGATAATTGTAGTTATGTGTATAATTGGGAATATAGTATTGGATTTTAATATTATACTCCTTGAGTTTGATGTGTGCTTGAAACATGTGAAATAAATGTTGGTTAATATTATTGACATGGTTATACAAGGTGTGATGAATTCCGTTAATTGTTGATTTAATCATTGTGCCTTATTATACTCCTTCATAATGATTTGAATTCTCACCCTTCTGTTTGAATGTTGCTTTACATGGCATCGTGCAGATACTCAAGAGTAGTATTGCTGAAGTAAGTGGAAGGTAGCTCATTCGAGATTTAGCCGGAGAGCTTCCGTATTTTAGTTTAGAGACTAGGTAGTGAGTCAATGCTCTGGTCATGTAACACGGGGTAGATTAGTAGTATTGAACTCATATCTGATTTGGATACGTATTATGTTATTACTTGTGAACATGTTTATTTGAAATTTCTGTTTGAGAGGCCATAGTGCCAAATATTCTGGATATGGTTTTAGTTATCTTGAGGAGATTATTGAGAGATGATCATGGTATGGGACATGGATCATTTTATGAAATACATGAGTATTCATTATTTTCCGCTGCAAACGCATATTCTTGAATATTCATGATAATTGAAATGTGTTATTTTAAATGATCAGGTGTATTGTATATTGATGATGAATGATGTTGGTTTTTGAAAGCTTTTAGTTTTTGAAAACGTCGATGTGACGCCCTTTTGTTTATATGCGTGCTTATTTACTCTGATTATATGTTAAGTATTTTGGGGTAGAAAACGGGGTGTTACATTAGTGGTATAAGAGCAGGTCGGTCCGTCCGGCCAGGTTGTTTAATTAGGTTTGTTCCATAGTATGCGACATGTGTGTGAGAACATTGTTGATGCTTGTTTTATTTTCCGTTGGCAGGTTGGGAATGAAATAAGTGGGGGAGAAGCGTCTGCTTATCTTGGATGTTCCAATTGTATTGAGCTTGGACATTAATGTATCGCATGCAAGAGTGCAGTGTTGGCTAGTTAACCTATTTTGAGAATGTTGTGCTTTTCCTGAACCCGAAGAGAGGTCGGATTCGAGGATGGTGTTGGTTAGAATTTAATCGGGTGTATATTAACTGTTTTGAGAAGACGGTTATTTTTCTTGAGGTTGGTGCTAAGGAAGATTGGTTGTGTCTGCTAAGAAAGTTGATGAATCGGTGCAAGGTGGTGCCGAGCTGTTTATGTTGTTGGCAACTTTGGATATTCGTGAGAAGAGGACGATTGGAGAATTGCCGATAGTTTGTGAGTTTGCGGAGGTATTTCCTGAAGATATAAGTGATTTACCGTCGGAACGTGAGGTTGAGTTTTCGATTGATTTGGTTCCTGGAACTAGTCCTGTATCGATGGCTCCCTATAGAATGTCTGCTTCTGAGTTGAAAGAGTTGAAGAGTCAACTTGAAGACTTGCTTGAGAAGAGGTTTATTCGTCCTAGTGTGTCGCCGTGGGGTGCACCTGTTCTGTTGGTCAAGAAGAAAGAAGGTTCTGTGAGATTATGTGTTGATTATAGACAACTGAATAAAGTGACGATTAAGAACAAGTATCCACTTCCGAGGATTGACGATCTGATGGATCAGCTGGTTGGAGCTTGTGTGTTTAGAAAAATTGATTTGAGGTCTGGGTATCATCAGATTCGTGTAAAGGCTGAGGATATTCAAAAGAATGCTTTTCGGACAAGGTACGGTGACTACGAGTACTCCGTGATGCCTTTTGGTGTGACTAATGCACCTGGTGTATTTATGGAGTATATGAATAGAATTTTTCATGATTATCTGGATAAGTTTGTTGTTGTGTTCATCGATGATATATTGATTTATTCTAAGAGTGAAGAAGATCATGCCGAGCATTTGAAGGTTGTGTTATCGGTGTTGAAAAAGAGAGGAAGTTGTTTGCTAAACTCTCTAAATGTGAGTTTTGGTTGAGTGAAGTAAGTTTTCTTGGACATGTGATTTCGAGTGGTGGTATTTTTGTGGATCCTACGAAGATTGAAGATGTATCTCAATGGGAAGCTCCTAAGTTTATGGCTGAGATTCGAAGTTTCCTTGGTTTGGCTAGTTATTATAGGAAGTTCATTGAAGGATTTTCTAAGTTGTTGTTACCATTGACGCAGTTGACGAGGAAAGGTCAAGCTTTCATTTGGACTTCGCAGTGTAAAGCGAATTTTCAAGAACTTAAGAGAAGATTGACTACGACTCCTATTTTAATTTTACCGGATCTGTTAGAACCTTTCGTTGTGTATTGTGATGCTTCTTTGTTGGGTTTGGGAGGTGTTTTAATGCAAAAAGGGCAAGTGGTAGCTTATGCTTCAAGGCAACTTAAAGTTCATGAGAGGAATTATCCGACGCATGATTTAGAGTTGGCCGCCGTTGTGTTCGTGTTGAAGCTTTGGAGACATTATTTGTTTGGATCGCGATTTGACGTGTTTAGTGATCACAAGAGTTTAAAGTACTTGTTCGATCAGAAAGAATTGAATATGAGGCAAAGGAGATGGTTGGAATTCTTGAAAGATTATGATTTTGGTTTGAATTATCATCCTGGAAAGGCGAATATTGTAGCCGATGCATTGAGTAGGAAGTCATTGCACGTGTCTATGTTGATGATTCGAGAGTTTGAATTGTTGGAGCAATTTAGATATTTGAGTTTGGTCTGTGAAGCGACGCCTTCGTGTGTTAAGCTTGGTATGTTGAAGCTTACGTGTGGCATTCTTGACGAGATTAGAGAAGGTCAGAAGTCAGATTTGAAATTAGTCGATGTTATGACATTGATTAATCAAGGCAAAGGTGGTGACTTTCAGATTGATGAGAACGGTATCGTGAGGTGTCGTGATCGAGTTTATGTTCCGGATGTTGCGGATTTAAGAAAGAGGATTCTTGAGGAAGGGCATAGAAGTGGTCTGAGTATTCATCCAGGTGCTACTAAAATGTATCAATACTTGAGAAAGATGTTTTGGTGGCAAGGTATGAAGAAGGATGTAGCGGAATTTGTGTATTCATGTTTGACTTGTCAAAAGTCAAAGATTGAACATCAAAATCTGTCTGAACTGATGCAACTGTTATCTATTCCCGAGTGGAAGTGGGATAGTATCTCTATGGATTTTGTTTCGGGCTTGCCAAGAACATTGAGTAATTGTGAGGCGATTTGGGTCGTTGTGGACAGGTTGACGAAATGTGCTCATTTTATTCCGATGAGGATGGATTATTCGATGGAGAGACTTGCTAAGTTGTACATCGAAAGGATTGTGTGTTTGCATGGTATTCCGTCGAGCATTGTTTCGGATAGAGATCCGAGGTTCAATTCGAGATTTTGGGAAGGTTTGCAAAGTGCTTTGGGTACGAAGTTGCGTTTGAGTTCGGCATATCATCCGCAAACTGATGGTCAAACGGAGAGGACTATTCAGTCACTTGAAGATCTTTTGAGGTCTTGCGTTTTGGAACAAGGAGGAAATTGGGATAGTTTCTTGCCTTTGATCGAGTTTACGTATAACCACAGTTTCCATTTGAGTATTGGAATGGCACCTTTTGAGGCTCTTTATGGTAGAAGGTGTAGAACTCCTTTGTGTTGGTACGAATCGGGAGAGAGTGTTGTGGTTGGACCCGAGTTGATTCTAGAGACTACGGATAAGATTAAGATGATCCAAGAGAAGATGAAGGCTTCTCAGAGTCGTCAAAAGAGTTATCATGATAAGAGGAGGAATGCTCTTGAGTTTGAGAAAGATGAGCATGTATTTCTTCGAGTTACGCCAATAACGGGTGTTGGTAGAGCTTTGAAGTCGCGTAAGTTGACGCCGCATTTCATTGGTCCTTATCAGATTTCCGAGAGGGTAGGTGAAGTAGCATATCGGATTGCATTACCACAATCACTTTCTAATCTTCATGATGTGTTCCATGTGTCTCAATTGAGGAGGTACATTGCGGATCCATCGCATGTTGTTCCATTAGATGATGTTCAAGTGAGGGATAATTTGACGGTTGATACATCACCTATGCGAATTGAAGACCGAGAAGTGAAGAAGCTTCGTGGTAAGGAGATTGCTTTGGTGAAAGTGATATGGGGCGGAGCCGCCAATGGCAATATTACTTGGGAACTCGAGGATAAGATGAAGGAATCGTATCCGGAGTTGTTCGTTTGAGGTAAATTTTCGAGGCCGAAAATCTTTTAAGTGGGGGAGAGTTGTAACAACCCAATTTTAGTATTTATTTCTTATATTATTATTATTATTATAGTTTATTTTATTTTTTTAGAGGGTTAATTAATTAATTGGTTGTTAGGTACTATAATAATTGATTATATTAATTAATTTGGTGTTTTAATTAATTATTTAGTTGATATGAGATATAATGAATAATTGAATTAATTAAATTGGTGTGCATATTGAGTTGGTTTAATTTATTTGAAATAAATAGAGACATTATAATACTAGGTCTTATTGGGCCTAATACTTAAATTAGAGGTATCATTCTTTAAGCCCAAATATAATAGTATAATACTATAAATAAGAGGTAGGAGAGTGAGAAGTAGGATTCATTTGATCATTTGACGGCAACAGAGAAAGAAAAGAGGAAAAGTAAGGAGAAGAGGGGAAGAACAAGAGAGAAGCTAGGGTTTCCAGAAAATTAAAGAGGTAAGGGGGAGAATCCTTATTATTATGGGTTAGTATAATTGGGTCAATGGGTAGAAATATGTTTAGGTTGAAATCCCTAATTTGCATGGTTTTGGAATTGTTAGGTCTTAATGAGTATTCTTGATTTGTGGTGATTTGATTGTGTTAAAACTGCAAATTAACGTTATATACTTAGAGTATTGTATGAGTTATAATTTTCTGAACGTTTGGATTTTTACGGAATCGAAATCAGAGGTTCGAAAGTCCTCCAACGATGAAAAACGCAGAAAATTCTGCATTCTGTTTTATGTTAACCGGTTACCCACCGAGCGTTAACCGGTTACTTGCTTAAAATCTACGCAGGGAGTTGATTCTGTTTTATGTTAACCAGTTACCCACCGAGCGTTAACCGGTTACTTGCTCAAAATTTGCGCAGGGAGTTGATTCTGTTTTATGTTAATCGGTTACCCACCGAGCGTTAACCGGTTACTTGCTTAAAAATCTGCGCAGGAAGTTGATTATGTTTTATGTTAACCGGTTACCCACCGAGCGTTAAACGGTTACTTGCTTAAAAATCTGCGCAGGAAGTTGATTCTGTTTTATGTTAACCGGTTACCCACCGAGCGTTAACCGGTTACTTGCTTAAAAATCTGCGCAGGAAATTGGTTCTGTTTTGTGTTAACAGGTTACCCTCCGAGCGTTAACCGGTTACCACTGTTGAAAAATGAAAAATTGATATTTTAAAAGTTGTATTCATTTTGAAATTCAATCTAAGTGTGCGTAGTTGGTAATTAGCCTATATTTGTGAATGATATATTGTTATGAATGTGTATATGTACCATTGGTGGATAATTCATAGAGTTGAATTATGGTGATATGTAGAATGTTAAGATGGTAGAGATGATCTTAATTGCATATGTGTTGGTATTTGTACATTCATTCATGGCATGGTCGGCTTCATGGCGGAAGCGGTGAAACTGTGGGTTCACATGGTAATAGACGTTGATCCTTGAATGGAAATAGGCGTAGCAGACGTTGATCCTTAATTGGAAATAGACGTAGTGGCTTGGATTCTAGATATTGAATCGGAAAGCGGTGAAACTGTGGGTTCACATAGACGTTGATCCTTAATTGGAAATAGGCGTAGCAGACGTTGATCCTTAATTGGAAATAGACGTAGTGGCTTGGATTCTAGATATTGAATCGGAAAGCGGTGAAACTGTAGGTTCACATAGACGTTGATCCTTAATTGGAAATAGGCATAGCAGACGTTGATCCTTAATTGGAAATAGACGTAGTGGCTTTGATCTTGTCCGGATCAGAAGCGTGGCTTGGATTCTAGATATTGAATCGGAAAGCGGTGAAACGTTGGGTTCACATTGCGGTACCACATGCATAGAGTCACATGTCTTGCATTGAGTCACATTAGAGTTATGTGATAATTGAGTGTATGCATTGATGTGATTGTGAGGTGTGTAAGAGATATGGTAATTGAATTTGGTGATGTTTGGATACATAATTTGGCAAAATATGTGATTATGTGATAATTGTAGTTATGTGTATAATTGGGAATATAGTATTGGATTTTAATATTATACTCCTTGAGTTTGATGTGTGCTTGAAACATGTGAAATAAATGTTGGTTAATATTATTGACATGGTTATACAAGGTGTGATGAATTCCGTTAATTGTTGATTTAATCATTGTGCCTTATTATACTCCTTCATAATGATTTGAATTCTCACCCTTCTGTTTGAATGTTGCTTTACATGGCATCGTGCAGATACTCAAGAGTAGTATTGCTGAAGTAAGTGGAAGGTAGCTCATTCGAGATTTAGCCGGAGAGCTTCCGTATTTTAGTTTGGAGACTAGGTAGTGAGTCAATGCTCTGGTCATGTAACACGGGGTAGATTAGTAGTATTGAAGTCATATCTGATTTGGATACGTATTATGTTATTACTTGTGAACATGTTTATTTGAAATTTCTGTTTGAGAGGCCATAGTGCCAAATATTCTGGATATAGTTTTAGTTATCTTGAGGAGATTATTGAGAGATGATCATGGTATGGGACATGGATCATTTTACGAAATACATGAGTATTCATTATTTTCCGCTGCGAACGCATATTCTTGAATATTCATGATAATTGAAATGTGTTATTTTAAATGATCAGATGTATTGTATATTGATAATGTGTTATTTTAAATTATCAGGTGTATTGTATATTCATGATAATTGAAATGTGTTATTTTCCGCTGTGACGCCCTTTTGTTTATATGCATGCTTATTTACTCTGATTATATGTTAAGTATTTTGGGGTAGAAAAAAGGGTGTTACAAGAAGCGTTTTAGTTTAGGACATGTGTCTTTAAACTGATCCACAAACCAAGGTTGATTAACATCTAATTAATATAAAAACTATTCAATATCCAAAAGGTAGAACATTTTACAGAGAGGTTCTGACTGGATACTTCTGAACCTTGAAACATTTTCACTTCTGAATACTTCACTATTCAGAGTCAAAGATCTTAGAGTCTGATTTAATCATTCTAAGAAATTAAACATTCTGGGATATTCATCTTTTTCATTCTGAACATAAGTCCATTTTCAAAAAAAATAGAATGAAAACAAATCTATCTTAAGCAAGGGGTTTTGTAAAGATATCACCTCATTGATGGTTTGTATCAATAAATTTTAAATATTAAATTCACTTCTAAACATAGTCACGTATAAAGTGGTGTTTAATATCAAAATGTTTAGCTCTAGAATATTAAATGGAATTCTTATATTAAAAAACTAGCAGAGGTATTATCACAAAGAATACGAACGTTACTCTCATATATCTGAAAATCTTCTAGCTGACTTTTCATCCAGAGAATCTGAGTGCTACAGCTAGATGCTTCAATATATTCAACTTTGACTGTTGATAATGCAATTGTTAATTGCCTCTTACTGGACCCTGAGATCAAGTTATCTCCCAGAAATTGACAACTTCTAGAAGTACTTTTTCTTTCAAGTTTATGACCAGCGTAATCAGCATCACAATAACCTACTAGCTTGTACTCTTTTGATTTTCTATAACACAAACCAAGGTTAGTAGTACCTTTCAGATACCAGAAGACACTCTTAACATGTGTTAAGTGGGATTCTCTAGGATCTGATTGGAAGCGAGCACATAAATAGACACTAAATAAAATGTCAGGTCTAGAAGAAGTTAAGTATAAGAGAGAACCTATCATACCTCTGTATACCTTTTTCTCTACCTTTGTGCTTACCTCATTCTTCTCCAGAATACATGTAAGATGCATTAGAGTTTTTTCTATCTTGCATTCTGACATGTCAAACTTCTTCTGAAGTTATTTGGTAAATTTTCTCTGATATATATATGTTCCTTTTGAACTTTGATTAATTTGGATTCCAATAAAGAACTTGAGTTCTCCCATCAGAGTTATCTCAAACTCTGGCTGCATTGACTTAGAAAACTTCTTGCACAAGGTAGCATTTGTAGAACCAAATATTATATCATTCACATAAATTTGAACAACAAGAATATCATTTTTGAATGTCTTATAGAACAAAATAGTATCAACATTTCCTCAGGTAAAACCATTTTCTAAAAGAAAATTACGTACTCTTTCATACCTTGCTCTAGGAGCTTGTTTCAAACCATACATAGATTTCTTAAGTTTGAAAAAAAATAGATTTTTATGATTTTCAAAACCAGGAGGTTGATGTACATACACTTCTTCAGTTATGTAACCATTCAGAAATGCACTCTTGACATCCATCTAATACAAGATGATATTATGATTAACAACAAAATAAATTAAGAGAAGAATATACTCTAACCTGGCAACTGGTGCAAAGGTTTCAATATAGTCAATCCCTTGTTGTTGATTATAGCCTTGTACAACCAGTATGGCCTTGTTCCTTACCACTTCTCCTTTTCCTTTCAGCTTGTTTCTGAAGATCTATTTGTCCCAATGACATGAATTCCTTTGGATCTATGTACAATAGTCCATACCTCATTTCTAGAGAATTAGTTCAATTCTTCTTGCATTTCTAGATTCCACTCAGTGTCCAAAATTGCTTTATCAATAGATGTAGGTTCTATTAGGGACATCAAACCCATAAGTGTCTCTTTAAAAGGTTTAAATAAGGATCTAGTTCTGACTGGTTCTATTTTTTATCTCCTAGAATCAATTCTACAGAGTGTGAGGATCCTTGTTTATGTTTCCTCAAAGGAGCTGAACTTCAACAGCTTCTGGTTGAACAGTTTCAGAGTCTTTTTCCTCAACATCTTTAGCTTCTGAAGCTTTACCTTCAGAGCCTAAATAAGTGATCTGCAGATCTGCAAACTTCTCAACTAGCTTTGACTTTTCAGGGTCAAGATTATCATCAAATATAACATGAATTGACTCCTCTACAATTCGTGTTTCAGTGTTATATACTTTATAGACTTTAGATTTTTCAGAGTATCCTAACATTATACACTTTTGTGCCTTAAAATCAAACTTGTTCAGATTGTCCTTAGTGTTAAGAATAAAACAAGTACATACAAAAGGATGGAAATATGAAATGTTGGGTTTTCTATTCTTTCATAATTTATAAGAAGTCTTTCCCATAATAGGTCTTATAGAGATCGTGTTTTGAATATAACATGTTGTGTTAACTCCCTCTGCCCATAAGTGCTTAGCCACATTAGTCTCACCGATCATGACTTTGCCAATTTCTTACAATGTCTTATTCTTCCTCACTACAACTCCATTTTATTGTGGAGTTCTAGTGCAAGAGAAATCATGGGAGATGCCATTTTCATCAAAGAGTTTTTCAAAATCTTTATTTTCAAATTCACCACCATAACCACTTATGACTTTAACAATTCAAAAGTCTTTCTCGTTTTACAATTGTGAGTAGTAGGTAGAGAACATATAGTGTGAATCATCCTTCTATGTTAAGAATTTTACCCACGTCATTTTGCTGCAGTCATCAAGAATGACTAAACCATACTTCTTGCCATTGACAGAAGTAGCTTTGACTGGTCCAAAGAGGTCAATATGCATGAGTTCCAACGACCTATAGGTATAAAAAACATTATTTGCTTTGAAAGAAGTTTTTGAAAACTTGCCTTTCTGACATGCTTCACAAAGAGCATCTGAAGAAAACTTCAGATTTGGAAGGCCTCTGACTAAATCAAGCTTATTAAGCTAAGAAATAATTCTCATGCTAACATGGTCCAATCGTCTATGCCATCCTCATTGCTCTTCATTAACAGACATGATACATTTTACATTATGATTTTTAAGATCAGAAAGTCTAATTTTGTAAATCTTATTTTTCCTCTTTCCATTGAAAAGAATAGAGCCATCCTTCTGACTAATAACTTTACAAGACTTTTGATTAAATATTATATCATAACCATTGTCACTTAATTGACCTATGGAGAATAAGTTATGCATTAACCCATTAACTAATAAAACATTAGTAATAGAAGAGAGAGATTCATTACCAACTCTTCTAGAGCCTATGATCTTACCTTTCTGATCACCTCTGAAATCCAAGAAGCCATCTGGCTTAAGTTCCAAATCTTGGAACATATTCCTTCTTTTCGTCATGTGTCATGAGCACCTAGAGTCCAAGTACCATGATTGGTGTTTCAACTATGCTGCTAAGGATGTATGCAACATATATTATCTTCTCCTTAGGTACCCACATCTTTTTGGGTCCTTTCTGGTCATTTCTCCTAGAGTTCTTAGAGAGCTTGGGTTTTTTTGCATAATAATAATTTTGTGTATATGCATAAGAGAAATGGGAATACAAAGCTTTTGGTTTTTCCTTAGGTTTTGAAATGGGTTTTTCTTTAGGCACATAACTGTAACACCTCAAAATTTGCCCTCCTCTTCTTGGGACTAGTTTGACACATTGCATTTCATATTTTAGGGCATTAGGCATTGCATTATTGCATATCATATGAAAATAAGAAGGTCATCCTCCAAAGTCTTTTCAAGAGATGGAGAAGTTACATGATTCAAGCCTGAGGGGCTCTATGAATTGATGATCAACCATCTGAGGGTTTGCACTTAAATTAGGGTTTCCTGATCCTTCAAAGGTCTTGAGCATTATCTTGATTGCAAGGGTATATCACCATCATCATGGTTATATCATCTTCAAGGGTTTCATTGTTCATTCTCAAGTTCCTTTGGATTAGGGTTTTGACCTATGGTCAACCCTAATCAATGACTTTCTTCCAGCTAGGGTTTCTCAAGGAGATGAGGCATTTTATTGGGGTGAAGGTCACATGGTTATATTGAGAAGCTTGCATGAGCTAGGGTTTCATTTTTTAGCAATTTCCCCAACTAGTGGAGGCTCAAGCTGATCAGGGCATGTCAAGGTCATCTGAGGACCACAAAAAGTAAACTGTGCAAGAGATGAGGGTTATGAGTTGGTGAGATGAATTTAAACACCTCAATCATGTTCAAAAGAGGTCCATTTGTCATTCTAAACGTCTATCTTGAAGATTTTGAAGCCATGGCAAAAGTTTCCAAAAATGGAAAGTGACCTGTAATTGAAAGTTTCCAAAAATGGCAAGTTTCTGGTCCATATTCAACTTGATTTTTCAACATCAAAGAAGCTTCAAATGGATTTTTGGTGAACATGAAAGTTAAATATCTTTCTCTCCCCTTTTCAAAAAGTCCTATTTCATGATTATCTGATAATTGGTTGAGAAGTTATGGCCAAATGATCACAAAGTATACATGGAAGTTCAACATGGCATAACTTTTAATTCAAAACTCCAAATTGGTCCATTCTTTTTGCAAAATGCTTCTCATGACCAATACTTTCCAAATGAATCATTGCCTTGCATGGAAGAAGCTCATAGGCTCACTTATTCACACATGTGCATTTTGGAGGGAATTTTAATAATTCAAATTTGGTTGATGCTACAAATAAAATACCACTTCCATGATGACCATTGGCTGATTTTAAGTGAAATTGGACCTTTGCATGGGATTCTCACGTGGGACATGGCCATGCAAGTTCATTATTCATTTTTTGCAAGACATTTCAATTTTCACTAATCATGTTTAACAAGGCCTAAATTGGATTAGCATTGTGATTAGTGAACCATATAAAAGCCAAACCCTAACTGTTTTTGCTCATAACAGAATTTGAGATCTAGAATTTTCCATTTTCCCTCCATTTTTCTCTCTCTTTGATTTTTCAAATTTTCCACACAAACACCAAATATCTTGGCATAATCTTGTTCATCATCCTTCATTGGTCAAGATTCAGCTTCTATTTTGGAGAATTGAGCAAGAATTCGAGCTACACAAGTACCTTCACATGGAGAGGGAAGCTTGAAATTGAACAAGATCTGAGAGATTTCAACCGTGCATTTTGGCTTAAAGCTTCATAGGAGGATTATTGGAGAAGATCTGGAGAGTTTGGAGGCTTGAGGACACGTGTACAACCACTGCCATTTCCAAGTAGGTTGAATTCGATCCTCACCTTTTGATGTTTTATGTGTATAAATGTGTAGATCTCACTTAGGTGATCATGCTGATATGTTTAGATCTTGAAATGGACGAATATTGAGGTTGCTATGTTGAATTAAAGTTTTGCACATGATTATATTTGTCTTCGATCCATGAAATCTAGGGAGAGTTAGAGTGAATTGATAGCATATTTAAGATCTACGTGAGGAGAGCTTTCCAATGGTTTATGGCACGTTGAATTCTGGAAAAAAAATTCTTGGATCTCCGCCTAGTTGGCCGGAGAAGACGGCTGATTCCGCCGTCAGCCACCGTCTGCAATTCTGCTAGGGTTTGTGCTGAAACGCTGCGTTTCAAGCGCTTTGGAACCTCCCTTGCGCGCGTTCAAACCTGGCTCATGGAAATTTCTGAGTTTCATTTGAGTTTCCATCTCCCTTGCTTGCGTGGTGCTGAGTGTGTCGCCTGCGTGTGTGAATCATTGGCTTGGATTTGCTTGACCGTTCCACGCGTGTTGTTGACTGGTGATGTGGCTGCCACATGTTTTAATGAAACACAGCGTTTCATGAACGCTTTTGGAGCCTTTGAGTGTGGGTTCGAGTCCTGGCTGGGGCGTCTTTCTGATTTTATTCAAATTAATCATTTTCCCTCCATATTTCATGTTTATTCCATTTATTTAGCTTATTTTTTAAAAATCACAAAAAATAGTAGAAGTGTCCAAATTGATCCCAATTTTTTTCCACATGCTTGTTTTAATGTCTAGTATTTTTTGATATTATTTTCATGAATTGTTTGTTGCTGGATTTTTATCTTGTAATTTTTGATTGAGCATTGTGTCATTTTGATATGTTGTATTCATTTGCTTGTGAAATGCTCATAGTTGATCCATTTAATCTGAAATTTTGCATGCTTGATCCTCACATGTGACATGATTTTTGAGCTTTGGTTTGGAATTTTTATCATTTGATATCACTGTTTTGGACACATGAAGATATGTTGTGACAATTTGTGTCACATTTTGGATGTAGCATTTGTGCATTTTTGTTTACCTACCATTTGAGCTCTTCTGGATTTGATTTTTTTCATGATGATCATTCATAACATGATGAAGTTATATAAAGAATTTCAATGTCATTGCTTGTGTTTCTGTTTTGATTTGGATTTTCTAATTTGGATGTCCAACTTTGTGCACATTGTTTGCCTTTGCATGACATGAATTGTTTGAAGCATTTGCCTTATGAATTGATGTTGGTCCTTTTGAGGACATCTTGTGACATGTTTGGATTTGCTTCATGCAAAAGATTGAGTTCTGTTTTCATCATTTGATTTGGTTTTGAACCTAATCTTTGCACTATTGTTGTTGTACATAACTAATTGTGCTTTGTGTTTCAGGTTTGAACATTTAACCTTGATGATTGGTTTGGTCTCACTTTGTGAGATGCAAATACCTTTGAGCACTAACTATTGCTGTTTTGTAGGTCAATTGATGTGATGAACTCATTTGAGTGCTTGCATTTGTGCCTTGCATTGAGTTGTAAATATTGGAAAGTTCCACTGTTTGTCTGTTGGTTTTCTGATTGAGATATTAACTGTTTAAGCTTTTGTACATGTACATTAGTTGCTTGCTAGATTTGCTTTTGCTTAAGCATTGGATTATGGTTGATACACCACTGAGGTAGTTTAGCCTTCTTACTCCAAGTAGTCTGGAAGTCCTGTCACCTTTTTGGCAGGCATTTTGGCTGAAGTCCTCCTTAAGAGGCTCTGTTTGTGTTTGTTTACATTTGTGCCAAAGACCTCCAAGTAAGGCATGTTAATTGATAAGTCCTCCTAAGTGAAGAGGCAATTGACAGATAGAAGGGATTAGCAATCAATCCCCTGTTATTCAGTGAGTCGTTCTTTATGCTCGCACTACGTGTTGATGCTCTAGAACATGTACCCAAGATCTCTGTATAGAGTCAGTCAAGTGGAATAGGGTCCCTCTTTCTGGATCCCCACACTTTCTTTGATTCAAGCTCACCCGGGCCAGGGTTAAGAGCATGAGGTCTCATCCTCATTACCACCCTTCATCAGCTTCACCCTAACTCTCAATGTTAGTGGTTAAGAGCTTCAGCATACCCCTACAGTTTTGGCTTGTTTGTCGAGGTTGATATGACCCCTCTTGACTAAAGCCCAACCATTTGTCTGAGCCTCTTGTTTGTGTATAGAGTGTGATGCTTGTTCAATTGTGTTGATGTTTATTGGCTGTTTGAACTGACTTGCTTCCTGTGTGAGTTAGGTGTGTGATTAGAGACCTCAATTTAGGGTTTGTGGATTGCATGACAACTATTAGGCTCGAGTCTTAGTCTCCCTATTAGTTTGTTATTTCCCCGGTCTCTGGTTAGGAGAGAGTTTCTCCCCTGTTCAGGGGAACTACGCCGCCCTGATTCTCATACCAGATAAGATACGTAGGCAGGAGATCGAGCGAGATCTCTCCGGGCACCCTTTTGTTTTTTTGTGTGTGTTCAACCTTTTTGTTTCTTTTGACGTCTCAGCGTCTCTTTGTGTTTGTGTGACAACTATTAGGCGCGAGTTCCAGACTCCCTATTAGTTTGTCAATCTGATAACCTTTTTCTTTGGTGTTCGCTGGTTAGCGTGTGCTATTGTTTGGAGTCGGATGTAAGTCCATGTATTGGCATTCTGTTTCCTTGTTTGTATTTGTTTGGAGTCGGATATAAGCCCATGTATTGGCATTCTGTTTCCTTTTGAGTGTTTCTTTTAACGTCTCAGCGTCTCTTTTTGTGTTTTGTTTTGGCGTGCGTTAGTCGAGCTACGAGTGCTCTGATTCTTCCTCTGGATAGAGAAGATACGTAGGCATAGGATGCGATGTCCTAGCGAGCATGTTTCTCGTTCCCCGAACTACATCGACTCTGATGTTTGTTTCTGACAAACTACGTAGGCCAAGGATGCGACATCCTGCCGAGTCCACTTCCTCCATCTTCTTTCACCTGTTTTATCATTCCAGTGTGTGCATTCCTTTGAGCAGTTTTATTAGCAACCTTTTCCTATCCTTTTGAGCGTGGATCCCGTCGAGTACGGCGGACGTGAGGGGTGCTAATACCTTCCCCTTGCGTAACCGACTCCCATACCTTGCAATCTCTAGTCGTAAGACCGTTCCTTTTCCCTTTCTTAGGTTAGTTCTGCGCTCACTTTCCGTCATAGGATGAATAGCGTCGGTGGCGGCTCTGTAAACTGTTTTTTTTCCGCCGGTTGCTTTTCGCATTGCGACAATAACGAATTCCTCTTCTTCCATTTTTGCTAACTCCATAGATCATTGAAGCCATCTTGCTTCTATCTATGTTTCTAGCTAGAAATGTCTAAAAAGATTTGTCATATTTCTTTATGGCATTTTTAGAATCCACAGAAACGTCTGAAAGAATTTCTTCTTCAAGTTTAGAACTTTTACTTTGAAGAGAAGAATTTTCATTTTTCAGAATAAAATTCTCTTCATCCATAGTGGAAAAATCTTTCTTAAGCTTACTATGTGCTTCAAATTCATATACTTGGACTTGTTTCAGATCCTTGTATTTTTTTCTGAAGCTTGTGACATTTCTCTAGAATTTCAAAAAGACAAGATTCTAATTCAAAGCGAGAAAAGTTAGGAAATACCTCTTCAGAGTCTGACTCAGATTCAGATTCTGGTTGGATCTTTTCATCAGATGCTTATGTGATTTCCATCAATGTCACATTAGCTTGCTCTTCTTCAGAGTTATCTTCTGAGGATTCGAAGTCATCTTAGGTAGCCATCAGACCTTTCTTGTTCCATATGAAGTCTTTCTTCTTCCCCTGAAGCCTTTCTTCTTTGGTCTGTATTTCCTCATCTTGGGACACTCATTCTTGTAGCGACATGGCTCATTTCACTCAAAGCAGATAACATCTTTGCCAGCAACTGACTTCTTCAATCCAGATGTAGACTTAAAGAAATGACCTATCCTTTTGGAGCCTCTGAACTTGCTTTGTCTTTTCTTCTAGAGTTGGTTAAATCTTATGGAAAGAAGAGACAATTCATCTTCTTCTTCAAAGTCTTCTTCAGAATCCTTTCTTCTTCAATTTGAAAGGATTTAGTCTTTTCGGACTTTCCGATGGATTTCAGAGCCACCGATTTGACTTTTCTGTGAGGACCATCCTCCTCAAGCTCTATCTCATGAATTCTAAAAGAACTCAAAAGTTCTTCAAGAGTTGTGTTACTCAAATCCTTAGATAGTTTTAGCGCAATTACCATGGGCCTTCATCTTTTGGGTAAGCTTCTAATAATTTTCTTAACATGATCTGTAGTAGAGTAACCTTTGTCCAAAACCTTCATTTCAACAACAAGAGTCTGAAACCTTAAGAACATGTTCTCAACAGTTTCATTATCTTCCATCTTGAAGGCTTCATATTTTGTATTAAGGAAATCTCCTTCATTTCTTTCACATTAGCATTTCCTTCACGAGTCATCCTTAAAGAATCAAATATAAACTTAATTGTGTCTCTATTTGTGATCTTTTCATACTCATAGTAAGATATAACATTTAGCAGGATGGTTCTTGCTTTATGATAAATCTTGTAATCTTTATTTTGTTGATCAGTCGCCATTCTTCTTTCCACCTTGTTACCACTGCCATCAATAGGTTGAATGTAGCCATCAACTACCATATCACATAGATATACATCATGACCAAGAAAATAAATTTTTATTATATCTTTTCAATAGTCAAATTTTTCTCCATCAAAGACTGGGGGTTTGGAACTATAGTGGTCTCTTTCATTATTACTAGCGGGTACAGTTGGTGGAGGGATTTTTGCCATAGTGTTTCACAAGTATGGATCTTTATCTGACATGGTGAAGTGTTTGATAAGCAATCAATACCATAATCGAAGCTCTGAAGCTAATTGAAGGTAATGGAAACACAAGAAATAGGGGTTTGAATTGGGTTTCAATAATTACAACTTTTGTAACCCAAAGATACAAACCGAAAACTAAGAATAAAAATAATGAACACAATTATTTTTATCCTGGTTCACTGTTAAAAAAGCTACCTCCAGTCCACCCGCCAAGGTGATTTAACCTTATCGCAAGGACTTAATCCACTATAACCAAACTTGATTACAACACAAAGACCTCCTTCCAGTGTCTTCTTGAGTAATTCTGACTAAACCCTAGTCACTCAAGGAAATACAATCACAAAGATTGGGATAAAAAGTGTGTTTACAAAATTCTTCTAAGAAAGCATAATACACAAATTAATTACAAGTATATCACATAAAATATATTCTATAAAGAGTATGAACAAAAGTTCCTTGTGTTTATGTTTATCTCAAATATTTCCTTGTATGCAATGTTCACGTAAAATGATATTCTCTTAGCGTTGGCACTGTGCCATTCTTCCAAGACTCCTTTATATAGGCATGACAATATTCGTTGGAGGATAGAAATGGAATACATGAATATAGTTGTATCCTTGCATAACGGTCTGTGAAAATGGGAGACACAATGGTACAATAGTATAATCCTTAGTCCACAAAATCAATCTAGTGGAAGGAATATTTGATCTTGTAATATGTACTATTTTCTCACGTAAAACCTTTTTACTATTATCTTCAATATTCAAAGGATTATGATAAAGAGGTGAGGAAGCATGCATAGAAGTAAGAATAAGAGTCTAGTTGAGAGAATTTTTAGCAACTTGGTCTTTAGAGTCTTGATTCGGTTCATTAGAATCTGGTCTTCAGAGTCTGTTGACACAGTTCATCCGAGTTATTTGAGCATAGAACTTCAAAGCTTAACATCGTCAAAAGCTTCAGAGTCATAAAGCTTTGGATAGACAATGTTCAGAAGCATTGAGTAGAGTAGTCCAGAGCTTGTATATATTATAGAACACACATCTCAGAATCAGAGTGAACTATGTTCATAATCTGATGACGTCACATGTCACTTCTTTAGAGTCAAAACTTGTATCTAACATCTTCATACTAAACAAAAACATTAGGGTACAAAATTGTTCTCTAAGTGTCTATGTATTATTATCATAAAAATATAAGGCTATATACATAATCAAATCTTGTTCTTATAAGAGAGAGAGAGAGAGAGAGAGAGAGAGAGAGAGAGAGAGAGAGAGAGAGAGATCAAGTGATTATAAACAAGATCCAAGAACCAAGAAAAACCAACTATGTGATTCGAGTCATGCTTTCTGTGATTTGATTTATGAAAACCTCTTATTTGGTTACAAAACCAAAATCCAAAAGTTTCTTGTGTCTAATTTGAGTCAGGAAATCTGTGATTCCAATCAAAATGATCTATTTCAAGTCATTGATGTTATGATTCGAATCATGAAAGTATGGAGGCAGTTCCTATACATTTTGTAAATGTGATTTGAGTCATGCAAGTTTGTGATTCGAATCACACATCTAGAACTTCTTTTTTTATGTGCAAAATATGAAGTGTTTTTAAGAATTCAAACTTTTAATAACTTGAACCATTCTCAAATGTGGTTCTTAATTCAAAAAAGTTGACAAATTGACTAGAAGCATATTGCACAGACTATAATCAAATAGTTTGATTTATGCAGGCGTAAAAACGAATTAAGAACTCTATCCTAAGATATGCAATCATGTGAGGAGACTAAATAAAAATAGAAACAAATTCAAAATCTAAATGACAAGCAACAAAACATAAACTCTTAAGAGGAATAGGAAACTTCCAAAATTCGTCCTCCTAAGACTCCTAAAATAAAGTGATTTGGTGGGACCCTCTTATAATATCTTGAACAAATTATAACCTGGATAAAGCAACTCATGGTAGTCCCGACATTGCATCTTGTGGAGGTGTTTTCATAGAATACCAACCTAAACTTTAGGTTGGTATGCTTCCAATATTAGAATTTCCTTTTCTCTTCATGGCGAGTTGATATGAGAAATTTTAGCTATTTAAATTTCTTTTGATAAAGGTTGGCATCATCAATCACTAGAAACTGATACTCAACTTGCTAGTTTGACTTTCAAGAAACCTCATGTTATTACTTGGACGATTCATAACATATGGAGGAATTGCATGCTACTTCTTTCTCAAATGCATTTTAAAGTCACTCACATTTTCTAAGAGGAGAATTGTTGTGCTTATAAAATAGCCAACATTGGTTTATTTATTACTTGCTTCATTTGATGGAATGACTTGCATCGTTTTATTTGGAATGATTCAAGCATAATAAACTATGTTTACCTTTTTATAGATTTGGTTGATTTGGTTATTTATGTTAGATTTAATATCTCACTCGTTTTACCTTCATCAAAGTTTTCTCCTATTGAGTTTTCTTTAGTAAGTTTTTATTAAGACTTAGGGGTTCTCATAACTTAGATTTAGGTCTAAATGTCTCAAGGTTTTTGGTAACACAAAATTATTTTATTTTTAGTAATATATTTCATTAGAGTGCTTATTATGTTGTCTCTTTGAGATGTTCACTTAATTGGGATGCCTTACGCATAACCTTTTTGCACTTTTAGCTTTATTAAAAATGTCTGACAATATATTATAAAGAAACACTTAGCTTGTTTATATTTTATAATATGTTTATGTTTTGTAATTTTCCTTAACACCTCAAGTTAGAAAAGATAATGAAAATGACATATTTCAGTATAAACATATTTTCGAGCTTGTTCGCGGATCCACTTCTTAATGGGTCGTGGTTTGGACTTTGATATTGATATGATGGGTTTTAGAAATTATAAATATGTATCTCTTCTATTATTGTATTTGTGACAATCTTGAGATCTTTAGAGCTAAAATGATAAATAAGGGTTTAGGATTTAAGAAAACCTTTGGAGTTACCTAGAAGGATCAGATAATACTTCTAAACACCTTGGCTTCGTGTGATTACTATATGGAGAGTTGGAGAGATTGGGAAATATTTGGATAGAAAATAGGATTTGTTCTTGGGAACTTGGAAGGTTATTTTCTTGTAACTCATTTGTAATATCTTGTAACGACTTTTGGAGTATAGTGCATTGAAGAGTTTCTCTATCCCCCAGACGTAGATAATTTGATTGAACAGGGTAAACAAACCTTTTATGTTTCTTGCCTTCTTTTATCTTCTTTTTCCAAGTTAGTTCACTTTATTATTCCATTAAAGGTTATTATTGTTGAAGTCCATTTGTTTGGTTGTCATTGTTCTTTCTCGCACCCATCAAATTTATTGGTGTGGATGAACCCTAAATAAATTCCTATGAAAGGTTTTAATTATTCTACCAATTTCACAACAAGCGGCGCCCACCGTGGGGAAAAGGGATATTATTTACAAGTGAGCACCATAGGTAAATAGGAGATCGAGAAATTTTCTGGAAACAACGTTTTTGGGATGTAGAAAGTAATGATGCAAGCAATTTTAATTCAACAGAAATGTATTGATGCTTTGAAGGGTGAGGAATTGATGCATGCATGTCTAACTAAAGAAGAGAAGTATGAGATGGTAGATAAGGCCAAGAGTGCCATTATCTTGTGCCTCTTGGACAAACTTCTAAGGAAGTCACCATGGAGAAAACTACGGGTGTGATGTGGGAAAAACTGGAATCATTGTATAGGACCATGTCTTTGGCTCATAGACTGTGTCTGAAACAACAACTCTATTCATTTTCTATGTTGGAGAACAAATCCATAGTGGAGAAATTGACAAAATTTCATAATATTATTGATGATCTTGAGAATATTAAAATGAAGATTAAAAATGAGGACAAGGATATACTCTTGTTGAGCTAATTACCCAGATCCTTTGAACACTTCAAAGATGTCTTTCTTTATGGTAAGGAAGGTATTATTACTTTGGTTGAGGTCCAGACAATGGTAAAATCTAAATAACTTTCAAAGGAGAAAGATTTAAAGATTGCTGATAGTGGTGAAGTCTTAAGTGTCTCAAGAGGAGGAAGTGAAAGTAGAGGCATGTCCAAACCAATGAGGTTTGACAAGTCAAAGATAAAATCTATAATTGTTAGAAAATTGTTCGCTTCAAGAGGGATTGTCCTGAGAGAAACGACAATGATGATTATGTTCAAGTCGTGGTTGCATTAGATGAGGATGGTTATGTGACTGGTCATACACTAGTAGTGTCAAGTTTGGAGACTGAAGATATTTGAGTCTTAGACTAGTGTTGTTCTTATCACATGTTGTAACACCCTAATCCCCGAATCGACAATTAATAAAATAATTTAAATAACACTTCATGATCAGAGTGTCACACATGCTTCGTCATAGCATAAAAGCATCAACATAACAGGGTCAGTAAAACTCGGTAGCAAAAAATCATTAAGTTTGGCATGTAAGCCTAAACATCAAACGAACAACAAAACTTCAACATAGGTAAGGCATAAAACAAGTAAAAAGATAACCTCTCATCCCCAGTGCTACATATTAGAGTGACTCCTCTAAGACCTAAATATGAATAGCTAATGAGGCATCAACGTTGTCCCCTAACTCAAGCGGCTAATCTTGTACCTAATTATCTATACTCCAGAGGAGAATAAACGCCTCAACAAAAAGGGGTAAGAATATGCTCAAATAATATATTAGTGCAATTCTTAAAAAGGGTACATCACAAACATCTACATCATCAATACACTTCACAGATATTACACATTACACCATCAATATAAATTCATTCACAATGCAGGTATATGTGCAATATGACAACACTTAAACTCTATATGCAAATATGGTACCGACTCATTAGAAATCAGAGGTATGTTACTAATATTGCCTACTCACTCTTGATTCCACCAATGTACTAGATCACATCAAAAAGTTACTTATCGTACCATTGAATCAACAACACTTCACCACTCCTATTATACGGGAGTTAGCTACTCGCACCCGATCCAACCATTGGACCAGAGCACATCAAAATTGTTATTGATTCCACCACTAAATCAACAATGCTTGACTAATCCCACCATAGGCATCAGTTGCTCACTCCCGATCCCACCCTGGACTAAAACATACCACTGGACCAAAAATTCGAACATCATGATGCATGATACATGCAACTATATGCCAAACATGGCCATCAACACAACATACATGGTCATGGTCGATTATAACTCATAATTGTATAATTTATACATGCATGACAACCACAACATACATCCATAACTAACAACGTCATTTCATCATCACCTAGCATTATTTATGCATATTATTAATTTATCAACAACATTCATTAATATTAATTCACTAATGCATAACAACGTTTATGTAAGCTTACAATTCGCTAACAATTAATCATACAATTATTTGACAATATTCAGAGCATATCGATTCCCGTCCCAACACATCAAAACTTATAAAACAACATCAAATAATTATCGGGTTCATAAACAACATTGAAATTTTTAATTTGTACGTCAAAACTGATAGCTCAGACTATGACGAACTATTTTAGGGCCATTACGACCATCATGGGGATGACGACTAGCCAGTCATCCCTCATTTTCATTCGTCACTACTCCCCTCGTCCGTTATCCCTCAAACAAACTGTCGGTTTTCCCGTTATTCAGGTGATGGGAGTCATCCTTTTTAAACACGATGACGGGTTTCCCGTCATCCAGGTTACGATCATCACCCCTGTGCAGAACGCAAGAGTGCATTTTCTGTCATTGAAGCTCATTTGAAGCTCTGATTTTACACCCAGAATACCCAAACTGACCATAAATAAATTATACATCAACTGAAACACATGGACATGTTAACTTCACACAGATTCACAATTGATTTAATCAATTATCATGAATTAAGGTCATGTTCATGAAAACTCAAACACACCAATTAGCAACAATAATTTGCAGATTTCACGTACTTTCATAATGTATCAATTTAACATAATACCGCACACAAATTTCATACCATGATGAACATTCAAAACAAATTCATCATAATTTAATATCAAACATACATATGCATAATCAATTGGGGAAAATGAGGGAAAACCTAAAGGAGGATTAAGGATTCCTCACTACCCTTTCATGAAATTAGCATCCTAATTGAGTAGTTCTCCCCCTTACCTCAGATTTCCAACAAAAAGCATTCAAGTTATGGCTTCCCCTTTTCTTCTTCAAACCCTTGATTTTGACCTCTCAGATGCTCTTTTCTCAATTTCTCACGTACTTCTCCAATTTTCTAAAACTCCTAATCCCATCAAATGATTTATTTATTTAACCTAATTTCAGCTTACTAATAATTTCACATTGGCTCAACTTACTTCTATTTCTCACCACTTACACCATAATTCCTCGTAATTCTATTTTCCATCCTATCTCTTAAAATTCCCAGTTTCTCATTTATTTAATTAATTAAAATTAACTATAATTCTAATTAATTCTCACAATTCACCAAAAATCCCCCCAAACCCCTAAATACACCAATCACACCAATAATTAAATAAAATTAATTTAATTCAATTAAAATATGAAAATAAAATATCGTGGCATTACAACTCTCTCCCACTTAAAGAAATTCCACCCTCGAAAATTAGCTGACTGAAAAAGCTTTGGATCAGACTCTCTCATTTGACTCTCTAACTCCCACGTCAAACTTTCACCAGCATGTCCTCCCTATACTCCCTTCACTAAAGAATTCTCATTGTCTCTCAAGTGCTTCACTTTGTGATCCTTGTAGCGGGGTATTCGTTACCATTAGAGATATTGACTAAATCTAAGGTAAATCATACAAGTCGAGTCGCCACCGCACTTCTATTTATCCAAAGGAATGGTTAGAAAGCGAACAAAAACCCAAAAGTTTTATCGAATCAAAAACTAGTAAAAAATGTCAGAGATCTGGGTAAGGGGGTTGGTTATGCAATGGGAAGGTGTTAGGCACCCAAAACATCCTAGGTACTCCTAGGGAGCCTTTTCACATTTGTTGTAAGGTTGGTATTTTGTAAAAATTTGTTTGTGCAAACATGATTGAAGAGATGAGAAAAGAATATACAAGTTATTTACATTTTGTGTTTGGATGGATAAACCCATTGCCTACGTACCATCTTAAAAAAGATTAGGATCAAAACCTCGTAGTTCGGGGTAAAAATCTCAAAATGAGTTGGTGAATTGATTGGTCCAAAAGCCTTAAGGTCTTTTGTTATCCAAGGGAGAAAACTCAACCTAAAACCACAAATCCACCATGTGAGGATAGCTTCAACATGCTAGTGAGGGGTTAACCCTATAATAAGCATGGAAGACTTATTGTCCATCACTAAGGATATAGGTGAGTATTATATCTACCTCAAGGATAACTTAAACCTAATAGCTAAAGGTTATGCAAAATTTGATTAAAAAGGTGGCCATTGAAACCACAAAAAGACATTTGAATGGGTTGTATTTACCAATGAAAAGTATTTACAAAATGGTCAAAGTTGACTTAGAGGTTCAATTCAAAATAAGTGTTATGAAAAGTAAGTTTGAAAATCAAAAGCATAAGGCTTAGGTTTCTAATGTTGAAAACAAGTGTTAAATGTTTGCACAAAAGTTTTGGCTTGGGTTAGAGTGGAGGGAAGAAGAAGAAAGGCTAATGTCCTAAACATGCAAGAGGTGAGGGATAAAGAATAAGACCACAATGGAGTTCCTCTCTTGAGATCATATTGATGATCCAAGTAGCTCCCATCCTTTGGAATAAGCAATCACATAAGCATAAACTCAAGCAATCAACAATCAAATGAACTCTTGGAAGATCCCTCTCTCTTAGAAGCTCATGGCAATGGTTCCTCAATTTGGGCTCAATGTTGGAATCCCTAGCACAAAAACACACACATCAAAAGGTTCTATTAACAATCAAAGAATGGACAAGAGGGAGTTTAGAATATGGTCCTTTCAATGTTCATCTTCAAGCTTTAAGCATTCTAAAGGCATGAGGCCTAGTTGCTCTTTGACATTTAAGCACTCTAAAGGCATGAGGCCTAGTTGCTCTTCAAACTCCATTAGCTTGGGTAAAGTCCTAAAGTCTAAGTCCATTTTGTCCAATTCTTTGCATTTGGTTCACAACAAACAGACAAACACAAGCACAAAAGATATATATATATATATATATATATATATATATATATATATATATATATATATATATATATATATATATACACACAATTATGTGCTCAAGTGAGCAAAAGGCAAATTGCATTAACATAAACATGTGCTCAAAAGAGCAAAGGGAAAAGAAAATGAATAATATGTGCAAGAATAGTAAATTGCATAAAAGTAAAATGCAAAAAAGTGAAGGTTAATGGTTAATAGTTAGTGTTAGTAGTTAGTATGCCATAAGGAAAATTTAGCGTTATGTTAAGCAATCGTAATTGGACTTATGTAGAAGTCGCAACTATCTGAGGTCGGTCAATAATAATGTAGGCAACAACACAAGTTAGAAGTCTTGATTAGTGAACCAAGTTCCAATAACTTGCCATGCCAAAAAGAAAATGGGAAATGATCTTGTATTGGTTTAAGTCTTTTGCATGATTTAGGAAGCAACCTATCCTTAATGCAAAGTCATTCACTTGATCATATGATCAAGATGAATTAGATTTAAATCAAGGAGATTTAAACCTCCCTAATCAATGCTAACTTATCAACCTTCAACTCATTGATCAAAAAGAAAGAAGAAGAAGAAGGAGATGAAGAAGAATAATGGAAAATGAAAAGAATAAAGTGCATTAAATGAGATAGAATGTACCAATCAACATATGTTGACCAATGACATTGAGAATCATGGTCAAACACTTAAAAACAGAAGTGAGATGAAGATTGGAAGTCAAGAAATGAACAAAATATTTTTGGCATTTTTTAATATTTAAAATAAACTTGAATTAAAATAATAAAGAAAGGTCAAACTTCAAAATCACTTCAAATCAACCTTGAAAGGTCCAAGTGATTTATCCTAAGTTCAACAAGGTCAAACAAAGTTTGACAAAAAATTTCAGCATTTTTAAAAGTCAGAAACTATTTTTAATCAATTAAAAATGAATAAAAATAACCTAATTGAACTAAAATCTCAAATAAATCTCAAATCAATTAGAAAATTGATGAGAATATTTTTCATAGATCCATCATCATTCAAATAGGTTAGGAAAATATTTTTGTATTTTTTGAATATTGAAAACTATTTAAAATGAATTAAAAATAACCAAAAAAGAGAAAATTCACAAAAAATATCAAATGACAAAATAAAAAATATTAAAAATCATTTTTAGAAACTAGAATTTAAATGGAGAAGAATGCAATTGGTCTCATATTTTTTGGAATTAAAATGAAGAAGTTATGAATTTTTGAAAATAAATGGAATAAAAGAAATTAAAACAGAAATTAGAAAATAGCAAAAATCAGGGAACGTTGGATTGAATCTCATTAATTGACGTGGCCAATCCTAAGGTCCTCAGGCGCGCGCTCATGGTGAGTCCAAGTCAATGAGAAACATCCAGCATTATTGAAAGTCATAACATCCAAAGGCTGGGATTAAATCTGGAAATGAGATCCAATGGTCCAGAGCTCATCCACGTGGGGACGGTGGTGGAAACCACCGTCTTCTCCGGCGAGACTCACCGCTCCGGCCAAGATTTGCAGGTTTTCAAAACTTAATTAAAATGCACGATCCTTATACCAAATTGAAGTTGGGGTGATGTACATTTCCCCTGTAACCTTGGATTGTACTCAAAGTTTCTATGGAGTGAGAAATCAGAGTTGGAAAATCCAGGTACATGAACTGAAATTCATAAAAACATAAAATCAAAGCAACCACTGGCTTGCCTCTCAGGTGAGGACTTCAGAAAACACATTGGCCAGGCAAATAGATCAAAGATTAATGAGTTTCAAAGAAAAAACCAGTTGATGATCACCTTTGAATTGTGAAGATTTGAGCTACCTTCCTTGCTTCCTTTAGCTAAACAGAACTTCTATGGACTGGATGATGAAGGTCTAGGAACTTTAGATCTAAAGATTCAACCAAATTCAGTTGAATTTCAGATCTGAAAATTTTATGAAATGTGAACTAGTTCCTTTGGTAATGGCTATGGATTCAATTGTGCAGCATATCAGGCGCCTTTAGGTTGATGAATTATGAGGCATAGCATGTCTATTTATAGCTGAATTGGAGGCAAGGCAAGGAAATACTCGTGTGCATGGCAAGTGGATATTCTTTGCATGGGCTTGCATGATCATGTAGAAGGCCCAAATTCAATTGCATTTGCATGCTGATGACCAAACAACTTGAAATGGACGCGCAGATGGCAATGCAATGGCTTGTGCAATGAGTTTCAAACAAGTTCCGTAATTGCACCAAAATCTTCCCCTCTTCGAAAGTGCCACTTAGAAAATCCAAACATAAGCATATGGGTAATGGTTGGAAAGGTCTTGACATAAGGAACAAATGTTATGTTGGATCAAAACTCATTTGAAGTGTGGAAATTTATGAAAACAGGCCATGAGGTTCATAGTGCAAAACATGCCTTTGAGAATTTTGTCAAAATGAACCAACTTCAAGCCCTTCTGTTTTGATGATTCAAGCCTTAAATAGAAACACTTCCAACATCAAAGTTGTAAATCTTTTCAAGACAATCAATATGGACTTAAATTTTCTTTCATTTGGATTTTTGATGAAGAAGTTGTGGGCCCTTGAAGTTGGACTTTTTTGCCTTTCAATGCATTTGGTCCAAAGTGACCTATAATGTTTTGCATTATCACATGTGTTTTCTTTGCGATTTTGAAATTTTGTTCAACATATCATTTGAAGTAGACATATAAATATTTCCAATGCATTTGATCCCACCTCAAAATCATAAAAAATGAATGAGTTATGTTCTTGGGAAGTTGACCCAAAATTAGGGTTTCAGTCAAAATGACCTATAATGTCTTGGAATGGGAGATGACCTTCCATGATTCAAATTAATTTTTGATGAACATGAACGTTGTTCATATTGTCCTTAAGAACATTTTTTCTTTTGGGATCATCTCCATTTGACCAACACATAAAAAGTTAGGTCTCAGTGCACTTCAAAATAGTCAGATGAATTGACTAATCAACTTCTCAAGTCCACAACTCATATCTTGATGAATTGATGATTGAGGACACTCAAATAAGTTCAAATATGAATGAAATTATGAATTAAAGACTTCCCTTGATTGTATTTGATCATGGGCTGAGGTTGCTTCACTAGCAAGGCATTATAGGTGATCTGATGAACTTAGGGCTTCCTTGAGAAACAAAACCTCAAACCCTTTGACTTGCTTTGATCAAAATGATGAATTGAGATACTAGGGAGGAATATTTAATAGATGAGAGCTTTGGGAACCATTGCCATGTAGGATAATTGCCATCCAAGGCGCAGCGGAATTTAAAATTTTCTCCATTTAGTGATCCTTACAAATGGGCATGATCAGTGATAGAATCGTTACCTCTTGTGGCAATCACAAACGTTGAACGGTGACAACGTCTCTACTCAGTCCACACGAACGAATTCCTTCAATCATAGTGCTAGCTGTTATGAATGAAGGCTTTGAGTGAGAGAAAGAGAGATACGAAATTCCAACTCTTTAGTTGTGTTGTATTCCCATACAATGCTTCTGCACAAGAGTTCTATTTATAGAACCACTTGTGTGGGCTTCAAGTCAAAAAGCCCACTTAAGTGTATTTTGGCCCATATCTCGTAATATGCCAAAATGACTTAAGTATTTGGTACCTTACCATACTTCGTATTCTACTTAAGTACACCGTACCTTACGATATTCCTTAGTTACTCTATCTCTCATCAATCCGTCCTTTGTGTGTGACCCTGTAGGTTTTCGCGACATTGGCAATTATATTAAATCACACATTTAACATAATAAACAGTGAGCGGTATCTAGCAAGACATCACTGCTACCCAAGTCACGAAAGTGTCATGTGATCTGACAAAACCTCCTGTGATAATAATTATGTGTAAAATTACCCCTTTGCCCTTATGTCTATATTGAACACAAGGTATAGACCGCGTCATCCTTGTCCAGTTCAATATTGGGCCCATAGACATTTATCCTGTTACGCAGGATGGGAAAATTCCATCTAGGACACTCATGTCCCTCAGACAGCTTTGTGGAGTACCCATCAATTGTCTTTTTGGTTATCCAGTTACGGACAACGTTGGATCAACAATAAAGCACTCGACTCTACATCTAGGATCCATAGTGGTTTCAGGTCGAAGAGTGGTATACACCATTATCACCATGAGAATAACTTATGACATTTTGCATAACTTTCTATATAGTATTCTCATAGCGGGTCAATCCGGTATAAGTATTACTCTTAATATCCATACTTATGTTTAAGACTTGATAACTCCTTATCCATGATCCATGAGATGTGATCATCAGTCTACAAACATAATAGTCTTAATGCTTTAATGTTATCCCACTTCACAATAAAGCTCGACTACGAATACTTTAAGAATAGTGTCCTTATGTTTAATGTGGTCTCATGATCAAGTCACACTTGATGCATTAAACGGACTAGCTATTCTAGGGACTTTATTAAACAACCGTAATAAAGAAAAAGCCTTTTATTATTAATAAATAATTCGATACAAGTACCAAAAGTATTGGCCTCTAGGGCTTACACCAACAATCTCCCACTAGCACTAGAGCCAATCATGCATACCCCTTATGCCCATTGATCTAGTACGGCCATCATGCTTCTGCTGCGGAAGAGGCTTTGTCAGTGGGTCAACAATATTGTCAAGTGTAGGTACTTTACATATTTTCACATCTCCTCTATCTATTATCTCTCGAATGAGATGATAACGCCTAAGTATGTGTTTGGATCATTGGTGAGATCTAGGCTCCTTAGCTTGTGCGATAGCACCATTGTTGTCACAATAGAGACCAATGGGATCCACAATGCTAGGGACTATGCCAAGTTCACTAATGAACTTTTTGATCCAAACAGCTTCCTTTGCTGCACTTGAGGCAGCAATATACTCGGCCTCGGTTGTAGAATCAGCAACTGTATCTTGCTTTGAACTTTTCCAGCTCACAGCACCACCGTTGAAGCAAAACACATAACCAGATTGCGATCTAAAGTCATCCTTATCTGTCTGGAAGCTAGCATCGGTGTAACCAATTACAACCAACTCTTCCTGACCTCCATATATCAAGAATGAATCCTTAGTCCTTCTCAAGTACTTAAGGATATTCTTAACAGCTACCCAATGGGCATCACCAGGATCAGATTGGTACCTACTCGTTGCACTTAAAGCATACGAGACATCTGGTCGAGTACATAACATGGCATACATGGTAGATCCTATTGCAGATGCATATGGAATCTTATTCATGCGTTCCCTTTCTTCCTTAGTTGAAGGGGATTGTGTTTTTGATAGACACAGGCCATGTTGCATAGGTATGAATCCTTTCTTGGAATCATGCATATTAAAGCGTCTCAGCACTTTGTTTATGTATGTACTCTGACTTAGACCAAGCAGTTTTCGTGATCTATCTCTATAGAGTCTGATTCCTAATATATAGGCTGCTTCACCTAGGTCCTTCATAGAAAAGCATTTCCCCAACCAAGACTTTACTTGTTGCAGGGTAGGGACATCGTTTCCAATGAGTAATATGTCATCTACATATAACACCAGGAACACGATCATGCTCCCACTAACCTTCTTGTAGACACAAGGCTCATCTTCATTCTTGATGAATCCATATTGTTTTACCGTTTCATCAAAATGAAGATTCCAGCTTCTGGAAGCTTGCTTCAATCCATAGATTGATCTTTGTAGCTTACATATCTTTTGGGCTTCTTCTGGTATGTCAAATCCTTCAGACTGTGTCATGTACACATCCTCAAGAAGATTCCCATTAAGGAAAGCAGTTTTGACATCCATCTGCCATATTTCATAATCATGATATGCAGCGATAACAAGTAAAATCCGAACAGATTTAAGCATTGCAACTGGTGAAAAGGTTTCATCATAGTCAACCCCATGAATTTGTTTATATCCTTTTGCAACCAGTCTTGCCTTATAGGTATGTACCATCATAGTCAATCCATATTGTTTTAAGGTTTCATCATAGTCAACCCCTATGAAAAGGTTTCATCATAGTCAATCCATATTGTTTTAAGGTTTCATCATAGTCAACCCCATGAATTTGATTAACTCCTACAGGAGGCTCTACCAAGGTCCAAACTTGGTTTGTGTACATGGAATCCATTTCAGATTTTATGGCTTCTAGCCACTTCTCAGACTCGGGACCAGTTGAGGCCTCTTGGTAGGTCACAGGCTCATCTTGATCCATGACTAATACATCACCTTGATCTATTATGAGATATCCATATCTCTCAGGTAGGTGACGTATCCATCTTGACCTACGCTGGTCTTGTTCTACTTGAGCAGGTTGCTCTTCCACAACCACTTGTGTTTCCTGCTCTAATTCCTCCATAGGTGTATCGATGCTTTGTGATTCTTAAATTTCTTCAAGCTCTACTTTCCTCCCACTGGTTCCTTTGGAAATAAAATCCTTTTCTAGGAAAACTCCAGTTCGAGCGACAAACACTTTGCCCTCAGAAGGATTGTAGAAGTAATACCCTCTTGTTTCTTTAGGATACCCCACAAATAAGCATTTGTTAGATTTGGGCTCAAGCTTAGTTGAAATTTGTCGTTTCATATAAACTTCGCAACCCCAAATCTTCATGTAAGACATATGTGGTTTCTCACCACTCCATATCTCATATGGTGTCTTCTCAATCTTTTTGGATGGAACACGGTTAAGTGTGTAAGCTGTTGTCAACAGTGCATGTCCCCAAAAGGAGTTTGGAAGATCGGCGTGACTCATCATGGATCAGACCATGTCTAACAAGGTTCAATTTCTTCTCTCAGATACACCATTCCATTGGGGTGTTCCAGGAGGATTAAGTTGGGATAAGATCCCACACTCTTTCAGATGGTCATTAAACTCTAGGCTTAAATACTCACCACCTCGATCTGATCGAAGAGTTTTAATATTCTTACCTAGTTGGTTTTGTACTTCATTCTTGAATTCCTTGAGCTTTTCAAAGGACTCTGGTTCGTGTTTCATTATATACAGATAACCATATCTACTGAAATCATCAGTAAATGTGATGAAGTATTGAAAACCTCCTCTGGCTGGTATGTTCAGTGGTCCACATACATCAATATGTATGAGGGCCAAAAGATCATTAGCTTTTTCACCTTTTCCTGTGAATGGAGACTTTGTCATCTTTCCAATTAAACAAGATCTGCATGTCTCATATGATTCATAATCAAAAGAGTCCAAGAGTCCATCTTTATGGAGTTTGGAAATGTGTTTCTCATTTATGTGGCCTAATCGACAATGCCAAAGGTAAGTTGGATTTAACTCATTAGGTTTAATCCTTTTAGTATTAATGTTATAAATAGGCATTTCAAGATCAAGGACATATAGTCCATTGTTCATTTGTGCAGTAGCATAGAATATATCATTCAAATAAATTGAGCAACAGTTGCTCTTTATTATAAATGAAAAACCAAACTTGTTCAAACAAGAGACGGAAATAATATTCCTGCTAATTGTTGGTACATAATAACAGTTCTCTAACTGAATTATTAAACCACTAGGTAAAGTCAATTCATAAGTTCCTACGGCTAAGGCAGCAACCTTTGCTCCATTGCCAACGCGTAGATCGACTTCACCTTTTGCCAAATCTCTACTCCTTTTTAGTCCATGCACATTTGTACAAATGTGAGAACCGCATCCAGTATCTAATACCCATGATGCAGAAGTAGATAAATTAATTTCAATAACAAAAATACCTGAAGTTGGAGTCTCTACTCCATTCTTCCTATCTTCCAGGTACTTTGGGCAGTTCCTCTTCCAATGTGCGGTCTTACCGCAATGGAAGCAAGTGCCTTCCTTTTCTATGCTTCCACTAGGCTTCAAAGCAGCAATAGTGAGTTTGGGTTTGGCAACTTCCTTGCCTTTCCCTTTATCATGTTTGAGGACAATCCTCAGGTTTTAGTACCAATCAAGAAAATTTGTCCCAAACAATTTTTCTTTGTCAAGGATTGATCGCAAGATGTTGTTAGAGGTGTTTGTTGTCATGGTAATCTACACAAGGATTAATGAAAATATAAGTATCATTGACATATTTAATTAGGCCTTTAATTAAATATGCTCCCACTATTTTACTCAAAACAAATGACCCTCATCATTTGATTCGGAAAATCCCGTTGGAAGATTTTCTAGTGGGTCGAGATCCATATTTCACTTCGTTCTAAGTCCGCGTAGGCGGATTACACAAAACTAGGTTATTTAGGTAGGAACTCCTTCCAGTTGTATCTCATACAACTCTCGAAAATTTCAGTTGGGTGAATAACTCCTTATTCCAATCCATCATATGGATCATTCCCAACTCTTGCTTCTAAACATATATATAATCTTATTATAATTTGTTTAGTTAAGTTTGACCCATTGTTTTAACAGTTGGATATTACAATTATCCCATCGCACCTTACTAATATAGAACATGCACCTCGCGTAGGAGAAACCTACATTATCCGATACTAGTCTTGATGAGTGTTAAAACTTGGAAAGCATAAACTTAATATTTAATTTGAGGGAATTGCAATTTTTCTGATTTCACCGGCTTATTTATCATATAAATCGCCTCTCACATGCATCAACATACATTCACATGCATCAACATACATACATACATAATGAAACAATTATGGCCCCTAGCACAATTGTTCTCCCAAGCCAATGAGAGAACCTAAGCTAACCTAATAACGATCTAAGCTTCCCCAAGCAAGATCTTCAAGGTTGTCCTCCTTTGGCACTGACTTCTTTGCTTTCTTCATATCATTACATTACAAAAGGAAACTCGTTTTACATACGAGGGAGTGAGATGAGAAAAGAAGTTACATTTGGGAGATAAAGAGAGAGGCACGACACGCAGGTCGTATTTTAAAACCCAAACAAGATAAAGGAAAACTAAGGCCATAACCGATCACCACAAGCCAATAATAAACACTTTATTATTATTATTATTATTAATTCCTTTAATTAATTAAAACCAAATTAAATTTCGACGATCGATCACACTACACAAAGCCGAAATTTTAATGAACAATTCATTTAAAATCGACGTCATTCTTCGCATCAACACTTGATACTTTTAAAGCACTGAGTTAGCCGAACAGGTGAATTTTGCCTTGCGTTAACCGGTTAACCATATGCGTTAACCGATTAACATTGTTTGAAAAACTATTAGAAAATTCTTTTCTGCCTTCCGTTAACCGGTTAACCAAATGTGTTAACCGGTTAACACTGTTTGAAAATCTCTTGGAAAACTGTTTTCCGCCTTGCGTTAACCGGTTAACCAAAAGCGTTAACCGGTTAACACTGTTTGAAAATCTCAAAATTTTATTTCGTATTGCGTTAACCGGTTAACCATATGCGTTAACCGGCTAACACTGTTCCAAAAAGTGTTCAGAAAGCACAACTCTTGTGCAGTCATAACCCCAATCGCATAACTCTCTGACAACACAACCCTTGTGCCGTCACTAACCCTGATGCACCAATTTCAGACCGTCAAACACATCTCGATTGTTAATTCAGTATGATTGATCAACACGTCATTGCTTCACCATACTAATGTCGGATCAAGAAGCAAATGACCACTGATCGCTCAAAGGAAAACAACCATTGAGTGTTTGAATGAACGAAACGAGAACACTATATCATATATAATGTATTTTGCATCAGGATTACATATATCATATATATAACTTGATCGATCTCAATTTAATCTTTGATTCATTCTGTCTTTAATCATATTAATACAGAACAAAAACAGATATCAGATTCATGGTTTCGTAAGTGGCTCTGATACCACTGTAGGAGAATTGCCATCCAAGGCGCAGCGGAATTTAAAATTTTCTCCATTTAGTGATCCTTACGAATGGGCATGATCAGTGATAGAATCGTTACCTCTTGTGGCGATCACGAACGTTGAATGGTGACAACGTCTCTACTCAGTCCACACGAACGGATTCCTTCAATCGCAGTGCTAGCTGTTATGAATGAAGGCTTTGAGTGAGAGAAAGAGAGATACAAAATTCCAACTCTTCAATTGTGTTGTATTCCCATACAATGCTTCTGCACAAGAGTTCTATTTATAGAACCACTTGTGTGGGCTTCAAGCCAAAAAGCCCACTTAAGTGTATTTTGGCCCATATTTCATAATATGCCAAAATCACTTAAGTATTTGGTACCTTACCATACTTCGTATTCTACTTAAGTACACCGTACCTTACGATGTTCCTTAGTTACTCTATCTCTCATCAATCCGTCCTTTGTGTGTGACCCTGTAGGTTTTCGCGACGTTGGCAATTATATTAAATCACGCATTTAACATAATAAATAGTGAGCGGTATCTAGCAACACATTACTGCTACCCAAGTCACGAAAATGTCATGTGATCTGACAAAACCTCCTGTGATAATAATTATGTGTATAATTACCCCTTTGCCCTTATGTCTATATTGAACACAAGGTATAGACCGTGTCATCCTTGTCCAATTTAATATTGGGCCCATAGACATTTATCCTATTACGTAGGATGGGAAAATTCCATCTAGGACACTCATGTCCCTCAGACAGCTTTGTGGAGTACCCATCAATTGTCTTTATGGTTATCCAGTTACGGACAACGTTGGATCAGCAATAAAGTACTCGACTCTACATCTAGGGTCCATAGTGGTTTCAGGTCGAAGAGTGGTATACACCATTAGCACCATGAGAATAACTTATGACACTTTGCATAACTTTCTATATAGTATTCTCATAGCGGGTCAATCCGGTATAAATATTACTCTTAATATTCATACCAATGTTTAAGACTTGATAACTCCTTATCCATGATCCATGAGATGTGATCATCAGTCTACAAACATAATAGTCTTAATGCTTTAATGTTATCCCACTTCACAATAAAGCTCGACTACGGATACTTTAAGAATAGTGTCCTTATGTTTAATGTGGTCTCATGATCAAGTCACACTTGATGCATTAAACGGACTAGCTATTCTAGGGACTTTATTAAACAACCGTAATAAAGAAAAAGCCTTTTATTATTAATAAATAATTCGATACAAGTACCAAAAGTATTGGCCTATAGGGCTTACACTAACAATCTCCCACTAGCACTAGAGCCAATCAGGCATACCCCTTATGCCCATTGATCTAGTATGGCCATCATGCTTCTGCTGCGCAAGAGGCTTTGTCAGTGGGTCAGCAATATTGTCAAGTGTAGGTACTTTACATATTTTCACATCTCCTCTATCTATTATCTCTCGAATGAGATGATAACGCCTAAGTATGTGTTTGGATCGTTGGTGAGATCTAGGCTCCTTAACTTGTGCGATAGCACCATTGTTATCACAATAGAGACCAATCTAGCGGGATACATATATTCATTTTTTTATATGTCTTAAATTTTTGCCTGGATCGCCCTTTCGGGTTTTCAATCCACCGAGACGCTCATTTTTGCCTAAGTCGCCCTTTCGGGTTTTCAACTTAGCGAGCTATTCTGTTTTTATCTAGGCGAAGTATTTCTTGACTGCATCTGAATTCACAGGACGAGTGAAATCCTCCCCATCCATAGTTGTAAGCATCAAAGCACCGCCGGAAAAGGCTCTCTTAACAACATATGGACCTTCATAGTTTGGAGTCCACTTGCCCCTGGAATCGGGTGCAAATGACAAGACTTTCTTGAGCACAAGGTCACTCTCTCGGAACACACGAGGCTTGACCTTCTTATCAAAGGCTTTCTTCATCCTTTGCTGATATAACTGACCGTGGCACATAACAGTCAATCTCTTCTCTTCAATCAAATTCAACTGATCATAACGACTCTGAACCCATTCAGTATCAATCAACTTGGCTTCCATCAAGACTCATTGATGGGATCTCCACCTCTACTGGGAGCACAACCTCCATGTCATAAACGAGAGAGAAAGGGGTTGCCCCTGTTGAAGTGCGGACAGATGTACGATATCCATGTAGAGCAAATGGCAACATCTCATGCCAATCTTTATACGTGACAACCATCTTCTGGATAATCTTCTTGATATTCTTATTAGCAGCTTCAACGACCCCATTCATCTTGGGGCTGTAAGGAGAAGAATTATGATGCGCAATCTTGAACTCACTACACAATTCTTTCATCATTTTGTTGTTCAAGTTAGATCCATTATCATTAATGATCTTATCTGGCACACCATATCGGCATATGAGTTGGTTCTTGATAAACTTCACAACCACCTGCCTGGTCACATTTGCGTATGATGCCGCTTCAACCCACTTAGTGAAGTAATCAATTGCTACGAGAATAAATCTGTGTCCATTGGACGCTTTCGGCTCTATCATGCCAATCATGTCGATTCCCCACATAGAGAAAGGCCATGGTGATGAAATCACATTCAAAATTGTCAGAGGAATATGAATCTTATCGGCATAAATCTGACACTTATGGCATCTCTTCACGTATCTGCAGCAGTCAGACTCCATTGTCAGCCAATAGTAGCCTGCTCTCAACATCTTTCTAGCCATGGCATGTCCATTGGAATGAGTACCAAATGAACCCTCATGGACCTTAGTCATCAATAGGTCTGCTTCGTATCTATCCACGCATCTGAGCAGCACCATATCAAAATTTCTCTTATAAAGCACATCGCCATTGAGGTAGAAACTTCCTGATAATCTCCTCAGAGTCTTCTTATCTTTCACAGATGCCCCAGGTGGGTAAATCTGGCTCTGAAGGAAACACTTGATATCATAATACCACGGCTTATCATCTTTCACTTCCTCAATTGCAAATATATGAGTTGGTCTATCCAAGCGCATCACAGTGATATTGGGAACTACATTCCAAAGTCTGACCACAATCATTAAAGCAAGTGTAGCGAGAGCGTCTGCCATCCAATTCTCATCTCGAGGAATATGATGGAAGTCAACCTCAGTAAAGAATGTTGAAAGCCTCCTCGCATAATCTCTATATGGAATGAGGCCAAGCTGGTTTGTTTCCCATTCACCCTTAATCTGATTAACAACGAGGGCCGAATCACAATAAACATCAAGATGCTTGATCCTAAGATCAATGCATTCTTCCAATCCCATAATACATGCCTCATATTCCGCCATATTATTCATGCATTTGAAAGTTAGCCTTGCTGTAAAAGGAAAATGTGTGCCCTGAGAAGTAATAATCACTGCCCCAATACCATTTCCATATTGATTTACAACGCCATCAAATACCATGCTCCAATGGGAACCAAGCTCTGGCCCTTCATCGAGCGTAGGCTCACCACAATCTTTCATTTTTAAATACAAAATCTCCTCATCTTGGAAGTCATACTGAACGGACTGATAATCTTCATTCGGCTGATGTGCCAAATGGTCAGCCAAGATACTACCTTTAATAGCCTTATGAGCTCTATACTCAATATCATATTCGGATAACAACATCTGCCAACGGGAAATCCTCCCTGTCAAAGCATGTTTCTCGAAGATATACTTGATTGGATCCATTTTGGATATCAACCAAGTCGTATGATTTTACATATACTGACGTAAGCGCTTAGCAGCACAAGCCAAAGCACAACATGTTTTCTCAAGCATTGAGTATCGAGACTCACAATCAGTAAACTTCTTACTCAAATAGTAGATGGCATACTCTTTCCTTCCTGATTCGTCCTGCTGACCAAGGAGACAACCCATCGAGTCTTCAAGAACTGTCAGATACATGATCAATGATCTCCCTTCCACAGGCGGAGACAGAATCGGAGGCTTAGACAAATACTCTTTAATACTATCAAAAGCTTTCTGGAAATCCTCGGTCCAATCATGGGACTGATCTTTCCGGAGGAGCTTGAATATCGGTGCACATGTGGCAGTCATGTGGGATATGAATCTGGAAATGTAATTCAAGCGGCCAAGAAAACCTCGGACTTGCTTCTCAGTTTTGGTTGCAGGCATCTCTTGTATTGCTTTGACCTTTGCAGGATCAACCTCAATACCTCTTTCACTAACGATAAAGCCCAATAGCTTGCCGGAACGGACTCCAAATATACACTTGTTGGGATTCATACGAAGTTTGTACTTCCTCAAACGCTGAAAAAGTTTCAACATGTGTTCTACATGTTCAACTTCTGTTCTTGACTTAGCAATCATATCATCAACATATACCTCTATCTCCTTGTGCATCATATTATGAAACAAGGTAGTCATAGCTCGTTGATACGTGGCTCCGGCATTCTTCAAACCGAAGGGCATCACTCGATAACAGAATGTTCCCCAAGGTGTGATGAATGTTGTCTTCTCCATATCCTCGGGTGCCATTTTAATCTGATTATATCCGGAAAATCCATCCATAAATGAGAAGACATTGAATTTAGCTATATTATCTACCAACGTATCAATATGTGGTAGAGGGAAATCATCTTTCGGACTAGCTTTATTCAAGTCTCTATAGTCCACACACATCCGGACTTTTCCATCTTTCTTAGGCACGGGCACAATATTGGCCACCCACTGAGGATACGTAGAAGTCACCAGAAACCCTGCATCAATTTGCTTCTGAACTTCCTCTTTGATCTTCACTACCATATCGGTATGAGTTCTTTTGAGCTTCTGCTTTACAGGCATGCACTCAGGTTTCAAAGGTAGGAAATGTTGCACAATATCAGTATCTAGACCCGACATGTCTTCATAAGACCAAGCGAAGACGTCAACATATTCTCGTAGCAGTTCAATCAACCCCTTCTTAACAGACTCTTCTAGGAGTGCCCCAATCTTCACTTCTCGCATACAATCCTCAGACCCCAAATTGACTGTTTCCAGATTCTCAAGATGCGGCTTAATGATCTTCTCTTCATGCTCAAGTAGACGGGTAATCTCGTCAGGAATCTCTTCAACATCATCTTCTTCTGCCTCAAATACAGGGAATTCAAAGTTGGGAGATGGTGTTGGATCATTATGTTCAATGGGTTTGATCAACCTGCATAATGATTTTGAATATAAAAAGCTTTAGAATTCAAGCAAGGTAAATCATTATGCAGATGAAAAGATTGATTTTATTCTTATTTTTAGGGTTTTATGTGATCACCAATTTCATGCAAAAAGCAAAAATGGAAAATAATTGGAAAAATAAACATTTAACATGAATTTATTGAATGAAAATATCATTGTATTTATGGGCCAACAATGTCATCACTTTTCCTTTTGGCATGGGAGAAAGGTTTTCAAACATAATGAACATTACTTTGACTTATGGATAACTGTTGGAATATCCACAGAGATCCAATTATTGCAGATCCCTCCAGGGATGATGAAGTTGCTAGAATCCTCTTCGTCCTCTTCCAAAATGGCATCAGTCTCTTCGTCTTGACCATCGTGGATGAACCCTCCACTCTTGAACAAACATTGCTTGTTGAAAACCCCAGAAGAATAGCCTATGCCAGCCTGGGACTTGTTGTCTTCTAACTCAATCATTTGCCCCAATTCAGCAGTTGTACCATGCTTAATGGCCAACTTCGCATCCTTGTAGGAAGCAAATGAAGGAATTTTCTTCTCAATCGGTTCAGCAATAGATAAAGCTTGGAACGGAGTTCCAACTTCATCCTCAGCATATATGTATGAGAAGGAAGATAAATGGCTAACCAGGAGAGCCCTTTCTCCCCTACCACTACCAGCTTCTTATTTTTCACAAACTTCAATTTCTGATGTAGGGTGGATGTCACGGCACCAGGCTCGTGAATCCATGGTCTGCCTAAGAGACAGCTATATGATGGGTGAATGTCCATAACCTGGAAGGTAATCTGGAAATCACTTGGTCCGATTTTGACTGGGAGATCAACCTCACCAATCACAGTTTTGCGAGACCCATCGAAAGCCTTCACAACTACTCCACTATGCCTCATGGGAGGCCCTTGATATGACAACTTCGCGAGAGTGGTCTTTGGCAATACATTCAATAATGACCCAGTGTCCACCAACACATTGGACATGGCGTCGTCTTTGCAGCTCATAGATATATGTAAGGCCAAGTTGTGGTCTCTTCCCTCCTCGGGGAGATTAGAGTCACAAAAACTCAGGTTGTTACAAGCGGTGATATTTGCAATAATGTTATCAAATTATTCTATCGTGACATCGTGATCTACGTACGCCACATCCAACACCTTCTGCAGAGCCTCCCGGTGTGGTTCTGAATTCAATAGTAGTGATAACACATATATTTTAGATGGCGTTTGTAGAAGCTGGTCTACAACATTGTACTCGCTCCTTTTGATGAGCCTCAGCATCTCATCACAATCTTCTTTCGTATTGCAACTCGGGCCAATAGAAGCAGGAGTTTTCAACATGGAGGCGGGCTTAGCAACAAGTGCCGAATTCGGAGTGCTCACAGCATTCTCAATCGGGCATTCAACGAAATCAGCATCAATACTTCCTCGAGCATCAGCTTGAGGCTTCAACGGGGCTGAAAACACACGACCGCTACAGGTCAAACCGCTAACATCAGTAATATTAATGACAGATGAAGAGGGCAAGGGCACCTCTTTCCCACTTTCTACTGCTACAACATTGTAGTGATAAGGAACTACTTTCTCGGAGGAGTACGGTACAGGTCCGACTGGCTTGATAGTCAGAGCTGGAGAAACCTTCTGCTTGCTACCATCATACTTGATGACAACAGGCTTAGGTATCCGGAATACCGGAGAAATTACGTTGACTTCGAGCTCATCTTCGTCAACATTTCTATTCTGAAGGATCTCGATGACTCCCTCATCCAACATTTCTTGAACATCTCTACGCACCTGGAGACATCCTCTCTGATTGACAGAACAGACCCTGCATCTATCATGGGCATGCTCATAATGACTATAGTCACACAGCAAGCGATGCAACTCAACCAGCGATTGCTGGATATGGCTGACGTATTTGACTTTGTACTTTCCAGGACAGCCCTGGAGCATATTAACAGACTTCCCATGCTCGGGCAATGGGTTCTTCTTCACATTCGGACCTATATCCTCGAAAAACAAAATCCCGCTTCTCACAAGGTCTTGCACCTTGGTCTTCAAGGGATAACAATTCTCCACATCGTGTCCGGGGGCACCGGAATGATACACACAATGAAGCTCAGGCTTGTACCACCACTGGGGGTTAGCAGGTACGGCGGGAGGGTCTCGTGGAGTGATTAACTTTCTATCGATCAGAGACGGATAGAGTTCAGCATAAGTCATCAGAATTGGATCGAAGGTGACCCTCTTCCTCTCATAGCCGGTGCTGGCATTGTTGTTGTTATTTCGAGGCTGGTAGGCCTGCTGTTGCGGACGCTGTTGTTGCTGTTGATATTGCTGAGTTTGTGGTTGCTGATAATGTTGAGCTTCCCTGAAAACTTGTGCTATATGAGCCATCTGATGCTGATTATTGACTAGGCGAGCAATCTTGCCCTTCACAGAGGGTCTTCTATTGACATGGGAAGACACGGCATGCGCCTCTCCCTCCTTCTTCTTTGCAAAACTTCCATACCTCTTTGCTGAAGAGCTTTCATCTCGAGTTAAGCGTCCTTCACGGACCCCCTCTTCCAATCTCATCCCCATATTCACCATCTCGGTGAAGTCTGAGGGAGCACTGGCTAGCGTTCTCTCGTAATAGAACGAGCTCAAGGTCTTCAAGAAGATCTTGGTCATCTCTTTCTCTTCAAGGGGTGGCACTATCTGAGCTGCCAATTCGCGCCACCTCTGGGCGTATTCTTTGAAGGTCTCTTTCTCTTTATGGGACATCGCCCTCAATTGGTCTATATCAGGAGCCATATCCACATTATATTTATATTGCTTGACAAAGGCCTCACCAAGATCATTGAAAGAGCGGATGTTCGAACTTTCCAGACCCATGTACCACCGGAGTGCGGCACCGGACAAACTGTCCTGGAAATAGTGGATGAGCGGTTGATCATTATCAGTTTGTGTCGACATCTTGCGAGAATACATCACAAGATGACTGAGAGGGCATGTGTTCCCCTTATACTTCTCAAAGTCAGGCACTTTGAATTTAATAGGGATCTTCACATTGGGCACAAGGCACAACTCAGCAACACTCTTACCAAAGAGGTCCTTCCCCCTCAAAGTCTTCAGTTCCTTGTGGAGCTCAAGGAATTGGTCTTTCATGTCATCCATCTTCTCATAAACGTCTGGGCCCTCAGATGGCTCAGAATGATAGATGGTATCTTCAACCCTTGGTAAAGTGTGCACGACGGGAGGTGGCACGGATATGACCGGGCTAGATACCGGCAAAGAAGCGAGAGTTGGAGCAAAACCCTCTGGCATGAAGTTGGTGGGAATTCCCCAAGGGAATCCGGCTAGCATAGATGGCGCAAAGTGGGTTGTTGCAGCAGGCACAATAGAAGTTACAATCTCAGAAATGACCGTCCTCTGGGGAGGAGTTAAGGATGTTGGAGACGACTGGCTCTGAGCGGCCAAGAATGACTCCATCAGGGCAGTCAGTCTGGCTACCTCTTCTTTCAGCTCGCGGTTCTCTTGTTCCAAATGATCCATCAGTCTCAAAGAATTAGCTCTGGTGTAGTACCGGTGAGTCAGCTTGTCTTCAAAATAAATGAAGAACACAGAGTTAGACCATAGGACAAGAAGCCTGGAGCAAAACCTGCTTATGCACATGATGCATGCAATGCTTGTGCATATGATTTGTTTTTTATTTCAGAGGAACTTTAGAGTTCTATTTGCAAATTTAGGGAAATATTACGTTCTTTTGTGGAAACATCTCATCAATAATATCTAGGAAATATTTTTACACCAAAGAAGTACAACATTGGTAACCAAAATAATACAAGAGAAAAAGAAAAGGATCATCCTATGGATCCCTAAAAATAATCATCTAAAGCTCGGGATACAGGAAGATAAGATGCACGAAGCCTCTTCACCTCCTCCTCATAGGCTGCCTCCATATCTGCCTTCTCCTTGGCGAGTCGATCGTACTTCCTCTTCCAAAACTTAGAAGACTGAGGAAGTAGAGAAGTCCAGGCATCATTAGGATCATCAATAACCTGATGCTCGAGAAACTCAATCAAAGCATCCTTCTCCTTAATCTGCTGAAGCAACTCTTCTCGTTCACGGATCCAAGCACGTGAATGGTCTTCATCTCTCAACTCCTCTACTCCTTGGTCAGGGAGGGTTGATGGCCCAGCCATAACCAAAGGCGTAGGTCTTGGATATTCGTATGACATGAGGTACTCATAAGCTCTCTTCCTAACCCAAGTAGTGTAAGGCTCCAAAGCGACACAATTCTTAGGACCCAACTCATTCCTTCCTTTCCTATGAATCTTGCGCCAAGCGCGGACCATCCTGCCCTTCAAGCCTTGGGGATCTTTACCCTCCTGAAAGAACACACCTTCTAACAGAATGTTATTGGGTTTATCTTTTAGGGGGAACCCAAGTTGACGACGTGCCAAAACAGGGTTGTAGTTAATCCCACCACATGTACCAAGAAGAGGTACATTGGAGAATTCACCGCAAGAGTCAATAATCTGCACACCATCATACACACGGTCGTACCAAGAGATATCATCATTAGTGAGAGACATAAGTCTTGTGGACCACCGTAGGCATCCCTTGTTCTCCTTGAAGGCGACCGTCTGTGGTAAGTGAAAAATAAACCACTTATACAACAGAGGCAAACAGCACACAATGGCACCACCACCCTTTGCATTCCTCATATGCAAAGAAAAATAAGTATCACCCAACAGAGTCGGAATGGGATTAAGAGTAGAGAAAATCCTAATAGCGTTCACATCCACAAACTTGTCGATGTTGGGGAATAACACTAACCCATAGATGAGAAGTACAAATATAGCCTCAAAGGCATCCTCACTCATGGCCTTCCCATACATAGTAGCTTGAGCAATGAGGAACTCAGAAGGGAGACCTTGAATTCCACCTTTGGTAGTCATATGAGCACCAACCAGAGATTCATCTATATGCAACATGCCAGCTATCTCTCGAGAAGTAGGAATACTCTCTAAGCCACTGAACGGCAACTGGTCTAGAATAGGTATACCCACAAGATAGCCATACTCCTCAAGTGTAGGCAAAAGTTGGAAATCCGGAAACGTGAAGCAACGATACAATGGATCATAAAACTGCATCAATACACTCATCAACCATTCATCCACCTGAGTAGTCAGAAGAGGAAGGAGCTTCCCAAAACGAGCCTTGAAACCCAAGGGATCTAATACATAGGGTGTCAAATTCCTTAGCTCTTTCAAATCTGGTTGTCTGAAGTTGTATTTCTTTGTGTTTCTTCTTTGTCTTTCCATGTCTGAAAATTTGCAAATAGACCTCTTAAGTTCCTTGAAAATTCTCTTATTATTTTGATGATATGGATGCAAATGGGTGCATGATTGCATGAATGCAACAAACACACTCAAGGATCAAGCAAAGCAGACCAAACAAAGGTCATGGGATGGATCATATTATCCTTAATATCAATCATCCATTTTGGTGGATTATGGTTTACACCTTATCGACACTCAAGTTCCATTGATATTAAGGATACATGAACGGATCAACCACGAATCAAGGGTTTGTTGCAAGTCACGAGCATGGAGTCTCGGTTTAGACCATCCAAAGGGAGTGTACTAGGGTTTAACCTGCCAAACATGTTCTACAAGAGGTTCCCATAGTCATCATCCCATCTTTCGGATATTATCGGAGAAACGACTACTCGCATTCCAAAAATATTCTCAAGAGAGACTCTTATGAGTGTAGTATCGCGTAACAATCGTATCAAATCTTACACTTGAACGACTTTTGCACTACCTCCTAAGAATAGGCCAAGATGGGCTTGGTATACTAAGGTCCTTGGCTTCTAAGGTCTATATTGGAAAGAGTAATGTCTAACCACAACTACTTGTGTGACATTATTGATCCCAACATGACCTCCACCAAGTGAATGGACTTGCAAGTCAACTTGCTAGGAATAACTCCACACAAGTCAACAAGACTATGCCATTCTCCTATCCTAAGTGCACTCGAGTTCGGGCATAGAACTCATCTCACAAAAATCACCAAACATACAAGGAATTAATATTCAAGCAATTCAATCATTACATACAATACAGTAATCCCAAATTGCATAAAAATATGCCACAAATACTATAAACATACAATACAACAAGTGTGAAAAGTAGGCAAAACCCACTAGGCAAACGATTTTTTCCCCAGCAGAGTCGCCACTTTTTTGTAGCGGGGTATTCGTTACCATTAGAGATATTGACTAAATCTAAGGTAAATCATACAAAGTCGAGTCGCCACCGCACTTCTATTTATCCAAAGGAATGGTTAGAAAGCGAACAAAAACCTAAAAGTTTTATCGAATCAAAAACTAGTAAAAAATGTCAGAGATCTGGGTAAGCGGGTTGGTTATGCAATGGGAAGGTGTTAGGCACCCAAAACATCCTAGGTACTCCTAGGGAGCCCTTTTCACATTTGTTGTAAGGTTGGTATGTTGTAAAAATTTGTTTGTGCAAACATGATTGAAGAGATGAGAAAAGAATATACAAGTTATTTACATATTGTGTGTGGATGGATAAACCCATTGCCTACGTACCATCTTAAAAAAGATTAGGATCAAAACCTCGTAGTTCGGGGTAAAAATCTCAAAATGAGTTGGTGAATTAATTGGTCCAAAAGCCTTAAGGTCTTTTGTTATCCAAGGGAGAAAACTCAACCTAAAACCACAAATCCACCATGTGAGGATAACTTCAACATGCTAGTGAGGGGTTAACCCTATAATAAGCATGGAAGACTTATTGTCCATCACTAAGGATATAGGTGAGTATTATATCTACCTCAAGGATAACTTAAACCTAATAGCTAAAGGTTATGCAAAATTTGATTAAGAAGGTGGCCATTGAAACCACAAAAAGACATTTGAATGGGTTGTATTTACCAATGAAAAGTATTTACAAAATGGTCAAAGTTGACTTAGAGGTTCAATTCAAAATAAGTGTTATGAAAAGTAAGTTTGAAAATCAAAAGCATAAGGCTTAGGTTTCTAATGTTGAAAACAAGTGTTAAATGTTTGCACAAAAGTTTTGGCTTGGGTTAGAGTGGAGGGAAGAAGAAGAAAGGCTAATGTCCTAAACATGCAAGAGGTGAGGGATAAAGAATAAGACCACAATGGAGTTCCTCTCTTGAGATCATATTGATGATCCAAGTAGCTCCCATCCTTTGGAATAAGCAATCACATAAGCATAAACTCAAGCAATCAACAATCAAATGAACTCTTGGAAGATCCCTCTCTCTTAGAAGCTCATGGCAATGGTTCCTCAATTTGGGCTCAATGTTGGAATCCCTAGCACAAAAACGCACACATCAAAAGGTTCTATTAACAATCAAAGAATGGACAAGAGGGAGTTTAAAATATGGTCCTTTCAATGTTCATCTTCAAGCTTTAAGCATTCTAAAGGCATGAGGCCTAGTTGCTCTTTGACATTTAAGCACTCTAAAGGCATGAGGCCTAGTTGCTCTTCAAACTCCATTAGCTTGGGTAAAGTCCTAAAGTCTAAGTCCATTTTGTCCAATTCTTTGCATTTGGTTCACAACAAATAGACAAACATAAGCACAAAAGATATATATATACAATTATGTGCTCAAGTGAGCAAAAGGAAAATTGCATTAACATAAACATGTGCTCAAATGAGCAAAGGGAAAAGAAAATGAATAATATGTGCAAGAATAGTAAATTGCATAAAAGTAAAGTGCAAAAAAGTGAAGGTTAATGGTTAATAGTTAGTGTTAGTAGTTAGTATGCCATAAGGCAAATTTAGCGCTATGTTAAGCAATCGTAATTGGACTTATGTAGAAGTCACAACTATCTGAGGCCGGTCAATAATAATGTAGTCAACAACACAAGTTAGAAGTCTTGATTAGTGAACCAAGTTCCAACAACTTACCATGCCAAAAAGAAAACGGGAAATGATCTTTGTAGCGGTGTATTCGTTACCATTGGAGATATTGACTAAATCTAAGGTAAATCATACAAAGTCGAGTCGCCACCGCACTTCTATTTATCCAAAGGAATGGTTAGAAAGCGAACAAAAACCTAAAAGTTTTATCGAATCAAAAACTAGTAAAAAATGTCAGAGATCTGGGTAAGCGGGTTGGTTATGCAATGGGAAGGTGTTAGGCACCCAAAACATCCTAGGTACTCCTAGGGAGCCCTTTTCACATTTGTTGTAAGGTTGGTATGTTGTAAAAATTTGTTTGTGCAAACATGATTGAAGAGATGAGAAAAGAATATACAAGTTATTTACATATTGTGTGTGGATGGATAAACCCATTGCCTACGTACCCTCTTATAAATAGATTAGGATCAAAACCTCGTAGTTCGGGTAGAAAATTTCAAAACTAATGAGTGCATTGATTGGTCCAAAAGTCTTAAGGTCTTTTGTTATCAAAGGGACAAAACTCAATCTGAAAAACCACAAGTCCACCATGTGAGGATAGCTTCAACATGCTAGTGAGGGATTAACCCTATAATAAGCATGGAAGGCTCATTGTCCATCACTAAGGACAAAGGTGAGTATTACATCTACCACAAAGATAACTCAAACCTAATAGCTAAAGGTTATGAAAAATTTGATTAAGAAGTGGACATGGGAACCACAAAAGAAACATTTGAATGGGTTATATTTACCAATTAGAAGTATGTACAAAATGGTCAAAGTTGACTTAAAGATTCAATTCAAAATGAGTATTATGAAAAGAAAGTTTGAAAATCAAAAGCATAAGGCTTAGGTTTCTAATGTTGAAAACAATGTCAAATGTTTGCACAAAAATGGTTTTGGTTTGGGTTAGGGATGAGAATATGAAGAAGAAGGGGTAAGTTCTAAAGAGAACAAAAAGGTGAGGGTTAAGAAATGAAACCACACTAGGAGTTCCTCTCTTGAGATCATATAGATGATCCAAGTAAGATCCCATCCTTTGGAATAAGCAAGCACAAAGCATAAGCAATCACACAAGTCACATAAGAGATCCTCAATAAAAGGAAACAGAATGTCAATACATGGACTTACACCCGACTCCTAACAACAAAAAGGAAGCAGAATGCCAATACATGGACTTATATCCGACTCCCAACCATAACAAACAAACATCAAAAGAAAACACATCAAAAGCAAACATCACAATCTATATACATACAAGAGGCTCAAATAAATGGGTGGGCTTTAGTCAAGAGGGGTCATATCAACCTCGACAAACAAGCCAAACTGTACAAGGGTAATTTGTAGCTCTTAACCACTAACATTGAGAGTTAGGGTGAAGCTGATCAAGATGGAAATGAGGATGAGACCTCATGCTCTTAACCCTAGCCTGGGTGAGCTCATGACAAAGAAAGTGTGGGGATCCAGAAAGTGAGATCCTATTCCACTTGACAGACACTGGACAAAGATCTTGGGTACATGTTCATAAGCATCAGCACGTAGTGCGAGCATAAAGAACGACTCACTGAATAACGGGGGATTGGCTACTAATCCCTTTTATCCGTCAATTGCCTCAACTCTTGGAGGTCTTATCAAGTAACACATGCCTCATCTTGGAGGTCTTTGGCACAATTGCAAACAAACACAAACAGAGCCTCTGAAGGAGGACTTGCCAGCAAAATGCCTGCCAAAAAGGTGACAGGACTTCCAGACTACATGAAGTAAGAAGATAACTACCTAAGTGGTGTATCAACCATAATCCAAATCTCCAGCAAGAGCTAAAGTAAGCAAGCAACTAATGTACCTGTACAAAAACTAAACAGTTAATATTTCAGTTAGAAAACCAACAGACAAACAGTGAAACCATTCACAGTTTACACAACTCAATGAACAATGCCCAAGCATTCAAATGAACTCATGAGCTCAAGCACATCACTTAAAGTCCTACAAAACAAACACAAGTTAGAACTCAAATCATTTGCATCTCACAAAGTGAGAACAAATCAACTATCAATGCTAAATGTCCAAACCTGAAACACAAAGCACAATTAGTTTATGCACAAGACACTAGTGCAAAGACTAGATTCAAAACTAAGTCAAATGATCAAAACAGAACCCAATCTTCCACATAATGCACATTCAAACAATCAACAATATGTCCTTCAAAGGACCAACATCAATTCAATAAGAAAATATCTCAAATGGCCTATGCTATGTAATGATCACAAAATGTGCACAAAGTGAACTTCCAATTTAGAAAATTCAAATCAAAACAGAAATGCATGCAATGACCTTGAAATATTTTATATGAGTTTCACATGTCATGAACAATCATTATGCAAAAGATCAAATCTAGAAAGGTTCAAATGCTATATGATCAAAATTGCATAAATTCAATGTCAAAAATGTGACACAAATTGTCACATTCATCTTCATGTGTCAAAAACAATGATAGCATATGAGAAAAAATCCAAACCAGTGATCAAAAATTCATATCATGAGTGAAGATTAGGCATGCAAAAGATTGGATCAATTGGCTCAAAGATGAACATTTCACAATACAATGAATGCAACATATCAATTTAGCATAGCATGGATTCAAAAATTCACACATCACAAACCAGACATCAACAATTCACAAAATTAATACCATAAAAAACTAGACATTCATACAAAACTAGGAAGAAAAATTGGAGTTAAATTAGATCATTTTTCTATTTTTTATGAATTTTTCAAAGTGAACAAAATAATTGAATTCTCATGGAAAATATGGAGGGAAAAGAAATAATTCAAATAAACTCTGAAATATTCATGGCCATCAGATGTAGCGTGCAAAAGCAATCAACGGACCAAATTCAAATGTCAAAACGCACAGCTTCATTAAATGACTTGGCACGCACACATCATCAGTCAACAAACGCGTGGCAAGGTCAAACAAATCAGAACCAATCATTCATACACACAGGGAGCCACATGGAGGCCACAGTGGACAAACCCTAGGTACACACTCAGACGCCGGAGCTGTAGCTCCGGTCGTCTTCCCCGGCTAGCTCCGGCGGACATCAACCAAATTATTTCCAGAATTCATCAAACCATACATCAATCGAACCGTCATGCAACATAGAATCCAAATATCAATTCAAATCAAACTAATTCCTCATGAATTTTCCAGATCGAGCGAAAACATTTCCTAGATCTAAATTGAAAGTTCATCATACATGCTCAGTACTTGATCATTTTTAAATCTAATCATATCTACATAACCTATGCCACATGAACTACACATTTATGATCAGAAAACCTCAAAAAGAGAGATCGAATTTTTCATCACCTGAAAATGAAGGTTGCTGAAATCATGTCTTCTCAGCCTCTAAAGCTCCAGATCACTTCCACTACACTTGCCTTGAAGCTTTGTGCAAACAGGAACAATTGAAACCACTTGGATCTAGCTCAATTTCAAACTTCCATTGCTATGAGTTTGCACTTGAACTGCTCGAATCTTGATTGAATTGCTCAAAACGATGGTCGATTCTTGATCAATGAAGGATGATGATCAAGAATATGCAATAATTTCTGGTGTTTGTGTGAAGAAATGAAGAATTCAAAGAGAGAGAATTTTGGAGGGAGTTTGAAAATTCATATCTGAAATGCTTCTCTTCTGGTGATTATGGTTAAGGTTTGGCTTTTATATCCCTTGCTAATGATACTGAAAATCAAATTAGCCATTCCTTAATCATGATTAATGAGAATTGGATCAATTTGCAAAAATGAAAAATGAGTTCATTATGGCCATGCTACACATGAGACATCCCATGCAAGGCTTGAATCCACTTAAAATCAACCAAGGATCATCATGGAATTGTTGTTTTGCTTGTATCATAAGCCAAATTTGAATTGTGGAAATTCCCTCCAAAATGATCACATGAGAAATGATGAGCATACACACTTTTCCCATGCATGGCAAAGGCTATTTTGAGATGTCTTGATCAAGAGAAACATTTTGCAAAAAGAATGGACCAAATTGGAGCTTTGTATCAAAAGTTAGGCCATTTTGAATTTCCATGCACACCTTGTGATCAAATGACCATAACTCCTCAACCATTTATCATATGGACATCAAATAGGACCTTTTGGAAAGGGGAGACAAAGATCTACAACTTTCATGTTCACCAAAAATCCATTTGAAACTTCTTTGATATTTACAAGTCAAGTTGAATATGGGCAAAAAACTTGCCAAATTTGGAAACTTTGAATTACAGGTCATTTTCCATTTTTAGTAACTTTTGCCATAACCTTTGAATCTTCAAGATAGATGTTTAGAATGACAAATAGACCTTGTTTGAACATGATTGAGGTGTTTCAACTCATTTCCCCAACTCATAGCCCACAGTTGACTGCACAGTTGACTTTTTGGTCCTCAGATGACCTTGAAACGCTTTGATTAACTTGAGCCTCTACCACTTGGTGAGATTGCTCCATAATGGAACCCTAGCTCATGTAAGCTCCTTATAATGATCATGTGGTCCTCATCTCAAGAAAATACCCCATCTCTTGCACCAAGGATCTTCTTGAAGCTCTTGACCTGGTGATTGCTTAAGCTACAAAAAAGAAATGTTAATGACATATTTTTGTGCTTTTGGTTAGTGAATAAAACAAGAAAAGCAATGATATCCAATCCAAGCATGCCTGGTGATCTCAAACCACTCACAAGGGATCCCTACCCAAAGGGAAAGGGAGCCAAGATGCTCAATGATCCTTGAGGCTATGTAATGCAATGCTATGATGCCATGAGGGATCTTAGGGACAAAATTGGGGTCTTACAATCTTGTATTAGTTTAAGTCTTTTGCATGATTTAGGAAGCAACATATCCTTAATGCAAAGCCATTCACTTGATCATATGATCAAGATGAATTAGATTTGAATCAAGGAAGATTAAACCTCCCTAATCAATGCTAACTTATCAACCTTCAACTCATTGATCAAAAAGAAAGAAGAAGAAGAAGGAGATGAAGAAGAATAATGGAAAATGAAAAGAATAAAGTGCATTAAATGAGATAGAATGTACCAATCAACATATGTTGACCAATGACATTGAGAATCATGGTCAAACACTTAAAAACAGAAGTGAGATGAAGATTGGAAGTCAAGAAATGAACAAAATATTTTTGGCATTTTTTAATATTTAAAATAAACTTGAATTAAAATAATAAAGAAAGGTCAAACTTCAAAATCACTTCAAATCAACCTTGAAAGGTCCAAGTGATTTATCCTAAGTTCAACAAGGTCAAACAAAGTTTGACAAAAAATTTCAGCATTTTTAAAAGTCAGAAACTATTTTTAATAAATTAAAAATGAATAAAAATAACCTAATTGAACTAAAATCTCAAATAAATCTCAAATAAATTATAAAATTGATGAGAATATTTTTCATAGATCCATCAGCATTCATATAGGTTAGGAAAATATTTTTGTATTTTTTGAATATTGAAAACTATTTAAAATGAATTAAAAAAACCAGAAAAGAGAAAATTCAGAAAAAATATCAAATGACAAAATAAAAAATATTAAAAATCACTTTTAGAAACTAGAATTTAAATGGAGAAGAATGCAATTGGTCCCATATTTTTTGGAATTAAAATGAAGAAGTTATGAATTTTTGAAAATAAATGGAATAAAAGAAATTAAAACAGAAATTAGAAAATAGCAAAAATCAGGGAACGTTGGATTGAATCTCATTAATTGACGTGGTCAATCCTAAGGTCCTCAGGCGCGCGCTCATGGTGAGTCCAAGTCAATGAGAAACATCTAGCATTATTGAAAGTCATAACATCCAAAGGCTGGGATTAAATCTGGAAATGAGATCCAATGGTCCATAGCTCATCCACGTGGGGATGGTGGTGGAAACCACCATCTTCTCCGGCGAGACTCACCGCTCCGGCCAAGATTTGCAGGTTTTCAAAACTTAATTAAAATGCACGATCCTTATACCAAATTGAAGCTGGGGTGATGTACATCACCCCTGTAACCTTGGATTGTACTCAAAGTTTCTATGGAGTGAGAAATCAGAGTTGGAAAATCCAGGTACATGAACTGAAATTCATCAAAACATAAAATCAAAGCCACCACTGGCTTGCCTCTCAGGTGAGGACTTCAGAAAACACATTGGCCAGGCAAATAGATCAAAGATTAATGTGTTTCAAAGAAAAAACCAGTTGATGATCACCTTTGAGTTGTGAAGATTTGAGCTACCTTCCTTGCTTCCTTTAGCCAAACAGAACTTCTATGGACTGGATGATGAAGGTCTAGGAACTTTAGATCTAAAGATTCAACCAAATTCAGTTGAATTTCAGATCTGAAAATTTTATGAAATGTGAACTAGTTCCTTTGGTAATGGCAATGGGTTCAGTTGTGCAGCATATCAGGCGCCTTTAGGTTGATGAATTATGAGGCATATCATGTCTATTTATAGTTGAATTGGAGGCAAGGCAAGGAAATACTCGTGTGCATGGCAAGTGGATATTCTTTGCATGGGCTTGCATGATCATGTAGAAGGCCCAAATTCAATTGCATTTGCATGCTGATGACCAAACAACTTGAAATGGACGCGCAGATGGCAATGCAATGGCTTGTGCAATGAGTTTCAAACAAGTTCCATAATTGCACCAAAATCTTCCCCTCTTCGAAAGTGCCACTTAGAAAATCCAAACATAAGCATATGGGTAATGGTTGGAAAGGTCTTGACATAAGGAACAAATGTTATGTTGGACCAAAACTCATTTGAAGTGTGGAAATTTATGAAAACAGGCCATGAGGTTCATAATGCAAAACATGCCTTTGAGAATTTTGTCAAAATGAACCAACTTCAAGCCCTTCTGTTTTGATGATGCAAGCCTTAAATGGAAACACTTCCAACATCCAAGTTGTATATCTTTTCAAGGAAATCAAGATGGACTTAAATTTTGCATCATTTGGATTTTTTATTAAGAAGGTATGGGCACTTAAGTTGGACTTTTTTGCCTTTCAATGCATTTGGTCCAAAGTGACCTATAATGTTTTGCATTATCACATGTGTTTTCTTTGAGATTTTGAAATTTTGTTCAACATATCATTTTAAGTGGACATCTTAAGCTTTCCAATGCATTTGATCTCACCTAAAAATAATAAAAAATGAATGAGTTATGTTCTTGGGAAGTTGACCTAAAATTAGGGTTTTAGTCAAAATGACCTATAGTGTCTTGGAATAGGAGATGATCTTCCAAGCTTCAAATCAATTTTTGATGAACCTGAAAGTTGTTCATATTGTCCTAAAGAACATTTTTTTTTGGGATCATCTCCATTTGACCAACACATAAAAAGTTAGGTCTCAGTGCACTTCAAAATAGTCAAATGAATTGACTGATCAACTTCTCAAGTCCACAACTCATATCTTGATGAATTGATGATTGAGGACACTCAAATAAGTTCAAATATGCATGAAATGATGAATTAAATAATTCCCTTGATTGTATTTGATCATGGGCTGAGGTTGCTTCACTAGCAAGGCATTGTAGGTGATCTGATGAACTTAGGGCTTCCTTGAGAAACAAAACCTCAAACCCTTTGACTTGCTTTGATAAAAATGATGAATTGAGATACTATGGAGGCATATTTGATGGATGATAGCTTTGGGAATCATTGCCATGCTTTCCTTCATCTCCTCTTGGCCATATCTTTGCACAAAGGATCTCCTTGAAGCTCTTGACCTTGTGATTGCTCAAGCTACAAACAAGAAATGTTAGTGACATATTTTTGTGCTTTTGGTTAGTAAATAAAAAAAATAAGAAAAGCAATGATATACAATTCAAGCATGCTTGATGATCTCAAACCACTCACAAGAGGTCCCACCCAAAGGCAAAGGGAACCAAGATGCTCATGATCCTTTAGGCTTTGCAAAATGCAATGTTATGATGCCATGAGGGATCTTAGGGTCAAAATTGGGGTCTTACAATCCTCAATCCGTAAAGGTGATGCCTCAATAGTCAAGTTCTCTCTAACTTGCACATTATCCAATTATATCACATGAGACGAATCAGAAATGCACTTTCGAAGTTTCGACCCATGAAAGACATCATGAAGATTCAAAAGAGATAGTGGTAATGCGGCCTTGTAGGCCACCTCTCCTACTCCCTGGAGGATCTGATATGGACCAGTGAAAAGAGGTGTGAGCTTTTGAGACTTCAACGCATGACCAACACCAGTCACTTGTGTGACTCTCAAGAATATGTGATCTCCCTATTGGAACTTAAGTGATTTTCTCCTCTTATCATGATAAATCTTTTGACGAATCTGCAGCGATTTCATCTTCTCTTGAATCATCTTGATCTTCTCAGTAGTCTATTAAGTGATCTCAGGTCCAAGCACCACACTATCACCTAATCCATACGAACACAAAGGAGTCATACACCTACTTCCATACAAAGCCTCATACGGTGCCATTCCAATACTATAATGGAATTTGTTGTTATATGTAAACTCGATCAATGGTAAGTAACTATCCTAATTACCTCCTTGCTCCAGGACACAAGCTCTCAACAAATCCTCTAAGGATTGGATAGTCCTCTCAGTCTGACCATCAGTTTGTAGATGATAAGCAGAAATCAACCTCAATTTAGTTTTCAAAGCTTATTGCAAACTCTGTCTAAACCTTGACATAAATCTCATATCTCTATCTGACATAATACCCGAAGCAATACCATGCAGCTTCACAATCTCGCTGATGTAAACCTATGCTAACTTCTACAATGGATGACTGATCTTTATCGGTAGTAAATGAGTCAATTTAGTTAGTCTATCAACAATGACCCAGATAGAAACACTTCCCTTCATCATCTTCGGAAAACTAGTCATAAAGTCCATCGAAACTCTATCCCATTTCTAATCAAGAATAATCAATGGTTGCATCAATCTTGACAGCTTATAATGCTCTATCTTATACTTATGACAGGTCAAACAAGAATTAAGAAACTCAACAACATCCATCTTCATACCTGCCCACCAAAACATCTTCTTAACTTCCTTATACATCTTCATAACATTTGTTTGAATACTCAACCCACTCTCATGACGTTCTTCAAGAATATTCTTCTTAAGCTCTAGCAAATCTGGTACACGTACTCTATCTTTGAACCTCATAACATCATCGTCATAAATCCTGAAATCCACCTCTTTTCCTTAGTTGATCAACACTAACTGATCAATCAATCTCAAATATGATTTCTAGCCCTCTCTGATATCATCTAGAACACTATTAGTGAACTTTAGCACACCCAACATAATACTCTACAATGTCACCTTTCACACTAGACTAAGATCTAATAATTGCTCAATCAGTTCTACCTCTCTAACCATCAGTGCCGACATATGCAAGGACTTTCTACTCAAGGATCTTCCACCATATTCTCTTTACCAATATGGTAACACAACTCAAAACCATAGTCCTTCAAGAACACAAGCCACCTTCTTTTCCTCGTGTTCAACTCCTTCTGATTGAACATATATTTCAAACTCTTATGGTCGTTGAGCACTTCGAACCTCGCACCATACAGATGGTTCTTCCAAATCTTAAGCAAAAATACAACAACTTCCAACTCTAATCCACGGGTAGGACAATTCCTCTCATTCACCTTGCTTTATCTCGAAAGATAAGCTACTACATTACTCTTTTGCATGAGCATGCTACCCAAGCCCATCTCTGAAGCATCACAAAACACCACAAAGGATTTACTTGCATCAGGTAGAACCAACACTGGAGTTGTTGATAATATCTTGTTCAGCTCTTGAAAACTTTCTTCGCAATGAGCATCCTAGACAAAAATTCCCCCTTTCAAGTTAACTGAGTCAAAGGCAAAATTAACCTTGAAAAACCTTCTATAAATATCCAATAGCAACTAGTCAACCCCAAAAAACTTTTGATCTCAGTAACAGACTTAGGAGTCTCTCACTGTAACACTGCGTCTACCTTGGATGAATCAACTGGAATGCCAGCACTAGAAATCATGTGACCAAGGAAACTCACTTCACGCAACTAGAACTCACACTTTGACAACTTCACATGCAACTTCTTCTGTTGCAAAGTCTGTAACACAACTCTCAAATGTCATGCATGCTCTTTATATGACTTCGAATACACCAAGATGTCGTTGATGAATACCAGAAGAAACTTATCCAAAAAGGGATGGAAGATATTGTTCATGTACTACATAAACATACATGGTGCATTAGACACTCCAAGCGACATCACTGGGTACTCATAGTGACCATATATGGTTCTAAAAGTAGTATTCGTAATATAGCCCTCCTTCACTTGAATCAGATGATAACATGATCTCAGATCAATCTTGCTGAAAACACAAGCACCCACCAATTGATCCATAACGTCATAAGTTCTCAGAAGAGGATACTTGTTCTTAATCGTAACCTTATTCATCTTTCAGTAATCGATACATAATCTCATATTGTCGTCTGTCTTTGTCATACCCCGATTTTGCTCCTGAATTTTTTATGTTTGTTTGGCATGCTTGGCCTAACCTAATTTTGATTTTACATGAGGATTGGTTTTTGGTTCAAAGTCATGGTGTTGTGATTGTGGATATATCTATGGTCTGGGTCATCTGAACAACCAAGTTTCTTGTGTTTCAAGCCACTTTCTAGTCATGTTATTGGTTCATGGATACTATGCCAAAACCCTATCCTTATGGTCTCGTTTCATGGTTCCGTTCACTACCAGTCAAGTTATTTTCTTTTCAAGAGTCAAACATTCAAGTTATGATTAAACCAATTGTGAAACCAACTTCAAACCACTTTGTTAATCCATTTCAATTTTATTTCATTACATTTGATTCCATACAAAAAAATAAACAAATTGACACTTTGACCAATTGTTGACTTTGGTCAACAGTTGACTTTTTTGGTCAAACTTTGACCGAAGTCAACCCAAATCCATTAAACCTCAATTCCATCCTAACCATTGTTTCATTATCCATTTACACAAGAAAATACAAAAATTGACACTTTGACCAATTGTTGACTTTGGTCAACAGTTGACTCTTTGGTCAACTTTGACCAAAGTCAACTTGAATTCTTTTCTATCCTAAACCACCAATTGTCCAATCCTAGTCCTAATCCCATTTTACAACTCCATCTTGATCTTGTTTTGGCCATTTGCACAGGATCTTCAATGCCATCATGCCATGAACTAGGAGCCATAAACCACACACATGAAGCATACTCTAAGCTAGTGCAACCAGCTTCATGCAATGTACCTGCTGCCAAACCAATTGAATGTCATAACCAAGTTGCAAAAAAAAAAAAACATAAACCTGTGTCAAATTTAAACCAAACAAGGTTGCAACCATAAGACAGTGCCATAAAATCAACCTGCATTGAGCCAGATGCAAACCACTTACAACACACCAACCACGTAGCAAATCTTGCATCATGGCCCTACTCAAACATTGCAGCTAACACCCTACGAAAATCTTGCCAAGTCTGCAGTGCCTGCAGCAGACCATAACCACATGACAAGGCCATACCATTTCCAAGCCATTTGTGTTCAAAACCTACAAAGCCAATCATTCACATGTTCAAGAAAAACAGTACACAATGTAATAGGTCCTCGACTCCATTTACTCTGTGGTTTTCTGAATCTTTCAGCATGGTCTGTTGTAGTTTCTCCAATTATCGTGCTTATCATTTGGGGATCCTGGTTGGTTGTAGTACTGGATCGACATCTGATTGGTTTGGCTGTAATTATGGCTGGAACGGCTCTCTTATTGGCATTTTATTCAATTATGCTGTAGTGGAGAACCCAGTGGCAAGGTTCAAGCGCTGTTGCAATCCTGCTTCTTCTGGCTGTTGCTCTCCTTTGTGCATATGAGCTTTGTGCAGTATATGTTACAACGGGATCACGGGCATCTGACCGATATTCTCCTTCTGGTTTCTTTTTTTGGAGTTTCAGCAGTTGCTTTAGCAATCAACATGCTATTTATTTGCAGAATGGTATTTAATGGAAATGGCCTAGATGTGGATGAATATGTGCGAAAGGCTTACAAATTTGCTTATTCTGAGGGTGTTGAGGTGGGCCCTGTGGCATGTTTACCCGAACCACCAGACCCAAATAAACTAGATCCTCGGCAATCTAGAAGGGCTTCCCATCTTGTTCTTCTCTATCTTGGCTCATTATCTGTTCTGTTAGTTTGCTCCATCTTGTATGGTCTGACGGCAAAGGAGGAAATTGGCTGGGTGCAATCACATCTGTTGCTGTTATTATTCTTGACTGGAATATGGGAGCTTGCCTGTATGGTTTTCAACTTCTTAATAGTCGTGTTGCCGTATTGTTCATTGCTGGAACATCACGAGTGTTTCTTATTTGCTTTGGAGTGCAATACTGGTATTTGGGGGCACTGTATCAGTTATGCTGTTATGGCCTCTGTACTTTTAGGAGCTGCTGTTTCTCGTCATTTATCGGTTACAAATCCATTAGCTGCAAGGAGAGATGCCTTACAAAGCACCTCAAGTTCATTCCTCTTGTTGTAGAAACTATAACCAAGCCTGCAAAACCAGTTGGCAGCATTGTTATGAATCCCAAATGAAGGCAGGCCATGAGGAAAGATATAGATGGTACTTATCCAAGCCAGGGAAAAATTTGCTTGCAGCAATCCATCAACAGAATCAGCCTGCACAACTGAGTCCAACATGTATAAATCCTGCAGAAAAGAAAAGATCACTTTCCGCGTAAATGCTAAAACAAAGTTAAAAAAAGGTTACTCACAGAATAAGCACTTTTTAGAGAGAGAGATGCAAAGAGTGTTTTGCAACTGTGTTTGTGGCAATTGAAGAAGAAGAAGAAGGGTTCACTTGCCATAGCTTCATCATCATTACCAACAAACCCAAAACTCTTCCGTCTCCAACACTGTTCCTACTGCTTTCTATTTATCACCTTCTCATTTCACCAACTCGCCTATCTGTTATGGTGTTCCTGACAATCCTAGCTTTCATTCATCTTTGTCTGTTATGCCTCTTAAATCAGATGGCTCTCTTTGTATCATGGAAGCTCTTGGCAGATCACAATCACAAGTGATGGTGTCATCTTCATCTCCTAAACTTGAAGACTTTCTCGGTGGTGCAACAATGGGGACTCATGATGATTATGGTAGCCATGAAAGAGATGCAGCAATGGCTTTAAGCTTAGACAGTATCTAATACAAAAGCCAACCAAATGCAACTCTGCAACATCACAGCTTCTTGCATACGCTCTCAGACCTAGAATAGATACACCTTGGAGCATTACAATTAATCCAGCAACTTGAGCATGGATCCTGCAACATACATTTCAAACCAAGTTAGGAAACTAACATGAGCATACCATTAGGATCTGCATGATGAAGTGAATTTTGGTCAACAGAACATGTCAAATAATACAAAAAGAGTTAGATATATAACATACTACACATGTTCAAAAAGTAAATGAAAAAATGAGTGCTTTTACCAATTTTTTTTTGGGGGGGGCTGAAAGTGATACCAAGTTCTGTATGGCTGTTCTGAATTGATGCTGTTTGAGGATGCAGCATCCTTTGTAATATTTTCCATGATGATTGATGGAGCCAATGTCTTACTCCACCTAACCGCCGGCATGACTGCTAACCACCCTGATTATGCTTCCCTTGCTGCTAGGATTGCAGTTTCGAATCTGCATAAGAACACTAAGAAGTCGTTTTCTGAAACTGTGAAGATTATGTATAATCACTTCAACCATAGATCTGGGAAGAAATCTCCTTTGATTGCTGATGATGTCTATGACATAATCATCGAGAATGCGGCTCGATGGACAGTGAGATAATTTATGACAGGGATTTTGACTATGATTACTTTGGATTCAAAACCCTTGAGAAGTCTTATCTGTTGAAAGTTGATGGGACTGTTGTTGAAAGGCCTCAACATATGATAATGAGGTTTCTGTTGGGATTCACAAGCGTGATATTGAATCTGCTGTTAAGACTTATCATTTGATGTCTCAGAGATGGTTTACTCATGTTTCTCCAACTCTTTTCAATGCTGGGACTCCTAGGCCTCAGTTGAGTAGTTGCTTCTTGATATGCATGAAAGATGATAGTATTGAGGGGATTTATGATACGTTGAAGGAGTGTGCTGTCATTAGTAAATCTGCTGGAGGAATTGGTGTTTCTGTTCATAACATAAGGGCATATGGGAGCTACATTCGTGGAACAAATGGGACATCTAATGGTATCATTCCTCTGCTGGAGAAAACCACTCAATTGAGAGCCCCCTTGCTTATCATTTCTGAAGATATCGCTGGTGAGGCTTTGGCGACCCTTGTCGTCAATAAGCTGCGTGGTATCCTTAATGTCGCTGCCATCAAAGCTCCAGGATTTGGTGAAAGAAGAAAGGCCCTTCTTCAAGACATTGCTATATTGACAGGTGTTGAGTTCCAAGCCAGTGATCTGGGCCTTCTCGTTGAAAACACCACAATTGAACAACTTGGTTTGGCCCGGAAGGTGACTATCTCCAAGGATTCTACCACTATTATTGCCGATGCTGCATCAAAGGATGAGTTGCAATCCAGGGTTGCACAACTAAAGAAAGAGTTGTCTGAGACAGACTCAATTTATGATTCTGAGAAACTCGCCGAGAGAATTGCTAAGTTGTCTGGTGGAGTTGCTGTCATCAAGGTCGGTGCTGCCACAGAGACCGAATTGGAGGATCCATCTCCAGAGTTTCCTTCAGTGGATGATCAACAAAAAGGTGGTAAGCAAGAAGTTCCAGGAATGAAAACAGTACAGACAGTTTTGGAGCGAACTGCAACACCTGTGGTCTATAATGATATGCCTGATGCCCTCTGTCTTAAGGATTCTCTAACCGCTGTCCGCAATGCTACACAAGCTGCCGATCGCATACATCAAGTATTCAGAATGCAGTCCTTTCAGAGGAAGCAATTAACTCAGTATGAGGATGATGAGTTTGGTTTGTTAGATCAGAGGGTTCTTTCCCTACTAACTTCTAAGTCGTGCAAATCAGGACAAGGAGATGGTTTATTCAATACTGCTGCAACAATACCACACAAAATCAGTTAACTCCAAAACAAATTTTTCAATTAAGTGAGTTACAGTGGTGAATTTGTTTCTTACCAACAGTGAAGTTTTCACATGGAGAAACAAGCTACTCTTGCAAGGTTGAGTGTTGTTAACAGAAGCCTCAAAGTTCACTGCAGTAAAATCACAACAACTCAGTAGGATGGTAAAAAATTCACAAGCAACAAAATGAAACATTTTCACAGAAGAAGTACAAGGTACATGTTACCTTTTTCAGAGCAAACACCAAAATGGGATAGACAACAGAACAGCACCAAAAAGAAAGCACTTCCAATTCCATACTCTTTTGAGCTCATCCAAACCCTAGCAATGGGATCATAAAAAGGGAGGAATGAGTAAGAAAAAGAAAAACCCTAGAGCACAACAGAGACCTAGAGGCGAAAATCTGAGGAAGAAAAAAACCTAAAACCCCAGAACCGTTTACCTGGAGGCCGGCGACTATACGCTCTTCACCACCACCGGCACGACCCTTTGTAAGGACTCTTTTTTTCTCTTTCTTGTTATCCTTCTCTTGTTTTGTTGTTGAAAATATTTGTGAGAGTTGAAAGAGTTCGATTCACTGAGTTGGAGAGTGTGAGAGGGTTTTGTTTGATGTCATAAGAGGGACGAGAGGTGCGAGTTCGTGAGATTGCCATTGTTGGGGGAAGGTTGAGTTTGTAAGGTGGGAGAGAAGAAGACGAGTCTCTGTTTTCTGTTGTTTTCATTTCTTTTTTTTAATTTAATTTTTTTTAATCAAATTTGTTTTGTTTAACAGAGATACAAAAACCATAAAAATATTTATCTTTTATTTTATTTTATTTTTATTTTTAAATCTTTTTATTTTTTTAACCCGGTTCATGTATTTAACGTAGTATCTTAGTAATAGATAATGATGGGTGGCCTGGTGGAGAAGGGTAGTATCATAGTCTTGAGTGGGGTGGGTTCAATACTCATGTGTGGCATTTCCTTGGTGTTTTATTTCTTTTAGCTATTTTTACTTTCTTTTAGCATTTTCATTTCTCTTTATGTTTATGTCCTTATTATACTCATAGTTTCATTTGTTAATAATGTAAATTTAATTTCATCATTCATTCAAAACCATTTTTTAAAATTAAAAAATCATACTTTTCTCGATTTAATATCGAGCCCATTTTTTACACCCTTGTAAGTCGATTGCTTTTTAAGCATCGCCGTCGACCTCACATAGCTTACTCTTGGGCTTTCTTACAATGAGCCGGTTCCTTTGCACTTACACTCATACATTGTTTAATGCTTTATTATTTCATTCTTTGATTATTTGATCCGATTATATACTTGTTTAAATATCTTATTGTTTGATTGACTGTTGCCTACTTGTATGATGTATGAGGCATATATTTATATTGTTTGACTGCCATGACAACCCCCATTCATAACAAATGTATCCCTCTCCCATGAAATGTATAATATTTATTCTTTCACTCTTTATTCACCTGTTAATACAAGAATTAAAATGAACATTCGATAACCATTTCAAGACAAGATCAAAACCTCGATCCAACGTCGAGTAATCATTTTTCAAAACCTAACAGAACCAGCACGTATTCATCCACCCTTTTGTAAGTCGATTGCTTTATGCATCGCCATCAACCTTGTAAGCCGATTGCTTTATGCATCGCCATCAACCTTGTAAGTCGATTGCTTCATGCATCGCCATCTACCCTTATCCCTAACACTTCTCCTTGCTCCATTCGTTGATTCTTGTTCCGATTAGGTAGCACCCATTAGATAGAACCCTTTGTATGATAACATGGGTAGGATTCCCATATCCTTTTGCATGCTAACATTAGGTAGATATTCCCATTTGTAAATCCTAACACTTAAGTACATATTGCATGACAACTTTAGGGCAGAGCTTCCCCACTTCTAGACCTTTCCGAGCGTCTCCAATCTTGTGGCATGTAGTCCGTCCTATCGCAAAGAGGTAACTGCCTAAGACTCGATTCAGCGAGCTGCGACACCTACTGCTAGGATGTGAACACATTGCCCACTCTCCTTTGACACAACTGGTGTCCTCCTTTTCTAAGTCCATATTCAGATGGCAACCCCTATGAAGGGGAACTACATCGCCCTGATCCTTGTTCCAGACGAGGTATGTAGGCAGGTGGTCGTGCGAGACCACTCCGGGCACCTTTTCTTTTCTTTCTTTTTGTGTGTGTGCTTGACAGTTATAGGCTCGAGTTCCCGACTCCCTATTAACTTGTTTGGTTGTTGTGTGCTTGGAAGCTGATATAAGTCCATCAAGTGGCATTCGGGTTCCAGTGTGGGTTTGTTTGGTTCGGATGCTGACATAAGTCCAGTGATTGGCAGTCGGGCTCCACGTTTGCCCCTTTGTGTTTGTTGCGTTCGGATGCTGATGTAAGTCTAGTGATTGGCAGTCGGGCTCCACGTTTGCCCCTTTGTGTGTGTTTGGTTCGGATGCTGATGTAAGTCCAGTGATTGGCAGTCAGGCTCCACGTTTGCCCTTTTGTGTGTGTTTTGGTTCGGATGCTGATGTAAGTCCAGTGATTGGCAGTCGGGCTCCATGTTTGCCACCTTTTTGTGTGTAGGTGTCTTGTTTTGTTTGGCGTGCGTGTAGCCGAACTACGGCAACTCTGATTCTCATGTTCAGATGAGATACGTAGGCACAAGATGCGATGTCTTGCCGAGTTTTGACTAACGACTAACAACTAATCCTTGTTTGCTTTCGCCCTTGTTGCGATCCTTGCTCTCGCCCTCGTTGCGATCGAGACTTTCCTTTTCTCTTGCCCTAGTTGCAATCGAGACCCTTATTCCCGTAGTTGTTTGAACTACGTTTTGCTCTGATTCTCATTCCCGATGAGATACGTAGGCATAAGACGCGATGTCTTAGCGAGCACACTTATCCTTAACTCATAGGTACCCGAGCTACGAAGACTCTGATTCTCATATTCAGATGAGATACGTATGCAATGGATGCGATATCTATGCGAGTCATTTTTCTCTTGACCCTTCTAGTAAATAGTACATTAGATAAACACACACCCTTTAGACAAGAACAACAAGAGTGGATCCCGTAGAGTACTACGGATGCGTAGGGGTGCTAATACCTTCCCTTCGCATAATCGACTCCCGAACCCAAGATTTGGTTGCGAGACCTTATATTTTCCTTTCCTCTTTCAGGTTTACTTCGAGCGTTTCCTTTCCCTCCTTTGGGATAAATAACGCACGGTGGCGACTCTTCTGTCATTTCTTTCTCGCCGGTTGTTTTTTTCGCAGACCGTATTTTTCGGGTTGCGACAGCTGGCGACTCTGCTGGGGAACCGGTTTCCCTAAGCGAGTCCCTCCTAGCTTTTGTAGGTTTCTTGTTTATTGGGTGTTTATTCTTTTGTACAGTTATTTATTTTCAGCATTTACCTGCTTTATCTTATTGCATTCATGTACATATGTTTGCTGTATCTGCTGCCGTTTATCTGTTTGTTGGGGTGGGGTGTTCTATGAGAGGTAAGCCCATTACCCAGGCTTGAGTGTACACACAGATTTTAGAGTGGATGTTCATGAGGCTTGCGTGGCATGTTGCTACGTTAAGTCGTTCGTGAAGAACCACACCCAGACGAGGTTTCTCTTGGATATATTATGTCCTACGGATGTTCCGTAACGACATGATGTTCCTTTAGAAATCGTCGACTCTGGTGACCATTTCCCGAGAACTCAGTCGAGGCCTCTCCTCCGAGACGTGATTATGTTAGCTCTGGTGGGCGCATTCTCGCTGCTCAATCCGAGGACCCCGAGACTGGGAACTTGCTTTAGGATGTCCTGTTGAGAGGAGTCAGTGGAGGTCTTTTATCCCGAAATAATGCCAAACCTTCAGTGGTAAACGTATTATTCTCGACTGAAGGGCTGAAGCTGACAAACTTCTGTTCTTAGAACCTACCTGTGAGGGGAGGGTTTGATCTCTACAGATACGGTTTCTGCCAGTGGTGCTGTGATGGTGACTTTGGTTCAGCCAAATTTATGGACGTTTATTTCTGGGACGCCGGAGTTCTGTCCGTGGTTTATCAGCGGGTTCCGTTTATTTCGGATCCCTGGGCTGAATCTGTGGGTGCTCACTCAGATGGTGACTCAGTTCTCCAGACATGGGTTCAGATGCCAGTTGATCAGATTGACTTTGGGTTTCAGATGGTTGTGATCAGAGTTCAAGCCGAAGCTTCGGATCCTGTGTGCCGAGATGCACAACCTGCCAGTCTTGGCTCCATCCTTTGCATCATAGCATATTTATTTTCCAAAAAAAAAATAATGCATGAAAAAAAAAGTTAACTCGCATGTGCATATCCTTTTCAGGATCATTCATGATAAAATAGCATCCGCATCATATGCATATCATGCACATATCATCCTTGCATTGCAGACATGCTTGGGAGAGACTTCTCACTCTGGGTTTTGACTGAGACGGGATTGTTGATCATCGTCCGCACCGCAACCAGATTGAATCATCAGAGGAGTATGAATCAAGTCCAAGCTGAGTTGGCTGAGATGAGGGCAGAACATGGCCCAGTTCATGACCATGATGCAAGGAGTTGTTCAGGGGCAAGAGGAGCTGCGTGCCTTAGCCCAGAGACAGGAAGCTGTGATTCTGCCGCCCAGTCGTGCTTCACCAGAGAGGGTCCCTGTCAATTATCAAATTACTGCTGTCACTATTCCCGTCAACAACTATGCCGTGGGTGAAGATTTGAGGGGTATTATAATCAGTGGACAGCCCCTTGCTACAGAGACTGTTAATGTCAGAGCAACCCGCGCTCCGGTTCGCCATCCTGGCTCTTCAAGTTCTTCCGGTTCTAAGAAGCCATTCTCTGGGGCACCCAAAAGGGGAGAAAGTGAAACAAATGTTGTGCACCGTCGGAGGAGTGTGAACAGAGGACAGTTTCGTCAGGCCGCTGCTGTGACTATTCCAGCAACTCAACAGCAACAAAGAAGACCCACTCAGCAATATCAGCATCAGCAACATCGTCCTCAACAGTAGGCTTACCAGCCTCACAATGATAATCAAGCTAGTACGAGTAACGAGAGGAAGAAGATCATTTTTGATCCGATCCCTATGTCATACACAGAGCTGTATCCCTCTTTGATAGAGCGGAACTTGATTACTCCCAGAGACCCGCCGGCTATGCCTGTCAACCCTCGGTGGTGGTATAGGCCCGATCAGCATTGTGTGTATCATTCGGGTGCTCCTGGTCATGACGTGGAAAGCTGCTTTCAGTTTAAGAATAAGGTGCAGGACCTTGTCAGATCAGGGATTCTGAGCTTCGAGGACTTAGGTCCCAGTGTTAATCAAGCTTGAAGACAACAAGCCCCGGGTCGGCGGTGGCTTTTCTTCTAAGATCTTCAACAAAGAGGGTTGTTCAAAAGCAGAAGCTGCTGATGCAAAGGTTTCTGACATTTGTCATCCCTGGTAGGATCTATCGCAATTGGGTCACTGTGGGCGTTCCTACAGTCGTTCATAAGTCAGAGTAATAATCACTTTGTTTAAAAACCCTTCTCCCATGCCAAAAGGAGAAGTGATGACATTGTTGGCAACATTTTGTGCAATGATATTTTCATTCAAATAAATGCATGTTAAACATTTGTTTTTTCCAATTGTTTTCCTTTTTCACTTTTTACATGAAATTGGTGATCACAAAAAACCCTAAAAACAAGAATAAAAACAATCTTTTCATCTGCATAACGATTATCTTGTTTGATTTCCAAAAAGCCTTTCATATCAAAATCATTATGCAGGTTGTTTCTTAAACCCATTGAACACAATGATCTGACGTCATCTCCCAATTGTGAATTCCCTGTATTCGAAGCGGAAGAAGATGATGTTGAAGGGATTCCTGACGAGATTTCCCGACTTCTTGAGCAAGAAAAGAAGATCACTCAGCTGTATCTCGAGAATCAGCAGAACAGCCAACTAGGGCATAAAAGAAAAAGAAAAAAGAAAATACAAAGAAAGAAGAGGGTGTAAAATCAAAAGAAATCAGAATCAAAAGAAAGAAAGAAAGAAACAAAAGAAAAAATAGCACCCTCAAAGTCTCAAGTTGACTGATGCTGAATTCGATCGAAAAGAAGAGATTAACTGCCATGTGTCATGGTCAGTTATATCAGCGGAGAGTGACGAAAGCACGCTATAAGAAGGTCAAGCCTCGTGTGTTCCGAGGGACCCTGTGCTCAAGAAAGTCTTGTCTTTCGTACCCGATTCCAGGGGCAAGCGAACCCTAAGCTATGAACGCCCATAGGTTGTCAAGAGAGTCTTTTCAGGCGGTGCTCTGAGACTTACAGCAATGGATGAAGAAGTTCACTCGTCCTGTGAATTCCCGATGCAGTCAAGAAATACTTCGCAAAAAAACAAAAAAAAGAACAAAAAGCTCGCTAAGTCGAACACCCCAAAGGGCAACTTAGGCAAAAGGAGCGTCTCGGTGGATTGAAAACCCGAAAGGGCGATCCAGGCAAAAGTTAGAGACATTGAAAAAAAAGAATTCGCATCCCGCTAGATTGAGCACCTCACACTGGGGCAATCTAGGCAAAAATTAGGGATTTGGCAAGTAACTGCATCTTGACAAGACTGTGTTCTATATCTATCATCCGTCAGGAATCCTCGATGCGTCGTCGACTGAAGCTCTGAATACATCGAAATTCAGAAAGGTAGAGTAAGGGTCATTATGTTCAATGTAGCCCTCTCCAATATATATCACCGATTTCAAACTTGTACAGATCTATGGAGTCTCGCCCTTTGCAGACTACCATTCCATCACATCAATTTGAGCTTTTATCCAATTATTTGCACTCTTATTTGTTTCAACTCAACAAACGTTTTGCATGTTTTAATTGATAAAGTATCATTGTTTTTCAAAATAAATAATTTTTTCAAAATTGTTCTCAGACTAAGTGAATATTCACAATGATTAAAGGATACTTAGGAGACCCACAGTGCTCTCCCAAGGGCGGTATGATTACCAACAGGTAAGACAATTGTTCGTATCTCGAGCATGACTGTATCTTTTCCCTGTAGAACCCCTCATGGTTTCTCCTCAGCGAGATTGCCCAGTGTAGTGTTGGTTGAAGTTGTTCATCTTCATGTCCCCGGCAGTGCAGTTTTTTTTCTTCCAAGTCCCTATTAGCACCTATAGTGGGGCATCCCCAGTAGAGTGCTGTTTGAGCCCTATTGTGGGGCATCCCTAGCAAGTTTGCTGTTTGGACGCTTTTTGTGGGGCAGTCCTAGGTAGAGCATTTATTGAAGACTTCAACTTTCCTCTCTCCAGCAGAGCAGTCTTCCTCCCTCCCCCAGCATGGGTGCTATTCTTGGAAGATTCAGTATTTGGTGGATTGACATTCAGTACTCCATCATGTCCTCAGGTAGATCCCCAGCGGAGTTGTTGGCATGATGAGCTTTACCGGTGCCTATCTATCCTTATCAGAGATCTGTTTGCTTCATGGTATCTCTGATCTCCAGCACGAGTGGTCATGGCGCGTCCGCCTGTATGCTGAGCTCTGTTCTCCGGTTGTGACCGACGATCCCTCCGGAAGCCTCTGGTGGCCTTCCTCCCCTGCAGGATGGTGTTGCTCCTAGATATCCCAGTCTCCAATGGATTTTCTCGGCTCTCTGGTGACTTTGGTTTTCCCTCCGGAAGAGTGGTACCGGATGGTTGATTCCCGGACCTGTGTGTTGAGCACGTCTGTTTGTCAGCATTCATCATTTAGATAAGCATAGCATATTGCATCATTAGTGCATAGCATTTCCAGGATCATGGGGCATTGTGTAAAACAAAAAAAAAACTCATGCATCAACATTGCAAACATATCCATTAGCCCTAGGCCGTGGTGACCAACCGAGTTTGGGTTGTTGGAAAGAGTTTAGCATCGCGCCATTGGATCGGCTTCAGAATTGGGTTCATCAGCATGGTTGAGAAGTTGGTGTTTTCCCAGCAAGTGACTCCTTAGTCGAGTGGGTATCCCCAGCAGTGTTACTCCCCAATTGTTAGCGTCTTGCCAGCTTGGGTCTGTTTCCCTAGCAGATGTGGGTGTGTCTGATCTCTCCATGTAGAGCCAACCCCTTAAGCAGAAAGTGTATATCCTTTCCTGCCATTTCCCCACTGAGATACATCCTCGTGGATGACGGTTGTTTCCGTTCCCTCCCTAACGGGATGGGTTTTCCCTATTGAGTTCTTTCCTCATTAGGATGAGTCTTGTTTCAGTCTGCCTTTTTGGATCGATCCTAAATTGGCTTCCTGTTGGCTGTCTCCCGTGCTTCCCTGGGGCATAAATGAATAGTCGCTCGCTAACCGGCACTCATTCATCTCATCCTTAGCAGAATTTGTGGCTTCTACCTACAAATCGGTAGTTGTAAGTCCTATCTTTGTGGTTTTCTACCTACTAACTGGTAGCTGTAAAATCCCACTTTCATCCCTTTGGTGGAGTTAACCCTGTGTGCTCATCCTATCGATGACTGGTTACTTTTCCGTGGTTTTCTGCCTACTAACCGGTAGATGTAATCCCCTCTTTGTGGTATTGATAGTCTTGTTCCCTCTGGATACTTGCCTTGATCAAGCAGTATTGTCCCTATTGGGTCTTCCCCTTTCTTTTGGGTATTTGCTCCAAGTCAGCAACTTTATCCTCTTTTGATTGGTCATCTTTGGCACGCGTGCCGGCTCACGTATCACTGTTTCGTTATCTTCGCCGATGCTGATAGACATGAAGAATTTTCCGGTGTTCAGACCGAGGCGGTATCCAGACCGAAGTGGCATTCAGGCCAGTTTTCCCGATTTCCAGATCGAAGAAGTTCTCAACAGTCAGGACGAAGAACTTGTGGCATTCAGGCCAGTTTTCCCGGTATCCAGACCGAAGTGGCATTCAGGCCAGTTTTCCCGATTTCCAGATCGAAGAAGTTCTCAACAGTCAGGACGAAAAGCTTGTGGCATTCAGGCCAGTTTTCCCGGTATCCAGACCGAAGTGGCATTCAGGCCAGTTTTCCCGGTATCCAGACCGAAGTGGCATTCCAGGCCAGTTCCCGGTATCCAGACCGAAGTGGCATTCAGGCCATGTTCCCGGTATCCAGACCGAAGTGGCATTCATGCCAGTTTTCCCGGTATCCAGACCGAAGTGGCGTCCAGGCCAGTTCCCGGTATCCAGACCGAAGTGGCATTCAGGCCAGTTTCCGATTTCCAGATCGAAGAAGTTCTCAACAATCAGGACGAAGAACTTGTGGTGTTCAGACCAGTTCCCGGTATCCAGACCGAAGTGGCATTCATGCCAGTTTCCGATTTCCAGATCGAAGAAGTTCTCAACAGTCAGGACGAAGAACTTGTGGCATTCAAGCCAGTCTTTCCCGGTATCCAGACCGAAGTGGCATTCCAGGCCAGTTCCCGGTATCCAGACCGAAGTGGCATTCAGGCCAGTTTCCGATTTCCAGATCGAAGAAGTTCTCAACAATCAGGACGAAGAACTTGTGGTGTCCAGACCAGTTTTCCCGGTATCCAGACCGAAGTGGCATTCAGGCCAGTTTCCGATTTCCAGATCGAAGAAGTTCTCAACAATCAGGACGAAGAACTTATGGTGTTCAGACCAGTTTTCCGGTGTTCAGACCGAGGCGGTATCCAGACCGATGTGGCGTTCAGGCCAGTTTCCGATTCCAGATCGAAGAAGTTCTCAACAATCAGGACGAAGAACTTATGGTGTTCAGACCAGTTTTCCGGTGTTCAGACCGAGGCGGTATCCAGACCGATGTGGCGTTCAGGCCAGTTTCCGATTTCCAGATCGAAGTGGTGTTCAGACCAGATTTTCGGTGATCAGACCAACATTGATACTCTCATATTCCGATGCTTAGTGCGGCGTTCAGGCCATGGGTATTCCTGTGTTACCATTTATTTTGGTATTCAGGTCAACTTCCTGTTTCGGTACTCAGACCGATTTTCACCATACCAGATGGATTCTTCTTTTGAGATTGCTTCTTTGACGATGCTGACAGGCATTCTTTCATAGGGATTCATGATCAAAATCCGGGTCTTCTTAGTATTTAACCATCTCCCACTACGATCATGTGAAGAACATCCTGCTTCATATTCTCTAGTTGAAGACGCTTAAATAGGGGCAACTGTCATACCCCGATTTTGCTCCTGAATTTTTTATGTTTGTTTGGCATGCTTGGCCTAACCTAATTTTGATTTTACATGAGGATTGGTTTTTGGTTCAAAGTCATGGTGTTGTGATTGTGGATATATCTATGGTCTGGGTCATCTGAACAACCAAGTTTCTTGTGTTTCAAGCCACTTTCTAGTCATGTTATTGGTTCATGGATACTATGCCAAAACCCTATCCTTATGGTCTCGTTTCATGGTTCCGTTCACTACCAGTCAAGTTATTTTCTTTTCAAGAGTCAAACATTCAAGTTATGATTAAACCAATTGTGAAACCAACTTCAAACCACTTTGTTAATCCATTTCAATTTTATTTCATTACATTTGATTCCATACAAAAAAATAAACAAATTGACACTTTGACCAATTGTTGACTTTGGTCAACAGTTGACTTTTTGGTCAAACTTTGACCGAAGTCAACCCAAATCCATTAAACCTCAATTCCATCCTAACCATTGTTTCATTATCCATTTACACAAGAAAATACAAAAATTGACACTTTGACCAATTGTTGACTTTGGTCAACAGTTGACTCTTTGGTCAACTTTGACCAAAGTCAACTTGAATTCTTTTCTATCCTAAACCACCAATTGTCCAATCCTAGTCCTAATCCCATTTTACAACTCCATCTTGATCTTGTTTTGGCCATTTGCACAGGATCTTCAATGCCATCATGCCATGAACTAGGAGCCATAAACCACACACATGAAGCATACTCTAAGCTAGTGCAACCAGCTTCATGCAATGTACCTGCTGCCAAACCAATTGAATGTCATAACCAAGTTGCAAAAAAACAAAAACATAAACCTGTGTCAAATTTAAACCAAACAAGGTTGCAACCATAAGACAGTGCCATAAAATCAACCTGCATTGAGCCAGATGCAAACCACTTACAACACACCAACCACGTAGCAAATCTTGCATCATGGCCCTACTCAAACATTGCAGCTAACACCCTACGAAAATCTTGCCAAGTCTGCAGTGCCTGCAGCAGACCATAACCACATGACAAGGCCATACCATTTCCAAGCCATTTGTGTTCAAAACCTACAAAGCCAATCATTCACATGTTCAAGAAAAACAGTACACAATGTAATAGGTCCTCGACTCCATTTACTCTGTGGTTTTCTGAATCTTTCAGCATGGTCTGTTGTAGTTTCTCCAATTATCGTGCTTATCATTTGGGGATCTTGGTTGGTTGTAGTATTGGATCGACATCTGATTGGTTTGGCTGTAATTATGGCTGGAACGGCTCTCTTATTGGCATTTTATTCAATTATGCTGTAGTGGAGAACCCAGTGGCAAGGTTCAAGCGCTGTTGCAATCCTGCTTCTTCTGGCTGTTGCTCTCCTTTGTGCATATGAGCTTTGTGCAGTATATGTTACAACGGGATCACGGGCATCTGACCGATATTCTCCTTCTGGTTTCTTTTTTTGGAGTTTCAGCAGTTGCTTTAGCAATCAACATGCTATTTATTTGCAGAATGGTATTTAATGGAAATGGCCTAGATGTGGATGAATATGTGCGAAAGGCTTACAAATTTGCTTATTCTGAGGGTGTTGAGGTGGGCCCTGTGGCATGTTTACCCGAACCACCAGACCCAAATAAACTAGATCCTCGGCAATCTAGAAGGGCTTCCCATCTTGTTCTTCTCTATCTTGGCTCATTATCTGTTCTGTTAGTTTGCTCCATCTTGTATGGTCTGACGGCAAAGGAGGAAATTGGCTGGGTGCAATCACATCTGTTGCTGTTATTATTCTTGACTGGAATATGGGAGCTTGCCTGTATGGTTTTCAACTTCTTAATAGTCGTGTTGCCGTATTGTTCATTGCTGGAACATCACGAGTGTTTCTTATTTGCTTTGGAGTGCAATACTGGTATTTGGGGGCACTGTATCAGTTATGCTGTTATGGCCTCTGTACTTTTAGGAGCTGCTGTTTCTCGTCATTTATCGGTTACAAATCCATTAGCTGCAAGGAGAGATGCCTTACAAAGCACCTCAAGTTCATTCCTCTTGTTGTAGAAACTATAACCAAGCCTGCAAAACCAGTTGGCAGCATTGTTATGAATCCCAAATGAAGGCAGGCCATGAGGAAAGATATAGATGGTACTTATCCAAGCCAGGGAAAAATTTGCTTGCAGCAATCCATCAACAGAATCAGCCTGCACAACTGAGTCCAACATGTATAAATCCTGCAGAAAAGAAAAGATCACTTTCCGCGTAAATGCTAAAACAAAGTTAAAAAAAGGTTACTCACAGAATAAGCACTTTTTAGAGAGAGAGATGCAAAGAGTGTTTTGCAACTGTGTTTGTGGCAATTGAAGAAGAAGAAGAAGGGTTCACTTGCCATAGCTTCATCATCATTACCAACAAACCCAAAACTCTTCCGTCTCCAACACTGTTCCTACTGCTTTCTATTTATCACCTTCTCATTTCACCAACTCGCCTATCTGTTATGGTGTTCCTGACAATCCTAGCTTTCATTCATCTTTGTCTGTTATGCCTCTTAAATCAGATGGCTCTCTTTGTATCATGGAAGCTCTTGGCAGATCACAATCACAAGTGATGGTGTCATCTTCATCTCCTAAACTTGAAGACTTTCTCGGTGGTGCAACAATGGGGACTCATGATGATTATGGTAGCCATGAAAGAGATGCAGCAATGGCTTTAAGCTTAGACAGTATCTAATACAAAAGCCAACCAAATGCAACTCTGCAACATCACAGCTTCTTGCATACGCTCTCAGACCTAGAATAGATACACCTTGGAGCATTACAATTAATCCAGCAACTTGAGCATGGATCCTGCAACATACATTTCAAACCAAGTTAGGAAACTAACATGAGCATACCATTAGGATCTGCATGATGAAGTGAATTTTGGTCAACAGAACATGTCAAATAATACAAAAAGAGTTAGATATATAACATACTACACATGTTCAAAAAGTAAATGAAAAAATGAGTGCTTTTACCAATTTTTTTTTTGGGGGGGGCTGAAAGTGATACCAAGTTCTGTATGGCTGTTCTGAATTGATGCTGTTTGAGGATGCAGCATCCTTTGTAATATTTTCCATGATGATTGATGGAGCCAATGTCTTACTCCACCTAACCGCCGGCATGACTGCTAACCACCCTGATTATGCTTCCCTTGCTGCTAGGATTGCAGTTTCGAATCTGCATAAGAACACTAAGAAGTCGTTTTCTGAAACTGTGAAGATTATGTATAATCACTTCAACCATAGATCTGGGAAGAAATCTCCTTTGATTGCTGATGATGTCTATGACATAATCATCGAGAATGCGGCTCGATGGACAGTGAGATAATTTATGACAGGGATTTTGACTATGATTACTTTGGATTCAAAACCCTTGAGAAGTCTTATCTGTTGAAAGTTGATGGGACTGTTGTTGAAAGGCCTCAACATATGATAATGAGGTTTCTGTTGGGATTCACAAGCGTGATATTGAATCTGCTGTTAAGACTTATCATTTGATGTCTCAGAGATGGTTTACTCATGTTTCTCCAACTCTTTTCAATGCTGGGACTCCTAGGCCTCAGTTGAGTAGTTGCTTCTTGATATGCATGAAAGATGATAGTATTGAGGGGATTTATGATACGTTGAAGGAGTGTGCTGTCATTAGTAAATCTGCTGGAGGAATTGGTGTTTCTGTTCATAACATAAGGGCATATGGGAGCTACATTCGTGGAACAAATGGGACATCTAATGGTATCATTCCTCTGCTGGAGAAAACCACTCAATTGAGAGCCCCCTTGCTTATCATTTCTGAAGATATCGCTGGTGAGGCTTTGGCGACCCTTGTCGTCAATAAGCTGCGTGGTATCCTTAATGTCGCTGCCATCAAAGCTCCAGGATTTGGTGAAAGAAGAAAGGCCCTTCTTCAAGACATTGCTATATTGACAGGTGTTGAGTTCCAAGCCAGTGATCTGGGCCTTCTCGTTGAAAACACCACAATTGAACAACTTGGTTTGGCCCAGAAGGTGACTATCTCCAAGGATTCTACCACTATTATTGCCGATGCTGCATCAAAGGATGAGTTGCAATCCAGGGTTGCACAACTAAAGAAAGAGTTGTCTGAGACAGACTCAATTTATGATTCTGAGAAACTCGCCGAGAGAATTGCTAAGTTGTCTGGTGGAGTTGCTGTCATCAAGGTCGGTGCTGCCACAGAGACCGAATTGGAGGATCCATCTCCAGAGTTTCCTTCAGTGGATGATCAACAAAAAGGTGGTAAGCAAGAAGTTCCAGGAATGAAAACAGTACAGACAGTTTTGGAGCGAACTGCAACACCTGTGGTCTATAATGATATGCCTGATGCCCTCTGTCTTAAGGATTCTCTAACCGCTGTCCGCAATGCTACACAAGCTGCCGATCGCATACATCAAGTATTCAGAATGCAGTCCTTTCAGAGGAAGCAATTAACTCAGTATGAGGATGATGAGTTTGGTTTGTTAGATCAGAGGGTTCTTTCCCTACTAACTTCTAAGTCGTGCAAATCAGGACAAGGAGATGGTTTATTCAATACTGCTGCAACAATACCACACAAAATCAGTTAACTCCAAAACAAATTTTTCAATTAAGTGAGTTACAGTGGTGAATTTGTTTCTTACCAACAGTGAAGTTTTCACATGGAGAAACAAGCTACTCTTGCAAGGTTGAGTGTTGTTAACAGAAGCCTCAAAGTTCACTGCAGTAAAATCACAACAACTCAGTAGGATGGTAAAAAATTCACAAGCAACAAAATGAAACATTTTCACAGAAGAAGTACAAGGTACATGTTACCTTTTTCAGAGCAAACACCAAAATGGGATAGACAACAGAACAGCACCAAAAAGAAAGCACTTCCAATTCCATACTCTTTTGAGCTCATCCAAACCCTAGCAATGGGATCATAAAAAGGGAGGAATGAGTAAGAAAAAGAAAAACCCTAGAGCACAACAGAGACCTAGAGGCGAAAATCTGAGGAAGAAAAAAAACCTAAAACCCCAGAACCGTTTACCTGGAGGCCGGCGACTATACGCTCTTCACCACCACCGGCACGACCCTTTGTAAGGACTCTTTTTTTCTCTTTCTTGTTATCCTTCTCTTGTTTTGTTGTTGAAAATATTTGTGAGAGTTGAAAGAGTTCGATTCACTGAGTTGGAGAGTGTGAGAGGGTTTTGTTTGATGTCATAAGAGGGACGAGAGGTGCGAGTTCGTGAGATTGCCATTGTTGGGGGAAGGTTGAGTTTGTAAGGTGGGAGAGAAGAAGACGAGTCTCTGTTTTCTGTTGTTTTCATTTCTTTTTTTTAATTTAATTTTTTTTAATCAAATTTGTTTTGTTTAACAGAGATACAAAAACCATAAAAATATTTATCTTTTATTTTATTTTATTTTTATTTTTAAATCTTTTTATTTTTTTAACCCGGTTCATGTATTTAACGTAGTATCTTAGTAATAGATAATGATGGGTGGCCTGGTGGAGAAGGGTAGTATCATAGTCTTGAGTGGGGTGGGTTCAATACTCATGTGTGGCATTTCCTTGGTGTTTTATTTCTTTTAGCTATTTTTACTTTCTTTTAGCATTTTCATTTCTCTTTATGTTTATGTCCTTATTATACTCATAGTTTCATTTGTTAATAATGTAAATTTAATTTCATCATTCATTCAAAACCATTTTTTAAAATTAAAAAATCATACTTTTCTCGATTTAATATCGAGCCCATTTTTTACACCCTTGTAAGTCGATTGCTTTTTAAGCATCGCCGTCGACCTCACATAGCTTACTCTTGGGCTTTCTTACAATGAGCCGGTTCCTTTGCACTTACACTCATACATTGTTTAATGCTTTATTATTTCATTCTTTGATTATTTGATCCGATTATATACTTGTTTAAATATCTTATTGTTTGATTGACTGTTGCCTACTTGTATGATGTATGAGGCATATATTTATATTGTTTGACTGCCATGACAACCCCCATTCATAACAAATGTATCCCTCTCCCATGAAATGTATAATATTTATTCTTTCACTCTTTATTCACCTGTTAATACAAGAATTAAAATGAACATTCGATAACCATTTCAAGACAAGATCAAAACCTCGATCCAACGTCGAGTAATCATTTTTCAAAACCTAACAGAACCAGCACGTATTCATCCACCCTTTTGTAAGTCGATTGCTTTATGCATCGCCATCAACCTTGTAAGCCGATTGCTTTATGCATCGCCATCAACCTTGTAAGTCGATTGCTTCATGCATCGCCATCTACCCTTATCCCTAACACTTCTCCTTGCTCCATTCGTTGATTCTTGTTCCGATTAGGTAGCACCCATTAGATAGAACCCTTTGTATGATAACATGGGTAGGATTCCCATATCCTTTTGCATGCTAACATTAGGTAGATATTCCCATTTGTAAATCCTAACACTTAAGTACATATTGCATGACAACTTTAGGGCAGAGCTTCCCCACTTCTAGACCTTTCCGAGCGTCTCCAATCTTGTGGCATGTAGTCCGTCCTATCGCAAAGAGGTAACTGCCTAAGACTCGATTCAGCGAGCTGCGACACCTACTGCTAGGATGTGAACACATTGCCCACTCTCCTTTGACACAACTGGTGTCCTCCTTTTCTAAGTCCATATTCAGATGGCAACCCCTATGAAGGGGAACTACATCGCCCTGATCCTTGTTCCAGACGAGGTATGTAGGCAGGTGGTCGTGCGAGACCACTCCGGGCACCTTTTCTTTTCTTTCTTTTTGTGTGTGTGCTTGACAGTTATAGGCTCGAGTTCCCGACTCCCTATTAACTTGTTTGGTTGTTGTGTGCTTGGAAGCTGATATAAGTCCATCAAGTGGCATTCGGGTTCCAGTGTGGGTTTGTTTGGTTCGGATGCTGACATAAGTCCAGTGATTGGCAGTCGGGCTCCACGTTTGCCCCTTTGTGTTTGTTGCGTTCGGATGCTGATGTAAGTCCAGTGATTGGCAGTCGGGCTCCACGTTTGCCCCTTTGTGTGTGTTTGGTTCGGATGCTGATGTAAGTCCAGTGATTGGCAGTCAGGCTCCACGTTTGCCCTTTTGTGTGTGTTTTGGTTCGGATGCTGATGTAAGTCCAGTGATTGGCAGTCGGGCTCCATGTTTGCCACCTTTTTGTGTGTAGGTGTCTTGTTTTGTTTGGCGTGCGTGTAGCCGAACTACGGCAACTCTGATTCTCATGTTCAGATGAGATACGTAGGCACAAGATGCGATGTCTTGCCGAGTTTTGACTAACGACTAACAACTAATCCTTGTTTGCTTTCGCCCTTGTTGCGATCCTTGCTCTCGCCCTCGTTGCGATCGAGACTTTCCTTTTCTCTTGCCCTAGTTGCAATCGAGACCCTTATTCCCGTAGTTGTTTGAACTACGTTTTGCTCTGATTCTCATTCCCGATGAGATACGTAGGCATAAGACGCGATGTCTTAGCGAGCACACTTATCCTTAACTCATAGGTACCCGAGCTACGAAGACTCTGATTCTCATATTCAGATGAGATACGTATGCAATGGATGCGATATCTATGCGAGTCATTTTTCTCTTGACCCTTCTAGTAAATAGTACATTAGATAAACACACACCCTTTAGACAAGAACAACAAGAGTGGATCCCATAGAGTACTACGGATGCGTAGGGGTGCTAATACCTTCCCTTCGCATAATCGACTCCCGAACCCAAGATTTGGTTGCGAGACCTTATATTTTCCTTTCCTCTTTCAGGTTTACTTCGAGCGTTTCCTTTCCCTCCTTTGGGATAAATAACGCACGGTGGCGACTCTTCTGTCATTTCTTTCTCGCCGGTTGTTTTTTTCGCAGACCGTATTTTTCGGGTTGCGACAGTCTTCTTGACCAACAACATTGGCACTCCCCACGGTGAAACATTAGGTCGAACAAACTTATTTTCAAGTAGATCCTCCAATGCATAAATTCTATATGGGGCCATCGACATAAGTCTAGTATCAGGTACTAAATCTATGGTGAACTCAAATTCACGTTCTGGAGGGAAGTCACAAATATCTTTAGGAAACACGTCAGTAAACTCACATACCACTAGCATAACACTAGCCTCAACATTTCCATCCACTACTAAGGAAGCGAACGACACGAGTACCTAATTGTACTCCCTCAAAGACATCTCAACTTGTCTGGCGAATAAGAATATCGAATCTGCACTCTCTTCGGGTTCGAGAAACAAAGCAGTCTTATCAAAACAATTGATAGATACACGATTGAACTCTAGCCAGTTCATCCCCAAAATCACATTGAGTTTATTTAACGGAAAACAGATTAAGTCGACTCCAAAGTTCTTACTATAGATGGTTAACGGACAATTTAAACACACAAGAAAACTAGTCACTAAACCATTAGCTGGGGTATCGATGACCATACTTGAAACCATAGTGTCGCACCTCGAAAAAAAATAATGCGATCCCTCGCGATAGGACGCGGAAAAATGTTCGAACAGAGTCGTCACCGAACTTTATTTATTCCAATGAAGGAATAGGAAAATATCGAGAAAACCTTTAAGAAAATGGAATAATGGTCGTCGCAACCATATTCGGGTTCGGGAGTCGATTACGCAAGGGGAAGGTATTAGCGCCCCTCACGTCCGTTGTACTCAACGGGAACCTTTTAGTCTGATTTGCTATTTGACTGTTAATTGACTGTAATTTGCTTGCCTCGAGTGATTTGATGATAGATATGGATGAAGACCTCATGAGGGGGAAATTGGAGGTTTTTTATTAGTGTGCTCGCGAAGATACAACAATCTCTTGCCTACGTATCCTTATGGTGCAATAAGGAAATCAGAGCATTCGTAGTTCGGGCTACTACGAATATTTGGTGTGTTTTGTTTTGATGAACGACTGTGTAGGTCGGTGTTCTAACGGCTAAACGCTGGCTTGTCTACTCTCGGTGGAGGCTCTAGCACTGGTTTGTTGGGCGCATTAGAAGGATTAACAGTGTTCTTTTGAAAAGGGTTTTGGTCACGCGGGGGTGACGAGTTGAATTGATGTGTTTGGGTGTTTGATTTGGTTTCGATCGCGCGGGGGCGAGAAGTTAGGTTTAATGTGTTTGAGATGTTTTTTGAAGAACGAAGAAAGATTGAGCAATGTGGTGTACACCAATCGTCCAATTCTTTCGAGGAATAATAAGGCGAATGCCTTCTACTCCCTTTTCATTTGAATTATTTTGAAAGTTTGTTTGTGGATGTTGAATATGCACGGTAGTGAGGCGTACGCCTCCTACTTGCTTATTCAAAGAATAACGAGGCGTGCGCCACTTATTCCTTTATCCAAGTTTATTTAGCGTGTTTTAGTCGGAAGTCGAAAATTTGAGCAATGTGGCGTACGCCAATTATTCAAATAATTGAGAGATGGTGAGGCGAATGCCTCCCATCTGTTGTCATCCGAAGTTTAATTTAAGAAAGATATGTTTTTCGATATTGTATTTGATTCGCGAAAATAGTTTGAATTTATTCGATTGTGTTTTAATTTGATGACGAAGATTCGAGCAATGTGGCGTACGCCAATTATTCGAATAATCGAAAGATAGTGAGGCGTACGCCTCCTATCCTTTTATTATTGAAAATTTAGAATTAAATGGTTGTAGAATTTGTAGTTGATTTAAAAGAAATGATTTGAAATGTTATGGTTTGATGTTTTAATCGGGGGACAAGAACTTGAGCAATATGGCATACGCCAATTATTCAAGTGCTTGAGAAATAGCGAAGCGTACGCTTCCTATATCTTTTTCATCCCAGAATTTATGTTTGAAAGAGAAAAATCTTTAGAAGTTAAATGGTTGGGAAAATGGTTTGAATTCATGTTTATGAATGAAATGAATTTTATTTTGTGTATTATTCATCTACTCGATTAATCATTAACCGAATAGGTCTCATTGTAAGAAAGCCCAAGAGTAAGCTATGTGAGGTTGATGGTGATGCTTCGAAAGCGGTCGACTTACAATGGTATTTAAAATGGGGCTCGATGTTAAATCGAGAATTGTATGCTTTGTGCTTTTTGAAATTGGTTTGGATCGATGATGAATTGAAATAAAATTAAAAGTGATTATGAAATGATGATGGAAAAGAAAATCATGTAATTATTAACTCATCAAAATTTGATTAAATGGGTTAATTGAACTAATTAAGATTAATTATCAAAATTATTAAATTATCTCAAATAGTTAAGTTAATTAAGATTAATTAATTGAAATGAATTAATCAAACAAAAGTCCAATTAATTAATTTTTTTAAGAAAACAAATGCAAATAAGTGACAATGTGCTCATAGAACCGGTTAGAGCGAAATGACAATAAAATTGGTGCCATACGCGAAGTCATAACGCGGTGAAAAAATGTTCGATTAATGTAGTGGAACTTTGGCAGAAAATCAGCATGAAATTGCTGAATCCGTGAATAAAAAACTTAAAAATGGAATGAGATAATGGTAACACAATTATTATTTACATTTTTTCAATATTTGCAATGCCCACATCATTATACCAACATCTCCGGCATTAAAATCCAGCATAAGTATCGGACCAGAATATATATCAATACTATAAAAGGAACCGAGTTTATTTAACCACTTATTCTAACAACTATAATACAAACATATAATGACTTAATCCTAGTAAATATTGGATCAACTAAAAAACTACGTATTGAAACAAACCAAATTATATTGTGATGCTTTACTATCAGTAATAATTAAAACTTAACGAAGATAAACCACAACATACCCAATTGATAGCCTATGTGCAGAGTTCAGTATTTCAAGAACCATACCCAACAGCAATAAAACAACACCGACTCAAATTTACAAGTCCAACAAACTATAATTTAAACATACACTCAAGCAGATACTCGATCCAGACCCGCAACTCAGTAGATGCACAATCCAAATTGAAATAATCATAAACACACAACCATAATCAACGTACTAGTTTCAACAACTTACGATTTCATCAAAATTGTAAATGAAATGAGAATGTAATTGTTACAACAGCACAAAACAACAATACATTGGAAGAAACTTGACGTTGTTACCGAAACGTGAATCTTTGTTGCTACAATTTGTTGATGCTTTCGCCGGTATTGCCGCTGAGTCTCTGTTGTCTTTGATGTTAAAAACTTTCCCTGTTTGCTGAGTTGTTGTCAAGGTGTTGTTGTCGTTGCCGGAAGAGAGCTTGGTGCACGACTTCACAGCCGGTTGTGCCGGCTAACAGCGACGAGCTTGTTGGAAGCAAAGACGAGTTGCTACGGCATAGTGCTTTCGAATTCACATTTTATTGATGTGTAAGCCATGTTGGAAGATGCTGATGAAGGTCGAAGGTGATAGATCGTGAAAGGGGGTCGGGTGGATCTGGTTTGCATAAAGGTTGAAGGAGAAAATAGCGGTGAGATGATGGGGAAAGGGTTCGCGACCGAAGGAGAAGAAGGGGTGTGCATTTGGGTTCCCGATGGGTTTTGGAAGATGTTGAGTAGGTTTTACAGTCGCGGGTGGAGGTTGATGAAGATGGTGAGGTATTGGTTGAAGGTGATGCTGAAGAAGACGATGGCGGCGGAAGGTGGTGTAGCGGCGTGAACGAAATTCAAAGATGGAGGTGGATGCAGGCGTGGTTGAAACGGAAGTTCCGATGGTGGGTGGTTAAGAGGGTTTTGTGAAAGTGATTCGAAGGTGGTGATGAACGGTGGTTATCGGCGACGGTTTATGGTGAGGGTTTGTTGTGTGGGGTCGATCTTGGTAAGTATGAAGGTTATGTGGCTGCGAGGCGGAAGGGTGGAAGTGGTTTGAAGGAGTTGGCTGTAACGGCGAGGTGGGTTATTTGACGAGGTGTCGGTGGTAGTAAAATGGTGGTGGTGGTGTCACCGTGTAAGGGGTGGTTCACGGTGGAAGTTGAAGATTGGTGATGGTGGTTTTCGGTGTAGATTGTGTTGTGATGGAGAGCGAGTCTGAGAGAGAGATGAGAGAGTGGTTTTTTCTGAATTTGTTGTGAGTGCGTTATTATGGTGAGAGAGTGATGGTAGTAGGTGGTAGATATTTAATGAGTGGGGAGAGAGAGATGATAGTGAGAGTGAATGCTGAGAGAAGAGAGGTAGTGAAGCGTCTTAGGTGGTAATGATAGTTGGCCATTAAATGAGAGAGACGTGAGAGTTTGTTGTATGAGAGAGGGAAGAGTGACACGTGTCACACTGCCACTGGATCTCCAAAATTCACCAAATCTCTTCCTTCTTATCCGTTTCCTTTTCCGATTGAGAGAGATTTTGTATGAAAAACTCTAAATTTACATTTTTTACCTTCTATTCACTACACTTTTTAATAAAAAAAAATTAATAGTTAAGCACAACCAAAAATAAATTCAACAATGATTATGATTATTTACGCTAATTATTTCAGTTGAATAATTAACCTAATAAAAATAGTGACCGATTATAAATATAAGCCGGATATAAATTTGCTCGGAAAATTAAATCAGACTTACTAAAATGATCAGCACAAAATATATTTATTGAAAAAATACAGCATTTCCTTTAATTTCGAAACAAATAGTTTTACCGGTTAAAAGGCTCAGGCGGATCAAAACGCAACCGAAACAGCCGCTAAAAAATACAACGAGTACACCAGGTTAAACTACGTGAGCCTTAGATTAATAATACTGGCGTCTACAATTTTAATTTTGAAACATTTTACCCGCTGATTTTGCATGTTCTTGAGAAACGATTTAACCGATTTGTCTGCTTTTTCAATAAATTCATTCTGACAGACATTTTAGGTATTATTCATGATGGAATGTATGTCATGCTATGCATATGATGCAAAAATAAAAATGAAATCAATTCTATGAAAATTTAAATATGCCCGGACAAAATTGGGGTACGACAGCTGCCCCTATTTAATTAACTTGAACTAGAAAGTAAGAATGACGACAGTCTTCATACATTCGTGGTGGAAGGTAATTAAATACGAAAAGACCCAAATTTTGTCCTTTGGAATGCAAAGGAGATATGCAAAAAGAAAATGCAATGGATTCTAACAGCACCAAGGTAATAGGGGTAGAATGCCCAACCAATGCCAACCCTCGAGTCGACATTCAAATCTGGCACAGGTCGTTTCTGATGTGAGAGCGGAAACCGAACGGGTTCTCTGGCACCAAAAGGATGACAGTAAAGATTGCCACCACCAAAAGGACGATAGTAATTCAACACAATTTTCAAGATTGTCATCACCAAAAGGATGATGGAAAGATCCAAGCTTCAAAAGTAGTTATCACCAAAAAGATGATGGTAGGATTAATAACCAAACTTGCTGTCACCAAAGGATGAAAAATCGACACAACAAAATTCAAAGATTTCCATCACCAAAAGGATGATGTCCATCACCAAAAGGATGATGGTTATTCTGATAAAGCTTTCCATTACCGAGAGTATAATATCAAAGCTATCATCAAAAGGATGATAGTTGACTCATCAACTTCAAAGATCACCGTCACCAAAAGGATGAAGGTAAGTTACAAGACAAAACTTGTTACCACCAAAAGGATGATAATAAGTCAAAACAATCACCATCACCAAAAGGATGAAGGTAAGATCAAAAAACAAAACTTGTTACCACCAAAAGGATGATAATAAGTCAATAACTTCAAAGGTCACCATCACCAAAAGGATGAAGGTAAGGCCTAATAACAAAACTTGTTATCATCAAAAGGATGATAATAAGTCAACAATCACCATCACCAAAAGGATGAAGGTATAATTAAAAGACAAAACTTGTTATCGCCAAAAGGACGATAATAAGTCGACAATCACCATCACCAAAAGGATGAAGGTAAGGTCAAACGACAAAACTTGTTACCACCAAAAGGATGATAATAAGCATACAACGCAATTGATCACCATCACCAAAAGGATGACGGTAAGACCAAGACAAAAACTTGTTATCACCAAAAGGATGATAATAGGTCAACAATCACCATCACCAAAAGGATGAAGGTATAATTAAAAGACAAAACTTGTTATCGCCAAAAGGACGATAATAAGTCAGAATAGACTCAAATGATCACCATCACCAAAAGGATGAAGGTAAGATCAACAACAAAACTTGTTACCACCAAATAGATGATAATAAGTCAATAACCTGAAATATCACTGACACCAAAAGGATGACAGTAAGATCAAACAAACAGAACTTGTTATCACCAAAAGGATGATAATAGGGACAAAACTTCAAAACTTGTTATCACCAAAAGGATGATAATAAGCTGAAACAGACTCAATGATCGCCATCACCAAAAGGATGAGGGCAAGATAAAAGACAAAACTTGTTACCACCAAAAGGATGATAATAAGTCAACAACCCAAATGATCACCATCACCAAAAGGATGAAGGTAAGATCAAGACAAAAACTTGTTATCACCAAAAGGATGATAATAAGCACAACTCAAATGATCACCATCACCAAAAGGATGAAGGTAAGATCAAAAACAGAACTCGTTACCACCAAAAGGATGATAAAAAGTCAACAATCACCATCACCAAAAGGATGAAGCTGAGATCATAACTTCGAAACTTGTTACCACCAAAAGGATGATAATAAGTTATAATAACTTCAAATATTACTGACACCAAAAGGATGACAGTGGGATTGGACTTTCTAAATGTCACCATCACCAAAAGGATGATAGCTTAAACCAAACTCCATAATCTCTATCACCAAAAGGATGATATTTAGATTGAACTGGACGTCATCACCGAAAGGATGATGGTTATACCAAAATGACAAGGATCCTTATCACCACAAGGATCGCCGACACCAAAAGGATGACGGTAAGCTGTAATAATTGCAGAGGTCGCCATTCACCAAAAGGATGAAAGTTGGACCAAAACTCCAAGGATCGCCAACACTAAAAGGATGACAGTAAGATCACGAACGTCAAGGATTTACCACTACCAAAAGCATAACGGTCATTGTAAACAGGGTGATGATTAATATTATTCCTTGATGGGCTTTCATCGAAAGGATGATAGTGAGAAAAATATTGGAAGAATGTGGCTACTGACAAAGATCAGTAAACCCGACTTGTTGGGGTGGTATTGGAACATTACCGAGTAAGACTTGCCTGGGGTGTTGACAACAAAAGGTTGTAGAACAGCTATCCTCGGGGGAGATGTAGTTTCTATCAACAAAAGGTTGCAGGAAACGACTCATTGAGGGACGCTCAACGTGAAACAAGGTAAGTGTTTGGAGAAACACTATTTGACTAAGTTGAGGATAACATCTTATCAACAAAAGGTTGAATGATGTAACTCAATGGGGAACGCCCAATAGTAGGGTAGGAAATCACTTCAGAGGAAAGCAATGACTCGAATGAGGGTTGGCCTAGATTCCTACGACTAAACCTTGGATTTTGATTCGTGCTATATGCATAAATGTCATGTATGCGTTATGTATGAGGTGGTGCATGTGATGCATGTTTGAATGCAAAGACTGATTGGCTTGTTTGGGATTGGCCCCCCTTTTCAAAGGCAATGTGTTTTCTGGAAACCAGTGTTGGTTGTATTTGTTTTTGTGTGGGTGCCAGCAAGGTGGACTTTGGTTTTTTTTTGTAATTGTCAATGTGGGTTGGACCATCGGTTGGTGGAAAGGATCTGACTTCCCGACACTCGGTAGTTGATGTGATGAACACACAATAGATGCGGATACTCTTGGTGCCCCAAGTTTGATCTCTTGCTAATATGTTGTGTATTTGTCTTTGAGAAGATCTCGATTTCTTCTTCTGAAGTGTTTGGCCAGCCTGTGACTGAGCATAGCGACGTGATCAACGCATGATGATTATGCATTTGATGTGCCCTTAGGATTCTTGTCAAGATGTGACATTGTACTGGTACGAACTTTCGACATTTTGGTGCTGAATTCAAGCAGTCACTAATGTCTGATGCAATCTGCTTGACTGACTTAAAGATATGAAGGGAATTTTGCCCCTTGCAACTTGTCTTGCCCCTGACTGTAGGGTAGCCAATGGCATTCTCCATGAAAGGAAACCATGGGAGTGGTTATCCGATGACGTGGTCTGAGTCTGTTTTTCCCAGCTCCTGAATTTTGCAATGGTCTGCCTCTGATTAGCCTTTGGGGGACTTGCCCTAGACGTACTGAGTATTGAAGTGTTTTTCCTCCCTGATCAACCGATGCTCGGAGATTTGTCTTATACTGACTGCTTCTTAAGTCAATATAACCAAGAGATGTTGTGCCCCTGATTCACAGGATGGTTTTGATTCGTGTCAGCACCAATGATCAAGTGCCCCTTGAATTGCCCCTTGTTGGAATTTTCTCGATGTCAAGTACTAACTGACAATTAAGAATTATTATCCAAGAAACGGTGATTTTAATGCAATAGTTATGCAAGTTTTTAAAAACAATCATTCACTTGTGAGTGTCGTGGTAGTGTGTGGCGAATGGACCATGAGTCCAAACGCGGTGCTGATTCAGCTAGTGTGTGAATGATGTAGTGAGAATAGAATATTAGCAAATCTCTAGGAGTCAGCTTACGCAACCTTGTTGTAGTATGCTTTCAGAATAAACCCTACTTCAATTAGGTCTTTTGAAGGTTGTAATGTGGCTTGGTTCATGGTTATTGAAACAAAAGGATATAAGGCTCAAAGTTTATTTTAACCCACCCCTTCTTCATGATGATCTCCAATCCTATGTTCAGTTAATTCAAACATATTCTTCATTTGCAGGTGTAAGGATAAAGATGGTGATTCAAGGTCTCTTGGAATGGCATCCACCTTTTTTGTTTTTTGGATGTCGGTGACCCTTTGATTTTGGTATGGTGGTCACTGAATCTTGTTTTGTTTTGTTGGAGACTTTCATTGTCTCTTTCGATTTTTGTTTTGATCCCTAACTTTTGCATGGACCGATTTGTTTGAAGCTTCAATCCATCGGGATTGCCCCTGTTTTTGCCTAAGTCTCCTTTCAGGGTGTTGGACTTAGCGGGCTCTTTTTTTCGATTTTTTTTGGAAATCGTGACTGCCAAGTCAATGGTCATTGAAGAACAACAGACATAAATTCTGGATTTGTATGGTTCCTTCGACACTTCAGGATATGTGTGAGGAATATCATGTGGTTAATCCTTGCATGGGATATTTCATCTTGTATTTTGAATGTGTAGTCAAATCAACTGAACACTACCCTGCCCCTAGTTAAGCGTAAGGGTTTGTAGATCCGAAAGAAACTCCTACTTCTAGGCTCAAAGTGGTTGACTAGGGATTAACTCCTTATATCTCTAGTGTTTGGGGTTTGAAACAATGTCTGTACATCATTAGCAGGATTTTATCCGAAAGCATACAGTCAACAATTATGGGTATTTTGTTTTCGTCATCCTCCTTCCAACATTTACTAACAATAGTGTGATAAAGGAGGTGAAGTGGAAGAGTATGTGCTTGTGATTTGCAAATGTGATAGATGAGTGAATATGAAAGATTGATTCAAAGCATGCATAATCATCCCATTAATAAGACCAAATACAAATAACAATGTTTAAAGCATACAGTACTTAGTCAAACAAGATCAAATTACAAGAATGCAAAATGGAAAAAAATGGCATAATGATTGCCTTCATTCAAAGAAACGGGCCTTCATCTCTTGATTCTCTATGAGGAATTGCTCCGTTTGTCCAGGCCGGTGGGGAAGCTTTATCTTCGAGCTTCACTTGACTCTGCATGCGCTGGCATGGGATTGGTTGCAACATTTGGCCTAACTAGCGTGAAAGTAACTGCCTTACTGTCAATCAAATCTTGAACCTTGTGCTTGAAAGCCTTACAGTTCTCTATTGTGTGCCCTGGAGAACCCATGTGATACTCGTAGTGAGCATTGGCATCATAGCCATGAGGATATGGTGGAGTTACAGGTGTTAGCTCCTTCAGAATAATTGATCCATCCTTTAGCAGGTAAGGAAGGATCTTGCTGTATGGCACTGGCAGAGGATCGAAATGTCTTTCTAGCCTCCTTGCCCTCTGCTGATTAGGTGGACGTGGTTATGGAGCACGTTGCTGTTGATTTTGATGTGGTTGCTGGTAAGCTGACTGTTGATATGGCTGTTGATATTGTTGTTGATATGGTTGCTGATATGAAGGCTGATATGGTGTTGGGATGACAGCGGCAGTCTGGTGATAAGGCATAGGAACATTTGGGTGTGCCCTATATCCTCCTCCTCCCATTATAGCATTGGTTTAACCTTCTGGCTTCTTCGGGAGATTAGGATAAGGTTTCTTCATCCCACCTGAAGCATTGGTGTAAGACCCCAATTTTATCCCTAAGATCCCTCATGGCATCATAACATTGCATTGCATAGCCTCAAGGATCATTGAGCATCTTGGCTCCCTTTCCCTTTGGGTAGGGATCTCTTGTGAGTGGTTTGAGATCACCAAGCATGCTTGAATTGTATATCATTACTTTTCTTGTTTTATTCACTAACCAAAAGCACAAAAATATGTCACTAATATCTTTTGTTTGATGCTTAAGCAATCACCAGGTCAAGAGCTTCAAGGAGATCCTTTGTGCAAGAGATGAGGTATTTTCTTGGGATGAGGACCACATGATTATCATAAGGAGCTTACATGAGCTAGGGTTTCATTTTGAAGCTATTTCACCAAGTGGTAGAGGCTCAAGTTAATCCAGACATTTCAAGGTCATCTAAGGACCAAAAAAGTCAACTGTGCAGTCAACTGAGGACTATGAGGTGGGGAAATGAGTTGAGACACCTCAATCATGTTCAAATAGGGCCTATTCATCATTCTAAACATCCATCTTGAAGATTCAAAGGTCATGGCAAAAGTTACTAAAAATGGAAAATGACCTATAATTCAAAGTTTCCAAATTTGGCAAGTTTTTGGTTCACATTCAACTTGACTTGTCAATGTCAAATAAGTTTCATATGGATTTTTGGTGAACATAAAAGTTGTATATCTTTGTCTCCCCTTTCCAAAAAGTCCTAATTCATGTCCATATGATGATTGGTTGAGAAGTTATGGTCATTTGATTACAAGGTGTGCATGGAAATTCAAAATGGCATAACTTTTGATACAACGCTCCAATTTGATTCATTCTTTTTGCAAACTTCTCCTCATGTTCAAGACATCTCAAAATGACCTCATTTGGCTCAATTATGAAAAGGAATCATGGCTTGTATTCTTAATATTTCACACATGTTCATTTTGAAGAAAAATATTCAACATTCATTATTGGCTTGAGGTGCAAGCAAATTAATCATCAAATCATGACCATTGGATGTTTTTAAGTGAATTCCAAGCCTTGCATGAAGATGAGCACGTGGATTATGGAAAGGAAAGCTCAATTTGCATTTTTGCAAGATGCTTGAAATCTCATTAATCATGATTAGCATTTGGCTTAAGTGATTAGCAGCATCATTAGCATGGGATATAAAAGCTCAAACCCTAATCATAACTGCATAACAAAGCATTTTCAGATCTGAAATTGGAAACTCCCTTCAATTTTCTCTCACTTCGAATTTCATTTTTCTCCACACAAACACCAAAAATTATTGCATATTCTTGATCATCATCCTTCACTGATCAAGAATCATCATCTGTTTGGATCAATTAAGCCAGAATTCGAGCAGTTCATGTACATGATCATGGCGATGGAATTTGAAAATTGAAGAAGAATCAAGTGGTTTCAAGTGTTCCTGTTTGCACAAAGCTTCAAGGCAAGATCAAAGGAGAAGATCTGAAGCTTATGAGCGCTTGAGAGCACGATTTCAGCAACCTCCATTTCCATGTGATGCAAAATTCATCATCTCCTTTTGCTGTTTTAAGGTCATAGATGTGTAGATCTTGATTAGTAGAGCTTGTAGATATGTTTAGATTTGATTTTGGTTGAGTATTGAGGTTGTATGATGAACTAAAAGTTTTGATCATGAATATGTTTTGCTTCGATCTGGAAAATCCATGAGGAATTAGGAGATTTGGATAGCATATTTGAATTCTACATTGCAAGGCGGTTCGAATGGTATAGGATTTATGAATTTCTGGAAAGAAATTTAGTCTGAACCGCCGGAGATGGCCGGAGAAGACGACCGGAGACTGTAGCTCCGGCGTCTGTGTGTTAGGGTTTATGCTTGCATGGACTGCCATGTGTTGCCTTGCGTGTATGAATGATTGGATGTGGTTTGGTTGACTGGAGCCACGCATGCGCTGACCAGCTGATTGTGCGTTGACTGGGTTTTAATGAAACGGTGTGTTTCAGCTTTCAAATGTGAGTCGTTGATCCTTGATGCGCGCCTTATCCAACGGCTGTGGTTATTTCTGAATTGATTTGAATATATTTGTTTCCCTCCATTTTCTTTTGTTATTTCAATTATTTTGTTTGTTTAGAAAATTCATAAAAAATTCAAAAATAGTCCAATTTAATCCCAATTTTTTTTCATAGTTTTGTTTTGATCTCTACTATTTTTTGGTGCTGATTTCGTGAATTGTTGATGGATGGATGTTTTAGGTGTGATTTTTGAATCTATGTTATGCCAAATTGATCATGTGCATTCTATGCTTTGTGAAATCCTCATTGCTAAGCCATTTGATCCCATTTTTTACATGTTTGATGTTCATACATGATGTGAATTTTTGGTCACTGGTTTGGAATTTTTCTCATATGCTATCATCCTTTTTGACACATAGAGAAAAGTGTGACAATTTGTGTCACATTTTTGACATTGAATTGTTGCATTTTTGTTCATATATCATTTGAACCTTTCTGGATTTGATCTTTTGCATATTGATTGTTCATGACATGATAAACTTGTACAAAAAATCTCAAAGTCATTGCATACATTTCTGATTTGATGTGAATTTTCTAAGTTGGAAGTCCATTTTGTGCATATTTTTTGGTCATTGCATTACATAGATCATTTGAGATACTTGCTTTTTGATTTGATGCAGGTCCTTTTGAGGACATTTCATGGATTGTTTGAATGTGCATTGTGTAAAAGATTGGGTTCTGTTTTGATCATTTGACTTAGGTTTGAATCTAGTCTTTGCACTAGTGTTTTGTACATAAACTAACCTTGTTTTGTGTTTCAGGTTTGGACATTAAGCATTGATGGTTGATTTGTTCTCACTTTGTGAGATGAAAATGATTTGAGTTCTAACTTGTGTTTGTTTTGTAGGATTTTAAGTGATGTGCTTAAGCTCATGAGTTCATTTGAATGCTTGGGCATTGTTCATTGGATTGTGTAATTGTTGGAAAGATTCACTGTTTGTCTGTTGGTTTTATAACTGAAATATTAACTGTTTAGTCTTTGTACAGGTACCTTAGTTGCTTGCTTGCTTTTGCTTTTGCTTAAGCTTTGGATTATGGTTGACACACCACTTAGGTAGTTACCTTCTTACTTCATGTAGTCTGAAGTCCTGTCACCTTTTTGGCAGGCATTTTGCTGGCAAGTCCTCCTTCAGAGGCTATGTTTGTGTTTGTTTACAATTGTGCCAAAGACCTCCAAGATGAGGCATGTGTTATCTGATAAGACCTCCAAGAGTTGAGGTAATTGACGAATAAAAGGGATTAGTAGCCAATCCCCCGTTATTCAGTGTGTCGTTCTTTATGCTCGCACTACGTGCTGATGCTTCTGAACATGTACCCAAGATCTTTGTCCAGTGTCTGTCAAGTGGAAAAGGATCCCACTTTCTGGATCCCCACATTTTCTTTGTCATGAGCTCACCCTGGCCAGGGTTAAGAGCATGAGGTTTCATCCTCATTACCACTTTGATCAGCTTCACCCTAACTCTCGATGTTAGTGGTTAAGAGCTACAAATTACCCTTGTACGGTTTGGCTTGTTTGTCGAGGTTGACATGACCCCTCTTGACTAAAGCCTACCCATTGTTTTGAGCCTCTTGTATGTATATATTGTGTGATGTTTGTTTACTTGTGATTTTTTGATGTGTGTGCTCTTGAACTAGGAGTTTTCCCTTTGAGCTTAATTTGAGGATCATTACCATGTTCATCTAAGTGAGATACAAGATACATTGAGGATCTCTTATGAGACTTGTTTGATTGCTTATGCCTTGTGCTTGCTTATTCCAAAGGATGGGAACTTACTTGGATCATCAATATGATCTCAAGAGAGGAACTCCTAGTGTGGTTTCATTTCATATCCCTCACCTTTTTGTTCTCTTTAGGACTTAGTTCTTCTTCTTCATTTCTCCACCCTAACCCAAGCCAAAATCTTTTTGTGCAAACATTTAACTTTGTTTTCAACATTAGAAACCTAAGCCTTATGCTTTTGATGTTCAAACTTTATTTTCATAACACTCATTTTTGAATTGAATCTTTAAGTCTACTTTGACCATTTTTGTATATACTTCTAATTGGTAAATGTAACCCATTCAAATATCTTTTTGTGGTTCCAATGTCCACTTCTTAATCAAAAAATTTCATAACCTTTAGCTATTAGGTTTGAGTTATCTTTGTGGTAGATGTAATAATCACCTTTGTCCTTAGTGATGGACGATGAGCCTTCCATGCTTATTATAGGGTTAACCCCTCACTAGCATGTTGAAGCTATCCTCACATGGTGGACTTGTGGTTTTTCAGGTTGAGTTTTCTCCCTTTGATAACAAAAGACCTTAAGGCTTTTGGACCAATCAATCCACTCATTTGTTTTTGAGATTTTTACCCCGAACTACGAGGTTTTGATCCTAATCTTTTTATACGAGGGTACGTAGGCAATGGGTTTATCCATCCAAACACAAAATGTAAATAACTTGTATATTCTCTTCTCATCTCTTCAATCATGTTTGCACACAAAAAAAATTCACAAAAACAATAACCTTTGCAACAAGTGTGAAAAGGGCTCCCTAGGAGTACCTAGGATGTTTTGGGTGCCTAACACCTTCCCATTGCATAACCAACCCTCTTACCCTGATCTCTGTTTCTTTTACTAGTTTTTGTTAAAACTTTTAGGTTTTTGTTCGCTTTCTAACCATTCCTTTGGATAAATAGAAGTGTGGTGGCGACTCGACTTTGTATTATTTACCTTGGATTTAGTCAATATCTCCAATGGTAACGATTACACCGCTACAATTGGCAGCGCAAGGTAGTTTCCCCACGGAAACGACCTCAGCGAAAGTTGGGAAGCTGGACCCTACCATCTTCTCCATGTACTGGGTGTGCAGAGTTCCCATAAACATGTCAATTAGCTCTTTGTCAAGGAGAGGAGGTTAGACACGAGCTGCAAGCTCTCTCCAATGCTGGGCGTATTCCTTGAATGACTCATTGTTGCGTTGAGCCATGTCTTGCAGCTGTGTGCGGTTGGGCGCTAGATCCGTGTTGTACTAATAATGCCTGAGGAAAGCTTCAGCAAGGTCTCTCCATGACTGGACTTGACCTCTCTCAAGTTGCATGTACCATTCCAAGGATGCCCCACTGAGGCTATCTTGGAAGTAATGAATCAGGAGTTGATCATTACTGATGTGGGCGACCATTTTACGACAGTAGGCTCTGAGGTGAGTTCTCGGGCAACTGATCCCCTTGTATTTGTCAAAGTCCGGGACTTTGAATTTTTGCGGAATCACCAAACCTGGCACCAGACACATATCAACGGCGTCCAAACCGGGAGTAACGTGAACCTCCAAGGACTTGAATTTTTCTTCTAGAGCATGGATCCTCTCTACAACAGGGTCTAGGAGACCTCCAACAATAGGCTTGATGGGTTGTGGCATGAAGAAAGCGGCATATGGATCCTCATCACCTATCACAGATCTGTGTCGAGGAGATGTAGCAGAATGCTTATGGGGGTTCATGTTGACCATGGGAACAGGAATGAGGATCGGTCTTCCTCTAGGTTGGGCAAGATTACCATTAGGGTCAGTCTCTCCAGGGATGCTAAGCGATGGTGATCCAAATTGAACAGCAACTCTTCTGGCTTCGGCGCTAGTCTCGGCATCCTTCTCCTTCTGGGCTAAGAGCAACATGGTCTCAAGTAAATGATCCATCTTTGCCTGTATGGAGTCAATGTTTGTTCTCATTGAAACTTGATTTGCTTCAAGTTGTTCAAGTGTCATCTTGTAGTTGTGGCGTGTCTCGTACCGGTGTCGAGTAGTCAGTGTCAGTGGACAAGGGTAGAGTACGGTGTAAGTTTTTTGTTCCTGGATAATGATATGCAATGCATGCTGATGATATGCAAATGTATGAAATTCTGCCATATTTTTCGCAAAGGAATGCAAATACTCAAGAACATTCACACGTCAGGTACGTCAGGATAACAGGAAGAAGTACAGGTTTCTCTGATTACTAGAAATTCCCAAAGGTAGGTTCTAAAATTATGTTTTCAAGGAAGGAACTTAGACTCACGGATCAAGTTCAAAACTTCCTCGCAATGGTGGGCTAGCCACATCGTGATGGGAGTTCTGAAATGATCTAATCTAAGTGGGATTCTCGTTATGTTCGAACAGGGTGTAGACCCTTCGGTTCAATACTACATAATAGCCAATCATGAAAACAAAACCTGGGTTTAAGGCGAGGTCCCTAGAGTCACGGATCGTATTTAGAACCTCCCCACAATAATGGGCTAGCCATATTATGATGGAAACTCCAAACAGATCTACTCTAGGTGGAGTCTTCGTATTGTCCCAATGAGGTGTACACCCCTCGGTTCAATACTACACAACTCCGGGTTCTAAGTTTTTCCTCGAAGCTCGGGTATGGAGCTTATCTCACAACATACATCAAGCCCCATATCAAAGTATCAAGGAAAATTAAATACAACACAATCAATCAGAATAAAATACAGAGAAATAAACATGGAAGAAAAGAACGTCTTCCAACAGTCATAGCAAAATCAGACTAAGTTAGGTTAGACTCTCTCTTGCTTGGAGCAGGGTCCCCAGCAGAGTCGCCAGTCTATCGCACCTCGAAAAAAAATAATGCGATCCCTCGCGATAGGACGTGGAAAAATGTTCAAACAGAGTCGCCACCGAACTTTATTTATTCTAATGAAGAAATAGGAAAATATCGAGAAAACCTTTAAGAAAATGGAATAATGGTCGTCGCAACCATATTCGGGTTCGGGAGTCGATTACGCAACGGGAAGGTATTAGCGCCCCTCACGTCCGTTGTACTCAACGGGAACCTTTTAGTCTAATTTGCTATTTGACTGTTAATTGACTGTTATTTGCTTGCCTCGAGTGATTTGATGATAGATATGGATGAAGACCTCAGGAGGGGGAAATGGGAGGTTTTTTATTAGTGTGCTCGCGAAGATACAACAATCTCCTGCCTACGTATCCTTATGGTGCAATAAGGAAATCAGAGCATTCGTAGTTCGGGCTACTACAAATATTTGGTGTGTTTTGTTTTGATGAACGACTGTGTAGGTCGGCGTTCTAACGGCTAAACGTTGGCTTGTCTACTCTCGGTGGAGGCTCTAGCACTAGTTTGTTGGGCATATTAGAAGGATTAACAGTGTTCTTTTGAAAAGGGTTTTGGTCACGCGGGGGTGACGAGTTGAATTGATGTGTTTGGGTGTTTAATTTGGTATCGATCGCGCGGGGGCGAGAAGTTAGGTTTAATGTGTTTGAGATGATTTTTGAAGAACGACGAAAGATTGAGCAATGTGGTGTACACCAATCGTCCAATTCTTTCGAGGAATAATAAGGCGAACGCCTTCTACTCCCTTTTCGTTTGAATTATTTTGAAAGTTTGTTTGTGGATGTTGAATATGCACGGTAGTGAGGCGTACGCCTCCTACTTGCTTATTCAAAGAATAACGAGGCGTGCGCCACTTATTCCTTTATCCAAGTTTATTTAGCGTGTTTTAGTCGGAAGTCGATAATTTGAGCAATGTGGCGTACGCCAATTATTCAAATAATTGAGAGATGGTGAGGCGAACGCCTCCCATTTGTTGTCATCCGAAGTTTAATTTAAGAAAGATATGTTTTTAGATATTATATTTGATTCGCGAAAATAGTTTGAATTTATTCGATTGTGTTTTAATTTGATGACGAAGATTCGAGCAATGTGGCGTACGCCAATTATTCGAATAATCGAAAGATAGTGAGGCGTACGCCTCCTATCCTTTTATTATCGGAAATTTAGAATTAAATGGTTGTAGAATTTGTAGTTAATTTAAAAGAAATGATTTGAAATGTTATGGTTTGATGTTTTAATCGGGTGACAAGAACTCGAGCAATATGGCGTACGCCAATTATTCAAGTGCTTGAGAAATAGCGAAGCTTACGCTTCCTATATCTTTTTCATCCCAAAATTTATGTTTGAAAGAGAAAAATCTTTAGAAGTTAAATGGTTTGGAAAATGGTTTGAATTCATGTTTATGAATGAAATGAATTTTATTTTGTGTATTATTTATCTACTCGATTAATCAATAACCGAATAGATCTCATTGTAAGAAAGCCCAAGAGTAAGCTATGTGAGGTTGATGGCGATACTTCGAAAGCGATCGACTTACAATGGTATTTAAAATGGGGCTCGATGTTAAATCGAGAATCGTATGATTTGTGCTTTTTGAAATTGGTTTGGATCGATGATGAATTGAAATAAAATTGAAAGTTATTATGAAATGATGATGGAAAATAAAATCCTTTAATTATTAACTCATCAAAATTTGATTAAATGGGTTAATTGAATTAATTAAGATTAATTATCAAAATTATTTAATTATCTCAAATAATTAAGTTAATTAAGATTAATTAATTGAAATGAATTAATCAAACAAAAGTCCAATTAATTAATTTTTTTAAGAAAACAAATGCAAATAAGTGACAATGTGCTCATAGAATCGGTTAGGGCGAAATGACAATAAAATTGGTGTCATATGCGAAGTCATAACGCGGTGAAAAAATGTTCGATTAATGTATTGGAACTTTGGCGGAAAATCAGCATGAAATTGCTAAATCCGTGAATAAAAAACTTAAAAATGGAATGAGATAATGGTAACACAATTATTATTTACATTTTTTCAATATTTGCAATGCCCACATCATTATACCAACATCTTCGGCATTAAAATCCAGCATAAGTATCGGACCGAAATATATATCAATACTATAAAAGGAACCGAGTTTATTTAACCACTAATTCTAACAACTATAATACAAACATATAATGACTCAATCCTAGTTAATATTGGAAACACTAAAAAACTACTTATTGAAACAAACCAAATTATATTGTGATGCTTTACTATCAGTAATAATTAAAACTTAACCAAGATAAACCACAACATACCCAATTGATAGCCTATGTGCAGAGTTCAGTATTTCAAGAACCATACCCAACAGCAATAAAACAACACCGACTCAAATTTACAAGTCCAGCAAACTATAATTTAAACATACACTCAAGCAGATACTCGATCCAGACCCGTAACTCAGCAGATGCACAATCCAAATTGAAATAATCATAAACACACAACCATAATCAACGTACTAGTTTTAACAACTTACGATTTCATCAAAATTGTAAATGAAATGAGAATGTAATTGTCACAACAGCATAAAACAACAATACATTGGAAGAAACTTGAAGTTGTTACCGAAACGTGAATCTTTGTTGCTACAAGTTTCCTTTCTTATCCGTTTCCTTTTCCGATTGAGAGAGATTTTGTATGAAAAACTCTAAATTTACATTTTTTACCTTCTATTCACTACACTTTTTAATAAATAAAAAGAATTAATAGTTAAGCACAACCAAAAATAAATTCAACAATGATTATGATTATTTACGCTAATTATTTCAGTTGAATAATTAACCTAATAAAAATAGTGACCGATTTTAAATATAAGCCGGATATAAATTTGCTCGGAAAATTAAATTAGACTTACTAAAATGATTAGCACAAAATATATTTATTAAAAAAATACAGTGTTTCCTTTAATTTCGAAACAAATATTTTTACCGGTTAAAAGGCTCAGGCGGATCAAAACGCAACCGAAACAGCCGCTGAAAAATACAACGAGTACACCAGGTTAAACTACGTGAACCGTAGATTAATAATACTGCCGTCTGCAATTTTAATTTTGAAACATTTTACCCGTTGATTTTGCATGTTCTTGAGAAACGATTTAACCGATTTGTCTGCTTTTTCAATAAATTCATTCTGACTGACATTTTAGGTATTATTCATGATGGAATGTATGCCATGCTATGCATATGATGCAAAAATAAAAATGAAATCAATTCTATGAAAATTTAAATATGCCCGGACAAAATTGGGGTACGACACATAGAAGACATTTCAAGTTGCATCTTGTTAACACACTCAAGAGAAATAAACAAATGAGTTGCACCAGTATCAATCATAGAAAATAGTTCAACACCATGAAAAAAACCCGTACCTTGAATCAAATTATATGAGTTCGAGACATATGCATCATTCAAAGCAAAAAAACTCTACCAGTATTTTGAGCAGTAGTAGCTAACACCTTCTTTGGCTTATGACATTGGGTACTGATGTGACCCTACTAACCGTGGTTAAAATAAGTCGACCCATTATTCCTGCATTAAGCCTTGTGGTGACCTATCTTCCCATAATTTTAGCACTTCAAGACCGTATTCATACATTCATTAGCATATTGCCCCAACTCTCCGCACTTTAAACGCTTCAGTGGAACTCCTCCCCCACTTATCTCTTTCTGATCTGCATACTTTTATGTTTCCCTTTCTCAGCTAGAGTCAAATGCGTTTTCCCATGAAGCTACTTCTCTCCCTTCTTCTCAACAGTGCTCTTGTAGTGCACGAATCTAGCTCTACTATCCTAATCATAAATTATGCACTTGTTTACTAGCACAGAGAACTGACGGATCTCTTGGTAACCAATGAATTTCTTGATTTTAGGACGCAATCCACTTTTGAACTTGATATACTTATATGCTTCAATTGCACCATTATAGTGTAAGCAAAACCTCACTAGCTCTTCGAGTTTAGCAGCATACTCCGCAACTGACATGTTCCCCTGCTTCAGCTCCAAGAACTTAATCTCCTAATTTTTGTGCACATCATCCAGGAAATACTTCTCTAAAAATTTAGCTCTAAACATGGCCTAGGCAATCTCAGTACCAGCAACTTCCATTCTCTGATGCACATTCTCCCACCATTATTCAGCCTCCTCGGATAACATGTGCATTCCAAACAACGGTCTATGAGCCTCAGTATAAGCCATGGCACGAAAAATCTTGACAATATCTCGGAGCCATGTCTGATCACCTGACTCAAGCCTCTAACTCAAGCGGCTATTGCGTACCTGATTTTTTGTACTTTAAATGAGCATAGATGCCACAATAATAAAATGGGTGAGAATACGCTCAAATAATATAGCGGTGCAATACATAAAAATGGTAGATCACAAACATATACATCACATTTCACAGATATTACACATCACATCATCAATATAAATTCCTTCACAATGCAGATATATATGCAATATGACACCACCTCAACTCTATATGCAAATATGACACCGACTCATTGGACATCAGAGGTATGTTACTAATATTGCCCACTCACTCCTAATCCGACCAATGGAGCAGAACACATCAAATTGTTATTGATCCCACCACTGAATTAGCAATGCATCACCACTCATATTATACGGGAGTCTGCTACTCGCTCTCGATTCCACCATTATACCAAAGCACATCAAAATCATTACTGATCCTACCATTAAATCAGTAACACTTCATTAATTCCACCATAGGCATCATCTACTCGCCCCTGATTCCACCACTGGACCAGAGCACACCACTGGACTGAAAATCCGTAGATCATGATGCATGACACATGCAACTATGCGCCAAATGAGGTCATCAACATAACAAACATGGTCATGCTAAATTATAACTCATCATAGTATAATTTATACACACATGAAAACCACAACATACATCCATAACTCACAACATTAGTTCATCATCACCTAACATTATTTATGCATAATAATAAGTTATCAACAAAAACCATCAATTATAATTTACTAATGCATATCAACGTTTATGCAAGTTCACAATTTGTCAACAATTAACCATATACTCATTTGATAGTATTTAGAGCACATTGATTTCCCTCCCAACACATCAAACATCATAAAACAACATCAAATAATTATCAGACTCGGAAACAACACTGAAAATCTAAATTGGCGTGTCAAAACCTGACAGCCCGGACCATGACGGTCTATTCCAGGGCCATGACGGTCGTAATGGGGATGACGACCAGATCTTTAATCCCTCCTCTCCATCCGCCACCACTCTCATCGTTCATCATCCCTCATAAAACCTAATGGTCTTCTCCTTATTCAGCTGACGAGCATCATCCCTTTTAAACACGTTGACAGGTTGCCTGTCATGCAGGTGACGATCGTCACCCCTATGCATAATGCACAAGTGTGTTTTCTGCCATTGGAGCTTATTTGAAGCTCCGATTTCACACCCAGAATACCCAAATCGACTAGAAATAAATCATACATCAATTGCAACATATGGACATGTTAATTTCACATAGATTCACAATTCACTTTTACCAATTTATCATGAATTAACGTCATATTCATTAAAATTAAAACACACCAATTATCAACAACAATTTGAAGATTTCACATACTTTCATCATGTATTAATTTAACATAATACCGCACACGAATTTCACACCACAATGAACATTCAAAACAGATTCATCACAAATTTATATCAAACATACATATGCATCATCAATTGAGAAAAGGGGAGAAACCCTAGAGGAGGATTAATGAGTTATCACTACCCTTTCATGAAATTAGCATCCTTAGTTGAGTAGTTCTCCCCCTTACCTCAAATTTCCAGCATAAGCACTCAAGTTATGGCTTCCCCTTTTCTTTTACAAACCCTTGCTCTTGCCCTCTCAAAAGCTATTTTCTCAATTTCTCACGTACTGCTCCAATTTTATAAGATTCCTAATCTCATCACATAATCTATTTATTTAACCTAATTTCAACTTACTAATAATTCCACATTGACCCAACTTTCCTCTATTTCTCACCACTTACACCATAATTCCTCATAATTCTATTTTTCACCCCATTTTTTAATATTCCTATTTTCTCATTATTTTAATTAAATAAAATAACTATAATTATAATTAATTCTCATAATTCACCAAAAATTCCCCAAAACTCCTAATCACACCAATTATACTAATAATCAAATAAATCAATTTAATTAAATTAAAATATGAAAATAAAATATTAGGGCAATACACATGTGTTCAAGAAAAGAATACTTTGAGACTTTGAAGTTGGAGCAAGGTGGAGTAGTTATCATTGGTGACAATAAGGATTGCAAGGTTCATGATATTGGTAAAGTCAAACTTAAAATGTTCGATGATCGTGAGTTTCTTCTTCACAAGCTTATTTGATGATCTAGGCTATTGCACAAGAGTTGAATGTGTGATGTTGAAGATTTTCTATGTGAAGTGATCATAGATAAAGAGTATAAAATATGTGGTCTATATATTTTAGAAGGTTTAAATGTTATTGTTCATTCATTATCAACTAGTGAAGACTTTCAAGACAAGAATAAGCAATGTGATATGAGGTCAATGCATGATGATTACTTGGAAGTTATTTCAGAACACTCTAATAAGCTTTGTAAAAGACAAGGGATAAAAATGCATGAGACTGTTGAGTTATCATTGAATTTATGGGATATGGCTGATTCCAAAGCGGCTTACTTGGTTGGTAGAGAGTTCCGTCAGGGGAATAAGAATAAAAACCAAGGGATAAAGCTTTTAGAAACTATGACGGAGAGAACTCAGTTTTAGGTAGAGTTTTCTATGGATACTAGTATTAGTGAGGGAACAATTACAAATGCATATGATTATCATTTGACTTGTGATAAGGTAAGAAGGAAGATTGTAGCTTCTCAACGGGACTGTTATGCTAGCCTTAGGTGTTAAGCTTTGAATGTGGTTGATGAATTGTAAAATTCAGAAATAGGAACCTTTAGGGCCATTCAAAAGTATATGGAGTCAATGATGGTTGAAAAACCATGCTTGTGGGTTTGATAGATTACCTTGGCATACAATGATAATTGAAAACAGGGGGATACAAGTGGCAAGATCAAGGTTCAAGGGCGGCTTGAACTTGGTCAAGGTTATTGAATAGTGTTTCAATATGAGCAGCAAGGTAGTTGGTGGTTAAATTGACATCATCATCAGTTTCAAGTCAATGTGAAGATTGTTGTAATGTGTCTTAAAACCTCAAGTGAGAAAAGAGAAGGAAAAATGACATATTTCAGTATAGACATATTTCGGGCTTGTTTGAATATTTATTTAATGGGTTGTGTTTTGGGTTTTATTATTGATTTGTTAGATTTTAACAATTATAAATATGTATCTCTTCTGTTATTATATTTATGATAATCTTGAAAGTTATAAGATAAAGGGAAAAATAAGGGTTTAGGATTTAAGAAAATCTTTGGAGTTACCTAAATAGGCCAGACATTACTTCTAAATACATTGAGTTCGTGTGATTACGGTATTAAGAGAGAAATATTGGTGTGATTCAACCCTCAATAATTTCTTTTGAAATATTTTAATTATTTTATTAATTTCATAACACTAGGTATTTAAGAAACACTTAAATCATGTTTGGTAATACGGTGAACACCTTGATTCTGAGAAACAAGTAGCGAAGCTTCTGTCCCACCGGGATTTTCAAGTTTTCCAAACACACATTTAATTGAAAGAGATTTAAGTTAGAGGATTCATGAAAAGCAATTTTTTGTGAACACTATAAAAGTTATCATGTATACCTTTCAAGAAATAAATTGTGTATTCATTGTTCATGAAATTTCTATCATATGTTGACAAATGAAAGATGCAGGGTGATGAATAGAGACATAGAGTAGGTTGCAAACGTTCATGCTCATTTCAAACAATATTTTAATAAAATGAAATGCTTTGAAAAAGTACGTTTAATTTATTTTAGAGGATAATGTCGCCATAAGATATGAAAACCTAAAAAAAGCCTAATTCACCGCAACTAACATCTTTCGTTACTGACTGACTTATACATCAAAATACCTGACACATAATAGACTCATATCAACTAATGGTGTGTGTGGATGTAAGATTAGTTCATAAAGTAGAATGCTACATGATACTCCTCTCAAGTTTTTTAAGGCGCTTAATAATGACAAAAACAAATAAAACTATTTAACCAAAGTGTAATGCCGATAAGCATCTCATAAGGCTTTATTTAACCACATATAAATCCATCTTACACACCCTTAAAATATTGGAGTATAAATATTTTATTGTCATAAATTTTGATTTCTCGCCATTCCTCATTGTATTTCATCTATTTATAATTATAGGAGTCTTTACAACAATTAATTATAAATATTCCCTATTTGATAATCAAATCATATGAAATAATTTTATATTAATTAAATCATATGATATCATCCTATATTAACATCTTCCTCAAATTTATGTGGTTGGTCAAGAAGCATTAATTTATTAACAAATAACTGATGACGTAGACAAGTAACTGCATTCGTAAAAATATATGCAATTTAAAATTGAGTACTAACATGAGAAAGTGATATTAGTTGATCATCATAGGCATCACAAATTGAATGACAATCGACTTTAATGTGTTTTGTATGTTCATGAAAAACTGGATTTGCAACAATTTGGATGACACTTGTATTGTCAACATAAAGTGAAGTTGGTCCTGTTTGAGAAAATCCAAGTTCATTTAAAAGACCATGAAGCCAAAGTATTTCTAAAAAAGCAGCAAACGTGACACGATACTCGGATTCAATAGAGAATTTATAAACTCTTGCTTGCTTCTTACTTTTCAAAGAGATCAATGAAGAACCAAGAAACATGCACCAACCATTGACAAATCAACGAGTATCCGGATACCCTTCCCAATCAGCATCACTCTAAGCACTCAATTGAAGATAAATTCCGACGAGAAAAAATAATCCATTATGAGATGTTCCCTTAAAGTAGTGAATTATACGACAAATCGCATTCAAGTGAAGATGGCGAGGAGAATGCATGAATTGACTTACTTGTTGAACAACAAATTATATATCAGAGCGAGTAATGGTTAAGTAATTAAGGTTACCCACAAGTTTTCGATACAATAATGGATTCGATAAAAGATCACCATCATCATGTTGATATTTAACATTAACCTCAAATGGAGTATCTACCGGATTATCCGATTGGAGACTGAAATTCTGGTATCAGATATGACATGTCGAAGGTAATGTCACGGCACTAATATCTGAGTAATGCAAACAGAATAAAGATAGAGAATAGTAATGCAAGATACACAAGCAATTGTTAACCCAATTCAATCCAACTCACCTACATCTGGGGGCTACCAAGTCAGGAAGGAAATTCACTAAAAATAGAATCAGTTCAAAGACTCTTCGTACACTTCAACAAGTTACAGTCTTTCTCACCTAATCTCTACCCGTGCAATTTCTACCTAAGCACTCTTAGATATGAGAACCCACTCACTTCCTTACAATCACACACCAGTGATTTTAAACAACAATCCCTTGAGAAAAGAAAACACTTTTCAATAACACACTCTTGTTTTTACTTCACAGTTTCAATCAAGAAGACACACTCTTGATCTTGCTTCACAGCTTTGATCAAGAAGACACACACTTGATCTTGCTTCACAGCTTTGATCAAGTAGACACACACTCTTGCTTAACAGCTTTAGAGTGACAAATTACAACCACAAATCAGTCCAATTCAATCATCAATGGATGACTTGAATGACCTACAAGTCTTACGACTAAACAGACACAAACCCTAGCTCTCTCTCTATATTTCGCTCAGTATTGGTTGTGTGTACAAACAGGTTTTCTAAGTCCCTTTTTATAGAAGCTTTCAGCTAGGCTTGGACATCTTGAAAACCCTAAATCTATTTTCCAATTAAATCTTTTCATGACAGCTGTTAGATCTCTTTGGAAAATAAGTAAATCAGGTTGTAATCCATGATTGAATGCGCCTGCCAATCAGATCTTCAATCATACATAGATTGCCATTAATTGTGCAATCACAAAACACCAGACATTCCAACTGAGTGTTATGTGTACAGGATGTCATGACATCGGGTCTGACATCCTGGAAAAATCCTGCATAATCCAATACTTCCTTTTATAACTTCTAGCAGGTACAACCATATCAGATGCCATGACCTTGTGTATGTCATCTGAAACAATCCTGCATGAACATGTCTTTCATTTAAGCTCCAGCAGGTACATCCAATATCAGAAGCCATGGCATTGTATGTGGCATTCTGAAACAATCCTGCATGCACATGTTCTTGAACTCCAGCAGGTACATAGGATATCTCATGTTAAGACATCACACATAACATCTTGTGAACATTATTTGTTTTACCAAAATTTCTACCAACACTTAGAATCAACAAACTCCCCCTTTGGCAAATTTTGGCTAAAACATATATTTGTCCTTTTTATTCACAAGAAAACTATCAGCAGTTAAACAACATAACAGTAGTTAAACAGCAGCAGAAGCAAATACAATTACTAGTTATAGCTCCTAGTAATACACACATGCACAAGGGTACTTCTCCTCCCCCTAAATCTGTGCAACACAAACAAAATTACTAGTTATGGATGCAACTAGTAAGACACACAAATGCACAAGGGTACTCCTTCTCCCCCTAAATCTGTGTATACATCAAACATCTTCCATGAACATAACAACTAATGTAACTCCAGCACCTGTACCAGCCAGAATGTCATTCTGACATCTGCTTCAACATTAACATCTGTGCATCATATCAGACATCCTCTTTGACATTTGTAAACAGATCAACATTCTATTTTAACACCTGTGCACTTCCTTCTATAATAGTTGTCCTTCAGTTCAGCTACATACAACTCACCACTCCACAACTGCTTCCACATTCCATATTAACACTTCTCCCCCTTTTTAGTCAAAATTGACCAAAGGTGACCAATTAGACAAAATAAATGTCAATTAGTCTATCAGAGAATGTCAGGACAGATGTTATAACATTAAACATGTTAAAACATAACAGTTAAATAGTTCAAATCATCATTATACACTGCTGTGATAGCTGAGATAATGAACAAATCCAAGGAACTCACTAAGAGCCCAAAATATTACAAAACAGGCATCAATGAGGACTGCCACAAATTACACATCTTTAAAAAAAAAAGTAAAACAGCAGCACCAGAACCGCAACAGTCACAACAACCACACAACACCACTCACACAATCTTCAGTCTTCCACACAAAAAAAGGGGGGAACCATCAATCAGAAGAAGAGGTATCACCTTCACCTTCTCCTACACCTTCAGAGCCTTCAGAGCTTTCAGAGCTGTCACTGGATTGGGCTTTTGCATCTGAATTCTTAGCAGTCTTTTCCATTTCTTCCTTCTCCAAGTTGCAGATAAGAACTTCCAAAGCTTCTTTTCTTGCCTTGGCCACCCTTATACCATTCTCCAATTCCTTGCAGGTATCTTTTAGTTGGTCAATTAAGCTCCCTTGAGATGCAGGTTCCCTTCTGGCAGATGTTATGACAACATCATTGACATGACTTCCCTCAAAAAGCTTATAGTGTATTGATAGAGGGGACTTTCTCCTACTTTGAATGTCACTTGTACTCAGGATGCCTGGTTGTTGGCTCAGGATAATACCACAAATGATGGATGGGAAGGCAATGGGCAATTTCACAGCATTTGTAGAGGCATGTCTGATGATTTGATCAAATATAAACTTTCCAAAATCATGGTTAATCCTGGTTCTAATTGCATGAATGATTCTTCCAAGACTAATGGAGATGGTAGAGATATGATTAGTAGGCACCCAATTAGCTGAACCAATCTTGTGTAAGATGGCATATTTGACAGTGAGCTTCCCAGATGATAAGTGATTCCTACTAGGCCATTCCTTAACTTGGCCACCTGTAATAACCCTACATACCTCATTGTCTGTAGTCTCTAGATCCACTCCTCCATCAGTTCCTCTTCCTAGGAACTTGTTGATAATACTTGGTGAGAATTTCACACATTTTCCCCTTACAAACACCTTGCAGAACTCCCTGCTGCTCTTTTCATAAATATCCTCAGGGATATTAACAATAAACTCTTTTACCAACCCCTCATAACATTGGGGTAGAGCTACCACAGTCTTCATTAGTCCAGCATTTTTTATTAAATCAATTACTCCCTTCACTTATACAGCCTCTTTTCCAAGCTCTCTTTCAACAGCTACTCTCCTCTGAATGACAAATTTCCATTTTGCAGCACCATCTTCTAAATGAAAGGAGATGTTGTCTAGGTGCACAGCAGTAGCTTTGCTAGGAGACTTCTGAACAACCTGCCTTTTTGCATGGGAGATGTTTGGGACATCGTCTTTGACATCCTCCTCAGAGTCATAGTTGTCTCTTTCTTTCCTTTTCCTAACCTCAACTTTGCTCCAGGGTTTTGAGGGTCCTACACCAGCAACCTTTTTCACTCTTGCTGTTCTCATTTTAGCCACACTTTTCCCTTTCCTAGTTCTCAGTTTCTCAGCTACACTAGGTTTTACAAGATGAACCAAAGGATCATCCTCTTCTTCAGAGCTTTCTTCCTCTAGGTCAACAATATTCTCTTGAGACATATTTGCTGGTTTCTTGCTAGGGGGTTTTACATAGAGAGCATAGCCCCTCAGCAGCCACTTCCTTTTCTGATCTAGATGAGTCATCATCTTTATCAGCATGAGGTTCCTCCTCAAGAGAGGGGTCCCTTCTGGACAGAGGGGTAGAAACCCCTTTGACGTTATGCCCTTCACTTAGAATCCTAGTGACTAGGTTCCTTATGGCACGATCAGCATAATGTATGTCTTTTGGAAGAGAAGAGTTACCAGGGGTATTACCTTGCTTATCTCCATCCTTGGAGGAGGGACCTGGGGTGTCGCCTGGTATTACGCAAAGTGGAGTAACGTTCATCACGTCTTCATCTAGAAACTCCATGGAGGGAGTCTTTGCATGGTGAGAGGATTTTGAACCAGATGATGATGGATGTTGAGACATATTGTAGGACTTTTGAGAGAAGTTTATTTGCCATAGCTGAGCTTCTCTTAGAAGTTGAATGGAGATGGAGATTGTTGTGTTTAGGTAGCGTGTGCTGAGGGAATAGATACTATTTTTGTAATGCTAGGGAATGATTTATCATTAATGTGGCTCTTTCTTTTCAAAGAGCAGACACTATTTTTATTTCCTTTATTTTTCCACTTTAATTCCCATAATTTCACAAGAGTCCAAATCCCTAATTTCCCTCCCTCATATTTAATTTGAATTTCACCCAAATTCCTTGCAACCTTGTCTGCTAGTTCCAGTCCATGCTTTAGACCTCTGAATTTGTCTTCCACGAATTTTCTAATGAAATGATAATAGCAAAAATAGTACTTTGTCCATCTGTGCTGAAACTGATTTTTGGACCTAGTTTCAGTATTCAGGTTGTCATAATACAATGTCATGGCATCGTGTGTGACATTGTATGCAATCATCAATAGTTTCATCCAATCCAGTTGAGCCCAACTGCTTCAATCTTCTATACCTTTCACATGTGTAGGAGCAGGTGTCATCCCAATCTTCTCCACATTGTTCTTGGCATTTTTGCTATGAGATAAACATATAGTCCCCTGTGGCCTAGTCCCAACAGTTTCATTCTGCTTATGACTGGTCACATGTCCACCTTTTTTATCTAACCTCTAAGTTGTTAGAGCCATCATAACCTTTTCTCCTATGAAGGTGAGGTGTGACATCTTTGTCTGACATTTCCCACAGACTTGTTTTTCATCACTCTTGAGAGTATCTATACTCATCTTTATCCATTCCTTTTTAACATAGGAATTCTTTAAGGGATAATCCATTTGAGAGCTCCACATGTAGCAGTTGTCTTTGGTCCTGATTCCTTTCATAATCACTTCACTATTTTTGTCAAAGATTAGACATTCAGTTTTGGTGAAGTTAACATTCAGACCTTGATCACATAGTTGACTGATGCTTATTAGATTTGCAGTCAAGCCTTTAACTAGTAGCACCTTGTCAAGTTTAGGAACTCCAAGACAATCAAGCTTACCTGTTCCCTTGATTTCACCTTTTGCTCCATCTCCAAAGGTTACATGACTTATGCTATGATGATACAGATCAGTTAGCAGGTCTTGGTTTCCAGTCATGTGTCTGGAACATCCACTATCAAAGTACCACTCTTCTCTGGCTGAGATTCTGAGGGGAATGTGAGCTATCAAACCTGTAACATTAGTCTTAGGAATCCATTGCTTCTTAATGATAGGCCTGTGCTGTTTGGGTCTGGATTGATAGTGATTCTGATGATGAGCAGGCCTAGGATAACCATACAGTTTATAGCAGAACAGCTTCAGATGACCAAATTTCTCACAGTGATGGCATCTCCATCTTTGGTGTTTCCCTTTCTGTTGTTTTCTCCTCTGGTGTTGTGACATATGATGTGACATGACAGGTTTACTTTTATTATGGATGCACTTAGGTTTGGCTTGAGATTTGGCACCAGTGTAACTGCTCTCAGGCTTTGAGTCATTATGCCCAATGCCAGATTTGTCTCCTGTTATTTGTCCAGTTTGGAGAATCTTGTCTAAGGAGTCAGATCCATTGCTTAACATCCTCACATACTTGGTCATCTCTTCTAGTTTAGAATTTAGAAACATGACTTCAGTTTTCAACTTAGAGATAGTTTTCACATGGTCTGCCTTCTCACTTTCCAGCTGTGTTATCTTCTGTCTTTCAGCTTGTGGATTTTCAACTAGCTTGGCATTCAGAACCACTGCTTCTGTTTGTAAATTGGAGATGGTTTCCAAGTATTCTACCTTCTCATTCTCAAGTTGAGTTATTTCCTTCTTATGGTTTTCAACCTGTTTGCACAACTCTACACTTTTGTGACACAACTTTCTGTAGGTAGAGGCCAATTCTTCAAAGGTTACTTCACCATCACTTGAGTCTTCATCAGATACCCATCTTCCTGTCAAAGCAGTCACAAGATTTGCAGCCTCCTCTATTTCACTCTCATCAGACCAAGTGGCAGCAAGACTCATCTTCTGTTTCCTGAGGTAGGTTCCACATTCAGTCCTGATGTGTCTATACCCATCACATTCATAGCATTGTACCTCTTTTCCTTCTTTGAGCTTCTCATCTGATCTTGCTCTTCTTCCAGCATTGTTGGATTTACTGATGTCAGATGAGATGTTCTTGACATTTGTCTTAGATCTTACATCCATCTTTTTCAACAGTTTATTGAACTGTCTTCCCAGCATTGCTACTTCATTGACCAAATCTTCATCAACCTCCTGACTCTTTTCCTCTTCTGTGTTTGACATAAAGGCTATGCTCTTTGTTTTCTTTTCAAAACCATCATTCAATCCCATCTCAAAGGTTTGTAGGGAACCAATTAGCTCATCTACCCTCATGTTGGAAATGTCTTGAGACTCTTCTATGGCAGTCACCTTCATTGCAAATCTCTTAGGGAGTGACCTGAGTATTTTCCTTACCAGTTTTTCATATGTCATCTTCTCTCCCAAGGCTCCTGAGGCATTAGCAATTTCAAGGATACTCGTGTGAAATTCATGAATGTTTTCATCTTCTTTCATCCTTAAGTTTTCAAACTTGGAGGTGAGCATCTGAAGCCTAGACATCTTAACCCTAGAAGTGCCTTCATGAGTGGTCTTGAGAATGTCCCAAGCATCTTTGGCCACTTCACAGTTGTTTATTAACCTGAAAATATTTTTGTCTACTCCATTAAATATGGCATTCAAAGCTTTAGAATTTCCAAGGGCTAGATCATCCTCCTCCTTGGACCATTGTTCTTCAGGCTTCTTCTCAGTAGTGGCTTCTCCATCTTTAGTGATGACAGGATGCACCCAACCTGTTAACACAACTTTCCAAGCCTTGTTATCAAGAGATTTTAGAAAAGCTACCATTCGAGGTTTCCAATAGTCATAGTTGGAGCCATCCAGGATTGGTGGTCTATGAACAGATCCTCCATCTCTCTCCATTGTACCAGAAAGTATCATCCCTAGATCTCACCCAGAACCAGAGCAGGATGCATGCTCTGATACCAATTGAAATTCTGGTATCAGATATGAGATGTCGAAGGTAATGTCACGACACTAATATCTGAGTAATGCAAACAGAATAAAGATAGAGAATAGTAATGCAAGATACACAAGCAATTGTTAACCCAGTTCGGTCCAACTCACCTACATCTTGGGGCTACCAAGCCAGGAAGGAAATTCACTAAAAATAGAATCAGTTCAAAGACTCTCCGTACACTTCAACAAGTTATAGTCTTTCTCACCTAATCTCTACCCGTGCAATTTCTGCCTAAGCACTCTTAGATATGAGAACCCACTCACTTCCTTACAATCACACACCAGTGATTTTAAACAACAATCCCTTGAGAAAAGAAAACACTTTTCAATAACACACTCTTGATTTTACTTCACAGTTTCAATCAAGAAGACACACTCTTGATCTTGCTTCACAGCTTTGATCAAGAAGACACACACTTGATCTTGCTTCACAACTTTGATCAAGTAGACACACACTCTTGCTTAACAGCTTTAGAGTGACAAATTACAACCACAAATCAGTCCAATTCAATCATCAATGGATGACTTGAATGACCTACAAGTCTTACGACTAAACAGACACAAACCCTAGCTCTCTCTCTCTATATTTCGCTCAGTATTGGTTGTGTGTACAAACAGGTTTTCTAAGTCCCTTTTTATAGAAGCTTTCAGCTGGGCTTGGACATCTTGAAAACCCTAAATCTATTTTCCAATTAAATCTTTTCATGACAATTGTTAGATCTCTTTGGAAAATAAGTAAATCAGGTTGTAATCCATGATTGAATGCGCCTGCCAATCAGATCTTCAATCATACATAGATTGCCATTAATTGTGCAATCACAAAACACCAGACATTCCAACTGAATGTTCTGTGTACAGGATGTCATGACATCGGGTCTGACATCCTGGAAAAATCCTGCATAATCCAATACTTCCTTTTATAACTTCTAGCAGGTACAACCATATCAGATGCCATGACCTTGTGTATGTCATCTGAAACAATCCTGCATGAACATGTCTTTCATTTAAGCTCCAGCAGGTACATCCAATATCAAAAGCCATGGCATTGTATGTGGCATTCTGAAACAATCCTGCATGCACATGTTCTTGAACTCCAGCAGGTACATAGGATATCTCATGTTAAGACATCACACATAACATCTTGTGAACATTCTTTGTTTTACCAAAACTGCTGCCAACACTTAGAATCAACAGAGACCAACCAAATAAATCAAATTTATAGTATACTTAGGTTGATGGAGACAAATGCCCTTGGATGTATAATGAACCTAAAGACCAAGAAAATAGTGTAGTTTACCAAGATCTTTCATATGAAAGGAAGCCTGTAACTGCTATTTAAGTCTTTAAATGGAAGCATGATCAGAACCAGTAATAACCACATAACTAACATACATAAGAAGTAAGACAGTTACCCTTGTATATGTGGTATGAATAAATAGAGAGGAATCATAGTGACTCTGAGTGAAGGAGAACCCAAGTATAGTGGAGCGGAGTTTCTCATACCATGCTCTAGGTGCTTGTTTCAAACCATATAAGGAGCGTTTAAGCTTGAAAATACCTTTGGATGAAGAGAATAAGCCTTTGGAAGGTTTCATATAAATATCTTCCATTAGGTCACCATGAAGAAAAGCATTCTTCACATCCATTTTATGAAGACACCATCCATTAGAAGCAACTATAAATATTACAGTGTGAACAGTTATCATTTTGGCAACCGGTGCAAATGTCCCATCATAATAAATTCCATATTCCCACTTTTTGTTGAAGGTATTCCTTAAACTCATGAGACTCGTACTCACCACTAGATTTAGAGCAAAATATTTTAACAGTAGCTTGAAGTTGAGTTCCAACATATGTAAGAAATTTCTTAATCATTGAAAACACTTTTGAGTTAGACCTAAGAAAATATATCCAAGTAAAACGAATATAATCATCAATAAACATGAAAAAATACTTAAAATGAGCATGAGAAACTACATGAGACATTTCCCACACATCACTATGAATCATCTCAAAACAAGTGGAAGCACGACGAGCACCAACCAGAAAAGGAAGTGTTTTACATTTACCTAATTTGCAAATTGAACATGAAATAGAGACATTACAATCACCATTTTATTTCCCAATAAACCAATTTTAAATAAATGAGACAAAATGACATAGTTTGGATAACCCAATTTTCTATGTCAATCCTCATAATAATTTAAATTATTATTACAAGCAAGAGATAAATGACTTGAAGTAAGCTGGAATGGAAACAGTCTTCCCACCTTAGACCCCTTCGCGACCACCTTCCTGACACTTTCTCCTGCATAAGACAAACATCACTAGAGAAGTTAACATCATAATTTTTATCTACCAATTGACCAATAAATAATAAATTATAAGCAAGTCCAGGTGATAGAAGCACGTCCCGAAAATCAAATTTTATGTCACCAATATCCGTAATAGATAAAGTATTACCATCAGCTATTTGAATTTTCTAATTAACATGATAAGATTGTAAATTATGCAAATATTATGAAGAATCTGTCATGTGATTGGATGCACCCGAATCAAGAAACCATGGGGGAAAACATTAGAAGACTTACCCTGAATTCGCAAGGTCGAAAGAGCAAAAAGTACCATTTGTTGAATAAATTCAGGTTGTATAGCACCACTGTTTGATGCACCATTAATTGAATGGCCAACTATAAAAAATTTAGTTGCATGGAATGCCTGCACTGAACATTGTGTTGGTTGTGGAGGACGTGTGGGACACTCAGAGATAATATGGCCATGTTGTTTGCAGTAATTACAAAACTTCTTATTGCAGCTACGAGCAATATGACCAAATTGTTTGCAAGATAAACATTGAACTTATCTCATATCACGACCTTTACCTCTATTTTGAGAAGCATATGCAACTGTCATTGGCTCGAAAATTACAGTATCATGTGACACGACTCCTTGAGCAATAAGACGTTGTTCCCCCCTTATAAGTTCTCCAACACATATATCTAAAGAAGGAATGTGATTCCTATTCAGCAAGGGACCTCTGACAACTTCAAATTTTGTGCAAAGCTTCATGAGAAATTAATCTCGGCTACTTGTGTTATAAACCTCTTAGATAGCCGCGAAAGAAGTCTTGGGAACATCAGCATGTATAATAGCAGAGTGTTTTGTCCACAAATTTAGAAAACCAGAATAATATTATTGAATAGATAAAGTACCTTGTTTGTAATTAGTTATCTCCAACTCCAACTGAAAACGTTTGTCTGCATTGCCTTGGATGTAAATAAGCTTCAAATAGTTTCACTTTCTTGAGCAATTGAAAATGAACGCAAGTTATTGATCATTTGAGGATCAATAGTGTTGAGGATCCAAGTGGTTATTTGAGCATTTTTAGTTTCCCACACATCTAATACAACTTTTATGTAGGTGCCTTAGAGACATCGTCTACGTGACTCTATAATCCTTTTCCTTTCACATAATTTTTGAACTAAAATTCTCAAATTTAATAATTCCTACCAGTAAAACAGACAAAAAAGAAACGTTTGTCATTTTCCATAGTCATTATATAATAACACTTTTATTATAAACCAGTAAGAGACTCGTGCGTGTCGTTATAAATTTAAAATAAACGATGGTTAAAAAATGTATATTAATGATATAAAAATAAAGAAAAAAGTTTTAAATTATGATTGTATATAAATATTAATATAATTTAGAAAGTAGTGGGGTTTTGTTAGGATATACAGGAAAATTATGTTAATTTAATTAAATATCACCTTAAAAAAATAGAGATGTCAAAAAAAAAAAATGGTATATGGATATATAATAAATATGTAATATTGGTGATTAATTTTGTATAATTTGGGAACAGATATTATACTACTTTGACCAAATCATGCTCATTGACATCCCTAGCTCTCTTATTATAAGTCTATGTAATCTTTTTCACATATTTTAAATTAAAAGGTCAATAAATTTAATAGACTTGTTTTTTCAAAAATATCATTTATATATATTAATATGTGTAACTTTTAATTTATATATTCTTGATATCAAATTAAAATATAACATGAAATATTAGATTGTCTTCCCGACCTAACTCTTTTTTAAAAAAGTCAAATTGTTTACCGACATAACTTAAATTTCGTTTTCCTTTTTCATAGAACAAATTGATTAATTTTGTATATTTTTTCTAAATATTTAATTCAAAATGTTTGTCGATATAACTTAAAACGTCCCGTTTGCCATTTTATAGAGCGATTTGATTAATTTATTGTTTTTTTTCTAAATATTTTATAGTAATAATTCAAAATCTACCAAATGAAAAAAAAAATTAACTTGATAGTAATAATAAATCAGTTATTCAATCATAATAAAGTAAAAATATTGAAATATATAATTATCAAGTTTTCAGACATTTCATAGTTGAAAACAAGATAATATTTATGCATGTTTTCTTACTTGCATATACCGATTATGTTATGTGTCACTTCATGAAATTTTTCTTTATATTTTATTAATTTTACAAATCTTATGATTGTGAATTGTTTGGATAAAAATTTTAAAATATTTGTTTTGATGTATAAAATTGATTCTAAGTTCTAAAACTTATGAAACTCAAAATTAAAAAGGATTATCTAACTTTTTTTAAAAAGGAAAAATCCATGCCAACATCTTTTTCCTAAATATTTAGTAGTAATAGTTCAACACCTACCAAATGACAATAAATTAATTTGATTGTGACAATGAATTAGTTCTTTAATCATATGAAAGTGAAAAGACTGGAGTACATAATTATCAAGATCTAACTGTTTATTTTTCGTGCCACTTCACGAAGTTTTTTTTAATATTGTAATATTTTATTTATTTTACAAATTTTATGATGTGAATTGTTTGGATAAAATTTAAAATATATTTATTTCCATGTTTAAAATAAATTTTAAGCTTTAAAAATTATATTTTTTAAATTTAAATAACCACATTTTTCAATTTAAATTCTAAAATAACCTATTTTTTATAATAATTATGGAGATAACCACCTTTTATTACGTATGCGTCAGTCCAACTAGCGCATCTAATTTCCAATGAACACATGCGCCATTTGGTAGGGTGCATGCATTGCATGCGCTCAAATGAACATATGTGTCATTTGGTTGGGCGCATGCATGCCTTGAAGCTTTTATATTTTATATTTATAAATAATTAAATTAAACACTTAAATAAAAAATAATGATTAATATTATAATATAAAGTTAAAATACATAACAATTGACAAAAAAATTAATGATCCGCCCAATTGAAACACCTCCTTGTTTCACATACAAGTGTGTTAGCCTGTCTTCGAGGTCTCTCGCGATTTGCCTAAGGTGTTTGGGGTCTTTGAGTGCTGACATGATACAATGGTGGCTGGTGTTAAGGTCCGGTGGAAGGTCCAGCAGTATTTGATAGTTTTGTCATCATTTCTCCCTAATAGCAAAGGGGTTGCCGCCAACGGCGCTTCCATAATTAAGTTTCGTGCCCATGTTGTCGTAGTTGGGTCATTGTAGTTGGGTGGATTATTGACGGTATGGTTGTCCGAAGTGGGACATTGAATCATTTTGGAAACTAAGCAATGGTTCATGTGGTGTATTAAAGTCAAACAATGGTTAGGTGTTGTGGCAATGAGATGTTTGGGTGTTCATTAGTGTGGGGCTACGATGGCATGACGTTGAACCGTATGAATCATCCGGGCTATAGACTGTTGTGGTGGCTATTTGTAGCAACCTGAAAAATACAGTGCGCGAAAAAACAACCGGCGAAAGAAAATGACAGAAGAGTCGCCACCATGCGTTATTCGTCCCAAAGGAGGGAAAGGAAACGCTCGAAGTAAACCTGAAAAAGGAAAGGACAAGACGGGGTCTCGCAACCAAATCTTGGGTTCGGGAGTCGGTTATGCGAAGGGAAGGTATTAGCACCCCTACGCATCCGTAGTACTCTACGGGATCCACTTTTGTAGTTCTTGTCTAAAGGGTGTGAGTTTATCTTGTGCTGTTTACCAAAAAAAAAAGGTTAAATGAAAATGACTCGCGCGGATGTCGCATCCACTGCATACGTATCTCATCTGAATATGAGAATCAGAGTCTTCGTAGCTCGGCTGACCTATGGGTTGGGGGATGTGTGCTCGCTAAGACATCGCGTCTTATGCCTACGTATCTCATCTGGAATGAGAATCAGAGCACGCCGTAGTTCGGCTAACTACAGGGTTATGGAGTGGGTTTTGGACGAACGACGTTACTACGCAATCTACCGGATGCTCGACCTTTGGAGACTTACTCACATGTAGTAGAAGGAGTAAACGTGTGTTTAGGAGAAGAAAAATCAATGAAGGGTTAGGGTTTGGTGAACTCATGCAAAAAGGCAGTCCTTGACGAAGGAACCTGTAAAAAAAAACACACAAAAACATTGCCTCCTATCGAGGTCTTCCAGCTAGGAAAGCAGTAAAATGCGGGAAAAATGTAAAAGTACCACGCGGATAAAGATCCGAAGTAACATCAGTTAGAGGAATGGGAAACCCAGGGATCCTTCCAAGCTAAACACCATCAAAGAAAGTGAGTCAGTACAGGTAATCAGAATGAAACCTCCAGGGGGTATCCCACAAATAAAATGGAAAACCACGCAAGTTATCCCTGCAAAAGTCATGTGAGCCCTCACAAAAACTCAACAAACAGGTTAGAGACAAAAAAATAGGGTAATCAAGGGTTGCCCCCAAATCAAAATGTAACCACATGAATCATGCCATTAAAATTCACAAAAAAGACATGCATCAAAAGGGTATCAAATTCACCCATAATACCTCATACATTTAGAGCATTCAAATTAAAGGCATAAAGATGATGGATATAGGGCAAACCTAATTGGAGAGCCTGATTGAAATTGAGTTGCACCCGTGAGGTTTACAAAATAATCTTTAGGGTTTATGTGAGGCAGAGGTGATTCTGTGCAGTTGAGTTCCCTTCAGGGTTTGGAGGCTGCTCTGAACTCTGTTAGCTCTTCTCTCACTATCTTTTTCCTCAGGGTAATAGGAATAGACTCAATATTTGTTTCACTGAAACTCTAGTATTTATAGCCTAATATTGGTAGCTTAGTGGGCTTTTGAGAGAGGTCCAAGTCTGAGATTTTTTCTTTTATTTATTTATTTATTTATTTATTTATTTATTATTATTATTATTTTTTTATTTTTTTATAAATAAAGCTTCTTGGATCTAATTCTGATTGACATGATGAAATGCAATGTATCTAATGTTAAATGACCTAAAAATGAATGCATGCATGAGGTGTAAAGCGTATGCTTCCAGGAAAAATGAAGGGTAAATTTTGGGATATTACAGCTGCCCCTATTCAATCAACTAGAGACCTGGAAAGAAGATAGCAGCGGCTTTCGTGCTTTCGAGGTATCAAGGGATTGAATACAATAAAAGCCCAAAAATTTGCACTGAAGTGTGTCGCATTACGCGAAAAACCGGCGGGAAACAAGAACAACAGAGCCGCCACCGTGCGTTATTTATCCCAAAAGAGGGAAAGGAAACGCTCGAAGTAAACCTGGAAAAAGCATGGTCTCGCGACCAAAGAGAATGGGATCGGGAGTCGGTTATGCGAAGGGAAGGTATTAGCACCCCTACGCATCCGTCGTACTCGACGGGATCCACGCACAAAAGGAAGGAAAATGGCTGCTAAAACACTGCTCACAAACACAAACACTGGCTGAAAGAGACGCAGAAAATAAAAGAAACTGACTCGGCAGGATATCGCATCCTGGGCCTACTTAGTCTATCAAGCATAAACATCAGAGTCGAAGTAGTTCGGAATGGGGAAAACACATGCTCGCTAGGATGTCGCATCCTATGCATACGTATCTTCTTGGACGAAGAAGAATCAGAGCATTCGTAGCTCGGCTCACGCACACCAACAAAACCACAGGCAAACGTGGAATCCGAGTGCCAATCGCTGGACTTACATCAGATTCCGAACCAAACATACCCACACTGGAAACCAGATGCCACTTGATGGACTTATACCGGACTCCAAGCACACAACAAGAGGATACGGAATGCCAATCGCTGGTCTTACATCCATCTCCTGACACGCACAAGACAAAACAAAAACGGGCGCCCGGAGAGATCAGCTCATCTCCTGCCTACGTACCTCATCTGGTATGAGGATCAGGGCGACGTAGTTCCCCTACGAAGGGACGAAGGACTAGCCTAACCAGATAACAGAGGGAGACACAACTAGGGAGACTAACTCGAGCCTAGATGTTATCATGCAAAATCATCCCTAAGTCAAGGTTGCTATCTAACTTGCACAGGAAGCAAGCTAAACCTAAAGCACAGGCAATAGCAAAGCAAACAATTACAGATAGCACACACTATATACACACCAAGTGGGGCTCAAACAAAAGGTTAGGCTGCAAGAGCAAGCCAACTGTATCAGGGTGAGGTTAGCTCTTAACCTTGACATTGAGAGTCAAGGTGAAGCCAGATGAAAGGTGAGTGAAGATTAGACTTCACAGCTCTTATCCCTGGCCTGGGAGAGCTTTCAGACAAATGAAGTGTGGGTCCAGAAAGTGGGAACCCTTCTACACTTATGACACTGACTCAACTGTACAACTGTACAAGGATCTTGGGTTAATGTCCACAATGCATCAACACTAGTTGTGTGAGAAAAGGGACGACTCAACAGAATAGCAGGAGATGGATTGCACATCTCTTGTGTCTGCCAATTGCCTTATCAAAGGTCTTTTCCTGCTTGGGGACAAAAATAAACAAGCACAAACATTGCCTCTTAAGGAGGACTTCAGACAGGTGCCTGGCCAAGTAACAGGCCAGGTCTTCCAGACTACATGGAGAAGAGATCATTATACCTCAGTGCTCAAGCTAGCAAGCAATGCACAATCAAGTTCACAAAGGAACTATAGCAACTAAGGTACCTGAAATCAATCCAATATAATCAGTACTCAACTCAAACAATAAGCAAACAGACAATGGTCTACAGTTAACTATACAGTCAAACAACAGTCAATGCACAAAGGTGCAAGCCATAAGGCCTAAGTACAAGTCTCAATGCCTACAAAACAAACTCAAGTTAGTCATAAGCAAGCTATAAACCAACTCCAATTGAGTGCACATCATCAAGCATAAGCAACTGTGCTCTTAACCTGAAACAAAGCTCAAATGTGAGAATACAAACCACTAGTACAAGACTAGGGTCAAAATGGGATCAAAAAGTCAAAACAGAACATGAAACTTATCAAAAATCAAGATCAATCAAATAAGAAACAAATCCGAGTGGTTTCACATTCATATCAACAACCATTCTCATTTCATGAAGCAAAGAGTACAAGGCATGCAATTTAGAACCTCAAAGGACCAAACAGAATGGTTCAATTCAAATCAACTCACAAACATTTCAATAAATCCCCAAAAAATTCATGGTCAAACAGCATTCATAACATGACAATCATACCAAATTTCAAGTTATTTGGACCAAGGGAAGCAAGTCAATTAAATTCATAAAGTCAAGCCAAGTTCAAACAAGCTCATACAAGGCATCAAAACATGCATCCACTTCCAGCAATCATAAAACAGCAACCAAGCATGATAAACAAATGAAATCAAAGCCATGGCAAACTTCAAGATGTCTATAATACACATGCCAAATTTCAAGTTCATCCAATTAATAACAAGAATTTCACAAATCAAATAAAAACATGTCTCACAAAAGGTTTACAAATGACTCAACAGCAAAGAAAATCCCAATCAAATAGGAAATGGATTCAAAAATTCCAGAAAAAATCATGGCCAAACTAGACATCTAGAAGATCCAACATGCAGAACTTCAACTCAGTTCATGTTCATATGGCATGGTATCAAAAATCATGATGTTGCACAAGAAATGGTGTGACACAAATTGTCACACCTCTAATGATCATGTCATATCTCTCAATCCAGGAATGCAAAAATCACAAATCATATACCAAAATGACCAGGAATGAGTCTAGATTATGCATGCAAAATTTCAAGAATTTCTAATTAGGCATCATCATTTCATGAAAGAAAGAGTGAGCAAGGTGCAAGAAATGGTACACTAGAATAGACCCTAGACATTTTCAAAATCCATCCATGCACAAATTCATTAAAAATGTCCATAAAAAAGTACACAACATGAGGAACACACCAAAAAAAGAATCATGAAATTTGGTGGAGTATTTTTTGAGTTATCAATTTTTTAAGATGAAAGAAAATAAAAAAATGAATGAAGGCCAGGCATGTAACATGGAAGCATCACATGAAGAAATAATACAAGGCCATTGGATTTGGTTGGAACGGGGAATCGAACCCCAGCGCTATTCAAAAGAAGCGCCAACTTAATGAAACACTGCGTTTCATTAAGTGACGTGTCCTATTCCTACTGGCTTCACGGCTCATAAACGCCCAAACTCATGCAAAGTAACGAGGCAAGGATCCAACGCGAATCTGGAATGGATTTCTTGACAAACTCATCATGTTCTTCAACATTCTTCCAGACGATGAACACTTTTTCACAGAAATTCACAAATGGCATACCGTTCGACTCGTCTCTCAATGCTCAACAACAATCCAAACCTAATTTTCCTTAATTCTCATCATGCTAAACAAATCGATCCAAGAAAGTTTTCACAATCAAACTTCAGATCCTCATAATTTCCTTAATACTTCATGAAAATCTTAGATCTAAAGTTCAGAACACTCTATATGCTAAGCTCTATAATAACCACATAAAAATTGCAAGAATTGAATCGATCGAGCTCTGACCTTAGTGATGATGCAGTTCTTGATTAGCTTGCTTCAAGGCTCCAAAGCGCAAAACAGATGCTGATTGATGCAAGGGAAGATGAATGAAATCAATGCTTCAGCTCAGTTATGCTTAAACTCGAAGAAATCTCAAAATGCCATGAAAGGTGCAAGGTTCCAACAGTGTTGATTCTTCACGATTTGCCACGATTTCTTCTTCAACAGATGCTCAATTGTGCATAAATTGATGATTGGAATGGAGAACCTGCAAGAGGAATCAAGATTCGAGGGAAAAAGTTGAAGAAAAGCCTTTGAAGATTTGAGAGAATTTGGATGAATTTTAGTTTTGGATCTGAGAAAAATGAATGCTAATGCGATTTTCTGTTAGGATTAGTTATTTATACCATGGCTTAATCATTTTGTTAATCAAGTTTAGCCAAATCAAGTGAATTAGTAAAAATGCAATTTCATGTAACTTGGCCAAAATGCCCTTTTCCAAATAGAACCAATGGAACAGTAAAAATGCATTTGAGGCAAGTCACAAATTCTGTTTAGAAGCTTTTGGAAGTGATTTGGAGTGAAAATCATGTGTATTTTTCAAAATGGCCTTTTTTCCCACCAAAATTTAAATTGATCACTTGAAAAATGGACTTTTGATGTGATGATTTTTGATGAAATGTGATGATGGATCATGATAGTACATGTCAAATGTGACTTGCTTACAAAAGAATCACTCAATTTGGCCAGATGGTTCAAGAGTTATGCCACTTTCAAATTCAACTTTTCCTGAAAATGATTTGATCATAACTTGCCAACCACACATGAGAAATGAGTGTTCTTGTACTTTTTGGAAAGGCAAGAGCAAGATCTTCAACTTTCATGTTGGACAAATTTTGATTTGAAGCTTGCTTGATGATGTAAAGTTTAGGAGAAGACCTTTCCACTTTTGGCAGTTGGAAATTACAGGTCATTACTATTTTTGGAAACTCTTCATCTGACCTCAAATTCTCCAATCTTGATCTTTGAAATGTCAAATGAGACTTGTATGGACATGAATGAAGCCTTTCAAACCAACTCCCACCTTCAAATCCATGAATTCAGGCACAGTTGACCACAGTTGACTTTCTAGGGTTTCAGATGCATCGTGCAATGACTGATGACTTATGAACATCCAATCTTTGGCCAAACCACTTCAAAATGATCCCTAGGTCATATGAATTTGTTGAACCAACCCTAGGATTTTGCCTCAATAGAAATTGCACATGCTTGCTTGCTTGACTGATCTCCTGATCACTTGACCTAATTTTGTCTGATGGCTTGCACTTGGGCAAAGGACAATGCAATGCTATGCAGTGGACTATGTTATGTTAATGACCTAATCATGAAAATGTATGTACAAAATGGTAGGTGCAAATTTGAGGTGCTACAAAGTGAAGTGAAGTAACAATGTCTGTCAGAATCGGCAAAGAGGTGGTCTTGAAAGAAGAATCCGTCTGGTACGGTGAGAGTCAGTCTGAATACCGAAAAAGAATGTTAAATTGGATACCAAAATAAATGGTAACACAGAAATAACCATGGCCTGAATGCCGATCATCAGTCTGAATACTGGAAATGACTTCAATCTGAACATCGGGAGATATGAGATTATTAATATCGGTCTGAACACCGAGAGGCTGGCCTGAATGCCACAAGTTGCGTCGACCTGAACGTCGGAAACTTCTTCGATCTGAACATCAGAAAATTGGCCTGAATGCCACAAGTTGCATCGACCTGAACGTCGGAAACTTCTTCGATCTGAACATCGGAAAATTGACCTGAATGCCACAAGTTGCATCGACCTGAACGTCGGAAACTTCTTCGATCTAAACATCGGAAAACTGGCCTGAACGCCACTTCGGTCTGAATACCGGAAACTGGCCTGAACGCCATTTCGATCTGAATATCGGAAATTGGCCTGAATGCCACTTCGGTCTGAATACCGGAAAATTGGCCTGAATGCCACTTCGGTCTGAATACCGGAAAAACTTCATGCCTGTCAGCATCGGCAGAAATAGGGAAAGATAATAGAGGCGGCGCATGGGCCAATGACACTTGCTGGGGATAACAAAGGTAAGTCATGAACAATCTTCAGTCCGAGTACTGGAAACAACTTCTAGCTTATCACTTAGGATACCGAGAATGTTTCATGCTTACATGCGTATGTTTGAATTTTTCAATGGCGTAATGCTCCATGAAAATGGAAATGCTACGCGATTTGGAAGGATGCAATGCAATATGATTCTACATGCAGGGATGCGAAATGCTGGGTAGAATGCCAAGCTGAGGCAAGGGGATCTGCTGGGGAAATGATCACCATCTTCTGGACCCTGGCAAGGCTGCTGGAGATGCACAGCGCAAAGAATTATGTAGGGAAATGACCCGCCACACGGTGTTCTAGCAATGACGAAATGCCGAGATTTAGACTGGGGAGGGAACGACACTGAAAACCTGCTGTTGGGGAAAGCGATAGTGGTTCTGGAAACCACGATCTGCGAGAGATGACTCAGCAGGGGAAGCAAACACTGATACGGTACCGAGGTTCTGCTTCAAGGAAAGAAAACATGGATCTGGCATTGGGATTATCGATCTGGCCTCGAACTCTAAGGAGCAGCCACTTCTACTGGGAAGATATAGTCTGGCACTGTCAACTCCGCTGGGGATATATAGTCTGGCACTGTCAACTCTATTGGGGAGTGTATGTCCTGAAACAAACGCTTGGGGAAGTACAGTGGTGAGAACCTGCTGGGGATTGAAGAATCCAACACTCTGATCAGCTCTGCAGGGATAAGACACCGGATTCGTCTGTTGGCGACTTCACTGGGGAAGATATTCACGGTCATCTGCAGGGGATTTTAAGGAAATTCCCCGAGGGTATCTGTTTTGAATAGACGATCCAAAGCACTTAAAATTTACAGCAATTTTAAATGTTTATTAAGCATGTACCTGTAAAGCCCTTAGTGTCATGATGCAATGTTTATCAAAAATTTGGACGTCATTTTTGCAAACAAAACAGTAAAATGAAAATGAAAACAGAGATATACTGAATAACATGATTTTATTGATTGAATGGCCTCTGAATAGGCATTTACATCAGGAAGCAATCCCTGGAAAGAGGTAATCGCACAAAAGATAAAAACAGAAATTAATCTAACGGCAATGTGAAATGGATTTCTATTGGGTTCCAATTCTGCTATGACTTGCCCGTCTTCAAGATCCTCCAGATGATCAGCCTTCTGGAAAGGTGATTGGACTGTTTCCTACCTTTTGAAAATTTCCAGTCATCGACATGAGATGAGATTCAGAACTAACTCAGAACGCAGTCATTCGCTTAATCCCTAACTTTTGCCTGGATCGCCCTTTTCGGGTTTTCAATCCACCGGGATACCCATTTTTGCCTAAGTTGCCTTTTCAGGTTTTCAACTTACCGGGTGTACGATCTTTTCATTTTTAATCCCTAATTTTTGCCCGAACCTTTTCATTTTCTTGGTTCGTCGGGATGCCCATTTTTGCCTGGACTATTCTTTTTACTGTCCAGCGGGTCTATTTTATGCGAAGTATTTTTTAACTGCGTCTGAGTTCACAGGGGAAGTGAAGTTTTCACCATCCATAGTTGCAAGCATTAAGGCCCCACCATCAAAAACCTTGGTGACAATATACGGTCCATCATAGTTAGGAGTCCACTTGACCCTGTGATCTGTCTGAGGAGGAAGGATCCTTTTCAACACTAAATCTCCGACTTGGAAACAACGAGGACGCACTTTCTGATCAAAGGCTCTCTTCATCCGACTCTGATACAACTTCCCATGACAAATGGCTGCCATTCGCTTCTCTTCGATAAGACTCAACTCATTGAACCTTGTCCGAATCCATTCGGCTTCGTCTAACTTGACATCCAACAGGACTCTTAGAGAAGGAATCTCCACTTCAACAGGTAGGACTGTTTCCATACCATACACCAGGGAGTAAGGGGTTGCCCCAATCGACGTTGTAACACCTCAAAATTTGCCCTCCTCTCTTGGGACTAGCATTAACATTGTGCATATCATTTTAGGTCATTAGGCATTGCATATTGCATATCATGTGGTTACATTGTGCAAGTCATCTTTCCAAGTCTTGATCAGAGGATGAGGAAGTCTAAGTGCAAGCCTAGGGTTTATTGACTGATCATTGGGCCATCTGAGGATTGGGCTGTGAATTAGGGTTTTATGATTCTCCAAGGACATTGATCTTCATATTGATTGAATTGATACATCATCATCATCATGGTTGGATGCCATCAGGAGATTGAAGAAGATTCCTTGAGATTAGGGTTTTGACCACTGGTCAACCCTAATCAGTTGTATTGGGCCAATCAGGGCTGGATCAGGAGATGAGGTTTCTAATGGTTATGGGGTTCATTTTGTGATTATATGGTGCTTATTGAGGCTAGGGTTGCACCCTTGAGCCATTTCAGTTGAAGATTGGAGCTCAGATTTGATCTATGCATTGCCAAATTCATCTATCAAATGAAAAGTCAACTGTGGTCAACTGTACATGATCTGATGGATTTGGAGGTGAAAATGAGTTGGATACACTTCATTCATGTTGGAACAAGTGTTGAATGACATCTCAAAGCTTAAAAATGAAGAAAATTAAGTCAGGACAAAAAACTGCCAAAAATAGAAAGTGACCTGTAACTGAAGTTTCCAAAAATGGAAAGTTTTGGACCTCAAGGCCACGTGTCCAAGGAAGCTTCAAATGAAAATTTGTTCAACATGAAAGTTGTAGATCTTGTTCTCACCTTTCCAAAAAGTCCAAGAACTTGAAAATCCAATGTATGGTTGGAAAGTTATGGCTCAGTGAAATTCAAAAATGACCCGTAATCAGGAGGCCATAATTTCCACATGCTTTGTCCAAATTGCAAGTTCTTTATATGCACAAACTCCATTTGACATGTACTTCAAGGGTGCATAATTGGATTTTCCCAAAAATGGCCAAGGCAGAAAGTCACTTTTCAACTGGACAGCTGAATTGGACCAGGGGCAAAATTGTCCAACTCTCAAAATAATTGGAATTTTTGAATGGGAATTTTTCCAACACCTCAGGAATGGCATTTTGAGCTTGTTTGAATCATCACTTTGTGGCCAAAGCATATGGTTTGAGTTTTGGTTTGGAAAATGAAATGGTGAAAATTGGACATTTTGCATTCACATGTGAATTTGAGAATGGAGCAACCAATAAGCATGGGACAAGTTTCTATGGTTCACATGTGTCATTTGGAGATTGCATGAGCTGTCAAAACAGCTGGCATGAGCTGGCATAGTGTATTTACATTTTTGCCCTTGTTTACAAATTGCCATTTTCACTAACTATGCCAAATTGGTTAATTACATGATTAGTGATGGATTAGTGCAATGTATATAAACCAAATCACTTCCTAATCATAACAGAAAATCACTTTTACCAAGATTGGATCTAAAACTTTCCAAATTCTCAAGTTTTCTCTCAAAATCTCAAGAACACCATAAACACAAAACTTCATCAAACTTCATCGAATCTCAACCAATTTTCGAATTTCTTTTTGGATTGATCTTGTTTCATCCTCTTCACCAACTGTTTTCGGTTATTGGAGCATAAAGAGCCATGAACACGACTGTCCAAGTGAAGCATCATCAATGGTGAATTGTGATTTGGCGCGGTAGAAGCGATTTCCATCGAATCTAAGCTTTGCATCCTACTTCCACAAGCCTATGCTTCATCTGTTTCATTAAATTGAGCGCAAAGATCACCAAGAACAGCGCTGCACTTCAGGTATTCCAAAAACTCGAATGTCACGGTTTTCCAAATTGTTGTATGCTTTTTGTAGCTTGTTTCGTGTAGATTTCAACGATGCTTCTGGTTTGTGAAACGGATTAGTGTAGAGAAAGTTATGTTAACTCGAAGCTTTGAATGCAAAACTTAAAACGCTCGATCCGGAATATTTAGGAAGAATTAATTGAAATCAAGTTCATATTCATACTCCACGCGGTGAGACGATTCCAACGCATATCCATTTGTTGATTTTGGTTGAGGTTTGATTGAAACCGGTTTTGAGATGGTGGAGTAGGTACCGCGCGAAGAAGACGATATTTTCTGTCATTTTCACTGTTTGATCTTCATTTTGGTTTGAAAATTCGAATTTAGTGTTTCCCTCCCGCGCCATCACTAATTACAAAACTGCCATTGGCAATTTTAATTAATTTATTTAATTCTTAAAAAATCATAAACACATTGAAAAAATCATAAAAAATTGTAGAAAAATCAGAAAAATATGGAAATTTTTTCTTTGACTTTGTTGTTGAGTTTAGAATTTGTTTGACCTATTGGTCAAAGTTGTGCTTGGTAAAAATGTTGTTTGGCTTAGGGTTTTCTAACATGTGTGCATTCTTGCTACATTTTGCCAATTGATCCATGAAATGCTCATATCATAAAATAAATTTGTGCCAATTTTTGTGATGATTCCTGACTGGTTGATGTTCATTTATATGTAAATTTTGTGGATTTTTGATACCTGGCCATTGAGATGTGAATTTTGGAACTTAGGTGTGACAATGTGTGTCACACCTCTTGATGTCAAGTTGTTGGAATTATTTGAGTGACCTATACATGTTGGAATTGATTGAAATTTTGCATGATGCTTAGTTAACATGTTAGGAAGCTATGAGAATTTTTGTGGAATTTTACACTGCATTTTCTAATTGATTGTGAATTTTCATTTCTGGTGATTAAATTTGCAAGCTCATGTGACATAGTTTGGTAGAATGATTGGGAAATCCTCATATGGTATTGTATGGTCATGAAATTTGGTATGAATGCTGTAGACACATGTTAGGACCTCCCTGTTTTGGTCTCACTCATTTCTTTTCTGTTTTCATTGAGTTATGAATTTTTGAAGTGGATGTATGCATTGATGTTGTGGTTTGAAGCATGAAAGTGTGACTGTTTTTGTTGATTTTCATTGACATGGTTCTATTTGCCCAATTGAGCTCAAATTTGACATGGTAGACCTTGAAGATCCCCTGTTTAGGTGTAATTTATTTGATAATTTTTAGATTTGTTTTGATGTGGATTTGAATGCAATAATTCTGTTTGTATGCTTGGTGCCTCATTTGGACTAGTTTGCCTTATTTTGTGCATAGCATGAACATGATGGATGATATAAACATGAGACCAATGATGTTTGCTCTTGTTTGATGTTAATTTGAGATTGATTGGTGGATATCTTGCTGTTTAGGAGTTTTTATTGCCTTTGGACCCTAGGCTTGGCCTAGTGGTCTTGTTGCTAATATTTGCTTGATTTTTCAGGATCAAAAGCATAATGCACATGGAGAATGAATCAAGTTAAATGCAATTGATGTTGTTTGATGTTTGTACACTAACATAACATTGTTTTGTAGGTGGTGAAGCTTAGGCTTGAGCTTTGAGCTTGCCTTGTGTTGTGTATTGAGTTGTATAGTTTGTCTGATTGAACTTGCTGTTTGGTTTTGTCTGTCTGAGTACTAACTGTGTTGGATTGTTTCCAGGTACTTTAGTTGCTCAGTTCCTTGTGAACTTTTGCTTTGCTTTGCTTAAGCAACTTGCATAGAGGTATAACTTTCTAACTTCATGTAGTCTGGAGACCCGGCTGTTACCGGGCCGGGCAAATAAATGTCTGAAGTCCTCCTTAAGAGGCAATGATTGTGGTTGTTTATTTTTAAGCCCAAGCAGGTGAAAGTCCTTTAAATAAGGCAATTGGTGGAAGGTAGGGGTATGCAGCCTACCCCCCACTATTCAGTTGAGTCTTCTCCTTGCTCCCATTACATGGTTGTAGCATTGAGATCAAAAGCCCAAGATCCGTTGTGTCAGAGTCATCGAGTATAAAAGGGTTCCCCTATTCTGGACCCATGCTCATTTGTCAGCTCTCCCTGGTTAGGGATAAGAGCTGTGAGGTCTGATCCTCACTTCATCCCATCATCTGCTTCACCTTAGCCTCGTAATGGCAAGGTTAAGAGCAAACACAGCCTGTACAGACGATTGCTTAGGCAGTCAAACCTGATTGATTGAGCCCCCTTGTTTGGCTATAGTGCGTGTTATGTGGATATCTGATTGACATGCTTGTTTGAGATACCTGTTCTCATTTGATGATATATGATTGTATGCTTGTGTGCTAGCTTCTTTCCTGTTAGGTTAGTTTGCTTATGCAAGTAGGATAGAAAACCGAACTTAGGTGAACGATGCATGACAACATTAGGCTCGAGTCTCAGCTCCCTAGTTGTGTGTCTTTCCCCGGTTTCTGGTTAGCAATTTAGTCCCTTTCAGGGGAACTACATCGCCCTGATCCTTGTTCCAGACAAGGTATGTAGGCAGGTGGTCGTGCGAGACCACTCCGGGCAACCTTTTTCTTTTTTGCGTGTGTTTGCTTGTTATCTGACTGTGTGTTTTGGCTCGGATGCCGACGTAAGCCCAGTAATTGGCAGTCGGGCTCCACGTTTGCCGTTCTGAGTGTGTTTTGGTTCGGATGCCGACGTAATTCCATCCAGTGGTTGTCGGGCTCCATGTTTGCCACTCTTGCTTGTTTGTGTTGTTTTGTGTTGTTTGGCGTGCGTAAGCCGAACTACAGAGGCTCTGATTCTTGTTCCAGACAAGATATGTAGGCATAAGGTGCGATACCTTATCGAGCTCCCTTCTCTTAACCCCACCTGCGTTCCCCGCGTGTGTGTGTGATGTTTAGCAACCTTTTCTTTATTCTAGGACGTGGATCCCTAGGAGTACCTAGGACGTGAGGGGTGCTAATACCTTCCCCTCGCGTAACCGACTCCCGAACCTTTTCTCTCTGGTCGCGAGACCATGTCTTTCCAGGTTTCTCTGAGCGTTTCCTTTCCCTATCTTGGGATAAATAACGCGCAGTGGCGACTCTGTGTTGTATTTTATTTTTAGCTCGCCGGTTGATTTTTCGCAAGATGCGACAGCTGGCGACTCTGCTGGGGATAGGCAATCTGATGTAGACCTGTGCTGGTCCATCGTCCCTAAGCGAGTCTTTCCTAGCGTTCTAGGATTAGTTTGGGTTGCTTGTTGTGTGTTATTTATTGCATTTATTATTCTAACAGTGTATATATTTGCATTAATGTCTGCATGCATCATACTATCATGTTGTTGCCGTCCTCTGTGCAGGTGGTTCTGTTATTTGGGGTGGGTGTTCTGAGTGGGGCTAAAACCCAGGCCCGAGTATACACCTAGGATTAGCGTGGTCTCGCGTCGCTCACATGTCGGTTGGGCATGATGTTGCGACGTGACATACCACAAGCCGGACGAGGTTCATCTGAGAAATGCTCTTCCAGTGGGATTTTCCACTTTGGTTGGGTTATCTCTTTTGGGCTGTTGACTCTGGTGACCGATCATTTCCCGGATCTTTGGTTTAGACGGTCTTAAGGGAGCTACAATGGCACACCCGAAAGGGCAAACCCATTGAGTATCTCTGCCCGATTGTCGAGACTATTATCCGCCTTAGGGTGACCTGATTAGAATTTACCTGTGAGGGGAGGGTGAATCATTCAGATGCATAATCAGATGGACTCAGATGGTGACTTTTTGTTCTGTGGATCAGAGTCATATTTATAAGTCGGATTTATGGTCATTTATTGCCGTGACGCCGGAGTGCTGTCCGTGATTTATCAGTGGGGATCCGTTTATTTCAGGATTCCCCGGGCCGAGATATTTATCAGTGGGGATCCGTTTATTTCAGGATTCCCCGGGCCGATTCAGATGGTTGTGGGGTTCTGCTCAGAGACTGATGATGATGATGATGTATCTGTCTTCCGTTTATTTCGGAACCCGTGGGTCTGATTGATGATTGTACACTTCTCAGATGGTTATGATCTGTTCAGAGACTAGATTCAGTACAGAGGATCAGATGACTTGGAGGATGGCCCAGTGCATTGCATACATCTGCATCATTCTCATTTTGCATCCATCTGCACCAGACTTACGTCTAGCCATATGGGGAGTATGATGGATTGAGAATCTGGTTGAGAGACATCTTGAATTTCAGAATGTGGATGTCAAAATGTTATTTGTCTCGATGAAACCAGAATCAAAGGACAGAATCTTCCTCATATGGATAGACGTTGCATTCATGCATACTAACCCATTTGCTATTTTGTAGGTGTCGACCGGTGCGCATAGCTCGTTTGTTCAGATACCCTGCTAGGGGCAACAAATCCAAGCTGATGGATCCTCCCAACGCCGACATCCTCGAACTGAAAGAGATGGTGAGGGATTTGTTCAGGGTTGTGCAAGGGCTTGCCTTGGGGCAGAAAGCCATGGCCGAGAGATTAGAAAGGATTGAGGGCTGGATGATCAAGGAGAAAGTTCAGGGAAAGGCTCCGTCATCCGAAGTAACAAATCCCTCTGGCTCTGTGGCGAAGAAATCCCTTGACAGTGGTCAGCCCAAGAAGAAGGTTGAATCAGGTGGTGCGCAGACTAAAAGAGAATGCGGTAAGGATCGTTATCACCCTTATGCTGCCACTGCAACCATTCCTGTTGGTGGTTCATCTGTACCACCGAGACATCCGTCACCTCGCCCGGGAGCACAGAGAGCTGGGAACCAGGTAAGAGGAAAGGGGGTTGATCGTCAATTTGATAGGCCACCCATACCGTATGCTCTTCTGTTGAGGAAGTTGAAAGATCTCGGAATGGTACAATTGAGGACATTAGCTCCATTAGAACCTGATCAGAGGCCAACCAACTACGATGAGAATGTCAAATGTGAATTCCATTCGGGTGCTCCCGGGCACAGTGTAGAGGACTGCAAAGCTTTTAAGCACGTAGTCCAAGACCTGGTGGATTCCAAGGCTATTAACTTCGCACCATCTCCGAATGTTAATGCCAATCCCATGCCGGCACATGGTCAGGCGATGGTGGGTGCAATTGCTGAAGATTCAGATCACGCCTATACGGTGGGGGGAGAGACTGACAGTGACTGCAAGTTCAGTGGTTGGATAAAGCCGTGCGTATCAGGAAGCTGGAAGGCTTAAACAGATCAGCACTGTCACTCGTCCTGAAGAGTAATGATTTCCTGTTTTTAGTTTTATTTGCATGAAAGCCATACGTGTTGCCCGACACGTAATGGTTCATTGTAAGGGCCACCTCATGTTCATAATTTGCATTTTCTGCATCATTAATAAATGGATGTTTTTCAGTCAAAAAAGTGGTGTTCCCTGTTTTTCATTTATTTTTGCAGTTTAAAAACAAATAAAAATGGCAATGTTTGTTTTCATTTTTCTTTTTTGATTTGTCTCGTCCCAAAGTCGAAAAATAATTCTCCGGATCTCGTTGATAACGATTCTGTTACACCTCATATGACTTCGACAAACCGAGCAATCATGCCGAAGAAGGAGGCGAAGAAGATTGTGATCTGCTGGAATTAGCCAGGTTGTTTAAACAAGAGGAGAAGGTGATTCAGCCGCATGCAGAGCGGATTGAGGTTGTTATTCCAAGCACCGCCGAGGTCAGGAAAGAAAGGGAAAATTGGAGCCGTCTCAGAGGCAAGTCGAAAGCAGAATGGTAGCCCTGTTGAAAGAGCATGTGGATACCTTCACCTGGTCGTGTCAAGATACGTCAGGGTCGGATACCGGTGTCGTTGTGCACAAGCTACCATGGAGAGAAGACTGTCCTCCAGAGAAGCAAACGCCAGTGCCTGTATCAGAGAGCCATGGTGACTTTGTTTCATGATATGATTCATCGTGGAATCAATTGCTATGTTGATGACATGATAGCAAAGTCCCATGCGGAAGTGGGGCATCTGGCTGGCCAGGGCAAGTCGGGCATCCGGTTGAGATAATTCAGACTGAGGTTGAATTCAAGTCAGTGCACTACCAGAGTGCGATCCGGTAAATCGTTGGGGTTCATTATAAGAGAGGAATCGAGGTTGCTCCTGCTTAAAAAAAAAAAAAAAAGAGAATAAGAATGCCTGAACCGAGGAAAAACAGAAAAAGAGGTTCGTGATTTCTTAGAAAGATTGAACTACCTGTCATGGTTCACATCTCATCTAACAGCCACGTGTGAACCTATACTCAAGTTGTTGAAAAAAAAAGAGATCAAACGGTCAGGTGAAATAATGATTGCCAAGTGCATTGAAAAAATAAAAGGATAAGTTGCAGGAACCTCTGATTCCGATGACTCTTGTGGAGGAGCAATTGTCAATTCTGTATTTGACGGCCTTCGAGGGGTCTACGAGGTGTATTGGGTCAGCATGACGAGTCTTGTCGAAAAGAGCATGCAATTTACCTTAGCAAAAAGTTTACCGACTGTGAAACAGTACATTCACTGTTCGAGAAAACTTGCTGTACTTTGGCATAGGCTGCTCGCCGACTGAGACAGTATATGCTGATTCATGCCACTTTGTGGATTTCCGAGATGGATCCGATCGAGTATGGGTTTGAGAATCCAGCATTTACCGGACGGGTTGTGAGAAGGGAAAAATGTTGATCAATTCGTAATACTCTCAGAAAGCAATCAAGGAGTGTATTGTCTAATTACATTGCTCCGCAACCTATTGAGGGTTATCAACCGAGGACGTTTGAGTTCCCTGATGAGGACATCTCGAGGTGCTCTAATCGAAAGATTGAGAGTAACCGATCCCGGAGGAGGGGCCTGACCCTGAATCCGAACGGATTATGATGTCTGATGGGGAGGTTAAGGTGAATGAGCTTTTGTTGCCCGGATAACGTTTGAATGCACCGACGGTGCGATTGTGTAGAAGATGGTGGTAACCTACAGAGAATGGCATGAGATGTTGCCGTTTGCATTGCATGGGTGCCGAACGTCGGTGCGCACATCTACTGGGGCAACTCCTTTCTCATTGGTATATGGATTGGAGGCGGTATTACCTGTTGAGGTTCAGATTCCCTCTTTGAGAGTCCTGATGGACGTGAAGTTGCAAGAGGCTGAATGGGTAAGGACCCGGTATGAAGAGTTGAGCCTGATTGAGGAAAAGAGGCTAGCAGCCATCTGTCCTGGGCAGTTATACCAGCAAAGGATGAAGCGTGCTTTTGACAGAAAGGTGCGACCTCGGGTATATCACGTGGGTGATATGGTGCTGAAAAGGATCCTTCCTCCTCGAGACGATCGTGGGGCAAGTGGATATACAGTCATGAATCCCCAGCATGGTCAGGAAGGTTTTCTCCGATAGAGCCTTGTTGTTAACGACCATGGATGGTGAGGATTTCCCATCCCCTGTGAATGCGGACGCAGTTAAAAAAATACTTCGTGTGAATAGACCCGCTGGACGAAAAGAATAAAATAGTCCAGGCAAAAATGGGCGTCCCGGCGAACCAAAAACAGAAAAGGGTTCGGGCAAAAATTAGGGATAAAATGAAAAATGTACACCCGGCAAGTCGAAAACCTGAAAAGGCGACTTGGGCAAAAAAGGGTATCCCGGTGGACTGAAAACCCGAAAGGGCGGTCCAGGCAAAAGAGGGATTGAAACGAACAATTGCGTCTAGCATGATCGTTTGCGCTTTGGTTAAAGCATCATGGATAATACCCGGTAGGGATCAGTCAGAATTGTCTTGTTCAGAAAGCAGAAAGCGCGGAGAGTCTGAGGACATATGGGGTGTAACCGAGTTGGAACTCGATGAGATCACGGGTTTCACATTGCCATTAGGATAGATTTTTCCTTTTGAGCGCAATTACCTCTTTTCAGGAATTGCTTCCTTTTGTATTGCTCATTTGAGCCACACACTTTTCAAATCAATAGAATGCAAATTCAGTCAAATAATTTTGTTTTTGTTTTTCATAACCGCTTTGATTGCAAAAACATCCAGATATTTTTGATAAAGAATCTTGCATTTTAAAACATACAGGTTTCCTTCCAATGCATGTTTATAAGATTGAAAGCTTGAAATCTTATTTGGAAGGTTGAGTGACCCAAGTGTTGAAATCTTGACACGCCTGGGGCACGGTTTTATCTGACGATCTGTTTTGCAGGAACTGTTGGATATTTTCACTCACTTGCAGGTTGTGATGTGGAAGCTGTTGAAAAACAGATCCCCAGAGAGTTTGCTCAGGGACGAATAAATGAAAAACGGCGAAGTAACGTTGCGGCGCACGACGATCCTTGATAGTAATCAAGAAGACTCTTCAAAGTCGAAAGACTTGAAAGTGTGTAATTCCCCGCAGGGTCCAGTCAGGGACGAATGGATGGAGGAACGACGGAGAGACGTCGAGACGTCCGACGACCTTTGAAATTAACCAAGAAGACTCTTCAAAGTCGGAAAATTGAAATTTCTGTATAAATCCCAGGAGTACGTTTCTCGTCGAGCGCGGGGCGGTTTGGAATACAAGATGATGGAGCAGAAAAGGTCCAGACGAGTCTGGGAATTCTCAAAAGTGGAAAACTGATACGAGATTGGAAGGTGGATACCGTGGTTCGACGAGTCGACGGGTGTTCTGTACCAACTTTTCTCATTTCCCAGCTAAGTCCCCAAGCAGAGTCATAGGACTAGCTCCCCAGCAGATCCAAGGTCTGTAACTTCTCCAGCCGAGTCAAGATGGTTGTCCCCGGTAGGTTTAAAATGGTGTTTCCTCAGTAGCCAGGCCCGAAGGTTGTTATTCCCCGAGTGGAGCGGGTCTTTTTCAAAGAAATATATCTCCAACAGTGTTCATCCTACCAAAGGATTGAACAAGTCCCCGTAGCGGACAGATTTTGCATCCCCAGCTGAGTGGCTTTACCTATGGATCGCACGGGTTGTCCCCAGCGGAGTAGTATGCAGTTCCCTAGCAGGATCAAGGTGGTTATCTCCAGCCGGTGGTAGAGTGATGCATCCCCAGTTGAGTCGGGAGATTGCTGTTTTCCCCAGCGGGAGTATCTGTGAGGGTTCCCAAAGCAGAGTTGGGATCTATATCCCCAGCAAGTCAAAGACTGTGGTATTCCCACAGAGTGCAGTGAAGGATCTGTATCCCCAGCATGTCCTCGAGAGGGTGGGGTGCAAAGGAGGTATTCCCCAGCATGTCCTCGAGAGGGTTGGGTGCAAAGGATCTGTATCCCCAGCAAGGGTTGTCTATTTCCTAGCAGCAGTGCTATCCCCGGCAGGGTGGAAATCGGAGCAGTGGCGAGTTCCTCAGCAGAGAGTCTCGTTTTCCCCAGAAAATTCCCTTGAGGGGGATATTTTTATGCATTCATCATGTAGAATAAGCATTGCATATTGCATAGAAAAATAAATAATCGCGTAACATTTCCATAATTATGGAGCATTACGCAGAAGAAATCAAGCATGCATCATTGCAAACGTCAGCTAGTCTCAAGCCGTGGTTATTGTTTGAGAGGTATTTTGCCAGAAAATGAAAGTGTTACTCCGAGTAGTATAGCCTCATGATTGGATCACAGGTATTGTCCCAGTGGTACGACACTGGAGAAGACTCCTTCCGTCGGACGGAGATGGAAAAGGGATGTATTCAACGCAACCCAAACTGTGGTTACCGCTTGAAGATTTGGGGTTCACCAAAGGTGAAAATGTTACTCTGAGGAGATTAGCATCACAACGTCAGATCAGCAATGTTCCCCAGTAGTGCGATATTGGAGGAAATGTTCCCGTCGGACAGAGATGGGGATACAGTCAGAAGACGTTACGCGATCAGCGCGATTCAAGCCGTGATTACCGCTTGAGGTTTGGTTTTGTCTGACAGCGAAGACGATGCTCCGAGGAGTTCAGCATTGTGAGTTTGGAACCACCGTTTCTTCCCAGACATCAGTAAGTGTTTGGTCGATCATTGTTTGATGTCTGTCCGCATCATTGTTTGATGTCTGTCCGCATCATTGTTTGATGTCTGTCCGCATCATTGTTTGATGTCTGTCCGCATCATTGTTTGATGTCTGTCCGCATCATTGTTTGATGTCTGTCCGCATCATTGTTTGATGTCTGTCTGCATCATTGTTTGATGTCTGTCCGCATCATTGTTTGATGTCTGTCCGCATCATTGTTTGATGTCTGTCCGCATCATTGTTTGATGTTTGTCCGCATCATTGTTTGATGTCTGTCTGCATCATTGTTTGATGTCTGTCCGCATCATTGTTTGATGTCTGTCTGCATCATTGTTTGATGTCTGTCTGCATCATTGTTTGATGTCTGTCCGCATCATTGTTTGATGTCTGTCCGCATCATTGTTTGATGTCTGTCCGCATCATTGTTTGATGTCTGTCCGCATCATTGTTTGATGTCATGTCAACATCATTGTTCGGTGCCTGTAAACATCGAGTTTCCTCCCGGTCATTGGTTAATGTCTGGTCGAGCTTTTTTTGGTGTTAGTAAACATCATCGTCCGATGTTCAGTAAACGTCGAGTTTCTTCCCAGTCATCAGTCAGTGTCTGGTTGAAGGTGTACTCTCTGACGTGTTGCCCTTAGAGTGGTGATTAGTGAAGTTTCCGACTATCAGGTTGAAGCACTTATGGTATTCAGGCCAGTTTTTCGGAGTTCAGACCGAAGTGGTTTTCGGACCAGGTAGAAGAAGAGAAAATTTTCGGGGTTCAAGAAAAGCAAAAAAAGAATGAGAATCCCGAGTGGATGTGGTGTTCAGACCATGGTTATCCCTGCGTTACCATTTATTTTGGCATCCAGGTCGTCGGTTTTTCGAGTTTTTCTTCGCCGATGCTGACAGGCGTTGTTAATTATCATCCCATCAGAGTACAAATTGTTCGTCTGTTCTTGGTATTCAATCACTCTTCATCCTGATCATCCGAAAGCCGAGGCTATTTCGTATCGACAGGTTCACAGTGGATTGAATAGGGGCAGCTGTAACACCTCAAAATTTGCCCTCCTCTCTTGGGACTAGCATTAACATATTTGCATATCATTTTAGGGCATTAGGCATTTCATATTGCATAACATGTGGATACATTGTGCAAGCTATCCTCTCAAGTCTTGATCAGAAGATGAGGAAGTCAAGTGCAAGCCTAGGGTTTATTGACTGATCATGGGCCATCTGAGGATTGGGCTGTGAATTAGGGTTTCGTGATTCTCCAAGGATGTTGGACTTCATCTTGATTGCAATGATACATCATCATCATCATGGTTGGATGTCATCAGAAGATTGAAGAAGATTCCTTGAGATTAGGGTTTTGACCACTGGTCAACCCTAATCAGTTGTATTGGGCCAATCAGGGCTGGATCAGGAGATGAGGTTTCTGATGGAGATGAGGATCATTTTGTGATTATATGGTGATTATTGAGGCTAGGGTGTCACCCTTGAGCCATTTCAGTTGAAGGTTGGGGCTTAATTTGATCTATGCATTGCCAGATTCATCTGTCAGATGAAAAGTCAATTGTGGTCAACTGTACATGATCTGGTGAATTTGAAGGTGAAAATGAGTTGAAGACACTTCATTCATGTTGGAACAAGTGTTTAATGACATCTCAAAGTTCAAGAATGAAGAAAATCAAGTCAGGACAAAAACTGCCAAAAATAGCAAGTGACTTGTAATTGAAGTTTCCAAAAATGGAAAGTTTTGGACCTCAAAAACAGATGTCCAAGGAAGCTTCAAATGAAAAATTGTTCAACATTAAAGTTGTAGATCTTGCTCTCACCTTTCCAAAAAGTCCAAGAACTTGAAAATCCAATGTACGGTTTGCAAAATATGGCTCAGTGAATTTCAGAAAAGACCTGTAATCAGGAGGCCATAACTACCACATACTTTGTCCAAATTGCAAGTTCTTTATATGCACAAACTCCATTTGACATGTACTTTGAGGGTGCATCATTGGATTTGTTCAAAAATGGCCAAGGCAAAAAGTCACTTTTCAACTGGACAGCTGAATTGGACCAGGGGCAAAATTGTCCAAATGTCAAAATAATTGGAATTTTTGAATGGAACTTTTTCCAACACCTCAGGAATGGCATTTTAAGTGTGTTTGAATATTCACTTCATGGTTAATGCACATGGTTTGAGTTTTGGGTTGAAAAATGAAATGCTAAAAATGGATCAATTACCACACACATGTGATTTTGAGAAATACTCAACCAATGGACATGGAACAAGTTTCTACACATCACATATGTCATTTGGGGATTGCTTGAGCTGTCAAAACAGCTGGCACTAGCTGTCATAGTGCATTGACCATTTTACCCCTCCTTTGAAAATGACACTTTCACTTAACATTACCATTTAACTAATTAACTTGATTAGTGAATGATTAAGCTATCATATAAATTCATAAACACCTTCATAATCATAACAGAACCTCACAATTACCAAAGTTGGATCTAGAAACTCTTCATTCTCTCCATTTTCATCAAGAACACAAACACCTTCAAATCCACAATTCTTCATCATCCTTCAACGAAATCTCAAGATTCTTTTTGATTTGGATTGGTATCATCATCCTCACCATCTGTTTTGGTAGTTTGGAAGGAGAGGAAAGCCAAATCGTGACTGTTCCATAGCTCATCATCAATGGCAAATGCAAATTGTGGATACTAGAAGCCGTGGCAATTGAAGCTAGCATCTCCTATCATCTTCTATATCCTTCTAGTGCAACTGTTTGTGGAGAAAAGCACGTGAGGAGCAGCAAATCGCGACTGCCATTACAGGTTTGAGGTTTTTCGAATCTCATGAAATGTTCCATTCTTATATGCGTTTGGTAGTTCTTGTTGCGTAGGTCGTAGATATGTTTGTAGATTTGTGAATAGTTAACCGTAGGTTGAGAAATCTGGAGATGAACATTTGAGTGTAAACCCTAACTCAATCGATTTGGTTGATAGAGGAACAATTAGGACAAACGAGTTTCATATTCGGATTGTAGGAGTTTAGACGGTTCGTTTGACTATAGCCATGCCAATTTTCATGAAGCTTTGATGTTCGTCCATTTTTGCAATTTTCTGGGAAATTCTGGCTTGGAGACGAAGAAGAAGTTGTGTTTGATCCGTGGAAGCGTTTGAATTTTCAAACTGGGAGTTTCCCGCTCCCGCCACTGAAGAATTACGAGTTTGCCATTGGTTTTTCTAATTAATTCATTTAAATTATAGAAAATCATTAGGACATTAAAAATTCATAAAAAATAGTAAAAAATTCCTAAAAATATGAAGATTTTTTCCTTGACTTTGTTGACTTGTGTAGGATTTTTTTGACCTATTGGTCAAAGTTGTGCATGGCAAAAATATTATTTGACCTAGGTTTGTTTCACATGTATCCATTTTTGATACATTTTTGCAATTTGATCATGAAATACTCATATCATAAAATAAATGGCTGAAAATTTTTGTGGTGGTTCTTGACTCATTGAGGATTATTTATATGTAAATTTCATGAATTTTTGATACCTGGTCAATGAGCAGCAAATTCTGGAACTTAGGTGTGACAATTTGTGTCACACCTCTTGATGTCAACTTGTTGAATTTAATTGGATAACCTATGCATGTTAGAATTGAATGAAATTTGGCATGGTGAATTGTTGATATGTTAGGATGTTGTATGAATTTTTGTAGAATTTTTCACTGCCTTTTCTAATTGATCATGATTTTTCATTTCTGGTAATTGAAATTGCAAGCTCATGTGATACATGTTGGTAGATTGATTGGGAAATCCTCATGTTGTACTGTATGGTCATGAAATTTGATATGCATGAACTAGACACATTGTGTGACCTCCCTGTTTTGGTCTCATCCATTTCTTTTTTGTTTTCAATGAGATATGAATTTTTGAATTGGATGTACGCATTGATGGTGTGAATTGAAGCATGAAATTGTGTCTGTTTTTGTTGATTTTCATTGACATGGTTCCATTTTCCCAATTGAGCTCAAATTTGGCATGGTAGACCTTGATTATCCCCTGTTTAGGTGTATTTAATTTGAGAATTTTTGGATTTATTTTGGTAGGGATTTGAATGCAATACTTCTGTTTGTATGCTTGGTGGTTCATTTGACCTCATATGGATTGTTTGGGCATGAATTGAACATGATGGATGATATAAACATGAGACTAATGATGTTTGCTCTTGTTTGATGTTAATTTGACTTTGGTTGGTGAATACCTTGCTGTTTTAAACTTTTTCTTGCTTTTGGACCCTAGGCTTGGCCTAGTGGTCTAGTTGCTAATGTTTGCTTGATTTTTCAGGATCAAAAAGGCAATGCACATGGAGAATGATTCAAATTAACTTTAATTGATGTTGTTGATGTTTATACACTAACAAAATTATGTTTTGTAGGTTGTGAAGCATAGGCTTGAGCCTTGGCTTGCTTTTATTGTGCATTGCTTTGTATAGTTTGATTGATTGAACACTTGCTGTTTGGTTTTGTCTGTCTGAGTACTAACTGTGTTGGATTGTTTCCAGGTACTTTAGTTGCTCAGTTCCTTGTGAACTTTTGCTTTGCTTTGCTTAAGCAACTTGCATTGAGGTAGGTCCTCTTGACTTCATGTAGTCTGGAGACCCGGCTGTTACCGGGCCGGGCAAATAAATGTCTGAAGTCCTCCTTAAGAGGCAATGATTGTGGTTGTTTATTTTTAAGCCCAAGCAGGTGAAAGTCCTTTAAATAAGGCAATTGGTGGAAGGTAGGGGTATGCAGCCTACCCCCCACTCTTCAGTTGAGTCTTCTCCTTGCTCCCATTACATGGTTGAAGCATTGAGATCCTAACCCAAGATCCCGTGCAGTGCACATTGAGTCAGAGTCATCGAGTATAGAAGGGTTCCCCTATTCTGGACCCATGCTCATTTGTCAGCTCTCCCTGGTTAGGGATAAGAGCTGTGAGGTCTGATCCTCACTTCATCCCATCATCTGCTTCACCTTAGCCTCGTAATGGCAAGGTTAAGAGCAAACACAGCCTGTACAGACGATTGCTTAGGCAGTCAAACCTGATTGATTGAGCCCCTTGTTTGGCTATAGTGCGTGTTATGTGGATATGTGATTGACATGCTTGTTTGAGATACCTGTTCTCATTTGATGATATATGATTGTATGCTCGTGTGCTAGCTTCTTTCCTGGTTAGGATTAGATCGCACTGATGCAAGTAGGATAGAAAACCGAACTTAGGGTAAACGATGCATGACAACATTAGGCTCGAGTCTCAGCTCCCTAGTTGTGTATCTTTCCCCGGTTTCTGGTTAGCAATTTAGTCCCTTTCAGGGGAACTACATCGCCCTGATCCTCGTTCCAGACGAGGTATGTAGGCAGGTGGTCGTGCGAGACCACTCCGAGCAACCTTTTTCTTTTTTGCGTGTGTTTACTTGTTATCTGACTGTGTTTTGGCTCGGATGCCGACGTAAGCCCAGTGATTGGCAGTCGGGCTCCACGTTTGCCGTTTTGAGCGTGTTTTGGTTCGGATGCTGACGTAATTCCATCAAGTGGTTGTCGGGCTCCATGTTTGCCACCCTTTCTTGTTTGTATGTTTTGTGTTGTTTGGCGTGCGTAAGCCGAACTACAGTGGCTCTGATTCTTGTTCCAGACAAGATATGTAGGCATAAGGTGCGACGCCTTATCGAGCCCGTTTCTCCTAACCCCACCTGCGTTCCCCGTGTGTGTGTGTGATGTTTAGCAACCTATTCTTTATTCTAGGACGTGGATCCCGTCGAGTACGACGGACGTGAGGGGTGCTAATACCTTCCCCTTGCGTAACCGACTCCCTTACCCTTTCTCTTTGGTCGCAAGACCATTTCCTTTCCAGGTTTCTCTGAGCGTTTCCTTTCCCTATCTTGGGATAAATAACGCGCAGTGGCGGCTCTGTGTTGTGTTTTTATTTGAGCTTCGCCGGTTGATTTTTCGCAGGATGCGACAGACGTACGTACTGAAGTACGGTACCCATGCAAGGCGAAGGGTAGCATCTCATGCCAATCTTTGTACGTGACGACCATCTTCTGCACAATCTTCTTTATGTTCTTATTTGCCGCCTCAACAACGCCGTTCATCTTAGGGCGGTAAGGGGCAGAATTGTGATGCTGAATGCTGAAGTTCTGACACAACTCCTTCATCATTTTGTTGTTGAGATTAGAACCATTATCAGTAATGATTCTTTCGGGAATCCCATAGCGACAAATGATTTCTTTCTTGATGAAACGGGCAACCACATGTCTGGTGACATTCGCGAACGACGCTGCTTCGACCCACTTGGTGAAATAGTCGATGGCAACAAGGATGAAGCGATGCCCATTGGAAGCAGTCGGCTCAATCTTTCCAATCATGTCAATGCCCCACATAGCAAACGGCCACGGCGAAGTCATCACATTCAGAGGATTTGGCGGCACATGCACCTTATCAGCATAAATCTGACATTTATGACACTTCCGAGCATATTTGAAGCAATCTGATTCCATGGTCATCCAATAATAACCCGATCTCAACAATTTCTTAGCCATTGCATGTCCGCCGACATGAGTACCGAAGGAACCTTCATGAACTTCCTGCATTAACATGTCCGCCTCGTGTCTGTCCACGCATCTGAGCAAAACCATGTCGAAGTTCCTCTTATACAGCACATCGTCTTTGTTCAAGAAGAAACTGCCTGCCAATCTTCTCAAAGTCTTTCTGTCATTGTTGGATGCCCCTGCAGGGTACTCTTGATTCTTCAGAAAGCACTTGATATCGTGATACCAGGGCTTGTCATCGACTACCAGTTCAGCAGCAAACACATACGCGGCCCTGTCAAGGCGCATCACATCGATCCTGGGAGCATGGTTCCAACGAATTACCTTGATCATGGAGGATAGAGTAGCAAGTGCGTCTGCCATCTGGTTCTCATCACGAGGTATATGATACAATTTTACTGTTGGGAAGAAAGTCAACAGTCTTCTCGTGTAATCTCTGTAGGGGACCAGAGTGGGCTGGAGAGTATTCCAATCACCATTCACTTGATTGATCACCAGAGCTGAATCTCCGAAGATGTCCAAAGTCATGATTCTCAGATCAATGGCTTGCTCAATACCCAAGATACAGGCCTCGTACTCAGCTTCATTATTTGTGCACTCAAAAGTCAAACGAGCGGTGAAAGGCATGTGGGCACCTTTCAGAGTAGTAATGACAGCGCCAATTCCACTTCCTCTAGCATTGACAGCCCCATCAAACAACAAAGTCCAATTTTCGTTTGGATCAGGTCCCTCCTCAACAACTGGCTCTTCACAGTCTTTCATCTTGAGGAACATGATGTCTTCATCTGGAAAATCAAACTTCATCGGCTCATAATCATCAATCGGCTGCTGAGCAAGATAGTCTGACAGAATACTCCCTTTGATGGCTTTCTGGGATGTATACTGGATATCGTACTCTGTCAGTACCATTTGCCAACGAGCCACCCTTCCGGTGAGAGTTGGCTTCTCGAATATGTATTTGACTGGATCCATCTTGGAGATCCGTAGGGTTGTGTGAGACAGCATGTATTATCTCAATCGCTTAGCAGCCCATGCAAGTGCACAACATGTCTTCTCAAGCATTGAGTATCTCGACTCGCAATCTGTGAACTTCTTACTCAAGTAGTAGATGGCATGTTCTTTCCTACCTGTCTCGTCGTGTTGACCGAGAACACAACCCATAGAATTGTCAAGTACTGTCAAGTATATAATCAGCGGTCTCCCTGGGACTGGAGGCATAAGGATAGGAGGATTCTGCAAATACTCTTTTATCTTCTCGAAAGCCCTTTGACAATCTTCATTCCACCTGATAGCCTGATCTTTCCTCAACAATTTTTAAATTGGCTCACACGTGGTTGTTAGGTGAGAGATGAACCTTGCAATGTAGTTCAACCTCCCTAAGAAACTACGGACTTGCTTCTCTGTTCTTGGCTCAGGCATTTCCTGTATTGCTTTCACTTTGTCAGGATCCACCTCAATCCCTTTTCCGCTAACAATAAAACCCAGCAATTTTCCCGATCTCACCCCGAAAGTGCACTTTTTCGGATTAAGTCTCAGTTTGAATTTCCTTAACCGTTCAAACAATTTTTGCAAATTCACCAAATGTTCTTCTTCTGTCTGAGATTTGGCAATCATATCGTCCACATAAACCTCGATTTCATGATGAATCATATCATGGAACAGAGTCACCATAGCTCGTTGATATGTTGCTCCGGCATTTTTCAGACCAAACGGCATCACCTTGTAGCAGAAGGTGCCCCATGGGGTTATGAAAGTTGTCTTTTCTATGTCCTCTGGTGCCATCTTGATTTGGTTATAGCCAGAAAAGCCATCCATGAAGGAGAATACCGAGAACTGAGCTGTATTATCCACCAAAACGTCGATGTGAGGTAATGGGAAATCATCTTTAGGGCTAGCTCTGTTCAGACCCCGGTAGTCGACACACATCCGTACCTTTCCATCCTTCTTAGGTACTGGGACGATGTTTGCAACCCATGGCGGATAATTGGTGACTGCTAGAAACCCTGCATCCAACTGCTTTTGCACTTCTTCCTTTATCTTGACAGTCATCTCTGGTCTTGTTCTTCTGAGCTTCTGCTTGACCGGAGGACAACCTTCTTTGAGAGGCAAGCGGTGTACCACGATGTCTGTGTCCAGCCCGGGCATGTCCTAATAAGACCAGGCGAAGATGTCAACGTATTCTTGCAGCAATTCAATCAGCCCTTTCTTCACATCATCTCCCAAAGCATCCCCTATCTTGATTTCTCTCTTGGCGTCCTCGGGGCCGAGATTAATCACTTCAGTAGGCTCTTGATATGGTTGAATGACCCTTTCTTCCTGTTTTAAGAACCTGGCAAGTTCTTCAGGGAGTTCACAGTCTTCATCACCCTCTTTTTCAGCTTGAAAGATTGGATTTTCAAAGTCGAAGCGAGCCATAGCAGAACCGTTATCAATAGGATCCGGTGACGTGCATCTGCATGAGTGATGGTATGTGCTTATGAGTGTGAAAGAAAAAAGTGGAAACTAAACAAAACATTGCCATTTTTTTATTTTGAAAAACTGCAAAAATAGAAAGACAGGGAACGAAATATTTGAATGCAAAAAGACGTCCTTTATTTATGATAAAAAAATGCAAGTGTCACATAGGTGAGCCCTACAATGAGTCATTACGCCCTGGGCGGAACGTAAGACTTGGACATGCATGAATAAACAAAGAAAATTACTCCTTCAGAAAAGTGACTTGGACAATCTCCTCAGAAGACCAATTGTTGATGACTTCACCCGGGATCCTCGGACGCACTCAGTTGTCGATGTCACAATCACTATCCCCACCCTCTTCATTGTTGACCGCAGAGACCTCATTGGGAATCACAAAATTAACAGGAACAACATCTGCGAATTCATCAGTAGCATCTTCAAACACTTCTTCCTCAACCCCTTCCGCGGACTCTTGGACATACAAATCTTCAACCTGGAGGATACCTTTGTCGAGCAAAGCCTGGATACCCTGGTGTAGCTTCAGACAACCTCCACTCTGAGTGGCACAACCCCAACAATCCTTCCCACAACCGGGGAAAACATCGGCCTTCAGCAAGCATCCTTTGATATCCAACAATGGAGTCTTCAACTTCAACACATCCTTAATGGACTTGGCTTTTCCTTCCATCATATTAATGTTTGCACCACCATGCTGCGGCATGGGATTGTTGACGCCATTAGGAGCCTTTGCAAGGTTGATGGCTTTTGAATCTATGAGGTCCTGAACTACGTGCTTAAAAGCTTTGCAGTTCTCAATGTTATGGCCAGATGCCCCAGAGTGGAAGCTACACCTAGCGTTGGCGTCGTAACCCACCGGAAGTCTACCAACAGGAGGAGCCAGAGTGCGCAATTGCACAAGTTGTAGTTGTTGAAGACTAGAAATCAACTAAGCGTACGACATTGGAAGGGTGTCGAAACGCCGGTCCATCATCCTTTGCCTCTGTTGATAGGCGAATCTGTTACCCGGTTGTTGCTGTTGTTGGTACTGAGCTGGTTGAAGTTGTGGTTGTTGTTGTTGTAGTGGTGCTGCAGCTAGAATGGTCACAGCCGCAACATACGGTTGTTGATGATAATTCTGGAAACTGTTCCTTCTAACACCTCTGTTCTGATAGGAAGTCAAAGAATTCACTCCCCCCTCTCTCTGCTTATGCCCTCCAATGAACGACTTTTTTACCCCTGATGAAGATCCAACTCCATTTTGGATCTTGTAGGTCTTCAGGTAATTCTCCACGCTCTCTCCGGTAGAGACCACATCAGCAAAGTTGGAGGCATTGCACCCTACCAGACGCTCCAGATAAGGTCCAGGCAGCGTATTCATGAACATGTTGGCCATTTCCTTTTCCAACATAGGAGGCTGAAAACGGGAAGCTATCTCCCTCCAGCATTGAGCGTATTCCCTGAAGCACTCATTGCTTTTAAGAGACAGATTCTGAAGTTGAGTTCTGTCCGGAGCCATGTTTGCATTATACTGATACTGCTTTACGAAAGCCTCCGCCAAATCCCTCCAGCAGCGGATATGGGCTCTGTCCAGCCTCATATACCATTCCAAGGATGCCCCAGCTAGGCTATCCTGGAAGAAGTATATAAGTAGCTTCTCGTCATCAGAGTATGCAATCATTTTACGGAAATAGGCTTGTACGTGAGTTTTGGGGCAAGAGTTGCCATTGTATTTGTCAAATATCGGGACCTTGAATTTCGGTGGCACTCTCACACCTGGGACCAACCCCAAGTCAGCAACATCTACTCCCAGAGGATTCTGTCCTTCCACAGCTTTCATCCTCTCCTCTAATCTTCTAAACATGGGGTCCATGCCATGGCCCATGCCAAAGTCTTCCTGAAGTAGGGGGAATTGATCGGCCTGATCATCACGGACGAGTTGTTGATCAAGGTTGACATGTGGGATCGGGATAGGCCCCGGTCCATTGGGACCATTAGCCTCTCCAGCTGGAGGATCATCCAATGTCTCTAGTTGAGTAGCGGCGGGATTCCTCTGCATCATCTGTCTGAGCTCTTGCTGTCCCTGAGCCACCCCTTGAACCACATCCATGAATTGGGTCATGCGGATCCTCATCTCAGCGAGCTCTGCTTGTACACCTTCCATTTCTCTCTGTTGATTCCTTCGGGTACCGTATCGGTGAATGCCTGAGTCAGCTATCCTACACGCTGTGGCGGTACCTGTTATGCAAGACATGCGGATGACTATGCAAATGCAATGACATGTTTATCAATTCCAAAAGGCATTCTACCCCCTTGATTCCAGTCTCACATTTGATAAATAGTGTAAGAAGAAAACCCCGACTAGAATCAAGAAGAAGATATGAACCCCTGGGAATAGATAAACATGTGTTGAATGATATGAATGCAAAATGATGATGTAATGCAATGACATGGGAATGCAGTGATGTGTATCTGCTTGAACATCTGTCAGGTTGCACTGTCTGAAGAGAAACCCACTGAAGAATATAATATAAGATCAGATCTCTGCTCCAGAAAACCGGGTTGGTCGGAGGTTAAGGTTTCCTGAATTTAGCCCGCCCCTCACTGGTAGGTTCTAAGAACAGAAGTTCGTCAGCTTCAGCCCTTCAGTCGCGAATAATACGTTTACCACTGAAGGTTTGGTATTATTACGGGACAAAAGACCTCCATTGACTCCCCTCAACAGGACATCCTAATAGCAAGTTCCTAGTCTCGGGATCCTCGGATTGAGCAGCGAGAATGCGCCCACCAGAGCTAACATAATCACGTCTTGGAGGAGAGGCCTCGACTGAGTTCTCGGGAAATGGTCACCAGAGTCGACGATTTCTAGAGGAACATCCTGCCATTACGGAACACCCGTAAGACATAATATATCCAAAAGAAACCTCGTCTGGGTGTGGTTCTTCACGAACGAATTGACGTAGCAACACGCCACGCAAGCCTCATGATTATCCACTCTAAAACCTGTGTGTACACTAAAGCCTGGGTAATGGGCTTATCTCTCATAGAACACCCCATCCCAACAAACAAACAAATAGATCCAACAGATACAACAGATACATGCAAGCAGGTAAGCAAATAAATGTACAAAAGCATGAACACCCAATAAACAAGAAATCACACAAGCTAGGAGGGACTCGCTTAGGGAAGATGGACCAGCAAGAGGTCAACTTCTTAGTGTCCCCAGCAGAGTCGCCAGCTGTAGCAACCTGAAAAATACAGTGCGCGAAAAAACAACCGGCGAAAGAAAATGACAGAAGAGTCGCCACCGTGCGTTATTCGTCCCAAAGGAGGGAAAGGAAACGCTCGAAGTAAACCTGAAAAAGGAAAGGACAAGACGGGGTCTCGCAACCAAATCTTGGGTTCGTCCCAGGGATCCTTCCAAGCTAACCACCATCAAAGAAAGTGAGTCAGTACAGGTAATCAGAATAAAACCTCCAGGGGGTATCCCATAAATAAAGTGGAAAACCACGCAAGTTATCCCTGCAAAAGTCATGTGAGCCCTCACAAAAACTCAACAAACAGGTTAGAGACAAAAAAATAGGGTAATCAAGGGTTGCCCCCAAATCAAAATGTAACCACATGAATCATGCCATTAAAATTCACAAAAAAGACATGCATCAAAAGGGTATCAAATTCACCCATAATACCTCATACATTTAGAGCATTCAAATTAAAGGCATAAAGATGATGGATATAGGGCAAACCTAATTGGAGAGCCTGATTGAAATTGAGTTGCACCCGTGAGGTTTACAAAACAATCTTTAGGGTTTATGTGAGGCAGAGGTGATTCTGTGCAGTTGAGTTCCCTTCAGGGTTTGGAGGCTTCTCTGAACTCTGTTAGCTCTTCTCTCACTATCTTTTTCCTCAGGGTAATAGGAATAGACTCAATATTTGTTTCACTGAAACTCTAGTATTTATAGCCTAATATTGGTAGCTTAGTGGGCTTTTGAGAGAGGTCTAAGTCTGCGATTTTTTCTTTTATTTATTTATTTATTATTATTTTTATTTATTTATTTATTTATTTATTTTATTTTATTTTTATTATTTTTTTTCGTTTTTTTTCGTTTTTTTTTTATAAATAAAGCTTCTTGGATCTAATTCTGATTGACATGATGAAATGCAATGTATCTAATGTTAAATGACCTAAAAATGAATGCATGCATGAGGTGTAAAGCGTATGCTTCCAGGAAAAATGAAGGGTAAATTTTGGGGTATTACACTGTGTATGGTTGTTGGTGGTTAGAATTTGATTCCTAGTTTTGAGTTTAGGTGTGTGGCATGAATTGGTTGCGAGGTTGGGTGTTTGGTGGTTAGGTGTATATGGTAGGGTGATGGTGTGAGGTTGGTCGTTGGGTTTGGGTGGGTTGACATTGTTCTTGGGCGAGGATTTGTTGTTGGACATATTGACGAAGCTCGTTGGCGTGGATCAATCAAATACCTTGGCTCAGACACAAACTCTGGCGTTGTAACCAACCTAAACTATGCCATATAATGTTGAGTTGGTCTAGCATCATGTATGACTAGTTCGTTTAAGATGTGTTGTCGTCGATTCCTCGACGATGACACATCTCTTTTGTGAAGTCTCTCCAATCGGAATAATCCCATTGGCCATCGACTCTTTGTTGATGCCAATCTCCCAGACACGTCGGAGGTTCTGGAATTTCTTGTTGCATGTCAAACTACCGTTTTACACAGTCACTCTGGTGCATTTCCACAGTAGTGAACGCTACTGATGGCAGTGGCATAAGATGGAAACAACAACATCTTTCCAATCACTTTTTCCCTAGTTGAAGGGGAGACTGCTGAGGGATGGAGTTTTTTCCTAAAAATTCTTCGATTGCACGTTGCTCCTCAGCCTAACTTATGTTTGATCTCAGACCGACACCCTTCAATAATGAGTGTCTACAAAAACATTGATAATGGCTGACAGGATCCACCTTTGACGCATGCCTACTGCATTAGACATATCCTCAAAATTTCATGCGGGAGATCAAGGACAAAATGTTACGGATGAAGGTTGTCAACGCAGGGTATGCATTAACAAAACCTTTATTCAAACACTACCGCAAAGACATCAGATTGTCAAACGCAGATGCAGTAAGATGGATCGACAATATTCCATTGGAGAAGTGGACTAGGGAATACAACAACTGTCAATGATGGGGCCACATGACGACAAATCTTATGGAATCAATGAACTATGTCTTCAAAGGCATCTGAAACCTACCTATAACCGCTTTAATGCAAGCAACCTATTTCAGGCTAGGGGCGACGTTTGAAACTAGACGTTCCAAATGGAGTTCAGTGTTACAATCTGGGAAGTTGTTCAGTGATGCTTCAATGAAATTCATTAAAGAGGAAGCTACCAAAGCTAACACACATATGGTCATAGTGTTCGACCATACTAAAGGTTGGTACAGTGTTTTTGAGTCCATTGATCACAATGAAGGCATGTCGAGGGGACACTATCGAGTGGAACTAGATAGAGGTTGGTACGACTGCGGAAAGTTTCAGCCTTTCGTATGCCCTGCTCCCATGTCATAGCGGCATGTTCAAAGGTTTGACGGGATCCTTCCAACTTACTATCCGACATTTACAAAGTCATAAGTCTTTGCAATGTTTACAAAATTAGCTTTTCAATGTGTAAGACCCCAATTTTGTCCCTAAGATCCCTCATGGCATCATAATATTTCATTTGCATAGCCTCGAGGATCATTAGCATCTTGGTTCCCTTTGCCTTTGGGTAGGACCTTCTGTGAGTTGGTTTGAGATCACCCAACATGCTTTGAATTGTATATCGTTGCTTTTCTCATTTTGTTTACTAACCAAAAGCACAAAAATATGTCACTAACATTTTTGTTTGTAGCTTGAGCAATCACAAGGTCCAAAGCTTCTAGGAGATCATTGGTACAAAGACATGGTCAAGAGGAGATGATAGCAAGCATGGTCAAATACAATCAAGGGAAGTTCTTTAATTTATCATTTCATGCATATTTGAACTTATTTGAGTGTCCTCAATCATCAATTCATCAAGATATGAGTTGTGGACTTGAGAAGTTGAGAAGTTGATCAGTCAATTCATCTGACTATTTTGAAATGCACTAAGACTTAACTTTTTATGTGTTGGTCAAATGGAGATGGTTCCAAAAGAAAACATGTTCTTAAGGACAATATTAACAACTTTCATGTTCATCAAAAATTGATTTGAAGCTTGGAAGGCCATCTGCCATTCAATTACATTAAAGGTTATTTTGACTGAAACCCTAATTGTGGGTCAACTTCCCAAGGACATAACTCATTCATTTTTTATGATTTAGAGGTGGGATCAAGTTCATTGGAAATCCTAAGATGTATACTTCAAATGTTATGTTGAACAAAATTTCAAAATCTCAAAGGAAATACATGTGATAATGCAAGACATTATAGGTCCTTTTTTACCAAATGCATTAAAAGTCAAAAAAGTCCAACTTCAAGTGCCCATAACTCTTTCATCAAAAATCCAAATGATGCAAAATTTAAGTCCATTTGATTATCTTGAAAATATCTACAACTTTGATGTTGGAGGTTTTCCCATTTTAGGCTTGCATCATCAAAACAGAGGGGCTTGAAAGTTGGCCAAATTTAGAAACCTTGCCTTGACATATCATGCACCTTCCACTTTAAACTCAAATTTCATAAAATTCCACACTTCAAATGGATTTTTGCTCAACATAACAATTTTTCCTTACATCAAGGCCTTTCCAACCATTACTCACATGATCATGTTTGGATTTTTTCATTGGGACTTTCGAAGAGATGAATGTTTAGGTACAAATGAGAAATTCACTTGAAATCTTGGTACACAAGCAATTGCCTTGCAAGTCACACGTCCAATTCCATTTGGCTGATGCTCAGAATTCATTTGGCATTGTTTTTGGGCCTTGTGCATGATCATGCAAGCCCATGCAATGAAGCTCCACATGCCATGCACACGGATTGATCATAAGCTTCTTGCCACTTCCTCTATAAATAGAGACCTCATTCCATTCATTTCACACGCCTAATTCAACCTGAAATGCTGCAGAATTCTTTCCATAGCCATCACTAAAGAAGCAATTTCATTTCTCTCAAATTTTTCAGATCTATAATTCAACTTCATCTGGTTGAAATCTTAGATCTAATGCTTCTAAACCTTCATCATTCATCTCATTGAACTTCTGTTTAGCAAAGCAAGCAAGGCATCATGCTCAAATTACCAGAACTCAAGCTTACACTCCAACTGGAGTTTCCATTTGAGCTTACTTGGAGGATCATTGCCATGATCATCCAAGTGGAAGATACCAGATACATTGAGGATCTCTTAAGAGACTTATTTAATTGCTTATGCTTTGTGGTTGCTTATTCCAAAGGATGAGAGCTACTTGGATTATCAATATGATCTCAAGAGAGGGACTCCATTGTGGTTTTGATTCTTCATCCCTCATCTTTTTGTTTTACTTAGGACTTAGCCCTTCTTCTTCATCTCTCCACTCTAACCCAAGCCAAAACTCTTTGTGCAAACATTTAACTTTTGTTTTCAACATTAGAAACCTAAGCCTTATGCTTTTGATTTTCAAACTTTCTTTTCATAACACTTATTTTGAATTGAACCTTTAAATCAACTTTCACTATTTTGTACATACTTCTAATTGGTAAATATAACCCATTCAAATTTCTTTTGTGGTTCCAATGGCCACTTCTTAATCCAATTTTCCATAACCTTTAGCTATTATGTTTGAGTTATCTTTGTGGTAGATGTAATACTCACCTATGTCCTTAGTGATGGACAATGAGTCTTCCATGCTTATTATAGGGTTAACCCCTCACTAGCATGTTGAAGCTATCCTCACATGGTGGATTTGTGGTTTGGTTGAGTTTTCTCCCTTTGATAACAAAAGACCTTAAGGCTTTTGGACCAATCAATTCACCAACTTGTTTTGAGATTTTTATCCCGAACTACGAGATTTTGATCCTAATCTTTTTTTTAAGATGGTACGTAGGCAATGGGTTTATCCATCCAAACACAAAATGTAAATAACTTGTATATTCTCTTCTCATCTCTTCAATCATGTTTGCACAAACAAATTTTCACAAAACAAACAACCTTTGCAACAAGTATGAAAAGGGCTCCCTAGGAGGACCTAGGATGTTTTGGGTGCCTAACACCTTCCCATTACATAACCAACCCCCTTACCCAGATCTCTGTTTCTTTTACTAGTTTTTGTTAAAACTTTTAGGTTTTTGTTCGCTTTCTAACCATTCCTTTGGATAAATAGAAGTGCGGTGGCGACTCGACTTTGTATCATTTACCTTAGATTTAGTCAATGTCTCTAATGGTAACGAATACCCCGCTACAGAAAAGTGGCGACTCTGCTGGGGAGATGTATTTGCCTAGTGGGTTTTGCCAACTTTTCATGCTTGTTGTATTGTATTTGTTTTATGACATATTTTTGTGCAATTTGGGATTACTGTATTGTATGTAATGATTGAACTGCTTGATATTAATTCCTTGTATGCTTGGTGATCTTTGTGAGATGAGTTCTATACCCGGACTCGAGTGCACTTAGGATAGGAGAATGGCGTAGTCTTGTTGACTTGTGTGGAGTTATTCCTTAGCAAGTTGACTTGCAAGTCCATTCACTTGGTGGAGGTTATGTTGGGATCAATAATGTCATACAAGTAAGTTGTGGTTAGACATTACTCTTTCCAATATAGACCTTAGAAGCCAAGGATCTTAGTTTACCAAGCCCATCTTGGCCTATTCTTAGGATGTAGTGCGAAAGTCGTTCAAGTGTAAGATTTGATACGATTGTTACGTGATACTACACTCATAAGAGTCTCTCTTGAGAATATTTTTGGAATACAAGTAGTCGTTTCTCCGATAATATCCGAAAGAGGGGATGATGACTATGGGAACCTCTTGTAGAACATGTTTGGCAGGTTTAAACCCTAGTACACTCCCTTTTGGGTGGTTCTTAACCTAACTCCATGCTCGTGACTTACAACAAACCCTTGATTCATGGTTGATCCGTTCATGAATCCTTAATATCAATGGAACTTGGGTGTTGATAAGGTGTAAACCATAATCCACCAAAATGTATGATTGATATTAAGGATAATATGATCCATCCCATGACCTTTGTTTGGTGTGTTTTGCTTGATCCTTGAGTGTGATTGTTGCATTCATGCATTCATGCACCCATTTGCATCCATATCATCAATAAATAAGAAAATTTTCAAGGAACTTAAGGGGTTTATTTGCAAAATTTTCAGACATGGAAAAACAAGGAAGGAATACAAAGAAGTACAGCTTCAGGCAACCAGATTTGAAAGAGTTAAGGAATCTGACATCCTATGTATTAGATCCTTTGGGTTTCAAGGCTCGTTTTGGGAAGCTTCTTCCTCTTCTGACTACTCAGGTGGATGAAGGATTGGTGAGTGTATTGGTGCAGTTTTATGATCCCTTGTACCGTTGCTTCACGTTTCCGGATTTCCATCTTTTGCCTACCCTTGAGGAGTATGCCTACCTGGTGGGCCTACCTAACCTAGACCAGTTGCCGTTCAGTGGCTCGGAAAGTATTCCTACTTATCAAGAGATAGCTGACATGTTGCACATAGATGAATCTCTGGTTGGTGCTCATATGACTACCCAAGGTGGAATTCAAGGTCTCCCTTCTGAGTTCCTCATTGCTCAAGCTACTATATATGGGAAGGCCATGAGTGAGGATGCCTTTGAAGCCATATTTGTACTTCTCATCTATGGATTGGTATTGTTCCCCAACATCGACAAGTTTGTGGATGTGAACGCTATTAGGATCTTTTCTACTCTTAATCCCGTTCCGACTCTGTTGGGTGATGCTTATTTCTCTTTGCATATGAGGAATGCAAAGGGTGGTGGTGCTATTGTGTGATGTTTGCCTCTGTTGTATAAGTGGTTTATTTCTCACTTACCGCAGACGGTCGCCTTCAAGGAGAACAAATGATGTCTACGGTGGTCCACGAGACTTATGTCTCTCACTAATGATGATATCTCTTGGTACAACCATGTGTATGATGGTGTGCAGATTATCGACTCTTGTGGTGAATTCTCCAATGTGCCTCTTCTCGGTACATGTGGTGGGATTAACTACAACCCTATTTTGGCACGTCATCAGCTTGGGTTCCCCCTAAAGGTAAAACCTAATAACATTCTGTTAGAGGGTGTGTTCTTTCAGGAGGGTAAAGATCCCCAAGGCTTGAAGGGAAGAATGGTTCGTGCTTGGCGCAAGATTCATAGGAAAGGAAGGAAAGAGTTGGGTCTTAAGAACTGTGTCGCTTTGGAGCCTTATACTAATTGGGTTAGGAAGAGAGCGTCTGAGTATCTCATGCCTTACGAGTATCCGAGACCTACACCTTTGGTTATGGCTGGGCCTTCAACCCTCCCTGACCAAGGAGTAGAGGAGTTGAGAGACGAAGACCGCTCACGTGCTTGGATCCGTGAAAGAGAGGAGTTGCTTCAGCAGATCAAGGAGAAGGACGCTTTGATCGAGTTCCTCGAACATCAGGTTATTGATGATCCTGATGATGCATGGACTTCTCTACTTCCTCAGTCTTCCAAGTTTTGGAAGAGGAAGTGTGATCGACTCGCCAAGGAGAAGGCGGATATGGAGGCAGCCTACGAGAAAGAGGTGAAGAGGCTTCGTGCATCCTATCTTCCTGTGTCCCGAGCTTTAGATGATTGTTTCTAGGGATCCATAGGATGATTATTTTCCTTTTCTCTTGTGTATGATTGACATTGTTGTACTTCTTTTCCCTGATATTATTTGATGAGATATTTCCATACGTAATAAATGTTTAGTATTTCCAAAATTTGCGAATAAAACCCTAGAGTTCCTTTGAAATATAAAACAAATCATATGCACAAACATTGCATGCATCATTAACATAAGCAGGTTTTGTTTCCGGCTTCTTGTCCTGTGGTCTAACTCTGTGTCCTTCATTTATTTTGAAGACAAGCTGACTCACCGGTACTACACTAGAGCCAACATTTCAAGACTGATGGATCATCTAGAGCAACAGAACCGTGAGCTGAAAGAGGAAGTGGCTAGACTGAGTGCCTTGATGGAATCATTCTTAGCTTCCCAGAGCCAGTCTTCTCCGACGCCTTCAACTCCTCCCCAGAGGACAGTCATCTCTGAGATTATCTCCTCAACTGTGCCTGCAGCCAGTGCATATTTTGCTCCAGCGGCCATGCCAGCCGGATTCCCGTGGAGGATGCCTCCCAATTTCATTCCTGAGGGTCCTGCTCCAACTTTTTCTTCTATGCCGGCATCTAGCCCGGTCCTTGTTGTTCCTCCTCTTGTTGTGCATACCATACCTAGGGTAGACGACACCATCTATCATTCTGAGCCGTCTGAAGGCCCAGATGTCTATGAAAAGATGGACGCTATGAATGATCAATTTCTTGAGCTTCGCAAGGAATTGAAAACTCTTCGAGGAAAGGATCTTTTTGGCAAGTCTGTCGCTGAACTGTGCTTGGTTCCCAATGTGAAGATCCCTGTAAAATTCAAAGTCCATGACTTTCAAAAATACAAGGGAAATACTTGTCCTCTCAGCCACCTGGTCATGTATGCCAGGAAAATGTCAACTCAAACCGATAATGATCAGTTGCTCATCCACTACTTTCAGGACAGCTTGTCTGGTGCCGCTCTGCGTTGGTATATGGGTTTAGACAGTGCAAACATCCGATCCTTCAACGACCTTGGCGAGGCCTTCGTCAAGCAGTACAAGTATAATATGGATATGGCTCCCGATATGGATCAATTAAGGGCCATGTCCCAGAAGGACAAGGAAACATTCAAAGAATACGCCCAGAGGTGGCGAGAGTTGGCAGCGCAGATCGTGCCTCCGCTACAAGAGAAGGAAATGACCAAGATCTTTCTGAAGACTTTGAGTTCATTCTATTATGAGTGGATGATTGCTAGCGCTCCTTCTGACTTCACCGAGATGGTGAATATGGGGATGCGTCTAGAAGAAGGGGTTAGAGAAGGGTGTCTGACCAGAGAAGAAGGCTCTTCTGCCAAACGTTATGGGGCGTTTGCAAAGAAGAAAGATGGAGAGGCACATGCCGTGACTTCCCATGTAAAACCAAGAAGACCCTCTGTGAGGAGGAAGACCGTGCGTCCCGCCGGTAACCAGCACCAGGTGGCTCATATAGCACCTGTTTTCAGAGACAATCAACAGTATCAGCAACATAGTAACAATCAACAACCACATCCATAATATCAGCAACAACGGCACCGACCGCAGCAGCAGGCCTACCAGCCTCGAAACAGTAATCAAACCTGCACGAGTTACGAGAGGAAAAGGGTCACTTTCGATCCTATTCCAATAACGTACGCAGAATTATATCCCTCTTTGATAGAGAGGAAGTTGATTACTCCGAGAGACCCACCGGCTATACCTGCTAACCCCCAGTGGTGGTATAAGCCCGAGTTACATTATGTTTACCATTCTGGTGCTCCCAACCATGATGTGGAGAATTGTTACCCTTTGAAGACCAAGGTTCAAGACCTTGTGAGGTGTGGTATTCTGTGTTTTGAGGACGTAGGTCCTAATGTGAAGAAGAACCCACTGCCCGAGCATGGGAAATCTGTCAACATGGTCCAGGGTTGCCCTGGCAAGTACAAAGTCAAATACGTCAGTCATATTCGACAGTCTCTTGTCGAAATGCATCGTCTGCTATGTGATTACAGTCATTATGAGCATGACCATGATAGATGTCGAGTATGCTCTGTTAACCGATTGGGTTGTCGCCAGGTGCGCAAAGATATTCAGGAAATGCTGGATGAAGGAGTCATTGAGATTCTTCAGAATAGGAATGTTGACGAAGATAAGCCTGAGGTCAACGTAATTTCCCCAGTATTCCGGATGCCCGAGCCTGTTATCATCAAGTATGATAGTAGCAAGAAGAAGGCTTATCCTATTCTTATCATTAAGCCTGTCGGTCCTGTACCGTATTCTTCCGAGAAAGCCATCCCCTTTCCTTACAACGATGTTGTTGTAGAAGATGGGAAAGAGGTGTCCTTGCCATCTTCCTCTGTTGTTAATATTGCGGATGTTAGTGGTTTGACCCGCAGCGGTTGTGTGTTTTCAGCACCTCCGAAGCCCCAAGCTAATGCTGATTTTGTTGAACGCCCGATTGGGAATGCTGTGAGCACTCCGAATCCGGCACCTGTTGTTAAGCCCTCCTCTACATTAATAACTCCAACTTCTGTTGGCCCGAGTGGCAATGTGAAAGAAGACTGCGATGAGATGCCGAGGCTCATCAAGAGAAGTGAGTACAATGTTGTAGACCAGCTTCTACAAACACCATCCAAGATATCTGTGTTATCATTACTTCTGAATTCAGAACCATACTGCAGAAGGTATTGGATGTGGCATATGTAAATCATGATGTCACAATAGAACAATTCGATAGCATTGTTGCAAACATTACCGCTTGTAACAACCTGAGTTTTTGTGACTCTGATCTCCCTGAGGAGGGAAGAGACCACAACTTGGCTCTACACATATCTATGAATTGCAAAGACGATGCCATGTCCAATGTGCTGGTGGACACTGGGTCATCACTAAACGTATTTCCAAAAACCACTCTCTCGAAACTGTCATATCAAGGGCCTCCCATGAGGCAGAGTGGAATTGTTGTGAAAGCTTTCGATGGGTCGCGTAAAACTGTGATTGGGGAAGTTGACCTCCCAGTCAAAATTGGACCAAGTGATTTCCAGATTACCTTCCAGGTTATGGACATCCACCCATCGTATAGTTGTCTCTTAGGCAGACCATGGATTCACGAGGCGGGCGCCGTGACATCCACCCTACACCAGAAACTGAAATTCGTGAAGAACAAGAAATTGGTAGTGGTAGGGGGAGAAAAGGCTCTCCTGGTTAGCCATCTGTCTTCCTTCTCGTACATAGATGCTGAGGATGAAGTTGGAACTCCTTTCCAAGCTTTATCTATAACTAAGCCTATTGAGAAGAGAACTCCTTCATTTGCTTCCTACAAAGATGCAAAGTTGGCCATTGAGTGTGGTGCAACTGCTGGTTTAGGAAAAATGATTGAGCTAGAAGACAATAAGTCTCGGGCTGGAATAGGCTTTTCTTCTGGGGTTTTCAACACCAAAGGGCTGTTCAAGAGTGGAGGTTTCATCCACACCGGTCAGGATGAAGAAGCGGCTGCTGTCTTGGAAGAAGATACAGAGGATTCTGGCAATTTCATCATCCCTGGAGGGGTCTGCAACAATTGGGTCGCTGTGGATATTCCTACAGTTATCCATAAGTCAACGTAATGATCACTCTGTTTAAAAAACCATTCTCCCATGCCAAAAGGAGGAGTGAGGACATTGTTGGCAACATAAATACAATGATATTTTCATTCAATAAATTCATGTTAAATGTTTGTTTTTCCAATCATTTTCCATTTTCGCTTTTTGCATGAAATTGGTGATCACATAAAACCTAATAAAATAGAATAAAATCAATCTTTTCATCTGCATAATTATTTGCCTTGTTTGATTTCTAAAAGCTTTTCATATCCAAAATCATTATGCAGGTTGATCAAACCCATTGAACATAATGATCTAACACCATCTCCCAATTTTGAGTTCCCTGTATTTGAGGCGGAAGAAGATGATGTTGAAGAGATTCCTGAAGAGATTACCCGTCTACTTGAGCATGAAGAGAAGATCATTCAGCCGCATCTCGAGAATCTGGAAACAGTCAACTTGGGGTCTGAGGATTGTGTTCGAGATTGGGGCACTCCTTGAAGAAACTGTCAAGAAGAGGTTGATTGAATTGCTACGAGAATATGTTGATGTCTTTGCATGGTCATATGAAGACATGCAAGGTCTAGATATTGATATTGTGCAACATTTCCTACCTTTGAAACCTGAGTGTGTGCCTGTGAAGCAGAAGCTCAGAAGAACTCATCCTGATATGGCAGTGAAAATCAAAGAGGAAGTTCAGAAGCAAATTGATGCAGGGTTTCTGGTGACTTCTACATATCCTCAATGGGTGGCCAATATTGTGCCCGTGCCTAAGAAAGATGGAAAAGTTTGGATGTGTGTGGACTACAGAGACTTGAATAAAGCTAGTCCGAAAGATGATTTCCCTCTACCACATATTGATATGTTGGTAGACAATACAACTAAATTCAATGTCTTCTCATTTATGGATGGATTTTCCGGATATAACCAGATCAAGATGGCACCCGAGGATATGGAGAAGACAACATTCATCACACCTTGGGGAACATTCTGTTATCGAGTGATGCCCTTCGGTTTGAAGAACGCCGGAGCCACGTATCAACGAGCTATGACCACCTTGTTTCATGATATGATGCACAAGGAGATCGAGGTGTATGTTGACGATAAGATTGCTAAGTCAAGAACGGAAGTTGAACATGTAGAGCATTTGTTGAAGCTTTTCCAGCGTTTGAGGAAATATAAGCTTCGTCTGAATCCCAATAAGTGTACATTTGGAGTCCGTTCTGGCAAGTTATTGGGCTTCATTGTTAGTGAAAAAGGTATTGAGGTTGATCCTGCAAAGGTCAAAGCAATACAAGAGATGCCTGCGCCCAAAACTGAGAAACAAGTCCGAGGTTTTCTTGGCCGCTTGAATTATATTTCCAGATTCATATCCCACATGACTGCCACATGTGCGCCGATATTCAAGCTCCTCTGGAAAGATCAGTCTCATGATTGGACCGAGGATTGCCAGAAAGCTTTCGACAATATTAAAGAGTATCTGTCTGAACCTCCGATTCTATCTCCGCCTGTGGAAGGAAGACCTTTGATCATGTATCTAACTGTTCTTGAAGACTCAATGGGTTATGTCCTCGGTCAGCAAGACGAATTAGGGAAGAAGGAGTATGCTATTTACTACCTGAGTAAGAAGTTCACTGATTGTGAGTCTCGATACTCAATGCTTGAGAAGATATGATGTGCTCTGGCTTGGGCTGCTAAGCGCTTACGCCAGTATATGATAAATCATACGACTTGGTTGATATCCAGAATGGATCCAATCAAGTACATCTTCGAGAAGCCTGCTTTAACAGGAAGAATTGCCCGTTGGCAGATGTTGTTATCTGAGTATGATATTGAGTATCGAGCTTAGAAGGCTATTAAAGATAGTATCTTGGTTGACCATTTGGCACATCAGCCTATTGAAGATTATCAGTCAGTTCAGTATGACTTCCCGGATGAGGAAATTCTGTATTTGAAAGTGAAAGATTGCGATGAGCCTACACTCGATGAAGGGCTAGAGCCTGGTTCCAGATGGAGTATGGTGTTTGATGGCGCTGTAAATCAGTATGGAAATGGTATTGGGGCAGTGATTATTACTCCTCAGGGCACACATATTCCTTTTACAACAAGGCTAACTTTCAAATGCACGAATAATATGGCTGAGTATGAGGCCTGTATTATGGGATTGGAGGAATGTATTGATCTAAGGATCAAGCATCTTGATGTATATGGTGATTCGGCCCTCGTTGTTAATCAGATTAATGGTGAATGGGAAACGAATCAGCCTGGTCTCATTCCATATAGAGATTATGCGAGGAGGATTTCAACGTTCTTTACTGAGGTTGACTTCCATCATATTCCTCGAGATGAGAATCAGATGGCAGATGCTATCGCTACGCTAGCTTCAATGATTGTGGTAAAACTTTGGAATGAAGTCCCCAATATCACTGTGATGCGCTTGGACAGACCAACACATGTATTTGCAGTAGAAGAAGTGAAAGATGACAAGCCATGGTATTATGACATCAAGTGTTTCCTTCAGAACCAAATTTACCCGCCTGGGACGTCTGTAAAAGATAGGAAGACTTTGAGGAGATTGTCGGGTAGTTTCTACCTCAATGGCGAAGTGCTTTATAAGAGAAATTTTGACATGGTTCTGCTCAGATGGGTGGATAGACACGAAGCAGACCTGTTAATGACTGAGGTCCATGAGGGTTCATTTGGTACTCATTCCAATGGACATGCCATGGCTAGAAAGATGTTGAGAGCAGACTACTATTGGCTGACAATGGAGTCTGACTGCTGCAAATACGTGAAGAAATGCCACAAGTGTCAGATTTACGCGGATAAGATTCATATTCCTCCGACACTTTTGAATGTGATTTCATCACCTTGGCCTTTCTCCATGTGGGGAATTGACATGATTGGCATGATAGAGCCAAAAGCATCTAATGGGCACAGATTTATTCTCGTAGCAATTGATTACTTTCCTAAGTGGGTTGAAGCGGAATTGTATGCAAACGTGACCAGGCAGGTGGTCGTGAAGTTTATCAAGAATCAACTTATATGCCGCCATGGTGTGCCAGACAAGATCATTACTGATAATGGGTCTAACTTGAACAACAAAATGATGAAAGAACTGTGTAGCGAGTTCAAGATAGCACATCATAATTCTTCTCCTTACAGACCCAAGATGAATGAGGTTGTTGAAGCTGCTAATAAGAATATCAAGAAGATTATCTAGAAGATGGTTGTCACGTATAAGGATTGGCATGAGATGCTGCCATTCGCTTTGCATGGATATCGTACATTTGTCTGCACTTCAACAGGGGAAACCCCTTTCTCTCTTGTTTATGGCATGGAGGTTGTACTCCCAGTAGAGGTGGAGATCCCATCAATGAGAGTCTTGATGGAAGCCAAGTTGACTGATGCTGAATGGGTTCAGAGTCGTTATGACCAACTGAATTTGATAGAAGAGAAGAGATTGACTGCCATGTGCCATGGTCAGTTGTATCAGCAGAGAATGAAGAAAGCTTTTGATAAGAAGGTCAAGCCTCGTGTGTTCCAAGAAGGTGACCTTGTGCTCAAGAAAGTCTTGACTTTTGCGCCCGATTCCAGGGGCAAGCGGACTTCAAACTATGAAGGTCTGTATGTTGTTATGAGAGCCTTTTCAGGTGGTGCGTTGATACTTACAACTATGGATGGGGAGGATTTCACTCGTCCTGTGAATTCAGATGCAGTCAAGAAATACTTCGCCTATAAATAAAAACAGAATAGCTCGCTAAGTTGAAAACCCGAAAGGGCGACTTAGGCAAAAATGAGCGTCTCAGTGGATTGAAAACCCGAAAGGGCGATCCAGGCAAAAGTTAGAGACATAAAAAAATGAATATAGGTATCCCCCTAGATTGAGTACCTCATCCTGAGGCAATCTAGGCAAAAATTAGGGATTTGGCAAGTAACTGCATCCTGACAAGACTTTGTTCTACAACTGTCATCCGTCGGGGATCTTGCTCATTCGTCATCAACTAAAGCTTCGAATACATCGAATTTAGAATTGGTGGAGAAATGGTCATTATGTTCAATGTAGCCTTTTTCTAATATATATCACCAATATCAAACTTGTAAAGATCTATGGAGTCTTGCCATTTGCAGACTACCATTCCATCAAGTAAATTTGAGCCTTTTATCCAATTATTTGCACTCTTACTTGTCATTTCAACAAACGTTTTGCATGCTTTTAATTGAGAAAATATCGTTGTTTTGAAAAAATGAATTTTTCATAACTTATTTTTTAAACAAGGTGAACATTCACAATGATGAAAAGGATACTTATGAGATCCTCAGTGCTCTCCCAAGGATGGTATGATCTCCAACAGGGTAAGACATTCGTTCATATTCCTGGTGTGACTGTATTTTTTTTCTCCAGAACCCTAAGTGGTATGCTTGTTGAGATATTCACCATTCTTCCCTTCAGCGGGGTAGCAACCTTTTCTCCTCAGCAGACGTGATCCCCTTGGTGGGTACGGTAGTTGGTGGTTGATCCCTAGAATCCCTTTATCCCTCGGATAGATTCCCCAGTAGAGTTTCTTATGTGGCAGATTCTACCTGTGCAATAAACTCTTTTCCCCAGCCGTGATTGATGATTCATCCCCTGCGGAGGTCTTTGCTCCCTGGTATCTCTGATTCCCGGCAGATTGGATACTCTCTGGGAATTTGGTTTTCTCTCTCTTGAGATGTAGTACCGGATATTTGTATTCCTGTGAAGCCTGTTCGTGTTAGAAATGTCTGTTTGTCAGCATTCAGCATACATTAACCATCACACATGTGTGCATATAATTTTCGAACATTTGAATATTCATATTGCATTTTTTGCCATATATCTTTTGTTTGTTATCCTCTGCTAGTTGGTAATATATTTCCAAGCAGATGTCGGTGGCTGATCCCTCAATATAGAGAGTCAGCCCATTAAGCAGAAAGTGTTTATCTTTCCTCCCGCATTCCCCACTGAGTTATATCCTCGTAGACGACGGTTGTTTTCGCTTCCTTCCAACACATATATTGGGATGGGCTTCCCTATTGAGTTATATCCTCACTAGGACGAGTCTTGATTCAGTTTGCCTCTTTGGTTTGGTCCTAAATTGGCCTCTTGTGACTGTTTCCTGTGCTTCCCCGTGGTATAAATGAATAATTGCTCAGTAATCGGTAATCATTCATCTTATCCCTGGCGGAGTCTGTGGTTTACTACCCCTATACCGGTAGTTGTAAACCCTATTTTCTCTCCTTTGCAGAGTTAACCTTTTTGTTCATCCTAAGATGATGACGGTTACTTTTCCGTGGTTTTCTACCTGGTATCCGGTAGATGTAATCCCCTCCTTGATGGTTATCATTATCCAATATTCGGTATTGATATTCCCTCCTTCTTTTGGATAATTGCTCTGATTAGACAATTTATCCCCAGCAAGTCATCTTTCATATCGGTCGCCGGTAATGTTTGTTGCTCCCCTTGATTGCTCATCATTATATACCTAGTGTTGGTATACCGATGCTTTTCTCTTTGTCGATCGATTTATCCTTTATTAACCCAGTAACCGGTTGTGGATAATCTTCCGTGCGAGTATATTATCTACGTTCTGACGGTAATAAATAATATATCTCATGCACTCTTTGGTCGAAGCTTTTGTTCTTCCCCAATTGAGTAAGATTCGTATCCCTGTTTTGGAATCGAATGTCCATCCCTTAATCGAGTTTGCTTTTTGCCCTCTTTTTGGATGATGAGTGTTCTGGGAATATTCCCCAATTCACGCTTTGGTCGGTCACCTATTATATGCCCAGTAACCGATATCCCTGGTATTCCTTCTTTCTGCTCCCTATTATGACTTTTTATCCCCTGTGGAGTCAGATTTTCCTGAGTCGAAATATACCTTTCTAGGTCTTCCTCAAATGATTTGGTTGATTGATATCTCTCACCATTATACCGGTCTTAGATATTCATTCTTCCCGAGCATGTTATTCTCTCACCCTTATACCGGTGTTCAGATCACACGTCTCTTTGAGCTTATTACCCAGTAACCGATAATACCTCATCCCGTTGCTTCCCCAGGAGATTCCTTTTCGGATATCCCCAATGAGGTCCCTTAGTGGATTATCCTCACCTGAGTCCGGATTTTTATCCAAAGTATCCCTAGTGGATAATTTTTGCTGTATTGGCATATTCCCTAATACATGCATCTTCGAGTCAGCTCGGGTCTTCCCATTGATTTCTGCTCCCCAAGTTTCAAGTCGTGACCTGCTCACGCATTTTATTCCTTTTCTTATCCCCATTAGAGTCCCCAGAGTCCCTGTCCCATTTTATGAGCATATTACTCATATGGAATTTCAATTTCCTCCTGATCTTTACCTTTGTGGACAGATATCCCCACAGAGCGTTACCATTCTGCATACATTTGCATCATGAGGTCTCTTAGGGACCAAAATTCGTCTCTTTGTTATTATTGAAGCCCATTCTACCTCGTTGAAACGAAGATTTTAACCTTCACTTCTCCGGCTAGAATGACCTTAAATAGGGGCATCTGTAAGACCCCAATTTTGTCCCTAAGATCCCTCATGGCATCATAACATTTCATTTGCATAGCCTCGAGGATCATTAGCATCTTGGTTCCCTTTGCCTTTGGGTGGGACCTTCTGTGAGTTAGTTTGAGATCACCCATCATGCTTTGAATTGTATATCATTTCTTTTCTCATTTTTTTTACTAACCAAAAGCACAAAAATATGTCACTAACATTTTTGTTTGTAGCTTGAGCAATCACAAGGTCCAAAGCTTCTAAGAGATCATTGGTACAAAAACATGGTCAAGAGGAGATGATAGCAAGCATGGCAATGGTTCCCAAAGCTCTCATCCATCAAATATTCCTCCCTAGTACCTCAATGCATCATTTTGATCAAAGCAAGTCAAAGGGTTTAAGGTCTTGTTCTTCAGAGAAACCCTAATTCATCTGTGCATCATAATGCCTTGCTCATGAAGCAACCTTAGCCCATGGTAAAATACAATCAAGGGAAGTTCTTTAATTTATCATTTCATGCATATTTGAACTTTTTTGAGTGTCCTCAATCATCAATTCATCAAGATATGAGTTGTGGACTTGAGAAGTTGATCAGTCAATTCATCTGACTATTTTGAAATGCACTAAGACCTAACTTTTTATGTGTTGGTCAAATGGAGATGGTTCTAAAATGAAAAATGTTCTTAAGGACAATATTAACAACTTTCATGTTCAACAAAAATTTCTTTGAAGCTTGGAAGGCCATCTGCCATTCCAATACATTATAGGTCATTTTGACTGAAACCCTAATTGTGGGTCAACTTCCCAAGGACATAACTCATTCATTTTTTATTATTTAGAGGTGGGATCAAATTCATTGTAAAGCCTAAGATGTCTACTTCAAATGTTATGTTGAACAAAATTTCAAAATCTCAAAGGAGATACATGTGATAATGCAAGACATTATAGGTCCTTTTTGACCAAATGCATTAAAAGTAAAAAAAGCCCAACTTCAAGTGCCCATAACTCTTTCATCAAAAATCCAAATGATGCAAAATTTAAGTCCATTTGATTATCTTGAAAATATCTACAACTTTGATGTTGGAGGTTTTCCCATTTTAGGCTTGCATCATCAAAACAGAGGGGCTTGAAAGTTGGCCAAATTTAGAAACCTTGCCTTGACATATCATGCACCTTGCACTTTAAACTCAAATTTCATAAAATTCCACACTTCAAATGGATTTTTGCTCAACATAACAATTGTTCCTTACATCAAGGCCTTTCCAACCATTACTCACATGATCATGTTTGGATTTTTTCATTGGGACTTTCGAAGAGATGAATGTTTAGGTACAAATGAGAAATTCACTTGAAATCTTGGTACACAAGCAATTGCCTTGCAAGTCACACGTCCAATTCCATTTGGTTGATGCTCAGAATTCATTTGGCATTGTTTTTGGGCCTTGTGCATGATCATGCAAGCCCATGCAATGAAGCTCCACATGCCATGCACACGGATGGATCACAAGCTTCTTGCCACTTCCTCTATAAATAGAGACCTCATTCCATTCATTTCACACGCCTAATTCAACCTGAAATGCTGCAGAATTCTTTCCATAGCCATCACTAAAGAAGCAATTGCATTTCTCTCAAATTTTTCAGATCTATAATTCAACTTCATCTGGTTGAATTCTTAGATCTAATGCTTCTAAACCTTCATCATTCATCTCATTGAACTTCTGTTTTAGCAAAGCAAGCAAGGCATCGTGCTCAAATTACCAGAACTCAAGCTTACACTCCAACTGGAGTTTCCATTTGAGCTTACTTGGAGGACCATTGCCATGATCATCCAAGTGGAAGATACCAGATACATTGAGGATCTCTTAAGAGACTTATTTAATTGCTTATGCTTTGTGGTTGCTTATTCCAAAGGATGGGAGCTACTTGGATTATCAATATGATCTCAAGAGAGGGACTCCATTGTGGTTTTGATTCTTCATCCCTCATCTTTTTGTTTTACTTAGGACTTAGCCCTTCTTCTTCATCTCTCCACTCTAACCCAAGCCAAAACTCTTTGTGCAAACATTTAACTTTTGTTTTCAACATTAGAAACCTAAGCCTTATGCTTTTGATTTTCAAACTTTCTTTTCATAACACTTATTTTGAATTGAACCTTTAAATCAACTTTCACTATTTTGTACATACTTCTAATTGGTAAATATAACCCATTCAAATTTCTTTTGTGGTTCCAATGGCCACTTCTTAATCCAATTTTCCATAACCTTTAGCTATTAGGTTTGAGTTATCTTTGTGGTAGATGTAATACTCACCTATGTCCTTAGTGATGGACAATGAGTCTTCCATGCTTATTATAGGGTTAACCCCTCACTAGCATGTTGAAGTTATCCTCACATGGTGGATTTGTGGTTTGGTTGAGTTTTCTCCCTTTGATAACAAAAGACCTTAAGGCTTTTGGACCAATCAATTCACCAACTTGTTTTGATATTTTTATCCCGAACTACGAGGTTTTGATCCTAATCTTTTTTTTAAGATGGTACGTAGGCAATGGGTTTATCCATCCAAAGACAAAATGTAAATAACTTGTATATTCTCTTCTCATCTCTTCAATCATGTTTGCACAAACAAATTTTCACAAAACAAACAACCTTTGCAACAAGTATGAAAAGGGCTCCCTAGGAGTACCTAGGATGTTTTGGGTGCCTAACACCTTCCCATTACATAACCAACCCCCTTACCCATATCTCTGTTTCTTTTACTAGTTTTTGTTAAAACTTTTAGGTTTTTGTTCGCTTTCTAACCATTTCTTTGGATAAATAGAAGTGCGGTGGCGACTCGACTTTGTATGATTTACCTTGGATTTAGTCAATATCTCTAATGGTAACGAATACCCCAATACACAATGGTAGCGAAAGAGGATTACTGAACTGCATATCAAGGGGACATTCTCTAGCACAATGAAATAATGTGAAGAAAGAAAAAGGGTTGGCCAAATTACACCCGTATTCAAACCGAAATGGATACGGCGAACAAAATGGTTAGATTATGTAGTTCATGTCGTCAGCTCGGTCATAATCGTACTAACTATTATAGTGTTGGAACAAGCACAACAAGATAATTTTAATTGTAACTCTTTTTCTTTATATTAAAAACAACATTCATTTCATATGATAACTTTGTGAGAAAATATCATCATAAACAAATACAACACATAAACAACAACACAAGAAACTACAACAAATAAAATTACATCGCTAACAAATACAACACATAAACAACATAACTATGTGATTCCAATAACATAACTATGCGATTACAATCATCAAAACAATTTTGTGAGGAGTATACATCATCTTGCGAACGTCTCTGTCAGTTTTAATATCCATCCAGAAACGAACTTCTCCATTTTGGTTGAACGTCGTATCAAGCCATTAAGTTCTTCTGATCCTTTGACCATCTGCAATGTCTTTATCTAACCAATAGTTCAAGGTCCTGTTAAGATGTTCAAATGTATCAACATTCCAAAGTCGGATCTTCATCGGAGGTTGCACTGCTAAAAAGATTAAATCGGCATTTCTCTTGTGAATATATGGATACAAGTATGAATATACATACATTTTAAAGAAAGTTGAAGGAGATTGAAGGAAAGTGGAAGGAGGGAAAGAAGTTTTGTGAAAAATTATGGGAGAAATATTTTATTTATAGATGAGTGTACATGCATGCGCCATTGCTTTGGGCACACACACACATGGCTACATGCATGCGTCAATGCTTTCGGCATGCACACACACATGGATACATGCATATGCCACTGCATGTGGCACATTCACATGCATGTGCCACTGCATGTTGCACCTTCATATGCATGGCCCAATGCATACGCCCAAGCCATTGGCGCCTCCTATTCATTGGAAATTAGATGCGCCAGTTCAACTGGCGCATACGTCATGAAAGGTGGTTATTCCCGTAATTATTTTGAAAAATATGTTATTTTAGAATTTAAATTGAAAAATATGGTTATTTAAAAAATCTTAAAAATTATATAAATAAAAAATAAATCTAATTATGTTATTTAAAAAAAAGTCAAAATGATAATCTAATGATATATGTTTCATTCTTGAATGAAGTACAAGATTGGAACAAAGGTATGTGGCACCCACATTGTCACACAGTAGTCGTGGAGGTTCATGTATTGGTATTATTAGCTCATGAAGTAAGTTTTGAAGCTACATGAGCTTAGTGGTAGCGGTAGCAACTGCACAATATTCAACCTCAGTAGATGGCCGTGCAACAATTCTTTGCTTTCTTGAGAGCCACAAAATTGGATTGCCTCCAAAGAGAATGGTGTAAGCTAAGGTAGATGTGCGATCACCATTGTTCCCATCCCAATTTGCATCAGAGTATGCTAACAAGTTGTTTGCGGCAGTTTTTTGTAGCATGATACCATGATTAATGGTTTGTTTGATATACCGAAGGATGCGTTTCAAGTGCTGCAAGTGAAGGGAGGTTGGTTTATGCCTAAATTGGGACAGTTTATTGATGCAGTATGACAAGTCTAGACAAGTAAGATTAAGATACTAAAGTCCATCAGTAATTCTACGAAACTTCGTGGCATCGATGAATGATGTACCATCGTGAAGTTGTAGCACGACTTTGGAAGAAAGTGGTGGTGGGAGATAGTTTCACCCCCTCCATGTCAAACTTTTGTAAGAGGTCACGAATGTACCGGTGTTGAGAAAGAAAAATTCCAGAGCTTGTTGGTATTATTTTAATACCCAAAAAGTAGTGAGGTTGTCCCATATTTTTCAACGAAAATCTTTGAGATAGTGCCTTGATGAAGCTTTGAAGGAATGTAGAGTTGTTATCGGTGAGTAACAGGTAATCTACATAGACTAGAAAATAAGCCTTAGTGTCACCCGAGTGATAAATGAACAAGAAAGGATCAATTTTGCTTTATTGGAATCCATACGCGATAATAAAACCCTTCAGAGAGTCATGCCATGCTCTTGGTGCTTGACGTAGGCCATAGATGGCCTTGTGAAGTTTACATACATAGTTAGGGTGTGTTGCATCTTTCATACTCGGCGGTTGGTCCATGAAGACTTCTTCAGTAAGAGCTCCTTGTAAGAATGCATTGTTCATATCAAGTTGGTGCATTGACCACTAATGAGAGATTGCAAGGGTAAGAACAATCTTAATTGTTTGTGGGCGAACAACTGGTGTGAATGTCTCCTTGAAGTCAATGTCAGGATATTGTGTGAAACCCTTGGCAACAAGACATTCCTTGTAGAGAGCTATGGAACCATCATTATTTATCTTGATACAAAATAACCATCTAAATCCAACAATGTTTTGCCCTGCCTTAGGTGGTACAAGGGAGAATGTGCCATTTCTTATTAATGCTTCAAATTCATCGGCAATTGCCTTATGCCAATGGGAGTGTTTCATTGACTCATGAAAGTTTGAAGGTTCCAAACTCATAGATAGAGGATGTTTTGATGTAGTGTACATCCTTTTTGGCTTGAATATCTTATTCTTGGACCTTGTGATGATTTGGTTTGTTTCAGTATTGGGGCTTGTAAGGTATTAGGAGTGACAATAGTTGTAGTAACAAGATTAGATGTATGAGTATCATTAACTGACATTGTATTTGAAGTCAAAAGATCCTCATCTTCATGGGGCATAGCTTGTGACTCGATTGGTGATTGTTAAAGGATATGTATGATGGTATGAGGGGTTGTGGCATGTTGGGTATGGTCAGAGATGGTGGTGGTGTAGGTTTGACAAGTTGGTTGTATGGAAAGATGTGGTCAAAAAATTTGAAATTCCGAGAGGTGTATATTTTGTGATTTATTGGGTCAAGACATATATAGTTGTATTCGGATTCTGCATATCCTAGGAATATGCATGGTTGAGACTGGGATTGTAGTTTGTTTGAGACATACGGTCGCAACCAAGGAAAACAAAGGCATCCAAAAGAATGAAGATGTGAAGTTGTTGGGTTTTTCTTGTGTAAGACTTAATATGGTGATTTCATGTTAAGGATATGGGTTGGTAACGTATTGATTAGATACACTACTGACTTGAATGCAAAGGACCAGTATTCGAGTGGTAAGTTTGACATATGTAATAAGGCTCTTCCAGTTTCAACTACATGTTTACGTCTCCTCTCAGATGGAGCATTAAGTTAAGGTGTATGTGGTGGTGTGGTGAGATGAGATATGCCATGTGTGTGGAGAAATGATTTTAGTTTGCTGAATTCTCCTCCATTATCAGAGTGCAATAAAATAATTTTTTCTTTGAAGTAGTTTTCATCAAGATTTTTGAATATGGGAAACAAACTAGAGACATCTGATTTATTTCTTAATGGATAAAGCCATAAATATTTGGTGAAGTGATTAACAAAAAGTAAATAATATGAGAAACCATCTAAAGACTTGATGTGGGATGGACCCCATACATTAGTATATATAAGTTCTAATGGTTTTTGTGTTTTGATACTGGAAATGGAAAAAGGTAACTTGTGACTCTTAACACTATTGCATGATAGACAAGGTTGTTGTTGGCTCTTTATTTTATGAGATGGTAAGAGATGTCTAAGTATGTGATCATATGGATTCCCCAATATGTGATTCCATGGTAGAGGAATGTATGTAGTTGTGACGAGTTCTTGTGGTAGAGATGATGGATGGGGCATGTGGTAGAGTTCATTGTTATGCTTCCCTTTTAGAAGAGGCTTCCTTGTCTTAAATTCCTTTATCAAGAAATGATCAGAAAAAAACTCAATGGAAATTGGATTAGTGTGACATGGAGATGAAATAGACAATAATTTTTGAGTAATTTTAGGCACATGTAAAACATTTGAGTGATCAAATGATTGAAAGGGAGTTTTTAAAATAATCTTACCAATGTTGGAGATGGTGTGCCCAGATCCATCACCAACCAAAAGTTGATCTGAACATATGTAAGGTTGAGACAAGTGCAGGTTGTCCAACTCATTTGTTATATGATGGGAAGCTCCCGAGTCTAAGATCCAATCTGATGCACCTGAAGGCATGGGCCTAGTATGAAGAGCAGTAGGAGGTTGATTCTTTGGACGGTAGCCATGCAATTTGTAGCAGACCTTGGCTGTATGGCCTGAGTTTTCACAAAATTGACACACTACACGCTTAGAGAAGCCATGCGATGTTGATATGGGCATTGCGTGATTGTGATATTGTTTTAGTGTTTTGTTGTAGAATTGTTTCCCTTTGTGTGCAATTGTTTGCAGTGGCAATGAGAGGAGTTTCTTGCACAGTTGTATCCCTCTTTAAATAACTTTCAAAATTAGAAAGGAGATCGTAAAGATCATCACATCGATAGGATTTTCTCTAGTTCTTAGAGAAGCAGTCACTTCACGATACTCAAAGCCAAGGCCATTCAAAGTGTGGATGACAAGGTCCACATCGTCCACTGGGGAGTTGATGATGGCTAATTCATCAGATAAAGCTTTGATACCATGAAGGTATTCATAAATAGATTGTGATCCTTTTGTGAATCGAGATAGTCTCTCTTTTAGGTGCATAATTCTTGCACGAGTTTTGCTTGCAAACATCTTAGTGAGAATGTCCCGAGATTGTTTGGAGGTCTTGACATTCCCCAACATGGTAATGATGCTTGGATCAACAGATGATATGATTGCATGCAGAGTCAATTGATCCTGTCTTTTCCAGCATTTGTATGCTGGATCAGTTTGGGCTGGACTAGCAATGGTGCCATCAACATAGCCAATGAGATCACACCCTACAAGGAATGCGTTAAACTGCACGTGTCAAGCAGGAAAATTATTGTTGCTCAGTTTCACTGATGAGTGAGTGTTTAGGACAATAACAGAGTTGACATTTGGGGTAATTAAAATTTCAGATGTTGTTGAGGAAGGCCTGGTGAGATTGTGGATCGGTTTTGTTTTAAATCTTAGTAAACTACTGATATCATATAAAGGAATGTATTTCTGAATAAAATGTTTTACAGAGATATACATCAGTATATATAGATATATTACATAGTGAGAATTGAATAGGAAATGTTTGAAATAAGCCAAAACTTTAGCTAGCTAGCTGTTACTTCTTGACATAGTTATATGCCTCTAAATGCTAATAATCAAATAACTCTCATTTAATATTTGATGACCAATTCAAATATTCCTTGATTATTCAATTTGATTTTGTTGGCCCATGAATAAGCACATCGCAAAGCATGTTGTTGGTGGGTGCAAGACACGTCGCAATGCATGTGACCTATGTTGAGTTAATTGCATCGCAAGCTTCTGATACGATTCTGCTAAAGTCAGCATTGAATTGACTTGTCTTAACATTCAAATTTTTAAATTTGAAAATTGATTTGCGAGGTGAAAAACATCTCTCAAACATTGTTTAAAAAAATTTCATTTCCCTTCGGATGACTTGGAGGTGATATATTTAAAAAATTATTTTTTATTTTTTTTATTTGGATAAATGAGTTGTGAGGTGATTGTCATTCCGCAACTATCATTTTTAGGTGAAAGTCACCGGCCAAAATTACCCAACTTATATTAATTTTTCTTGTAGTGATTGTATTCCATCTATTTATAATTAAATAAACATTTACAACAATTAATTTACAAATATTTTCTATTTAATTTTCTAATCTATTTATGAGATAATCAAATCATATGAAATCATTCTATATTAACATTCTATATTAACATTTGTAAGTAGCCACAATCATCATAAAGCAATGATTTCACATACTCCTGTAGCTTTGAAGGAGTATTGCCATCATAACTATACATTATAGGTACCATCCTTGCAGCATTCAGACAAAGTTTAGTAAAAGATGAAGGTAACTCGTTTGTGTTCAAACATTCTTTGTTGAGTTGTTTCCATGCATCTGAAATTTGTTTCCTCATATGTTCTCTTGTTTGTCCAATACTAACTCCTGGGTTATCCTTCATGTAACACTTTGAGTATGATCCATCGTTACCATCACAATTATCATCCTGCAATAATTTTTTCAACTTAGTTAACCCTTCTGTTCCTTAATAACTGATCTATTCATGTAAAAAAATTGGTGAATCTTTTCTACCTTGTCGCCTTCGAGATCATCACACAGCCTTAGAATTGTCGCGGTTGTAGATATGATGGTTGGGAAGTCGTCGATTATAGAAAAGGTTTTGTCCGATATATCTTGGCCCATGTAAAAGAAAGCATGAACAAGGATCACATGCACACCGGTGCTCACTATTGCATTCTTCAAGTACTCCTCTGAGGTTGGAACATGCCCGGAAGCAAACCATTTTGCTTCTTCCAGATATGCATTCAAAAGTTTTATCCACTGTAATTAAGAATCAAGTTAAGGACAAATAATTGTAGAAGATAACATGATACACATAGGATTAACGCGTTGATTTCGACACGATGAAAATAGGTTTTTCCATACCGATTTTATCAATGAACTTATAGGATTCCATCCAGTTTTGAGATGTGTCCTAAGTGCAAATTCATTGGTTGTGTCATAGAGAGCCTTAAAACATACTTTCATGCAGTCTGGTAATTGTTCAATGCCTGCCAAATCCCATCTGCGTCCACAAAATCTAATAAATTCATGCAACATATGAGAGAGAATTATTCACATCATTACCTCTTAACAGCTTCTGTAAAGAGAGTGAGCTGATCAACATTTCCATATATATCAAATAAATCATCAATGATGTAGATTAGAGACAGAGGCTTTGTGAGCTCAATCCTTTCGTCCGAAAAACGTGGATCTGGAAGACACGCCATAGTCCACATGTACCACTTAATCGGTTCATCTCTAGCAAATTCCAAGTCCTTTGACAAACCTAAGTCTTTCCACCATCTACATAGTATATATAGCATGATTAAGTGAATGCTCTAGTCATTAATCTTTATTAGTGTAATTCTTTTGAAAGTTAAGTAGGACTCACTTGGAAACTGCGAAAATTTCCTTGAGATGTAAAGAGGAAACTATTTGAGTGTCAATTATGGAAAGCTGTTGTAAAGAGGAAACATTTTGTGATTGAATAATTGTCGGTGTGAATCTTGACAAAGTTTTATGAGTAGGACACATCAATGTATGTGTTACAAAATTGACTTGAGCATGGTTATGAAACGTCGAAGACCACTCATTAAGATACTTGCGGCAGAACTGTCCTGCACTGTCAAGATAATCTTCTCCTTCTATGCTTAATTGTGAGGCTTCAAACAGTGAAACTAAATCATTTATATCCTTACAAAACGTATCCTTGAGTTTGCCTTTGTTGTCCCAGAAAATGTTGAATATGTCTGTAAAATGTATCAAATCAGTAATAACTACCACGACAAACTCAGACACGTAACTGCGATATTTAATCATCCGTTTAAACCAATAGGTTAACTAACCCGGTCGGATGTAGTACCCTTGTTGTCTTAACATGCGAAATTGGAATGCAACTTGTGAGAGTCCTTGGATATTCTGGAATCTGAGCATCATATGATTCCTTTGAAGAGTTGCTTCAATTTCACCTTCAAAGAGGTATTCAATGCCTAATCTTTGGATTGAGTCCACCATAGATAAACGTTCATCTGTATTTTTGCTAACAAATAAACGTTTAACTTCACCCAATGCTTTAGCATGTCTTATATGAAGAGCTTCCTAAATGAATATTAATTGAAAGAGTAAGGTTAATTAGCTACCAAGTAATATGAAGCTCATAAATAAATAGAAAAATGAATTTTTCAAAAAAATGATCCATCCATACCTTGGCTTTTACAGTTTTAGAAATATGAGTTTGGTTAAAGGAAAGAGTAAAATTGGTTTTATTGTGGAAACTACAAGAGGCATGCATGGGTACATATACCTTGATAGCCAGAATAGTTGACCTTTTGTTTGGAGAAATATTTTGAAGACAATGGAGAGAAAAAGCCATAGTCGATTAGAACCAGTACTATAATATCTTGGTTTCATCTAATTTATAGAGAGCACTACTTATTCGTGAGAAGCATGCAACAGAATATTTGACCAAACATAACCTTGGCGTGACATGGTTAAAATGAGGTGAAATTAATATCGCACATTACCTAAAATTTAACAACAATTAAATAAGATCTTATAAAAGTTTTATCATAACTAAAGTGTAAAAAAATAAAGTCTCTATTTATTTTGGGACAACTAAAGTGTAACTAACTTATATAAGTCGTTTGAAAATTTAAGATGATTAATCAGTGAGTAGAACCAATAATCATACAGTAGTGTTTACATTACCTTATAAATCTATAAAACTTCTTACCTCAAACATGTTTTCCGAATGTTAATGTATGTTTGGAGTTGACTTTGAGAAAACTCTTTTGACAAATTTAATTTTCAAACTTATAATTCATACTTTATTAATGCATGCCCAAAACATATTTTGTATAACAATTTTTCATGAGTTTATATTGTTTATTTATTAGTTGAAAGCATATTTTCATAAACTATTTTAAGTAGGTTCTGTAACGGGATATTCGTTACCTTTAGATTTATTGACTAAATCAAAAGTAAATTATATAATTCGAGTCGTCAGCGCACTTCTATTTATCCAAAGGAAAGATTAGAAAGCGAACAAAAACCGAGAAATTTTATCAAATCAAAAACTAATAAAAATGTCAGAGATCTGGGTAAGTGGGTTGGTTATGCAATGAGAAGGTTTTACGCACCAAAAACATCCTTAGTACTCTAAGGGAGTCCTTTTTGCAAAGTTGTATGGTAGGTTGGTATTTGTGAAAATATTTGTGCAAACATGATTGGGGAGATGAGAAGAGAATATACAAATTATTTACAATTTTGTTGTTTGAATGGATAAACCCATTGCCTACGTACCATCACAAAAGGTAGGATCAACACCTCGTAGTTCGGGGTAAAAATCTCAAAAGATTGGTGAATTGATTTGATCAAAAAACTTAAGGTCTTTTGTTATCAAAGGGAGAAAACTCAACCTAAACCAACAATCCACCATGTGAGGAGAGCTTCAACATACTAGTGAGGGATCCACCCTATAATAAGTATGAAAGACTTATAGTCCAATCACTAAGGATAAGGTGAGGTTTACATCAACCACTATGATAACTCAAACCTATGACTAATGTTTATGAAAAAAAGTTTTAACAAAGGTGGCCATTGGAATCACAAAAACAACTTGAAGTGAGTTGTATTTACAAGTTAGAAGTATTCACAAAAATGAAGTCAAGGTTGACTTAAGATTCAATTCAAAATGAGTATTAATGAAAAGAGTTTGAAAAAATCAAAGGCATATGACCTAGGTTTCTAATTTGAAGACAATGTCAATGTTTGCACAAAATGAATTTGACTTGGGTTAGAGTGGAGAGAAGAAAAGAAGGGCTAGTCCTAAACATGCAAAGATGAGAGAAGAGAATAAAACCCTTGGAGTTCCTTTCTAGAGATCATAAAGATGATCCAAGATGCTCTCTTCCTTTGGAGTTAGCAATTAACTCAAGCAATCAAACAAATATTCAATCAAACTCCTAGGATCTCCATTTGGCTTGTCTCTTAATTTGGATGCTCATGACAATGATTCTTCTAACTAGCTCAAGTTTGGAATCCCTATCACACAAGAACAAACAATCAAAAATTTCACAATGCAATAAGAGGAATGGACAAAGAGAGTTTAGATTAGGGGTCCTTTCAAGTCATCTTCAAGATTAAGCATTCTAAAGGCATGAGGCCTAGTTGCTCTTCAACAATTTTAGCATTCTAAAGGCATGAGGCCTAGTTGCTCTTGAACTCCATTAAGCATAGGTGAGGTCCTAATTCTAAGTCCTTTCTCCTTTTTGCATTGGGTTCACATAAACAAAGACAAAACAAACACAAGGCAATAGTATATTTACACAATAATGTGCTCAAGTGAGCAAAAGGCAAATGGCATAAACATAAACATGAGCTCAATGAGCAAAGGGAAAAAACAATATGAATAAATGAGCAAGAAATTAAATTGCATTAAAGTAAATTGCAAGAATTAAATGCTTGAATTAAAAGTTAGTGATTAGTAGTTAGTATTAGTGTGCCATAAGGCAATTTAGCGTTATGTTAAGCAATCGTAAGTGGACTAATGTAGTAGTCACACCTATCTGAGGTCGGTCAATAAAACTATAGGCAAATAAACACAAGTTGGAGACCATGACTAGTAAGCCAAGCTCCTACAACTTGCCATGCCAAAAGAAAAGAAGAATGACCTTGTATGGATTTCAGGTTCTTTGCTTGACCAAGAAGCAACCTATCTTGGACACAAAGCAATTCACTTGATCTTTGATCAAGTTGAATTTGATTTGGATCAAAGAAGGTTAAGCCTCTCATATGTCAAGGCTAACCACAAATCATTAACTCATTGGTCAAAAGAAAAAGAAGAAGATGAGAGATGAAGATTGAATGTACAAAGTGGAAATTCAAATGACATATCCAAAACAAAATGATCAAATGTGAATGGAATCAACACCAATCAATGGTAAACAAAAGTGGAATGAAGATTAGAGATTAAGAAAGGTCAAACATATTTTTTGTATTTTTTGGGATTAAAATAATACATAAAATAAAATGAACAAATCATGGTCAAACTTCAAATCCAATTCAAATCAACTTGGATAAGTCCAATTGGATCATCATAAGTCTAACATGGTCAAACTAGGTTTGACAAATTTTCTCAATATTTTTTGAAAACATAAGCTATTTTTAAACAATTAAAAATGAAGAGAAATAACACAAATGGACTAAAATCTCAAATAAATCTCAAATCAATTAAGAAATTGATGAGAATATTTTTCATAGACTTATCATCATCCACATGTATTAAGAAAATATTTTTGGCATTTTTGAATATCTAAAAGTGTTTTAAATGAATTAAAAACTATTAAAAACAAAATAATTCACAAAAAATATTAAATGGAATCACAAGAATAATTAAAAATCAGATTATGAAACTAGAATTTAAGAGAAATTTTTTTACAATTGGTCCCATATTTTTGTGATTCCAAATAAAAGAGTTGTGAATTTTTGAAAATAAAAAGAATTAAAGAAAATAAAACAGAAATTAATAGAAGTTGGAAAATCCACAGCGTTTTGATCAGCATTCATTAATTGACGTGGCTAATCCAAGGGACATGAGACGCGCGTGCATGGTGATCATTAGTCAACAGCATCACACGTTGGATTAAAAGAAGTAATTAAAACGCATGGCCACGATTAGATCCTACATGAGAGATCCAATGGACATGAGGTCATCCACGTGGGGACGGTGGTGGAAACCACCGTCTTCTTCGGTGAGCTCACTAAATCCGGCCACCAGTTGCAGGTTTTGCAACCTCAACCAAATCAAACGATCTTTATACCAAATTAAAGTTGGGGTGATGTACATCACCCCTGTAACCTTAGTTTTCACTCAAGATCCCTATGAAAGGAGAAATCTGAGGTTGAAAGTCTAGGTGTTCAATCTGCAGAGCAACAATTCATGAAATTAAAGTCACCATTGGCTTGCCTCTCACACGAGGACTTCAGAAAGCCAAACCAACACAAGCAATGCTTAATATATGGTGAGATTCAAAGCAAAACAGTTGAGCTGTAAACCTTTGAAGTGCAACTTTGATGAACATGATCCACTCTAATTCTTGATTGCAGCTTGATCTTGAGGTGTGGTATGAGTGCAAGGCTTAGGAATTAGTGTTGAAAATCAACTGATGTTGTTGAAAATCAAACTTGAAAAAGAGAAATGAAAATTCAAATTCCTATGGTGAGAGGTTAGGATTCAATTCCAGCAGGGTTTCAGGTGCCTTCAGGTTGAGAATTGAATGAAGCAATGTGTTTATTTATAGCTGAGATCCAAGGCAAGGTGGATGGAAACCGTGTGCATGAAGCTTTGGGTCCTCCATGCATGGGCCTGTACAGGCGCATGTGAGGCCCAAAAGCTATTGGCTTTGCAAGCTGAAAGCATAATGAAAAGGTTTGGACGTGTGGTTTGCATGGCATTTTATTGTGTATGAAGTTTCATTATGAAATGCATAAATGGTCACAATTGTTCCCCTCTTTGAAAGTCCCATTTAGAAAATCCAAACATAGGCATGTGAGTAATGGTTGGAAAGGTATTGAAATAAGGAACAAAAGCTATGTTGGACAAAAATCCATTTGGAGTTTAGAAAATTTTGAAAACTGCCCATGAAGTTTGATGTACAAAACATGTATTTGAAAATTTTGCCAAAACTGACCAACTTCAAGCCCTTCTGTTTAAATGATGCAAGCCTCAAATGGAAAAACCTCCAACATCAAAGTTGTAGACCTTTTCAAGACAATCAATCTGGACTTAAATGTTTCATCATTTGGATTTGTAATGAGAGAGTTATGGGCACTTGAAATTGGACTTTTTCAAGATTCAATGGCTTTGGTCCAAAGTGACCTATAATGTTTTGTATTACCACATGTGTTTATTTTAGGATTATGAAATTTTGTCCAACATAACATTTAAATTAGACATCTTAAAATTTCCAATTCACTTGGTCTCACCTCAAAATCATAAAAAATGAAGGAGTTAGGTCCTTGGGAAGTTGACCCAAAATTAGGGTTTCAGTCAAAATGACCTATAATGTTTTGAAATGAATGATGACCTTACATGTTTCAAATGAATTTTTGATGAACACGAAAGTTATTCATATTGTTCTTAAGAACAGTTTTTATCTTGGGGTCATCTTCATTTGACAAACACATAAAAAGTTAGGTATCAGTGGATTTCAAAATAGTTAGATGATTTGACTGATCAACTTCTCAAAGCCAAACTTCAAATCTTGATGAATGGATGATTGAGGACACTCACATAGGCTCATATATGCATAAAATGATAAATTAAAGAACTTCCCTTGATTGAATTTGATCATAGGTTGAGGTTGCTTCATGAGCAAGGCACAGTCAATGCACAGATGAATTAGGGTTTCCTTGGGAAACAATCCTCAAGACCTTTGGTTTATCTTGATCAAATTGACAAATTGAGATACTTGGGAGACATATATGATGGTTTATAGCTTTGGGAACCATTGTCATTCTTGCTTTCATCTTCATCTGGCCATTTCATTGGGCATGGGGCCTCCTAGGAGCCTTGGATCACATGACTGCTTTAAGCTTCAAAACAAAACAAGTTAGTGACATATTTTTGTACTTTTGGTTAGTAACCAAAATAAGAAAAGCAATAATATACAATTCAAGCATGCTTGGTGGTCTCAAACCAACTCACACAAGTCTCAACCCTAGGGTAAAGGAGCCAAGATGCTATGATGCTTGAGGCAAAATACAATGAGCAATGATATGTGCCATGAGGGATCTTAGGGTCAAAATTAGGGTCTTACAGGTTTAAATTTAAAAAAAACAATTTTATTTGAAATAATTAATAAATAATTAAATTTTAGATTTATATTCTTTTTATTTTTTATTATATGTCATTTTTAAATTTTAAAGATAATTAATTATGAATGAGAAAGAGAAATTATAGATTATATTTATAATATCATTCTTTAATATTATTATAAAAAAATAACTTGAAATTTTAATATAACTAAGATTAATAAATAAATACTTAAAAGTATAATAGAAAATAGTATTATCCAAAATCAATCATTATCTAAATTTCCAAATTGTTAATCTTGAAATCTTTCTTAATAATTTCTATTATAGTTTTCTTAGGTCTTCCTTTACTTGTAGTTGTTTTATTCCTCTCTGTTTGCTATTATAGGTGCTACCCCAACACTTTCTCTAATATTTTCATTTTTAAAATTATCATGTCTAGTCTTACCACACATCCAACGCAACATGGTCATCTCTGCTACACTTATTTTATTCTTGTGTTAGTTCTTATATGCCTAATATTCTATAACGTATAACATCGTAGATCTTAACGCAATCCGATAAAAAAATTCCTTCACTTAAACACTACCTTTGTGTCACAAAAAATCCTTAAAGTCCTCCTCCATTTCACCTACCCGACTTGAATTTGATGGTTTTCCTCATATGGATTTTATTTTATTCCGAATACAAAAACCCTCTAATTTTGGAGAACTCAAAAATTGTATTGAATGAGAGACTTTGAGCACTACTACAAACAATACATTTCATGACAAAGCTTTCACCTCATCCAATGAAAATCTAAGGTCATATGACCTGAAACGCGTCATTTTTTAAAACTTTAATCTTATCCTTCGATTTTTTTGGAAATCGTCCGGTTATGTAGCTTAGGGTTTGAGCTTCGATTCCTAGCTCTTGCAAATTTATGCTTTATTTATAATTTTTGGAAAAAAAACCTTCCTATAAATAAAGATATTTTTGGTGTCCTTGTAAAATTTGTCGAATACGCCAAAATATCCAAGGGATGATATATTCAATCATTGTTATTGTGATGAAATTATTCAAAATTACACGAAATGGATATGACATGGTGAAGTGGAAAAAGAAAGACATGCGTCACATAAAGTCGAAGATGAGTTTATGAATGATACTCTAGAAGATATGATTCGTGATATTGGAGTAGATGTTTTAAGAAAGCCTGTATGGAAGATACTTTGTAAAGTGACATGGAAGAGTCATTATATCTGGGATGCAAAATTTTTACAAGATTGTCAGTTGTGTTAAGACTATTTAATCTTAAGGAAAGAAGTGGTTAAAGGATAAAAGTTTCACTGAATTACTTGAATTGTTGCAAGAAATGCTTCTAGAAGGTAACACGTTGTTGAACCGTAGTTAAGAGGCCAAGAAGATATTATGTCCAATGGGTTTGGACTATGTCAAAATACATGCATGTCGTAATTATTGCATATTATACAGGAAAGAATATAAAAACTTGAAGGAGTGTCAGATGTATGGGGAGTCACGCTACAAGAAGAAGTACAATGGTGTTGAAGATGATGATGGTGTAACTAGAAAGGGTGTTCCTTTCAAGGTGATGTGGTACCTACCGATAATTTAAAGGTTCAATAGACTATTTACTAATGTAAATGACGTAAAAAATACTAGATGACATGTAGATGAAAGATTATATGATGGAAAAATTCTGTATGTAGCTTATTCATTGCAGTGGAAGAAAGATGAAAAAAATTCTCCATATAGCTTATTCATTGCAATGGAAGAAAATTGATACGTTGTTTCCAGATTTTGCCAAAATTCTCACTTGTTCTCATAGAACTCCTTTTTGTAACAATCAAGCACAAAATCATCAACTTCTAATTGTTGATCTTTCATGCATGAAATTACATGATAGTGTGGCAGCTCTGTCAGCATCTACCTTCTACATGAACATTCATGCTTTGAAAGATTAACAAAAAACTTTTCTCCATTGAATGATATATGCCTAACCTTGTAGTCAAATTCATCTGCACGCCTATTACAAATGCAGAAAATAATTATCGACCAGTATAAACCATTACCTAACAAACCAAGTCATATGTTATTGTCTCAAACAATGTCAACAACATTACCTAACAATCCAATTGTTTATTCTTTGTGATTCCTTTTCCAACTTCTTTTTTATATTTGGTAGAATGTTACCATCATATTTCGCAATATTTTGTCTATTGGACTCCCACCTTTTCATCAGGTACACTCATATGTCTTTAATCATAGTCATAATAGGCTTGGCTCTTGTAGCTACAAATACTGAGTTGAATGCCTCTGACATGTTGATCACAAAAGTATCACACCTTGAACTAGTTCTAAACCTTGGTTTGCTCTAGAACTTTGGTTAAATCTTCCAAAGGTGCTTGAATGCCTCTTCATTAACATTTTTTATTTCACGCATTATTTTTTCCCCAAGAATTTGCAGGAGTAGCAGTAGCAACCTTCTACGTCAGTTCCTTTATTTTAATACCTGAAAACATCTTTTTGAAATAGATGTATAAGTTCCTAACACATATATAAAGTATCCAATATATCAAATATCACTTACATTAAGTATCCAAATATCACATATCAAATATGACTTAACAAGAATGAGTACCTAACACAAAACCTTTGGTCAACCTCTAGAAACAACTTATCAAGTGCAGACAATAAACCATGAATGAATAACCTTTCTCAACTGCCAAGTGTCTTCATCTGGTAACTTTGCACATCATGACTCCCATAAATAACCTTTCTTACATATGACTCTCATCCTCTTATTATCATTTTTATTAAATTTCAAGTTTCTACCTAAATGAATGACATATATTCTAACTGCCTCTTTAAAGTCTTACTTAGTAGCAAAATAAGTCCCTAATTTCCACTTGTAATCCTCCATTCTTTTTGCAAGCTTGAATGTTTGAAAATCATCTTTTAAAACCTATTCATCTTCACTATCATATTCTTTATGTAACTCATCACTATCATATTCATCAATGTCATACAAACTTCTAAAGCTTTACTTTGGAACCTCACCTTCATTCACATCATCAATTGAACCACTACCTTTAACTGGTTCTTCCACCTCTCTATGTTTCCTTGGTCTCTCAACCTTGGCTTTCCCCTTCCCTTTACCTTTTCCTTTGTCCTTCCCCTTTCATTTACCTTTTCCTTTAACCTTACCCTTTCCTTTAACTTTTCCTTTTCCCTTCCCCTTTCCTTTGCCATCCTCTTTATCAATAATAATTTCTTCACGAATTCCTATAACATCCTCATCAGAATCTTCAAAGTTCACATTCAAAGCATTGTCATCTTCACTACCACCACCATATTTTTGGTTACATTCCAGTCCCTCATCTTCATTTTCGTTACAAGTAAGTCCCTCAGTTACTAAATATTTTTGAATACGTACCAGATAAGGTGTGTCATCCAATATATCAGCTTCTTGATCACATACCATATAATCAGTGGTCCCCTCCAATGTAATATCCACTATTGCATCCTAAGACACAATGGCCCCTCCAAATTAACATCCTCACATGAAGATTCTTGGTGAACTGCATCTCTATCTTCCAGACCAGTGGTCTACCCTTCATCAAACTTGTCACCTAGATTATTCAATTCTTCAAAAGGACCCAAATCATCAAAAGTTCCTTTTACATCATTATTCAAATCATCCAATGTGTCATCTTCTAAACTCTTCAAAGTACCCAAATCTTCAAAATTACTTTTCACACCATTATTCAAATCTTCTAAATTGTCTTCTTCTACATCATTGGGTCCTACATTATTTTCTAGAGATGGTATTGGCTCTTCCCCATAAATTGGATGCATGACATATAAATGCACATTCCCATTAATTAGTGCTATCAATTTCATTTTATTTATGCATGCATCATCTTTCAACAAAACTAGCTCATTAATATCCATTGCATCATGATACCACAAACTCTTCACTTTTGGTACCCTAAATCCTTTAAACCACCTAGAACCTCAAAATAACTCCAGAAATCAGGGTCAACTTGTCAAACCTCCTCTAACCTCTTGTAACATAATTTGTTAAGCTCAACAAACACACCCTCATGATGGATAACACACTCAAACTTATCACTCATGACCTAATCACACCAAATAATGCAGAAATGAGTCTATGAAGAAGGAGAAAACGTTAAAGGTTTTCTTTTTAATATAGTAAATGCATAATCGTACCTTAGAATGAAAATGAACAATGATGAAAGTAGATAAGTATCTTCTTCTTCGTTGCTCCAATTATTGTCGTCTTCGTCGCTCCAAGTCTTCTTCTTCGCAGCTAGGGTTTCATACTATGAAAGAGTAGAACAATAACCTAGGGTTCGAAACTAAAGAGTTTAGATAGAGAAATCTGCTTTTGCTGGTAGTGAAGAGTTCAAACATGATCTTTCTAAATTTGGAATTGATATTTCATACTTTAAATTAAAATAAGTTTATTAATAATTGCAAAAACAAAAACAAATCACATGTCAATATTTTCTATATGCCACGTAGGCCTTTGTTAACATTTTTCCAATAGAATTTAACAGAAGAGACTGGTAAGGCTAACAAATGTGTTTTAAGGGACTGTAGTGTAACGTTTTTTTAATTAAGAGATTAAATAAAAACAACAAATTAAATTAAGGGACTAAAAGATGAATTAAGTCTAAAATCATCGAAACAATTGAAAAGTTACAAGTAAATAGACTAAATAATGAATGATAAATTAAAATTTAAATATAAAGAGATGGAATTGTGAGAAAATAGTTGAATGTAATATTTTTAAACAACACTAACAACGCATGTTTCTTTCAATATTTTCAAATATATATATATAGTGAAGAGTTCAGACATGATCTTTCTAAATTTGGAATTGATATTTCATACTTTAAATTAAAATAAGTTTATTAATAATTACAAAAACAAAAACAAATGACATGTCAATATTTTCTATATGCCATGTAGGCCTTTGTTAACATTTTTCCAATAGAATTTAACAGAAGAGACTGGTAAGGCTAACAAATGTGTTTTAAGGGACTGTAGTGTAACGTTTTTTTAATTAAGGGATTAAATAAAAACAACAAATTAAGTTAAGGGACTAAAAGATGAATTAAGTCTAAAATCACCGGAACAATTGAAAATTTACAAGTAAATAAACTAAATAATGAATGATAAATTAAAATTTAAATATAAAGAGATGGAATTGTGAGAAAATAGTTGAATGTAATATTTTTAAACAACACTAACAACGCATGTTTCTTTCAATATTTTCAAATATATATATATATATACTAGTAAAGGACCCGTGCGTTCGCACAGGTCGCGCAAGTGCAATAATTTATTTTAAAAAAATTAAAATATAATATATTTTTTTGTTTATATATATATATATATATATATATATATATATATATATATATATATATATATATATATATATATATATATATATATTTTTAAACAACACTAACAACGCATGTTTCTTTCAATATTTTCAAATATATATATATATATACTAGTAAAGGACCCGTGCGTTCGCACAGGTCGCGCAAGTGCAATAATTTATTTTAAAAAAATTAAAATATAATATATTTTTTTGTTTATATATATATATATATATATATATATATATATATATATATATATATATATATATATATATATATATATATATATATGGTTGGATCAACGTACACAAATTTATTGCATAAGAGTTTTTTTTAATGTAATGGATGTTAAATGATCAATAAATGGGTTCAAAAAATTTCCACAAATAACTTTTTCCAGTTTGGGACATAATAAAGTAAAACATTATTAATTTATAGTAATATAATTTGCTTAATTTTTTTGTATACTATATTAAGAAAATAATCAAAAAATATAATACAAAAATATTTTTACAATTTATTGGTATATTGATATATAATAAACATTCCATTGTTAATGTTATGAATAAACATTCCATTTATCATTGAGATTTTGGACATAAGAAATAAAAATATATTTATTTAGTAATGGATGAAATTTTTCAATCTGTTACTAATTTGAGGTATAAAAGCGCAAATATTAACCTTCATAATAAATGATTATTTAACCAAAATACATAAACCATGTAAAAGAAATACCAGAACCTCATTTGTTTTAAAATATAGTAATGAATACTACCAAATGTTGAAATTAATTGTAATTGATAGAGTAAGGTTTAATGCAACAAAAGATATTGAAACAAAAGGTTCACAAATTTAGTTAAAATTGTGAGAAATATGTCCAACAACAAAAATGATTTAACTTCGTACAATTCTTTGGTCCTTAAAAAACTGGGTTTATACAAAACCTGTCCGCAACCTTTTAGGAAGTGATGATTCATTACCCATAAAAAAACAATTACATCCATATAAACAAATGTTAAAACATAATGTATATTTTATACAACTCATTCAATAAAATTCTAATAATAAACAACGACATTTGTTGATATAATATAACTAATGAAAAACTTACGTTCTATAAGTTTTCAAAAACTTCTTTGAACACGACGTTTGTTGTAGAATTCAATGGGTAGTTATCCTTGTCATGGATTAATATCTTAAGCCTTTTTTGCTTTTGACCCTTGATATTGCAACATATAGTTGACCATGACTAAATACACTTCTAGGCAAATACAATCCAACATAATCCAATGACTGACCTTGAGATTTGTTAATTGTCATAGCATAACATATAGTTATGGGAAATTGCCTTCTAGTCATTTTGAATGGCCACGGAGATTGTGTTGGAGTCATATCCATTCTTGGAATATAGATAACCCCTCCAATATTCTTTCCAGATATAATCTTTGCCTCGATAACGTGGTTTGCCAATCTTGTAACTATAAGCCTTGTTCCATTGCAGAGACCTTCAGGTTGATCAATGTTTCGAAGCAACATAATAGGGGTCCCAATCTTCAATTTAATCTTGTGGTTAGGTAGACCGGAAGTTGTAAGTGTATTCAAAAATTCCGGGGTCAAAACATCAAAAGCTTCATTTCCTTCACCGTCAAAAGTGTCTACAGAATCTGAACTTAAATATTCCTTTTCTTCACCTTTGGGAAAATTTTTGAAATTTTATTATTATAAATCTATGTTAGTACATATAAATATATGAATGTATCTATAAATATGTTTACAATGGATAACACATACATGGTATGAATCTCAAAACGTATTGATTTATGATGTCAACCGTTTCAATTGTTCCTGCCAATATAGCTCTTGATTGCAAAAATTCTGGATTCTTGTAATTGTTAAGAAAATTCGGATATGTTTCACTAACAATGGCTTCTAGTGGATCATCATAGTTAGAAATTAAGAAATCATTTGGAATAGGAATATCCGTGTAACCATCGTTAGGTTCTTCCAATTTCCCATCGCCAACTTTTAATATCCAATTAGAAAACAATTCTAATTCAGATGTACTTGAAGTATTGCCGGCTTGTTGGAGTCGCATGTTCTTTGTAAGCTTCAGCACAACAGAATGATCCCAGATGTATGATGAATTTATTGTAGAATGTATTATATCTGAACGGCTTCCCCTTGGTACAACTGGTAATATTTTCCGAAAATCTCCACCAAATACAATTACTTTCCCTCCGAATAATTTGTCAGAACAATTGGAACGCCCCATTATGTCTTTAAGGGTTTTATCAAACGCTTCAAAACAAAATCTGTGTGTCATTGAAGCTTCATCCCAAATTATCAACTTTGCCATTTTTAGTAGCTCTGCACGATCACTACCTTTGTCGATATTACATGTAGAAGACTCCATTGTAGGTATTGGAATCTTGAACATTAAATGAGCCGTTCGACCTCCTGGAAGTAGTAGTGAAGCTATGCCCGATGAAGCAACAGTTAAACAAATTTGTTTCTTTGATCTTATGTAGGAAGCTAGAGTTCTCCACATGTAGGTTTTCCCTGTGCCACCGTATCCATACAAAAAAAATACGCCTCCTTGTTGATTGTTTACTGCTTCCATTATTCTCTTGAATACACCTCTTTGCTCATCTAATTTAAAAAAAATACATAGCAAACATGCAGTGAATAAATTAATTATACATTAAAAAAAATTGTAAGATAAAATCATACTTTAAAAGTTAACTTTATAAAATTATGACAAAACTTACAAACATTTAACATATTTACCTGTAAGATTTAAGAACAAATTATTGTATTCTTGCAATTGTTCGGCTGGATTGTAACTCCGCTCTTTGTATATGAGCTTATTTCCCAATTGCTCAACCACATATTCACTTGGAAAAAAAACTACAATAATAACTAATTTGATTTCAGGATATTGATTTCATTTTGGAATGATAAGATTGCAACAACAATAAAATAACGGTAATATTTTTTAGTAGTATAAATAAGTAATTTATTTTATCACATTTTTCACTCACATCTAGTCTAAATTTGACCAATTTATTTTATTTAATTTTAATTTTTTTGTGTACACATTTCATTTGAAAATGAACCTCAATCAACATAACACATGCTCCAATTTTATGCAAAATGATGGAAGTCCTCTTTGTATCCCAAATCAACAAAACACCCCATATTTTGGAAATCCACCTCTTATTCCAAATCCACACCATAATTCAAGATTTCAAAATTCTCTTTTTATCCCAAATCCATAAAATAATTCACCCATTGGAAATTACTCATATCATATATCACCTTACCCAATGAAAAACTCTCTTTTAATGTATTTTGATATATTTGAATCAATTTTTTAATTATATTTTATATAATATATAGTGGGATTTAGTGGGGCCCATTTTCTTAGCCCGCTTTAATTATTTACAATCATTTTCTTGTACAACTAAATGTATAAAGAATTGATATTCTTATTGATTTATTACAAATCATGCATAACATTAATTATCTTACGGCTGAATTATTTTAATACTCCACTGACCTAGCCAATAGAAAGGAGGCAGTGGACATAATTATTCATTTCAACCCCCAGCTATATTTTGGCAAATAAATAATTTAAATATGTTGAGTTATAATACTATATATGATGACGTGAGATTGGTAAAAAGTATAGTTGCATGCTTAACTTAATCATTTCAAACAAACAATGTAGATTTTCCATTACCAATCAAAAGACAATTCACTGTATATGATAATTATACCTTGTTTTTTTTATAAATCCTTAATTCAGTTGAATGCAAGATTCAAACATTGCTCAAACATTTCTGAACTACCTGCAATTTTAACATATGTATTAGACTTTGAAAAAAATTGTAAAAAAATGTGTTTCTATGTGTTTTCTATAATTAGTTTTGAAGGATTTCATAATAATTTTTTATGTAATTGTTTTTTTAATTTCTAACACCATTAGGCATGCTGAAACCAAACATGACATGCAATAATCTATTTATAATTTAGTCGTATACACATATTTTATAAGATGACAACGTATTTTGTTATCAACCTAAAATACTTATTAACATTTGAAGATATGATACTCATATAAATTTTGTAGTTGAAAGAACACACAAAACACAATGTTCAACATAACAACATAGGATTTTGAATAATTTCACACACATGAATTAAATACTCATTATCATCCTTTAAGCCATACATGAAATATAAATGTCAATTGTAATCCCACAAAATAAACACTTCAAAAAAGTAAGAACACATCCTACAACCAAAACATATCATGTTCTTAACAACTTCATACTTAAACTCATTCTGGTGCTAAAAAGTTCATAAAATATATTTCAATATCAAATTTCCGAAAATTCTAATTAAGAAGATGGTTCTATCTTTAATTTCTTGGATGGTTTGGTGCCTGATAATTGTGTAGCGCCAGACGCTTCAAAATCAACTTCTTCACCCTTGTCAGCAATTACAACATCCTTAGCCGGAGTCATTAGAATGATTGATTCTGGATCATTTTCACCAGATGCAGATAATGTTTGCTTGCAATATAAAAAATTAATTGTCAGATATAAAATGAATTATAATAATACAATATTTATCATAGAAAATTATTATGTTAACAAATGAAGATACTTACTGCGAAAGTTTCCAAATTTTCTTTGTTACGGACCAACTTTGCATATTCAGTTTTAGACTGATTCTGCACATTGAAACATCGAATATTTATTATACTTGTTAAATGTTTAAATAATACATGAATTAAGTGAATATTATACGTCTTCTACTATGTAGTCATTTTCAATCTCTTTAACAAAGGCTTCATCATCACAAAGCTTCCAAACAGACGCTTGGGAAAACGTTGGCTGCACCTTAACTCTAAAAGCCATTTTCTTATTCAACAGCATTTCAAGCTCATCAGGATAAACCATTGGATCATCTTCTCCATTCTAATGGAAAAATAAAATATCAACGATGAGTGATAATCTGAACTTTACAACTCGATAAACTATTAACATTTTAACTTATGTATAACAATGTACCTCCACCATAGAGTTATGCATAAATTCAGCAGTCATTCCAAGTATAGCAGCACATTCAGAATCCCAGAATACAAATCGATATTTTGATTCACCATTGCTAACATATATCCCAATCTTGTACCTATAGTATTTTAAACGAAGAAAATAATATGATTAATAACAAATCCATTACCAAATTTATTTGCAATTCATCTAGATTATATGTACCTTGGTATAGGCTGTTCGACTTTTTGCCCACATGAACATTCATAAGCTTTTTCAGGATTAGGTGCCTTCGAAGAACACCTTGTGCAGTCATAATAAAACCATCCATACTTTGAGACAGCAAATTTCAACGTGGTTGCTACAGTAACACATAAAGTTTCCTAAAAGCAAATCAAAAATGATATTAATTTCCAAAAATAAACAATATAATTGTAATAGTAAAGATAAATTCGGCTCTATAGTATTCAACTTACATGTTTGATTTTGCAGAACTGACTTAAGGACATACATTTCGTATTATGAACAAACCTTTCTACTGGCGAATACTGAGAACCACCAGACCAATTAGAAAGAGATTTTGCAGATTGAGTAGGCTTCTCCTTCTGTTCATTAGTAGGCAACCTATAGAAATAAGATTGTTTTTGAAATTAAAAATTATGTATAATAATCTGAATATAAATAAATAAATAAAATCCATACTTAGACATAAAATCTTGAATTTCAGGGATGTCTTCATTTATCAACAATTTGGAACCACTCCATGCATTTGACACTGTAAATTGTATAATTAATATAAAAATTATTGAACGTATAATGAAAAATACAAATCAGCTATGTATTTATAAAGTCTGATAGTGTAATACCTTGACCATCTTTTACCATTGCATGAGTGAGCAGAATTATAATAGCTCCATTGTTTTTAGGATCATTGTAGTAAGCCAAAAATTTTGATCCATAGATTTCCCATAAATTGCAATTTATGCAATTACCCCTATTTTGCCATATAAATAAACAATATTATATGATGGGATTCAGTGATGCAAAATATATAAATTTATCAAACACATAAGTTATGAAAACAATTATCATTACTTCAAATCTTTTAGCACAACAGAAACAACAACTTTCTTCCCCGGAGTGTTGGATTGGATATGGTTTATCTCACTAACAGCACCAATAATATCTACATTAAAGTAAGGTTCATTATTGAATGTGTTTGCAAATATATAAGTTATATAAGTTATAATAGAATTTAAATTACCTTCCAGTCTATCGGTTTTGCATTTGCCTTGGAGTATCTCACCAAAATCTTTAAAGAAATATCCTTTAGGTGGAATATTTTGAAGTTCGATTGCCTTCATTGTGGTACCACCAAGAAACACAATTTTTTTGAATGATCACATACCTTCCACTGAAAATCATTGTTATAGACACTGCCATTGTTTATAATGCATGTCATATTCTCCTTAATGACCTCTTTCCATTTCAGTAAATGGTCATGACGAATAAGGACCTGAATCCGATCACCCTAACAAAATGAAAATAATCTTCTTTTTATATGTTATACAAAAAAGTATTTTGTTGTAATTACTAACTATCATACAAAAATCTATACTTAAAAAAAGAAAAGCAATTTACCAAGGAATCCATAACAATCATCTTCAAATGTTCAATACCCTTATTATTCACAACACTCCAAACATCCATTATTCGAACAGCAAGACGCCAAGTTTCTTTTGAGTCATTGATGTCTTTCACAGAATCAACCTTTCTACTCATTTTCACTGGAAAAAAATTCAAAAATTAATGTAACTGCAAATTTAGATGACTATAAAATTACAAACCTAATAATCTGGAAAAAAAAAAAGTATATAAATTTGATAGAGGTGTGTGGCAAAATGTTGAAAAGGATCCAACATTTGATGTTACACATATATAACATCGTTTTGATTGTATAATTATATATTATTAAATTATAACTTTAAATTAAAAATAACTATTTAATATAGTTGATTAATATTAATTGAGTAATTTAATATTATTGTTAATTTACCTACCAATTAATTATTATTATTGTTATTATTATTATTGATATTTACCCGCCATATATGATAAGAATATTTTTAAAATCTAAATAATATATTTATTATTTGATTTGATTTGATTTAATTGAGATCCAAACTCTATAAATTAAAATCGGTTACTTTTATGAACAATAATATAGGGTCATTCTAATGTCAATCTATTATTAATTGAATTTTACATAGATGTAATTTTGCAATAACACGCTGGCATATTGAATCTTATATCGCTGTTATCTTTGCACTAATATATTTTATCCTTTCAACAGAATAATTATAGTAAATACGTACATTCTGTATACCGAATTATAATAAAAATGTATTAAAATCAAAAGCAATAAAACTGTTTACAGTAAATAAAAATATAGTCTAATTTCTTCATGATCATAAATATTTAAAGAAAAATTCATTGAAATAAAAAATAAATAATAAATCAAAAGTTGAAATAAATGTTAATGACACAACATATATTTAAAATTTTATTTGATATATTTTTATATAATAAATAAATTAGTAATAAGTAAATGAATAATCAAATAGAATAGAATTTTAATCTTTAGATGAAATTTATTCCAAATAAAAAAAATATTTAAATTGTAGTTTTTATAATAAGTGTTTTTAATTATAGAATGAATGTAGTATTTAACTTAGTTTTTGGTTAAAGAGTTATTTTTATTAGAGTTTTTATCTTTTTTTTTTTAATTTTTCTGTTGATCATTACCTATAAAATCAATTAAGAAGAAAACGGATTTTAGTTGATAATTACTTGCTCAATTTTGTTGAATAGATCTATGTAAAAATGAATTTTAATTTATATATATATTAACAGCTTACTATTTATGATATATTTTAGTTTAGTATTAGGAATATATTACACATAGTTATGTACCTATGCAAATTGTATTTTTTTAATGATAAAATGATAATATTTATACTAAAAGTTATTATAATATCTGTTTTAATAAAAAACATGAGACTATTATGATGTATAAAAAACACAAATTTATCATTCTTTTTATTCAATTTATTTTATTATGTATTAAATATTTATATCAAAGATGGATAAATTATTCAATTTATTATTAAATATGCAACCGGTTTTAGAAGACTAAAATTGATATAAAGATGGTTAAAGAATGAATATAAAAATAGTATCTCTTTCTTCTTTATTATTAATTATTAATAATTATATTTAATTATTAATCAAAAAACAATTATTATGTTGCTTCAATAATAAAATTAACTATTAATATTATATATTTATCGATGAATATCAAAGTAATTATATATTGAATTTTATTTGATCTTTACCTACAAAATCAATTAAAAAGAAAAAAAATGGACTTAAATTTTCTTATGTTAAATTTTTTAATACACGTGGGTTTTGTTTTGACTTGGAATCTTTTAATCAGATTATTTTGTAGGCTGATTTAACGGTTAGAAGACTGTATTTCAATATTTAAACCTTGAAAACTATAATAGTCATTTCCATGCATTTCATGTGCTTATTTAACATTTTAATACAATTGTAATTTAATTGTTCAATATTTACAATACTGACAAAGTAATAGTAATATTATTATTATTATTAAAAAAAAAAATTATTCCAACTAATGCGTTTTAATTTGCAAATCAAAATGTAAGTTCGTATTTTTATGATCCTATGAATCGTTTCTTATGGATTTTAGATCCTTCAACATAATTTTGCATTCATAACTAATTTTATTTATTTATTAATTGAATTAATTCAATTTTTAAACTAAAATATATTGTCATTATTAGTATTATGAGTATTACAATTGTCTTTACCTATTCCTAGAGATTGAATGATTTTTTTTACGTAAAACTTTTCATTATCAAAGAAAATTAATTAACAACTTTTATTGAGGCAATTGAAAAGATAAACCTTTATATTTTTCTATACCTTTTGAATTATTATCGATTATAAAATCATATTTATTTAATTTTCAATATTATCAATTATTAAATCATCTCAAATATTTACACATCAATAATAAAATCATATATATTAAAACATGAAATTAGTTGTATTATGGATTGTAATTAGGGTAATTAAGTAATTATGGTGGTAATTAACTTTTATATATTAAAAGTATATATATATATATATATATATATATATATATATATATATATATATATATATATATATATATATATATATATATATATATATATATATATATATATATATATATATATATATATATATATATATATATATATATATATATATATATATATATATATATATATATATGAGTAAGGATCAACTTACTCCAAATCATATACTTTAAATTAAATTTAATCTAATGCTTAATTAGCATTTTTCTTTAATTAACCATTAAATTATATTCAATTTAAAAATAATGATTTGGAGTAAGAATTTTTTTTTACTCTTTGAGTAAGTTGATCTCTCTTTTATATATATATAATTTAATGGTTAATTAAAGAAAAATGTTAATTAAGCATTAGATTAAATTTAATTTAAAGTATATGATTTAGAGTAAGTTGATCCTTACTCATATATATATATATATATATATATATATATATATATATATATATATATATATATATAAACGAGAGATAAAGTCGTGTCCTTTAAAAATAAAAATATATAGTTGTTGGGGATCAAATTCACTACATGTTCAACGCTTTTTCCCTTGGTTATTCAAAAAATCAAGGGGTAAAGTGGAAACATTTCCTGTCATCCTTCGTTACCTCGCCGTAGTAATCGAGATATAATTCACTTCGCGTCTGAGGTGAAATTGAGTTATTTGTAGTAGTGTAAAATCAATTTTATCTGACGTATAGTTCAATTTTATAAATTGAATCTAAGGTTACTAAAAAAAATCTTGACTTTAGCCTACTAGTACATTTTAAAGAAAAAGACATTATTTGATAAAAATAGCGGTTGTAGCTTATAGCTAATGGTTGATGACTGATAGCTGATAAGCTAATTGAAGTGTTTTAAATATAAAATGACATAAAATGCATTTAATACATACTTATTATATTTTAAAATTAAAATAAATTGTAAAGGATAAAATATGATGTTTGTTAAAATAATAAGGATAAAAATGGAAGAAAATATGATAAGTTATAAACTATAAACTAAAATTTTATTTGAAATAGCGTCTGAAAAATAAGCGATAAGTTAGTAAAATAAGCTATAAATTCATGATGAAAAATCCGTTATCAAACACATCTAAATTATCATACGAGTTTATAAGTTATATACTCAAAAATATGGCTTAATAAACAAAGCCTAGATAAATATTCAACTTGTTTTTATTTATAGTTGTTATTGTGTTATTCGTAGGTGAAACACAATTTTCTTGGTAAAAAAAAGTAATATGTATATTTAATTATATTGTATAGGTTGAATATAACTAATTTAATTTTTTAATTTTAAATATTAATTCAAATATCTCTTAGTAAATAAAAATGGAATTTATTTAAAATATATTTTAAAAAATAAAATATATGGTCAAACAAGAGTAAAGAGACAAAATCATGAGAAAAAATTAAAAAGTTACAAGTAAATAGATTAAATAATGAGTGAAAAATTAAAGTTTAAATATAAAGAGATGAAATTGTGGAAAAAAAATTGAATGCAATATTTGTAAACAATCTTAAAGTTAAAAAGAAAGGTAAAATAAAGTAAAACGGTTGTGCAATTTTATTTAAAAAAATTATTTTAACAATTTTTTTATTAATAAATGATTTTAATTTTAATCATTAAAGATGAATAATTGTAATATTGTATGTTCGAAAATGCCAACATTATGATTAGGGGTGGTAAAACGGGCTGGACCCGTCGGGCTGGTCCGTTTACCCGCCAAAAAAATGGCGGGTTGGATTGGGATTTTGGGTCGTCCTGCCCATTTAGTCTGTCCCGCCAATGCAAAAAAATCTGCGGGTTGAAGACATAATGGGGCAGGTTAGGCTCTCTTGTCCGTGCATTTGAAAACCTTCATTGTTATGATGCAAATTATACAACTAATCTTTCAAAGGAATAGTTGACGAGACTTGAAAAAATGAGTAGGTTCTTGTTGTCATTTTATGAAATTACCACTTTGATGTCTGAAACAAGCTATCCCACTTCCAATTTGTACTTCTTGCAAATTTGGAAAATTCGACGTCTTTTGATAGACAACCAAAAAGAGGTAGATGGAGTTATAAACAAAATGATTGAAAGCATGATTTTAAAATTTGAGAAGTATTGGGATGAATATAGTGTTGTTCTTGCATTTGGGACTATCTTAGATCCAAGAATGAAGTTGGACTCATTGGGCTATTGTTATAAAGTGATTGATCCACTAAATTTGGAATTGAAGTTGGAAAACATAAGGCTGAAATTGTACAAGTTGTTTGCATAATATTATATTTCTTATTCCAATGCTTCGAGTACTCCTCATACTACCTCTTTAACTACGTCAACTGAGTCAAGCCTATTTGATGTAAGTTTTTTGTTCATGATTTACTAATTGGTTTCTTCAAAATAATATGAAAGCATGATTTACTAATTGGTTTCATTTAACTTTATGTTATTTTTCAATGGTCAAAATTATAGGAAATTAGATTGGATAGACAACAATCTAGTACGGCTAAAAGAAATGGTCAAAGTCAACTTGACATGTATTTGTAAGAGTCGGTCTTGGATCTTGATTACACTGAACATTTAGATGTACTACAATGGTGGAAGAACACTAGACAAAAAATTTCTGAACTTTCAGTAATGGTTTGAGACTTGTTAAGCATTCTTATTACCAATGTTGCATCAGAATCTTCTTTTAATATTGATTCTAGAGTGCTTAACAAGTATAAAAATCAACTATTGTCTAAAAAATGTTGAAGCATTGCTTTGTTCTCGCAATTGGTTGCATGTCTTTGATGATGCTAATTATTTTTAGTATCAATATACTTATATAATTTTTTTTTTAAATATTGTTTAGTAACCATTGAATTTATTTCATTATTTTGTAATGTAGATGGAGAAGATGATGATAATGAAGATGAAAAAGAGGGTTCAACTTGTTCTAAGAGTGCATCTAATATTCTTGACCTTGATGATTAAGATTTAAATTTTAAAATGCTTCACTCTTGTTTTGTAAGGCAATGTTATTATGATTTTGATTGGTTGAACTTAAACTTTGATGTCATACTTAATACTTATTATCATTTTAGTTGGTTGAACTTAAACTTTGGTTACTTGATGGTTAAAAGTTAATTGTTGTTTGATGATTGAACTTAATATTTATTTTGATTGATTGGAAGTTAATACTTATTTATGATTGTACTTCTATTTTAGGTGAATATTTATTGAAAGTTCTATTTTTAGTTTAAGGTTAATACTTGATGGTTTTAGTTATTTGCCATTTATGCTTTATAATTATTGGTTTGATACTTTCTTATTGAAATGTAAAAAAAAAATGATCTTTTAAATTTTTTTTTTAAAATAAAGAAAAATAACAAAAAAAAATAGGCGGGAAAACCCGCTGCCTGCCACCTTGGTGGTGCGGTTTAGATCTTTATGCCCATTTTAACTTGGTAGGCATGCCCACCCGCTCTTTTTTTGCCGGCCTTTGGACGGGACAAGGATGGGCGAGACAGACGGACCGTTCTACCACCTCTAATTATGATTGAATGTTTTTGCAAAACAATATATATATATATATATATATATATATATATATATATATATATATATATATATATATATATATATAGATAGATATATAGATAGATAGATAGATATGCACTGTCAGTAAAAAAATTTACACTGTCAATGCATCACAATCATCCGTTTGTATTACTTTTCAAGTGATTAAAATAAAAGTCAAATATTTTAAATAAATCAATGATTGTGATTAACTGACAATGTAAAAAATCTTTACACTGTCAATGTATATCAATTAAATTTATATATATATATATATATATATATATATATATATATATATATTAAAACAATATATTTTAACTTTAGTTACAAATATTTAATACTACTAGATAGAATATCGCATTCAAATTCAAACTTGAGATCTCAATGATTGTAATTATACGTCAAAAGTTAATAAAAAAAGGAATGTGATATCAATTGCAGTACTGGGGATCTTGCTTAATATATTAAGGAATACCACAAATAATATTTAAAATTTATAACAATTGATTTTTTTTTGGGATGTTTGTTTTAAAGAAAGATAACTTTATGTGTTCAAGTATTGCATAACTTCTACAATAATACACAAATCAGTAACTACTAAATAAATACTATTCTCTCCATCTTAAAAGAAATACAAAATTATATCCTATAACTAATATTTATATTTTAGTTTTTCTTTTACAAAAAATAATTTATTAAAAGTGTTATTTAATCTCCTTTATTTATCATATTTTTCTTAATTTATCTAAAATATTAAATATGATACTTATTTTATTTTAAGACGTAGAGAATAAATTTTATATAACATTCATAATATAGACCAAAATTTATAATCATCTTTTTTAAAAAAATTTAAATAGATATAACTTTGTAAAAAAAAATTATAGTTTAATAATCAAAAACACAAAATCAAATTAGTAGCACCAATATAAATAACTATCTAAAATTATGACTAACATTAAAACGCTAAAATCAAATTAATCAATTTAGTCTAACACTAAAAACGAGAAAATTACAAATAAATTAAAAAATATTAGAACATGCATAATGATATAATTTGCATAATCAATTTAAAATGAAAACACAAAAAATATCCATAAGAAAATGAGAGAAAGAACCATTTGCAATATAACCCTTTTTTTTATTTAAATATAGTTGATTTAGATTATCTTACTCAAACTTATTTAAGTAATTTATAGTTAAGAAATATTTTATGAATAAATTTTATTAAAAAAATTAATATAATTAAAAAGAATATTAAATTAAATTTATTATTACTTGATAAATTTATTGTTGAAGCTTTAGAAGGAAAACAATTCAAATCAATGTTAATAATATACTAAAACATAATAGTAAAAATAATACTTAGAGGTTTAAGGCAAATGTTATATATTAATTGTATCTGTTACTTTTGTGGGGTGCAGTGGCACCCTCAAGCACTTATGTTCCTCGCAACTAATTGATTGTACGATGAATTCATCTTGACGTTTGTGTTGTGTGACTCGTGTTATTGCTTTCATTATTTGTTTTTTCTCAAGTTACAAATGAGAATATACTTTTAAGTTTATTTAATAAATTGATGTAGCCATATATACATTAGTTATTTTACAATTTTTAAAAACTAAAATTTTAGTTACAACAGTGATTGAAAGATATAGTCTTATCTCACGGGGAGAGGTAGAGAATAAGAGGCGCAGATAGAGATATGGAAGAGAGTGGATGATAATTTTAAATTAGTTTTAAATTATTTTAAAACTGAATTGAACAATTTTAAAAATTAATTGCCTTATTTATTAAAAATTAAAAACTGAATGAAATTAATGACGTGATTTTTTTAAGTTCAATTTTATCAATTACTTGTTTGGTCTGAAACCATTTACAAGAGTTTGAAGAAAGGGTCTGTGTGGGTCAAGCATAATAGCTAGAACCGTGTTATATGGCATTACTTTTTGTTTGTTTGTTGTTTCAGTCTTGAACTTCACGTGGCAGGTGTAACTTGTGTTATATTCTGCAGATACTAGATACAAGTTTTGATTATGAGTGAATGATATGTGATGTCATTTGATTCTGAATCTAGTGTACTCTGACGCTAAGATACGTGGTTTACAAGATAATCAAAATCTGGATTATGTACTCAACACTTCTAATTTTTGCTCATCCAAAGCTATTTTACTCTGAAGCTTCTGGTGTTGATATTCTCTAAAGCCTTACGCTCAAACAACTCTAAATTGTGTCACCAGACTCTGAAGACCTGGTTTTGATGAACTTAATCAAGACTCGAAGATCAAGTTTCTGAAGATTTTCTCAACCACACTCTTACTCTTATCATATGCATGCTTTATCATCTATCTATCAGAAGCCTATGAATATTGAAGATAAGATCAAAAAAAATTACGTAGAAAAATAGCACACAGTACAAGATCAAATATTTCATCCACTGTTCTTTGTTTTCTATTTGTTGTGTTGGATAGAAATCCCCCCCCCCCCCCCCCTTCTTGTATTTCTTATAACCTTCAAAAATTCCCTTATCTAATCTATTAGGACAAGTATCTAATCGATTAGACTGTTATAAAAAGTCTTCTAATCAATTGAACAATTTCCTAGTTAACAAGTTAGACTCCAAAAACACTTTTGGTGATTTTGACTGAAAAAAAGAGGCTTACAAATATTTTTTTCTTTGTGCTTGATTTATCCATACTACTTAGAAAAACATCATTGTGTCTTTACAATACATTGATCACTCAGAAAGACACAATCAGACGAGCTTTCGCACTTTATCTTTTTCATACTCTAAAGCTTCCAAGTAGCTTTACTAGATATACTAATCATATAAGCACTTCAAGTTCCTTGAATCTTCTATGGGATATGACTTGAGATATATTCTAGTTAATCATCATCATTAGAGAGTAAGGATAACACCAACGATAAAAACCCTAATCCTTTGGCTTAACTTCGAGGAATAACTTGTTCAATCACCTTGTGCATATTTGAATGCTTTAGATAGTTTTAGTTGCTTGACTTCAAGTGTTGTTATCATCAAACCCAAGTCAAGTAGTGTCATCATCAAAACCAAATCATTGGCCTAAGCATGCTTCTCGAGTCTTGTTGTCCAAGAGCTTTATCATCTTGGATCACTTCTTGATTATACATGCAAGCACATTGTTTTACAAAAGGGAGGTCGGAAGGAGGATCAGGACAATAAGAAAAATTATAAGAGGCGAGATAACTTGCCAAAGTATTAAAGATCCCCCTCTAGGGAAAAAGGTCCCTAATGAAAACTATAGAGGCTCTTAACGGGTCTAAAGGAAAGAAAGACAATTGTTATGAAGATGAGAATGACCAAAGAGGAAAGCATCAGTACATTGCATCCATCACGAGAGGATACTGTACACCCCAGAAATTATCTTGCCGACCGAGGTATCTATTTCCAATGTTGGTCGAGATGGTCATGTAGAAACCTACACCGGTATACATAGGTTGGCCCCTGATGTTGGATGATCGGATTCCTTAACAGTTAAGAGACAGACTAAGGGTCAGAAACCATTAGAGAATGATTAATAAATCGGTTACATATCACTAATGGTCATAAACGGTTACAAGTACTTATTAAGCCAGTTATAAATATTTAAATAAAGCAACAACCAGTAAGTAAATAAAATAAGAAATATGCTACGAAGCAGTAACCATGGAATTTATTTATTTTGTAGCAAATGTTACCACTGGTTAGAACATCTAGGATAAAAAAGACAAGCGACTACGAGTCCGACTCATCGCCAATGGTGATCGGGTTCCCTCCCACCACATCTGGGTTAAGACATATCATTTCTCGTGAAGTGCACATTATAGGATGTAAAAATTCCACTTGCTACAAGACATTTTAAAAGGAAACATGCAGAACCGGGAAACTATTGTCCCTCTACTTCACATATTATTTGTATAACTGAAGTTCTTAAGAAGTGTTTCCATAAGGTCGTCCCCAGCCTTCTTCCGACCTTCCTAAGCCTCACTATAAAATAATTCCAACTCTTTTATCGTCTTACAGGAGGAGTCAAATGCATGCGCCAATTTAGAAAGAGCGGACTCGATTTTGGATAATGTCGTATGAACGGATGATATGGCTTCATCCTTCTTATTCATCTTTACACAAGTGAATGAACCCTCCCTGCTAGTTAGTGAGGGTACCAACATGTATATTCATCAATTCTCATCTCTTTCAACATGCCACTTGCCTTTGTGAGCTCTTCTAAATACGGATCTCACTAAATAGTAAGAGCATTTATGCATTTCTAAAACACTTCTTTATCTTTTTGGAGATGTTCAGACAAAAATATATCTCCTCCCCCACAACACCAAATGATAAAATAGTTGACGCCTTGCATGTTTAATATGTTAGTTTTGCAAGTTCCTCCTAACGAACAACCTCGATCTTGCTCAAGAAATATATATATATATATATATATATATATATATATATATATATATATATATATATATATATATATATATATATATATATATATATATATATATATATATATATATATATATATATATATATATATATATATATATATATATATATATATATATATGACATTAAATTTTATCAAGCTTCATTTGTAATAATTGAATATTATTGTAATAAGAATTTCAAGACAATAATTTCTCTCACTTATACAATATTGAACATGTTTATTTTAACTTTAATATAGTGTTATATATTTTTTATTAAAAAAAGTTATTAATAATTTTTGAATAAAAATTTTAAATAAAATTTGGTTTGAATATTTGTTATTTAAATATTATAAAATTGGATATCAAAGTTTTAAAATATCCCTTAATTTTTTGAAGCTTTTGAAGCTATTTTAAATAGGTTTTCATAAAAAATATTTTTAAAATATAACTTTTTAAAAAAATTACGATTTTGATTATTGTTTAATATTCAATAATTTTTATTTATGTTATAAGATATTAAAATTAGTATTTCAATTTATAAAAATCAAATATAAAAAAACTTTTAATATTTTAAAAAACATTTTCACCTTTCAAATAAAAGGCACATTGTCTTCACGTCCAGCTTATAGGGTATACCATTTGAAATATCATTTGAAATTAACTTAATCATACAAATTCGTTTATAAATTGAAAATTATCTCTACTTATAAACCAAACCAAGTTATATATTGTACGGTATAAACTCTTGACAGATATCAAATCAAAAGAAATAAATTTAAATTACTTTGGCTAAAACAATATTATAACTCTAATATTATTTATTCTTTTTTTGAAAAAAAAATGACTTTGAAATAATTATTTATTCTGTTAAACTAATTCATCTATCTCCAGCTAACATACATTTGTTTGAGTTTTGGAAAATAGTATTTGTTAGGGAGGCCAAATTTATATTAACTAATTATTGTAATTATTTAAGTTCAGATATTTTGGAAAAGTCTCATTACTATCTATATGTGTGGTTCAAGTCCAAAGTTCGTTTTGCATCCTACCACGTTACGACAAATTGTGGTTTGTTGAAGTAACTACGACAATGTGTTTATTACTATAAGTTATGATTTTTTGTTTATTTATGATAAATTATGATATTTCCAGAAAAGGTTATTATTATACGCCAATCAAAGTAAAGCGATCACATATGGCCTGGCCCAAGAGAAGGAACATTTCACATATTATTAGACCTATTTTGTTTTTATTTCCATTGTTATATTCAGGACTGTTTTTGAAGGTGACAAAACAGATTATAACGTTGAGTCTCTATTTCATAACAATTAAGCTGTAATTAAAAATAGAGTTTCATAAATTTTTTGTAAGTATTAAAAAATGGTTGCGTATATAGACTTTCATGAATGGTTTGACCAATATTTCATTAGAAAAGTGTTTTGTTGGAGTATGTTATTTTTCTCACAAATTGATCACGTTTACTTTACAACAATTATAGGACATGTAATCAAAATCCTATGAAACAATTTGGAACATGTTGAATATTATAAGTATGTTTTACAAAAAAAATATAATTAATGCATCTCCGAAATTTCTACAACTCAGAAGTTGTGTCAACGGAGGCAATGTAGGCATGGAAACTCAAACAATATTGAATTAATCATCATTTTCAGCTAACTATCATGTTTTACACTATGCTATCAATCATATAAACTATCAATAATCCAATTTCCACTCATTTCCTAACTTATACATCAATTTCTACTCATTTCTTAACTTATACATCAATTTCTACTCATTTACACAAAAACTCAAACTTTTCAAAACATCACACAGCTTACAATTTTTCACTTTGCTTTAGTGTTGGATGATGTTGATTGAAGTTCCTTTGACATTGGTTTCTTGATATTTGACTTGTTGATGAGAACGAATTAAAGAGACTTTTGAGTGTTTTTTGAAAAATACGAGAAATGAGGGAGAGGAAGGATTCTGACACAATTTAAGCTATAAATTATTCTGGAGATGCATCTCCGACAGTATTCCGTAGATGCATCTCTAGAATATTTTAATGTTCACTTATGTTGGGTGCGTCTAGAGACGCATCTCCGAAATCTATGGGCATTTAAGTATTTTCGTATGGTGGCTAAGAAACATATGAGGTGAATTAACAAATCCCCTAATGTTATTCACCAACGCTGCCCGAAGGGCCACGTTTATATGCTTGCCACTATTATCTTTGTAGGAAATCCTAGTTTCGGTTTCCTTTCCTTTCTCTCTATGAAGATCCTTCACTTGAGTTTTCACCATATCTACAACTTCCTTGCAATCTGTAAACATGTTTATCCTCTTAGCCTCCATTTGCATTTCTATCTCCATTACATTGATGATTCCTTTCGCTTCAGCTGCAAATGGATTCAGGTATCGGTTTTGCTTCTATGTCACCTCGGTTAAGATGTCGTTGTTTCCTCTCTTGGAGATGGCTCTTGTATTCCATTCACCAACTATAGCCAAGTTCACACACTTGTAGATCTTAAGGTTTGTTTTCTTCTAGCTTTTGTACCTTGTGATGCTTTTGATGTCTTGTATGTTTGATTTAGGCTGGTTATTCTTTTTTTTTCCTTTTGAGGTATGGGCTTGAGATTGGAATTGAGGTTTTCCGTCTCCCTACTGATATTCTTCATAAGGTCATGGTAAGACTTCCAAGTTTCTATTTTGATGTTTTTTTTATCTTTTGTATCATTGTTGTTTTGATTATAGTTGCTTTTCTCACTCTGGTTTCTGTCTCTAAGCTCCGAAGCAAGGGTTTTCCTCTCCTGGTCCTTTCTCTTTAGACTAATGATTAAATATATGTAGCACTGCATTATAATAGTTCTCTTGATTTATATTATTTATAAAAAAAATATTAAATAATTAATATTTTTAATATTATATTGACCATATTCATTGATTATTGAATAATCTAAAAAAATGTAAAAACAACTAAACCTCAAACACGATGGTGGTGGTGATTTGAGCTCACCCCCTTCTCAGTAGCTACACACTCAGTAGCACGTGAGGAAAAGTCCCATCAGGTCGGCCTCAAACTAAGTTCTCATTTGGGAAGGGAATAAGAGTAGACTCTTGACTTGGAACGCTCCTTAGAGACATCTAATAAAGCTTCCGAGCGCAACCTCATGACAGCTACCAAGGACCAGGAACACTGACCTCTTTCCAAGAAAGATAAATCTCAAAGGAAAATACTACAATTGCGAGCAAACATGGGGTCAACACATGTTTTCAAAAGAAACATGGAAACCTTAAGACAACAAGAGACCATACAAATAATACTAAATAGAGAGAATGTTTTAATCATTGGCAATATTCTTACAAAGAATGCTCTAGATAAACACTGTTAATACATAAAAAAACTACACGACCTACGAAGTCTACTTCTCATAAGAATGCCTACTCTCCCGTCCATTATTTCTTACTCAAGATGAATTTTCTTCCTTAATATTTTCACTCTAGGATGGAATAATTCTTGAAAGTTACATGCACGATAGAGTAACTAAACTCCACGATTTTTGCATACTCTTTTGTTAGATGAACCTTTTTAGATTACATATCATGTAAATTCCCCTAAGCTGCTTCTAAATCACTCATGGCTTTATCTAGGACCCCTACCGTCTTATGAAGAGAATCTAACGCCCCATTTACATTGGTTAAGGCAATCTCTTTATCAAATAACGCCTTTCATACTGGCATCAAGGTTGTATCCCTCTCTTTTATTCCCATAGTCAACATTTTTACCTTCTCAATTAACAAATAGGGTTACACAAACATTCCCACCTCATCAGTTATTTCCCTTAAAAGATTATCCGACCCATCAAGCTCATGAAGAAGATTTTCCCTTTCAATAACAAGTTCATAAAGACTTCATTTGGGCCTTTCCTTTTCCTTTTGAAGACACACATGCACTAGAGTCTCGCCCATCCATACGACTCCAAAATCCAACACAACAACTTCAAAATGTACTATGAAATATTTTAAATGTACTTTACAATTATAGATTGAATCACTGCTTAGATTTTAGGAGTCATTTATGCCATAGAGATTACTTAGATTAAAGATTTTGAATTGATTATCCCGACTTTCAAATTGGAAGATGATAAAATGGCTAAGTTATATACTTTAAGTGACAATGAGGGAACACCTTTTTAGTGTGCTTGATTCCTTCTGAAATTCTGGTATGCAGATCCCAAATGTCATATACGATGACACAACACCAGGATCAGGACATTATCACAACACAAACAATAACAATGTTCAAGTAAGTAACTGGAAATCCACTATAACAGTATTAGTTTAAAGTTCTAAATAACCTATGGTCTTACAAACTACTCACCTAATCACTACCCGTGGAATTTCTATCTAAGACTCTCCTAGATATGAGACCCTTCTTACTTCCCTTCAATCACACAATAGTGATAACAACTAGAAAAAGAAATCAAAGAACAGAAGACACACTTCCAATGAAACATAATGCACTATTTCTTAAAATCTCATGATTGATTCATAATTACAACTCAATAAACTCAATCCAATTCAAGTATCAAAGAGATACTAGAATGGCTCACAAATAACAAAGACAATTAAACCCTAACAAAGATAATTTCCAGCACTTCTTAGGTTTAGAATCGTCATTTAAATATCCCTAGAAAGGCGTGGTCTTCGGGCTTGATCAACAGCAGATCCAAGGACTGTTGCACAATCTTCTACATAATCTTCTCCATTCACATAAGAAGTTTCCATAAATGTTTTGACATCTGCACAATCTTCTGCAAAATCAAATCCAATCATATCATAAGTTTATGTAAATGTTTTGACATCTGCATAATCTTCTGCAGAATCAAATCCAATCATATCAGAAGTTTCTTAAATGTTTTGACATCTTCTTCAAAAACAAGGCAAAGCACAACTTGTCATTTGCTTGTAAAATACATGTTTCTTGGACCACACAATACGTGAAACAAATCTACAGAGAATCTTCAGAACTTTTCGTAAATATTTCAAGAAAATTCAAAAGTTTCCGTAAATCTTCAGAGAAACTGAAACAGGGCTCGCTATGATGTCGTACCAACAAGTCAAGACATCTTGCCCAACATCTTTGTTTTCCCAAAATGCATCAAATAACTAACACACCAGACCTAACAATCTCCCCCTTTGGCAAATTTTGGCTAAAACAATCTTCGCAAAACCAACTAGAACGAGGGTAACAAAAACCAGCAAACAAGCAAAAACAAAAAACACAAATAAATTTGGATCATCGAAAAAACAAAACACACAGAGGAAAGCACAACAGAAAAACCTAGCCCCGCAATAGAGAGAAATAAACTCTCACACACAGAACCTGCTTTAGAGAAAAAATCAATTCTCTTAGATAGGATGTCAAGACATTTGATCTGACTTCATCATAAACAAACACATGAAATATCATATCATCATTAAGCTAGAAATAAGATGCTCCACCTTAGTAGAATAACAGGGGGCAAAAGCTTTTCCCCATCCATAAAGCTATCAAACCGAACACCACGCCATCTATTACTCCCCCTTTTTAGCTAAAAGATTGACAAACATAAATGTTAAGCAAGTCAAAATAGATGTAGCAGAGCAAGCAAAGAGTTAAGTTATAGACCAAGAGCACATAAAGTGCCAAAATATTCAAGGCATGGCCCATAAAAGTAAACTAGAAGCACACAAAAAAACAAAGAAGGAACATATCACATCATTCTTCATTACCGCTTGTTGTTTCTTCAACATCATCACTACTTGCATCAACACCTTCTTCAACAGTCTCATCCTTCTTTTCACTCAAAGGCATCCTTGCTAAGTTCCCTTTCCAAATCCAATCTTCTTTGGTAAACAAATTTCCACTTCTCAACACTCTCCACAAAGCGAAAAGAGATGTTGTCAATTGGAACTTCAGGAATATTGGTTGGAACCTTCTTCCCAAAATCTTTCTTTTTTGCTGTAGATAATATGTCTTGAACATCATGTTCGACATCAAAGTTAGAAACACTAAAACTAGAGGGAACTTCCTTCCTTTTTAAAGATATTTTCTTGGTGACATGAGTTACAACTTTGCTTCACCTTTTAGCAGGACCAACACTAGTACTTTTCTTGGGAGCCTTGGGAGACTTATTTAAAGACTTAACAACTTTCCCTTTTCTACTCTTTAACCTCTTAGCTATTCCTGGAGCCAATCTCTTACCAATGGGCTCATCATCAGATTCAGTTCATCCACATTCACAATGTCTATAGATTGATCCTTCTTCATGACAGAGTTTTCTTCTTTGTCAAACAAATCAATAGACATACTATCAAAATCATCGTTTTCTTCACATTTTTCAGGGGGCTTAGTTGGAAAATGCTCACTTACTTTCCATCAGATTTATCAATAGAGGCTTCAATAGGGTTACCAGTTTGAGCCAAGGATGTAATGACATCCGACACAACAACAATCTTAGGTTCAATATCCAAAACTTGAGAAATTAACACACAAATATCTTTATCAACATTGTCTCTTTTAGCAACAATCATACTAGATTTACTAAGAGTCTTATCAGATCTAGGTTTATCAGTATTATCAGATGGTACAACATTCCCCATAACTTTTGGAACAACAAAACATTTAGCAGAAGCCTCAACATTAAGTTTGACATTAATAAGATCAAGGTATAAGCTAGTCATGGAATGAGGTTTCTTGACAATAACAGAGGGCTCAAAATTCCTATCATCACTAGTAGCCATTTGAATAGACATATATGGAGATAAAGATTTACTTACTTTAGAAGGCTTAGCCTTTTTCACATTTTTAGGTTCCAATTTTGAGACAAAACAAGAATTGGATATCACATCTTTGGATCTAGGGGTGATCCCTTCATTAATATTTCAAATAATAAGTTCCTTTGGATGATCTTTCTGAATTCTGATAGAGGGACCTTTGTTGGCTTAAGGGTTATCTGATTCAGTCCTTGTTGTCTTAATGTTGGACTGAATGTCTTCCACATTTTCTAAAGCATCATTCTGCTGAGATGATGTTCCAACATCTTCATTGACATCAGTCCCTTTCACAATAATTGAATCATCAACCACAACATTAATGGATTTCATCATGTCCTTGGTTCGGAATTTAAATACCATGTAAGCTCTGTTGTTTGTAGAGTAACCAAGAGATATCCCTTTGTGATTCAGATGTCCAGGCTTCTGGTGCCATAACTTGACTTCATCTTCCTTGGACATTATGCATGTGGAAGAATAAGTAGTTTCTTATGGTATCCATAAATAGCAATTGTCTTTAGACCTAATTCCTCTCATTAGAACATCATTCTTCTCATCTGTAACCAAACATTATGACTTGCTGAAATTGACTTTTAAACCTTGATCGCATAACTGACTAATGCTGATGAGATTTGCAGTCAGTCCTTTCACAAGCAGAACATCATCTAGTCTAGGAAGACCAGTGCAACCTATCTTTCCTATACCCTTGATTTCAACTTTAGCTCCATCACCAAGCGTGACAAAACTAGAAGAATAAGAATTAATGTCCACCAGATACTTCTTGGCCCCTATCATGTATCTTGAACAACCACTACCAAAGTACTCGTTTTTCTAGATGAAGCTCTAAGAGAAGTATGAGTTATAAGACTAGAGACAACAACCTAAGGTTTCCACTCATTTCTAGTTTTAATCATTACATGATTAACCCTAGGATATGTTGGATATTTTGGATAACCATACAGTCTATAGAAGAAAGGCCTGATATGTCCATATTTACCATAGTAATCAAACTTTCAAGGCAAAAACTTGACTTTAGTTTGAGTTTCTTGATGTCTGGCAAGATGTTATAATATTTGGTCGGACATCATGGGCCCATACTTCCTTTTTGGAGGAATAAATCTTGTCACAAGGGTTTTCCTTGTTTATTTTGATATTGGTAATTAAAACCTATACCTTTAAAGTTTCCAGCCCCTTTCCCAACTTGAAGAATTTCATCTAGCATATCATATCCATTATTCAACATTCTTACGGATTTGGTCATGTTTTCAAGTTTATAAGACAATAGAGTTACCTAATTTTCAAGATCAGTGACAGTAGATAAAAGTTTCTCTTTTTCATCCTGTAGTTGAGCTATGATTCTCTTCTGCTATTCTCCTGTCTTAAACACCTCTTCACTTCTGACACAAACCTCTTTGTAGGAAGCAACCAATTCTTCATAAGAGACATCCCCATCACAAGAATCTTCATCAGATTCATATCTACAAGTGAAAGTTGTAACATGCTTAGCAGTTTCATCATTAGTTTCACCTTCATAATCATCAGATCAAAAAACAAACAAGCCATTCTTTTGTTTCTTGAGATACGTGGCACATTCTGATCTAATGTGACCAAAACTCTCACATTCATGACACTGAATATCTTTTCCTTGATTGAGTTTTTCTTATGTTCTTACTATTGTCGAATGACATGTCCTTGACATCAGATCTTGACTTCCTATCCATTTTCTTCATCACCTAATTGATCTTAAATAATCTTAAATTCTTTTTAGTTTATAATCTTAAATAATAATTGGTTACAGGACTTAGAATTTTTATTCTATCACTTGTAATAATTGTTTACCGGTGTTACAGATTTTTATTATATGTATTGAAAAAAGTATTTCAAAAAAATATATATATATATATATATATATATATATATATATATATATATATATATATATATATATATATATATATATATAATATAATATAATATAATATAATATAATATGCATTTGAAGTTAAATTTTATATTATCAATCAATCACATATTCTACCAAATAACATTTCTATTTTTAAATTAATTGTATTACATGATTGAATAATAAATCCTTATATATATATATATATATATATATATATATATATATATATATATATATATATATATATATATATATATATATATATATATATATATATATATATATATATATATATATATATATATATGTCTTACATATTTTTAATATAAGTGTTTTTCATTACAAATAGTATAATGTATAAATTCTTGGATATTCAGCTATTACATTATCCCGTAAAATTAGCATAAGAGCTTTATTTTAAATATTAATTTTATTTGACATATAACCTTACAAAAGAGAGATTGATATGTTTTTTTTTAACTTTAGATGATTTTTAATTTAAAGAGGATCATTTTTTAACTAAAATTAGATTTTGGCAACAAGACATTTAATAATATTTAATTTTGTATGATTTTTAACTTTTTAATAAATTTATGAATTTAATTTGAAGCAATTTAAATTTAAATACCTTTAGTGATAAAAAACAATACTTATATAAATAATTTTGAAAAGTTAAAATTGATTTTTCCTAAAAAAATCAAAAAAAAAAATATACATTAAAAATAATTGGTGGTTCTCTTAAAAAATAATTATTAACTGTTTATAAAGTCTAAAATTATGAACTGATATATTCAATTAATTGTTTGATTTGATTCAATTCAATTATGAACAAATCAAACAATTAATTTTTTAATTATTATACTGTTCGAATATTCAATTGATTTGTAAGTTTGGACGGGTCAACGAAAACTAACTCATACATTTTTAATCTTTAATTTCAAGTGTTTTTATTATTTTGTTACGCCAAAAATAGTAAAATAGAATTATTTATTTTATTTTTAAAAAGATAAATAATTTTTATAAAAAAATATAATAAATTAATGAGTTTGTCTAAATTAATCCATTAATGTAACAGGTGATTTTTTTAATTTGTCAAAACGAGAATGCTCTATATAAATTGGGTATTAAATTTGGTTAAATTTAACTAAATCGGGTCACTCACTCACTTCCTTTTCTTCAAACTCTTGTAAATGGTTTCAGACGAAACAAAAGGTTGATAAATTGAACTGAAATAAATGATGCTGTTAATTTCATTCAGTTTTTAATAAATAAATAAATTAATATTTAAAACTGTTCAATTCAGTTTAAAACTAATTAATATTATCATTCAGTTTCTTTCTCTCCTACCATTTTCCTCATTATCCATATCACTTTCTCTCATTCTTACCTCTCCTTTGGGAGATGTGACTATATTTTTCTGTCACTCTTGTAAGTAAAATTTATTAAAAAATTAATACATATATATGGTTTAACAACACAAAAATACAGTGAAACTGAAAGAAGACGAGTTACAACACAAAAATAAAGATGTATTCAACGTACAATCGACATGATAACGACTAGACAGACACAGTAAAGAAGGGATAGCCACTCGAACAAGACAGTCCTTTTTTTATTGACAGTTGTGCAGCTCCATGTTTTTCCTTCCATCGGCCATTATATCACGTTTTCTTTTCCTTTTTATGTTTCTTGACAAATTGACCATAATTATTGAAATCTCAAATTTGAATTTTAGTAAAAAAATTCTGATACTCTTACCATTATTATACTTTTTCTAGAATTTTTTTTATTTTTTTCCGTTCTATAATTAATGATTCAGTTGACAATTTATATGTTAATAAAAAATAAATAGAGAAAATTATATTTTTACTAAAATATCTTTATTATATACCAGAAATGATGAAAGTAATATTTATTAAAGATTAAAATTGGAAAAAATGAATTAAAAATTAAAATGGATCATTCATTTTAAAACAATCATTTATTCCAAATAGATCACTTATTATGCGAGTATGTAATTTGACTAAAATACTTTTATATAAATATTATATGTTTTTTTTTTAAATACTAATTTTAATTTAAAATTTTCCGATGCTTTAAGAGAAGTTCAGAGAATTTGTGAAAAAATTGTGTACCAAAAGTCTTTACATATTAGTATTTTGATCCACAAATGCTCATCGAAGGTCTTTTCCCAAATTTTCCGATACACCAACATTACATCGGAACTTTCCCCCCCAAGTCTTTCGATACACATATCAACACCGGAAGTCTTCAAATTATCCGACACACATATCAAGGCTGGAAGTCTTACTTCTAAGTTTTTTAATCTATAAATTTTCTATACAAAATGTTTTCTAAGTAAGTTTTCTGAACAATTTCTTTTGTTCGGCTACCAGATGTCTTTTGTGAAATACTTTCATTTTTGTTTTTTTTTTTCAAAATTGATAAAAATTTTTTTTTTAGATTTAAGATTAGACGTAGAGTACCTGACGGTAGAATCTGTTGGGGAGTCCGGGGAAGTCGGCAGCACCACCGGGACAAATGCTCCAGAACCACAAGAGAGGGGACACCACATGTCCAACTAAAACTATAAGGTCTTAGGTAAATGAGTCATCTCTCTTATAAATCTAAAATTATACCTATTCATAGGTGACTTGGGATTTATACCTAAAATTATACACAAGTGTGAGTCCCCCACATCTTATAACAGGATCTAACACTAGGTCCAACTCCCGCCCCACCAGTAAGTCGAACCACGAGTCTGATACCATTGTTGGGGAGTCAGGGAAAGTCGGAAGCACCAACAGGACTAATACTCTAGAACCACAAGAGAGAGAGACACCACATTTACACCTAAAACCTTAAGGTGCTAGGAAATGAGTCATCTCTCTTATAAATCCAATCAGCCACCCATTCATAAGGGATGTGGGACTTTAACCACTCACACTTGCATCCAACAAAATCATTCAGCGTGGAGGTGTAGGGTGAGAAGCGCTACCTGCTCCAGACGTTCACGAAGAACTGGTAGGTGGACCTATGCAACAACTGCTTCAGTACAATGGCAGACCGTACGACATGTCTCTTCTCGTATGCTACAAGCACCATTTTGCTTGTCATTTGCGGTACGCCGAGGTAAGTAAAACTCAGACATTTTATGTTGAATAATCTTCAATTTTGATTATTATTTATATTTTATATTTTTGATCTTTTAATTTGTTTTCAAGAAAAACCCCCGAAGAAAGTACTAAAGGTAGATGCACATGGAAGTAAGTTGAAAGATTGGATTCTAGTATATCTCCCTCCAGTGATCGAGGGGTACTAGAATGATGTTGATTTATCTTCACTCCAGAAAACCAACATGAGTAGGATTGACCAAAATCTACTATCAGCATTTGTAGAGAAATGACATCTAGAGACATCGTTCTTTGATATGCCATTTGGCAAGATGATTATTACCTTAGACGATGTTTCTTTTCATGTACACCTTCCCATTAGGGATGATTTCTGGGACCCCCGTAGAGGTTATGATGAAGAAGGTGCTATTGATTATGCTATTAAGTTTTTGGGAGTTGGTTTAGAGGAGGTAATAAAACATATTCGTGTTTGCATGGGTGCATATTATAAGATGGAATGGATGTGCGATTTATTCATGCATCATCGAGTTGCTAATCAATTGAACTTTTTTTCCAGAGCCTACATGATTATGTTGTTAGGTGCTACTATTTTTTCTAACAAGACATTTACTCTTGTAGAGGAAAAGTATCTGCGACTATTTAGTAACCTGCATTCTTGTGGTAGATATATCAATGGGCAACCGCACTGGTAACATTGCATAGATATTTAGAAGATGCTTCCATGTTAACATGCAAGTAGCTCAAAGGATATGCCACTCTTCTACATGTATTTTTATTTAGTTTATTTATTTTTACTGATTATTATTTAGCTATATTTATTTTAATTGATAGTATTTATGATGTAACAATGTTGGGTTCACGAGTACTTTCTTACCGTTGGCAAGAAATGAGAGTCCCATTTTGTGGGTGATGATAGTGGACTTCCACAAGTGATGATATGGACGTATAAGCAAGGGTCAAAGAAGGTTGATGAGCTTAGGAGCATGCTAGATGGTTTTGCACCTGTTGATGTCATATGATGTCCATTCGAGAGTCATTAATAGGTTAAACCATTTAATGATATATGTCTCTGGGGGAGTTTGAAATGGGGTGGCACAGTGGTTTTGTACTTGCCTAATAGGTGTATATGTCAGCTAGAATGTAGGAAATATATACTTCATACACCTTCCAATGGCACCACACTCGATATTGACGTTGAGTAGATTGGATTTTAATTATTTTTTTTCATAAAAATGATTGATTTGAATTTTTTTATATTAGAAGTAGAGATAAATAGCGAATGAGTAACAAAAAAGATAAATAACAACAAAAAAGTAAAAGACATGAATATAAAGAGATATGGTAAGAAAGTCACATCAGAGATCATCTTTGTTTATCCTTAAACCACACGGTCAACTCTAGTCACCAAGAGTTTTAATTTGAGATTTCCACTAAAACCAACTTGATCTTTTTCATAGGATCATGCCAACAACCTTAAACAACTTGAAATTTTGCACAGGATCAACCCAACAATCTTACACAAACACCTTGAGCTTTTAGCCATGTTCATTCCCACAACCTTAAACCAAGAGTTTTACATGTTTAGCTTGTAACCTTCATATCTATTAAAAGTCATAAGTAAATTATTCCCTTGAATAAATAATATCAGCATAACAGAAAAACACTACAACTCTTAGATGAAGCTTTTCACCCTCTAAGCATTAAGGAAATGACAAATGAATACAACTCATAAAATAACGAGAATATGAGAGCTAGAACAAATTATTATTTAGAAAGTTGGTATATTGAGAAGTGAGGAAAAGCCTCCTTTATATGGTAAAAAATCTGGCTCAAAAAGAGAACAATCCATGAGCTTTGGCTCTTCCTAACCAATTAGAATACCTACCTAATAAATTAGGTTAACCTAGAAAAGGAAACTCTAATATGATGTGTCACTTAATTGATTGACGAGTCTATATAATCAATTAGGAGATGTTATTCTTGCTTTAATCGATTAGATTGAAGGCCTAATCGATTAGGCAAGTGAATTTCTTTCCTAATAGATTATAAATCTTCTTAATTGATTAAGTATTTGCTACGATTGGTTTTAAGAAAATTTAATAAAAATATGAGAAGTTTGAAATACATCTCTCTCTCTCTCTCTCTCTCTCTCTATATATATATATATATATATATATATATATATATATATATATATATATATATATATATATATATATATATATATATATATATATATATATATGTGTGTGTGTGTGTGTGTGTGTGTGTGTGTGTGCATGTGCGTGTATGTGTTTGTGTGTCTATGTGTGTGTTAATGTGTGTGTTTGTGTGTGTGTGTGTGTGTGTATGTGTGTGTCTATGTCTGTATCTGTGTGTCTGTGAGTGAGTGTTATATATATATATATATATATATATATATATATATATATATATATAATATATATATATATATATATATATATATATATATATATATATATATATATATATATATATATATATATATGTGTGTGTGTGTGTGTGTGTGTGTGTGTGTGTGCATGTGCGTGTATGTGTTTGTGTGTCTATGTGTGTGTTAATGTGTGTGTTTGTGTGTGTGTGTGTGTATGTGTGTGTCTGTGTGTCTATGTCTGTATCTGCGTGTCTATGAGTGAGTGTATTATAAGTCTCGAACCAACAATGATATTTTAACAACGGACTAAGCTCATAAATCGATTGCAAGTTTTAACTATAGATATCTCTCCAACCAAGCAGAGGTTTTAATTGGTTTACCTCAACCATCAAACAAGAGATTTTCACCTTGTTTAGCTCACAACCAAAAAAAAATTTCTCCCATTGAGAATTTACAACATTGGCCTTACACCAGACAAAAAACACCTCAGAGATATAAATATTTCACTCTCAAAAGTACTAAGAGAGAGAGAGAGAGAGACAGAGAGAGAGAGAGAAGAGTAAGAGAAAGATACTTCAAATATATTTTTTGGTGTGCGAAGAAGTGAATAAGGATCTTCTATTTATAGGACAAAATTTGGCTTTAAAAGGAAAAGATCCATGGGTATTTTTAATGGTGATAATCAATTAGCCCAACCATATAATCAATTATCAAGTCCAAAAATTGAAGGTTTTTAAAGGAGTTGTTACTAATCGACTATTAACTATAATAATTAATTATGAGGCATTGCAAAAATTAATAATCAATTAGGCCTCGAAGTTAATTTGTTATACAGTGCAAAATGCACTCATAAAGAGCTTTTAGAGTTCTTAGCCAATTATCTAGGCACAATTTTTTTGTTGGTAATTTTCATAAAAAGATAGACTTTCCAAAAGGATGAAAGTTCTTGTGTTATTTGACTTAGTAAAATTAAGAGATAGTCTTATACCTTTATAACTCTAAAGCTTCCGGTTTTATGCCACATTATCTTTGACTTTTGCATATCACTGGAACTTTGAATCTTCTTCTAATGAGGCTTGATATAACTCTTAACAATAAAAACCAATACTAAACAAAATGCTTGATCAAAGATCTTCACTAACTTCATTGGGCACCGCTTGACATATGGTGTTTTCCTCGAAAGATAGGTTTTGAAAACTTGATCTCCAAGAACTTTATCATAACTTGATCATCACAATATATTTTAATATCTTGATAACAACTTGATCATCACAACAGATGACACACTGATCTTCAAATACTACCACCTGATCATATCAGACCTTCATATCCAAGCACCACCACTTGATCACATCAGATGATAACTACACTAGTCATGTTCGAAACCAAAGCACTTATGATGAAGACTTCTCTTAGGAGAGTTGTCAAAATCAAAACTAAACAGGTTGTTGTAGACATCATAACTACAAGAACATAGATCCACACTCTTCTCTTTTTTTTATGACAACAACACATCTCTTAGGGAGGTAGACAAATAAATAAGTAAAGGTGATAAATTGTAAACTCTCCATAAAAAATACAAAGAGTATATCCTACCCCTTGAGAGTATACTTCTCCCGCTTTGGTATTATCAAAAAGTTGGGAAAAATAAACAGATAAGTAAATATGACATGTATCAAGCATATAGATTAGCAAGGCATGCTCACGCATTTAAAGAAAACATTCATTATTAATTAAAAACTGAATTCTTGTACAAAAGAGGGAAACAACTAGGAGTTAAAGCATAATAAAACAAAATTAAGCAAATCTACTAATCATCATAATCATCATCGTTGAACACTCCCAAAGGCATGCTAAATCCAATTTCTGTGAGCATCTAGGCTAACATGTTAATCTTTGTGTAAGCCTTCTTCTGCCTCTTCATGATTTTGTTGAGGAAAGCTTTTGTTGATGAGAATTTCATAATCAAATTCTTCCAGTAGAGATGTCTCTCCTTGCTGAGGTGAAACTGGCTCACTAGAAGAACTTTCTTTTTCTTTGAAGGATTTGTAGGATTTTTTTAGGGATTAGATGTTTAAGTAGCTAATTCATAATAAACATTAAGAATGAATATTGATTAATAACTACAACATATATAACACCGTGATTAATATGAATTCATGAGTATTTGGATAATTACATATAACCCTAACAAAAGAGAATTTAGCTGCTTTTACTTATAGTAGCTTTACAATGATGATAAAAAATAAATAGATTAAATAATATCAACAACAATTACTCTGGATAAATGAAGCCTCGACCTTCATTTCTTCAATACCTCTCTTGAGATTGCCCACTCTCTATTCTCTCTTAATTTGTTCTGAGATATATAATGAAAATAACTTCAAATGTTGTTACACTAACTATGACCTCTATTTATAGGGGTTTGAGTACGGGATTTCTCCCAACGTGGTCTTTAGCTCTCCTAGAGAGCCTTATTTTTTCACTAGGAAGTCATGTCTAGCTCATCTAATTAGGCATTGGCCGCTTTAATTCACCCATCGAGCTTCTCTATTCGCCTAGCTAGAAAACTCGTGCTTCTCCTTAAAGTTACTTAGTCAAGAAGTCTTTGAACCATCTTGTTTCTCCCAACGAGTTTGTCACCTCATCCAACGAGTTTCATTTCTTCTGCATGAAGTAACTTAGACCGGAAGTCATCTTGAACTGCCTATTTTTTTCCCAATGAGTATGCGTTTTCTCCTTGCATGGACGAGTAAAAAAGGTTGCCCTATTTATGACCTATTTTGGTCCTGTCTTGGCTGGGTGAGCCCATGCTTCACCTAGGGAGTTATCTTCTACTTAACTTCAATGATTTGTTATTTTCTTAGATGTTTTTACGTGTACTCGTGAGTAACATATTTAAAATGTTCATACATATGTTTATCTACTTTTTATGATAGATTGAGGGTTTTTCATGAGATTATTGATTTTTAAATTAATAACTACTTATGTTAAATAAGTAACTTTGGCACTTAGCAACTCTCCCAAAGTTATATTTTTGTTTGCCCTCAAACAAAATTCATACAAATGACAAATGATTCTAATAATTTAATCATACATATTTCATGTAAGGTTTTTGATTAATCAGACACATTAAAATTGTAGTTTGGCATGATTTCTTAAAATGCAAATTCAAAATGAATATCATAACTATCCATAAATCATAGCATGAAGATGAAAATATTGTTTAACCAAAGTATGATTTCAATTCAAGTTTAGAGCAACAATCAATTTTTATTAGAATCATAATCTCACTTAATTTCACTAAATTGGGCGGTGTTTCCATCATTTTCAGAAAATGCATATACTACAAATCAATTTTATATTTCATCTATAAAATATCACAAAATATGTATTTAGTCATGGATTATTAATGTCTTCATTAGGTTGTAACGTGATTTGGCTACAAGAAACATTGGCTTTTCTTTGTATTCAAAAAGTGCCTTGAAGATAAGAGAGCATAAGTTCTTTTTGCTTTTATACTTCTTTTTCCTTAAGAATTACAAATTTATTTGACTATTTATTTGTTTTTATTTGACAATTTGTTTGTTTTTTTCTTTTACTATTTGCTTTTCATTGTTTTTGTCAAAGTATCTTCCCTTTTTCTTTTAGTTTTGATTACTAATTTTTAACATACTTGTCTTCTTTCTTTAATGAATCCTTTATCTCCAACTTTGTATATTATATACCCTTAAATTTTAATGCTCCCCTATCATTAAGACAAGTGTACTTGCTAAAATAAAATAAAATGAGGGTAGAATTGTGTTTGTAAAGCTGTTTGTGGTGTTTAAGGTATTTTGCCGGTGGTTAGGATTAGATCACGCCAAGTGGTGATAAGCTTTGTATATGGATTTTCAGGGTAAAAATTAGAGATTTTGTTCAGCCCTAAGGTCGAGGTATTTGTATAAGTCCCTTGGGTCTAGGCTAGAGAACTGGAAAGTAGTTTCCTTTGCTTCCATTACCAAAAAATATGGCAAAGGGAAACTTGTTTTCCCCAGGATCATAGGAGAAGCAATTTTCTGCATTGACTCCCTTCTTCATCCAATCATCATATGTGCACGACATCACCCACATTTATTGGATATGTGAGGGTTACTTTAGGCAGCCCAAATCCAATAGGGAGACCTATCATTGAATTCGGTCGGCCTTATGCCCTGTCTAGGGTGGCCAATGTTAGTATCAAAGTGCACCTAAGAGGCAAAGGGTGAAATAGATGTTATAAAATTCTAGTTTTAGGGACACTACTGGTTTATTTTTCATGTTTATAGTATGAGAGATAAAGCGGTAAAGTGCAGAAAAATGAAGAACACCGAGAATTATACTAGTTTGTCTCACAATCTGAGAGTACGTCTAATTCCCTTACACACCATAAAAGATGCCCACTATTGTTAGTTCTATGTACAGTCTATCACCAAGAATCTCCTACAATCTTCTAATAATAACAATGAATCACACCACTTCCTTGATTTCCAAACACACTAAGATAACACCCCACTATCCTAGAATACAACAATGAAGAAAGAAAATTATTTTCTTCTTATAACCATAACACTTTATGAATAAGAATGACAATTTGATTTTGACTACAATAAAGAGATATTACAATGAATGTTCTTCCCTTTGTACATAATTACAATCCCGTGATGACAATTTCAAGTGCTCAAAGATACATAGAGAACTCTCTAGCATGATATGGAACTTTAAAACATACATCTGACAATAGAAAAACAATAAGTTTGGTTGTTTTTTAAAGTTTGACAAAGAGGTTACTATGATCAGTGGAGTTCAGGGCTATCTATACTGCCTAGAACACCCTTTCAAAGAGGTTACTATGTGTACAAAAAATGACTTTTTAAAACTTGTATAATCTGTAACACTTTGAAAACATATTTTAATGCATATGCTAGACTTTCAACATGAAGAAGAAGAGTTCTCATGAGAATTTGAAACTACCAATAATTAATTGCATCATGCACCTGGAATTACATAGAATCTTCAATTGAATTCTTCACTTGAATACATATTTTGGCTATAAGCACCTGGATTATGTTTTGCTTCGTTTACATTAAGCTTTACACTTGATCTTGATATTTGTCTTCATGAAAAACATGAGTTACATTAACCTTACATAATTACAGCCAATGCCTTCGTTAGGGAACTTACATTTCGCCAGTATGCTTGTATTTACTTTCTTCTTTATTGTTTGTCCCTTATTAGGTCCTATAAAATTATCATGGAACACATTCCATTAAGCATGTGGGATTATAAAGGAAGAAGTAACTCAATTCGAGTGTTTCAAGTCTTCATATTTGGATTAACCCCCAAAGGGATCTTCAGATCAAATATGGGGATAGTCCCTCAAGTAGAACTTGGAGTGAGCCCCTCAAGCTGAGCTTATTGGAGAGTCCAACAAGCAGAGCTTGGGGAGAGTCACTCAAGAAGAGCTAGAGGTGAGTCCCTCAAGCAAATCTTGGGGTGAGTCCCTTAAGCAGAGTTTGGGGTGAGTCCCACGAACAAAGCTTAGGGCGAGCCCATCAGGCAGATCTTGGGGTGACTTCCTCAAGCATAGATTAGTATGAGTCCCTCAAATGTCACAAAAATATTCAATTAATTATGGACTTATCTTAAGAAGCCAAATCAGTATGGGTTCCTTGCACGTTTCAGAGACGTGGGGGTATTCTCCTAGCAACTGTTGACATGCCCAGTGAAAGGTTACTCATTACCTACTTAGCATAGTTTTTAGATCCTTATAAGGACATTTTCAACCTCCACTTGTTGACATTTTAAATCTTTTCTTCTTCAGGGAATCAAACTCATACTTGAATCTCTCACCGAGATTAGAGTGAACTCAGCTTTGAACTTTGCCAAGCCCACATTCTTTCCCCCATTTGAAGGTATAGGCTTTCACTGCTCATCTCCCTTTTATTTTTCTAAAGGAAATAATTATGGATTTAGATGAAAGTGGTAATGTGATAGAGCCCTATAATAATAGAGAGTGGATATAAATGTATTTTTGTTGCATAAGCGGCATTGAGCGGGCAGACAAATTAATTGACTATATGCTTTTAGAAATAAGAGTATTTGGGAGTTATGAGAGTACTAGTAACTATGATAGTTAGAGTGGTAGTGATTTTCTTTCTTCTTTTTCTTTCCTAGGAAATACCTGGAAACCAATGGTGGACAACAATCCTAAGTACACGAGTGTCGAGAACTTCGAGACCCATTATACTTGTGAGGAGAGGGTGGCCTCCTTTTGGATATATAACAACATCTTTGGAACGAGCAAGTTATTTTAGAAGCATGCTCTAAAGAGGAATGGGACAACATGGTCGTCCCATGACTCACCAAATCCCTTTTTCTATTTGCACCTCCCCATCTTTATGATTTTGGCATTTGGGTTCCCATTATTCTATTTGAAGCAGAGGCTTTTAAGACTGGAAACATTTCTCCCAATGAATTCTCGCCAAACAGTCAGGGGCTTCATTAGGGCCTTCGATATCACATGCTAACGCCTAGAATCCAACCTTACCATAATGATAGGTCAACAAGTGCACGAAAATATTGGTTATAATATAAAAAGTGTCTAACCCACAAAGACCAATGTCAACTACTGTTATCTATTGTTACTATGTTTATTTAAGGCTATGAGTGATTTTTTTTTTTGAAAAGGAAAATAAATAAAATTCTTTGAAATTAATTATGAGATGGGAGACCGGAATGTGGCTCTCGTCAGCCGGTTAGTGCTCACAAAGTCGTTAATTATAATTAAAATGGGACAATATTTTCTTTGTAAAAAAATTATTAATTTTTAAGGAACCGTTGGCTTTCGCGTAACCAATAGAAAATTTTAGCTTGGATTATAACTTTTCACTTTCTCCTGTTCAACATGTTACAGTGCACAAGTATTTTTGGAAATTAATCACTTTTAATTACTTGAAAAGTTGCTTAAGGTAGAAAGTTTAATTTAAAAGTATTGATGGCTTTCACACGTCTAGTACCAGTTTTTAAGCGCATAAACGCTCGCTTTCACATGTCTGTTTATACTCTTAAAATCTCCTTTTTGAAAACTAAAATTTTCCTAATCAACTAGAAAATTCTTTCACAATGTTAGTAATTGAAAACTGAATTTTCCTATAGTCAGATAAAGGTTATGTTCTTTCAAATCAAAACTGATTTCTCTATGTTTTTGCTTCGCAGTAAACATTAAAGTTAAAAAAGAAAATAATTTAAGCCATAAACAATTCCCAATTAATTAAACTTTTTAAAACTTAATTCGAGCACCATCAGTACAACGATCCTCACATTCTGGGCTCGACAGATTAATCAGACATGCTTAATACATAACAGATACTATAAATAATATTCAAGTTTAATTCTAACATCCTAATAATAATAATATTAAATAAGCACATGCAAATTAATGTAAAGTGGAACAAAGTAAAAAGAAGTAAAAGGAAAATATGGAACGTGTAAACAAAACATGAATATATAAAATTATGCTACAAACGTGTACAGAGAAAAACTTGAATAAAAATTCGAAAAAAACTATTTCAGTAATATTGCAATGTAAATGATCCAAATACAGATAGATAATCTTCAATTTCTTACTAAAACTTGCAGTAATTCCTCGTTGTGAGAAAGTTACTACTTTTACAAAAGTAATTTTTTGTCTAAAAATAATACTAAAAACTTGGATGATGAAGTCTAAACTGAAAAGTCCTATTTATAATGTTTAAATTCGTATTGAAATGACTTAGATCGTATAGAAGAAAGTGGAGATAATGGTGGAAATCTTGTTGAGTCAGAAACGTGGGCGAAAAATTCTGGCCATTAAGACCATGACAGACGTCATAGTCATGGTGAACCGTCCGTTATGAGATGGTGAGGGATGACGGTCGTCATCCATATGACGGCCTACCCGTCATCCAGCTGAGACACATCTTCTTCTATTTGTTTTCTTCCTGGCATGATGGTTTTCCCTTTGACACGTTATGACGACCTTCATGCTGGCAACGGGTCCGTCATGATAGTGCAAAATGTGTATTTTTCTCCCGTTTTCTCCGTTTCACATTGTTTTCTTGCACGGATACCCATTTATTGTAAAATACATGAAATGGACACAAAATACCAACATAATACTATAAAAATAAATAGAAAATGACATAAAATTGCATATGAATCGAGTCAGAAATGTGATATGTTTTTGAGTTATCACATAGGAATGTTTTTTCCTTCTATGGTACTAAGATCAGATTAAAAGAAGGTTGGGTGACTTTGGACACCTTGTTTGGTAGGACATTTTTCAAGCCTCATTCCAAAAACTATAAGAATTGGAAGGATATGTTTGTGAGAGTGAGGGGTGAGATGGCTCATCCATGGTCATGAATAGGGAGGAAGACACCATTCGTTTTCCTCTATCTTGGACAGAAGACCCATTGGAGATCATTGGATTTGATTTTGATTACCTTACCATAACCAAGAGGGAGATGGTTTATTTTCTGGATGAATTTGAAATCATGAGGCCCGGGAAAATGATTGAGTTATATCAGGGGGAATGGTATCATGATCAATGAGTTATTGGGTAAGTTTGTGATTGTATTGCTTCCCAATTATTATGATTATATACTTCCCTCACTATTTATAGCTTTTTTTTTTATTTTTTTCCTTTTTTGCAGAAAATATTTCGTCTTTCTCGATCACTGAAAGGAAAGCTCACTTAGCCAAGAAGAAGGTGGACGTAAAGAACAATGGACTGGTAGTCCGAAAATTCACCAAGGAGACCTCATCACAAAATGGGGCAAAAGGGGCACTGAATGAAGCACCATTATCGAGACTCACACTCTCAAAACCCTAAGGTAAGATGGATCTGTAAGGAGGTCCTTCTCATCCCCAAGACACGTGACTCCATACACAAGTTCAACTATGTTTTGGCAAAAACCACACAAGTCCATACAATCATAATATCCACAATAATTTTAAGAAAATAATCTTGACTTGTATACAACCTTTATATTGAACTCTCTGCGAAATCTTTACTTGATTCTTACTTCTTGAATCTTCTAACTTAACCAATTTGCTTAAAGTCTTCGTGTGTGGAAATCAACCATAATTCCACCTATTTCTTGACTAATGAACTCTCCGAAGATTGAGAAGAAATCCTACCTTGTATGTAGGCTTTCACACAGCTCTACCAAGGTCAACCTTGAGAGAAAAAACTCTTTCTTTTCATTGGATTTTTCACCACCAGTCACAACAATCACAATCTTACAAGCCTCCTGAAAATCTTTACAAATTCTTCAAGAAATGTTAGTTTCAAGACCCGTCTCCCTCAATAATTACAAATATTTATAATCAAGATCTCAATTCAAACTAGAGGTCAAAGATGAAAGAAATTCTGATTGCAAGAGTTTTTTAGTTTTAAAATATGAAATTTGTTATTGTTATGTTCTTGGTTGTTATGAAATGAGGTGATAAAATAATTTATATCTGATGGAGATTAAGCAAAAAATAGGCGAAAAATGGTTTTTAGATTCGAGTCAAGAATATTTATTGATTTGACTCAAGTGAACAAGTAGAGTGAAACAAGATTAACATAAAAAAAGTTATCCATTTCATGTGATTCGAGCCAAGTTATATCTATGATTCGAGTTAGACAAGCTCATGATTTGAGTGATGTAGAAAACCTGATTCGAATTAATTTGGACAGAGCCAAGCAGGAAAATGTAAAAAAATGTGTGATTTGAGTCATTTGTAAAGTGTGATTCTAAAAAAATTGGGCAGTGGGTGCCAACAAGATTTATAAGATTCGAATCATGTGCAAATTGTGATTTGAGTCACATTGTTACATGATTCAAATAAAGTTAAAATTTTGATTCAAATCACAGATGCAAAAATCTTCTTGTTTTCCTCTATTTGATTTGATTCGAGTCATACCTTGTGAGTGATTCGAGTAACACACAAGAAATCTCAAATTTTCAAGTTTTTCAAAATAGTTTGAGATTCCACTTTCCATATACTTGAACCTACATCAAATGTTATTCTTGTTCCATTAACTCAACCAACTGACTTAAAACACAATGATCATACTCAAATAAAAGAACTTGAATTATGTATACTAAAATGATTGGATTCAAAACTTAATCCAAATATGTTCAATTGAAGAGGAGACTCAATAAATAATAATAGTGAAATGAAAGCTTAAGAGACAAACAATAAAACCTTGGGGATCTCCCCCTTAATGTATTAGATACATGCAACTTCAGTCTCCCCCCTTTTTGATGCTTGACAAGCTTTCACTTAGAATTGAGATGACTTTGACCCAAAGAAAACTAATGCTTATGCTCCCCTTGAAACATTATTCTCACACAACAACATAAAACGCATAAAACAGATCTAGACTCACATTACAACTTCTCCCCCTTTGATAAGATCAAAAAGAGATATATGGTAATGACTCTAACCACCAAATAACCAACAACAAAAGATAAATTCCAGATGAACACATAAGCTAAATAGGTAAGAAGAATATACAACATCAGTGATCGGATACAGAACATGAAGATAGACATGCTACATGTAGCACACATGGAAATATACATGCAACAACATTTCAACAAAAGATTAGGTGATCAAAACTACTATAATGGAAGATTAAATAATGCATGAACTAGTATATGAATGCTCAAATGAACATAATTAATAACACACATTTAAAAATAATTTAAATGCAAGGATGGACAATCATAAGTATGCTATAGATGAATGAATAAAAATAATGTAATAATAAAACCAATGAACATATGCCAAACAAACATACACACAATGATATAACCGGATACAAGTTTTATATAAACATACCAATGAGGTTAGTGAAACTATGATTTTCCACAAGAAAGTGTTAGTGGATAAAAAAATACAAATATCAAAAGAAACTAAACAAAAATTCCAATATATTTAAAGCACAGGGAATCCAAGATTCCTAATTCCATACAAATCTTGGAAAAGGTTAAGATGATAATTGTTTTTTAAAAATGACAGTAAGTGATATTTTGTATCAACGTATTAAAAAAAACGTCCACTTTTTCATCATGATTTCTAAGAAAATGGTGTCAGATTTCTAGATGTTTAGTTCGTGAGTGAAGTACCGGATTCTTAGTGAGACTTATCGCGCTAGTGCTATCACACTTGATCAGAATGCAGTCAAGTTTTAAATCATAATTTAACAATGATCACTTTAGCCGTAAGACTTATGCACAACAACTACCAGCGACTATATATTCAGCCTCGGCGATAGAAAGAGCAACGTTATGCCGCTTCTTACTATGCCAAGTGTAACACCCCAAAATTTGCCCTTCTCATTCATGCATTCATTTTTTAGGCCATTTAGTATTTCATATTACATTGCATCATGTCAATCAGAATTAGCTCCAAGAAGCTTGAACATCATCCAGGACACTTTGTGGGTTTTATTCAAATGATCAGTCAACACAAGGAAAAGACTTGAGGTACTACCAACAAGACCAAATGGGGCCTATTCACCGTACAAATCGCCAAGCTGGAAGAAGCAAGAATCTGCTGCTGACCTGTCATGCTCGCTAGGCGAGCAGATGCTTCGCCTAGCGAAGAGCATTGTCATGCTCGCTAGGCGAGCAGATCCTTCGCTAGGCGAAGGGCGCGCATTTCAGGAAATAACAGAAAAGATTTGGGCTTGAGCTGACCTCATTCTAAGCCCACAAGTCCACGAAAATCAGCTATAAATATAAGAGTTTCAGTAGAGGATTGGACACAGGGAAATAGACTTGGAGTTTCATTTGGAGAAAGATCTTGAGAGAAGGAAACCTAGGAACTACTCTGCAGCGACCTTCAGGCAGCCCTGAGAAGTTCACTCCGCCTCACGTAAACCCTAACGATACCTTGCCAATCCAGCCGTGTCGTTCAATTCCAATCGGTCTCTCATCAGGTATGCCTTTGTTCCTCTTACTTTATGCCTTGAGTTTGAATACTATGAATGTGTGAGGTAACATCAGGTTTTGCCCACGGGTTTATATTTGTGTATGAATATGTGAATAATGCCTTGAATGTTTAATAATTTCGTTTCTGAGATGAATGCCATAGGGTCTGGAATCCTTAACATCGGACTGTTATCAATGAGAAACCTGAAACCCGCAGGCGCTCGCTAGCCGCTTCGCTAGGCGAGCACGCAGCGAAGCTTCGCTAAGCTTTCGCTAGGCGATGCAGTCGCGAATATGACATCATTCGCTCTTTTTGTTCTGTTTTGTTCTAACCTGTCTTTGTGTTGCCATGGCATTGTTTTCCCTGGATTTCATCTTGTTTGTCTAACCTTTCCGTTGAGTTTTCGTGAGGGCTCACATACTCTTGCAGGGATACCATCTGGAGGTCTATTCCGATTACCCGTACTGATTGGTTTTCTTTGATGGTGTTAGCTTGGGAGGATCTCAGGGTTGCTTATCCTTTAATCGCTGTAGCTTCGGATCTTTATCCGTGTGGTACTTTTACTTCTTCCCCTTATTTTACCGCTTTCTTAGCTGGAAGACCTCAATAGGAGGCAATGTTTGAGCCCCTTGGTGGCATTTTATTTTAAGATACATGTTTTGTGTGGTGTGATTGTTCCCCCGTAGGATGCGAGGCTTCGTATAGTCTCCCGTCTGCATGCCAATTAAGGTAGCACTGTTCCTTCGCCTAGGACTTCCTTTTTGCATGAGCGTTCCTAAAACGCAAACACCTCAACGCACGTTTACTCCTTCTACTACAGGCGAGTAAGTCTCCAAAGGTCGAGCATCCGGTAGATTGCGTAGTGACGTAGTTCGTCCAAGACCCAATCCATAACCCCGTAGTTAGCCGAACTACGGTCTGCTCTGATTCTCATTCCAGATGAGATACGTAGGCATAAGACGCGATGTCTTAGCGAGCACACATCCCCCCAACCCATAGGTCAGCCGAGCTACGAAGACTCTGATTCTCATATTCAGATGAGATACGTATGCAACGGATGCGACATCCGTGCGAGTCATTTTCCTTTAACCCCCCCTTTTTTAGTAAATAGTACATTAGAAAAACTCACACCCTTTAGACGAGAACTACAAAAGTGGATCCCGTAGAGTACTACGGATGCGTAGGGGTGCTAATACCTTCCCTTCGCATAACCGACTCCCGAACCCAAGATTTGGTTGCGAGACCTTGTCTTTTCCTTTCCTTTTTCCAGGTTTACTTCGAGTGTTTCCTTTCCCCCCCTTTGGGATAAATAACGCACGGTGGCGACTCTTCTGTCATTTTCTTTCGTCGGTTGTTTTTTCGCGCACTGTATTTTTCAGGTTGCGACACCAAGAAACCAAACAATTTCCAAACAATGACAAGTACCACTAGTGCTTTTTCTAACCAACATGCACCCCACAAAATCATAATTATAAATACCTACTAAGCTACATGCACGACCCTTGGGAAACCAAAGACCGTGCTATGAGGTTCTGTTAAGATACCTCAAAATTATTTTACGATCTTAAAGTGGGAATCCCTAGGCGACGCCTGATATATGGAACATATACACACACTAAATATAATATTTGGCCTACTCACCGTATCCACTGCGCTTGAGAGCTTTTAGAAGGTTATATCCACGAATCCCTTTATACAAGGAAATGAAGTTTCAGGCTAACTTCTAACAAAACAACAAACATGACTTAAAGCGGTTAGTCTTCACACCAAACATAGATTTTGCACATGCTCATCTCGAACCAAGACGATGTTTTGATTTGACTATCCTATGAACCAGACCGGGAATTTACACAAGCTGACCACAAATTGAACCAATTTTTATACTTAGATGATTTCGAACATACTGAGTATTTATACTTTGCTGAAATCAAAATTCTAGTGAGATTATACACCATGCTTATCCAGAACCAATAGAATTTTAATCAGGATCAACTCGAGAATCATTGTGGAGGTTTTTACTAGCTGATTTTTACAGACTAAAAGATATATTTTTCTTCAATAGAGGAGCTCACTAACCAAATATAGATTTTTCTATTTATAGGACAAGGCTTGATATAGATTTTGAAACAATCCATGGGCCAAGTTAATGATCTAATCGCTTAGAAAATGCAAATAACTGATTGTTGTCGAATAAAATAAAACCCCTCAAAATCCTCTCCACCTAAACCCCTCAATATCTTTACTCCATTCTTTCATTTTTTCAAATCCCTCCCCTCCCCTCCCCTTCAAACTTTCAAACAACGAATTTGTTTGAAAGTTTGTATAAGATGGATGGGAATGTCTTTGAAGAAAAAGGAACAATTGAGTAAAAATAATTTAGGTATTTAGTTGGAAATGGTTTTAGGGGTCCAATTTTATTTATAATACAAAATCCTATAATTTGGGAAACCAAAAAATTATATTGGAAGCCGGGTATTGAGGGTTTTGGAGAGCTTAGATAAATTCTTTAATTATAATATATGTTGCTATAATATTCTTTAAGTTAAAATTATTTTAATGATAAACATTCACTTGCCATTCTTTACAAATCATTATTTTAAAAAAAAGTTAAAAATTTCTCTATTTTTTGTCCAAATCAACTTCCCCAAAATCCTCCCTTTTCCTCCCCTTCACTCCTAAACAAAACCTAAATGTTTGTGAGGGTGAGGTGAAAATATAGAGAGAAAGATAAAATAATGACATTTAGAAAAATCATTTTAGTAGAGACAATATAGATTAAATTTTAAGTATATTTGGGTATAACTGACTATTTTTAGGGTGTAATTAGAAAAAAATATATAAACATAAACATTCCATTGAATCATATGAAATTCAATACATTACATGCCAAACACCAAAAATATATTATGAATAATTAAAAATATCAATTAAATATAAACAAGATCATAGATCGAACAAACTAATAACTTCTTCGTCGATCTCTACCATGAACACCACGATCTCATCAAATATCCTAGATCAAAATAAACTTTAGCATTTAGCGCAAATGGATCGAAATTAGGTATCATCTAACTTAATTGGTCTCTTGGTACTATATTGATTAAATATTGAGAGTATTGAGAAACAAGTGTGAGCTCTAAGTCCCATATTGCTTATAAAAATGGAGGTTGAGCACTTTATAAGTGAGATGACTCATACACCTATCACCTTAAGGTTTAAGGGTGAATATGTGGGTTTCTATCACAAGTTCTTCTCCTAGAGGTGTTGTTTCTTTTGAAATAGATAAGGGTGGTATTATTAATGAGGAGATGAGAAGGAAGACATGGGGTTCCTCATCTCAACCCGAGGTACTTGTCATTGAGAATAGGGGGAGAAGTCATAAATAGGAACCGCAGGGTGGTAGAGATAATAGCATAAGAAAATCCAAGTCGCGATACAAGAATCTAGAGTGTCATTATTGTCACAAAACAGGACACATACATAAATTTTATTGTTAGTGGAAAAGAGATAACAAAGGCAAGAAGGGTAAGTCTAAACAAAGAGACCATGAAGATCATGATAATAATCGTGTTACTACTGCTACTAGTGATGATCTTGTTATTCTCCGTGATCATAAGTATGTTAATCTTGTAAAGACGAGAGTATGTGGATAGTTGAAAGTGGTGCTACATTGCATGTTACACCAAGGAAGGAGTTCTTCACATCTTATACTTCTGGAGATTTTGGAGTATTGAAGATGGGTAATGATGTTATATCTAAGGTAATTGGTGTTAGTGATGTTTTCTTGAAAACCAACATGGGAATGCAATTGTAACTTAGAGGTGTCAAACATGCTCCAGATGTTCGCTTTAATTTGATCTATGTGCATATGCTAGATAATTGTGGTTATGATAATCACTTTGGTTCTGGAAAGTGGAAACTCAACAAAGGCAACTTGGTTGTGACTTGGGGGGAAAAACTTTCTAAACTATATTGGACAAAAGATTTAGTTTCCAAGGACAATGTGAATGCTATCAACATGGAAGCATCTTTGTGGCACCGAAGACTTAGTCATATTAATGAAAAAGGGCTTAAATTTTTGGCCAAAAAGAATGTTCTACCTGGATTAAAGAATGTAGAGTTGGAGAAGTATTCTCATTGCATGGATGGTAAATAGACTATAGTATCTTTAAAGAGACATATTCCCTCAAGGAAGTGAAAGTTGCTTCAATTGGTACATTATGATGTTTATGGTCAATTAAAGGTAAAATCCTTTAGTGGTGCACTTTATTTTGTTACCTTTATTCATGATTTCTCCAAGAAACTTTGGGTTTATGCCTTGAAGAAAAAAGACCAAGTGTTGGAAAAGTTCAAAGAATTCCATACTTTGGTTGAGAGGCGTACATGCGAGAAGCTGAAATGTGTTCATTCGGAGAATGCTGGAGAGTATTGTGGACCCTTTGATTCATATTGCAAGCAACATGGTATTGCACATGAAAAGACTCCTCAATTGAATGGTTTAACAAAGAGGATGAATTGAACACTAACTGAGAGAGTAAGGTGTATTCTTTTTGAAGCTAAGCTGCCCAATCATTATTGGGGCGAGGCACTTTACACGACAGTGCATGTTCTTAATCTCACTCATATTATTGCTTTGAACAGTGAAGGTGTAGATAAAATTTGGTTTGGAAAGAATGTCAAGTATGATCATTTGAGAGTATTTGGTTGTAAGGATTTTATGCATATTCTAAAGGATGAAAGATCCAAGTTGGATGCAAATTCAAAATAATGTATCTTCATCGGCTATGGGCAAGATGAGTTTGGTTACAGGTTGTATGATCCTGTAGGGAAGAAGCTTATTCAAAGCCGCGATTTGGTGTTTATGGATAACCAAACTATTGAAGACATTGCTAAGGTAGAGAAGGCTACATCCAAGAAAGATATCAGTTTTTCTAATGTTGATCCAGTTGGGTTACCTAGTCGTAACCTGGATGGTGATGATCACAATAGTGAGCCATATGATTATGTTGATGATCAACAACTTGGAGACTAGGTATATATTCTAACTAATGATGAGTATGTCACCAGATGAGAATCTTGGTGAAGCTTCAGAATCATCTCAAGTTCAACTTAGGAGGTCTAACAGGTAGAGACAACCTTCTACAAGGTATAATTCTGATGAGTATGTGACCTTGACTGATGAGGGTGAACCTGAGCATTTTCAAGAGGCCATGGAAAGTAATAAAAATCAAAAGTGGATGGATGTAATGTATGATGAGATGAAATCATTGCATGATAATCACATTTATGATTTAGCGAAGATGCCTAAAGGAAAAAGGGTTTTGGAAAACAAATGGATTTATAGAGTTAAACATGAGAGCAACTCTAAGTCTCTAAGATATAAAGCCAGATTAGTGGAGAAATGTTTACGTCAAAGAAAGGGTGTTAATTTTAATGATATTTTCTCATATGTTGTAAAGATGTAATCAATTAGAATCGTGTTGAGTTTGATTGTTACTCTTGATTTAAAGGTTGAGCATATGGATGTGAAAATGACTTTCCTTCATGCTAATTTGGAGGAATAAATCTACATGAAACAACCCAATGGTTTTCAAGTTAAAGGTAAATAAGATCATGTGTGTAGATTAATAAAGAGTTTATATAGGTTGAAGCAAGCTACATGGCAGTGGTACAAGAAGTTTGAGTCTGTTATATTTGATCAAGGATACCAAAAGACTACTTCAGATTATTGCGTCTTTATTAGAAAATTTTCTAATGATGACTTCATTATTCTGTTGTTATATTTTGATGATATTCTTATTGTAGGGAAAAGTATTTCTAACATTAACATTTTAAAGAAGCAATTGGGAGAGTCATTTGCCATGAAAGACATGGGAGCAACTAAACAAATTCTTTGCATTAGAATCATGTGTTACCAAAAAGAGAAGAAAATTTGGATGTCACAAGAATATTATATCGAAAGAGTGCTGCAAAGATTCAAAATGGAAAGTTCTAAGGCGGTAAGTGAAGGAGAAGAGCGATCCAAAGCGCAGCGGAATTTAAAAATTTCTCCTTTAGTGATCCTTACAAATGGGCATGATCAGTGATAGAATCGTTACCTCTTGTGGCGATTGAAACCTTTGATGCAGATCTACGGAGCGATCACGAACATTGAATGGTGACAATGCCTCTACTCAGTCCACACGAACGGTTCCTTTCAATCTCAGTGTTAGCTACTACGAATGAAGGCTTTGAGTGAGTGAGAGAGAGAGAGAGAGAGAGAGAGAGAGAGAGAAACAAAATTGCAACTGCTCAAATGCTTCTGCACAAGGGTTCTGTTTATGGAACCACTTGTGTGGGCTGCAAGCTAAAAAGCCCACTTAAGTGTATGTGGCCCATATCTTATGATATGGCAAAATCACTTAAGCGTGTGGTACCTTACCATATTTCGTATTCTACTTAAGTACACCGTACCTTACGATGTTCTACAATTCACTTAAGTGCACTGTATCTTACGGTGTTCCTGAGTTACCATATCTCTCATCAATCCGTCCTTTTGTGTGTGACCCTGTAGGTTTTCGCGACATTAGCAATTATATTAAATCACGTATTTAACATAATAAATAGTGAGTGGTATCTAGCAACACATCATTGCTACCCAAGACAAGAAAATGTCATGTGATCTGACAAATCCTTTTGTGATAATACTTATGTGTACAATTATCTTTTTGCCCTTATGTCTATATTGAACACAAGGCATAGACTGTGTCATCCTTGTCCAATTCAATATTGGGCCCATAGAAATTTATCCTGTTACGCAGGATAGGCAAATTCCATCTAGGTCACTCATGTCCCTCATCATGCTTCGCGGAGTACCCATCAACTGTCTTTATGGTCATCCAGTTACGGATAACGTTTGATCAGCAATAAGGTACTCGACTCTAGATCTAGGGTCCATAGTGGTTTCAGATCGAAGGGTGGTATACACCATTATCACCATGAGAATAACTTATGACACTTTGCATAACATTCTATATAGTATTCTCATAGCGGGTCAATCCAGTATAAATATTACTCTTAATATTCATACCTATGTTTAAGACTTGATAACTCCTTATCCATGATCCATGAGATGTGATCATCAGTCTATATACATAATAGTCCTAATGCTTTAATGTTATCCCACTTCACAATAAATCTCTACTACAGATACTTTAAGAATAATATCCTTATGTTTAATGGGATCTCATGATTAAGTCACACTTGATACATTAAACGGACTAGCTATTCTAGGGACTTTATTAAACAAACATAATAAAGAAAAAGCCTTTTATAAATAAAAAATAATTCGATACAAGTACCAAAAGTATTGGCTTCTAGGGCTTACACCAACAATCTCCCGCTAGCACTAGAGCAAATCAGGCATACCCTAATGCCCATAGATCTAATATGACCATCAAGCTTCTGTTGCGCAAGAGGCTTTGTCAGTGGGTCAATAATATTGTCAAGTGTACGTACTCTGCATATTTTCACATCTTCTCTATCTATTATCTCCTGAATGAGGTGATAACGCCTAAGTATGTATTTGGATCGTTGGTGAGATCTAGGTTCCTTAGCTTGTGCGATAGCACCATTGTTATCACAATAGAGGCTAATGGGATCCACAATGTCAGGAACTACGCCAAGTTCACTAATGAACTTTTTGATCCAAACAACTTCCTTTGCTGCACTTGAGGCAACAATATACTCAACCTTGGTTGTAGAATCAACAATTGTATCTTGCTTTGAACTTTTCCAACTCACAGCGCCACCGTTTAAGCAAAACACATAACCAGATTGCGATCTAAAGTTATCCTTGTCTGTCTGGAAGCTAGCATCGGTGTATCCAATTACAACAAGCTCTTCCTGACCTCCATATATCAAGAATGACTCCTTAGTCCTTCTCAAATACTTAAGGATATTCTTGATAGCTACCCAATGAGCATCACCGGGATCAGATTGGTACCTACTCGTTGCACTTAAAGCATACGAGACATCTGGTCGAGTACATAACATGGCATACATGATAGATCCTATTGCAGATGCATATGGAATCTTATTCATGCAATCCCTTTCTTCCTTAGTTTAAGGGGATTATGTTTTTGATAGACACAGGCCATGTTGCATAGGTATGAATCCTTTCTTGGAATCATGCATATTAAAGCGTCTTAGCACTTTGTCTATGTATGTACTCTGACTTAGGCCAAGCAGTTTTTGTGATCTATCTCTATAGTTCCTGATTCCTAATATATAGGCCGCTTCACCTAGTTCCTTCATAGAAAAGCATTTCCCCAACCAAGACTTTACTTGTTGTAGGGTAGGGACATCGTTTCCAATGAGTAATATGTCATCTACATATAATACCAGGAAGACGATCATGCTCCCACTAACCTTCTTGTAGACACAAGGCTCGTCTTCATTCTTGATGAATCCATATTGTTTTACTGTTTCATCAAAATGAAGATTCCAACTTCTGGAAGCTTGCTTTAATCCATACATTAATCTTTGTAACTTACATATCTTTTGGGTTTCTTCTGGTATGTCAAATCCTTCGGGCTGTGTCATGTACACATCCTCAAGAAGATTCCCATTAAGGAAAAAAGTTTTGACATCCATCTGCCATATTTCATAATCATGATATGCAGCGATAGCAAGTAAAATACGAACAAATTTAATACTTGCAACTAGTGAAAAGGTTTCATCATAGTCAACCCCATGAATTTGTTTATATCCTTTTGCAACCAGTTTTACCTTATAGGTATGTACCTTACCATCCATGTCAGTCTTCTTTTTGAAGACCCACTTGCATCCTATAAGGTTAACTCCTACAAGAGGCTCTACCAAGGTCCAAACCTGGTTTGTGTACATGGAATCCATTTCAGATTTCATGGCTTCTAGCCACTTCTCAGACTCGGGACCAGTTATGGCCTCTTGGTAGGTCACATGCTCATCTTGATCCATGAGTAATACATCATCTTGATCAGTTATGAGATATCCATATCTCTCAGGTAGGTGGCGTATACTGCTTGACCTACGCTGGTCTTGTTCTACTTAAGCAGGTTGCTCTTCCACAACTACTTGTGTTTCCTGCTCTAATTCCTCCATAGGTGTATCAATGCTTTGTGATTCTTGAATTTCTTCAAGCTCTACTTTCCTCCCATTGATTCCTTTGGAAATAAAATCCTTTTCTAGGAAAACTCCAGTTCGAGCGACAAACACTTTGCCCTCAGAAGGATTGTAGAGTAATACCCTCTTATTTCTTTAGGATACCCCACAAATAAGCATTTGTCAGATTTGGGCTCAAGCTTAGTCGAAATTTGTCGTTTCACATAAACTTCACAACCCCAAATCTTCATGTAAGACATATGTGGTTTCTTACCACTCCATATCTCATATGGTATCTTCTCAACCTTTTTGGATGGAACACAGTTAAGTGTGTAAGCTGCTGTCAATAGTGCATGTCCCCAAAAGGAGTTTGGAAGATCGGCGTGACTCATCATGGATCAAACCATGTCTAACAAGGTTCGATTTCTTCTCTTAGATATACCGTTCCATTGGGGTGTTCCAGGAGGAGTAAGTTGGGATAACATCCCACACTCTTTCAGATGGTCATTGTTGGTTCTAAGTGTTGGTAGCAATTTTGGTAAAACAAAGAGTGTTCACAAGATGTTACTTGTGATGTCTTAACATAAGATATCTTGTACCTGCTGGATGTTTAAAATGGAATTATGCAGGATTGTTCCAGGATGTCAGACCCGATGTCATGACATCTGTACACAGAACATTCAGTCAGAATATTATGTGTTATGTGATTGTGCTTTTAATGGCAATCTATGTTTGATTGATGAGTTAATTGCAATTGCAATCAATCAATGATTACAACGTGATTTAACTTATTTTCCAAAGAGATCTGACCAACTGTCATAAGAAGATTTGAATGGAAAATAGTTTTAGGGTTTTATGATGTCCAGGCCCAGCTGAAAGCTTCTATAAAAAGGACATCGAAAACCTGATTTGATACATTGAAATACAGAGCGAAATATTGAGAGAGGATAAGGGTTTAAGTCTTGTGTGGTCGTGTGACTTGTAAGCCATTCAATTCATCCATTGATGATTTAATTGGTCTGATTTGTGAGTTGTAATTTGTCACTCAAAGCTTTTAAGCATGAGTGTGTGTCTACTTGATTGAAGCTGCTAAGTAAGATCAAGTGTGTGTCTTTGAAGAGTGTCTTCTTTTCATAAGTAATTCTTGTTTAATATCACTGGTGTGATTGAGGGGGAGTGAGATGGGATCTCATATCTAAGAGTTCTTAGGTAGAAGTCACACGGGTAGAGATTAGGTGAAAAAGACTGTAACTTGTGTTGTTTACTGAGAGTCTTTGAACTGATTCTATTTTAGTGGATTTCCTTCCTGGCTTGGTAGCCCCCAAACGTAGGTGAGTTGCACCGAACTGGGTTAACAATTGCTTGTGTCTCTTGCACTACTATTCTTTATCTTTATCCTGTTTGTATTATTCAGATATTAGTGTCGTGACATTACCTTCGACATTTCATATCTGATACCAGAATTTCAATTGGTATCAGAGCAGGCATCCTGCTCTGGTTCTGGGTGAGATCTAGGGACGATACTTTTTGGTACTATGGAGAGAGATGGAGGATCTGTTCATAGGCCACCTATTTTAGATGGATCCAACTATGACTACTGGAAACCTCGAATGGTAGCCTTCCTAAAATCTCTGGATAATAAGGCTTGGAAGGCTGTGTTGACAGGCTGGGAACATCCAGTAGTTACTAAGGAAGGAGAAGCTACAACTGATAAAAAGCCTGAAGAATAATGGGCCAAGGAGGAGGATGATCTAGCCCTTGGAAATTCTAAAGCATTGAATGCTATATTCAATGGAGTAGACAAGAATATCTTCAGATTGATAAATAACTGTGAGGTGGCTAAAGATGCTTGGGACATTCTCAAAACCACTCATGAAGGCACCTTTAGAGTGAAGATGTCTATACTGCAGCTACTCACCACCAAGTTTGAAAATTTAAGGATTGAAGAAGATGAAAATATTCATGAATTTCATATGAGTATCCTTGAAATTGCTAATGCCTCAGGAGCCCTAGGAGAGAAGATGTCAGATGAAAAATTAGTAAGGGAAATACTCAGGTCACTCCCTAAGAGATTTGCTATGAAGGTGACAGTCATAGAAGAGTCTCAAGACATCTCCAATATGAGAGTTGATGAGCTAATTGGTTCCCTCCAAACTTTTGAGATGGGAATGTGTGATGGATCTGAAAAGAAAACTAAAAGCATACCTTCATGTCAAACACTGAGGAGGAAGAGGAGGAAAGTGGTCAGGATGTTGATGAAGATCTGGCAAATGATGTAGCAATGCTGGGAAGACAGTTCAACATACTTCTGAAAAAGATGGATGTAAGATCTAAGGCAAATGTCAAGAACATCTCATCTGACATCAGTAAATCCAACAATGCTGGAAGAAGAACAAGGTCAGATGAAAAGCCCAAAGAAGGAAAAGGAGTACAGTTCCATGAATGTGATGGGTATGGACACATTAGAACTGAATGTGGAACCTACCTCAAGAAACAGAAGAGGAGTCTTGCTTCCACTTGGTCTGATGAAAGTGAAACAGAAGAGTCTGCAAATTTGGTTAGTGCCTTAACTGGAAGATGGGGTTCTGATGAAGACCCAAGTGATGATGAAGTAACCTTTGAAGAGTTGGCCACTACCTACAGAAAGTTATGTCACAGAAGTGAAGAGGTGTGTAAACAGGTTGAAAGCCAAAAGAAGGTAATAACTCAACTGGAGAATGAGAAGGTAGAACACTTGGAAACCATCTCCAAATTAAAAACAGAAGCAGTGGTTCTGAATGCCAAACTAGATGAGAGTCAACAAGTTGAAAGCCAGAAAAAAGTGATAGCACAACTGGAGAATGAGAAGGCAGAACATGTGGAAACCATCTCCAAGTTAAAAATTGAAGCTGTATTCTTGAATTCTAAACTGGATGAGATGACCAAGTATGTAAGGATGCTAAGCAATGGATCTGACACCTTAGACAAGATTCTCCAGACTGGTCAAATAACAGGAGACAAATCTGGCATTGGGTTCAATGAATCTAAGGCTGAGTGCAGTTACACTGGTGGCAGACCTAAATCCAAACCTAAGTGCAGCCATATGGATAGCAGACCTGCGATGTCACAACATCATAAAGGAAGACAGCAGAAAGGGAAACACCAAAAATGGAAATGTCATCACTGTGGAAAGTTCGGCCACATAAAACCCTTCTGCTATAAGCTATATGGTTACCCTCAGCCTGCTCATTATCAACCTAAACCCAAACATCACAAACCTGTCAACAAAAAGCAATGGATTCCTAAGACTAATGTTACATGTCTAAAAGCTCACACTTCCTTCAGAGTTTCAGCCAAAGAAGATTGGTACTTTGACAGTGGGTGCTCCAGACACATGACTGGAAACAAAAACCTGCTAACTGGCCTTCATCCTCAGGCCAAGAACTATGTAACCTTTGGTGATGGAGCAAAGGGTGAAATCAAGGGGATTGGTAAGCTTGAATGCCCTGGAGTTCCTGATCTTGACAATGTCCTACTTGTTAAGGGCTTGACTGCAAATCTAATAAGCATCAGTCAACTGTGTGACCAAGGTCTAAATGTTAACTTCACTAAAACTGAATGTCTGATTACTAACAAAGAAAGTGAAGTGATCATGAAAGGAGTCAGGTCCAAAGACAACTGTTACATGTGGAGTTCTCAAATTGGTTATTCTTCAAAGTGTACCTTAATCAAAGAAGAAGGAGTAAAGACATGGCATCAACGACCGAGCCATCTGCATCTTAAAGGTATGAAGATATCTGTTGAAGATGTTAGAAGAATTCCTAACTTGAAGATTGATAAAAGAAAAGTCTGTGGGAAATGTCAGACAAGGATGTCACACCAGAAACTCAGACATGACACCACTCCTAAAGGTTTGGAACTCCTCCATATGAAATTGATGGGACCTATGCAAACCCTTGGTGGGAAGAAGTATACATATGCAGTGATGAATGACTTCTCCAGATACACCTAGATCAACTTCATAAGAAACAAATCTGATGTGTTTGAAATCTTCAAAGATCTTTGTCTAAAACTTCAAGGAGAAAAGGAAAGTCAAGTTATCAAAATTAGAAGTGAACAAAGAAGGAAGATGAATTCCAAAAGTAATGAAGGATTAATTCTGGGCTACAGCAGAGTATATAGAGTCTTTAATTCCAGAACTAAAGTGATGGTATCTATTATTGTTATGGTTGATGACCAACAGACCAATGTCACAGACGATGTTGAGACATCTATGAATGATTCCCCAGCTGATTTCTCAAACAAGAAGAATGAACCTCCTCAAGATGAACCTGACAAAATCAACAAGGGACCCTCCATCAGAGTTCAGAAGAATCATACCAAAGATATCATTAAGAGAGATCCAAATAAAAGGGTCACAACTAGATCAAGGAAAGTGATCTCACATGGCTGCTTTGTGTCCAAGCCTAGGAATGTCAAGGAATCCTTGACTGATGAGTTCTGGATTAATGCCATACAGAAGGAGTTAGGTCAATTCAAGAGGAACGAATTATGGGAACTGGTTCCCAGACCTGAAAGAACAAATGCCATAGCTGGCTCTGAGTCCATTAGATTATTGTATGAAGTGGCATGTATTCTGAGGTTCAAACTGTTCCAAATGAATGCCTTGTTGAATGGCTACTTGAGAGAGGAGGAATATGTTGAACAGCCTAAAGGACTCACAGATTCAAACCTTCCAAAGCATGTGTACAAATTGAAGAAATGGGCTTGGGATGAGAAACTCATAATGTTCCTCACTAACAATGGGCTCAAGAGGGGAGGTATTGACAAGACTCTATCTGTGAGAGAAAAGCTCATGGTAGTTCAAATAGATATGGATAATATTGGGTTTGGTGGGAGGTCAGATCAGATGGTAAAACATGTTGTTAAACAAATGCAGTCTAAGGTTGAGATGAGCCCTGTTGGACTTGAGCTACAAGTCAAGCAGATAGAAGAGTCTATTTTTCTATCTCAAAGCAAATATGCTAAGAACAAGGTTGGCATGGAGAATGCAGATCATAAAAGGACACCTGCTCCTACATATTTGAAAGATGAAAATGGTGTTTGTGTCATATATCAAGGTGAATACATAGCAGCTGGAAGTAGATGTTCTCAACAGGGTTGGTTGAAACAAATGTTGACTGAATACAATGTTACACAAGATGTCATGACATTGTACTATGACAACCTGAGTGCTATAACTATTTCCAAAAATCCTATTCAGCACCGTAGGACTACGCCCAGTGATATTTGCCAACACTTCATTTGAAAATTTGTGGAAATCACAGCACTAAAACATGAAATGCAATTAGCTGACAAATTTACAAAGGCTTGGGATGCTAATCAGTTTGAATGTTTAAGAGGGAAATAGGGGATTTGCATTCATGAGAAGTTATAGCAATTAAAGTAGAGTGGAAAAGGTAATAAAAATATTGTCTGCCCACTTAAAAGAAAGTGCCTCATTTATGATGAATCATTACCTAGTATTGGAACTAGTATCTATGTCATTTCCACACGCTACCTCAACACAACCATTTCCACCTTCATCCAACTTCTCAGACAACCTCTGCTAGGGCAACCACATTTTTCTCAAAAGTTCAACAAAATGTCTCAACATCCCTCATCCTCTGGTTCAAACCCCACTCATAAAGCAAGGACTCCCTCCATGGAGTTTCTAGATGAAGACGTGCTGGATGTTATTCCACTTTCTGTAATCTCAGGCGACGCCCCTGGCCCTTCTTCCACGACTGAAAACAATCAAGGTAACAACTCTGAAAACCCTCCTTCTAAAGATGACATGCACTATACAGATCGTGTCATTAGGAACCTAGTAACTAGGATCCTAAACGAAGGACATGCAGTCAAGGGTGTTTCGACCCCTCTGTCTAGAAGGGACCCCTCTCCTGAGGTGGAACCTCAAACTGAGAAAGATGATAATTCATCTAGATCAGAAAAAGACATTGCTGCTGAGGGACTGTGCTCCCTAAGAAAAACCATGCCTAGCAAAGATCCTATAGATGCTTCTCATTCTAAGAAGCCTGACACTGTTGAGAGAGTAATTGATTTGGAGGAAGAGAGTTCAGAAGAAGAAGATGGCACCTTGGTTCATCACTTGAAACCAAGTGTTGCAAGGAAAATGAAGACCAGGAAAGGCAAGACTGTGGCTGGGATGTTGACAGCCAGAACTAGGAAGAAGACTGCTGCAGTAGGACCCTCTAAATCATGGAGTAAGGTAGAGGTCAAGAAGAGGAAGATCAGAGAAAGCTCTGATTCTGAAGATGATGTCGAAGACGATGTACCCGACATCTCTCCTGCTAAAAGGCAGACTGTTAAAAAGTCTCCAACTAAGGTTGCAGCTGTCCATTTGGACAACATTTCCTTCCATTTGGAAGATGGTGCTGTTAAGTGGAAGTTTGTTATTCAATGGAGAGTTGCTGTGGAGAGAGAGCTAGGGAAAGAAGCTGTAGAAGTGAAGGAGGTGATGGAATTGATCAAGGCTGATGGTTTGATGAAAACAGTTATTTCACTACCCCAATGCTTTGAAGGTCTAGTGAAAGAGTTTGTTGTGAATATCCCAGAGGATATTTCTGACAAGAGTAGCAAGGAATTCTGCAAGGTCTTTGTGAGAGGTAAATGTGTAAGGTTCTCCCCGACCATAATCAATAAGTTCCTAGGGAGAGGAACTGAAGGAGGTGTGGAGTTAGAGGCTATAGACAATGAAGTCTGTAGGACTATTACTGTTGGCCAAGTCAAGGAATGGCCTAGCAAGAAGCATCTATCAGCTGGAAAATTAACTGTTAAATATGCCATCTTGCATAAGATTGGTTCAGCCAACTGGGTGCCAACAAATCATATCTCAACTATCTCAAATGGTCTTGGAAGAATCATTTATGCTATTGGAACCAGGCTCAACTTTGATTTTGGAAGGTTCATGTTTGAACAAATTGTTAGACATGCCTCCACTAATGTAGTAAAACTGCCTATTACCTTTCCATCTATCATTTGTGGAATTATTTTAAGCCAGCAACCTGGCATTCTCAACACAAGTGATATTCCCAGCAGAAGGAAGCCTCCATTGTCCATCACTACAAGTTATTTGAAGGAAGCCATGTCAATGATATTGTCATGACATCTGCAAGGAAGGAGCCAGCCTCTCATGATGGCTTGATTGCTCAATTGAAGGAAACTTGTAAGGAGCTGGAAACTGGGATTAGGGCTGCCAAGGTAAGGAAAGAGGCTTTAGAGGTTCTCATTAGTAGCTTAGAGAAGGAAGAGATTGATAAGGTTGGTGAAACTAAGGAGTCAGATGCCCATACCTCAAGTGAGAGGTCCAATTCTCAAGATCAATCTAGTGGCAGTTCTGAATCTGAAGGTGAAGAAGATGCTACTTCCTCAGATTAAGTTGTGATTGTCCCCCTGTTTTGAAGACTGTGTGTTGTGTGCTGTTCTGGATGATGTTGTGGCTGTTTTGGAAGCTTGGATGTTTTGTTTTGTTTGAATGCTTGTATTTTTTGGCAGTCCTTTCTGATGCCATGATGTAATATTTGGGCTCTCTATGAGTTCAATGGATTTCTAATTATCTCAGCTATTGTAGCTGTGTATAATTATTGTTTGTATCTCCTAACATTTATGTTTTAACATTTTATATGTTATAACATCTCTTGTGACATTCTCTGCTAGGCTGATTGACATTTATTTTGTCTAATTGGTCACCTTTGGTCTAATTTGACTAAAAAGGGGGAGAAGTGATTATGTGGAGAGCTGCAGTTAAATATGTGGAGCTGTATGGAGATGTATGTGGAGAACTGCAGTTAGTATGTAGCTAGCTGATGTAGGCTAAACAGATGAACAACTGATGTTGAAGGAGATGTTCTGTTCTGTGATGTTGAAGAAGATGTTCTGTGCATGCTCTGTGGTGCACATGTGATGTTGAAGGAGATGTCAGAGGGTAACTCTGAATGTTACAGGTGCTGAAGGAGATGTCTGTATTGAACAGACTTAGGGGGAGAAGAAGTACCCATGCTTTTTATGTGTGTTTTACTAGTTGCTATTATAGCTAGTAATTCTGTTTGCTTCTGCTGCTGCTTAAACGCTGTTATGCTGTTTAACTGCTGATGTGTTTTTTTTCCTTGTGAACAAAATGGACTGATATATGTTTTAGCCAAAATTTGCCAAAGGGGGAGTTTGTTGGTTCTAAGTGTTGGCAACAATTTTGGTAAAACAAAGAGTGTTCACAAGATGTTACTTGTGATGTCTTAACATAAGATATCTTGTACCTGCTGGATGTTTAAAATGGAATTATGCAGGATTGTTCCAGGATGTCAGACCCGATGTCATGACATCTGTACACAGAACATTCAGTCAGAATGTTATGTGTTATGTGATTGCGCTTTTAATGGCAATCTATGTTTGATTGATGAGTTAATTGCAAACGCAATCAATCAATGATTACAATGTGATTTAACTTATTTTCCAAAGAGATCTGACCAACTGTCATAAGAAGATTTGAATGGAAAATAGTTTTAGGGTTTTATGATGTCCAAGCCCAGCTGAAAGCTTCTATAAAAAGGACATGGAAAACCTGATTTGATACACAAGAAATACAGAGCAAAATATTGAGAGAGAATAAGGGTTTAAGTCTTATGTGCTCGTGTGACTTGTAAGCTATTCAATTCATCCATTGATGATTGAATTGGTTTGATTTGTGAGTTGTAACTTGTCACTCAAAGCTTTTAAGCATGAGTGTGTGTCTACTTGATTGAAGCTGCTAAGTAAGATCAAGTGTGTGTCTTTGAAGAGTGTCTTCTTTTCATAAGTAATATTTGTTTAATATCACTAGTGTGATTGAGAGGGAGTGAAATGGGATCTCATATCTAAGAGTTCTTAGGTAGAAGTCACACGGATAGAGATTAGGTGAAAAAGACTGTAACTTGTGTTGTTTACTGAGAGTCTTTGAACTGATTCTATTTTAGTGGATTTCCTTCCTGGCTTGGTAGCCCCCAGACGTAGGTGAGTTGCACCGAACTGGGTTAACAATTGCTTGTGTCTCTTGCAATACTACTCATTATTTTTATCCTGTTTGTATTATTCAGATATTAGTGTCGTGACATTACCTTCGACATTTCATATCTGATACCAGAATTTCAGTCATCAAACTCTTGGCTTAAATACTCACCACCTCGATCTGATCGAAGAGTTTTAATATTCTTACCTAGTTGATTTTGTACTTCATTCTTGAATTCCTTGAACTTTTCAAAGGACTATGATTTGTGTTTCATTAAATACACATAACCATATATACTAAAATCATCAGTAAATGTGATGAAGTACTGAAAACCTCCTCTGGCTGGTATGTTCAGTGGTCCACATACATCAGTATGTATGAGGGCCAAAAGATCATTAGCTCTTTCACCTTTTCCTATGAATGGAGACTTTGTCATCTTTCCAATTAAACAAGATCTACATGTCTCATATGATTCATAATCAAAAGAGTCCAAGAGTCCATCTTTATGGAGTTTGGAAATGCGTTTGTCATTTATGTGGCCTAATCGACAATGCCAAAGGTAAGTTGGATTTAAGTCATTAGGTTTCATCCTTTTAGTATTAATGTTATAAATAGGCATTTCAAGATCAAGGACATATAGTCTATTGTTCATTTGTGTAGTAGCATAGAATATATCATTCAAATAAATGGAGCAACAATTATTCTTTATTATAAATGAAAAACCAAACTTGTCCAAACAAGAAACTGAAATAATATTCCTGCTAATTGCAGGTACATAATAACAGTTCTCTAACTGAATTATTAAACCACTAGGTAAAGTCAATACATAAGTTCCTACGGCTAAAGCAGCAACCTTCGCTCCATTGCCAACTCGTAGATCAACTTCACCTTTTGCCAACTCGTAGATCAACTTCACCTTTTGCCAACTCCTATTTAGCCCATGCACATTGGTACAAATGTGAGACCCGCATCCAGTATCTAATACCCATGATGCAGAAGTAGATAAATTTATTTCAATAACAAAAATACCTGAAGTTGAAGTCTCTACTCCATTCTTCTTATCTTCCAGGTACTTTGGGCAGTTTCTCTTCCAGTGTCCGGTCTTACCGCAATGGAAGCAGGTGTCTTCCTTTGCTATGCCTCCACTAGGCTTCATAGCAGGAGCAGTGGGTTTGGGTTTGACAACTTCCTTGCCTTTCCCTTTATCACCCTACTTGGGGGGTCTTTTGTTCTGTCTCTTTCCATTTCCGATCATCAGAATGGATTTCCCTTTTGACTTCAGATTCTACTCAGCAGTTCTTAACATGGCTAGTAGTTCAGGAAGAGATTTGTCCATATCATTCATATTGAAATTAAGGACAAATTGACTGAATCTATCTGGCAACGATTGCAAGATCAAATCAGTCGCAAGTTCCTTTCCGAAGGGAAAACCCAACCTCTCAAGGTTCTCCACATACCCAATCATCTTGAGCACATGGGGACCTACAGGGGCTCCCTCAGCTAACTTGCCTTGAAAAAGGGCTTTTGAAACTTCAAACCTTCCATGCCTTGCTTGCTCTTGATACAACATCTTCAGGTGGTCGATCATATCGAACGCTGCCATTTTCTTATGTTGCTTTGCAACTCTGAGTTCATGGTAGCTAGCATGAGGCAAGCAGTTTCATTGGCATCATCGACATGCTTCTTATATGTATCTCTTTTTGCCTTAGGTGCAGAAATAGGAGGTTCCTCTTCAGGAATAGGTTTCTCCAAGACATACAGCTTTCTATCATGTTTGAGGATAATCCTCAGATTTCGGTGCCAATCCAGAAAATTTGTCCCTGACAATTTTTCCTTATCAAGGATTGATCTTAAAATGTTGTTAGAGGTGTTTGTTGTCATGGTAATCTACATGAAAGTAATGAAAATATAAGTATCAATAACATCTTTAATTAGGTCTTTAATTAAATATGCTTCCACTATTTTACTCAAAATAAATGACCCTCACCATTTGATTCGGAAAATCCCGTTGGAAGATTTTCTAGTGGGTCGAGATCAACATTTCACTTTGTTTTAAGTCCGCGTAGGCGGATTACACAAAACTATGTTATCTAGGTAGGAACTCCTTCCAATTGTATCTAATACAACTCTCGAATATTTTAGTTGAGTGAATAACTCCTTATTCCAATCCATCACATGGATCATTTCCAACTCTTGCTTCTAAACATATATAATCTTATTATAATTTGTTTAGTTAAGTTTGACCCATTGTTTTATCAATTGGATATTACAATTATCCCTTCTCACCTTAATAATATAGAATATGCACCTCGCGTAGGCGAAACCTACATTATTCGATACTAGTCTTGATGAGTGCTAAAACTTGGAAAGCATAAACTTAATATTTAATTTGAGAGAATTTGCAATTATTATGATCTCACTGGCTTATTTATCATATAAATCGTCTCTCACATGCATCAACATACATTCACATGCATCAACATACACACAAAATGAAACAGTTATGGCCCCTAGCGCAATTGTTCTCCCAAGCCAATGAGAGAACCTAAGCTAACCTAATAATGATCTAAGCTTCTCCAAGAAATATCTTCAAGGTTGTCCTCCTTTGATATTGTATTCTTCTCTTTCTTCATAACATTATATTATATAAAAGAAACTCATTTTACATACGAGGGAGTGAGATGAGAAAAGAAGTTACATTAAGAGATTAAAATAGAGGCACGACACGCAGGTTGTATTTTAAAATCCCAAAATAAAATAAAGGAAAACTAAGGCCATAACCGATCACCACAAGACAATAATAATAAACACATTATTATTATTAATTTAAATTTTGTTAATTAAATAAACCAAATTAAATTTCGGAGACCGATCAAATTACGCAGAGTTAGCCGGGGGTTTCGCTGCCTGGTTAGCGGACGGTGGTTCCGCTGACCGTTCATGAACCCTAATGCACCAACTCTTATGCAGTCACAACCCTAATCACATAACTATTTGACAACACAACCTTTGTACCTTCATGAACCCTAATGCACCAATTTCAGACTGTCAAACACACCTCGATTGTTAATTCAGTATGATTGATCAATACGTCATTGCTTCACCATACTAATGTCGAATCAAGAAGCAAATGACCATTGATCGCTCAGAGGAAAACAACCATTAAGTGTTTGAATGAACAAAACAGAAACAGTATATCATTTACCGTATTTTGCATTAGGATTATGTATATCGTATATATAACTTGATCGATCTCAATTACGTAACCTATGGACGATCGATGTATCGCTGCTTCACCATACTAACGTCGAATTCCGAAGCATAGTCAACATCAATCATCCAAATCGTACACACATGATGCCAAATTTAATTACTCGTTTATTCTTTGATTCATTCTGTCTTTTAATCGTATTAATACAGAAAATACAGAAAATAAACAGCTATCAGATGCATGGTTTCGTAAGTGGCTCTGATACCACTAAAGGAGAAGAGCGATCCAAAACGCGGAGGATTTAAAAATTTCTCCTTTAGTGATCCTTACGAATGGGCATGATCAGTGATAAAATCGTTACCTCTTGTGGCGATTGAAACCTTTGACGCAGATCTACGGAGTGATCACGAACGTTGAATGGTGACAACGCCTCTACTCAATCCACACGAATGGATTCCTTCAATCTCAGTGCTAGCTGCTACGAATGAAGGCTTTGAGTGAGAGAGAGAGAGAGAGAAACGAAATTGCAATTGCTCAAATGCTTCTGCACAAGGGTTCTATTTATAGAACCACTTGTGTGGGTTGCAAGCTAAAAAGCCCACTTAAGTGTGTGTGGCCCATATCTTATGATATGCCAAATTCACTTAAGTGTGTGGTACCTTACCATATTTCGTATTCTACTTAAGTACACTGTACCTTACGATGTTCTACAATTCACTTAAGTGCATCGTACCTTACGGTGTTCCTTAGTTACTTTATCTCTCATCAATCCGTCCTTTTGTGTGTGACCCTGTAGGTTTTTGCGACATTAGCAATTATATTAAATCACGTATTTAACATAATAAACAGTGAGCGCTATCTAACAACACATCACTGTAAGTTTAAGGAGTGCCTTAGAGGGGGAGTGAATGAGGCACTTAGACGATTTTCCGGATTTTTTTACGGTTTATGACTTTTATTTTCTTGAGATGCTTATGTGATGAAAAACGGTAAAGTGCGGAAAGTAAAGAACACCATGATGTATAGTGGTTCCCCTCACAGATTGAGAGTACACCACTCCTCTTTCAACACGAAAGAGAATTCACTATAATGTTAGATTCCTAGACAAGACACCTTAAGGTCTTTCTATCTAATTCTAACACACCAAGAACAATCCTCTTGGATTTACAATATTTAAAGTCCAATCGAGACTCAATTTGTCACAAAAGGACCTCTTGTATCCATACACCGGATAACAAGGATAAAACCTTAGAAACTTATTCTTAACAATCCTAAAAATAAGTTGTAATCAAGAAATACAATTCTGAATTTTTGTAGAAGATGAAATGGTTGGAATTTTGAAGTATATCAATTTATCAATTGATCTTCTCCTTTGTAACACTTAATTCTCACAATAATTATACAAGTGTTCTTTGTATGGAATGAAACTATGATGTTGAAAAGGAAGGTTTATGCAAGGTTTCACTCTTAAGAAAATTTGGAAGGACACTTAAAAATGTTTGAGAGAATGTGTGTAATTGATTTGAAATTTTTGCAAGGAGGTGGAATTTAAATCTGAAAAAATGACGTTTATATATTGTCTAAACACCTCCTCAAATGGATGCAAATGCCCAAAGGATGCCATGGTTCATGGTAAAGAAAATAGAAAAGTTTCCATGAAGAGATGCACTGATTTTTGCCTCTGGGTCAGTGGTAATCGATTACCTTGATATGGGTAATCGGTTACTTGCATCCCACGTGCAAAAATATTTGAAATTTTACACAGAGTAATCGGTTACCATAAAATGGATAATCGGTTACTTTGTCACAAATTTGAAAAATAGTTAAAAGAATGAAGTGTTATGATTTCTTTGATGCATGAAAATACTTTCAATGATTATGGCATGAATGAGACATGTTTTAAACACTTGTATAAATATCTAGAGGTCATGTGTTATACCTATCCATTTGAAAGACGATTCTTCATGAGTTTCATCGAGACTTGATCATTAGTTGAGAACTTCCTTCATGAGCTTGAATCTTGATCAATCCTTTTTGTTAATCAATCTTAGACTTGTAGAGAAGTTTGTCGTCATCAAAACATTTAAGAAGTCATGTCTTCACAATCACTACTACCCAAGACACGAAAATGTCATGTACTCTGACAAATCCTTTTGTGATAATACTTATGTGCATAATTATCTTTTTGCCCTTATGTCTATATTGAACACAAGGCATAAACCGTGTCATCCTTGTCCAATTCAATATTGGGCCCGTAGACATTTATCCTGTTACGCAGGATGGGGAAATTCCATCTAGGTCACTCATGTCCCTCAGCATGCTTTGTGGAGTACCCATCAACTGTCTTTATGGTCATCTAGTTACGGATAACATTTGATCAGCAATAAGGCACTCGACTCTACATCTAGGGTCCATAGTGGTTTCAGGTCGAAGGGTGGTATACACCATTATCACCATGAGAATAACTTATGACACTTTGCATAACATTCTATATAGTATTCTCATAGCGGGTCAATCCAGTATAAATATTACTCTTAATATTCATACCTATGTTTAAGACTTGATAACTCCTTATCCATGATCCATGAGATGTGATCATCAGTCTATATACATAATAGTCTTAATGCTTTAATGTTATCCCACTTCACAATAAAGCTCGACTACAGATACTTTAAGAATAATGTCCTTATGTTTAATGGGACCTCATGATTAAGTCACACTTGATACATTAAACGAACTAGCTATTCTAGGGACTTTATTAAACAAACATAATAAAGAAAAGGCCTTTTATTATTAATAAATAATTCGATACAAGTACCAAAGGTATTGGCCTCTAGGGCTTACACCAACAGTAAGCACTCCTCTCGCTACTCATTTCAAGCTGAGTTCTAATCAAAATCCTTCAAATGAAGATGAAGCGTTTGATATGAAACATGTTCCTTATGCGTCTATTGTGAGTAGTTTATTGTATGCAACGGTGTGCACAAGACCATGTATAACACATGTTATTGGTACAGTCAGTAGATTTTATCAAATCCAGGTAAAGAGCATTGAAATGCAGTAAAATAGATTTTAAGGTATCTTCATGGTACTACTTCTGTGATGCTTTATTTTGGAGGAGATATACCTACTCTAGTGGGGTACTCTAACTCTGATAAGGCTGGAGACATTGATTCCAAAAATTCCACTTTGGGCTACATGATTAAATTTTCAAGGGAGTTGTGGCTTAGCAGTCCAGATTGCAAAAGTGTGTAGCACTGTCTACTACAGAGGCTGAGTTCATTGCAATTACCGAAGCATACAAAGAGTTACTATGGTTGAAGACATTTCTGTAGGAGCTTGGTTTTATTCAAGACAAATATGTGTTATTACTTCATAGTCAAAGCATTATTCATATTGGTAAGAATCCGACTTTTCATAATAGGTCCAAACACATTGATGTGAGATATTATTGGATACATTATGTTTTGGACGCTAAGTTGTTGAAGTTAGCCAAAGTTCATATAGATGATAATGGTTATAATATGATGACTAAAGCATTACCAAGAGGGAAATTTAAAGCTTGTTATGATATCGTTGGTTTGGCGATTTCCTCCATATAATTGTGAGGGTGAGATTTGTGTTAGATTTGGCTCCCTTCCTATATGGAGAAAGACCCAAATATGATTATCCCATTTGCCTCACTTATTCAAGTGGAGAGGATCAATATATAGTTGAGAGAGATATATAGAAAATAAGGATTCAAAAGAGAGAGAAAATGAGAGAAACTCATTCCCGTTTTTCTGCAACCAGACTCACTAAATCGACGATCTCAAACTCCTTAACCGTTGGGTCGAGCTTAAATTTGGAGGGTAGGTTTATAACACATGTATCTAACCTTTGACCGTTCATAATTTAAAAACAACATCTGAGGTGAGAGTTATCTTCTTTACACTGAAGATGCAGATTTGAGAAATTTTTAAGCTTTTTGATTCTTATTTGTAAGCTAGTTTGCTTTGTGATTTGCGGTTGATAGCACTAGTTTGTGAATCACTTTAAGAATATAGTATACCATTAATTGATTATAGTGGAGTTATTTCTTTGTTCTGGATGACTCGTGGTTTTTATTCTCATATTGAGGGGTTTTCCACGTCAGAAATATCAGTGTTCTTTTGTGCCTTTATTTGTTCGATTTTCCGTCTTATATTTGTTGTTGATCCTAAAGGTTCCTACAAGTATGAGAAATTTTATATCTGTCGTGTATTGGTCTGTTATTGTATCTTAATTTTCCATCAGAGTGGTATCAGAGCCTTGGTTCGAGTAAGGGACAGACTCCTTATGTTGAAAGTCTTTCTGACATGATGGTCAGGCGGCGTGTTTTGTTGAAGTGCTCATGACGAGATAAGGGTGTCTCTCAACGGAGGTACAAACATGTGTGTGAAAGAGCCTCCACTTGAAGGGGGCATAATGGATGAACTCATACTTGAGGGGGAGATTATTGAGAAACAAGTTTGAGTTCAAAGTCCCACATTGCTTAGAAAAGTGGAGGTTTAGCACCTTATAAGTGAGAGGATCCATACACCCATCACCTTAAGGTTTTGGGTGAATATGTGGTGTCTCTCTAATTTATTTGGGTGAGTCTTTGATCTTTAGGTGAGTGTTTGACCCAATGTATATGTTTCCCCCTCATGATATCAGAGAGCATGGTTCTCATATCATATTCGTTTTAACGTTGTATATTGATGAATTGAGCACGCCACCATTGTCGATTGATGAACAACAATACTCAACATTAATTACCCTTCTTTTGTCACAGTGATTTAGACAAGAATTCCTTTTGTTCAATTGATGTATTAGATCAAATAGTGTAACATCGAAATTGATCTTGAACAAATGGGGAGTAGTCACCTTATTATAGAGAATAAAAACTATGTTAGAGTATATTTTGACTCGGCATGGATAAGAAGAGTTTTTTATTTTTCTAATGTGAAATGTAAATAAGCCAAGCATGTCATTTTTGTTAAGAAGTGTGGATTACCCCCACTTATAAACACATGTTCATGCCATATATTATCCGATGTGGGACTCTTAACACACCCCCTCATGCTCAGGACTAAACAACTAAAGCATGGAAATAAATGGTGGGTGGCCCGATAATGGAAACCATAATAGGTGGCCCACCGGATCTTAAACCAAGCTCTGATACCATGTTAAGAAGTGTGGTTGGACCTAACTCAACCCTACAAAATCAGTTGGTAGAGTGATGACTGCCCCTACTTATAAACACATGTTCAGACCATATATTATCTGATGTGGGACTCTTAACAATTTTATACAAGTTCTTGTGGATTCTAATCCATTGAAAATGCTGGTACAATCTAGACCATACAAAAGAATTCAATGACACATTTCAAATTATATAGTCCATATTATGCTAAAAAATCCTCAACAACAATTTAGATTATACAATCCTGACTACGTCAAAAACCCCTCAAATTGGTTTAGGGTTCTATAATATGCAATTGGTTACTATAACATCGAGGTTAATTTATGTGCTAATGAAACCTTTAAATTAAAGAAACATAAACAATAACCCAAAATAACATAAAAATAATAATAATTAACACAAGAATATCCAAGTTATATATAATGTAAAATGTCAAGATGAATACATAATAGTGTTTCGCACAAAATAAAAACGAAACAAAACAATCCCGAAAACAACACATCCCACTGGGTCATATGAGAACTATTGACCCTCATTTTCATTCGCAAGGAATTCTTGGATTCCATCAATCATGGAAAATTGTGTCGACATCACCCTCATATACAGTTCCACGAAAGAGTAATTTGGTGGCCAAGTTTTGGATGTGCATTCATGGAGGCACCTAACTACCCGCACTACCACCCTTACATGTAATGGCTTTCTCCTTAACTGATATAGGTAGATGTCCTCCCTGTGGGAATCAAATAGGGATGCGATGTTCTACAATACCATATCACATATCCCTATATGGTTTCCCAACTACAGAGGATATGGGCGCCTTGATCCCCAGGGAGGTAAAATATAGTCCAACTACTCAACATATCTTTGATCAATTTTCGATGAATTGATAATTGGTGGAGAAGAGGCTACACAATGTTTACGAATATCTTGAATGTACACGAACTAGTGAATTTCTCACTTAGGAAGGTATCAATTGCGCAAGCCATATATGATCCTACTAGTAAAGAAGGAGATATCATCCTGCAGGCCTAGGTGTGTGACTCAGTTAGGAGTGTGGTTATCTCAAACCATATTGTATGGTAGGACATGATAGAGACACTCTTTATATTGGTATGTAGTATAATTCATTTTTGTCTAAATGAAGAGGTTGACACAAGACCTAGTCTTTGTGCACCACTGGTTAAAATTAAGTTTCATAATACCAGAAAGTGGTGATAGATTCATGTGTGCATTAACATATAATAATCAATAAACGAATATTGTATACGAACAGTTAAGTAAATAATTATATGGAACTGTTACCTACAATAGTGTCATATATCGTTCTAGCTGCTTTGTCCCATTTTTTGTCATAACATTCATATCCCTATACAAATAAGCAAATTCTCCAGTCCCCCAAGAATAGTCATCCAACATCTCTATATTTCTAAAATTAGAGATATACCACGTGGGTGTAGGTGGCACTCTTATATGTGAAAATGGTTTAATCTACTAGAAACATGTGATATGACCTGATGATGGGCTGCCCATGCATGAGAGACATAATCTCCCTCCTCTTTAGCAACAATCACAACTAAATGTATCTCTCGAACTCCTCTTTGAGAAAGCGGAACTGTGCATGACCCCTTAGTCTTTTCAACTTCTTTAAGAGCCTACGTCATGTCTGATCCAATCACGAACTCCTCTTATTCCGCTTTGGTAATAACCATTGTTGGAAATAAACGCTTTTTGTGTTTAGGAAAAGTGTGTAGGAATATTATAGGCTTGAATAGAAACTTGATAGGTAGGAGAATTATTTATGAAAGAGATAACTTTGTATTTTTGCTTGATATAAAAGTGTAGGATTACATCTCTATTTATAGTAATCCAAGGAGAACTTTAGACACACTAATTCTAGAGAGTTCTCAACTCTAGACATACAAAGAGTATTGTAGAAAATATTACAATCCTAAGAAATATCTAGACACTCCAAATACTACAAGACTTTTCTAGAGACATTATCCAAAATAAACTAAGCCCAAAAATTAAATAATAAGTTTAGGCCCAAATCAAGTTTAATATTTCAACATCCCCCCTTAAACTTGATTTGTGACTCCAAGCATATTCCTTAGCTTCACGAAAGTTTCCAACTTGAGTGGCTTGGTGAAAATGTCGGCAGCTTGATCTCTAGACATCACTTACTTCAATTTCACCTTCTTCTTCTCGATGCATTCTCTTATGAAGTGGTAACGGGTGTCGATGTGCTTACTTCTTTCACGAAATACAGGTTTCTTTGCCAAAGCAAGTGCTGATTTATTGTCAACACATATTTCGACATGATCTTCTTGTGGCACTTTGAATTCTTTCAACAAATTCCTTAGCCAAATTGCACGACAAACACATGATGTGGCGGCAACATACTCAGCTTCACAAGTTGATAGTGAGACAATAGGTTGCTTCTTTGACATCCAAGTGAAAGCAGTATCTCCCATAAAGAACACAAAACCAGTAGTGCTTTTTCTATCATCCAAGTCTCCACTCCAATCGCTACCACTATAGCCAATAATCTCATAACTGTTAGAAGAGTAATAGTGCAAGCCAAAGTTTGTTATACCTTTGATGTATCGAAGGATTCTTTTTGCCACCTTGAAGTGAGTTTTTCTTGGAGCTTCCATGTAGCAACTTATGACTCCTACATCATAGAGAATATCCGGCCTTGTACTTGTCAAGTAACATAGACTTCCAACCAAATTTTTGTAAAGAGTTGGATCCACAATCTCTCCATTTTCATGCTTACTCAACTTGTTGCCACATTCCATCGGGGTGCCAATTGGATTAGCATCATCCATCTTGAACTTCTTAAGGACTTCTTTGGCATAACCTTCTTGGGTGATAAAAATTCCTTTGTCTTCTTTCTTTACTTTGATGCCGAGATAATATGCCATGAGCCCCATATCTGTCATCTCAAATTCCTTTGACATGTCTTTCTTGAACTCTTCAAACATGCTTAAATTGTTCCTTGTGAAGATCAAGTCATCAACATATAAGCACACAATCAAAATATCTCCACTTTGCGCTTTAATATAGAGTGCATGCTCATATGGACACTTGATGAAGTTCTTGTATTGAAAGTACTTGTCGACTCAAACATTACAAGCTCTCGGTGCTTGCTTGAGTCCGTACAATGCCTTATTCAACTTCAAGAATTTTTCTTCTTGCCTTTTTACTTCATAGCCCTGTGGTTGCTCGATATAAACTTCTTCTTCGAGAAAACCATTCAAGAAGGCCGACTTCACATCCATTAGACTGATCATTTTGGGCTGCCAAAGAAATGATCAGTCTAATAGTTTCAAGACGAGCAACGAGGGAAAATACCTCATCATAGTCAATTCCTTGTCTTTGACTATAGCCTTTCACCACCAATCTTTCTTTGTATATCTCCACGCCTCCTTTTACATTCTTCTTCGCTTTGTACACCCATCTTACTCCGATTGCTTTGTGTCCTTGTGAAAGTGTAGTAAGTTCTCATGTATCATTCTTCGTGATTAAATTGATTTCTTCTTCCATGGCGTCTCTCCATTTTACATTTTCAACTGCTTCTTGATAGCTTAGAGGCTCGCAATCACCCAAAAGACAAAAGAGGTTAATATCATTTCTGTTTTCGTTTACCTCATAAAGCTCTTCAATACTCCTTAGTCGTGGTGTCCTCTCACTTGAGCTTGTTTCATCCAACCTTGGTATCAGTGAGGCCAGTGGTGTAATATGTTACTCTATCATTGGTTGTTCCATTTCATATTCTTCTTCAATGTAAAGAAGAAAATTGTACCTATCTTCTTGAACACTCCAATCCCAACAATCTTATTCTTCGAACTCCACGTCACAGCTTATGAAGATCTTTCCACTATTTGGATTATAAAGCTTGTACCCTTTGGAGCTTGATTCGTAACCCACAAATACATGCTTCTCACTTTTATCATCGAGCTTTGTTATCCTTTCATCTGGAATGTGGGTATATGCAATGCTTTCAAACACTTTAAGGTGAGAGATCCCAGGCTTCCTTCCACTCCATGCTTCTTGTGGTATCTTCTCATGCACGCTTCTTGTTGGGGAATGATTTGTCAGGTAAACCGCACATGCCACTGCTTTGGCCCAAAACTCTTTAGGCATCTTCTTGCTCTTAAGCATGCTTCAGACCATGTTAAGTATGGTCCGAATTTTTCTCTCTTCTACTCCATTTTGTTGTGGTGATCTTGGCACTGTTAGTGGGCGACGGATTCCATGGTTTCAAAATATTTTTGGAACTCATTTGAAATGAACTCTCCTCCTCGGTCAGATCTCATGGCCTTAATGGAAAGACCACTTTCTTTCTCCACAAGGGCTTTGAACTTCTTAAAGTTTTCAAACACTTCTGACTTCTTCTTCAAGAAATAAACCCATGTTTTTCTAGAATAATCATCAATAAAGAGGAGAAAGTATTTACTCTTACCAAAAGATTTTGGATTGATTGCTCCACAGACATCAGTGTGTATGAGCTTTAGCAGTTTTGTCGCTCTTGACGTTGATTCCTTTGGAAAGCTTTTCCAGAATTGCTTCCCAACTAGACATCCTTCACATAGTTAGTCTGGGTGGTTTATACTAGGCAAACCTCTCACCATCTCCTTCTTTGACAAACATTTTAGACTGTCAAAGTTGAGATGTCTGAATCGTAGATGCCATAGCCACGAAGAGTCGATATAGCAAGTCTTGAGACACTTTGCAACATCATTTTGAATGTTCAAAAGGAACATTAAATTCTTTTACATAGGCACCTTAACAGTCAAGTTATGTCTATAATCTCTTAAGAAAAGACTATGTTCTTTCAAGTGGATGTCATAGCCTTTCTCTAATAATTGTCCCAAGCTCAAAATATTTTTCTTCATGTTAGGAACATAGTAGACATTGGATATGAATTGATGACTCTCATTCTTCAAGCGTATAAGAATTTTACCTTTGCCTTTGACCAGTATCTTTGAGTCATCTCCAAATGAGACATTGGCAGTTGTCGCTTTATTGATCTCTACAAACATGCTTTGATCGCCGCACATGTGATTGCTTACGCCGGTGTCAAGGTACCATTTGTTTATTTTCTCCTCAACTTGGTTTTGGCACGCGAGCAACAAAGTTTCTTCTTCTCCGCCTTTTTTTTCTACAAAGTTAGCTTTCTCCATAACCTTCTTCGAGAATCTACACTCAGATGTATAGCGACCGATCTTGTTGCAGTTGAAGCACTTGATTTGTGATTTGTCACACCTCGACCATGAATTTCCTCTTCCACGACCTCTTGTTGCTTGTGGATTCCAACTTCTTTCTCCATTGTTAGAGTAGTTTTTGTAACCGCATTTTCCTTCTCCTTCATGTCCTCGTCCATGCCCACGATCTTGGCCACGACCTCGTCCTCTTTGGCTCTTGTAATTCGCATAATTTGTTTCCTTTATGTTGAGTTATAGTAGTTGCTCCATAGTCTCCTTTTGTTTAATTTTTCTCTTTTGTTTTTCTTCGTATGCTTGTAAGGAACCCATGAATTGCTAAATAGTCATGATCTTTAAATCCCTGTTTTCTTCAATGTTGGTAACAATGAAGTCAAAACTTGGATTTAAAGTGCGAAGTATTTTCTCCATAACTTTTACCTCATCAACATCTTCGCCATTTCTTTTAAGTTGATTGACTACGACCAATACTCGAGAAAAATAATCAGAAATTGACTCGGACTCTTCCATAAATAAACGTTCAAAATCACCTCTAAGAGTTTGAAGATGGATCTTTTTCACCTGTTCCACTCCTTTGTTGCAAGTTTGAAGTTTATCTCATGCTTCTTTGGTCGTAGTTGCGTTGGAGATCTTCTCAAATGTATCTTCATCCACCGATTTATAAATAAGGAAGATAGCTTTCTTGTCTCTCTTTCTTGACTCCTTCAATGTCTCCTTTACACCTTGGCTTAGCGAGACTTCATCTTGCTCCTTGAAGCCTTTCTCAACGATATCCCACACATCTTGAGCTCCTAGTAGCGCATACATCTTGATACTCCAATTGTCATAGTTGTTCTTTGTGAGCATCGACATTTGGAAAGGGAAACCTCTATTCGTCATTTTTTTAGGACCTTGAAGCTCTGATGCCACTTTATTGGAAATAAACGCTTTTTTTGTTTAGGAAAAGTGTGTGGGAATATTAGAGGCTTGAATAGAAACTTGATAGGTAGGAGAATTGTTTATGGAAGAGAGAACTTTGTATTTTTGCTTGATACAAAAGTGTAGGATTACATCTCTATTTATAGTACTCTAAGGAGAACTCTAGACACACTAATTCTAGAGAGTTCTCAACTCTAGACATTCAAAGAGTATTCTAGAAAATATTACAATCCTAAGAAATATTTAAACACTCCAAATACTACAAGACTTTTCTAGAGACATTATCCAAAATAAACTAAACCAAAAATCAAATAATAAGATTATGCCCAAATCAAATTTAACATTTCAAGAACCATGTGTTATAATATACTTCCTTGGGCATATGTAGAAGACATAAAACATCATCAACTATGTTAAACCACATGGTAGCTAGGTTAGCTAGTTCACTATTTTGATTTGCATCACTAGATCAATCCTGTTCCAGAGTCTTCAACGTGATAATCTTCTTCACGTTATTTATACATTCAAGAGTTAGTAACATCTTTCAATAGCTAGGTTAGCTAGTTCACTATTTTGATTTGCATCACTAGATCAATCCTGTTCCAGAGTCTTCAACGTGATAATATTCTTCACGTTGTTTATACATTCAAGAGGTAGTAACATCTTTCAATAGCTAGGTTAGCTAGTTCACTATTTTGATTTGCATCACTAGATCAATCCTGTTCCAGAGTCTTCAACGTGATAATCTTCTTCACGTTGTTTATACATTCAAGAGTTAGTAACATCTTTCAACCATTGAAGTTTCATCATTTAAGTGTATGATTTATGTTTTGTTCTTATAAATTCTATGTTATTGTTAAATTGTTCTATGAGTAGTTAATCTCCCACTTGTTATAGATGGGTTCTTGAACTTAGGGCATAACCTTGTATTGGTGTATCCTATGTTATTTTAAAGAATAGTCTTTTGTTATTTATCTAATATCTGCTTGAATGTCGTTTATTGTTTGACAATCAATTAGAATTTGGATGCTATGACAAAGCGCTGCTCAGGACGCTATGGATTCTAGGATTCGGATGTCATTTTTGTCAAGTACTAGACTTTCTAATATATTTAACAAGTGGGAAAAAAATTCTCACAATTTTATCCCACACTTTTCTTTGCCATTGTTAGTTGATAGGAATGTTTTTGTTTGAATAAATCAACACTTAAACTAATTAATAAAGATAAAATATTCGCTCAATTATAGTGCATAGTATAAAATGAACATTCCTTTAATTTTTTGTTATATGTCTTTTAAAAAAATTGTTTCTCCATTTTACGATAGAAATATATTATTAATATTATTTTTTTAATTATACCTTTAAGTATTTATTAATCTTAGTTATTTTAAAATTTTAAAGTTATTTTTCTTATAATATAATTAAAATAAATTATAATTTTTCTTTCTCTTACATAATTAATTACTTTTTTAATATATGTGAAAGTTTCAAGAATGATACATAATAAAAAATAAAAAGAATATAATTGTATATATTTAATATTTATTTTTTATTTCAAATAAAGATAATAGAAATAAAATTGAAAAAAAAGTTATAATTTAAAACCTACTTAAAATAGCTTACCAAACTATGATATCAACTAATAAAAAAACAATATAAGGTTATGAAAAGTTGTTATACAAAATATATATTTTGAGCTTGAATTAATAAACTATAAATTATAATTTTGAAAATTGTATTTGTCAAAATAGATTTTTCATAGTCAACTCCAACCATACATTAACATTCCGAAAACATGTTTAGGATAAGAAGTATTGTAGCGTAAACGCTACTGTATAATTATCAGCTCTAATGATCGTTAATCGATCATCTTTTAACCGTGATTAGTGAGAGTTTAATTGTTGAAAAAAAATAGAGATCATATCTATCACATTTTAACATGACAAAACTTTTATAAAATCTTATTTAGGTTATTGTTATGTCATGTCAAATTTTAGACTCTTAGTTATATAATAGGTTATATTTGGTCAAATATTCGGTTGCATGCTTCTCAGATGCTTCTCACGAATAGGTAGTGCTCTCTATAAATTAGATGAAACCAAGATATTATAGTACTGGTTCTAATCGACTATGGCTTTTTCTCTCCATTCTCTTCAAAATATTTCTCCAAACAAAAGGTCAACTATTCTGGCTATCAAGGTATATGTACCCATGCATGCCTCTTGTAGTTTCCACAATAAAACCAATTTTACTCTTTCCTTTAACCAAACTCATATTTCTAAAACTGTAAAAGACAAGGTATGGATGGATCATTTTTTTGAAAAATTCATTTTTCTATTTATTTATGAGCTTCATATTACTTTGTAGCTAATTAACCTTACTCTTTCAATTAATATTCATTTAGGAAGCTCTTCATATAAGACATGCTAAAGCATTGGATGAAGTTAAACGTGTATTTGTCAGCAAAAATACCGATGAACGTTTATCTATGGTGGACTCAATCCAAAGATTAGGTATTGAATACTTCTTTGAAGATGAAATTGAAGCAATTATTTTTCTCCAACGTTCTTTTCTTTCTTTCTCAATTGTTCATTTCTTTTCATTGTCATTGCGTAGTTGATAACAATCTTGTTCATCAAGATTCATAGAAATTCTCCATAGGTTGTGGTGAATTTCCAATATCTGGTATCGAGAGCTTCGGTTTGAGCGTTTCGTGGGAAAAAAAATCACGATGGAAATGAATCATCTAAACGGGTATTTTCAGTGAATCTTTTGATTCTTAAGAACAATAATTATGAGAATTGGTGCAAGCAGATAAAAATTGTGTTATGTTAACAAGATCTTTGGGATCTTGTGAAGGAAGTAGTAACAACGCTTGCAGAAAACGCGACGGATCAAGAAAGAGCTGCACATAAAGAATTGAAAAAGAAAGATTATAAAACTCTTCATTTACCTGTAGCACTACCTCTTTGTCCAGAAAAGTAGAAGAATCAAGAAACTTATGCAAAGCTGGCGAAACATGAAGAAGAAAAGATGTTATTGATGGTTATAACGAGAAATGAAGAGAGATTCAAGGACTTGTGGTACTTGGACTTAGGATGCTCATCACACATGTCTGGAAGAAAAGATTGGTTTGTCAACATAAATCTCTCAATGAATAACATGGTGAAATTTGCAAATGACAATACTCTAGCAACTGAAGGTATTGGTGATGTTCTGATTATGAGGAAAGATGACAAGAGGTCAGTAATTTCAAATGTGTTGTACATACCAGGCATGAAAAGCAATTTGCTCAGCATTGGGGAGTTAGTCCAAAATAACTACAAGGTGTCGATCAAATACAAGATGATGAGAGTTCTCGACTCAAATGGAAGGTTGATCTTGAAGGCTCCAATGTCTCAGAATAGAACCTTCAAGATTGAGCTTAGTGTGGTGGAGCATAAGTTCCTTGCAACAACAACCAGCAGAGATGAATGGATATGACATTATAGACTTGGACATATCAATTTCAAAGACATCATAGATTTGAAGAGAAGAAATATGGTTTCAAGATTACCAGAAATCGACATTCCAAACGAAGTGTGTGATGAATGTGTGCAGGCGAAGCAACACAAGAACAACTTCAGTAAGGATGTAGGAAGCAGGTCAAAGGCAATTCTTGAAGTCATATACTCTGATGTATGTGGTCCTATCCAGGTGGATTCGATTGGAGGTAACAGATACTTTGTTACATTCGTAGATGATTTCAGTCAAAAACTATGGACTTACCGGATCAAGAAGAAAAGTGAAGTGATCAAGGTATTTGCCAAGTTTAAATCTATGGTCGAAAGACAAAGCGGTCGAAAGCTCAAGATTCTGAGGACTGGTGGTGGTGGAGAATATGTGTTGAAAGACTTTGACACATTATGTGTGAAAGAAGGGATTATGCATGAGTTGGTGTCACCTTATACTCCACGATAGAATGGAGTCGCGGAAAGGAAGAATAGAATCATCATGAATATGGTGAGAAATATGTTGAAAGGCAAGCATCTACCCAAGAAATTATTGGGAGAAGCCGTGTCAACTACAACATATATCTTGAATATATGTCTGACGAAGAAGATATAAGGAATCACACCAAAAGGATGTTGGTCTGGTGTCAAGCCTAGCTTGAGTCATCTGAAGATGTTTGGATCTATATAACATAGATACGTGTCAGATCAGTTGATAGGATATCATTTGATTGGAGGATACAAGTTGTTCGACCCAGTGAAAAAGTAAGTGGTGATTAGCAGGGACATGATCATAGATGAGCTTAAAGAACGGGATTAGACTGAGAATGTTAAGAAGGATTCAGTGAGAATCGTATGTGATGAATCATCTAGTGAAGTCGAAAGAGAAGTTCGACAAGAAGTTAGAGATGAAGCAGGCCCAAGCAGACCTCAAAGAATAAGACACATGCTTGCGAGATTACAAGAATGTGTGATTACATCAGATGATGTGGTCAATGAAGAAGGTGAGCTGGTACACTATGCTTTCTATGCAGATGTCGAACCAGTCAATGCGGCTGAGGCATTGAAAGATTGGAAGTGGGTGAAAGCAACCAACGAAGAAATGAAGTCAAACGAAGTCAACAACACTTGATCACTTGTTGAATTGTCGCAAGACAAGAAGGAAATTGATGTGAAGTGGGTATACAAGGTGAGGTTGAATCCCAAAGGAGAAGTGAATCGATATAAGCGAGACTTGTGGAAAAAGGATTTCTTTAGAAAGAAGGAATCGACTTCGACAATTTTTTTGCACTTGTTGCTAGGATCGAAACAATCAAATTGGTTGTTGGTCTAGCAAATGTGAATAACTGGAAGATGTGTCAGATGGATGTGAAATGTGCATTCCTGAATGGCCCCTTAAAAGAAGAAGTTTATATTGCACAACCAGTTGGGTTTGTGAAACAAGGCGAAGAAATAAAGGTGTACAAGCTGCATAAATACATGTACGGACTTAAACAAGCTCCAAGAGCTTGGAACAAGAAGATAGATGGCTTTATAAAGGAGAAGGAATTTATGAAGTGCACAATAGAACATGGAGTATATGTAAGAAGAAGCAGGAGTGAATTGCTTATACTATGCCTCTATGTCGATGACTTGTTGATAATAGGTAGCTGCAAGAAGGAGATCGAAGACTTCAAATGTGATCTCAACAAGGAATTCGAAATGTCAGATTTGGGTGACATTTCATATTTTCTTGGTATCGAATTCTACAAGAGTGGTAGAGGTTTGATGATGCATCAAAGAAGGTATGCAAGCTAAATACTCAAGAGATTTGAGATGCAAGATTGCAGCCCAACTTTGACTCCATCTGAGCCCAGATTACAACTGTCGAAATATTCATATGAAGATGATGTCGACCCAACCCAATATAGAAGACTTATTGGGTCACTTCGATAGCTTTGTCGCACAAGGTCTAACTTAGCATACAGTGTAGGTATGATGAGTAGATTCATGCAAAAGCCAAAGGTATCACATCTAGCAGCGATGAAGAGGATACTAAGGTATCTAAAAGGAACTCACAACTATGGCATTTTGTTTCCTGCAGCTGATGAAGGAAAATAATACAAATTAGTGGGATACACCGACTCAAGTTGAAGTAGTGATGATGAGGATCCAAAATTCACATCTGACTATGTGTTTATGCTAGGTAGTGCACCAGTTGCTTGGAGTTCGAGAAAGGAGCCAGTAGTGGCATTATCATCGTGCAAAGCATAATACATAATTTCTTCTCTTTATGCATGTCAAGCAATGTGAACGGTGAATCTGGTCGAAGAGATAATAGTGAAGAGTCATGGAGCAATTACCATGAAGATCAACAGCATGTCAGCTATCAATCTGGCAAAGAATTCGATAACACATGGTCGAAGCAAGCATATCGAAACGAGGTTTCATTATCTTCGAGAGCAGGTAGCATGTGGGAAGATGAATTTAGAACATTGCAGAACTGAGAATCAGATTGCAGACATCATGAAGAAGAGAGTGCAAGTCGAAGTGTTTAGAAGGCTAAGAGCTATGATGCATGTATATAGCGTAGACACAATGAATTATGTGCTGTGTTGAATTGTAACTCCTTGTGTCGAAGCAGGTTGCTCGACAGAACAAGGATGTATCGAATAACCTAGTGTGTCGAAGTGTCGAAGTATGTTGCTTCACACAGGATTTCGACTTAGGCATATTTTTAGTAGTGTTAACTATTTTGGCCTTTTATTGTTTTGGGCTTTGCCTTAGGGAGTAAGTTAACCTAAATTTATAAATAGAGAGAGTAATTCATATTCTTATATAGAACTCATAACATTGTACTCACAAAATTTTACAGTTGCAAAGTGAATAAATAAGTATTCCACTGGTTGTGGGCAAAGAGAAAACTCTGCAGAAAATATTTTTCTTCTTCTGCAACATTCTTTTATTTCTTTCTCAATTGTTCTTCTCTTTTCATTGTCATTAGGTGGTTGATAACAATCTTGTTCATCAAGATTGATAGAAATTCTTCATAGGTTGTGGTGGATTTCCAACATTAATTACCATGGATAAAACTTTTGAATGCATTTCTAGAAGAACCAAAATGGTTTGCTTTGGGCATATTCCAACGTCAGAGGTGTACTTGAAGAATGCAATAGTGATAATATTATTGTCCAAAGACTCAATATAGATGGTGCGCTAGGTATCTTGAGATGGGTTATGTCTTTAATTAAACAAATTGATAATTCAGTTTTTTTATGAGAGTATACTTATAGTGTTTATTATATTCTATTTTTCTGCTACAATTGCTTCAATATCTACTAACATGAATAAGGTTCATGTCCTTAATGGAATAAATTTTAAGGATTGGAATGAGAATATGGAAATTGTTCTTAGCTGCATGGACCTTGGCCTTGCATTAGAGACGGAGCAACCACATTCTCCTACAGAATCTAGTACCTATAAATAAAGGAAATATTATGAGAAGTGTGATCGCTCAAATCATATTATTCATGGTTTGGTCTGATCTGAGGTCAATTTAGCTTTAGTGTGTGGAAACACTTGGTGGTTAGACTCTAGTGAAACTACTAACATTAGTGTTTCAATGAAGGGTTGACTGAACTACCGAAAGCAAAATGATGTTGAAAGATACATATATGTGGGAGATGGCACGTCAATAGAGGTGGAAGTTTGTTGACTGCAATATTGCTATCAAGGGTAAGTATTTGTTTTGTTGTATCCATAGGAACTGATCCGATATCAATGTTGTTCAATAATTACTATGATTTTAAGCGGAAGTTTGAAAGATGTTTGTTACAAAGTGTAAATCAATTAATGATAGAAAAAGTTTCATGGAGATGAGAGCTTGTCAGGATTGGATTTTATCCACCGATAGAATATGTAATTTACCAATCATTTATATGCAATCTAAACATTTATCAATATCTTCACGCATCGCTTGTTGACAGTGTTTATGTCTAAACTCCTGACAAGAGTTCAACTGTATTGTTGAATCGATGATCTCTCAGTCTATTAAACAATATGGAAGCATTAAGACTCGATACTCAAGTGAATGTTAAATCTAAATCTATGTCTAGAGTTTAACATCTAACAAATGATTTTCCTAGATCGAGATTCAAAGAGTATTTCTCAACAACAGTTCAAATCAATATGTAAAACAAATAAACAACGATAACATCGATATAGATTCATAAAGAGATTGTATACGACGCCATGCTCAATAAAAAAACATATTGTTAAGAAGAACTTACATTCAATCCCAACAAGAAAGGGATTTATCTACTCATGGTAGCTAGGTACAAAGAGAAGAATGAAGTTGAACATGCATCAATTATGATTTCCCAACGATTGATGTGAACCCAGCTTTCGATCTTCAAGAAGCAGCCTTTTTCTGTTGTTTTCTAAGTTTCTCTCTCTCCAAAATGTAATCTTTTTCTCAAAATAAAAACTAAAATCTATTTTTAGAAAACAAAAAGTTACGGATCACGTTAAGCCTCAAATTTGGCACTCAGCGCCAAATCCAGAAAAACACATTAAACTACCTTAAATAGCGCTAAGCGCCAAATTTGGCGCTAAGCACGAAAGCTCTTGCCTCAGCAGCTCAAAGCATTCTTTGAGCGTGCTAATCCCCACCTGAAGCTTTGATTTCCAAAAGTTGTATGTTGAAGCTATTTCTTCCACTTTTGATGCCCAAAGATCCTCCAATGCAAACATACCTACAAAATGAGTTGTAAATGATCAATCTACATAATATTTACACATGAGTTAAGGTTTTGACTCGTGAATCCATATAATGGAGCTAATAAGTGCCATTTTTTCATGCATAAATTCACCATAATTTGGCACTTATCGACTCTCCCAAACTTAGAACTTTGTTTGTCCTAAAACAAAAGCCTTACTAACCTAAAGAAACAAGAGCAATTACCAATATTATCATGATCGAACAAGTTTTTAATAAAAGAAAACAGTTGCATGGTTCAAATTTCAAAAGTATAAGCAAAGTGATGCTTACCAATATACTACAACCAAACCATGATCATGAAACAAGTTCTAAACACAAAACTCATGAAAAAAATTCAAAGACAATACATGCTCAATTATAAATCACACCTAGCACACATCATCAAATTGTGATGAAGAACAAAAATGAGGGACTTGACTCACACCCAACAATCTTGCTAACATCTTAATTACCTTATGCGCTTATCTATGCAAAGCATGTTGAAAGCACAAAAACATAAATCACAATGGACTTTCAAGGGTTGTAATGAGGCTTGGTTAACAAAGAAGGGTCATATCTAAAGGTATTTGAAACAAAGTTGTCAAACTCTAGAAGAGAATTCACTTTTCAATTTATTTACAAATCACAACTTCATTCACCATTTTTCTTTGTGAAGGTGTGAAAAACACAAGAAAGGGAGGGTTTGAATTGGTTTACAAGCAAAAGCTTTTTCCAAAACAAAAACACCACTGACAAGTTAAATAATTAATAAATAAAAACACAATGATTTTTATCATGGTTTGCTTGAAACTCAAAGTTAATTCAGTCCATCCGCCAAGGTGATTTGCCTTATACACAAGGACTTAATTCACTATAATCAACAGATTATAATAAACACAAAGAATACCCTTCTTTGTCTTCTCAAGGATCCAACTAAACCTTAGTCTCCTCAAGGACTCACAAAGAACAAATTTCTTTGTCTTCTCAAGGATAACCTCCTTAAGGAATCAAACAAATAGTTTAAATAATATTTAATGTGTTACAAGATGCTTCTTCAAAAGAATATTTACACAAAATAAATAGTAAATACTTAAAGAACACTGTATACAAAAGATGATAGTTTTTCACAAAGAAAATTAACTTGTCAAAATACTTGTGTAGATCAGTAATTTCTTTAAGTCTCCAATGCATGCTTATATACTATAAGCAGGTGACCGTTGGAGGGAAAAATGGGGAAAGCTCCTTGAGCGGTTGTCCACTGTTGGATGAGAAAGGAATGATACCACATACTGTCCTTTTGGCCACAACTTCAGTGATAGGTGTGATGAATAGTACATTCCTTGCCCACGAAATCAGGTAGTGGAAAGGTTGTTCCATATGTATTATGTACTATTTGATCACGTTCCCATTTGATCTTATCTTCAAATTCATTGGCTTCTGATAAAAGATTATTAAAGCATGAAGTAAAGAAGTAGAGAGTTGGGTTAAGAAACTTCATAACCTTGGGTCAGAACCTTGACAGCGTCAGTAGTCTGGCTTGAGTTCTTCAGTGTCTTCAGAATCTTCAGAGTCTTCAGAACCCTTAGTCAGAACCTTGATAATTTCAATCATATGTCTTGAGATCTTCAGAATATTCAGCTACATAACACAACTTCAGAAGCTTGCCATTCTACATAAGTTTATTGATCAGAGTCTTGTTCAGAAGCAAAAACTGAGAGAACATTGCAACAACAATATAGACTCTCCTCAGAAGCTTCTAATGGGTGAAATAACACATAAGCAGAAAGACTATTGCAACAACAATATTGACGTCTTTCAGAACTTCTAGAATCAGCGCAGAAGCAGATTTGGAATGCAAAGTTTATAAACTGATGATGTTGCACATCATATGATAAGAATCAGAACTGGTTATTAAAGTTACACAATAATAAACCATTAGGATACCAAAATTGTTCTTACACAAATACAATATTATTATCATCAAAACTCAAGGTATAGATGCAGAACCAAATCTTGTTCTAACAATGTTCCCCTTTCAGGTGATGACAAAACATGTATTTTGATGAAAAGTTTTGTACAGGGTAATCACAAAAGAATACATCTTGCAGAAGCACAAAGCTCTCCCTTAGATGTATAGTCCTATAAAGATAAACTCAAAAATAAAGAACACTTTCCTTATTTAACTTTCGAAGTACCATAATGAATAATTAGTCAGAATCTAGTTTACCTCCAGAAGTTGGTTGATGTTGTCCAGAGCACTGGTTGATAACATCATCCTTTTGATAGATCTTACTTCAGAAACTTTTCTTTAGAAAAGCTTTCTTCAGAAACTTCTTTGAAGATCTTTCTTCAGAACTTTCTTTGAAGACCTTTCTTCATAAACTTATTTGAGAATCATTCTGATTCTTGAGAAACAAGCTTAACAAACCATTCTGATTCTTGAGAGTTAACCCTACAAAAACACTTAACAAACTTTTCTCGAAGTATTTGTTAACAGAAACATTTCAACAATGTTTGGGTTTTTTACTTAGGAATTTAGATATCAAAATAAACTCTTAAATCTTTCCCTTTTGAATTTTATGTTTTCTTCCCCTTTGTCATCAATCAAAAAGATAAAAGACAAAATGACTAAAGAGAAGCAAAACAATTTCATTGATTAAAAAGCATGTCAACAGGCAGTGCAGAGTACAGTTGAAAAGAAGCAAAAGAAAAATGCGAAAAAGTTAAAGTAAATAAAGTCTATCTAAGGAGGAGGTGGATGAGGAGGAGGAAGTCTTGAGAGAATCAGCTGAATCATTAGATCTTGCTTATCTAGACGCTCGTTGACCTTTGCATTATCAGCCTTAATTTGCTCGGTGGTTCTCAAAAGAGAAACTAGAATAGGCTGAGACGTAGAAGCTTCTGAGACGAAGATCTATTTTGGAGCTTCTTCCATATCATAGTCTTCAAGTTCAGGAACAAAAGGTTCTGGAGCAGCAGATTCAATGTTCTGAGCAGGTCCTATTACTGGGGCTTCTTCTTCTTCCATGGGTTCTGGAGAGGCCTCATTGACTTCCGGTGCAGGAAGGCAAAATTTGGAATTCCCCAGCTTCCACAATTCCATTAAGGGCACAAATCCATAACGAAATTTTCTTTCAGCCAAAGTATACCCAAGATCCTTCATCTTGGAAATCTCAGAACCCATCCAGCTTCTATAGCCTTCCCATGCTGAATCACTTGCAACAGGGTTTGCAGAAGAATAACTAACAATCATTGCTATCTCCAAATGTCTTTTAGATTAAGAATAAAAAAATGTTAGAACCTTACCAAGGTCAGGAGAGGATGGTGTTTGGACTTTGGAATATTTTATGGTGAGATTGATTCTGGACTCATCAAAGTCAGGACCAAAGACGGAGGGATGTGAGGATTGAATAATGGGGGATGATTCTGATGAGGTGATTATTGGCTTAAAGTCAAACATTCCTTTAGGAGTGCCTTCAGAAACATGTTCGTCAGAAGCACTTATAGCAGGAGATATTCGAGGTGGTGTAACCTTTGGATTATTTGGTTTGGGAGCAGAAACATTTGATGGTGGTGTGATGGGTGTAGTTTGTAACTGCGGAGGAGATAATGGAGGTGGTAGCGATTGTTGTTCTAAAATAGGATAATAAACTAGAGGAGTTTCTGTTACAGATGGTTCTAAAGTTTGAGTGGATTTTGGTGGAGGAATTTCAATAACAGACGATGAAATTTGTGGAGTTATTTTCGGTGTTGGTAATTTAAGTGGTTCAGAAAAGGTAGATTGAGATGGAGGAGTAGGTGGTAAGATTCTAGACAGAATTGAAACAAAATCAGAAGTGTCGGAAGAAGGAAACTTACCGGAAGCTCTTGAAGACTGAACAACCCCAAACGTATCCTTCAGAATCATAGCCTTTTGGCGCTCACTTAGAGGCACCTCATCTTCGTTCTGAAAGATAGTTATCTTCTTCTTATGAGCTCTATAAGATCCTTCACCTCTGAACTCTTTCTTCCTTTTACCATGGACATCTGGGTAGGTTTCTGGGAGATTAAACGGATCCACCAACGGGCCAATTCCATCCTTGAGACAGCTTTCCAGATAAGCCATAAGAACCTGTGGAGGATCTACTTTGGTAAAGATACGATATTCATCTATTGGATTTCTTGTACCACATATATCATCCTTGGTCAGAACGATTTCCGGTCTTCGAAATTTAGAGATGAGACCCATACTTTTCACATTCTTTCCCCAGAAAACTTTCCCAACGTCCTTTACCAGCTCTTTGTCAACCCACTGACCAGAAGGTCGTCTACCACGCCACTCTCCACCAAAATATATGAGATTAATCTGCCATTTGGTATGAAATTCCTTCTGTATTTCTTTGAAGATCCACCACTTTTGGATTCTTTAATGGAATCCTTGATGAACTTGAACGTAAGTGATGGCAGTCCCAGCTTAACACCCTTATCAAAAAGAAACAACATGATCTTCTGACGTGTGTTGGTGTAGTCAGAACTGTTTGTACTTAGCCTGTGATTTATGCACCCCAGAATAATCTTGAACCATACCCTTAAATTGTTGGTTAAGTCCTTGGCACTAGGACCCTTTTCATCAACAAAGTTTGTTCCTTCTTTGAAGATGAGTGGAGAGATATCATCGTCCGTCTTAGCTGTGATGGTTGCACTGTGAACTATTTTACCTTTGCCATCGTGACCAATAAGGTCCACAATGGACTTCTCAGTGATGATGATTTTCCTATTCATGACATAAGAGGTAATTGTTTCCCTTTCAGCAGTGGTATGAACCCAAAATTGTTTTACCAGCATAGGGTAAATTGGGCTTGTGAGTCTCTCGAAAAAGGTGTTCCATCCTTGAACATTCAAAGTTTCTATGAAATTAAAACCATTATCCTTCAGGTTTTTGAAATCCGCAATAGTTTCACACAACATTGTAAGCTCATTGATTGGAGTGTGGAGAGTAAGTTCAGGAATGCCTTCCAGTATGTTGCTTTTAGTATGTTGCTTTTAGTATGTTGTTGTTGTTGTTCAGCTATCTTTGAAGATTGTTGTGCCTTTGATGATTGATGTTCATCCATTGAGAGAGAGAGAGAGAGGATGAATGTGAAGATGAAGAACAGTTGAGGAAAGAGAGAGTTTAAGGTTTGAGAAACTTGAAAGTGTGGGAGAAATGTGCGTGTAATGTGAAAATGTGAGTGATGTGAGTTTAAATAGACAATTTTTACAATGATGAAAAAAAGGTGTGTGCAGTCATGGGGGGAAGTGTAAAGGTTTAGACCTAATTCCAAGAATTGTTAAACCCAATGTGTCACGCTTTAATCACGCATGCTCAGAAAGTGGGACATTTGTCTCCACTAAGAACCACACAAAATCAAACGACAAGATAACCATTAAATGCAACAACTGCTCAAAATCAGGAAGACAAATTGATAAGATTGCTTCTGATCAGAACCTTTATGATTCATGAAAACTTCCTTACTTCAAAAAGCTTCAAGTTTCAGAGTCAGAAAGCAAAACAATCTCAGAATCTAATCTAGAGTTCTAAAGACTTTACATTCTAAATAATATCTTTTCATTCTGGACACGGTTTCATGAATAGATTTTTCAGATGAATCTATCTTCAGCAAGGGGTTTTGTAAAGATATCAACCCGTTGATGATAGGTATCAATAAATTTTAAGTGAAAAATTCCCTTTTAAACATAGTCACGTAAAAAAATGATGTTTTATTTCAATATGCTTAGCCCTAGAATGCAAGATAGGATTCCTAGATAATCATATAGTAGAAGTATTATCATAGAGAATAGGAATGTTACTCTCAGATATCTGATAATCTTCCAGCTGACTCTTCATCCAGAGTATCTGAGTGCTGCATCCAGAAGATGTGATGTATTCAACTTCAGTTATTGATAGCGCAATTGTTGATTGTCTCTTGTTGTACCATGAGATTAAGTTATCTCCCAGAAATTGGCAACTTCCAGAAGTACTTTTTCTTTCAATTCTATCTCCAGCATAGTCAGCGTCACAATATCCTACTAATTTATATTCACTTGATTTTTTATAAAATAAACCAAGATTAGTAACACCTTTCAGATACCTAAAGATTCTCTTAACAACAGTTAAGTGAGTTTCCCTAGGATTTGATTGGAAGTGAGAACATAAGCATACACTAAATAAGATATCAGGTCTAGAAGTTGTTAGATATAGAAGAGAACATATCATACCTCTGAAAAGCTTCTGATTTACCTTACTGCTTACCTCTTCTTTCTCCAGAATGCATGTAGGATGCATTGGAGTCTTTGCTAGCTTACATTTTGATTAGTTGAATTTCTTTAGAAGTTCCTTTGTATATTTACTTTGATGAATATATGTGCCTTCTGGTCTTTGATCAATTTGAATTTCCAGAAAGAACTGCAGTTCTCCCATCAGACTCATTTCGAATTCTGCCTGCATACACGTAGCAAAATCCTTGTACAACGATGCATTAGCATAACCAAAAGTAATATCATCAACATATATTTGCACAACCAGAATGTCATTCTTGAAGGTTTTGCAAAAGAGAGTTGTGTCCACTTTTCCTCTGAAAAAATCATTTTCCAACAAAAAGTTGCTTAGTCTATCATACCAAGCTCTTGGAGCTTGTTTTTGATCGTACAGAGACTTTTTTAATTTGAAAACAAAATCAGGATTTTGAGAACTTTCAAAACCAGGCGATTGATGCACATAAACTTCTTCAGAAATATAACCATTAAGGGGTGCAATCTTAACATGCAATAGAAATTAAAAGAGTCATAGACTCTAACCTGGCAACTGGAGCAAAGGTTTTTGTATAGTCTATACCTTCTTCCTGACTATAACCTTGTGCTACCAGTCGAGCTTTATTTCTGACGACTTTGCCTTTCTCATTCAGCTTGTTTCTGAAAACCCATATGGTTCCAATGACATAAAATCCTTTTGGTTTCTAAACAAGATCCCAAACATCGTTTTTGGTGAACTGATTCAGTTTATCTTGCATGGCCAGAATCCATTCATTATCTAGAAGATCTTCATCCATGGATGTGGGTTCTATCAGAGACACCAAACCTAGAAGAGTTTCTTCAAAGGGTCTGAATGAAGTTCTAGGTCTGACTGGAGCATTCTTATCTCCAGAATCAGTTCTTCAGAATGAGAAGTTCTTAATGTTGATGTAAGCCCTAAAGGACAATACTTTTGGTACTTGTACCGAATTATTTATTAATAATAAAAGGCCTTTTCTTTTAATATTTGTTTAATAAAGTCCCTAGAATAGCTAGTTCATTTAATGTATCAAGTGTGACTTAATCATGAGATCTCATTAAACATAAGGACATTATTCTTAAAGTATCCGTAGTTGAGCTTTGTTGTGAAGTGGGATAACATTAAAGCATTAAAACTATTATGTATATAGATTTATGATCACATCTCATGGATCATGGATAAGGAGTTATCAAGTCTTAAACATAGGTATGAATATTAGAAGTAATATTTATACTGGATTGACCTGCTATGAGAATACTACATACATTTTTATGCAAAGTGTCATAAGTTATTCTCTTGGTGATAGTGGTATATACCACCCTTCGGCTTGAAACCACTATGGACCCTAGATGTAGAGTCAGGTGCTTTATTGTTGATCAAACATTGTCCGTAACTGGATGACCATAAAGATAGTTAATGGGTACTCCACGAAGCATGTTGAGGGATATGAGTGACCTAGATGGAATTTATCTATCTTGCGTAACCGGATAAATGTCTAAGGGCCCAATATTGAACTAGACAAGGATGACACAATCTATGCCTTGTGTTCAATATAGACATGAGGGTAAAAGGGTAATTGTACATATAAGTATTATCATAAAAGAATTTGTCAGATCACATGACACTTTCGTATCTTGGGTAGTAGTGATGTGTTGCTAGATACCACTCACTGTTTATTATGTTAAATACGTGATTTAATATAATTGCTAATGTCGCGAACCTACAGGGTCACACACAAAAGAACATATTGATGAGAGATAGAGTAAATAAGGAACATTGTAAGGTACGACGCACTTAACTGAATTGTAGAACATCGTAAGGTACAATTCACTTAAGTAGAATACAAAATATGGTAACTGTTGGTGTAAGCCCTATAGGCCAATACTTTTGGTACTCGTATCGAATTATTTATTAATAATAAAAGGAATTTTTCTTTATTATGTTTGTTTAATAAAGTCCCTAGAATATCTAGTCCGTTTAATGTATCGAGTGTGACTTAATTATGAGATCCCATTAAACATAAGGACACTATTCTTAAAGTATCTGTAGTCGAACTTTGTTGTGAAGTGTGGTAAAATTAAAGCATTAAGACTATTATGTATATAGACTGATGATCACATCTCATGGGTCATGGATAAGGAGTTATCAAGTCTTAAACATAGGTATGAATATTAGGAGTAATATTTATACTGGATTGACCCGCTATGAGAATACTATATAGAATGTTATGCAAAGTGTCATAAGTTACTCCCATGGTGACAGTGGTGTATACCACCCTTCGACCTGAAACCACTATGGGCCCTAGATGTAGAGTCGAGTGCTTTATTGCTGATTAAACATTGTCCGTAACTGGTGGACCATAAAGATAGTTGATGGGTACTCCACGAAGCATGCTGAGGGACATGAGTGACCTAAATGGAATTTGCCCATCCTGCGTAACAGGATGAATGTCTAAGGGCCCAATATTGAACTGGACAAGGATGACACAGTTTATGCCTTGTAATCAATATAGATATAAGGGCAAAAGGGTAATTATACACATAAGTGTTATCACAAAAGGATTTGTCAGATCACATGACATTTTCGTGTCTTGGGTAGCAATGATGTGTTGTTAGATACCGCTCACTGTTTATTATGTTAAATATGTGATTTAATATAATTGTCAATGTCGCGAAAACCTACAGGGTCACACACAAAAGGACGGGTTGATGAGAGATAGAGTAAATAAGGAACACCGTAAGGTATGGTGCACTTAAGTAAATTGTAGAACATCGTAAGGTACGATGCACTTAAGTAGAATACGAAATATGGTAAGGTACCACGCGCTTAAGTGATTTTGGTATATCATAAGATATGGGCCACATACACTTAAGTGGTCTTTTTAGCTTACAACCCACACAAGTGGTTCTATAAGTAGAACCCTTATGCAGAAGTATTGGATTAGATAAAATTTTGTTTCTCTCTCTCTCTCTCTCTCTCTCTCTCTCTTTCTCTCTCACTCAAAGCTTTCATTCATAGCAGCTAGCACTGAGATTGAAGGAATTCGTTCGTATGAACTGAGTAGAGGCATTGTCACCTTTCAACGTTCGTGATTACTCCTTAGATCTGCATCAAAGGTTTCAATCTCCACAAGAGGTAACATTTTCTATCACTGATCACGCCCATTCATAAGGATCACTAAAGGAGACAATTTTAATTTCCGCTACGTTTTGGATCAATATTCTCCTTCAGTGGTATCAGAGCCACTTATGAAACCATGCATCTGATAGCTGTTTATTTTCTATATTTTCTATATTAATACGATTAAAAGACAAAATATATTCAATAATAAACGAGTAATTAATTTTGGCATCATGTGTGTACGATTTGGATGATTGATGTTGACTATGCTTTCGAATCCGACGTTAGTATGGTGAAGCAGTGATACATCGACCGTCCATAGGTTACACAATTGAGATCGATCAAGTTATATATATGATATAAGTAATTCTGATGCAAAATACGGTATATATGATATACTATTTATGTTTCGTTCATTCAAACACTTAATGGTTGTTTTCCTTTGAGCCATCAATTGTCATTTGCTTCTTGATCCGACATTAGTATGGTGAAGCAATGACGTGTTAATCAATCATACTGAATTAACAATTGAGGTGTGTTTGACGGTATGAAATTGTTGCATTAGGGTTCATGACAGTACAAGGGTTGTGTTGTCAAAGAGTTATGCGATTAGGGTTGTGACTGCAGAAGAGTTGTGCTTTAAAGTATCAAGTGTTAATGTGAAAAACGACGTCGATTTCAAATGAATTGTTCATTAAAATTTTGCGTCGGGGCAGCCGAACCCCCGGCTAACTCTGCGTAGTGTGATCAGTCGCTGAAATTTAATTTGGTTTATTTAATTAATAGAATTTGAATTAATAATAATTATGTGTTTATTATTATTGTCTTGTGGTGATCGGTTATGGCCTTAGTTTTCCTTTATTTTGTTTTTAGGATTTTAAAATACGACCTGCGTGTCGTGCCTCTCTTTTAATCTCTGAATGTAACTTCTTTTCTCATCTCACTCCGTCGTATGTAAAACGAGTTTCTTTTATGTAATGTAATGTTATGAAGAAAGAGAAGAATACAATATCAAAGAAGGACAACCTTGAAGATCTTGCATGGAGAAGCTCAAATCGTTATTAGGTTAACTTAGGTTCTCTCATTGGCTTGGGAGAACAATTGCGCTAGGGGTCATAACTGTTTCAATTTTGTGAATGTATCTTGATGCATGTGAGACACGATTTATATGATAAATAAGCCGGTGAGATTAGAATAATTGCAAATTCCCTCAAATTAAATAATAAGTTTATGCTTTCCAAGTTTTAGCACTCATCAAGACTAATATCGAATAATGTAGGTTTTTCCTACGCGAGGTGCATGTTCTATATTATTAAGGTGCGATGGGATAATTGTAATATCCAATTGCTAAAACAATTGGTCAAACTTAACTAAACAAATTATAATAAGATTATATACGTTTAGAAGTAAGAGTTGGAAATGATCCATGTGATGGATTGGAATAAGGAGTTATTCACCCAACTAAAATATTTGAGAGTTGTATTAGATACAATTGGAAGGAGTTCCTACCAAATAACCAAATTTTGTGTAATCCTCCTACGCGGAATTAAAACAAAGTAAAATGTGGATCTCGGCCCACTAGGAAATCTTCCAACGGGATTTTCTGAATCAAATAATGAGGGTCATTTGTTTTGAGTAAAATAGTGGGAGCATATTTAATTAAAGGCTGAATTAAATATGTTATTTTAGTGATACTTATATTTTCATGTTTTTCCATGTAAATTACCATGATAACAAACACCTTTAACAACATTTTACGATCAATCCTTGATAAGGAAAAATTGTCTGGGACAAATTTTTTGGATTGACACCGAAATCTGAGGATTATCCTCAAACATGATAGAAAGTTGTATGTCTTGGAGAAACCTGTTCCTTAAGAGGAACCTCCTAGTTCTGCACTTAAGGGATAAAGAGATGCTTATAAGAAGCATGTCGATGATACCAATGAATATGCTTGCCTCATGTTAGCTACCATGAACTCAGAGATGCAAAAACAACATGAGAACATGGTAGCGTTTGATATGATCAAACACCTGAAGTTGCTCTATCAAGAGCAGGCAAGGCATGAAAGGTTTGAAGTTTCAAAAGCCCTGTTTTAAGGTAAGTTAGCCGAGGGAGCCCCTATAGATCCCCATGTGCTCTAGATGATTGGGTATGTGGAGAACCTTGAGAGGTTGGGTTTTCCCCTCAGAAAGAAAATTGCGACTGATCTGATCTTGCAATCGTTTCCAGATAGATTTAGTCAATTTGTCTTTAATTTCAACATGAATGATTTGGACAAATCATTTCCTGTACTGCTAGACATGTTAAGAACTTCTGAGCAGAATCTGAAATCAAAAGGGAAGTCCATTCTGATGATCGGAAATTGAAAGAGACAGAATAAAACACCCACCAAGCAGGGTGGTAAAGGGAAAGGCAAGGAAGTTGCCAAAACCAAACCCACTACTCCTGCTTTGAAGCCTAGTGGAGGCATAGCAAAGGAAGGCACCTGCTTCCATTACGGTAATACCAGACACTGGAAAAGAAATTGCTCAAAGTACCTGGAAGATAAGAAGAATGGAGTAGAGACTTCAACTTCAGGTATTTTTGTTATTGAAATTAATTTATCTACTTCTGCATCATGGGTATTAGATACTAGATGCGGTTCTCACATTTGTACAATTGTGCAGGGGCTAAAAAGGAGTAGAGATTTGGCAAAAGGTGAAGTTGACCTACGAGTTGACAATGGAGCAAAGGTTGCTGCTTTAGCCGTAGCAACTTATGCATTGACTTTACCTAGTCGTTTAATGATTCAGTTAGAGAACTGTTATTTCTTGTTTAGACAAGTTTGGTTTTTCATTTATCATAAAGAACAATTGTTGCTCCATTTATTTGAGTGATATATTTTATGCTACTGCACAAATGAAAAATTGACTATATGTCCTTGATCTTGAAATGCCTATTTATAACATTAATACTAAAAGGATGAAACCTAATGAGTTAAATCCAACTTACCTTTGGCATTGTCGATTAGGCCACATAAATGAGAAACGCATTTCCAAACTCCATAAAGATGGACTCTTGGACTCTTTTGATTATGAATCATATGAGACATGCAAATCTTGTTTAATTGGAAAGATGAAAAAGTCTCCATTCACAAGAAAAGGTGAAAGAGATAATGATTTTTGGGCCCTCATACATATTGATGTATGTGGACCACTGAACATACAAGCCAGAGGAGGTTTTCAGTACTTCATCACATTTACTGATGATTTCAGTAGATATGGTTATGTGTATTTAATGAAACACAAATCAGAGTCCTTTGAAAAGTTCAAGGAATTCAAGAATGAAGTACGAAACCAATTAGGTAAGAATATTAAAACTCTTCGATCAGATCGAGGTGGTGAGTATTTAAGCCTATAGTTTGATGAACATCTGAAAGAGTGTGGGATTCTATCCCAACTTACTCCTCCTGGAACACCCCAATGGAACAGTGTATCTGAGAGAAGAAATCGAACCTTGTTAGACATGGTCCGATCCATGATGAGTCATGTCAATCTTCCAAACTCCTTTTGGGGACATGCACTATTGAAAAAAGCTTACACACTTAATCGTGTTCAATCCAAAAAGGTTGAGAAGACACCAAATGAGATATGGAGTGGTAAGAAACCACATATGTCTTACATGAAGATTTGGGGTTGCGAAGTTTATGTGAAATGAAAAATTTCAACTAAGCTTGAGCTCAGATCTGACAAAAGCTTATTTGTGGGATATCCTTAAGAAACAAGAGGGTATTACTTCTACAATCCTTTTGAGAGAAAAGTGTTTGTCGCTCGAACTGGATTTTTACTAGAAAAGGATTTTATTTCCAAAGGAATTAGTGGGAGGAAAGTAGAGCTTGAAGAAATTCAAGAGTCACAAAGCATTGATAGACCTATAGAGGAATTAGAGCAGGAAACACAAGTAGTTATGGAAGAGCAACCTACTCAAGTAGAACAAGACCAGTGTAGGATAAGCAGGATACGTCACCTACCTGAGAGATATGGATATCTCATAACTGATCAAGGTGATGTATTACTCATGGATCAAGATGAGCCTGTGACCTACCAAGAGACCATAATTGGTCCCGAGTCTGAGAAGTGGCTAAAAGCCATGAAATTTGAAATGGATTCCATGTACACAAACCAGGTTTGGACCTTGGTAGAGCCTCCTGTAGGAGTTAACCTTATAGGATGCAAGTGGGTCTTCAAAAAGAAGACTAACATGGATGGTAAGGTACACCTATAAGGCAAGACTGGTTGCAAAAGGATATAAACAAATCCACGGGGTTGACTATGATGAAACCTTTTCACCAGTTGCAATGCTTAAATCAGTTCGAATTTTACTTGCTATCGCGGCATATCATGATTTTGAAATATAGAAGATGGATGTTAAAACTGCTTTCGTTAATGGGAATCTTCTTGAGGATGTGTACATGACACAGCCTAAAGGATTTGACATACCAGAAGAAGCCCAAAAGATATGTAAGTTACAAAGATCAATTTATGGATTGAAGCAAGCTTCTAGAAGATGGAGTCTTTGTTTTGATGAAACAATAAGATAATATGGATTCATCAAGAATGAAGATGAGCCTTGTGTCTAGAAGAAGGTGTAGCAATAAATTCATGACCATCAAGCTATGGATAAGCTAGATGTCAATTAAACCAGAGTCGCCACCGCGCTTTTATTGTTTTCAAGGGAAAAGGGAAAAGTACTAACAAAACCCAAAAGATAATAAGTTTTCAAATCAAAACTAATAAAATTCCAGAGATTACAAGTAAGGGTTGGTTACACAGAGGGAAGGTATTAGCACCCAAAGTGTCCTAGGTACCCCTAGGGGGCACTTTCTTGTGTGCATATGTGTTTTTATAAAAAATTATGTTTGCAATAAATAGAATGGAGGGATGAGAAAATAATTCATTAATTATATTTTTGTGTTTGACAAGACCTTTAGACTTGTGCCTACGTACCAACATAAAAATGAGGGATCAAAACCTCGTAGTTCATGGTGTCAATTTCAAAATGAGTGAGTTGCTTTTAACAAAATTTAAGTTTGAAAGAGGCACAAAAGGCCTAAAAAAGGTTTGGATGAGTGTTAGTTCTTTTTATCTTTGAAAATTTAAAGTCAAGTATAGTTAAGTTCATTTACAAGTTTATTTAAGAAAAGAAATTTGAAAATGCAATGGCATAAGGCCAAAGTTTCTAATTTGCAATATGGCCTAAGTTTAGAAAAGCAAGCACAAGCAAAGAAGATTTTAAAAGGAAGGAGAGATTTTGAAATTAAAGAAGTGGGGAGGAGATGAAGAGACTAATCCTAAGCATAAATTTAAAAGTTGAGAGTTGAAAAGGTAAGATCAATGGTATGCAATCCAATAGACAAGAATGTCATATAGAAACCCAAATTTCCCTTGGACTTTAGAGTCAAGAAACAATCAATATACAAATAGCAAGTTGAAGAGCAAGACACAAAATAAAGATAGTCGCGTTCAAGCTTAGCAACTCCATGATCTTTTTCAAAATTTCCCATGTATCAGATGACTTCAAAGATGGAATTAGTTGCAGGTTCAAAATAACAACTTCACAATGATCATGTTGCAGATGAACTCAAATGGATCCTCAATTTTGTATCAGATGAAATTTCACTTCACAAGCACTTGGTTTCATGAGAGTTGGCATTGGCCAAGTCCTTTGCATAGGGAATATTGCCTAAATTCTAAGTCCAATAGTCTCTGATCAAACCAACAATCCACAAAAAATGTTTTTTAGGGTTTTTGTTCTTATTATGTACATTAAGGTCAAAAGACCATGCAAACACACAAATATATACAAACACAATATATCATAAAATATGGTCCAAGTGGACAAAGGGAAAATGATATTAAAGTAAACAACTTGAATGGTATGAATAATGGAAAATGGATAAAGCTTAAAAAATTAAAGTGCATATAAATAAATGGCTTGAAATGAAATGTTAGTTGTTAGTTGATTAGAAGTTAGTATTGCTTTTGCTTTGCTTTTGTTTAAGTCATTCTTTGGAGAACACTCAACCCACTTATCACAAGTATGGATCCTTGAACCAAGACATCTTCCAGAGGAAGGAAAAAAGGCCAAGTTCCCACATAATACCATGAAAGAGGGGAGACTTACAATCTCACTAACTAGAATGCTATGCCTTTTTGTGTCACAAATTTAGCACTATGTTAAGCAATCGTAATTGGACTTATGTAGAAGTCACAACTATTTGAGGTCGGGCAATAGAATTTTGGTGTTAATGCATGCTAGAGACATAGTATAATGGACTATGCTCATGAAACATACCACACACAAAAGGAATATGCAAAATAGGGGACCTAATCTCATCCATACTTATGTTGATTTTGCAATCAACTAGCCTTAGGACATAGAGACATAATAGGTCCATGACATGGATGAATAAAGAAGGGAAATGAGATGAAGAGGGAGGGGGAATTGATTCAACACAAATTGGTCAAAGGAGGACTTTTACCAAATTAAGATCATTTATTCATTTTGGGAGATGGAATGTACATTCCATCAATCCCCTAAATCCAATGATCTTAACCTAGCAAAGTCAAATCAACATTGACCAAGGCCCAAAAACACAAGTCAAATTTACAAAGTAAAAAAAATGGCTCTACATAATTAATTTGGCGTTTAAACAATTAAAAATAATAAAAATAATAAAAATATGCATTAAATTAAATTATGGTTGGTCAAATTCCTAAAACCTCATCAAAACACCAAATAAATGGCCATGAGATTTATCATAGGTCAAACAAGGTTAAAGGACCTTGAATAAATTTTTTCATAATTTTTGGAAACTTAAAAGTATTTTTAAAGAATTAAAAATATTTACAAAATCAATTAAATCATGAAAAATATTAATAATGATCCAAAAAAACAATTTTAACTCAGAAAATAAAAGAGTATTTTATTTAAAATGTTTAGGAGAAACTCTCATATTTTTTGGATCAATATTAAATTTAATATGAATTAATTAAAAGGAAACATATAAAATGAAAATCAATTAATCTGAAAAAACGTGGTCCACTTGATCTCCCTCATTAATTGAGGTGGCGGATCAAGTGGACCAAAACACGCGTTCCATGGTACAGTTGGTAATAAAAAGGAACGCTCATGATTAAAAGATGAAGATTTAATCCTATGGCACAGAAGCTATCCAACTCATCGCCGGAGCAAACCACCAGTCGTCTTCTCAGGCGACCTTGGCCGGACTGGTTCTCTCATCACCATCACAAAAATGAAAAAAAGGACATGATCTTAAAGAAAAAATGGCACTGATCATGAATCTGACCTCAATTCATCCTAACTCCAAGTATATTGAGAGATACATGGAGTTGAAATTTGAGGTACATGAACTGAGTTGCTTCGATTTGGCCTCAAAGCAACTCAATTTTCTTGTCTACATTGGTAAGACTTCAGACAACCAAAGATCCAAGAGAATTGATGAGAATTGAGAGAGAATCGAAGAGAAGAAAAAATCTGGAAAATACCTTCAATGTTGTGCAGAACTTGATCTCTCTTGGTTCAATTCTTGTTTGATCTTGCTCAGGAAGCATGCAGAAGTGGCTTAGGATTGAAACAAAGCTTTGGATCCTGGAGTTTTTGTATCTCTAAACAGTGAGATTCAAACTCAACTTTCAAATGAAAATTCTCAAATTTTCATTTCAAATGTGAGGGTTTCAAGTGTGGGAGGCAAAGCTGGCACGCAAGGGTCCTCATTTCTGATGCTAGAGGCTCTTATTTATAACAAATTCAAGTGTTATTTGCAGCTTCAAAATGTTTCCAAATTTGGCAATTGTGGGATGCATGCTTGCATGGGCGTGTACAGGCCCATGATGCTACTCAATTAAGTCCACAATTACATGTAATTGAGTCTGAAAGTGAATTGGAATGCAAGGCAAAAGTGTGTAGCTGTTTAAAGTTTGATCCTTGCCAAATGATGCGGCCATGTTCAGACCATGCGTAAAACACTCAAATATTGTCCAAAATGGATGAAATTAGACTCTTTGGAAAGGTTGGATCAAGAGGAACAACTCTCATGTTGAACACTTTTACATTTGAAGCTTGTATCATGATGAATTTTGAGGTGGAAGTTTAGAAATTTCAACATGTCAAAAAAATTTCTAAGTGTTAAGCCATATGTTCAATTATTCCACCTTGGCTAAGTTTTTATGTGAGATTCAAATGAGAAACGTGTCTTCATCAAAGTTGTATCCATTTCAAAAACCTTCAAAATAGTCACAAATTTGACCTTATTTGGATTTGGGGTGAATGAGTTATGCATTTTTGAAGTTGAGGAAAATCACTTGTTCAATGGTATTGGTCCAAAATGACCTATAATGTATCCTCATATCACATGCTCATAAAAGTTGAATTAGCTCTTACTTGAAACATCAAAGTTTAAGTAGACATCTTGAATCTGATTGTGAAACTTTGAAATCTTTCATCTCATACAAATTGAGCAAGTTATGGCCTTGGGAATTTGACCTTCAAATTAGGGTTTAGACAAAATGAACTATAATCTTTCAACATAAAAAGACTTTCCAAGCAAAAATAGCTCTAGACCTAAACATAAAAGTTGTTTAGAATGTAATTTAGAGTAACGTTTCTCTTGGAATGATTTTCATATGATGAAAATTGTAGGAGATAGGGTGTAGGGGATCCCAGTTTTGATAAGATGAATTCGTCTGGTCAACCACCATCAACCACCTTGCAAACTTGTCATTCCCTTGACTTTTGGGACTCATGGGAGATCATATATGCATAAGATGATGAAATTTGAAGTACCCCTTGAATTATTTGATCAATTGTTAAAGAAGCTTGGTGAAGAAGTTACACAAGATACCCAGATGAACTAGGGTTTCCACTACAAACCAATTCCAAATTATTGAAGAATTCTTGATCATAACACCATGTAAAGATCATAGGGACTCATATATGATGCCTAGAGGCATTGTGGATCATTTCTTGGTTGAGCTCTTAGCAATGAGGGTCTTAAACCCTATATGTGAGCTTGATAAATCAAAGGTGATCATGTGCCCTACCTACAAAAGAGTTAGACAAATGAAAAAACATATTTTTTGGTATTTTGGTTAGTAAAGATAATAAAATAACAAGTATGATACAAACACATGGTGCTTGGTGATCTCTCCCAATACAAACCCAATGGGTGAGGGGTAAGGAGGATGCCAAGGTATGATTCTAATGCTAATGCATATGATGAGATAGCATGAGGGATCTTAGGGTCAAAATTGGGGTTTTACAGCTGCCCCTATTTAAGGACATTCTAACTGCGGAGGTGAAGGTTAAAATCTTCATATCGACTCAGTAGAATGAGCTTAAATAACAACATATAGAAAGAAATTTTGGTCCCTAAGAGACCTCATGATGCATATGATATGAATGTTAAAATAAGTCTTTGTGGGGAAATATTGCCACAAAGTAAAAGAATTCAGAGATACCGAAAGTCCGCAGTAGCATAACGCATTCTATAAGAAAAACTCACTAGGGAGACAGAGACTCTGAGGGGATAAAAGGTTGTGCGTAGGCTAGACTACGACTTAAAACTGCTGGGTGGACACGAGAGATTCCACGAAAATGGAAAGACTCGGCCAGGGAGAAAAAGGCATCTGCAGGGGGAACGAATAAATCAGAACCAAGTTGAAATACTCGAACCATGCAGGAAAAGCGATTCCACTAAGGAAATACGCACTCAAACTCAACCGGGGAATAAAACATCTTCAACACAGGAGGAGCAGAAATATATCATCCACTACCGATTACTGGGTATGGGGATAACAAAATTTGAAAGGGAGGACATCCGCTACCGGTTAGGGTAAACATATCAAGGACGACTCACTGAAGGCCGCCAAGAGGTGTATTCATTACCGGTTACTGGGTAAGAATAAAGTCGTCGGGGAAAAGCTGAAAATAGGATTTACAACTACCGGTTACTGGGCAGAAGACCACAAAGGAGAGAATATCTGTCACTGGTTAAAGTGAACATATCAAGGAATGACTCAAAGGAAAGAAAATCAGTCACCGGTTAAGATGAACATATCAAGGATAGATTTTCCTGGGGATGTTAAGGAGGATACCCGCCATCGGTTAGGATGAACATATCAAGGATAAACTACCTGAACAAAAAAGGGTAGGAATTACATCTATCAAATGCTGGATAGAATACCATCAAAGAGAATATTCGTCACTGGTTAGGATGAACATATCAAGGATAGACTCTAGGGGAGAATAAGGATTGCATCTATCAGTTACTGAATAGAATACCATCAAAGAGAATATCCGTCATCGGTTAGGATGAACATATAAAGGATAAACTCTGCAAGGGGAGAAAAGCAGGATTTACAACTACCGGTTACTGGGCAGAAGACCGCAAAGAGAAAGAAACCTGTCATCGGTTAGGATGAACATATCAAGGATTAACTCTATAGGAAACAAATAGGGATTACAACTACCTTTTTACTGGGTAGAATACCAAAGATGAGAATATCCGTCACCGGTTAGGATGAACATATCAAGGATAAACTCAAAGCAGGGGAAGAAAATATCTGTCACTGGTTAGGATGAACATATCAAGGATCTACTTCCTAGGGAGACGTGAAAATGAATCCGCTGGGGAGAAAAAAGGTTACTTTTGCCGGGTATTGGGCAAGAAGTAAGAAACTGCCTACTAAGAAGAATACTACCTGCTATTGGGTAATAGACTCTTAAGGGACCAAAAGTATCTATCTAGGTAAGATCTAGAAAGAAACAGTCAATCAAGACTCAACCCAATGAGGATATAACTCAAAGGGAGTGATTCCATCCAGATAATCAACTAGGGAGGAAACTGAAATAATAATCATCCACGAGGAAACAACTCGGTGGGGAAAGGAGAAAGGTTAAAGTTTTTCTACTTAAGGGGCTTACACTCTACAATTGAAGGAGGACAGACACACCAATCCTGGGTGGGGATAAAGTACCACCATAACAGAGAATAAGAATTACAAGAATCTCAAAGTGTAATGATGCGATAATGAAATTATATGAGCGTATATGTATATGTATATGTACATATGATGATTATGCGGATAATAATCGCAAAGGATACAAAAATGTCGCAAATTTGAATCATTGATACAATTCTCGGCCCATCCACCAAAGTGGGAAACAACTGCTGGAGAAAAGAGAGATCAATATCCCAAAGGCTCGACCCAAGCTGGGGAAGAAGATAGGAGATCTGCTGAGGAAACTGCTACTAACTCGGCGGGGAATTTTAGGTCAACACCATATCAAATGGGAGACAACCCTGTAGGGGGATCAAACACAAATAGCTGCTCAGAAACCAAGAGAGAATTCTGACTAGGAGAGAATCTGATGGCGACTTGCGAGGAAACCAAAGTTCTGCCAGAACTGATGCAAACTGCTATAACGAAATGCCCGCACTCGGCTGGGGAACAACCATAAATCAGCTGGAGACAACGGCGAATTAACAGATGGGGAAATCAACAAACACCGGGTGCAAACATGCTTTCGGGGATGAAAGAGGAATCACTCCCACTGCTTGGGGAGAACCAATAATGCTCCACACTTAGGGCTTACTGCTCTCAAACCACTATTGATATTCCTTTTAAATGAAATCGATTGCTTAGATTTAATGCTTTTATATGTTTAAGAAAATATGTTTTTTTAATTAAAATTTTAATTTTCAAAATGATCATAATAAAATTAAAAACTATTTGGCTGAATTAAATAAGAGTAGAAACAATTGGATAAAAGCTCAACTTTATTTAAATAGAATGGTAGTCTGTAAATGACAAGACTCCATAGATCTCTACAAAAATTGAAAATGGTAATTTACATGAAAAAGGGCTACATTGAATACAATTATCATTAATCTTTCTACCATCTTGATATCCACTATGCTCTTGGCGACGACTTGGAGATGATGAACCAGAACTGACCGACTTGCTCAAGAATGTCTTCGAAACTGAAGATCAGCAGGATGCAGTCACTTGCCATAATCCCTAATTTTTGCATAAATTGCCCCAAGGTGGGTGCTCAATTTATCGGGATAATTCTTTCTGTTTTATGTCTCTAACTTTTGCCTGGATCGCTCTTTCGGGTTTTCAATCCATCGAGACGCTCATTTTTAACTAAGTCGCCCTTTAGAGTTTTCAACTTAGCGAGTTGTTCTTTTCTTTTTTAGGTGAAGTATTTCTTGACTGCATCTGCGTTCACAAGACAAGTGAAATCTTCACCATCCATAGTTGTAAGAATCAAAGCACCGCCTGAAAAGGCTCTCTTAACAACATATGTGCCTTCATAGTTAGGGGTCCATTTGCCCCTAGAATCTGAGTTGAAAGATAAAATCTTCTTGAGCACCAGGTCACCTTCTCTAAACACACGAGGTCTGACCTTCTTGTCAAAAGCTTTCTTCATCCTCTGTTGGTATAAGTGACCATGACACATGGCAGTCAACCTTTTCTCTTCAATCAAATTCAGCTGATCATACCTGGTTTGACACCATTCAGCCTCAGTCAACTTGACTTCCATGAGCACACAAAATGATGGGATCTCAATCTCTATGGGGAGCACAACTTCCATACCATAAACAAGAGAGAAAGGGGTTGCCCCTGTTGAAGTGCGGATGGATGTACGCTCCCCGTGCAAAGCAAATGGGAGCATCTCATGCCCATCCTTATACGTTACAACCATCTTCTGAATGATCTTCTTGATGTTCTTATTTGCAGCTTCAACAACCCCATTCATCTTAGGTCTGTAGGGAGAAGAATTATGATGTGCAATCTTGAAGTCCTTGCAAAGAGCTTCCACCATATTGATATTCAATTTCGATCCATTATCAATAATGATCTTACTTGGCACACCATAACGGCATATAATCTGATTCTTGATAAACCTTACAACAACTTGCTTGGTTACATTCGCATACGATGCCGCTTCAACCCATTTCGTGAAGTAGTCAATAGCCACCAAAATGAAATGATGTCCATTCGACGCTCTGGGCTCGATCATGCCAATCATATCAATTCCCCACATGGAGAAGAAATGACGTTCAATAGTGTCGGAGGCACGTGAATGTTATCCACATAAATTTGACACTTGTGGCATTTCTTTACAAACTTGCAATAGTCAGATTCCATTGTCAGCCAATAGTAACCTGCTCGCAATATCTTCTTCGCCATTGCATGTCCATTGGAATGAGTACCAAAGGAACCTTCATGGACTTCAGTCATCAATAGGTCTGCTTCGTGTCTATCCACGCATCTGAGCAAAACCATATCAAAATTTCTCTTGTACAATACATCTCCATTCAGGTAGAAATTGTCGGCTAATCTTCTCAAAGGCTTCTTATCTTTCAAAGATGCCCCAGACGGGTAAATTTGACTTTGGAGGAAACACTTGATGTCGTAATGCCACGGCTTCTCATCCTTGACTTCTTCAACAGCAAACACATGAGCTGGCCTATCAAGAAACATCATAGTTAAATTGGAACCTCATTCCAATATTTTACTACGATCATTGAAGCCAACATTGCAAGAGCATCTGCCATCCGGTTTTCATCTCGAGGGATATGATGAAATTCAACCTTTGTAAAGAAAGTTGAAATCCTCCTCGCGTAATCTCTATATGGTATCAAACTGGGTTGATTTGTCTCTCATTCACCTTCGATTTGATTCACAACCAAAGCTGAATCTCCATAGATGTCTAAGTACTTGATTCTAAGATCAATGGCTTCTTCAAGCCCCATAATGCAAGCTTCATATTCTGCCATGTTATTTGTACACTTGAATGTCAATCTAGCTGTAAATGGAAAATGAGTGCCTTGAGGAGTAACGATTACTGCCTTAATGCCTTTACCATATTGATTAACAATTCCATCAAATACCATGCCCCAACAAGAACCAGGCTTTGGCCCTTCTTCAAGCAATGGTTTATCGCAATATTTCATTTTCAAGTACAAGATCTCTTCGTCAAGAAAATCATACTGCATTGACTGGTAATCTTCAATTGGTTGGTGAGCCAAATGGTCAGCCAAGACACTACCTTTGATTGCCTTCTAAGATCGGTATTCAATATCATACTCTAATAACAACATCTGCCAACGGGCAATCCTCCCAGTTAAAGCAGGCTTCTCAAAAATATACTTGATTTGATCCATTTTGGATATCAACCAAGTGGTATGATTCAACATATATTGACGCAGACGCTTAGCATCCCAAGCCAATGCGCAATAAGTCTTCTCAAGCATAAAATACTGAGTCTCACAATCGGTAAACTTCTTGCTGAGGTAGTAGATAACATATTCGTTCTTTCCAGTCTCGTCTTGCTGACCAAGAATACAACCCATACTATTTTGAAGCACTATCAAATACATGATCAACGGTCTTTCTTCCACAGGCGAAGATAGAATCGGAGGTTCAAGCAGATATTCCTTGATACTATCAAAAGCTTTCTGGCAGTCTTCATTCTAATCACAAGACTGATCTTTCTGAAGAAGCTTGAATATAGGCGCACATGTGGCAGTCATGTGTGAAATAAATCTTGAGATATAATTCAAGCGGCCAAGAAAACCTCTGATTTGCTTCTTAGTTTTGGGCGCAGGCATCTCTTGTATTGCTTTGACCTTGGCAGGATCAACTTCAATTCCCTTCTCGCTGACAATAAAGCCCAACAACTTACCAGAACGAAACCAAATGTACATTTATTTGGATTCAAGCGGAGTTTATACTTCCTCAAACGCTGGAATAACTTCAACAAATGCTCAACATGTTCCTCTTCATCAATTGATTTAGCAATCATATCATCAACATAGACTTCGATCTCTTTATGCATCATATCATGAAAAAGAGTAGTCATTGCTATCTGGTAAGTTGCACCAGCATTCTTTAAACCAAAAGGCATCACTCTATAACAGAATGTTCCCCAGGGTGTAATGAATGTGGTCTTCTCCATATCTTCGAGTGCCATCTTGATCTGATTATATCCGGAAAATCCATCCATAAACGAAAAGACTTTGAATTTAGCCGTATTGTCTACCAAAATATCAATGTGTGACAGAGGGAAATCATCTTTCGGACTAACTTTATTCAAATCTTTATAATCAACACACATACAAACTTTTCCATCCTTCTTCGGAACAGGCACAATATTGGCCACCCATTGCGAATATTCAGAAGTAACAAGGAAACCGGTGTCAATCTGCTTTCACACTTCTTCTTTGACCTTTACTGCCATATCAGGATGAGTTCTCCTCAACTTCTGCTTGACTGGCGGGCATTCTGGCTTCAATGGCAATCTATGCTCCACAATCTCAGAATTCAACCCAGGCATGTCTTGATAGGACCAAGCAAACACATCTGAATACTCTCGGAGAAGATCAACCAATACCTTCTTAACATCAGGACACAGTCGAGACCCAATCTTGACTTCCTTCACATCATCCTTGGAACCCAAGTTAACTAACTCAATCTGCTTTTCGAATGGTTGAATGGATTTTCCTTCATGCTCAAGAAGACGAGACAATTCATCACTTACTTCTTCATCACTTTCCTCCTCAGCCTCAAACACAAGGAAATCAAAATTTGGAGAAGGAGAAGGATCATTATATTCAATGGGGTTAGAAACCAACCTGCATAATGATTTGATATTTGATTTTAGAGAAGTGAATTGTGACCAAATATTATGCAGATGGACAATCATATTGTTTATCTATGTTTTTTGTGATTATCATTTTCAGAATAAAACAAAAAGTAAAAATAAAACATCATAGATGTGGATGAATAAAATTATATTTTATTAATGATCAAAATTGAAAATGCCCAAACAATGTTCACTTCTCCCTTAGGCATAGGAGAAGGATTTTCAAAAACAAATAAAAGCAATTACTTAGATCGATGCATAACACCAGGAATGTCAACAGCAGTCCAATTGTTGCAAGCTTTTCCCTGCGTCACAAAATTGGTGCAGTCTTCATCTTCATCACCCTCTAGCACCACAACTATGTGTTGTTCATTACCATGAATGAACCCTCCGCTACGGAAACTTGGTTGTGCATCTTTAGATCTAATGACAGATGAACCTTGTTGGAAACTCAAACCGGCTCTGCTCTTGTTGTCGGAGATCTCTACCATCTGTCCCCACTAATCAGACTGACCCTTTTCTAAAATCTTCTTTTCATCTTTGAATGAGGACATGGGTGTCCCAACTCTCTTTTCTTCAGCAATAGATAAGGCTTGGAACGAAGTTCCAACCTCATCCTCAGCTTCTACATAAGAGAAAGATGACAGGTGGCTAACCAACAATGCCTTCTCCCCACCAGCCATAACAAGCTTCCCATTCTTGACAAACTTTAACTTCTAATGCAACGTTGAAGTAACAACTCTTGCCTCATGAATCCATGGCCTTCCCAATAGACAGTTATAGGTCGGGTGGATATCCATTACTTGAAAAGTAATTTGGAAGTCACTCGGACGTATCTTCACTTGAAGGTCCACTTCGCCGATTATAGTCTTGCGCGAACCGTCAAAAGCTTTGACGATCACGCCACTATACCTCATAGGATCTCCTTGGTATGACAACTTGGAAAGAGTTGACTTCGGAAGTACGTTCTGTAAGACCCCAATTTTGTCCCTAAGATCCCTCGTGGCATCATATCATAACATTGCATTGCCTCAAGGATCATTGGACACCTTGCTCCCTCCCTTGTGGGTTGGTTATCTTTTTGAGAGTGGTTCTTGATCACCAAGCATTGTTTGCATTTGTATGTCATTGCTTCTCTTTCTATCACTAACCAATAGTACAAATATATGTCATCTAACCTTTGTCTTGCAGATAAAGCAATAACAGGTCAAGGCATCAAAAGCATTCATTGAGCAATAGATGGTGGTCATTCTTGAGATTTGGACCCCACAATTATTCACAAGAGTTAATATGAGCTATGATATCATGTTGAAGCAAAATCCCAAGTGGTAGAGGCTTGAATCTCATCAGAACATTTCCCAGTTAACTGAAGACCTAGAAAGTCAACTGCAAGGTCAACTGTGGATTTGGAGGTGGGAAGTGATCAGAAATGCTTCATTCATGTTCAAACAAGTCTCATTTGACATTTCAAACATTCACCTTGAAGAATTTAAAGTCAGGTCAAAACCTTCCAAAAATAGAAAGTGACCTATAATTTGAATTTGCCAAAAATGGAAAGGTTTTAGTCCAACTTCAACTTCAAATTACCTCATCAAGAAAGCTTCAAATTAAATTTTTTTGAACATTAAAGTTGTAGATCTTTCTCTCCCATTTCCAAAACGTCCAAGATCATCAATTTCTCATGTGTGGTTAAGGAGATATGATCAAATCATGGCAAAGTATGCATGGAACTTCAAATGGACATAACTTTTCAACCAAAGCTCCAAAATGAGTGGCTCTTTTTGCATTATTCTTCTCTTGACCTCTAATTTCCAAATCATGCATCACATTACATAAATTTTCATCACATGATCATTTGGTAATTCATGGGTTTTTTGGAGGGAAATTTTAAAATTCAAATTTGGTGCATTATTTGAACATTTTGCTATTGCCATTGGCTCCAAAATCAGATTTTAAGTGGAAAAGGAAGGAAATTCGTGCACTGTTCATACATGCATTCCATGCATGAGGGTGAAAAGCCAATTTGCACATACACCTTGAAAATGATTAATTCCAATTAGCTTTGGCCTAAACATGATTTAAACAGGATTAGCACAACATATATAAAGAAAACCCTAACTGTTTTCAGGAATTAGCAACCATTTTTTAGATCTAGATCCAAATTCATCAATTTTTTCTCTCAAAATTTTCTTGCAAATCTTCAGACAAAAGCATATTTCATTGCTTGATTCTTGATCCTGAGGTGTTGTTGAGTAAGTTTGGACTTGGAACCAAGAGAAACAGTGCCATATTGAGCTATACTCGAAGATGGAAGCATCAATGGTGATTTCAAATTCTGTGGAATTCAAGTGTGTTTGAGCTGCAATTTCATCATCAATCAACTCCATAGGCATTGGAAAGTAGAATTGGAGCTATCACAAGCCTTGAATCAAGCCAAATCCAGTTCTGCTCTTCAAGAGGTTACAAATCGAATCTCTCATTTTTGAATTTCTTTGCCATGTTGTTGTAGATCTAAGTATGCTGATCATTTTAAGCTTTGAATCGTGCAAATTGGTGCTGTTTTGAGTGAGATACGATTGTTTTAATTTTTGATGTTGAATCTTATTTTCTTCGACCCGTGCGTGTTTGATTGTTTTTGCATGAAATAATTGTGGACCATTGATGTATGTTGAAGGCACTACACGATGCTATGCTCAATTTCAATTTCTGGACACTTTTCATTTTTCTGGAAAATCCAGATGAAGATCTTCATGATCTTGATCTTCAACACATGAATGTTCTTCATTTTTCCAGAATTCCTGCGGATTTTGCTGCGGAGTTCATAGGTTTAGCTGCGAATTTGTTTAGGCCACGCTTTTGATCCATTTGGCAACACTTTTCTGTTGCCTTTGCTTTGGCGCGCTAGGGTTTGATGCTAAACGGCGTCGTTTAGGTTGAGCGCCACATTTGAATTTTGCCTGACTTCGATTCCCAGCCGTGACAATATTTCAAATGCCTTCTCATATTTTCTCATTTCCCTCCATATATTCCAATACTAGGCTTCATGTTTTTTTTTATTTTCCTCATCTTTAAAAATTCATAACTATTTGAAAATTAATCCAAAAATGACCAGGTTTTTTGCATTATGATCCTTATTCTCTCTAGTTTTTTATCATCATGATTTCTCAAGTTGTGCTTGGCTAGATAATTTTTTGTGCTGGAATGTTTGAACATGTATGATTATTTGACCTTGCCATGCTTATACCTTTGTGAAATGCTTGATTCTTATCCAATGAATGTGAAATTTTGCATGATGAAACTAGACACATTGCTTGACATTTTGGTGTTCATTTGGTATTTTTATCAATTGTCATTTCTGTTTTATGATTGTGCTAAGTTGGTGTGACAATTTGTGTCACACCTTTTGATGATCAACTTATATGATGTGTTTGCCATGCCAAATGATCTCCAATTGTCCTGATTTTTTGTATGATGCATGTTATGGATGTTGTGAATGAGCATGAATTTTGTTGGAATTATTTGAATCATTTCTGATTTAATTGAGATTTTTTCATTCTGGTTGATCACATGTGAGCTTTAAAATTGCCTTGAACTTCAATTGATCATGAAATGCTTTTGGTTGATGATATTGATGTGAGACCTTTTGGAATGTTTCAAGATGTGTTTGACGTTGATTCATGTTAAATTTCAGCTTCTGGTTTGAATTTTTTCTTCACCTTTGACCCTAGGCTTTGACCTAGTGGTTTGTTGCTTATCTTTGAGCTTTGATTTCAGGTTGAACATCCAAGTTCCATAGTTGTTGATGCTTCATCTCTTGAGCATTGATGTTTGCTTTTGATTACTAATCTTTGTGTGTTTTGTAGGTTGATGTTAACTCATTTGAGTTTTGCTTTTGGCTTACACATTTTGTACATTGGAATTGTCTGTTGCTTATTGACTGTTGTCTGTTTGTCTGAGTATTGTACTGATTTGTTTGATGTTTCCACAGGTGCATAAGTTGCTTTAAGTTCATTGTGAACTTTGCTTTGCTTGGTTGCTTAACCACTTAGGTATAATCTCTAATCTTCATGTAGTCTGGAAGACCTACTATTATTGGTAGGCACCTGTCTGAAGTCCTCCTTAAGAGGCAATGCTTGTGATTGTTTACTCTTTGTGTCAAGCAGGAAAAGTCCTCTTATGAGGCAATTGGCAGATAAAAGAGATGTGTAATCCATCTCCTGCTACTCAGTGTGTCATTCACTTTGCTCACACCATGTGTTGATGCATTGTGAATACTAACCCAAGATCTTATAGAGTCAATCACTTGTGGAGAAGAGTTCCAACTTTCTGAACTCCCATACCTTCTATTGTTTAAAGCTCTCCCAGACCAGGGATAAGAGCTATGAGGCACACCCCTCATCTCCATTTCACCTGCTTCACCCTAACTCTCAATGTTAGGGTTAAGAGCACAAATTACACCATTCCAGTTGGCTGTAAAGCCTAACCTTGATTGAGCCAAATTGATTGTGTATAGTGTGTGCTAATTGACTTGTTGTTTTCTTACTTGATTCATCTGTGCATGTTTGCTTATGTGTGCCTTTGTGCATTTATCATCATTAATTGTATCATTTCATAATCATTGTTCATATCTTTGCGACACTTTGTTTATCCATTGAGGAGTCAATTGTAAGTCCATTTATTGGCGGTTGTTTCCTATGATCTGGAAGGAGTTGGGACTAAGACCATTCATTGGCATTCCTTTCCTTGGAGTCGAGTGTAAGACCATTTATTGGCAACTTGTTTCCTCTTGCTTATTGCATTTGTTTTGTTTGTTGTATGTGAGGAGTCAATCGTAAGTCCATTTATTGGCAGTTGTTTCCTATGATCATTCCTGTGAGACTGGTATAAGTCCATTGATTGGCATCTGGTATCATTGTTCCATGTTTTGTTTTAGGAGACTAGTCTAAGTCCATTGATTGGCATCTGGTATCCATGTTTGTTTTAGGAGATTGGTATAAGTCCATTGATTGGCATCCGGTATCCATTGTTTGGTTTTGTTTTAGGAAATTGGTATAAGTCCATTGATTGGCATCCGGTATCCATTGTTTGGTTTTGTTTTAGGAGATTGGAATAAGTCCATTGATTGGCATCCGGTATCCATTTACTTTGTCCATTTGCTTATTGCATTGTTGCCTATTCCAAAGGAATCACTTGAATCATCTACATATGATCTCAAGAGGTGAACATCTAAGAAGTTTTACTTCCTCACCCTCCCACCTTTTGTTTCTTTAAACCTCCATTTGCATGTTAATCCAAACCTGAAACTTTGTGCAAACATTTTCACTTCTTTTCAAACTAGAAACCTAGGCCTTAAGCCTCTGATTTTTCAAACATCATTTTCATAATACTTCTTTTGAATTGAATTCTAATCATACTTTGACCATCTTTTTGTGAATAAATTCTAATTGGTTAATTTCACTCATTCAATTATTTTGTGGCTTTGTCCATTCTTGATAAGTTTTTATACATTAGCCATAGGTTTGATTTATCCTAGCTGGTTGATGTTAACCTCACCCTTTGTCCTTAGTGATTGAATTGTAAGACTTCCTTGCTTATTATAGGGTTAACCCCTCACTAGCAAGTTGAAGCTTTTCTCACATGGTGGACTTGTTGTTTGTATAAGGTTGAGTTTTCTCCCATGGATAACGAAAGACCTTATGGATTTTGTTCTAAAATCAATTCACACATATTTTGGAAATCTTTTAGCCGAACTACGGCGTTTTGATCCTTACCTTCCATGGAAAGGTACGTAGGCAACGGGTTCATCCGTTCAAACACAAAAATAATAACTTGTATATTCTTTTCTCATCCCTTCAATCCATGTTTGCACAATAAATATTTCATAAACAAATAACATTTCATACAACAAGTGTGAAAAGGGCTCCCTAGGAGTACCTAGGACGTTTTGGGTGCCTAACACCTTCCCATTGCGTAATTAACCCCTTACCCAGATCTCTGATCTTTTCATTAGTTTTCTATGTGTAAAACTTCTTAGGCTTTTGTTTGCTTTTTAGCCATTCCTTTGGATAAATAAAAGTGCGGTGGCGACTCGATTCTTTGTATGCTTTGCTTTTGGTTTAATCAATAAATCATAAAGTGACGAATACACCGCTACAGAAAAGTGGCGACTCTGCTGGGGAAATTCCTTGGTGGTTTTGCCTACTTTTCACCCTTGTTGTATGATATTGTTTATTTGTTATATGACATATTTTTGTACAATTTGGGATAACTGTATTGATTGTAATGATTGAATTGCTTGATATACAATTGTTGTTTGCTTGGTGATCTCTGTGAGATGAGTTCTATACCCGAACTCGAGTGCATCTTAGGATAGGAGAATGGCATAGTCTTGTCGACTTGTGTGGAGTATTCCTTAGCAAGTTGACTTGCGAGTCCATTCACTTGGTGGAGGTCATGTTGGATTAATAATGTCACACAAGTTATTTGTGGTTAGGCATTATTCTTTCAATGATGTGCCTTAGAAGCCAAGGACCTTAGTTTACCAAGCCCATCTTGGCCTATTTTTAGGACGTAGTGCGGAGGTCGTTCAGATGTAAGATCTGATGCGATTGTTACGCGATACTACACTCATAAGAGTCTCTCTTAAGAATATTTTTGGAATACGAGTATTCGTTCCTCCGATAATATCCGAAAGATGGGACAATGACTATGGGAACCTCTGGTAGAACATGTTCGGCAGGTTTAAACCCTAGTACACTCCCTTTGGGTGGTTCTTAACCGAGACTCCATGCTCGTGACTCTCAACAAACCCGTGATTCATGGTTGAGTCGTTCAGACATCCTTAATATCAATGGAACTTGGGTGTCGATAAGGTGAAAACCGTAATCCACCAAAATGGATGATTGATATTAAGGATGATTGAGCCGGTTCATGTATTGTTAATATCAATGGAACTTGGGTGTTGATAAGGTGTAAACCATAATCCGCCAAAATGGATGATTGATATTAAGGATACTATGAGCTTTCCCATGACCTCTGTCTGGTGTGCTTTGCTTGATCCTTGAGTGTGATTGTTGCATTCATGCATTCATACATTCATCTGCATTCATGTCATCAGAAAAATCAGAAAATTTTCAAGGAACTTAAAGGGTTTATTTGCAAAATTTTCAGACATGGAAAGACCAAAAAGGCATACAAAGAAGTACAACTTTAGACAGCCCGATGTGAAAGAGTTAAGGAATCTGACATCCTATGTATTAGATCCCTTGGGTTTCAAAGCTCGTTATGGGAAGCTTCTGCCTCTGTTAACTACTCAGGTTGATGAAGGGTTGATGAGTACTTTGGCACAGTTCTATGATCCTTTGTATCACTGCTTCTCTTTTCCGGACATTCAGCTGTTGCCTACCTTGGAGGAGTATGCTCATCTTATGGGTATTCCTATTCTGGATCAGGTGCCGTTCAATGGCTTGGAGAGTATTCCGACTTCTCGAGAGATCGCAGACTTGTTGCACATAGATGAATCCCTTATTGAGGCGCATATGACCACCAAAGGTGGAATTCAGGGTCTTCCTTCTGATTTCCTCATCGCTCAAGCTACCGTTTATGGGAAGGCCATGAGTGAGGATGCCTTTGAGGCCATATTCGTGCTGCTCATCTATGGTTTGGTATTGTTCCCCAACATCGACAAATTCGTGGATGTGAACGCCATTAGGATCTTTCCTGTTCTTAATCCCGTTCCGACTCTGTTGGGTGATGCCTATGTCTCTTTGCATCTGAGGAATGCAAAGGGTGGAGGAGCTATTGTGTGCTGTTTGCCTCTGTTGTATAAGTGGTTTATTTCTCACTTACCGCAGACGGTTGCTTTCAAGGAGAACAAGGGATGTCTACGGTGGTCTACGAGACTTATGTCTCTCACTAATGACGATATCTCTTAGTATGGTCGCGTGTATGATACAGTTCAGATCATTGATTATTGTGGTGAATTCCCTAATGTGCCTCTTCTTGGTACATGTGGTGGGATCAGCTACAACCCTATCTTAGCACGTCGTCAGCTTGGGTTCCCCCTAAAGGATAAACCTCATAACATTCTGTTAGAAGGTGTGTTCTTTCGGGAGGGTAAAGATCCCCATGGCCTGAAAGCCAGGATGGTCCGCGCTTGGCGCAAGATTCACAAGAAGGGAAGAAAGGAGTTGGGTCCGAAGAACTGCATTGCTTTGGAGCCATATACTTCTTGGGTCAGACAGAGAGCATCAGAGTATCTTATGCCTTATGACTATCCGAGACCTACACCGTTGGATGTGGCTGGGCCTTCAACCCTCCCTAACCAAGGCGTAGAGGAGTTGAGAGAAGAAGACCTTTCACGTGCCTGGATCCGTGAAAGAGAAGAGTTGCTTCAACAGCTTAAGGAGAAGGATGCTCTGATCGAGTTTCTCGAGCATCAAGTGATAGATGATCCGAATGATACCTGGACTTCTCTGCTTCCTCAGTCTTCCAAATTCTGGAAGAGGAAGTATGATTGACTTGCTAAGGAGAAAGCGGATATGGAAGCAGCATATGAGAGAGAGAGATCAAGAAGCTTTGTGTATCTCGTCTTCCAGCATCTCGAGCTTATAGGGATCCATAGGATGTTTATTTTCCTTTTCCCTTGTAATATAATCAACAATGCTGTACTTCTTTGTCTCAAATATATATTTGATGAGATATTTTCCATATGCGATTGAATGCTTTAAATATTAAAAAATTTGCAAATAGAACCCTAAAAGTTCCTTGAAATAAAACAAAGCATATGCACGAGCATTGCATGCATCATTTTGCATCAGTAGGTGTTGTTCTGGTCTCCTTGTCTGTGGCCTAACTCTGTGCTTTTCATTTATTTTGAAGACAAGCTGACTCATCGGTACTACACCCGAGCCAATTCTGCAAGAGTGATGGATCAACTAGAACAAGAGAACCGTGAGCTGAAGGAAGAGGTCGCTAGACTGAGTGCTCTGATGGAGCAGTTCTTGGCTGCCTAGAATCAACCATCTCCACCTCCTGCAACTCCTCCCCAGAGGACTGTTATACCTGAAGTGGTTTCTTCAATTGTGCCAGCTGCCAGTGCTCACTTCGTACCAGCCATGCCAGCCGGGTTTCCGTGGGGTATGCCTCCAGGTTTCATGTCTGATATTCCAGCTCCTACTTTTACTTCCATGCCGGCATCTAGCCCGGTCCTTGCAATGCCTCCTCCTGTCGTCCATACCACTCCCAGGGTAGACGACACCATCTATCATTCTGAGCCGTCTGAGGGCCCAGATGTTAATGAAAAGATGGATGCTATGAATGACCAATTTCTTGAGCTCCGCAAGGAATTGAAGACCCTCCGAGGGAAGGATTTGTTCGGCAAGTCTGCTGCTGAACTATGCTTGGTTCCCGGTGTCAAGATACCTGTCAAATTCAAAGTCCCTGACTTTGAGAAGTATAAGGGGAATACCTTCCCTCTCATCCACCTGGTCATGTACGCCAGGAAAATGTCTACTCAGACTGATAATGATCAACTGCTGATTCATTATTTTCAGGATAGTTTGTCTGGTGCAACTCTTCGTTGGTATATGAGCCTTGATAGCGCAAACATCCGATCCTTCAACGATCTTGGTGAAGCCTTCGTCAAGCAATACAAGTACAATGTTGATATGGCTCCTGACCGTGATCAACTCATAGCCATGTCTCAGAAGGATAAAGAGACATTCAAGGAATACGCCCAGAGGTGGCGAGAGCTGGCAGCACAGATTACTCCTCCGCTGGAAGAGAAGGAGATGACTAAGATCTTTCTGAAGACTCTTAGTTCATTTTATTATGAGCGGATGGTTGCGAGTGCTCCCTCTGATTTCACCGAGATGGTGAACATGGGAATGCGTTTGGAGGAAGGTGTCCATGAAGGACGGTTGTCTAAAGATGAAGGCTCTTCTAAACGATATGGGGCGTTTAAGAAGAAAGATGGGGAGGCACATGCTGTGCAATCTCATGCTAAACCTAGAAGACCCTCTGCCAAGAGGAAGCCTGTGCGTCATGCCAGCAGTCAGCATCAGGTGGCTCATATAGCACCTGTCTTCAGAGACAACAATCAGCATCAGCAACAACCTCAGTATCAACAGCAACATCGTCCACATCAACAGGCTTATCAGCCTCGTGGCAGCACCAGTAATCAAGCCAATTTGAATTATGATAGGAAGAAGATCACTTTCGATCCCATTCCTATGTCATATGCTGAGCTTTATCCCTCTTTAATAGAGTGGAAACTGATTACCCCGAGGGATCCTTCGGCTGTACCTGCTAACCCGCAGTGGTGGTACAAGCCTGACCAGCATTGTGTTTATCATTCCGGTGCTCCCGGTCACAACATAGAAAACTGCTATCCATTGAAGACTAAGGTGCAAGACCTTATGCGATGCGGCATTCTGAGCTTTGACGACTCAGGCCCGAATGTTACGAAGAACCCATTGCCCGAGCATGGGAAGTCGGTTAACATGGTCCAGGGTTGCCCTAGAAAATATAAAGTCAAATATGTGAGTCATATTCGACAGTCATTGGTCGAGTTGCATCGTTTGCTGTGTAATTACAGTCATATGGAGCACGACCATGACAGATGCCGTATCTGCTCTGTTAATAGACTGGGTTGTCGCCAAGTGCGCAGAGAGCTACAAGAGCTGTTGGATGAGGGTACCATCGAGATTCTTCAGAACAGAAATGTTGATGAAGACGAACCAGAAGTGAATGTGATTTCTCATGTGTTCAAGATTTCTGAACCTGTTGTCATCCGTTATGATGGTAGCAAGCCGAAGGTTTCTCCTTCTCTAGTCATCAAGCCTGCAGGCCCTGTGCCTTATTCTTCAGATAAGGTTATTCCCTTCCGTTACAATCCAGTTGATGTGGAAGATGGGAAAGAAGTGTCGTTGCCTTCAACCTCTGTGGTAAATATCGCTGATGTGAGCGGGTTGACCCGGAGTGGTCGTGTGTTTTCTGCACCCCCGAAGCCTCATGTTGTTTCTGATTCTGCTGAGCGTCCAGTTGGGACTGCGGTGAATGTTCCAAATCCGGCACTTGCTGTTGCCAAACCCTCCTCCGTACAAAAGACTCCTACTTCTTCTGTCGGCCCGAGTGGCACTGTGAATGAAGAATGTGATGAGATGCTGAGGCTCATCAAGAAGAGTGAGTACAACGTTGTAGACCAGCTTCTACAAACGCCGTCCAAAATCTCCGTACTATCTTTGCTTCTGAATTCAGAACCCCATAGGGAGGCTCTGCAGAAAGTGTTGGACCTGGCTTATGTTGATCATGATGTCACGATTGAACAGTTTGACAGTATTGTTGCAAACATCACTGCTTGCAACACTTTGAGTTTCTGTGACGCTGATCTCCCTGAGGAGGGAAGAGACCACAACATGGCTTTACATATTTCCATGAATTGCAAGACCAATGCCATGTCCAACGTATTGGTGGACACTGGGTCATCTCTAAATGTATTGCCAAAGACCACTCTTTCGAGATTGTCATATCAGGGTACTCCTATGAGGCAGAGTGGTGTTGTTGTGAAAGCTTTCGATGGGTCGCGTAAGATCGTGATTGGGGAAGTTGATCTCCCAATCAAAATTGGACCAAGTGATTTCCAAGTTACCTTTCAGGTTATGGATATCCACCCATCTTATAGCTGTCTCCTTGGTAGACCATGGATTCACGAGGCTGGCGCCGTGACGTCCACCCTACACCAGAAGCTTAAATTCGTCAAGAATAAGAAACTGGTCGTGGTAGGGGGAGAAAAGGCTCTCCTGGTTAGCCACTTGTCTTCTTTCTCATATATTGATGCTAAGGATGAAGTTGGAATGCCTTTCCAAGCTTTATCTATTGTTGAGCCGATTGAGAAGAAGTCTCCTTCATTTGCTTCCTATCGTGATGCGAAACTGGCCATTGAATGTGGTGCAGTCGCTGGTTTGGGGAAAATGATTGAGCTTGAAGACAACAAATCCCGGGCTGGCATTGGCTATTCTTCTGGGGCATTCAACAAGCAAGGGCTGTTCAAGAGTGGAGGTTTTATCCATGCTGATCAAGCTGAAGAAACTGGTGCTATTCTGGAAGAGGATGCAAAGGATTTGAGCAACTTTGTCATCCCTGGTGGTGTCTGCCATAATTGGGTCACTGTGGATGTTCCTACGGTCATTCATAAGTCAGCGTAATATGTTCACTTTGTTCAAAAACTCTTCTCCCATGCCAAAAGGAGAAGTGATGACATTGTTGGCAGCATTTATACAATGATATTTCATTCAATTAATGCATTGTTAAACATTTGTTTTTCCATTTGTTTTCACTTTTTGCTTTTGCATGAAATCGGTGATCACAAAAAACCCTAAAAACAAGAATAAAAGCAATCTTTTCATCTGCATAATGATTTGCTTGTTTAAATTCTAAAGTTTTTTATTATCCAAAATCATTATGCAGGTTGATTCTAAAACCCATTGAACATAATGATCCAACGCCATCTCCCAATTTTGAATTCCCTGTATTCGAGGCAGAGGAAGATGATGTTGAAGAGATTCCTGATGAGATTACCCGTCTCCTTGAGCACGAGAAGAAGATCATTCAGCCGCATCTCGAAGATCTGGAAACAGTCAACTTGGGGTCTGAAGATTGTGTTCGTATGGTGAAGATTGGGGCACTCCTTGAAGAGTCTGTCAAGAAGGGGTTGATCAGTTTACTATGAGAGTATTCCGATATCTTTTCTTGGTCGTATGAAGACATGCCAGGTCTAGATACAGATATTGTGCAACATTTCCTGCCTTTGAAGCCTGAGTGCGTGCCTGTGAAGCAGAAGCTCAGAAGAACTCATCCACACATGGCAGTAAAGATCAAAGAGGAAGTTCAGAAGCAAATTGATGCGGGATTTCTGGTGACTTCTACATATCCTCAATGGGTGGCCAATATTGTGCCTGTGCCTAAGAAAGACGGAAAAGTCCGTATGTGTGTTGATTACAGAGATTTGAATAAAGCTTGTCCAAAAGATGATTTCTCTCTACCACACATTGATATGTTGGTAGACAATACAGCTAAATTCAAAGTCTTTTCGTTTATGGACGGATTTTCCGGTTATAATCAAATCAAGATGGCACCCGAAGATATGGAGAAGACAACATTCATCACACCTTGGGGAACATTCTGTTATCGAGTGATGCCCTTCGGTTTGAAGAACGCCGGAGCCACGTATCAACGTGCTATGACTACCTTGTTTCATGATATGATGCACAAGGAGATAGAGGTCTATGTTGATGATATGATTGCTAAGTCCCGAACGGAAGTGGAACATGTTGAGCATTTGTTGAAGCTTTTTCAGCGTCTGAGGAAGTTTAGGCTTCGTCTGAATCCGAACAAATGTACATTTGGAGTCCGTTCTGGCCAGTTATTGGGTTTTATAGTCGGCGAGAGAGGTATTGAGGTTGATCCTGCAAAGGTCAAAGCAATACAAGAGATGCCTGCACCCAAAACTGAAAAGCAAGTCCGAGGTTTTCTTAGCCGCTTGAATTACATTTCCAGATTTATATCCCACATGACTGCCACATGTGCGCCGATATTCAAGCTCCTCCGGAAAGATCAATCTCATGATTGGAACGAGGATTGCCAGAAAGCTTTCGACAGTATCAAAGAGTATCTGTCTGAACCTCCGATCTTGTCTCCGCCTGTAGAAGGAAGACCCCTGATTATGTATCTGACTGTTCTTGAAGACTCGATGGGTTGTGTACTCGGTCAACAAGACGAATCAGGGAAGAAAGAATCTGCTATCTACTACCTCAGTAAGAAGTTTACTGATTGTGAGTCTCGATACTCTATGCTTGAGAAGACGTGCTGTGCTTTGGCTTGGGTTGCTAAGCGTTTACGCCAGTACATGATAAATCATACAACTTGGTTGATGTCCAGAATGGATCCAATTAAGTATATTTTCGAGAAGCCTGCTTTAACTGGGAGGATTGCCCGTTGGCAGATGTTGTTATCTTAGTATGATATCGAGTATTGAGCTCAGAAAGCTATCAAAGGTAGTATCTTGGCTGACCATTTAGCGCACCAGCCTATTGAAGATCGTCAGTCTGTTCAGTACGACTTCCTAGATGAGGAGATTCTGTATTTGAAAATGAAAGATTGTGATGAGCCTACACTTGATGAAGGTCCGGAACCTGGTTCCAGATGGACAATGGTGTTTGATGGCGCTGTGAATCAGTATGGAAATGGAATTGGGGCAGTAATCATTACTCCTCATGGCACGCATATTCCGTTTACAGCAAGGCTAACTTTCAAATGCACGAATAATATGGCTGAGTATGAGGCCTGTATTATGGGATTAGAAGAATGTATTGATTTGAGAATCAAGCATCTTGATGTGTATGGTGATTCGGCCCTGGTTGTCAATCAGATCAAGGGAGAATGGGAGACGAATCAGCCTGGTCTCATTCCGTATAGAGATTATGCGAGGAGGATTTCAACATTCTTTACAGAAGTTGACTTTCATCATATTCCTCGTGAGGATAATCGGATGGCAGATGTGCTTGCTACGCTTGCTTCGATGATTGTAGTCAAGTATTGGAATGAAGTTCCCAACATCACCGTGATGCGCTTGGATAGACCAACTCACGTGTTTGCAGTTGAAGAAGTGAATGACGACAAGCCTTGGTATTTTGATATCAAGAATTTCCTCCAGAACCAGACTTACCCGCCTGAGGCATCTGTGAAAGATAGGAAAACTTTGAGAAGGTTGTCAGGCAGTTTCTACCTCAGTGGTGAAGTGTTGTACAAGAGAAATTTTGATATGGTTTTGCTCAGATGCGTGGATAGACACGAAGCAAACCTGTTGATGACTGAGGTCCATGAGGGTTCATTTGGTACACATTCCAATGGACATACCATGGCTAGAAAAATGTTGAGAGCAGGCTACTATTGGCTGACAATGGAGTCTGACTGCTGCAAATATGTGAAGAAATGCCACAAGTGTCAGATTTATGCAGATAAGATTCATATTCCTCTGACACTTCTGAATGTGATTTCATCACCATGGCCTTTCTCTATGTGGGGAATCGACATGATCGGCATGATTGAACCGAAAGCGTCCAACGGACACAGGTTTATTCTCGTAGCAATTGACTACTTCACCAAATGGGTTGAAGCCGCCTCGTATGCGAATGTGACCAGGCAGGTGGTCGTGAAGTTTATCAAGAACCAGCTGATTTTCCGTCATGGTGTGCCAGATAAGATCATTACTGATAATGGATCTAATCTGAATAATAAGATGATGGAAAAGTTGTACGCTGAGTTCAAGATTGCACACCATAATTCCTCTCCTTACAGACCAAAGATGAATGAGGCTGTTGAGGCTGCTAATAAGAATATCAAGAAGATTATCCAGAAGATGGTTGTTACGTACAAAGATTGGCATGAGATGCTGCCATTTGCTTTGCATGGATATCGTACATCTGTCCGCACTTCAACAGGGGCAACCCCTTTCTCTCTTGTTTACGGTATGGAGGTTGTTCTCCCAGTAGAGGTGGAGATCCCATCAATGAGAGTCTTGATGGAAGCCAAGTTGACTGATGCTGAATGGATTCAGAGTCGTTACGACCAGCTGAATTTGATTGAAGAGAAGCGATTGACTGCCATGTGTCATGGTCAGTTATATCAGCAGAGAATGAAGAAAGCATTCGATAAGAAGGTCAAGCCTCGTGTGTTCCGAGAGGTGACCTCGTGCTCAAGAAAGTCTTGTCTTTCGCGCCCGATTCCAGGGGCAAGTGGACTCCAAACTATGAGGGTCCATATGTTGTCAAGAGAGCCTTTTCAGGCGGAGCTTTGATGCTTACAACAATGGATGGGGAGGATTTCACTCGTCCTGTGAATTCAGATGCAGTCAAGAAATACTTTGCCTAAAAAAAATAAAAAATAAAAAATAAAATAAAGAGTACAAAATAAAAACAGAATAGCTCGCTAAGTTGAAAACCTGAAAGGGCGGCTTAGGCAAAAATGAGCGTCTCGGTGGAGAACCCGAAAGGGCGATCCAGGAAAAAGTTAGAGGCATAAAAAAGGGAGAGAATATTTGCATCCCGCTAAATTGAGTATCTCACCCTGGGGAAATCTAGGCAAAAATTAGGGATTTGGCAGGTAACTGCATCCTGACAAGACTTTCTGTTCCACAGCTGTCTTTTCATCAGAGATTCTCGATTCATCGTCGACTGAAGCTTCGAATACATCGAAATTCAAATTTGTAGAGAAAGGATCATTATGTTCAATGTAGCCCTCTTCCAATATATATCACTGATTTCAAATTTGTACAGATCTATGGAGTCTTGCCATTTGTAGACTACCATTCCATCAAATCAATTTGAGCTTTTATCCAATTATTTGCACTCTTATTTGTTTCAATTCAACAAATGTTTTGCATGTTTTAATTGATAAAATGTCATTGTTTAAGCAAATAAATTTTTTCAAAATTTGTTGTTTTAAACAAAGTGAACATTCACGATGATGAAAGGATACTCAAGAATTTCTCAGTACTCTCCCAAGGGTGGCATGATTTCCAACATGGTAAGACATTTGTTCATATTCCTGGCATGGTTGTATCCTCTTTCTCCAGATTGTTGTTGGGGTTATTCCCTAAGCAGAGTTTCTTTTGAGATTTCGTTCCCTAAGCAGAGTGTTTGTTGAGAACTTCACAATCCTCTCCAACAATATATCCTCTCCCCAGCATGGTTGCCTTCCTTTTGGAAGATTCGGTAGTGGGTGGGTTGATATCCCGGTACTTCGTCTGTTTCCTCAGTACAGTCGCCTGCGGAGTTTGTTGGTATGATATACTTCATTTATGTTATATCTCCCCATCAGAGTGCTTGTTGAGGCTTTCACCTCTTATTCCTTCAGCAGAGCAGTGATTATTTCCTTCTCAGCAGCTTGGTAGTTTCCTCTTGGAAGGTTCAGCATTTGGTGGTTGATCCCCAGCTCTCCTCCTCATCCCCAGTGAAGCCACCAGTAGATTTGTGGTATGATGGATTGTATCTGTGATGCTTCCCTACGGAATCCCCGCCAGAGTTGGTATTCTCAGCAGAGTTGGGCCGGTTGGCAATCTATCATCCAGAGATTTGGGTGATTTCCTAATGCTTTTGATCCCTAGTAGAGTGGCTTGTTGCAGAATCTACTTTTGTGATCTATTTTCCCTCAGTGGGTTTATCCCCAATGGAATGGCTGACAATTTTCTCAGTAGAGTTGCTTGTGCGGCCATATTCTACTTGTGTGTTCGGTTCTCTTCAGCAGTTCTTGCTTGTGCAGTGAACTCTTGTTTCCCAGTTGAGACTGATGATTTCCCCTGCAGAAACCTCGGGATTTCTCCATTTCCCCAATAAATTTGTTTTTGTGGCAGTTTCTGCCTGTTGTGAACTTCTGTTCCCCAGTTGGTTTGATTGATGATCCATGACTCAGAGATTATGTGATTTCTTTGATATCTCTGATCTTTTGCTTTCCAGCAGATCTTCGCTTTTCAGTATGAGGATCTCCAGCAGATTGGCTTGCCAGTTGGTTCTTGGTTTTTTCCTTTGGGAGTGTAGTACAGGGCGTTTGATTCCTGGACCTATTTGTGTTAGACATGTCTGTTTTGTCAGCATGCATCAAATTACGCATATTCATGCATACTTTCAACATTCAGATATTCATGTTGCATTTTTTGCCATATATCTTTTGTTTGTTGTCTCCTGCTAATGGGTGATATAGATCTCTCCAATAGATCTTTCCAAGCAGATGTCGGGTGTTTAATCTCTCAATATAGAGTCAGCCCCATAAGCAGAAAGTGTCTGTCTTTCCTTCTGCAATTCCCCACTGAGATATATCCTCGTGGATGACGGTTTTTTCCGTTTCCTCCCAACACATATATTGGGATGGATCTTCCTATTGAGTTATATCCTCATTAGGACGAGTCTTGATTCAGTTTGCCTTTTTGGTTTGATCCTGAATTGGCATTTTTCAACTGTCTCTTGTGCTTCCCTGTGGAATAAATGGATGAATTGTCTAGTAACCGACAATAATTCTTTTTATCCCCAGTGGAGTTTGGGCCTCTACCCAGTAACCGGTAGTTGTAAGTCCTATGTTCCCCTTGCTTCTTGGCGGAATTTGTGGTTATATACCTTTTATTCCTCAGGAAAGTTGTTGATTTTCTACCCAGTACCCGGTAGTTGTAAATCCTGTATACCTTTTTTCCCTTTTGTGGAATAGGTGTTTGTGAACATTCTTTGTTCCTCAGCAAGAGTCGATTGGTTTTTTACCCAGTATTCGGTAGTCGTAATCCCTACTTTCTTGCTCCTCAGTAGTTGGTGGTTTGTTATAAACCCTATTTTGTTCCCCGTGCGGAATTGTGATTCTTTCATTCCCACGCGGACGTTTTGGTTTTCTACCCCGTATTCGGTAGATATAAACCCTACTTTTATCCCCTAGCAGAGGTAACCTTTGTGGTTCATTCTGGTTGACGGTGGATTTTTTGGTCTTCTACCCAGTATTCGGTAGTTGTAAAGCCTATGTTGTTGTCGTCTCCCTAGCGGAGTCTGTGCTTTCTTGTGGGTAATTGCCGTATGCTAGCAATTTTATCCTCAGCCAGAGCTTATGGTCTTCTACCCCGTATTCGGTAGTCGTAAACCCTAATTTCTCCCTTTTGCAGAGTTAACCTTGTTGTTCATCCTAACCGATGATGGTTACTCGTCGTGTTTATCTTCATTCAATATTCGATGTTGATATTTTCTCCTTGCTTCTGGGTAATTGTCGTATGCTAGCAATTGTATCCCCAGCAAGTCTTGTGGATAATTGCCGGATGCTAGCAATTGTATCCCCAGCAAGTCTTGTGGATAATTGCCGGATGCTAGCAATTTTATCCTCAGTGGTTTCTTTCACCGTTTGCCAGTGATTTGTTCCCCGGATCATTGATGTTTATCAATGCATCCCTGGTGAGTTCTCTTTCATTTACCCTTTTGTTGGTAATGTTTGTTGCTCCCTTTTGATCGGTCATCTTTATATACCTAGTTTTGGTATCCCGATGCCTTTCTTTTCGGTCGATTTATCCTTTATTAACCCAGTAACCGGTTGTGGATAATCTTCCATGCGAGTATGTTATCCACGTTCTGACGGTAATGGATAATATATCTCATGCATTCTTCAGTCGAAGCCTGTTGTGTTTCCCCAGTCGAGTAAGATTCGTGTTCCATTTTGCGGAATCGAATATTCTTTGTTTCTTGGATAATTGCCGGATGCTTGCAATTTATCCCCTGTGAGTTATCTTTCGTTTACCCTGTTGATGTTGGTAACGATTGTCTCTCTTTTCGGTAGGTCACCTATTATATACCCAGTAACCGGTATCCCTGGTGTTTCCTTCCATGCGAGTATATTGTCTACGTTCTGACGGTAATAGATAATATATCTCATGCGAGTATACTATCCACGTTCTGACGGTAATGGATATTATATCTCATGCGCTCTTTGGGTTTGTTTTCCCAGCTGAGCAAGATTCGTTTTCCCGTTGCGGAGTCGAATGTCCATCCTGTAAGTCGATTTTCTTTTTCAAGCCCTCTTTTCGGATGATGAGTGTTTTGGCATATATACCAATTCACGCTTTGGTCGGTCACCTATTATATACCCAGTAACCGGTATCCCTGGTGTTCCTTCCTTTCTGCTCCCTATTATGACCTTGGTCCCCTGTGGAGTCAGATTTTCCTGAGTTGATGTACCTTTTTAGGTCTTTCTCAAATGTTTGGTTGATTGATATCTCTCACCCTTATACCGGTCTTGGATATTCATTCTTCCTGAGCTTGTTACCCTTATACCGGTAACACCTCATTTATTTGTTGCTTCCCCAGGAGAGTCTTTTTGTTAGACCTTCTCCAGTGGAGTTTCCTGTTGTGATTTTACCCCTTTTGCTGTATTGGCGTTCCCCAATATATGCAATTTTCCCCGACAGGGAGGTTCTGTGTGAATATTTTCCCCAGTCCGAGTTCGGATTTTCATCTGAAGTATCCTTCGTGGATAGTTTGAGTCAGTTTGAGTCTTTCTAATGGATGTGTCTTCCTTTGGAATTCTTCTTATCCCCAGTGAGGTCTCCGGTCCAGTCGTGTCTTGTTCACGCAGCGTCAGTTTTCCCCTAATTCAGAATCGTGTCCTGCTCACGCATTCTTTTTCTTTTTCCCCATGAGAGTCCTGTTAGAGTCTCTGTTCCTGGTGAGTGTATTACTCCGATGGATCGTCTTTTCTTTGTGGACCGGTATTCCCCACAAAGGTTGTGTCTTTTGCATGCATACATTTGCATCATGAGGTCTCTTAGGGACCAAAATTTGTCTCATTACTGTTATTTAAGCCCATTCTACCGCGTCGAGATGAAGATTTTTGACCTTCACTTCTCCGGCTAGAATGACCTTAAATAGGGGCATCTGTAAGACCCCAATTTTGTCCCTAAGATCCCTCATGGCATCATATCATAACATTGCATTGCCTCAAGGATCATTGGACACCTTGCTCCCTCCCCTGTGGGTTGGTTATCTTTTTGAGAGTGGTTCTTGATCACCAAGCATTGTTTGCATTTGTATGTCATTGCTTCTCTTTCTATCACTAACCAAAAGTACAAAAATATGTCATCTAACCTTTGTCTTGCAGATAAAGCAATAATAGGTCAAGGCATCAAAAGCATTCATTGAGCAATAGATGGTGGTCATTCTTGAGATTTGGACCCCACAATCATTCACAAGAGTTCATATGAGCTATGATATCATGTTGAAGCAAAATCCCAAGTGGTAGAGGCTTGAATCTCATCAGAACATTTCCCAGTCAACTAAAGACCTAGAAAGTCAACTGCAAGGTCAACTGTGGATTTGGAGGTGGGAAGTGATTAGAAATGCTTCATTCATGTTCAAACAAGTCTCATTTGACATTTCAAACATTCACCTTGAAGAATTTAAAGTCAGGTCAAAACCTTCCAAAAATAGAAAGTGACCTATAATTTGAATTTGCCAAAAATGGAAAGGTTTTAGTCCAGCTTCAACTTCAAATTACCTCATCAAGAAAGCTTCAAATGAAATTTTGTTGAACATGAAAGTTGTAGATATTTCTCTCCCATTTCCAAAAAGTCCAATATCATCAATTTCTCATGTGTGGTTAAGGAGATATGATCAAATCATGGCAAAGTATGCATGGAACTTCAAATGGACATAACTTTTCAACCAAAGCTCCAAAATGAGTGGCTCTTTTTGCATTATTCTTCTCTTGACCTATAATTTCCAAATCATGCATCACATTACATAAATTGTCATCACATGATCATTTGGTAATTCATGGGTTTTTTGGAGGGAAATTTTAAAATTCAAATTTGGTGCATTATTTGAACATTTTGCTATTGCCATTGGCTCCAAAATCAGATTTTAAGTGGAAAAGGAAGGAAATTCGTGCACTGTTCATACATGCATTCCATGCATGAGGGTGAAAAGCCAATTTGCACATACACCTTGAAAATGATTAATTCCAATTAGCTTTGGCCTAAACATGATTTAAACAGGATTAGCACAGCATATATAAAGAAAACCCTAACTGTTTTCAGGAATTAGCAACCATTTTTCAGATCTAGATCCAAATTCATCAATTTTTTCTCTCAAAATTTTCTTGCAAATCTTCAAACAAAAGCATATTCCATTGCTTGATTCTTGATCCTGAGGTGTTGTTGAGTAAGTTTGGACGTGGAACCAAGAGAAGCAGTGCCATATTGAGCTATACTCGAAGATGGAAGCATCAATGGTGATTTCAAATTTTGTGGAATTCAAGTGTGTTTGAGCTGCAATTTCATCATCAATCAACTCCATAGGCATTGGAAAGTAGAATTGGAGCTATCACAAGCCTTGAATCAAGCCAAATCCAGTTCTGCTCTTCAAGAGGTTACAAATCGAATCTCCCATTTTTAAATTTCTTTGCCATGTTGTTGTAGATCTAAGTATGCTGATCATTTTAAGCTTTGAATCGTGCAAATTGGTGCTGTTTTGAGTGAGATACGATTGTTTGAATTTTTGATGTTGAATCTTATTTTCTTCGATCCGTGCGTGTTTGATTGTTTTTGCATGAAATAATTGTGGATCATTGATGTATGTTGAAGGCACTACACGATGCTATGCTCAATTTCAATTTCTGGACACTTTTCATTTTTCTGGAAAATCCAGATGAAGATCTTCATGATCTTCATCTTCAACACATGAATGTTCTTCATTTTTCCAGAATTCCTGCGGATTTTGCTGCGGAGTTCATAGGTTTAGCTGCGAATTTGTTTAGGCCACGCTTTTGATCCATTTGGCAACACTTTTCTGTTGCCTTTGCTTTGGCGCGCTAGGGTTTGATGCTAAACGGCGTCGTTTAGGTTGAGCGCCACATTTGAATTTTGCCTGACTTCGATTCCCAGCCGTGACAATATTTCAAATGCCTTCTCATATTTTCTCATTTCCCTCCATATATTCCAATACTAGGCTTCATGTTTTTTTTTATTTTCCTCATCTTTAAAAATTCATAACTATTTGAAAATTAATCCAAAAATGACCAGGTTTTTTGCATTATGATCCTTATTCTCTCTAGTTTTTTATCATCATGATTTCACAAGTTGTGCTTGGCTGGATAATTTTTTGTGCTGGAATGTTTGAACATGTATGCTTATTTGACCTTGCCATGCTTATACCTTTGTGAAATGCTTGATTCTTATCCAATGAATGTGAAATTTTGCATGATGAAACTAGACACATTGCTTGATATTTTGGTGTTGATTTGGTATTTTTATCAATTGTCATTTCTGTTTTATGATTGTGCTAAGTTGGTGTGACAATTTATGTCACACCTTTTGATGATCAACTTATATGATGTGTTTGCCATGCCAAATGATCTCCAATTGTCCTGATTTTTTGTATGAGGCATGTTATGGATGTTGTGAATGAGCATGAATTTTGTTGGAATTATTTGAATCATTTCTGATTTAATTGAGATTTTTTCATTCTGGTTGATCACATGTGAGCTTTAAAATTGCCTTGAACTTCAATTGATCATGAAATGCTTTTGGTTGATGATATTGATGTGAGACCTTTTGGAATGTTTCAAGATGTGTTTGAAGTTGATTCATGTTAAATTTCAGCTTCTGTTTTGAATTTGTTCTTCACCTTTGACCCTAGGCTTTGACCTAGTGGTTTGTTGTTTATCTTTGAGCTTTGATTTCAGGTTGAACATCCAAGTTCCATAGTTGTTGATGCTTCATCTCTTGAGCATTGATGTTTGCTTTTGATTACTAATCTTTGTGTGTTTTGTAGGTTGATGTTAACTCATTTGAGTTTTGCTTTTGGCTTACATATTTTGTACATTGGAATTGTCTGTTGCTTATTGACTGTTGTCTGTTTGTCTGAGTATTGTACTGATTTGTTTGATGTTTCCACAGGTGCATAAGTTGCTTTAAGTTCATTGTGAACTTTGCTTTGCTTGGTTGCTTAACCACTTAGGTATAATCTCTAATCTTCATGTAGTCTGGAAGACCTACTGTTATTGGTAGGCACCTGTCTGAAGTCCTCCTTAAGAGGCAATGCTGGTGATTGTTTACTCTTTGTGCCAAGCAGGAAAAGTCCTCTTATGAGGCAATTGGCAGATAAAAGAGATGTGTAATCCATCTCCTGCTACTCAGTGTGTCATTCACTTTGCTCACACCATGTGTTGATGCATTGTGAATACTAACCCAAGATCTTATAGAGTCAATCACTTGTGGAGAAGAGTTCCAACTTTCTGAACTCCCATACCTTCTATTGTTTAAAGCTCTCCCAGACCAGGGATAAGAGCTATGAGGCACACCCCTCATCTCCATTTCATCTGCTTCACCCTAACTCTCAATGTTAGGGTTAAGAGAACAAATTACACCATTCCAGTTGGCTGTAAAGCCTAACCTTGATTGAGCCAAATTGATTGTGTATAGTGTGTGCTAATTGACTTGTTGTTTTCTTACTTGATTCATCTGTGCATGTTTGCTTATGTGTGCCTTTGTGCATTTATCATCATTAATTGTATCATTTCATAATCATTGTTCATATCTTTGCGACACTTTGTTTATCCATTGAGGAGTCAATTGTAAGTCCATTTATTGGCGGTTGTTTCCTATGATCGGGAAGGAGTTGGGACTAAGACCATTCATTGGCATTCCTTTCCTTGGAGTCGAGTGTAAGACCATTTATTGGCAACTTGTTTCCTCTTGCTTATTGCATTTGTTTTGTTTGTTGTATGTGAGGAGTCAATCGTAAGTCCATTTATTGGCAGTTGTTTCCTATGATCATTCCTGTGAGACTGGTATAAGTCCATTGATTGGCATCTGGTATCATTGTTCCATGTTTTGTTTTAGGAGACTAGTCTAAGTCCATTGATTGGCATCTGGTATCCATGTTTGTTTTATGAGATTGGTATAAGTCCATTGATTGGCATCCGGTATCCATTGTTTGGTTTTGTTTTAGGAAATTGGTATAAGTCCATTGATTGGCATCCGGTATCCATTGTTTGGTTTTGTTTTAGGAGATTGGAATAAGTCCATTGATTGGCATCCGGTATCCATTTACTTTGTCCATTTGCTTATTGCATTGTTGCCTATTCCAAAGGAATCACTTGAATCATCTACATATGATCTCAAGAGGTGAACATCTAAGAAGTTTTACTTCCTCACCCTCCCACCTTTTGTTTCTTTAAACCTCCATTTGCATGTTAATCCAAACCTGAAACTTTGTGCAAACATTTTCACTTCTTTTCAAACTAGAAACCTAGGCCTTAAGCCTCTGATTTTTCAAACCTCATTTTCATAATACTTCTTTTGAATTGAATTCTAATCATACTTTGACCATCTTTTTGTGAATAAATTCTAATTGGTTAATTTCACTCATTCAATTGTTTTGTGGCTTTGTCCATTCTTGATAAGTTTTCATACATTAGCCATAGGTTTGATTTATCCTAGCTGGTTGATGTTAACCTCACCCTTTGTCCTTAGAGATTGAATTGTAAGACTTCCTTGCTTATTATAGGGTTAACCCCTCACTAGCAAGTTGAAGCTTTTCTCACATGGTGGACTTGTTGTTTGTATAAGGTTGAGTTTTCTCCCATGGATAATGAAAGACCTTAGGGCTTTTGTTCTAAAATCAATTCACACATATTTTGGAAATTTTTTAGCCGAACTACGACGTTTTGATCCTTACCTTCCATGGAAAGGTACGTAGGCAACGGGTTCATCCGTTCAAACACAAAAATAATAACTTGTATATTCTTTTCTCATCCCTTCAATCCATGTTTGCACAATAAATATTTCATAAACAAATAACATTTCGTACAACAAGTGTGAAAAGGGCTCCCTAGGAGTACCTAGGACGTTTTGGGTGCCTAACACCTTCCCATTGCGTAATTAACCCCTTACCCAGATCTCTGATCTTTTCATTAGTTTTCTATGTGTAAAACTTCTTAGGCTTTTGTTCGCTTTTTAGTCATTCCTTTGGATAAATAAAAGTGCGGTGGCGACTCGATTCTTTGTATGCTTTGCTTTTGGTTTAATCAATAAATCATAAAGTGACGAATACACCGCTACACGTTCAAAGAAGATCTGGTGTCTGCTAATACATTGGACAAAGCGTCATCTTTGCAATTCATCGAAATGTGTAGAGCCAAATTATGATTTCTGCCCTCCTCGGGGAGTTCTTCATCACAGAAACTGAGATTATTGCAGAAAGTGATGTTAGCTACAATATGATCAAACTGATTCACCGTAACATCATGTTCCACGTAAGCTTACTCTAGAACTCTCTGCAGTGCTTCTCTATGCGCTTCTGAATTCATTAACATAGACAATACTGAAATCTTAGAGGGAGTTTGGAGCTACTGCTCTACCACATTGAACTCGCACCTCTTTATCAATCTGAGCACCTCATCATCATTTCTAGGCTTCAAATCGTTGGATTCACCAGACTGACACTTTGGAACACTAGTAGATTCTACCACAGGCGTAACAACCTTCTTACTAACAGACAAATCTTCCACATTCTTTGGAAACATCGGCCCAAAGACACGACCATTGCGGGTCACCTTAGTAACATCAGATATGCTCACAATAGAACTGGTCATAGACAAAGGAACCTCTTGACCATTCTGCAACATGGTAGCCTTATACTGATATGGGACAACCTTATCGGATGCATACGGGACGGGGCCCACTAAACATATAACCAACGACGATACTAATCTGTTGTTGATCCTATTACTGCCGCTGTTGTCGTATGAATCACCACTCTCTCAGGAGTTTTAAAAACTGGTACTATAATATTGACATCGTCATCTATATGATGGGACTGAACAATCTGAATTAAACCTTCATCCATCAACCTTTGGATGTCTCTCTTCACAACTATACAACCTCTGGGATTGACACTGCAAATAGCACAACCATCATGGTCTTGCTCACAATCGCTGACCAAGCAAATATCCTTGTGCATCCTCACCAAGGACCTTCTAATTAAGCGTACATCAAATACCTTGAACTCACCAGGACAACCGTCCACCATATTAACAGATGAATTTCCATGGGCAGGTAGTGGGTTAACTTTGACATTTGACGCACGGTCCTCAAAGGACACCATTCCACTCTTGCAACAGGTTCTTGAGAACCAACGAGGGATACAATTCTGCGTATGTCATAGGAATTGGGTCGAAAGAGACCTTCTTCCTCTCAAAATTTGATTGTTGTTGAAGATGATTATTGGTATTTTTGTTGTTGTAGGTGTTTGTTCGTTGTGGCGGCTGTTGTTGTTGACGTTGTTGTTGTTGTTGAATTGGTGTTGACTGATTGTTTGAAAATACTGGGATCAGAGATGATACTTGATGATGGTGTTTACGGGGTGGTTGACTTTTTCTTACATGAGGCCTCATCTGCCTCCCAACTGACATTGCATTAGCTTCACTCTCCTTCTTCTTACCAAAACTATTACCATATCTCTTGCTGGATTACGCTTCCTCTTTAGATAACCGTCCCTCTCGGACACCTTCTTCTAGCTTCATCCCCATGTTTACCATTTTGGTAAAATCACTAGGGGCACTGGAAATCATCCGCTCATAATAAAATGAGCTCTAGGTCTTGAGAAATTTTTTGGTCATCTCCTTCTCTTCCAAAGAAGGGGTAATCTGAGCAGCAAGCTTCCTCTATCTTTGCGCATACTCTTTAAATGTCTCATTTTCCTTTTGAGACAATGATCTCAACTGGTCCCTATCTGGAGCCATATCAACATTATATTTGTACTATTTCACAAATGCTTCGCCCAAATCATTGAACGTGCGGATACTTGCACTATCCAATCCTATGTACCATCTAAGAGCAGCACCGGTCAAGCTGTCTTAAAAATAATGGATCAACAACTGATCATTATCGGTTTGAGTAGACATCTTTCTGGCGTATATCACCTGATGACTGAGTGGATAGGTATTCCCCTTGTACTTTTCAAAGTCAGGCACTTTGAATTTCACCGGGATTTTCACATTTGGGACCAAACAGATCCTTACCCCTCAAAGTTTTCAACTCCTTACGCAGCTCAAGGAATTGGTCATTCATCTCTCCCATCTTCTCATACACATCAGGGCCTTCAGACTGCTTAGGATGATAAATGGTGTCTTCCACATGGGGCAGAGTATGCGAAATAGGCGGTGGCACAGACATGACCGGGGTAGATGCCGGCATGGAAGCAAAGGTAGACGCAAAGCCTTCAGGCACAAAATTAGGCGGTATTCCCCACGGGAATCTGATAGGCATGTTGGGTGCAAAGTGAGCAGCAGTTACAGGAATGGTAGAGGTAGCAACCTCGGAAATAACAGTTCTCTGAGGAGGAGGAGTTGCAGGCATTGGAGAAGACTGGCTCTGAGCGGCTAGCACTGACTCCATCATGGCAGTCGGACGGGCAATCTCGTCCTTTAAGTCTTTATTCTCTTGCTATAAATGCTCCATAATCTTTGAGTGATTGGCGCGGGTATTGTATCGATGAATCAGCTTGGCTGAAGCACAAAAGAAATACCAATAAGACATATGGCGAAAGAGAGACCTGCCTATGCAAATGATGCATGAAATGCAATGCTTGATTGTTTTTATTTTCAAGGAACTTACTATATTATTTACAAATATATATAGATTCAACAATAACTACAACAATTTGATATGACCATAAAAATCTCTTTTATTTATATAATTGGAAGGATTACACTGAGTACAATTTCAGAAACCAAATGAAAAATACAAGAGAAAAGGAGACTAGTCATCCTAAGTTACCCTAACAAGAACATCAGAAGATCTGGCGGAAGGCGCGTACTTCCTTCGAATGCGTCGGATCTCGGTCTCAAAAGATGCCTTCATCTGAGTCTTCTCAAGGACATGTTGGTCAACAATCTTCTTCCAAGCAACGGAAGGCTGAGGCATACTAGAGGAAGATGAAACCTATGGTTCTCTCTGTCTCTTCATTACTCAGTCTTTAAGTAGCTCAATGAGTGCATCTTTGTCCTTGACTCAAGTTGGAACTCCTCATGCTTTCTGCTCAAAGCATGGAAACGCTCTTCCCACACATCCTTCTCTTGTTTCATCTTGGCGAGCGCGTCTTCCAACTCCTCTACATCTTGGTTAGGGAGAGTTAATGGCTCAGCCACAACCATAGACATAGGTCTCTCACAAGCATAAGGCATCTTCAACTCCAAAGCTCTCTTCTTCACTCAAAGAGTGTAAGCTTCCAAAGCTACACAATTGCATGGACCAAGCTCGGATCTTTCTTTCCTATGCACATTATGCCAAACATGCATAATCTTTCTCTTCAAATGTTGGGGATCTTTACCCTCTTGATAGAAAAGACCTTCTAACAAAGTGTTATTAGGTTTGTCTCTCAAGGGGAACCCAAGTTGACGACGAGCCAAAGAAGGGTTGTAATTTATTCCTCCTTGTGTACAAATGAGAGGCACATTAAAGAATTCACCACAACAATCAATAATATCCAAATTGCTCAATGAAGGATCATACCAAACTATATAATCATTAGTGAGAGACATAAGTCTCTGAGACCATCATAGACATTGTTTGTTCTCCACAAAAGCAGGCGTCTAAGGCAAGTGCGAAATAAACCACTTGTACAGAAGAGGAAAACAACACACAATCGTTCCACCACCTTTAGAATTCCTTAGATGTAAAGAGAAATACATATCTCCTAACAAAGTAGGCACAAGATTCCCAATCAAGAAGATTCTAATGGCGTTAACATCAACAAAACTGTCAATGTTAGGGAACAAGGATAAACCATAGATGAGCAACACAAAGATAGCCTCGAAAGCATCAACACTACCAACTTGAGAAAAGGCAGTAGCTTCCTTGATGAGGAACTCAACAGTCAACCCAAATAATCCTCCTTTCGTCACCCAATGAGCCTCTATCTCAGACTTCTTCAAGTGAAAGGTTTCAACAATAATATGAGACTTGGGAATCTCTTCTAATCCACTAAAAGGAACTTTGTTAGAAACAGGTATCCCCAAGAGATGGGCATACTCCTCCAACATAGGCACAAGCTGATAATCAGGAAAGGTGAAGCAATGATAGAGAGGATCATAAAACTGAACTAATACACTCAGATGTCCTTCAACCACATCAGCAGATAAAATAGACAGAAGCTTCCCATGACGTTGCTTGAAGTCCAAGGGATCTAATACAAAAGATTCTAGCTTCCTTAACTCTTTCAAATCTAGGCATCAGAAACTGTACTTCTTAGTATTCCTTCATCAACAATCCATGGTCTGAAAATATTTGCAAATAAGACCTCAGTTCCTTGAAACTTTTATGTGATGAATGTTATGATGCACATAAATGCATAAATGCATGAATGCAACAATCACAAATAAGGGATCACACACAAGGCAGACAAAGGTCAAGGGATGAATCAAGTTATTGTCAAGATCAATCATCCATTTTGGTGGATTATGGTTTTCACCTTATCAACACCCAAGTTCCATTGATATTGACAAGACTTGATTGGATCAACCAAGAATCAAGGGTTTGTTGTAAGTCACGAGCATGGAGTCTGGGTAAGAACCATCCCAAAGGAGTGAATTAAGGATAACAACCGGTAGATTATGTTCTAAAAAGTTCCTAGAGTCTTAATTCCATATATTGGATATTACAGGTTATGATGACTGACTCATCAACCCATAATATTCTCAAGAAACTCGTCTGAGTGTAGTATCGCGTAACAACTGTTATCAAGTCTACACCTGAACAGTCTTCACATTACGTCCTAAATAGGCCAAGAGGGGTTAAATGTTCTACAGTCCTCAGCTTCTCGGACCCCAAGTCAGAGATAATAATGCCTAACCATAAATAACTTCTGTGACATTCATAACTCCAAAAGGGTCTCCACTGAGTAGATGGGTCTCAAGTCAACTTGTTAAGGACTACTCCAGACAAGTCGAACATGATTATACCATCCTCCTATCTTAATTTCACTCAAGTTTGGGTTAGAACTTATCTCACCACTCAGAGATCACCAAGCACAACAATCAGATTATATCATACAAACAAATATACATACATCAAATATAAATTTATATACACACAAAAAATTAGGCTAAACCCACTAGAGACTACTCCCCACCAGAGTCGGCACTTAATTTTTGTAGCGGTAAATTCATGACCATCAAGCTATGGATAAGCTAGACGTCAATTAAATCAGAGTCGCCCCCGCGCTTTTATTTTTTCCAAGGGAAAAGGGAAAAAGTACGAACAAAACCCAAAAGATAAGAATTTTTCAAATCAAAACTAATAAAATGCCAGAGATTACAGGTAAGGGGGTTGGTTACACAGAGGGAAGGTGTTAGCATCCAAAGTGTCCTAGGTACTCCTAGGGAGCCCCTTCTTGTGTGCATATGTGTTTTTGTACAAAATGGTATTTGAAATAAATAGAGTGGAGGGAGGAGAAAATAATTCATTAATTATATTTTTGTGTTTGACAAGACCTTCGGACTTGTGCCTACGTACCAACATAAAAATGAGAGATCAAAACCTTGTAGTTCGTGGTATCAATTTCAAAATGAGTGAGTTGCTTTTAATAAAATTTAAGTTTGAAAGAGGCACAAAAGGCCTAAAAAAGGTTTGGATGAGTGTTAGTTCTTTTTATCTTTTAAATATTTTAAGTCGAGTATAGTTAAGTTCATTTACAAGTTTATTTAAGAAAAGAAATTTGAAAATGCAATGGCATAAGGCCAAAGTTTCTAATTTGCAATATGGTATAAGTTTAGAAAAACAAGCACAAGCAAAGAAAATTTTAAAAGGAGGGAGAGATTTTGAAATTAAAGAAGTGGGGAGGAGATGAAGAGACTAATCCTAAGCATAAATTTAAAAGTTAAGAGTTGAAAAGATCTGACCAATGGGCTGCAATCCAATAGACAAGAATGTCATATAGAAACCCAAATTTCCCCTGGACTTTAGAGTCAAGCAACAATGAATATACAAATAGCAAGTTGAAGAGCAAGACATCAAATATAGATAGTCACATCCAAGCTTAGCAACTCCATGATATTCTTCAAAATTTCCCATGTATCAGATGACTTCAAAGATGGAATTAGTTGCAGGTTCAAAATAAGAGCTTCACAATGATCATGTTGCAGATAAACTCAAATGGATCCTCAATTTTGTATCAGATGAAAGTTCACTTCACAAGCACTTGGTTTCATGAAAGTTGGCATTGGCCAAGTCCTTTGTATAGGGAATGTTGCCTAAATTCCAAGTCCAATAGTCTCAGATCAAACCAACAGTCCACACAAAATGTTTTTTAGGGTTTTTGTTCTTATTATGTACATTAAGGTCAAAAGACCATGCAAACACAGAAATATATACAAACACAATATATCACAAAATATGGTCCAAGTGGACAAAGGGAAAATGACATTAAAGTAAACAACTTGAATGATATGAATAATGGCAAATGGATAAAGCTTAAAAAACTAAAGTGCATATAAATAAATGACTTGAAATTAAATGTTAGTTGTTAGTTGATTAGAAGTTAGTATTGCTTTTGCTTTGCTTTTGTTTAATTCATTCTTTGGAGAACACTCGACCCACTTATCACAAGCATGGATCCCTGAACCAAGACATCTTCCAAAGGAAGGAAAAAAGACCAAGTTCCCACACAATACCATGAAAGAGGGGAGACTTACAATCTCACTAACTAGAATGCTATGCCTTTTTGTGTCACAAATTTAGCGTTATGTTAAGCAATCGTAATTGGACTTATGCAGAAGTCATAACTATTTGAGGCCGGGCAATATAATTTTGGTGTTAATGCGTCTTAGAGACATAGTATAATGGACTATGCTCATGAAACGTACCACACACAAAAAGAATACGCAAAATGGAGGATCTAATCTCATCCATACGTATGTTGATTTTGCAATCAACTAGCCTTAGGACATAGAGACATCATAGGTCCATGACATGGATGAATAAAGAAGGGAATAAGATGAAGAGGGAAGGGGAATGGATTCAACACAAATTGGTCAAAGGAGGACTTTTACCAAATTAAGATCATTCATTCATTTTGGGAGATGGAATGTACAGTCCATCAATCCCCTAAACCCAATGATATTAACCTTGCAAAGTCAAATCAACCTTGACCAAGGCCCAACAACACAAGTCAAGTTTACAAAGTAAAAAAAAATGGCTCTACACAATTAATTTGGCATTTAAACAATTAAAAATAATAAAAATATGCATTAAATTAAATTATGGTTGGTCAAATTCCTAAAACCTCATCAAAACACCAAAGAAATGGACATGATATTTATCATAGGTCAAACAAGGTGAAAGGACCTTGGAGAAAATTTTTCATAATTTTCGGAAACTTAAAAGTATTTTTAAACAATTAAAAATATTCATAAAATCAATTAAATTATGAAAAATATTAATAATGATCGAAAAAATCAGTTTAATTCATAAAATGAAAGAGTATTTTTATTTAAATTTTTTTGGTGAAACTCTCATATTTTTTGGATCCATATTAAATTTAATATGAATTAATAAAAAGTAACAAATAAAATGAAAGTCAATTAATCTGAAAAAACGTGGTCCACTTGATCTTCCTCATTAATTGAGGTGGCAGATCAAGTGGACCAAAATACGCGTTCCATGGTACACTTGAGTGAGCGCGCCACACAGTTGGTAATCAAAAGGAACGCTCATGATTAAAACATGAAGACTTGATCATGTGGCTCAGAACCTATCCAACTCATCGCCGGAGCAAACCATCGGTCCTCTTCTCAGGCGACCTTGGCCGGACTGGTTCTCTCATCACCATCACAAAAATGAAAAAAGAGTACATGATCTTAAAGAAAAAATGGCACTGATCACGAATCTGACTTCAATTCATCCTAATTCCAAGTATATTGAGAGATACATGGAGTTGAAATTTGAGGTACATGAACTGAGTTGCTTCGATTTGGCCTCAAAGCAACTCAATATTCTTGCCTACATTGGTAGGACTTTAGACAACCAAAGATCCAAGAGAATTGAGAGAGAATCGAAGAGAAGAAAAAATCTGGAAAATACCTTCAATGTTGTGTAGAACTTGATCTCTCTTGCTTCAATTCTTGTTTGATCTTGCTCAGGAAGCTTGCAGAAGTGACTTAGGATTGAAACAAAGCTTTGGATCCTGGAGTTTTTGAATCTCCAAACAGTGAGATTCAAACTCAATTTTCAAATGAAAATTCTCAACTTTTCCTTTCAAATGTGAGGTGTAGCGGGGTATTCGTTACCATTAGAGATATTGACTAAATCCAAGGTAAATCATACAAGACGAGTCGCCACCGCACTTCTATTTATCCAAAGGAATGGTTAGAAAGCGAACAAAAACCTAAAAGTTTTATCGAATCAAAAACTAGTAAAAGAGAGTCAGAGATCTGGGTAAGGGGGTTGGTTATGCAATGGGAAGGTGTTAGGCACCCAAAACATCCTAAGTACTCCTAGGGAGCCCTTTTCATACTTGTGGTAAGTTTGTTGTTTTGTGAAAATTTGTTTGTGCAAACATGATTGAAGAGATGAAAAGAGAATATACAAGTTATTTACATTTTTGTGTTTGGATGGATAAACCCATTGCCTACGTACCATCTTAAAAAAAGATTAGGATCAAAACCTCGTAGTTCGGGGTAAAAATCTCAAAATAAGTTGGTGAATTGATTGGTCCAAAAGCCTTAAGGTCTTTTGTTATCAAAGGGATACAACTCAACCTAAAACCACAAATCCACCATGTGAGGATAGCTTCAACATGCTAGTGAGGGGTTAACCCTATAATAAGCATGGAAGACTCATTGTCCATCACTAAGGATATAGGTGAGTATTACATCTACCACAAAGATAACTCAAACCTAATAGCGAAAGGTTATGAAAAAGTTTTGATTAGAAAGTGGCCATTGAAACCACAAAAAGACATTTGAATGGGTTATATTTACCACTTAGAAGTATATGCAAAATGGTCAAAGTTGACTTAAAGATTCAATTCAAAATAAGTATTTTGAAAAGCAAGTTTGAAAATCAAAAGCATAAGGCTTAGGTTTCTAATGTTGAAAACAAGTGTTAGATGATTGCACAAAATTTTTGGCTTGGGTTAGAGTGGAGAGAAGAAGAAGAAGGGCTAAAGTCCTAAGCATGCAAGAGGTAATGAATAAGAAACAAAACCACAATGGAGTTCCTCTCTTGAGATCATATTGATGATCCAAGTAGCTCCTATCCTTTGGAATAAGCAATCACATAAGCATAAACTCAAGCAATCAACAGTCAAATGAACTCTTGGAAAGATTCCTCAATGTATCTTGGATCTCTCTCTCTCTTGGAAGCTCATGGTAATGGTTCCTCAATTAAGCTCAAGTTGGAACTCCTAGCACAAGAGAACACACATCAAAAGGTTCTATAATACAATCAAAGAATGGACAAGAGGGAGTTTAGAATATGGTCCTTTCAATGTTCATCTTCAAGCTTAAGCATTCTAAAGGCCCAATGCCTAGTTGCTCTTTGACTCCAAATTTGCATAGGGAAAGTCCTAAAGTCTAAGTCCATTTTTCCAATTCTTTGCATTTGGTTCATAACAATTAAAACAAAACACAAGCATAATAGTATATACACAATTATGTGCTCAAGTGAGCAAAAGGAAAATGGCATTAACATAAACATGTGCTCAAGTGAGCAAAAGGAAAAGCAAATGGATAATATGTGCAAGAATAGTAAATTGCATTAAAAGTAAAGAGCAAAAAGTAAATGTTAATTGTTAATGGTTAGTGTTAGTGGCTAGTGTGCCGTAAGGCAAATTTAGCGCTATGTTAAGCAATCGTAATTGGACTTATGTAGAAGTCACAACTATCTGAGGCCGGTCAATAATAATGTAGGCAACAACACAAGTTAGAAGTCTTGATTAGTGAAGCAAGTTCCAACAACTTGCCATGCCAAAAAGAAGAAGAGAATTGATCTTGTATTGGTTTAAGTCTTTTGCATAATTTAGGAAACAACCTATCCTTAATGCAAAGCCATTCACTTGATCAATTGATCAAGATGAATTAGATTTGAATCAAGGAAGGTTAAGTCTCCCTAATCAATGCTAACTTATCAATCTTCAACTCATTGATCAAAAAAAAAGAAAGAAAGAAGAAGAAGAAGAAAGAGATGAATAATGGAAGATGAAAATGGGAAAATAAAGTGCATAAGATGAAATAAATGTACCAATCCATGTATGTTGACCAAATGACATTGAAAGTCAAAGTCAAACAATGAGAAATCAGAAATGAGATGAAGATTGGAGGTCAAACAATAAGCAAAATATTTTTGGCATTTTTAATATTAGAATAAAATTGAATTAAAAAATAAAAGGAAGGTCAAACTTCAAAATCACTTCAAATCAACCTTGAAAGGTCGAAGTGATTTATCCTAAGTTCAATAAGGTCAAACAAAGTTTGACAAAAAATTTCAGCATTTTTAAAAGTCAGAAACTATTTTTAATCAATTAAAAATGAATAAAAATAACCTAATTGAACTAAAATCTCAAATAAATCTCAAATCAATTAAAAAATTGATGAGAATATTTTTCATAGATCCATCATCATTCAAAAAGGTTAGGAAAATATTTTTGTATTTTTTGAATATCAAAAACTATTTAAAATGAATTAAAAATAACCAGAAAAGAGAAAATTCACAAAAAATATCAAATGACAAAATAAAAAATATTAAAAATCAAAATTAGGAACTAGAATTTATTTGGGGAAGAATGCAATTGGTCCCATATCTTTTGGAATTAAAATGAAGAAGATATGAATTTTTGAAAATAATGGGAATAAAAGAAATAAAATCAGAAAATAAGAAATTCAAAAAAACAAGGAGCGTCTGATCAAGCCTCATTAATTGACGTGGCTGATCAGACGCTCCACATGCGCGCTTCCATGGTGTACCAAAGTCATCAGCGAAACACATGGCATTATTGAAAGTCATAAGAAGCAAGGGCCAGGATTAGATCTGGAAATAAGAATGGACGGCCACGATTGGATCTGGAGACCAGACGGTGGCCAGTGCCACCGTCTTCTCCGGCTAGCTCCGGTGAGAGCTCAAATTTGCAAAAGAGCAAATGTGCGCCAAAACACGCGATCCAGACATCAATCGAAAGAGGAAGTGATGTACATCACTCCTATACCATCCACTTCTACTCAAGATTTCTATTAAGAGAGAAATCAGAGATGGAAGCTTGATGGTGTTCATCATGAACTTCATGGATTTCAACAATTGAGCATTCAAAACAATTGCCTCAATGAAGAGGACTTCAGCCAACACAAAATCCAAGCAAATAGATCAATAAATGGTGAGTTTCGAAGAAAAAACCAGTTGAAGAACAACCTTGAATTCTGGAGATTTGAGCTTGCTTCCTTACTTCCTTTGGCCAAACAGAAGATCAATGGAGTATGAGAGAGAGGTCTAGGAACTTTAGATCTAGAAATTCAACCTAATTTAGTTGACTTTCAGATCTGAGAAATTGAAGAAAATTGGAATAGTTCCTTTAGGTGTGGCTCGGTTTTCAGTTCAGCAGCATTTCAGATTGATTCATGGATGAAATTTGAATGGAGTGAGGCTCTTATTTATAGATGGAAAGGCAAGGTAAGTGTGATCAAAGCCGTGTGCATGGAATTGGATATTCATTGCATGGGCTTGCATGATCATTCAAAAGGCCCAAATTCAATGCCAAATGCACTCTGAATCATAACTGAGCTGAAATGGTCATGGAATTGGCAATGCACAAGCTTGTATAATGAGTTTCAACATGTCATGCATAATCATGCCTAAAACTTCTCCTATTCGAAAATGCCATTTGCCAAATCCAAACATGAGCATGTGAGTAATGGTTGGAAAGGTTTTGATGTAAGGAACATTTGTCATGTTGGGAAAAAATCCATTTGAAGTGTGGAAATTGGTGAAATTTAAGTTTAAAGTGCAAGGTGCAAAACATGAAAAGGCAAAGTTTCTAAATTTGGCCAGTGTTCAAGCCCCTCTGTTTTGATGATGTAAACTTCAAATGAAAAAACCTCCAACATCAAAGTTATAGATATTTTCAAAAAAATAAAAATGGACTTATATTTTGCATCATTTGGATTTTTTATGAAAGAGTTATGGGCACTTGAAGTTGGACTTTTTTGCCTTTCAATGCATTTGGTCCAAAGTGACCTATAATGTTTTGCATTATCACATGTATTTCCTTTGAGATTTTGAAATTTTGTTCAACATAACATTTGAAGTAGACATCTTACGCTTTCCAATGCATTTGATTCCATCTCAAAATCATAAAAAATGAATGAGTTATGTCCTTGGGAAGTTGACCCAAAATTAGGGTTTCAGTCAAAATGACCTATAATGTCTTGGAATGGGAGATGACCTTCCAAGCTTCAAATCAATTTTTGATGAACATTAAAATTGTTCATATTGTCCTTAAGAACATATTTGCTTTTGGGATCATACCCATATGACCAACACATAAGAAGTTAGGTCTCAGTGCATTTCAAAATAATCAGATGAATTGACTGATCAACTTCTCAAGTCCATGACTCATATCTTGATGAATTGATGATTGAGGACACTCAAATAAGTTCAAATATGCATGAAATGATGAGTTAAAGAACTTCCCTTGATTGTATTTGATCATGGGCTGAGGTTGCTTCAAGAGCAAGGCATTGTGGTGCACAGATGAATTAGGGTTTCTTTGGGGAACAAACCTCAAACCCTTTGACTTGTTTTGATCAAAATGATGAATTCGGATGCTAGGGAAGCACATTTGATGGAGGGGAGTGTCGCACCCCAAAATTTGACTTTGGCTTTGTTGACCACATCTTGATTAATCTCGTTGTCTTGTATTCATCTCAATTTCTTAAACTTCGAGTGACAACTGGTTTGATTAGGTTTTGTGTGTTTTCGTTGCTTACCGTGTTGTATTTCGTTGTTTTAGCAAAACCTGGCCGATATCGTTGCCTCGTATTTATCTCGCTTATCTCTGTTGTGCGTGGCATCGCTTCGATTAGGTTTTGTGCGTTTTTATCTATTTAATTGTTTGTTTGTCGGTATTTTGACTGTATTTCGAATATATTAGAGTTTTCGTATTGTCCGATTATTTGTGATTGTGTTTGTCAGCGTTTTCGTGATGTCGTGTTGATTTTATTATTGCCTAGGGTTGTTTATTTAATTACGTGTTGTGCCGTGTGATTTAATCGAGTCTGTTTGAGTCGTGTTGTTGATTTTACTGGTTTACCGGTTTACTGGTTTATTGGTTTTATCAATTTGTCTGTTTTGCTGTGCAAATTGTCATCGTTTTATCGCGTTCGTGTCGCTCGATTTTATCGTATTTTAATCGTGTGCCGTTTAATATTATTTGTGCTTAATATTAATTGTGTTTAGTTGTTAATTAGTTTATTTAATTAGGATTAATATTATATTAGTTTATTATTATTATTATTATATAATATATAAATATATATATTAATTTATGTTAGATATTTTTTAGGTTTCTTATTGTTTAAGTAATCTAAATATATATTATTAATTTATGTTAGATATTTTTTAGGTTTCTTATTGTTTAAGTAATCTAAATATATATTATTAATTTATGTTAGATATTTTTTAGGTTTCTTATTGTTTAAGTAATCTAAATATATATTATTAATTTATGTTAGATATTTTTTAGGTTTCTTATTGTTTAAGTAATCTAAATATATATTATTAATTTATGTTAGATATTTTTTAGGTTTCTTATTGTTTAAGTAATCTAAATATATATATATATAGGTGTGGTTAGTAAGAAAAAGAGAAAGGAAGAGTGGATCAGTAAGGAAAAACGTGTGGTGAGAGAAACAGAGAATTGAAAAGAAATATTTTTCCAAAAGCATTACCGTATTTCACTTGTTCTTCATTTTCGGAAACCCAAAATCGTCCCGATTATTCACCGAAACACAAAACCGATTTCATATCTTTGAAGTTCGTTGAGTCCAGGTCACAAATATCCAAGGTTCATTTCATTCCGGCGTCGTTTCACCGATCAAAAGCGACGTTGAAGTCAGGTACTCACGAAGGCAGCCAGCACTGCGTCGGTGATAGTTTCCAGCTTTCGGTCGATCATTTGGACGATCAGAAGTTCATCCTCTTCACACAAGGTAATATTCTTCACTTATCTCTGAAATCGGCAAAGTTCCGGCTTGCCGACATGTGTTTTAATATTATATATATATATATATATATATATATATATATATATATATATATATATATATATATATATATATATATATATATATATATATATATATATATATATATATATATATATATTATTTTTGTCTATTATATATTATTTGTCTAAATGTACATATATATTATTTTTTTCTACTATATATTTATTGTCTAAAATATAAATATAAATATATATATATATATATATATATATATATATATATATATATATATATATATATATATATATATATATATATATTACTTTTGTTTACTAAATATTGTTTATCTTTTATTATTATTTTGCATATATGTTTTATTTAAATGTTAGTTAAATTAATTATTTGTTTAAATGTTTATTTTAATTAAATGTTTATTTATATCAAATGTTTATTTTGTCTAAAGTAAATGTTTATATTGTTTTTTTTATATTTGTTTATGTTGTTACTAACCGTTTCGTTTCAGTTTCAGCTCGATTAACTCCACTAACTATTCGTAATACTAACTGTTCATAGCTAACTGTGTTGTAATAATTTACTTTCTCGCATTTTTTATGTTCTGTATTGTGTGTTTAATCGTATTGTTCACGTTTTATGTTAAAAAATCGAAAAATCCAAAAAAGAGAAACCCGATGCGATTCCAACGGTCGCCGTTTAAGAAACCCTTTTCACACACTCACAAGCTTACTCTTGGGCTTCCTTGTAATGAGCCCATTTATTTATTGTTTCAGGGTTTAGGCTCATTCAAATCTTTTGCCAGCTTTGGCTTTTCAGTTTAAAAACATTTTCAAAAAGACGTGTCAGTCTCGAAGCCTCCCGCCTAGGTCGAGCAAGAGATGGCAAGACACGCCAATCTAAAATCAACAAAACAGACTTTCCCCTTTCCTTTTGGGAGAACTACGTGGATTCTGATTTCTCCATTGCGCCTTGGAGATACGTAGGCATGAAGTCTACGACTTTATCGAGTCCAAAAACAATAAAATCAATTTCTTTTCTCATCTCCCCAATCAAACGATCAAAGCGAAAAAAGCAAAGCATTCACATAAACATAAGCAAAAAGGTTCCTGTGGAGTACCACAGATGTAGAGGGTGCTAATACCTTCCCTTTGCATAACCAACCCCCGAACCCGTAACTCTAAAGGGATTTATCGTTATTTTTCCCTTCCTCTTTTTGGATAAAACAAAAGACGGTGGCGACTCTTGCATTTAAAATATTTTTCAAACGGGTTAAGTTCAATCAATACTTAATCTCGTGAAAAATCCCGCCGCGACAGAATGGTGACTCTGCTGGGGAAAACAATGCTTAAACTTATTTGAGGGTTTAGCCTATCTTTGCTTGTTTATATGTTTACTTTGTGAATATTTGCTAAATTGTATTGTTTGTAATGTTTGTTATTTTGGGTTTTGGGGGATACTTGTGATAAATCCTATACCCGGATTTGGGGCACATTTGAGATAGGATGGATGATAATTCAGGTTGACTTGATAGGAGACAATCCTTACCGAGTTGACTTGAGCCTTTGTCCGCTTGGTGGAGGCCTCTTTGAGGGTGATAGTGCTAAAACAAGTCATTTGTGAGGCATTGTTGCTTTCGACGGGCCCGTGAAGCCAAGGACCTTAGTTTACCTTTACCCCATCTTGGCCTTACTTAGGATGTGATGCGGTGACCACTTCGGACCAAAAGTCTGGTTTGGTTGATACGTGATATCACACTCAAGCGAGATTCTTTTGAGAATAATATTGGAAAGCGAGCAGTTGCTTAACCCGGTATTATCCGAAGAAGGATCCATAACCTTGGGAACTTTTAGAACCCGTTTGGCAGGTGAACCTTAGAACTTATCTTGGGGCTTTGTCCTAAACTCCATGCTGGTGATGAACTTTGAGCCTTGTATTGTTTGACCATGTTTGTGTTTGTTGCATTCATGCATGACATGCATTCATTCCCATCATTTCAACCTTTTTCCAAGGAACTTAAAGTGAGGATTGCAAATATTGCAGGAAACATGGATTTTGGACGGAGAAGTGTGAAAAAGTACAATCTCATCAATCCAAAGATAGATGAACTAAAGAAACTGATTTCTTCGATCGCAGATCCTATTGGTTTCAGAGACAGATATGGGGCACTTATATCTTTATTGACACTTAGGATGGAAGAAGGGTTATTGCAGACATTAGTACAGTTCTACGATCCAGTCTATCACTGTTTCACATTCCCAGACTATCAACTCATGCCTACATTGGAAGAGTATGCCCAGTTGCTTCACATCCCAGTTGCTGATACAGTACCTTTCTCTGGTTCAGAAAAGTTACCCGAGCACAGTTCTCTTGCAAAAGTGTTGTACATGAAGAAGTCAGAATTCAAGAATAACTTCACCACCAAAGGAGGACTTCCAGGTTTCACTGCCAAGTTCTTAATGGGGAAGGTTTCTTATTTTGCCAGTCAAGGTTGTGATATTATTGTGGAGCATTTGTTCACCTTGTTGATCTACGGTTTGTTACTATTTCCTAATATTGAAGGTTTTGTGGATTCATATGCTATACGCATCTTCCTAAGTGGTAATCCTGTTCCAACTTTGCTCGGAGACACCTATCATTCCATCCATTACCGTACTTTGAAAGGAGGAGGAACCATAGTCTGCTGTATACCGTTACTCTACAAATGGTTTGTCTCTCATCTTCCTAAGTCAGCTACTTTTTGGGATCGCAAGTCAGGACTTCAGTGGTCACAGAGGATTATGTCTCTTACCCAGTCAGATATTGCATGGTATAGTAGAGTTTTAGACGATGTGAAGATCATTGATAGTTGCGGGGAGTTCCCCAATGTGCCCCTCATGGGCACAAAAGGAATCATTTCTTATAATCCAGTACTTGCTAGGAGACAACTCGGTTACCCTATGAAGGACAAGCCTCCTAACATTCTTTTAGAAGGTATTTTCTTGAGGGATAACGAGGAGAACCCTACCATGAAAGAGAGAGTAGTAAGAGCTTGGCATCGTGTTTGTCGCAAAGGGAGACTTGAATTGGGTAAGAAAGATTGTACCTCTTATGAGCCGTACCTCCAGTGGATCAGAGCCAGAGCTATACAGTTGAAAATGCCATACCCACATCATGATCCTATCAAACCCGCTCCGTTGAAGACCCCCTACCTTCCGCTAGATGACAAAGAAGAACTCCAAGCCCCCTTGGAAAGGGTCAAGAAAGAGAGAGACGCTTGGAAGGATAAGGCCCAGGTGCTCGAAATGGAAAATGAAGAACTTCAGAGACAGTTAAAGGAGCAGAGTGGAGAAGATCGTGCAGGTAAACGTCCAAGGGTGCAAGAGGATTTATTTTCCTCAGGCACAACAGATTACTCCCAGATTCCACAGTCCTCAGGTGCATGGAAAGGTCTTGTAGACAGTTTGGTGAAGGAGAAAGCTTTTATGCAGAAGGCCTATGAAGAAAGAATTGAGAGACTTGAAGGACAACTCCTACTTGTTTATGCTCGTCCTGATGACACATGTCTTTAAATGGTTTTCTTGGTTGTATTTTGGGTTGATAACTTTGTTTTGTTATCAAAAATGTTTGCAATTCTATCTTTTCCTTCACTTAGAGTTCCTTGGAAAATCATTCATTTTGCATATCCATGCATCACGTGCATACAGGTTGTCTGTCTTGGTCCAGTCTTCTAACAGTTGCTTCCCGCCACAAGATCCATTTCAAGCTGACGCATAATTACAACATAAGAGCCAACTACAAAAGAAGAATGGAGATAACAGATAACGAGAACCGAGAATTGAAAGCTCAGGTTGACCGCCTTTCTGCTATGGTCGAGACATTGATAGCAAACCAAGCAGCCCAAGCTGCTCAACTTCAAACAGCACAAGCTCAGGTTGCCGAAGCACAAGATGCACAGATCTGGGCGCAAGCACAGGCAGCAGAGATGCGCAACCAAATGTTAACCGCCCGTCTACAAGCAGAGGAAGCCCAGGCTAGGGCTCAAGTTCATAATTCAGGACAGACTTCGGCACAGAATCAACCTCAAATTCAGAATCAAACAACAGCAGCACCCGTCACTACAGTCATCGCTTCAGAAATCAACGCTGTCCCAGTCACTTCTGCTACCATCACAGCATCCCGTCCTTGGGAAATACCCAAGGATCTTAATCAAGATAGATATCAACAAGAGTTCGTTCCACCAAATGCTCATGTCTTCACTAATGTGCCTCCCGTTGTTCACTATACTCCTCACCTAGGAGAACCTGTCTATCACGGCCCTACCCCAAGTGAGGATCCTGGTCTCAATGATAGAATGGATGAATTCCAGGATCAGTTTGCAGAATTACAAAAAGAGATAAAAGCTCTTCGTGGGAAAGAACTGTTTGGCAGAGATGTAAACGATATGTGTTTGGTTCCAGACGTAAGGATGCCAACAAAATTTAAACTACCAGAATTTGAAAAGTACAAAGGAAGTTCTTGTCCACAGACCCATTTGGTTATGTACGTGCGAAAGATGTCAATGTACACCAACGACCAAAGGATGCTCATTCATTGTTTTCAAGACAGCCTTACCGATGCAGCTTTACGCTGGTATATGGGATTAGACAGTTCTCAGATCAAGACTTTCAACGATTTAGGCGAGGCCTTTATCAAACATTACAAATACAACCTTGATAATGTGCCAGACCGAGATCAGTTGAGGTCCATGCAACAAAGAGAAAAGGAGACATTCCGTGAATACGCGCAAAGGTGGCGCGAAATTGCAGCACAGGTTGTTCCACCTATGGAAGAAAAGGAGATGACGAAAGTGTTCTTAAAGACTCTTGATACTTTTTATTACGAGAGGATGATTGCAAGCGCTCCTACAGACTTTACTGACATGGTAAACATGGGAGTCCGTTTAGAGGAAGCAGTTCGAGAAGGGCGTCTAGTCAGAGAAGGAAGTTCATCTTCAAGCGGGGCAAAGAGGTACGGCGGTTTTATGAAAAAGAAGGAACAAGAAACTAATGCTGTGTCCTATAATCATCCAAGAAGGATCAATTATCCTTACCATTCTCAACACCAACATATAGCAACCGTGACTCCAGTAATCACTTCCGCTCCAGTTCAAGTCCAATCCCCTCAGCAGCGTACCAACCGCTTCCAACAGAATACTCAGTATCAGCAACAACATCAACCTCAACAACATCAACATCAGTTACAACAACGTCCACCACAGCAGCAAAGAAGAACCAATTTTGATCCAATTCCAATGTCATATACAGAATTGTATCCAGCTTTGATCACTAAAAACCTTGTGCAACCACGACCACGACCTCTTGTACCAGAAGTGCTACCTTGGTGGTACAAGCCAGAGGTATCTTGTCCCTTTCATTAGAATGCTCCAGGTCATGACTTAGACAACTGTTTTGCTTTAAAGTTGGAAGTACAGAAGTTGACAAGAGCAGGTATCCTGACCTTCAAGAACATGGGTCCCAATGTGAAGGACAATCCAATGCCAAGTCATGGTCCTTCATCAGTGAACAATATAGAAGTTTGTCTCAATGAACAACGTGTTACGAAGATAGAGGAGATTCGACGGTCTTTGGTTGAAATTCATTCTGTTTTATGTGCTCATGGTCTATTCCAACATGACCACTAGATCTGTGGTACATGTTCAGTCAATTCAAGAGGTTGTAGAAAGATTCAAGATGATTTGCAAGGCGTCCTTGATCAGGGTTTGATTCAGATTTCTAGACAAGGGAGTTCTCCAGAATCACAAGAACAAGAGGTGAATGTCATCATTCCTTGCTTCAACATTCCAGAGAAAGTAGAGATAACTTATCATCCGAGGGAGCCAGTGGTGATTTGCCCTCCGGGCCCAATGCCTTACACTTCAGATAAAGCGGTCCCCTACCGCTATGCAACAACTATTATTGAGAACGGTAAAGAGGTCGAGATTAAAACCTTAGCCTCAGTTACAAATATCGCAGCAAATAGCCGAATGATGCGCAGTGGCCGCGTGTTCGCTCCGCCGGTTATCCCAAGTAGAAATGTTGAGAAAGATCCAGTAGTCGTGGTACCAGTGACAAGAGAAGCAGAAGGGCAAACAAGCAATTCAATCCTTGATAAAGAAACAGATGAACTACTTAGAATTATCAAGCTCAGTGACTACAAAGTGGTAGATCAGTTGCTACAGACACCGTCAAAAATCTCGATCCTGTCCTTATTATTGAATTCAGCTGTCCACAGAGAAGCACTACTGAAGGTGCTTGATCAAGCCTTTGTAGAACAGGATATAACAGCAGAGCAGTTCAACAATGTTGTAGGCAGCATCACTTCGTGCAATGGCTTAGGCTTTTGTGATGAAGAACTGCCAGAAGAAGGAAAGAATCACAACTTCGCTCTCCATATCTCAGCCAATTGTCAAGGGGATTCTTTGTCTAATATCCTAATTGATACCGGTTCATCTCTGAATGTCATGCCCAAGTCTACCTTGGTGAAGCTAAAGTACAAAGGGGGGCAAATGCGGCACAATGGAATTATTGTGAAAGCGTTCGATGGATCAAGAAAATCAGTCATTGGAGAAGTTGATTTGCCTATTGGTATTGGACCACATGTATTCCAGATCACTTTCCAGGTTATGGATATAGTGCCAGCTTATAGCTGTCTTCTCGGACGCCCATGGATTCATGAGGCGGGTGCCATTACATCCACGTTACACCAGAAGTTAAAATTTGTCAAGAATGGGCAAATAGTGACGGTTAATGGGGAGCAGGCTATGCTGATTAGCCACCTTTCATCGTTTAGTGTGATAGAAGTAGACGAGACGGCTGTTCAAACTCCATTTCAGGCCCTGACCATCGATGATTACAAGAAAAGTGAAGGTTCAATCGCGTCATTCAAAGACGCCCAGCAGATTGTCAAGACAGGTCCTACAGAAATGTGGGGCAAGGTGATAGAGTTGCCAGAAAACGTTAACCATGCAGGATTAGGCTTTGTTGATGGAAAACAAGTGCAGACTTCAGTGGTGCGACCTTTCAAAGATATCTTTCACAGCGGTGGGTTTATCAACATGGTAGCAGTTGAGGAGGATACTTTTTAGGGAAAGACAGAAGACGAAGGCCCCAGATTTGTGACACCAGGAGTAGTTATGAAGAACTGGACCACAGTTGACATCCCACATTGTGTCCACATATCAAAGTAATTAAGCTTTTCAGTTTTCAAAAATCTTCCGCTTTAGCCCAAAGCGCGAAGCATTAATTTTGTAAAATGGGCACTTTTGTCAAAAACGTACTATCCATGAAAAAGATCTTTTGTGTTCCTATACACTTGTGTCCTTTTATCTTTTTAGTTTTTTCGGAAAATGGTAACACAAAAAAACCTTAAAAAGAGCACATTTTTGCATGTCATGGTCAGTCCTCTAAAAACAAATGATTGTACAGGTTACTTAAACCCGTTGAACACAATGATATCATTCCCTCTCCCAACTTTGAACATTCTGTATTCGAAGCTGAAGAGGAAGAGTGGGATGAGATTCCAAAAGAGGTCGCCCGCCAGCTTGAAAATGAAGAAGACACTATTCAGCCATACAAGGAGCCTTTGGAAACAGTCAACTTGGGTTCGGAAGAAAATGTGAAAGAAGTCAAAGTTGGAGCATTGTTATCCCCACAGGTCAAGGAGCAATTGATCAGCCTGTTGAAAGAGTATGTAGATGTGTTTGCTTGGTCTTATCAAGATATGCCTGGTCTCGACACTGACATCGTAGAGCACAAGCTACCTTTGAAGCCAGAATGTCCACCGGTCAAACAGAAATTAAGAAGAACACATCCAGATATGGCCGTCAAAATTAAAGAAGAAGTTCTGAAGCAAATAGATGCTGGTTTTCTTGCCACTTCAGTGTATCCAGAGTGGATAGCAAATATTGTGCCAGTTCCTAAGAAGGACGGGAAGGTACGAATGTGTGTCGACTATCGTGACTTAAATAGAGCAAGCCCAAAGGATGATTTCCCCCTGCCTCGCATTGACATGTTGGTAGACAATACAACAAAGTTTGACATATTCTCCTTCATGGACGGATTCTCCGGGTATAACCAGATCAAAATGGCTCCCGAAGACATGGAAAAAACTACATTCATAACACCATGGGGAACATTTTGTTATCAAGTGATGCCGTTTGGGTTGAAGAACGCAGGTGCTACTTACCAGCAAGCCATGACAACGCTCTTTCACGACATGATGCACAAAGAGATTGAGGTTTATGTGGATGACATGATCGCGAAGTCTCGTTCAGAAGAAGGTCACTTAGTAGATCTATTGAAGCTGTTTCAACGATTGAGGAAGTTCCGTCTTCGCCTCAATCCGAACAAATGCACATTTGGCGTCAGGTTAGGTAAACTCTTGGGCTTCATTGTCAGCCAAAAAGGCATTGAAGTTGATCCAGATAAAGTAAAAGCTATCCAAGAGATGCCCGCACCAAAAACAGAAAGGCAAGTGAGAGGTTTTCTAGGACGATTGAATTACATATCCCGGTTTATTTCTCACATGACTGCCACTTGTGAACCTATCTTCAAATTGCTGAGAAAGAGTCAGAATTGTGTTTGGACAGAGGATTGTCAGAAAGCATTTGACAGTATCAAAGAGTACCTCATGGAGCCTCCTATCTTGTTACCACCTGTTGCTGGAAGACCGTTGGTTATGTATTTGACAGTGCTTGAGAATTCTATGGGCTGTATTCTGGGTCAACAAGACGAAACTGGAAAGAAAGAGCATGCCATTTACTACTTAAGCAAGAAATTTACTGACTGTGAATCACGATACTCCTTACTCGAGAAGACATGTTGTGCATTGGCTTGGGCTGCTAAGAGATTGAGGCAGTATATGTTAAGTCACACCACTTGGTTGATATCCAAAATGGATCCAATCAAGTACATTTTTGAGAAGCCTGCACTCACTGGTAAGATTGCCAGATGGCAGATGCTGTTATCAGAATACGACATTGAGTATCATACCCAGAAAGCTATCAAGAGCAGTGTGTTGGCTGAGTACCTTGCTCACCAACCCGTTGAAGATCACGATGATAATGAGGATGAGTTTCCTGATGAAGATGTCATGTTCCTAAAATCCAGAGATTGTAAAGAGCCACTTCCTGAAGAAGGACCTGAACCAGATTCTCAATGGGGTTTAGTATTTGATGGAGCTTCCAACGTTTATGGACATGGAGTAGGTGCAGTCATTATCACTCCAGAAGGTTCTCATATTCCTTTCACGGCAAGAATTTGCTTTGAATGTACAAACAACATTGCTGAATATGAAGCCTGTATCATGGGTCTTGAAGAAGCCATTGACCTCCGCATCAAAAATCTTACTGTTTATGGTGACTCAGCGTTAGTTATCAATCAGATCAAAGGAGAATGGGAAACACGCCACCCTGGCTTGATCCCATACAAAGACTATGCAAGAAGATTGTTGACTTTCTTCGCCAAGGTTGAATTGCATCACATTCCTCGGGATGAGAATCATATGGCGGATGCTCTAGCTACGTTGTCTTCAATGTATCAAGTGGGTTTTCCAAACGAAGTACCCAGAATTGTGATCAAGCGACTTGATAGACCAGCACATGTGTTTACAGCTGAGGCCAGTTTTGATGATAAACCATGGTACCACGATATCAAGCATTTCCTTCAGACTCAGGAGTATCCTCTTGGAGCAACAGAAAAAGATAAAAAGACTTTGAGAAGATTGTCAGGCAGTTTCTTCCTTAATCAGAATGTGCTCTATAAGAGGAATTATGACATGGTCTTACTCAGATGTGTTGACAAAAAGGAAGCAGAAATGTTGATGAAAGAAGTTCACGAAGGGTCCTTTGGTACTCATGCAAACGGCCACTCTATGTCAAGAAAGATGTTGAGAGCTGGTTACTACTGGTTGACCATGGAATCAGATTGCTGCAAATTTGTAAAGAAGTGTCACAAATGTCAGATCTACGCTGATAAGGTTCATGTACCACCAACCTTTTTGAATGTGATTTCTGCTCCCTGGCCATTCTCAATGTGGGGCATTGACATGATTGGTATGATTGAACCCAAAGCTTCCAACGGACACCGTTTCATTCTCGTGGCAATTGATTACTTCACCAAATGGGTGGAAGCAGCTTCGTATGCAAAGGTGACAAAGCAAGTGGTGGTCAGATTCATCAAAAACAATCTCATTTGCCGATACGGCATTCCAAACAAGATCATCACTGACAATGGCTCCAATATGAACAACAAAATGATGGATGAATTATGTGAAAGTTTCAGGATCGAGCATCACAACTCTTCTCCTTACCGTCCCAAGATGAATGGGGCAGTTGAAGCTGCAAATAAGAATATCAAGAAGATCATTCAAAAGATGGTTGTTACCTACAAAGATTGGCATGAAATGCTGCCTTTTGCACTACACGGATATAGAACATCAGTCCGTACTTCAACTGGGGCAACCCCATTTTCACTTGTATACGGTATGGAAGCTGTGTTACCGATAGAGGTTGAAATTCCATCAATGAGGATACTAATGGAAACTCAGTTGTCAGAGGCTGAATGGTGTCAAAGCAGATACGATCAGTTGAATTTGATTGAAGAAAAAAGAATGACTGCCTTGTGCCATGGACAGTTATATCAAAAGAGAATGAAGCAGGCATTTGATAGGAAGGTTAAGCCGAGAGAATTCAAAGAGGGTGACCTTGTGCTCAAGAAGATGATACTATTTCACAATGATTCTAGGGGCAAGTGGACTCCTAACTATGAAGGACCCTATGTTGTCAAGAAAGCCTTCTCAGGCGGTGCTTTAATTCTTACAAACATGGACGGTGACGAGTTTCCACGTCCCGTGAATACAGATGCAGTCAAGAAATACTTCGCCTAAAAAATGAAAAGAACAGCTCGCTAAGTTGAAAACCCGAAAGGGCGGCTTAGGCAAAAATGAGCGTCTCGGTGGACTGAAAACCTGAAAGGGCGGTCCAAGCAGAAATTAGAGACATAAAAAAACAAAGAGAATATTATCCCGATAGATTGAAAACCCGAAAGGGCAATCTAGGCAAAAGTTAGGGATTTCAGGCAAGTAACTGCATAACAGAGATAAGATCATTGAAGTATCAGAATATTTTCAACAGTTCTCCAACTTTCTCAAGGCTGCAATACAGGTCAAAAGTGGAAGAGAGAATGATGTCATTGTAGTTCAACGTACCCTTTTTCCATGAAATTACCATTTTCCAATTTGTAAAGATCTATGGAATCACGTTGTTGGCTGATTACCATCCTATCAAATCAATTTGAGCCTTTCTATATTTCTTGGCACTCTTAATTTTCATTTCAATTTACGAAATTTCTTTTACTTTGACAGATATGTTTTGAAACAAAAGTTTTGAATTAAAAACAGTTTTTGAAAAATATAAAGATTATTTATTTTGATTTGTGGACATCAATAAAAGGATTGAGACATGTGGTCCCAGTAATTCTGAAATCATGTGATTCCAACTAGACATGTTCATATTACTATCCTTATATGTATATGATGAAAAAATCTCCACAGGTGTCTTGGCAGTAATATTTCTCCAGCAGAGGTTGTGATTCTGGATATCCCCAGCTATGCTTCCTAGTTTTCCTCAAGAGATCATGCAAGAAATATTTCAAGAAGTTTATTCCCTTCACTTGGGGCATGAAGACTCCCCAGTTAATTGATCATGAAGACTCCCCAGTTTAATTGATCATGAAGACTCCCCGGTTAATTGATCATGAAGACTTTGATCCAGGTTTTAAGTTACAGATTTGGCCTATGGGATTACTACAGGTATTTCCCCAGTAATTTATTAAGGCGGGATCAGCAATGTCCCCAGCAGAGGATGAGAAGGAAGATTTGATTTCCCTGAGCAGGAGTAATACAGAGGTCTCCATCCCTCAGCGAGTGAAGAAAGTTGATATTCAGAAACTACAGGGAATCTCCTGTTGTGCTCTGTCCATTCAATAGAAGGATATGTCTCCTCCTTAGTAATGTTTTGTAGTAAAAGAAGAGTGTGTTATGCATTTTAAGCAAATTCAAGAATAGCAGGATTTCTCCTGAATTCTCATTTATATCCAAAGGTCAGACATCACTGTTCCCCGGCAGAGTCTCCTAGAGGAAAGATCTCGTAACCAGATATCAGACACCATAATCCCCTACAGAGTCTTCAGATACAGAAAGTCTCCATGATAATTAAAGCAAAAAAAATCAAGGATAGATTTCCCCTATATTCTTATTCCCTGGAAAGATACCACCTATCCCCAGCGGACTTTATCCCCAGCGGAGTCTTCCAGAAGAATAATCCCTTCTGCATTATCAGCAAATTCAAGAATTGCAGGACTTCTCTTACAATATCATCTTATTTCCAGAGGATAACACCTTGTATCCCCAGCGGAGTCCTCAGAAAGGTCCATTCCTCATATACCTCACAAATTCAAGAACCACAGGGAATCTCCTGCATTTTTGAAGTAGAAGGCATCTCCATTCTTCTACGGAATCCTCAGCAGAGACAGACTTTTAAAGAAACCTGGATATGGTGCTCTTGTACCAATTCCCCAGCAAATCTTTGTACTACTCCCTAGCGAGTCTCAGTGCAAATCTCCAGCAAGTCCTTATGCAGCTGTTAACATTTTTAGTTATTCCTAGTTTTGTCTGTCCATCATGCATTCATTACTAAATATTCATGCATATCTATGACATATCATGCTTGCATTCATATGCACCTTGTTTCCTTGTTTATATTGTGGGTTGAGTCAATCTCTCCATATAGAGTATCCTCATAAGCAGCAAAATACCTTTTATTGGTCATGTTCCCCACAGAGATCTATGCCTCGTGGAAGATGGTTGTTTCAGTTGTAAATCCTGATGAGTTCATTCCTCTTCAGTTGAAGTCTTGTTTGACCGTTTCATTCTAGTTCTATCCTAGTTTGAACCTCGTGTCTCCAGATAAAGCTCAGAAATTGCCAGTAAAAGAAGGCAACAATATAGTCTTTGTGACTCTCATTCAGTAAAACAGACATGACAGATATTGTGTCCAAGTCCTTTATACCTTCATCTTTGAGTTGGTACCCGTTACAAACTTGAGTTACCTACATCCATGAGTGGTAACCTTTGTTATCCCTCGGATAAATTAATTACTATCTCCATCTATGAGTTGATAACATCCTCACAGAAAGTTCCATGGTTCTACCTGCAACTTTGAGCTGGTAGCGTGCTTTCGTCTTTGAGTTTAGCACAGATTCCTTTTGATTCCACCTTCGTCTTTGAGTTGGTGAAGTACCTGCAACTTTGAGCTGGTAATATGCATTCATCTTTGAGTTCGCACATTTTCCCGCGATTCCATCTTCGTCTTTGAGTTGATGGAGTACCTTCATCTATGAGTAGGGTATGTTTGATCCTTGTTGAACTGATAGTGTGCTTTCATCTTTGAGTCTGCACAGATAACTTTTGATTCCATCTTCGTCTTTGAGTGGATGGAGTACCTTCATCTATGAGTTAGGTACATTTTGTCCTTCCACCGTCATCTTTGAGTCGGTAATGATAAACATCTCCAGGAGAATATGTTCTAAATTCTTTTAAACACCTTTGTCAATGAATCGGTGGTTGCCTTCAACTTTGAGTCGGCATTTCTCTGTCTACCTCAACAATGAGTTGGTAGTGCGCATTCAACTGTAAGTCTGCACAATGATACTTAGATCTGATTCTTCATCTACACCATCATCAATGAGTTGGAATTTGATTTCCCTAGCAGTGTTATTATCAATCTTTTGAAGCTTGCCTTCAACTTTGAGTTGGCATGTCCTGTTTACCTCATCAATGAGTGGGTAGTGAGCTGTCAACCATGAGTTAACGCAGTTCGATTCTTATTATGCCCTTGTTATACCTTCATCCTTGAGTTGGTATTCATCTTTTCTGGTATCTCCATCTTTGAGTTGGTAATGTACTGTCACATCAGTACTCTTGTTATATTGATCTTTTCCCACTTTCATCTATGAGATAGTGATGTATCGTCAACATTGAGTCGATATCTCTTTTCCTCCTATTTTCCATCTATGAATAGGTAGTGAATCTTCCCCAGCTGAGTATTCTCAGTGTTTACCTTCATGCATTGAGTCGGTGTATGTCCTTCCCCAGTAGAGTTTGCACTCCTGTGTCTCTGTGTCCGTCTGTCTTTTGCATCATGCATACATGCATTTGCGGTCAAATTTTGTGGCGTTTGTCATATTTAATTACCTTACGCCATTCGATAGCCTCCGGCTATCTGGCCTAAGTTAATTAAATAGGGGCATCTGTCGCACCCCAAAATTTGACTTTGGCTTTGTTGACCACATCTTGATTAATCTCGTTGTCTCGTATTCATCTCAATTTCTTAAACTTCGCGTGACAACTGGTTTGATTAGGTTTTGTGTGTTTTCGTTGCTTACCGTGTTGTATTTCGTTGTTTTAGCAAAACCTGGCCGATATCGTTGCCTCGTATTTATCTCGCTTATCTCTGTTGTGCGTGGCATCGCTTCGATTAGGTTTTGTGCGTTTTTATCTATTTAATTGTTTGTTTGTCGGTATTTTGACTGTATTTCGAATATATTAGAGTTTTCGTATTGTCCGATTATTTGTGATTGTGTTTGTCAGCGTTTTCGTGATGTCGTGTTGATTTTATTATTGCCTAGGGTTGTTTATTTAATTACGTGTTGTGCTGTGTGATTTAATCGAGTCTGTTTGAGTCGTGTTGTTGATTTTACTGGTTTACCGATTTACTGGTTTATTGGTTTTATCAATTTGTCTGTTTTGCTGTGCAAATTGTCATCGTTTTTATCACGTTCGTGTCGCTCGATTTTATCGTATTTTAATCGTGTGCCGTTTAATATTATTTGTGCTTAATATTAATTGTGTTTAGTTGTTAATTAGTTTATTTAATTAGGATTAATATTATATTAGTTTATTATTATTATTATTATTATATAATATATAAATATATATTATTAATTTATGTTAGATATTTTTTAGGTTTCTTATTTTTTAAGTAATCTAAATATATATTATTAATTTATGTTAGATGTTTTTTAGGTTTCTTATTGTTTAAGTAATCTAAATATATATTATTAATTTATGTTAGATATTTTTTAGGTTTCTTATTGTTTAAGTAATCTAAATATATATTATTAATTTATGTTAGATATTTTTTAGGTTTCTTATTGTTTAAGTAATCTAAATATATATTATTAATTTATGTTAGATATTTTTTAGGTTTCTTATTGTTTAAGTAATCTAAATATATATTATTAATTTATGTTAGATATTTTTTAGATTTCTTATTGTTTAAGTAATCTAAATATATATATATATATATATATATATATATATATATATATAGGTGTGGTTAGTAAGAAAAAGAGAAAGGAAGAGTGGATCAGTAAGGAAAAACGTGTGGTGAGAGAAACAGAGAATTGAAAAGAAATATTTTTCCAAAAGCATTACCGTATTTCACTTGTTCTTCATTTTCGGTAACCCAAAATCGTCTCGATTATTCACCGAAACACAAAACCGATTTCATATCTTTGAAGTTCGTTGAGTCCAGGTCACAAATATCCAAGGTTCATTTCATTCCGGCGTCGTTTCACCGATCAAAAGCGACGTTGAAGTCAGGTACTCACGAAGGCAGCCAGCACTGCGTCGGTGACGATTTCCAGCTTTCGGTCGATCATTTGGACGATCAGAAGTTCATCCTCTTCACACAAGGTAATATTCTTCACTTATCTCTGAAATCGGCAAAGTTCCGGCTTGCCGACATGTGTTTTAATATATTATTTATATATATATATATATATATATATATATATATATATCTATATATATATCTATATATATATATATATATATATATATATATATATATATATATATATTATTTTTGTCTATTATATATTATTTGTCTAAATGTACATATATATTATTTTTTTCTACTATATATTTATTGTCTAATATATATATATATATATATATATATATATATATATATATATATATATATATATATATATATATATATATATATATATATATATATATATATATATATATATATATATATATATATATATATATATATATATGTATATATATATATTACTTTTGTTTACTAAATATTGTTTATCTTTTATTATTATTTTGCATATATGTTTTATTTAAATGTTAGTTAAATTAATTATTTGTTTAAATGTTTATTTTAATTAAATGTTTATTTATATCAAATGTTTATTTTGTCTAAAGTAAATGTTTATATTGGTTTTTTTATATTTGTTTATGTTGTTACTAACCGTTTCGTTTCAGTTTCAGCTCGATTAACTCCACTAACTATTCGTAATACTAACTATTCATAGCTAACTGTGTTGTAATAATTTACTTTCTCGCATTTTTTATGTTCTGTATTGTGTGTTTAATCGTATTGTTCACGTTTTATGTTAAAAAATCGAAAAATCCAAAAAAGAGAAACCCGATGCGATTCCAACGGTCGCCGTTTAAGAAACCCTTTTCACACACTCACAAGCTTACTCTTGGGCTTCCTTATAATGAGCCCATTTATTTATTGTTTCAGGGTTTAGGCTCATTCAAATCTTTTGCCAGCTTTGGCTTTTCAGTTTAAAAACATTTTCAAAAAGACGTGTTAGTCTCGAAGCCTCCCGCCTAGGTCGAGCAAGAGATGGCAAGACACGCCAATCTAAAATCAACAAAACAGACTTTCCCCTTTCCTTTTGGGAGAACTATGTGGATTCTGATTTCTCCATTGCGCCTTGGAGATACGTAGGCATGAAGTCTACGACTTTATCGAGTACAAAAACAATAAAATCAAGTTCTTTTCTCATCTCCCCAATCAAACGATCAAAGCGAAAAAAGCAAAGCATTCACATAAACATAAGCAAAAAGGTTCCTGTGGAGTACCACATATGTAGAGGGTGCTAATACCTTCCCTTTGCATAACCAACCCCCGAACCCGTAACTCTAAAGGGATTTATCGTTATTTTTCCCTTCCTCTTTTTGGATAAAATAAAAGACGGTGGCGACTCTTGCATTTAAAATATTTTTCAAACGGGTTAAGTTCAATCAATACTTAATCTCGTGAAAAATCCCGCCGCGACAGGGAGCTTTGGGAACTATTACCATGCTTGCTTTCCTCTTCTTTTGACCATATCTTTGTACCAATGATCTCCTTGAAGCTTTTGACCTTGTGATTGCTCAAGCTACAAACAAAAGATGTTAGTGACATATTTTTGTGCTTTTGGTTAGTAAACAAAATAAGAAAAGCAATAATATACAATTCAAGCATGCTTGGTGATCTCAAACCACTCACAAGAGGTCCTAACCAAAGGTAAAGGGAACCAAGATGCTTATGATCCTTGAGGCTTTGCAAATGCAATGTTATGATGCCATGAGGGATCTTAGGGTCAAAATTAGGGTCTTACAGATGCCCCTATTTAAGGTCATTCTAGCCGGAGGAGTGAAGGCTAAAATCTTCGTTTCGACGAGGTAGAATGGGCTTAAATAATAACAAAAAGACGAATTTTGGTCCCTAAGAGACCTCATGATGCAGATATATGCATGCAAAATGGTAAAACTCTGTGGGGATATGCATCCACAAAGGCAAAGATCAGGAGGAAATCGACAATTCCTATGAATAATTCATTCTAATAGGCAGAGACTCTACCGGGGAGTAAAGGGATGAAAACGCGTGAGCAGGTCACGACTTGAAACTTGCTGAGAGACACAGAGAGAATCCATGAAATAAATCCATGGAAGGACTCGAGCTGACTCGAAGATGCATGCATTGGGGAATATGCTAATACAGCAAAATTATCCGTAACGGATACTTCAGATAAAAATCTGGACTCAGGTGGGGATGTCCATTAAGGACTCAGCTGAGGAAATAACAAATGAGGTATTACCGATTACTGGGTAATAAGCTCAAAAAGAGATCATGTGGTCCCACCGGTATAAGGGTGAGGGAAGAACATGCTCCGGGAGAATGAATATCTAAGACCGGTATAAGGGTGAGAGATATCAATCAACCAAATAATCTGAGGAAGACCTAAAAGGTATATTTCAACTGAGGAAAGTCTGACTCCACAGGGGACAAAAAAGTCATAATAGGGAGCAGAAGGAAAGAACACCAGGGATGCCGATCACTTGGCATATAATAGGTGACCAACCAAAGCGTGAATTGGGGAATATTCCCAAGACACTCATCATCCAAAAGAGGGCTAAAAGCAAACTCGATTATGGGATGCACATTCGAATCTTACTCAACTGGGGAAGAACAAAAGGCTTCGACCAAAGAGTGCATGAGATATATTATCTATTACCGTCAGAACGTAGATAATATACTCGCATGGAAGACTATCCACAACCGGTTACTGGGTTAATAAAGGATAAATCGACCGACAAAGAAAGGCATCGGGATATCGAAACTAGGTATAGAATGATGACCATTCAAGGGGAGCAATAAACATTACCGGCAATCAGTATATGAAAGATGGTTTGCTGGGGATAAACTGCCTAATTAGAGAAATTATCCAAGAGAATGAGGGAATATCAACACTGAATATTGGATAATGATAACCGTCAAGGAGGGAATTACACCTACCGGATACTAGGTAGAAAACCACGGAAGAGTAACCGTCATCGATTAGGATGAACAAAAGGGTAACTCCGCAAGGGGATGAAATAGGGTTTACAACTATCGGTATAAGGGTAGAAAACCACAGACTTCGTCGGGGATAAGATGAACGATTACTGATTACTGAGCAATTATTCATTTATACCACAGGGAAACGCAGGAAACAGTCAGAAGAAGCCAATCTAGGATCAAACTAAAGAGGCACGCTGAGTCAAGACTCGTCCCAATGAGGATACAACTCAATGGGGAATCCCATCCCAATATATGTGTTGGGAAGAAACAGAAACAACCATCATCCACGAGGGTATAACTCGGTGGAGAATATGGAAAGAAAGATAAACACTTTCTGCTTAAGGGGCTGACTCTATATTGAGGGATCAGACACCGACATCTGCTTGGGAAGCGTATTGCCAACTAGCAGGGGATAACAAACAAAGATATATGGCAAAGAATGCAATCTTGAATATCTGAATGTTTGAAAGCTATATGCACGTATGCCTGGTTTATGCATGATGAATGCTGACAAACATACATTTTTAACACAAACAGGTCCAAAGAAGCAAGTACACCAACATCTGGTACTACATCTCGAGAGGGGAAGCCAAATCCACTGAAGAGTATCCAATTGATGAGGGAAAGAGATACCAGGAAGCGAAGATTTCTGCAGGGGAATGAACATCATTCATTCTAGCTGGGACAGGAGTTGTTGCACAGAAAAAAAATATCCGCCGCATAGGCAACTCTACTGGGGAATTTATCCGAGGAGATAAAGGAATTCTGGGGATCAACCACCAAATAGGAGTCTTCCAAGGTCACCACAAAATACCGTACTTACCGAAGAGATCACATCTGCTGAGGAGGAAAGGCCGCTACTCTGCTGAAGGGAAAAGTGGTGAATATCTTACCAAACACTCTGCTCAGTAGAAAAACCTCAAAAGGCTCCGGAGGAAGAAGATATAAGCATGCCAGGAATATGAACAAATGTCTTACCCTGTTGGGGATCATACCATCCTTGGGAGAGCACTGAAGATCTCCTAAGTATCCTTTCGTCATTGTGAATGTTCGCTTTGTTTAAAAACAAATTATGAAAAAATTTGATTATTTAAAACAATGATATTTTCTCAATTAAAACATGCAAAACATTTGTTGAATAGAAACAAATAAGAGTGCAAATAATTGGATAAAAGGCTCAAATTTATTTGATGGAATGGTAGTCTGCAAATGGCAAGACTCCATAGATCTTTACAAATTTGAAATTGGTGATATATATTGGAAAAGGGCTACATTGAACATAATGACCATTTCTCCACCAATTCTGAATCCGATGTATTTGAAGCTTTGGTTGATGACGAATGAGCAAGAATCTCTGACGGATGACAGTTGTAGAACAAAGTCTTGTCAGGTTGCAGTTACTTGCCAAATCCCTAATTTTTGCCTAGATTGCCCCAGGATGAGGTACTCAATCTAGCGGGATACATATATTCATATTTTTTTATGACTCTAACTTTTGCCTGGATCGCCCTTTCGGGTTTTCAATCCACCGAGACGCCCATTTTTGCCTAAGTCGCCCTTTCGGATTTTCAACTTAGCGAGCTATTTTGGTTTTATTTTTAGGCGAAGTATTTCTTGACTGCATCTGAATTCACAGGACGAGTGAAATCCTCCCCATCCATAGTTGTAAGTATCAAAGCACCGCCTGAAAAGGCTCTCTTAACAACATATGGACCTTCATAGTTTGGAGTCCACTTGCCCCTAGAATCGGGCGCGAAAGACAAGACTTTCTTGAGCACAAGGTCACCCTCTCGGAAAACACGAGGCTTGACCTTCTTATCAAAAGCTTTCTTCATCCTTTGCTGATATAACTGACCATGGCACATGACAGTCAATCTCTTCTCTTCAATCAAATTCAGCTGGTCATAACGACTCTGAACCCATTCAACTTCAGTCAACTTGGCTTCCATCAAGACTCTCATTGATGGGATCTCCACCTCTACTGGGAGTACAACCTCCATGCCATAAACAAGAGAGAAAGGGGTTGCCCCTGTTGAAGTGCGGACAGATGTACGATATCCATGTAAAGCAAATGGCAGCATCTCATGCCAATCTTTGTACGTGACAACCATCTTTTGGATAATCTTCTTGATATTCTTATTAGCAGCTTCAACAGCCCCATTCATCTTGGGTCTGTAAGGAGACGAATTATGATGCGTAATCTTGAACTCACTACACAGTTCTTTCATCATTTTATTGTTAAGGTTAGATCCATTATCAGTAATGATCTTATCTGGCACACCATATCGGCATATGAGTTGATTCTTGATAAACTTCACGACTACCTGCCTAGTCACATTTGCATATGGTGCCGCTTCAACCCACTTGGTGAAGTAATCAATTGCTACGAGAATAAATCTGTGTCCATTAGACATTTTTGGCTCTATCATGCCAATCATGTCGATTCCCCGCATGGAGAAAGGCCATGGTGATGAAATCACATTCAGAAGTGTCTGGGGAATATGAATCTTATCCGCATAAATCTGACACTTATGGCATTTCTTCACATATTTGCAGCAGTCAGACTCCATTGTCAGCCAATAGTAGCCTGCTCTCAATATCTTTCTAGCCATGGCATGTCCATTGGAATGAGTACCAAATGAACCCTCATGGACCTCAGTCATCAACAGGTCTGCTTCGTGCCTATCCACGTATCTGAGCAGAACCATGTCAAAATTTCTCTTATAAAGCACATCACCATTGAGGTAGAAACTTCCTGATAATCTCCTCAGAGTTTTCCTATCCTTCACAGATGCCCCAGGCGGGTAAGACTAGTTCTGAAGGAAACACTTGATATCATAATACCATGGCTTATCATCCTTCACTTTTTCAACCGCAAACACATGGGCTGGTCTGTCCAAGCGCATCACAGTGATATTGGGAACTTCATTCCAAAGTCTAACCACAATCATCGAAGCAAGTGTAGCGAGAGCGTCTGCCATCCGATTCTCATCTCGAGGAATATGATGGAAGTCAACCTCAGTAAAGAACGTTGAAATCCTCCTCGCATAATCCCTATATGGAATGAGGCCAGGCTGATTCGTTTCCCATTCACCCTTTATCTGATTAACAACGAGGGCCGAATCACCGTATACATCAAGATGCTTGATCCTTAGGTCAATGCACTCCTCTAATCCCATAATACAGACCTCATACTCAGCCATATTATTCATGCATTTGAAAGTTAGCCTTGCTGTAAAAGGAATGTGTATGCCCTAAGGAGTAATAATCACTGCCTCAATACCATTTCCATATTGATTTACAGCGCCATCAAACACCATACTCCATCTGGATCCAGGCTCTGGCCCTTCATCGAGCGTAGGCTCATCGCAATCTTTCATTTTCAAATACAGAATCTCCTCATTTGGGAAGTCATACTGAACTGACTGATAATCCTCAATCGGCTGATGTGCCAAGTGGTCAGCCAAAATAAAACCTTTAATAGCCTTTTGAGCTCGATACTCAATATCATACTCAGATAACAACATCTGCCAACGGGCAATCCTCCCTGTTAAAGTAGGCTTCTCGAAGATATACTTGATTGGATCCATTCTGGATATTAACCACCTCATATGATTTAACATATACCGGCATAGGCGCTTAGCAGCCCAAGTCAAAGCACAACATGTTTTCTCAAGCATTGAGTATCGAGACTCACAATCAATGAACTTCTTGCTCAAGTAGTAAATAGCGTATTCTTTCTTTCCTGATTCGTCTTGCTGACCAAGGACACAACCCATTAAGTCTTCAAGAATAGTCAGATACATAATCAATGGTCTTCCTTCCACGGGCGGAGACAGGATCGGAGGCTCAGACAAATACTCTTTAATACTGTCGAAAGCTTTCTAGCAATCCTCGGTCCAATCATGGGACTGATCTTTCCAGAGGAGCTTGAATATCGGTGCACATGTGGCAGTCATGTGGGACATAAATCGGGAAATATAATTCAAGCGGCCAAGAAAACCTCAGACTTGCTTCTCAGTTTTGGGCGCAGGCATCTCTTGTATTGCTTTGACTTTTGCAGGATCAACCTCAATACCTCTTTCACTAACAATAAAGCCCAATAACTTGCCGGAACGGACTCCAAATGTACACTTGTTTGGATTCAGACGGAGCTTATACTTTCTCAAACGCTGAAAAAGCTTCAACAGGTGCTCTACATGTTCAACTTCCATTCTTGACTTAGCGATCATATCGTCAACATATACCTCGATCTCCTTGTGCATCATATCATGAAACAAGGTGGTCATAGCTCGTTGATACGTGGCTCCGGCGTTCTTCAAACCGAAGGGCATCACTCGATAACAGAATGTTCCCCAAGGTGTGATGAATGTTGTCTTCTCCATATCCTCGGGTGCCATCTTAATCTGATTATATCCGGAAAATCCATCCATAAATGAGAAGACATTGAATTTAGGTGTATTATCTACCAACATATCAATGTGTGGTAGAGGGAAATCATCTTTCGGACTAGCTTTATTCAGGTCTCTATAATCCACGCACATCCGGACTTTTCCGTCTTTCTTAGGCACAGGCACAATATTGGCCACCCATTGAGGATACATAGAAGTCACCAGAAACCCCGCATTAATTTGCTTTTGAACTTCCTCTTTGATCTTTACTGCCATATCAGGATGAGTTCTTCTGAGCTTCTGCTTCACAGGCACGCACTCAGGTTTCAAAGGTAGGAAATGTTGCACAATATATGTATCTAGACCAGGCATGTCTTCATATGACTAGGCAAAGACATCAACATATTCTCGTAGAAATTCAATCAACCCCTTCTTAATAGACTCTTCCAGGAGTGCCCCGATCTTCACTTCTCGCACACAATCCTCAGACCCCAAGTTGACTGTTTCCAGATTCTCAAGATGTGACTGAATGATCTTCTCTTCGTGCTCAAGTAGACGGGTAATCTCGTCAGGAATCTTTTCAACATCATCTTCTTCCGCCTCAAATACAGGGAATTCAAAGTTGGGAGATGATGTTGGGTCATTATGTTCAATGGGTTTGATCAACCTGCATAATGATTTTGGATATAAAGAGCTTTAGAATTCAAACAAGGCAAATCATTATGCAGATGAAAAGATTGATTTTATTCTTATTTTTGAGGTTTTATGTGATCACCAATTTCATGCAAAAAGCGAAAAGGGAAAATAATTGGAAAAACAAATATTTAACATGAATCTATTGAATGAAAATATCATTGTATTTATGCGCCAACAATGTCATCACTCCTCCTTTTGGCATGGGAGGAGGCTTTTTAAACACAATGAACATTACTTTGACTTATGGATAACTGTTGGAATATCCACAGCGACCCAATTATTACAGATCCCCCCATGGATGACGAAGTTGCCAGAATCCTCTTCGTCCTCTTCCAAGATGGCAGCAACCTCCTCGTCTTGACCAGTGTGGATGAACCCTCCACTCTTCAACAACCCTTGCGTATTGGAAACCCCAGATGAATAACCTATGCCAGCCCGGGACTTTTTATCTTCTAGCTCAATCATTTTCCCTAATCCAGCGGTTGCACCATGCTCAATGGCCAACTTTGCATCTTTGTAGGAAGCAAATGAAGGAGTTCTCTTCTCAATAGGTTCAGCAATGGATAAAATTTGGAAGGGAGTTCCAACTTCATCCTCAGCATCAATATATGACAAGGAAGACAAATGGCTAACCAGGAGAGCCTTTTCTCCCCCTACCACCACCAACTTTTTATTCTTCACAAATTTCAGTTTCTGGTGTAGGGTGGATGTCACGGCGCCTGCCTCGTGAATCCATGGTCTGCCTAGGAGACAACTATACGATGGGTGAATATCCATAACTTGGAAGGTAATCTGGAAATCACTTGGTCCAATTTTGACTGGGAGATCAACCTCACCAATCACAGTTTTGCGAGACCCATCGAAAGCCTTCACAACTACTCCACTCTGCCTCATGGGAGGCCCCTGATATGACAACTTCGCGAGAATGGATTTTGGCAATACGTTTAATGATGACCCAGTGTCCACCAGCACATTGGACATGGCGTCTTCCTTGCAACCCATAGATATATGTAATGCCAAGTTGTGGTCTTTTCCCTCCTCGGGGAGATCAGAATCACAAAACTCAAGTTGTTACAAGCAGTGATGTTTGCAACAATGCTATCGAATTGTTGTATTGTGACATCGTGATCCACGTACGCCACATCCAAAACCTTATGTAGAGCCTCTCGGTGTGGTTCTGAATTCAAAAGCAATGATAACACATATATTTTGGATGGCGTTTGTAGAAGCTGGTCTACAACGTTGTACTCGCTCCTTTTGATGAGCTTCAGCATCTCATCACAGTCTTCTCTTGTATGGCCACTCGGGCCAGTAGCAGCAGGAATTCTCAACGTAGAGGAGGGCTTAACAATAAGTGCCGGATTCGGGGTGCTCACAACATTCCCAATTGAGCGTTCAACAGAATCAGCATCAACACTTCCTCGAGCATCAGCTTGAGGCTTTGGCGGTGCTGAAAATACACGACCACTACGGGTCAAACCGCTAACATCAGCAATATTTACAACAGATGAAGAAGGCAAGGACACCTCTTTCCCATTTTCCACTGCTACAGCATTGTAGCGATAGGGGACCGCCTTTTCAGAAGAGTATGGTACTGGTCTGGCCGGTTTAATGATGAGAGCAGGAGAAACCTTCTGCTTGCTACCATCATACTTCATGACAACAGGCTCAGGTATCCGGAACACCGGGGAAATCACGTTGACCTCATCAGCATCTTCGTCAACATTTCTGTTTTGAAGGATCTCAATAACTCCTTCATCCAGCATTTCTTGATCATCTTTGCGTACCTGGCGACAACCTTTTTGATTAATAGAACAGACTCGGCATCTATTGTGGTCATGCTCATAATGACTATAATCACATAGCAAACGATGCATCTCGACCAGAGATTGTCGAATATGACTGACGTATTTGACTTTGTATTTTCCAGGGAAACCCTGGACCATGTTGACAGATTTCCCATGCTTGGGCAATGGGTTCTTCTTCACGTTAGGACTTACATCCTCGAAACACAGAATGCCACACCTCACAAGGTCTTGAACTTTGGTCTTCAAAGGGTAGCAATTCTCCACGTCGTGGCCGGGAGCACTAGAATGGTAAACACAGTGTAATTCGGGCTTATACCACCACTGGGGGTTAGTAGGCATAACCGGTTGGTCTCGCGGAGTAATCAACTTCCTCTCTATCAAAGAGGGATATAACTCTACATACGTCATCGGAATAGGATCGAAGGTGACCCTTTTCCTCTCGTAACTCGTGCTGGTTTGATTACTGTTTTGTGGCTGGTAGGCCTGCTGTTGCGGACGGTGCTGTTGTTGTTGATATTGCGGATGTGGTGGTTGCTGATTGTTGTTATGTTGCTGGTACTGCTGATTATCTCTGAAGACAGGTGCTATATGAGCCACCTGGTGCTGGTTACCGGCGGGACGCACGGTCTTCCTCCTCACAGAGGGTCTTCTTGGTTTCATATGGGAGGTCACAGCATGTGCCTCTCCATCTTTCTTTTTCGCAAACGCCCAATAACGTTTGGCAGAAGAGCCTTCCTCTCTTGTCAGACGCCCTTCCCTAACCCCTTCTTCTAGACGCATCCCCATATTCACCATCTCGGTGAATTCAGAAGGAGCGCTAGCAATCATCCGCTCATAATAAAAAGAACTCAATGTCTTCAAAAAGATCTTAGTCATCTCTTTCTCTTCTAGCGGGGGCACGATCTGTGCTGCTACCTCTTACCACCTTTGGGCGTATTCTTTGAATGTTTCTTTGTCCTTCTGGGACATGGCCCTCAATTGATCCCTATCGAGAGCCATATCCATATTGTACTTGTATTGCTTGACGAAGGCCTCGCCAAGATCGTTGAAGGATCGGATGTTCGCACCGTCTAGACCCATGTACCAACGCCGAGCAGCACCAGACAAACTGTCCTGAAAGTAGTGGATGAGGAGTTGGTCATTATCGGTCTGAGTCGACATTTTCCTGGTATACATGACCAGGTGGCTGAGAGGGAAAGTATTTCCCTTGTATTTCTCAAAGTCAGGGACCTTGAATTTCACAGGGATCTTCACATTATGAACCAAGCAGAGTTCGGCAGCAGACTTGCCGAAAAGATCCTTTCCTCTGAGAGTTTGCAATTCCTTGCGAAGCTCAAGAAATTGATCGTTCATATCGTCCATCTTCTCATAGACATCTGGGCCATCAGACGACTCAGCATGATAGATGGTGTCGTCTACTCTGGGCAGAGTATGCATGACAGGAGGAGGAACAACAAGGACCGGGCTAGATGCCGGCATAGAAGCAAAGGTGGGAGCAGGACCCTCGGGCATGAAATTGGGAGGCATCCCCCACGGGAATCCGGCTGGCATGGCTATTGGAGCAAAGTGTGTAATGGCCGCAGGCACAGTCGAGGAGACAATCTCAAAGATGACCGTCCTCTGGGAAGGAGTTGAAGGTGTCGGAGAAGACTGGCTCTGGGCAGCCATGAATGACTCCATCAAGGCACTTAATCTGGCCACTTCCTCTTTCAGCTCGCGGTTCTCTTGTTCCAAATGATCCATTAGTCTTGAAATGTTGACACAGGAAGATAAGATGCACGAAGCCTCTTCACCTCCCTCTCGTAGGCTGCCTCCATATCTGCCTTCTCCTTAGCGAGTCAATCGTACTTCCTTTTCCAAAACTTGGAAGACTGAGGAAGTAGAGAGGTCCATGCATCATCAGGATCATCAATAACCTGATGTTCGAGGAACTCTATCAAAGCATCCTTCTCCTTGATCTGCTGAAGCAACTCCTCTCTTTCACGGATCCAAGCACGTGATCAGTCTTCGTCTCTCAACTCCTCTACTCCTTGGTCAGGGAGGGTTGAAGGCCCTGCCATAACCAAAGGTGTAGGTCTTGGATAATCGTAAGGCATGAGATACTCATACGCTCTCTTCCTAACCCAAGCAGTGTAAGGCTCCATAGCAACACAATTCTTAGGACCCAACTCTTTCCTTCCTTTCCTATGAATCTTGCGCCAAGCACGAACCATTCTGCCCTTCAAGTTTTAGGGATCTTTACCCTCCTGAAAGAACACACCCTCTAACAGAATGTTATTAGGTTTATCCTTTAGGGGGAACCCAAGCTGACGACGTGCCAAAACAGGGTTGTAGTTAATCCCACCACATGTACCAAGAAGAGGTACATTGTAGAATTCACCACAAGAGTCGATAATCTGCACATCATCATACACACGGTTGTACCAAGAGATATCATCATTAGTGAGAGACATAAGTCTCGTGGACCACCGTAGACATCCTTTGTTCTCCTTGAAGGCGACCGTCTGCGGTAAGTGAGAAATAAACCACTTATACAACAAAGGCAAACAGCACACAATGGCGCCACCACCCTTTGCATTCCTTATATGCAAAGAAAAATAAGTGTCACCCAACAGAGTCGGAACGGGATTAAGAGTAGAGAAGATCCTAATAGCATTCATATCCACAAATTTGTCGATGTTGGGGAACAATACTAACCCATAGATGAGAAGTACAAATATGGCCTCAAAGGCGTCCTCACTCATGGCCTTCCCATACATAATAACTTGAGCAATGAGGAACTCAGAAGGGAGACCTTGAATTCCACCTTTGGTAGTCATATGAGCACCGACCAGAGGTTCATCTATGTGCAACATGTCTTCTATCTCTTGAGAAGTAGGAATACTCTCCAAGCCACTGAACGGAAACTGGTCTAGAATCGGTATACCCACAAGGTAGGCATACTCCTCAAGTGTAGGCAAAAGCTGGAAATCCAGAAACGTGAAGCAACGGTACAAGGGGTCATAAAACTGCACCAATACACTCATCAGTCCTTCGTCCACCTGAGTAGTCAGAAGAGGAAGAAGCTTCCCAAAACGAGCCTTGAAACCCAAAGGATCTAGTACATAGGATGTCAGATTCCTTAACTCTTTCAAATCTGGTTGTCTGAAACTGTACTTCTTTGTATTCCTTCTTTGTCTTTCCATGTCTAAAAATTTGCAAATAGACCTCTTAAGTTCCTTGAAAATTTTCTTCATTATTGATGATATGGATGCAAATGAGTGCATGAATGCATAAATGCAACAATCACACTCAAGGATCAAGCAAAGCACACCAAACAAAGATCATGGGATGGATCATATCATCTTTAATATCAATCATCCATTTTGGTGGATTATGGTTTACACCTTATCAACACCCAAGTTCCATTGATATTAAGGATACATGAACGGATCAACCACGAATCAAGGGTTTGTTGCGAGTCACGAGCATGGAGTTTCGGTTAAGAACCACCCAACGGGAGTGTACTAGGGTTTAAACCTGCCAAACATGTTCTACAAGAGGTTCCCATAGTCATCATCCCATCTTTCGGATATTATCAGAGAAACGACTACTCGTATTCCAAAAATATTCTCAAGAGAGACTCTCATGAGTGTAGTATCGCGTAAGAATCGTATCAAATCTTACATTTGAACGACTTTCACATTACATCCTAAGAATAGGCTAAGATGGGCTTGGTAAACTAAGGTCCTTGGCTTCTAAGGTCTATATTGGAAAGAGTAATGTCTAACCATAACTACTTGTGTGACATTATTGATCCCAACATGACATCCACCAAGTGAATGGACTTGCAAGTCAACATGCTAAGGAATAACTCCACATAAGTCAACAAGACTATGCCATTCTCCTATCCTAAGTGCACTCGAGTCCGGGTATAGAACTCATCTCACAAAGATCACCAAGCATACAAGGAATTAATATCAAGCAAATCAATCATTACATACAATACAGTAATCCCAAATTGCATAAAAAATATGTCACAAAACAATATACCATACAATACAACAAATATGAAAAGTAGGCAAAACCCACTAGGGCAAACATATCTTATTCCCCAGCAGAGTCGCCACTTTTCTGTAGCGGGGTATTCGTTACCATTAGAGATATTGACTAAATCCAAGGTAAATCATACAAGTCGAGTCGCCACCGCACTTCTATTTATCCAAAGGAATGGTTAGAAAGCGAACAAAAACCTAAAAGTTTTATCGAATCAAAAACTAGTAAAAGAGAGTCAGAGATCTGGGTAAGGGGGTTGGTTATGCAATGGGAATGTGTTAGGCACCCAAAACATCCTAGGTACTCCTAGGGAGCCCTTTTCATACTTGTGGTAAGGTTGTTGTTTTGTGAAAATTTGTTTGTGCAAACATGATTGAAGAGATGAGAAGAGAATATACAAGTTATTTACATTTTTGTGTTTGGATGGATAAACCCATTACCTACGTACCATCTTAAAAAAAGATTAGGATCAAAACCTCGTAGTTCGGGGTAAAAATCTCAAAACAAGTTGGTGAATTGATTGGTCCAAAAGCCTTAAGGTCTTTTGTTATCAAAGGGATACAACTCAACCTAAAACCACAAATCCACCATGTGAGGATAGCTTCAACATGCTAGTGAGGGGTTAACCCTATAATAAGCATGGAAGACTCATTGTCCATCACTAAGGATATAGGTGAGTATTACATCTACCACAAAGATAACTCAAACCTAATAGCTAAAGGTTATGAAAAAGTTTTGATTAGAAAGTGGCCATTGAAACCACAAAAAGACGTTTGAATGGGTTATATTTACCACTTAAAAGTATATACAAAATGGTCAAAGTTGACTTAAAGATTCAATTCAAAATAAGTATTATGAAAAGCAAGTTTGAAAATCAAAAGCATAAGGCTTAGGTTTCTAATGTTGAAAACAAGTGTTAGATGTTTGCACAAAAGTTTTGGCTTGGGTTAGAGTGGAGAGAAGAAGAAGAAGGGCTAAAGTCCTAAGCATGCAAGAGGTAAGGAATAAGAAACAAAACCACAATGGAGTTCCTCTCTTGAGATCATATTGATGATCCAAGTAGCTCTCATCCTTTGGAATAAGCAATCACATAAGCATAAACTCAAGCAATCAACAATCAAATGAACTCTTGGAAAGATTCCTCAATGTATCTTGGATCTCTCTCTCTTGGAAGCTCATGGTAATGGTTCCTCAATTAAGCTCAAGTTGGAACTCCTAGCACAAGAGAACACACATCAAAAGGTTCTATAATACAATCAAAGAATGGACAAAAAGGAGTTTAGAATATGGTCCTTTCAATGTTCATCTTCAAGCTTAAGCATTCTAAAGGCCCAATGCCTAGTTGCTCTTTGACTCTAACTTTGCATAGGGAAAGTCCTAAAGTCTAAGTCCATTTGTCCAATTCTTTGCATTTGGTTCACAACAATCAAAACAAAACACAAGCACAATAGTATATACACAATTATGTGCTCAAGTGAGCAAAAGGCAAATGGCATTAACATAAACATGTGCTCAAGTGAGCAAAAGGAAAAGCAAATGGATAATATGTGCAAGAATAGTAAATTGCATTAAAAGTAAAGAGCAAAAAGTAAATGTTAATTGTTAATGGTTAGTGTTAGTGGTTAGTGTGCCATAAGGCAAATTTAGCGCTATGTTAAGCAATCGTAATTGGACTTATGTAGAAGTCACAACTATCTGAGGCCGGTCAATAATAATGTAGGCAACAACACAAGTTAGAAGTCTTGATTAGTGAACCAAGTTCCAACAACTTGCCATGCCAAAAAGAAGAAGAGAATTGATCTTGTATTGGTTTAAGTCTTTTGCATAATTTAGGAAACAACCTATCCTTAATGCAAAGACATTCACTTGATCAATTGATCAAGATGAAATAGATTTGAATCAAGGAAGGTTAAGTCTCCCTAATCAATGCTAACTTATCAACCTTCAACTCATTGATCAAAAAAAAGAAAGAAGAAGAAGAAGAAGAAAGAGATGAATAATGGAAGATGAAAATGGGAAAATAAAGTGCATAAGATGAAATAAATGTACCAATCCATGTATGTTGACCAAATGACATTGAAAGTCAAAGTCAAACAACGAGAAATCAGAAATGAGATGAAGATTGGAGGTCAAACAATAAGCAAAATATTTTTGGCATTTTTAATATTAGAATAAACTTGAATTAAAAAATAAAAGGAAGGTCAAACTTCAAAATCACTTCAAATCAACCTTGAAAGGTCCAAGTGATTTATCCAAAGTTCAATAAGGTCCAACAAAGTTTGACAAAAAATTTCAGCATTTTTAAAAGTCATAAACTATTTTTAATCAATTAAAAATGAATAAAAATAACCTAATTGAACTAAAATCTCAAATAAATCTCAAATCAATTAAAAAATTAATGAGAATATTTTTCATAGATCCATCATCATTCAAAAAGGTTAGGAAAATATTTTTGTATTTTTTGAATATCAAAAACTATTTAAAATGAATTAAAAATAACCAGAAAAGAGAAAATTCACAAAAAATATCAAATGACAAAATAAAAAATATTAAAAATCAAAATTAGGAACTAGAATTTATTTGGGGAAGAATGCAATTGGTCCCATATTTTTTGGAATTAAAATGAAGAAGATATGAATTTTTGAAAATAATGGGAATAAAAGAAATAAAATCAGAAAATAAGAAATTCAAGAAAAAAAGGAGCGTCTGATCAAGCCTCATTAATTGACGTGGCTGATCAGACGCTCCACATACGCGCTTCCATGGTGTACCAAAGTCATCAGCGAAACACATGGCATTATTGAAAGTCATAAGAACCAAGGGCCAGGATTAGATCTGGAAATAAGAATGGACGACCAAGATTGGATCTGGAGACCAGACGGTGGCCAGCGCCACCGTCTTCTCCGGCTAGCTCCGGTGAGAGCTCAAATTTGCAAAAGAGCAAATGTGCGCCAAAACACGTGATCCAGGCATCAATCGAAAGAGGAAGTGATGTACATCACTCCTATACCATCCACTTCCACTCTAGATTTCTATTAAGAGAGAAATCAGAGATGGAAGCTTGATGGTGTTCATCATGAACTTCATGGATTTCAACAATTGAGCATTCAAAACAATTGCCTCAATGAAGAGGACTTCAGCCAACACAAAATCCAAGCAAATAGATCAATAAATGGTGAGTTTCGAAGAAAAAACCAGTTGAAGAACAACCTTGAATTCTGGAGATTTGAGCTTGCTTCCTTGCTTCCTTTGGCCAAACAGAAGATCAATGGAGTATGAGAGAGAGGTCTAGGAACTTTAGATCTAGAAATTCAACCTGATTTAGTTGAATTTCAGATTTGAGAAATTGAAGAAAATTGGAATAGTTCCTTTAGGTGTGGCTCGGTTTTCAGTTCAGCAGCATTTCAGATTGATTCATGGATGAAATTTGAATGGAGTGAGGCTCTTATTTATAGATGGAAAGGCAAGGTAAGTGTGATCAAAGCCGTGTGCATGGAATTGGATATTCATTGCATGGGCTTGCATGATCATTCAAAAGGCCCAAATTCAATGCCAAATGCACTCTGAATCATAACTGAGCTGAAATGGTCGTGGAATTGGCAATGCACAAGCTTGTATAATGAGTTTCAACATGTCATGCATAATCATGCCAAAAACTTCTCCTCTTCGAAAATGCCATTTGCCAAATCCAAACATGAGCATGTGAGTAATGGTTGGAAAGGTTTTGATGTAAGGAACATTTGTTATGTTGGGAAAAAATCCATTTGAAGTGTGGAAATTGGTGAAATTTGAGTTTAAAGTGCAAGGTGCAAAACATGAAAAGGCAAAGTTTCTAAATTTGGCCAATGTTCAAGCCCCTCTGTTTTGATGATGTAAACTTCAAATGAAAAACCTCCAACATCAAAGTTGTAGATCTTTTCAAAAAAATAAAAATGGACTTATATTTTGCATCATTTGGATTTTTTATGAAAGAGTTATGGGCACTTGAAGTTGGACTTTTTTGCCTTTCAATGCATTTGGTCCAAAGTGACCTATAATGTTTTGCATTATCACATGTATTTCCTTTGAGATTTTGAAATTTTGTTCAACATAACATTTGAAGTATACATCTTAAGCTTTCCAATGAATCTTATTACATCTAAAAATCATAAAAAATGAATGAGTTATGTCCTTGGTAAGTTGACCCAAAATTAGGGTTTTAGTCAAAATGACCTATAATGTCTTGGAATGGGAGATGACCTTCCAAGCTTCAAATAAATTTTTGATGAACATTAAAATTGTTCATATTGTCCTTAAGAACATTTTTTCTTTTGGGATCATACCCATTTGACCAACACATAAGAAGTTAGGTCTCAGTGCATTTCAAAATAATCAGATGAATTGACTGATCAACTTCTCAAGTCCATGACTCATATCTTGATGAATTGATGATTGAGGACACTCAAATAAGTTCAAATATGCATGAAATGATGAGTTAAAGAACTTCCCTTGATTGTATTTGATCATGGGCTGAGGTTGCTTCAAGAGCAAGGCATTATGGTGCACAGATGAATTAGGGTTTCTTTGGGGAACAAACCTCAAACCCTTTGACTTGTTTTGATCAAAATGATGAATTCAGATGCTAGGGAAGCACATTTGATGGAGGGGAGCTTTGGGAACTATTACCATGCTTGCTTTCCTCTTCTTTTGACCATATCTTTGTACCAATGATCTCCTTGAAGCTTTTGACCTTGTGATTGCTCAAACTACAAACAAAAGATGTTAGTGACATATTTTTGTGCTTTTGGTTAGTAAACAAAATAAGAAAAGCAATAATATACAATTCAAGCATGCTTGGTGATCTCAAACCACTCACAAGAGGTCCTAACCAAAGGTAAAGGGAACCAAGATGCTTATGATCCTTGAGGCTTTGCAAATGCAATATTATGATGCCATGAGGGATCTTAGGGTCAAAATTAGGGTCTTACATGAGGGTTTCAAGTGTGGGAGGCAAAGTTGGCGCGCAAGGGTCCTCATTTCTGATGCTAGAGGCTCTTATTTATAACAAATTCAAGTGTTATTTGCACCTTCAAAATGTTTCCAAATTTGGCAATTGAGTGATGCATGCTTGCATGGGCGTGTACATGCCCATGAAGCTACTCAATTAAGTAAACAATTACATGTAATTGAGTCCGAAAGTGAATTGGAATGCAAGGCAAAAGTGTGTAGCTGTTTGAAGTTTGATCTTTGCCAAATGATGCAGCCATGTTTAGACCATGCGCAGACCACTTAATCCTTGTCCAAAATGGATGAAATTGGACTCTTTAGAAAGGTTAGATCAAGAGGAACAACTCTTATGTTGAACACTCTTCCATTTAAAGCTTGTATCATGATGAATTTTGAGGTGGAATATTGGAAATTTCAACATGTCAAAATAATTTCTAAGTGTCAAGCCATATGTTCAATTATTCCACCTTGGCTAACTTTTTATGACAGATTCAAATGAGAATCGTGTCTTCATAAAAGTTGTATCTCTTTCAAAAACCTTTAAAATGGTCACAAATTTGACCTCATTTGGATTTGGGATGAATCAGTTATGCATTTTTGAAGTTGAGGAAAATAACTTGTTCAATGGTATTGGTCCAAAATGACCTATAATGTATCCTCATATCATATGCTCATAAAAGTTGAATTATCTCTTACTACAGACATAAAAGTTGAAGTAGACACCTTGAATTTGATTGTGCAATTTGTAAATCTTTCATCTCATACAAATTGAGCAAGTTATGGCCTTGGGAAGTTGACCTTCAAATCAGGGTTTAGACAAAATAACCTATAATCTTTCAACATAAACAATGACTTTCCAAGCAAAACTAGATCTATACCTTAACCTAAAATTTGTTTGAAATGGAATTTATAGTAACTTTTATCTTGGAATCATTTTCATATGATGAAAATTGTAGGAGATAGGGTCTAGGGGACCCCAATTTTGATCAGATGAATTCCTCTGGTCAACCACCATCAACCACCTTGCAAACATGTAATTCCCTTGACTTTTGGGACTCATGGGAGATCATATATGCATAATATGATGCTAGCACACAAGTTATTCCCATGGTTATAGTGGGAGCACACAAGCTAAGGAGCCTAGATCTCACCAATGATCCAAACACATACTTAAGCGTTATCACCTCATTCGAGAGATAATAGATATAGGAGATGTGAAAATTTGAAGAGTACCTACACTTGACAATATTGTTGACCCACTGACAAAGCCTCTTGTACATCAGAAGCATGATGGCCATACTAGATCTATGGGCATTAGGGGTATGCCTGATTGGCTATAGTGCTAGTGGAAGATTGTTGGTGTAAGCCCTAGAGGCCAATACTTTTGGTACTCGTATCGAATTATTTATTAATAATAAAAGGCATTTTTCTTTATTATGTTTGTTTAATAAAGTCCATAGAATAGCTAGTCCGTTTAATGTATCAAGTGTGACTTAATTATGAGATCCTTTTAACATAAGGACAATATTCTTAAAGTATCTGTAGTCGAGCTTTATTGTGAAGTGGGGTAACATTAAAGCATTAAGACTATTATGTATATATACTGATGATCACATCTCATGGATCATGGATAAGGAGTTATCAAGTCTTAAACATAGGTATGAATATTAGGAGTAATATTTATAATGGATTGACCCGCTATGAGAATACTATATAGAATGTTATGCAAAGTGTCATAAGTTATTCCCATGGTGATAGTGGTGTATACCACCCTTCGACCTGAAACCACTATGGACCCTAGATGTAGAGTCGAGTGCTTTATTGCTGATTAAACATTGTCTGTAACTGGTGGACCATAAAGACAGTTGATGGGTACTCTATGAAGCATGCTGAGGGACATGAGTGACCTAGATGGAATTTGCCCATCCTGCATAATAGGATGAATGTCTAAGGGCCCAATATTGAACTAGACAAGGATGACACGGTTTATGCCTTGTGTTCAATATAGACATAAGGGCCAAAGGGTAATTGTACACATAAGTTTTATCACAAAAGAATTTGTAAGATAACATGACACTTTTGTGTCTTGGGTAGCAGTGATGTGCTGCTAGATACCACTCAATGTTTGTTATGTTAAATATGTGGTTTAATATATTTGCCAATGTCGCGAAAACCTACAGGGTCAAACACAAACACAAAAGGAGGGATTGATGAGAGATAGAGTAAATAAGAAACACCGTTAGGTACGGTGCACTTAAGTGAATTGTAGAACATCGTAAGGTACGGTGCACTTAAGTAGAATACGAAATATGGTAAGGTACCACACGCTTGAGTGGTTTTGGTATATCATAAGATATGGGCCACATACACTTAAGTGGGTTTTTTAGCTTGGAGCCCACACAAGTGGTTCTATAAATAGAACCCTTGTGCAGAAGCATATGATTAGATAAAATTTCATTTCTCTCTCTCTCTCTCTCTCTCTCTCTCTCTCTCTCTCTCTCTCTCTCACTCACTCAAAGCCTTCATTCGTAGCAGCTAGCACTGAGATTGAAGGAATCCGTTCGTGTGGACTGAGTAGAGGCGTTGTCACCATTCAACTTTCCTAATCACTCTTAGATCTGCATCAAAGGTTTCAATCTCCACAAGAGATAACGATTTCTATCACTGATCATACCCATTCGTAAGGATCACTAAAGGAGAAAATTTTAATTTTCGCTGCATTTTGGATCGCTATTCTCCTTCAGTAAGGTACTACACGCTTAACTAGTTTTTGGTATATCATAAGGTATGGGCCACATACACTTAAGTGTGCTTTTTAGTTTGCAGCCTACACAAGTGGTTCTATAAATAGAACCCTTGTGCAGAAGCAATTCATGAAATGAAATTTTTGTTTCTCTCTCTCACTCAAAACCTTCATTCGTAGCAGCTAGCACTGAGACTGAAGGAATCCGTTCGTGTGGACTAAGTAGAGGCGTTGTCACCATTTAACGATTAAAAGACAGAATAAATTAAATAATAAATGAGTAATTAAATTCTAGCATCATGTGTGTACGATTTGGATGATTGATGTTGACTATTCTTCGGAATTCGACGTTGGTATGGTGAAGCAACGATACATTGATCGTCCATATGTTACACAAATGAGATCCATCAATTTATATATATATGATATAAGTAATTCTAATGCAAAATATGCTATATATGATATACTATTTCTATTTCTTTCATTCAAACACTTAATGATTGTTTTCCTTTGAGCGATCAATGGTCATTTGCTTCAGAATCCGACATTAGCATGGTGAAGCAATGACGTGTTGATCAATCATACTGAATTAACAATAGAGGTGTGTTTGAAGGTATGAAACTGATGCATTAGGGTTCATGTCGGTACAAGGGTTGTGTTGTCAAAGAGTTATGTGATTACACAAGAGTTATGCTTTAAAGTATCAAGTGTTGATGCGAAAAGTGGCGTCGATTTGAAATGAATTATTCATTAAAATTTGACGCTGGGGCGCTGCCTCCTTGACCCCTATCCGCTGAACGGTCAACGGAACAACCGTCTACTGACCGGAAAGCGAAACCCCCAGATAACTCTTCGTAGTGTGATCAATCACTGAAATTTAATTTGGTTTATTTAATTAACAGAATTTAAGTTAATAATAATAATGTGTTTATTATTATTGTCTTGTGGTGATCGGTTATGGCCTTAGTTTTCCTTTATTTTGTTTTGGGATTTTAAAATACGACTTGCGTATCGTGCCTCTCTTTTGATCTTTTAATGTAACTTCTTTTCTCATCTCACTATGTAAAACGAGTTTCTTTTATGTAATGTAATATTATGAAGAAAGAGAAGAATATAAAATCAAAGGAGGACAACCTTGAAGATCTTGCTTGGAGAAGCTTAAATCGTTATTAGGTTAGCTTAGGTTCTCTCATTGGCTTGGGAGAACAATTACGCCAGGGGTCATAACTGTTTCATTTTGTATGTATGTTGATGCATGTGAATGTATGTTGATGCATGTGAGAGACGACTTATATGATAAATAAGTTGGTGAGATCAAAATAATTGTAAATTCCCTCAAATTAAATATTAAGTTTATGCTTTCCAAGTTTTAGCACTCATCAAGACTAGTATCGAATAATATAGGTTTCACCTACGCGAGGTGCATGTTCTATATTAGTAAGGTTCAATGGGATAATTGTAATATCCAATTTCTAAAATAATGAGTCAAACTTAACTAAACAAATTATAATAAGATTATATACGTTTAGAAGCAAGAGTTAGAAATTGTCCATATGATGGATTGGAATAAGGAGTTATTCGCCCAACTAAAATATTCGAGAGTTGTATTAGATATAATTGGAAGGAGTTCCTACTTAAATAACATAGTTTTTTGTAATATGCCTACGCGGACTTTGAACAAAGTAAAATGTGGATCTCGACCCACTAGAAAATCTTCCAACGAAATCAAATGGTGAGGGTCATTTGTTTTGAGTAAAATAGTGGGAGCATATTTAATTAAAGGCCTAATTAAATATGTTAATTTAATGATACTTATATTTTCATATTTTTCATGTAGATTACCATGACAACAAACACCTCTAACAACATTTTGTGATCAATCCTTGATAAGAAAAATTGTCTGGGACAAATTTTCTGGGTTAGCACCGAAATCTGAGGATTGTCCTCAAGCATGATAAAAAGTTGTATGTCTTGGAGACACCTATTCCTCAAGAGGAACCTCCTAGTTTTGCACCTAAGGAAGAAATAGATTCTTATAAGAAGCATGTTGATGACGCCAATGAAGTTGCTTGCCTCATGCTAGCTACCATGAACTCGGAGTTGCAAAAGCAACCTGAGAACATGGCAGCGTTCGATATGATCGGACACCTGAAGATGATCTATCAAGAGCAGGCAAGGCATGAAAGATTTGAAGTTTCAAAAGCCTTTTTCCAAGGCAAGTTAGCTGAGGGAGCCCCTGTAGGTCCCTATGTGCTCAAGATGATTTGGTATGTGGAGAACCTTGAGACGTTGGACTTTCCCCTCGGAAAGGAACTTGCGACTAATTTGATCTTGCAATCGTTGCCAGATAGCTTCAGTCAGTTTGTCCTTAATTTCAACATGAATGGACAAAACTCTTCCTGAACTGCTAGGCATGTTAAGAACTGTTGGGCAGAATCTGAAGTCAAAAGGGAAGTTCATTCTGATGATCGAAAATGGAAAGAGACTGAACAAAAGGCCCACCAAGAAGGATGGTAAATGGAAAGGCAAGGGAGTTGCCAAACCCAAACCCACTGCTCCTGCTTTGAATCCTAGTGGAGGCATATCAAAGGATGACACTTGCTTCTATTGCGGGAAGACCAGACACTGAAAGAGAAACTGCCCAAAGTATCTAGAAGATAAGAAGAATGGAGTAAAGACTTGCTTCTATGGCAAAGGTATTTTTGTTATTGAAATTAATCTATCTACTTCTACATCATGAGTATTAGATATTGGATGTGGTTCACACATTTTTACAAATATGCAAGGGGTAAAAAGGGTAGAGATTTGGCAAAAGGTGAAGTTGACCTACGAGTTGGCAATTGAGCAAAGGTTGCTACTTTAGCCGTAGGAACTTATGTATTGACTTTACCTAGTGGTTTAATAATTCAGTTAGAGAACTGTTATTATGTACCTGCAATTAGCAGGAATATCATTTTTGTTTCTTTTTTGGGTAAGTTTGGTTTTTCATTCATAATAAAGAACAATTGTTGCTCCATTTATTTGAATGATATATTCTATGCTACTGCACAAATGAACAATGGACTATATGTCCTTGATCTTGAAATGCCTATTTATAACATTAATATTAAAAGGATGAAACCTAACGAGTTAAATTCAACTTACCTTTGCCATTGTCGATTAGGCCACATAAATGAGAAACACATTTCCAAACTCCATAAAGATGGACTCTTTGACTCTTTTGATTATGAATCATATGAGACATGCAGATCTTATTTAATTGGAAAGATGACAAAGTCTCCATTCACAGGAAAAGGTGAAAGAGATAATGATATTTTGGCCCTCATACATACTGATGTATATAGACCACTGAACATATCATCTAGAGGATGTTTTTAGTACTTAATCACATTTACTGATGATTTAAGTAGATATGGTTATGTGTATTTAATGAAACACCAATTAGAGTCCTTTGAAAAGTTCAAGGAATTCAATAATGAAGTACAAAACCAACTAGGTAAGAATATTAAAACTCTTCGATCAGATCGAGGTGGTGAATATTTAAGCCTAGAGTTTGATGACCATATGAAAGAGTGTGAGACTCTATCCCAACTTACTCCTCTTGGAACACCCCAATGGAATGGTGCATCTGAGAGAAGAAATCGAACCTTGTTAGACATGGTCTGATCCGTGATGAGTCATGCCGATCTTCCAAACTCCTTTTGGGGACATACACTATTGACAGCAGCTTACACACTTAACCGTGTTCCATCCAAAAAGGTTGAGAAGACACCATATGAGATATGGAATGGTAAGAAACCACATATGTCTTACATGAGTATTTAGGGTTGCGAAGTTTATGTGAAAGTAAAAATTTCAACTAAGCTTGAGCCCAAATATGAAAAATGCTTATTTGTGGGGTATCCTTAAGAAACAAGAGAGTATTAATTCTACAATCTTTATGAGGGAAAAAGATTTATCGCTCGAACTGGAGTCTTCCTAGAAAAGGATTTTATTTCCAAAGGAATTAGTAGGAGGAAAGTAGAGCTTGAAGAAATTCAAGAATCGCAAATCATTGATACACCTATGGAGGAATTAGAGCAGAAAACACAAGTAGTTGTGGAAGAGCAACCTGCTCAAGTAGAAAAGATCAGCATAGGTCAAGTAGGATACGTCACATACCTGAGAGATATGGATATCTCATAACTGATCAAGGTGATGTATTACTCATGGATCAAGATGAGGTTGTGACCTACCAAGAGGCCATAACTGGTCCCGAGTCTGAGGAGTGGCTAGAAGCCATGAAATCTGAAATGGATTCCATGTACACAAACCAGGTTTGGACCTTGGTAGCGCCTCCTGTAGGAGTTAACCCTAATGGATGCAAGTGGGTCTTCAAAAAGAAGATTGACATGGATGGTAAGGTACATACCTATAAGGCAAGACTGGTTGCAAAATGAAATAAACAAATTCATGGGGTTGACTATGATGAAACCTTTTCACCAATTATAATGCTTAAATCTGTTCGGATTTTACTTGATATCGCTGCATATCATGATTATGAAATATGGCAGATGGATGTCAAAAATGCTTTCCTTAATGAGAATCTTATTGAGGATGTGTCCATGACACAACCTGAAGGATTTGACATACCAGAAGAAACCCAAAAGATATGGATTGAAGCAAGCTTCCAGAAGCTGGAATCTTTTTTTGATGAAACAGTAAAATAATATGGATTCATCAAGAATGAAGATGAGCCTTGTGTCTACAAGAAGGTTAGTGAGAGCATGATCATCTTCCTGGTATTATATGTAGATGACATATTACTCATTGGAAACGATGTCCCTACCCTACCAAAAGTAAAGTCTTGGTTATGGAAATGCTTTTCTAGAAGGACCTAGGTGAAGTAACAAGTTGATGCACATAAACTTCTTCAGAAATATAACCATTCAAGAACGCACTCTTAACATCCATCTGATAAAGTATGATGTTATGATTGACTGTAAAAGAAATTAAAAGACGAATAGACTCTAACCTGACAACTGGAGCAAAGGTTTTTGTATAGTCTATACCTTTTTGCTGACTATAACCTTACGCTACCAGTCAAGCTTTGTTTCTGACGACTTCGTCTTTCTCATTCAGCTTGTTTTTTAAAGTCCATATGGTTCCAATGACATGAAAGCCTTTTAGTTTATGAATAAGATCCCAAACATCGTTTCTTGGTGAATTGATTCAGTTCATCTTGCACGACAAGAATCCATTAATTATCCAGAAGAGCTTCATCCATGGAAGTGGGTTCTAACAGAGACACCAAACCTAGAAAAGTTTCCTCTGAGGGTTTGGATGAAGTTATAGTTCTGACTGGAGCATTCTTGTCTCCCAGAATCAGTTCTTCAGAATGAGAAGTTCTTGATGTTTGTGTAATCCCTATAGGCCAATACTTTTGGCACTTATATCGTATTATTTATTAACAAAATAAGGCTTTTTCTTTATTATGTTTGTTTAATAAAGTCCCTAGAATAGCTAGTCCATTTAATGTATCAAGTGTGATATAATCATGTGATCCTGTAAGACCCCAATTTTGTCCCTAAGATCCCTCATGGCATCATAACATTGCATTTGCATTGCCTCAAGGATCATTAGCATCTGAGTTCCCTTTGCCTTTGGGTGAGACCTCTGGTGAGTGGTTTGAGATCACCAAGCATGCTTGAATGATATATTATTGCTTTTCTCATTTTGTTTATTAACCAAAAGCACAAAAATATGTCGCTAACATCTTTTGTTTGTAGCTTGAGCAATCACAAGGTCCAAAGCATCTAAGAGATCTTTGGTGCAATGATAAGGTCAAGAGGAGATGAAAGCAAGCATGGTAATGGTTCCCAAAGCTCTCCTCCATCAAATATGCCTCTCTAGTATCTCAATTCATCATTTTGATCAAAGCAAGTCAAAGGGTTTGAGGTTTGTCCCCCAAAGGAACCCTAATTCATCTGTGCACCACAATGCCTTACTCATGAAGCAACCTCAGCCCATGGTCAAATACAATCAAGGGAAATTCTTTAATTCATCATTTCATGCATATTTGAACTTATTTGAGTGTCCTCAATCATCAATTCATCAAGATATGAGTTGTGGATTTGAGAAGTTGATCAGTCAATTCATCTGACTATTTTGAAATGCACTGAGACCTAACTTTTGATGTGTTGGTCAAATGGAGATGATTCCAAAAGAAAAAATGTTATTAAGGACAATATGAACAACTTTCATGTTCATCAAAAATTGATTTGAAGCTTGGAAGGTCATCTCCCATTCCAATACATTATAGGTCATTTTGACTGAAACCCCAATTTTGGGTCAACTTCCCAAGGACATAACTAATTCATTTTTTATGATTTTGATATGGGATCAAATGAATTGGAAAGCTTAAGATGTCTAATTCAAATGTTATGCTGGACAAAATTTCAAAATTTCAAAGGAAATACATGTGATAATGCAAGACATTATAGGTCCTTTTGGGCCAAATGCATTAAAAGGCAAAATGTCCAACTTTAAGTGCCCATAACTCTTTCACAAAAAAATAAATGATGCCAAATTTAAGTCCATTTTGATTGTCTTGAAAAGATATACAACTTTGATGTTGGAGGTTTTTTCATTTGAGGTTTGCATCATCAAAACAGAAGGGCTTGAACATTGGCCAAATTTAGAAACTTTGCCTTTACATGTTTTGCACCTTACACTTTAAACTCAAATTTCACCAATTTCCACACTTCAAATGGATTTTTGCCCAACATAACAATTGTCCCTTACATCAAAACCTTTCCAGCCATTACTCACATGATCATGTTTGGATTTGGCAAATGGTATTTTCGAAGAGGAGAAGCTTTTGGTTCAATTATGCATAACACCTCAAAATTCCATGCACAAGCAATTACCATTCAGATTACACGCCCATTTCACTTTGGTATGATTTCAGATTGCATTTGGCTTTGGTTTTAGGCCTTGTGCATGATCATGCAAGCCCATGCAATGAATGTCCAAATTCATGCACACGGATTGAATCACCCTCTCCTTGCCATTTCCTCTATAAATAGAAGCTCTATTCCATTCAAAATTCATCATGGAATCAACCTGAATTGCTGCAGAAATCAAAACCCAACCTCTCACCAAAGAAGCTATTTCACTTTTCTTTAAATTTTTCAGATCTAAAATTTAACTACATCTGGTTGAATCTTTGGATCTAAAGCTTCTAAACCTTCATCCTTCAGCTCATTGATCTTCTGTTTTGATAAAGGAAGCAAGGAATCAAGCTCAAATCTCCAGAATCCAAGGTTGTTCTTCACCTGGTTTTTTCTTCGAAACTCATCATCTATTGACCTATTTGCTTGGATTTTGTGTTGGCTGAAGTCCTCTCAATGGAGGCCTCATTACTGTGCATTTAATTTTTGAAATCATCAAGTTCTCATGAACATCACAGAATTTCCATCTCTGATTTCTCTCATTATAGAGATCTAGAGTGGAATTGAGTGATACAGGGATGATGTACATCATCCCAGCTTTCCAACGGTGTATAGATCGTGTATTTTGGTTAAGTTTTGGTTGCCTGCAATTTTGGCCGGAAAACACAAGCTCACCGGAGAAGAAGGTGGCTCCGGTGGCCGTCCCATTGCCAGTTTGAATCTGGATCGTTGGATTCATTTTCCAGATCTAATCGTGGCCTTCCATTATTATGACTTATTTTAATGTTGGAAGTTTCTCATTGACTTGGACTTACCATGAGCGCGCGCTTCTGAACCTCAGGATTGGCCACGTCAATTAATGAGATCCAATCCAACGCTCCTTATTTTTTCTTTTTTTCTATTTTTCTAATTTTATTTCTTTTATTTCCATTATTTTCAAAAATTCACATCTTCTTCATTTTAAATCCAAAAAATATGGGACCAATTGCATTCTTCTCCAAATAATTTCTAGTTTCTAATTCTGATTTTTAATATTTTTTATTTTATCATTTGATATTTTTTGTGAATTTTCTCTTTTCTGGTTATTTTTAATTCATTTGAAATAGTTTTTGATATTCAAAAAATACAAAAATATTTTCCTAACCTATTTGAATGATGATGGATCTATGAAAAATATTCTCATCAATTTTTTAATTGATTTGAGATTTATTTGAGATTTTAGTTTAATTAGGTTATTTTTATTCATTTTTAATTGATTAAAAATAGTTTCTGACTTTTAAAAATGCTGAAATTTTTTGTCAAACTTAGTTTGACCTTGTTGAACATGGGATAAATCACTTGGACCTCTCAAGGTTGATTTGAAGTGATTTTGAAGTTTGACCTTTCTTTTATTTTTAATTCAAGTTTATTTTAATATTAAAAAAATGCCAAAAATATTTTGCTTGTTGTTTGATCTCCAATCTTCATCCCATTTCTGATTTCTTATTTGTTTGACTTTGACTTTCAATATCATTTGGTCAATACATATGGATTGGTACATCTTATTTCATCTTATGCATTTTTTATCTTTCCATTTTCCTTATCCATTCTTCATCTCTTTCTTCTTCTTCTTCTTTCTCTTTGATCAATGAGTTGAAGGTTGATAAGTTAGCATTGATTAGGGAGACTTAATCTTCCTTGATTCAAATCTAATTCATCTTGATCAATTGATCAAGTGAATGGCTTCGCATTAAGGATAGGTTGTTTTCTAAATCATGCAAAAGGCTTAAACCAATACAAGATCAATTCTCTTTTTTTTTGGCATGGCAAGTTGTTGGAACTTGGTTCACTAATCAAGACTTCTAACTTGTGTTGTTGCCTACATTATTATTGACCGGCCTCAGATAGTTGTGACTTCTACATAAGTCCAATTACAATTGCTTAACATAGCGCTAAATTTGCCTTATGGCACACTAACTACTAACACTAACCATTAATAATTAACACTTACTTATTGCACTTTACTTTTATGCAATTTACTATTCTTGCACATATTATCCATTTGCTTTTTCCCTTTGCTCACTTGAGCACATGTTTATGTTAATGCCATTTGCCTTTTGCTCACTTGAGCACATAATTGTGTATATACTATTGTGCTTGTGTTTTGTTTTGATTGTTATAGACCAAATGCAAAATGGACAAAATGGACTCTGACTTTAAGACTTTCCCTATGCAAACTTGGAGTCAAAGAGCAACTAGGCATTGGGCCTTTAGAGTGCTATAAAAAGTCAAAGAGCAACTAGGCATTGAGCCTTTAGAATGCTTAAGCTTGAAGATGAACATTGAAAGGACCATATTCTAAACTCACTCTTGTCCATTCTTTGGTTGTATTATAGAACCTTTTGATGTGTGTTTTCTTGTGCTAGGAGTTCTAACTTGAACTTATTTGGGGAACCATTACCATGAGCTTCTAAGAGAGAGAGATCCAAGATGCATTGAGGAGTCTTTCCAAGAATCCACTTTGATTGATGATTGCTTGAATTTATGCTTTGTGTGATTGCTTATTCCAAAGGATGGGAGCTACTTGGATCATCAATATGATCTCAAGAGAGGAACTCCATTGTGGTTTTGTTTCTTTATCCCTCACCTCTTGCATGCTTAGGACTTTAGCCTTCTTCTTCTTCTTCTCTCCACTCTAACCCAAGCCAAAACTTTTATGCAAACACTTAACACTCGTTTTCAAACATTAGAAACCTAAGCCTTATGCTTTTGATTTTCAAACTTGTTTTTCATAATACTTATTTTGAATTGAATCTTTAAGTCAACTTTGACCATTTTGTATATACTTTCAATTGGTAAATATAACCCATTCAAATGTCTTTTTGTGGTTTCAATGGCCACTTTCTAATCAAAACTTTTTCATAACCTTTAGCTATTAGGTTTGAGTTATCTTTGTGGTAGATGTAATACTCACCTATATCCTTAGTGATGGACAATGAGTCTTCCATGCTTATTATAGGGTTAACCCTTCACTAGCATGTTGAAGCTATCCTCACATGGTGGATTTGTGGTTTTAGGTTGAGTTTTCTCCCTTTGATAACAAAAGACCTTAAGGCTTTTGGATCAATCAATTCACCAACTCATTTTGAGATTTTTACCCCCGAACTACGAGGTTTTGATCCTAATCTTTTTTAAGATGGTACGTAGGCAATGGGTTTATCCATCCAAACACAAAATGTAAATAAACTTGTATATTCTTTTCTCATCTCTTAAATAATGTTTGCACAGACAAATTTTCACAAAACCACAACCTTACAACAAGTGTGAAAAGGGCTCCCTAGGAGTACCTAGGATGTTTTGGGTGCCTAACACCTTCCCATTACATAACCAACCCCCTTACCCAGATCTCTGTTTCTCTTTTACTAGTTTTTTTGTTAAAACTTTTAGGTTTTTGTTCGCTTTCTAACCATTCCTTTGGACAAATAGAAGTGCGGTGGAGACTCGACTTGTATGATTTACCTTGGATTTAGTCAATATCTCTAATGGTAACGAATACCCCGCTACAGAAAAGTGGCGACTCTGCTGGGGATATTTGCCTAGTGGGTTTTGCCTACTTTTCATACTTGTTGTATTGTTTTGTATTGTTTTGTGACATATTTTTGTGCAATTTGGGAATATTGTATTGTATGTAATGATTGAATTGCTTGATATTAATTCCTTGTGTGCTTGGTGATCTTTGTGAGATGAGTTCTATACCCGGACTCGAGTGCACTTAGGATAGGAGAATGGCGTAGTCTTGTTGACTTGTGTGGAGTTATTCCTTAGCAAGTTGACTTGCGAGTCCATTCACTTGGTGGAGTTCATGTTGGGATCAATAATGTCACACAAGTAAGTTGTGGTTAGACATTACTCTTTCCAATATAGACCTTAGAAGCCAAGGACCTTAGTTTACCAAGCCCATCTTGGCCTATTCTTAGGATGTAGTGCGAAAGTCGTTCAAATGTAAGATTTGATACGATTGTTACGCGATACTACACTCATAAGAGTCTCTCTTGAGAATATTTTTGGAATACGAGTAGTCGTTTATCCGATAATATCCGAAAGATGGGATGATGACTATGGGAACCTCTTGTAGAACATGTTTGGCAGGTTTAAACCCTAGTACACTCCCTTTGGGTGGTTCTTAACCAAGACTCCATGCTCGTGACTTGCAACAAACCCTTGATTCATGGTTGATCTGTTCATGTATCCTTAATATCAATGGAACTTGGGTGTTGATAAGGTGTAAACCATAATCCACCAAAATGGATGATTGATATTAAGGATGATATGATCCATCCCATGACCTTTGTTTGGTGTGCTTTGCTTGATCCTTGAGTGTGATTGTTGCATCCATATTATCAATAATAAAGAAAATTTTCAAGGAACTTAAGGGGTTTATTTGCAAAATTTTCAGACATGGAAAGACAAAGAAGGAATACAAAGAAGTACAGTTTCAGACAACCAGATTTGAAAGAGTTAAGGAATCTGACATCCTATGTACTAGATCCCTTGGGTTTCAAGACTCGTTTTGGGAAGCTTCTTCCTCTTCTGACTACTCAGGTGGACGAAGGATTGATGAGTGTATTGGTGCAGTTTTATGATCCCTTGTACCGTTACTTCACATTTCCGGATTTCCAGCTTTTGCCCACGCTTGAGGAGTATGCCTACCTTGTGGGTATACCTATTCTAGACCAGTTGTCGTTCAGTGGCTTGGAGAGTATTCCTACTTTTCAAGAGATAGCTGACATGTTGCACATAGACGAATCTCTGGTTGGTGCTCATATGACTACCAAAGGTGGAATTCAAGGTCTCCCTTCTGAGTTCCTCGTTACTCAAGCTATTGTGTATGGGAAGGCCATGAGTGAGGATGCCTTTGAAGCCATATTTGTACTTCTCATTTATGGGTTAGTGTTGTTCCCCAACATCGACAAGTTTGTGGATGTGAACGCTATTAGGATTTTCTCTACTCTTAATCCCGTTCCGACTCTGTTGGGTGATACCTATTTCTCTTTGCATATGAGGAATGCAAAGGGTGGTGGCGCCATTGTGTGCTGTTTGCCTCTGTTGTATAAGTGGTTTATTTCTCACTTATCGCAGACGGTCGCCTTCAAGGAGAACAAGGGATGTCTAAGGTGGTCCACGAGACTCATGTCTCTCACTAATGATGATATCTCTTGGTACAACCGCGTGTATGATGGTGTGCAGATTATCGACTCTTGTGGTGAATTCTCCAATGTACCTCTTCTTGGTACATGTGGTGGAATTAACTACAACCCTGTTTTGGCACGTCGTCAGCTTGGGTTCCCCCTAAAGGATAAACCTAATAACATTCTGTTAGAGGGAGTGTTCTTTCAGGAGGGTAAAGATCCCTAAAACTTGAAGGGCAGAATGGTACGCGTCTGGCGCAAGATCCATAGGAAAGGAAGGAAAGAGTTGGGTCCAAAGAATTGTGTTGCTATGGAGCCTTACACTGCTTGGGTTAGGAAGAGAGCATCTGATTATCTCATGCCTTACGAGTATCCAAGACCTACACCTTTGGTTATGGCTGGGCCTTCAACCCTCCCTGACCAAGGAGTAGAGGAGTCGAGAGACGAAGACCAATCACGTGCTTGGATCCGTGAAAGAGAGGAGTTGCTTCAACAGATCAAGGAGAAGGATGCTTTGATAGAGTTCCTCGAACATCAGGTTATTGATGATCCTGATGATGCATGGACTTCTCTACTTCCTCAGCCTTCCAGGTTTTGGAAGAGGAAGTACGACCGACTCGCCTAGGAGAAGGCAGATATGGAAGCAGCCTACGAGAGGGAGGTGAGGAGACTTCGTGCATCCTATCTTCCTGTATCCCGAGCTTTAGATGATTGTTTCTAGGGATCCATAGGATGATTATTTTCCTTTTCTCTTGTATATGGTTACCAAAGATGTACTTCTTTGGTATAAAATATTTCCCAGATATTATGTTTCCATATAAAAGTGTTTAATATTTCCAAAAATTTGCAAATAGAACCCTAAAGTTCCTTTAAAATAAAAACAAATCATGTGCACAAGCATTGCATGCATCATGTGCATAAGTAGGTTCTGTTCCCGGCTTCTTGTCCTGTGGTCTAACTCTGTGTTCTTCATTTATTTTGAAGACAAGCTGACTCACCGGTACTATACCAGAGCCAACATTTCAAGACTGATGGATCATTTGGAACAAGAGAACCGCGAGCTGAAAGAGGAAGTGGCCAGATTAAGTGCTTTGATGGAGTCATTCATGGTTACCCAGAGCCAGTCTTCTCCAACACCTTTAACTCCTCCCCAGAGGATAGTCATCTCTAAGATTGTCTCCTCGACTGTGCCTGTAGCCAGTGCACACTTTGCTCCAACGGCCATGCCAACTGGATTCCCGTGGGGGATGCCTCCCAATTTCATGCCCGAGGGTCCTGCTCCCACCTTTGCTTCTATACCAGCATCTAGCCCGGTCCTTGTTGTTCCTCCTCCTGTCGTGCATACTACGCCCAGAGTAGACGACGCCATCTATCATTCTGAACCGTCTGAAGGCCCAGATCGTCTATGAGAAGATGAATGCTATGAACGATCAATTTCTTGAGCTTCGCAAGGAATTGAAAACTCTCAGAGGAAAGGATCTTTTCGGCAAGTTTGCTGCCGAACTCTGCTTGGTTCCTAATGTGAAGATCCCCGTGAAATTCAAGGTCCCTGACTTTGAAAAGTACAAGGGGAATACTTGCCCTCTCAGCCACCTGGTCATGTATGCCAAGAAAATGTCAACTCAGACCGACAATGACCAATTGCTCATCCACTACTTTCAGGACAGTCTGTCCGGTGTTGCTCTGCGTTGGTACATGGGTTTAGACAGTGCGAATGTCTGATCCTTCAACGATCTTGGCGAGGCCTTCGTCAAGCAGTACAAGTACAATGTGGATATGGCTCCCGATAGGGATCAATTGAGGGCCATGTCCCAGAAGTACAAGGAAACATTCAAAGAGTATGCCTAAAGGTGGCGAGAGTTAGCAGCACAAATCGTGCCTCCGCTAGAAGAGAAAAAGATGACTAAGATCTTTTTGAAGACCTTAAGTTCTTTTTATTATGAGCGGATGATCGCTAGCGCTCCTTCTGACTTCACTGAGATGGTGAATATGGGGATGCGTCTAGAAGAAGGGGTTAGAGAAGGACGTCTGACCAGAGAAGAAGGCTCTTCTGCCAAACGTTATGGGGTGTTTGCGAAGAAGAAAGTTGGAGAGGCACATGCTATGACTTCCCATGTGAAACCAAGAAGACCCTCTGTGAGGAGAAAGACCGTGTGTCCCGCCGGTAACCAGCCCCAGGTGGCTCATATAACACCAGTCTTCAGAGATAATCAACAGTACCAGCAACATAACAACAATCAGCAACCACATCCGCAATATCAACATCAACAACACCGTCCGCAACAGCAGGCCTACCAGCCTCGAAATAGTAATCAAACCAGCACGAGTTACGAGAGGAAAAGGATCACCTTCGATCCTATTCCGATGACGTATGCAGAGTTATATCCCTCTTTGATAGAGAGAAAGTTGATTACTCTGCGAGACCCACCGGCTATACCTACTAACCCCCAGTGGTGGTATAAGCCTGAATTACACTGTGTTTACCATTCTGGTGCTCCCGGCCACGACATGGAGAATTGTTACCCTTTAAAGACCAAGGTTCAAGACCTTGTAAGGTGTGGCATTCTGTGTTTCGAGGACGTAGGCCCTAACGTGAAGAAGAACCTGTTGCCCGAGCATGGGAAGTTTGTCAACATGGTTTGGGGCTGCCTTGGAAAGTTCAAAGTCAAATATGTCAGTCATATTCGACAATCTTTGGTCGAGATGCATCGTTTGCTATGTGATTATAGTCATTATGAGCATGACCACGATAGATGCCGAGTCTGTTCTGTCAATCAAAGAGGTTGTCGTTAGGTGCGCAAAGATGTTCAGGAAATGCTGGATGAAGGAGTTATTGAGATCCTTCAAAACAGAAATGTTGACGAAGATGCTGATGAGGTCAACGTAATTTCTCCAGTATTTCGGATCCCCGAGCCTGTTATCATCAAGTATGATGGTAGCAAGCAAAAGGTTTCACCCGCATTAACCATCAAGCCAGCCGGACCAGTACCATACTCTTCCGAAAAAGCGGTCCCTTATCGCTACAATGTTGTTGCAGTAGAAAATGGGAAAGAGGTGTCCTTGCCATCTTCATCTGTTGTTAACATTGTTGATGTTTAACGGTCTGACACGTAGTGGTCGTGTATTTTCAACACCCTCAAAGCCTCAAACTAATGCTGATTTTGTTGAACGCCCGATTGGGAATGCTGTGAGCACTCTGAACCCGTCACTTGTTGTTAAGCCCTCTCTACATTGATAACTCCTGCTTTTGTTGGCCCAAGCGGCAATATGAAAGAAGACTGCGATGAGATGTTGAGGCTCATCAAGAGAAGCGAGTACAATGTTGTAGACCAGCTTCTACAAACGCCATCCAAGATATCTGTGTTATCCTTGCTTTTGAATTCAGAACCACACCGAGAGGCTCTGCAGAAGGTTTTGGATGTGGCATATGTGGATCACGATGTCACGATAGAACAATTCGATAGCATTGTTGCAAACATTACTTCCTCTAACAACTTGAGTTTTTGTGACTCTGATCTCCCCGAGGAGGGAAGAGACCACAACTTGGCATTACATATATCTATGGGTTGCAAAGACGACGCCATGTCCAATGTGCTGGTGGACACTGGGTCATCATTAAACGTATTGCCAAAATCCACTCTCTCGAAACTGTCATATCAAGGGCCTCCCATGAGGCAGAGAGGAGTAGTTGTGAAGGCTTTCGATGGGTCTCGCAAAACTGTGATTAGGGAAGTTGATCTCCCAATCAAAATCGGACCAAGTGATTTCCAGATTACCTTCCAGGTTATGGACATTCACCCATCGTATAGTTGTCTCTTAGGCAGACCATGGTTTCACGAGGCAGGCGTCGTGACATCCACCCTACACCAGAAACTGAAATTTGTGAAGAATAAGAAGCTGGTGGTGGTAGGGGGAGAAAAAGCTCTCCAGGTTAACCATTTGTCTTCTTTCTCATATATAGATGCTGAGGATGAAGTTGGAACTCCTTTCCAAGCTTTGTCTATTGCTGAACCTATTGAGAAGAGAACTCCTTCATTTGCTTCCTACAAAGATGCAAAGTTGGCCATTGAGCGTGGTGCAACCGCAGGTTTAGGGAAGTTGATTGAGCTAGAAGACAACAAGTCTCGGGCTGGCATAGGTTATTCTTCTGGGGTTTCTAACACGCAAGGGTTGTTCAAGAGTGGAGGGTTCATCCACACCAGTCAAGGCGAAGAGGCTGCTGCCATCTTGGAAGAGGACGAAGAGGATTCTGGCAACTTCGTCATCCCTGGGGGAATCTGCAATAATTGGGTCGTTGTGGATATTCCAACAGTTATCCATAAGTCAAAGTAATGTTCATTGTGTTTAAAAACCCCCCTCCCATGCCAAAAGGAGGAGTGATGACATTGTTGGCGCATAAATACAATGATATTTTCATTCAATAGATTCATGTTAAATGTTTGTTTTCCAATTATTTTCCCTTTTCGCTTTTTGCATGAAATTGGTGATCACATAAAACCTAAAAAATAGAATAAAATCAATCTTTTCATCTGCATAATGGTTTGCCTTGTTTGAATTCTAAAGCTTTTCATATCCAAAATCATTATGCAGGTTGATCAAACCCATTGAACATAATGAGCCAACACCATCTCCCAACTTTGAATTCCCTATATTTGAGGCGGAAGAAGATGATGTTGAAGAGATTCTTGACGAGATTACCCGTCTACTTGAGCATGAAGAGAAGATCATTCAACCGCATCTTGAGAACCTGGAAACAGTCAACTTGGGGTCTGAAGATTGTGTGCGAGAAGTGAAGATTGGGGCACTCCTGGAAGAATCTGTTAAGAAAGGGTGGATTGAATTGCTACGAGAATATGTTGACGTCTTTGCTTGGTCGTATGAAGACATGCCGGGTCTAGATACAGATATTGTGCAACATTTCCTACCTTTGAAACCTGAGTGCGTGCCTGTGAAGCAGAAGCTCAGAAGAACTCATCCTGATATGGCAGTGAAGATCAAAGAGGAGGTTCATAAGCAAATTGATGTAGGGTTTCTGGTGACTTCTACATATCCTCAATGGGTGGCCAATATTGTGCCCGTGCCTAAGAAAGATGGAAAGGTCCGGATGTGTGTGGACTATAGGGACTTGAATAAAGCTAGTCCAAAAGATGATTTTCCTCTACCACATATTGATATGTTGGTAGACAATACAGCTAAATTCAATGTCTTTTCATTTATGGACGGATATTCTGGATATAATCAGATTAAGATGGCACCCGAGGATATGGAGAAAACAACATTCATCACATCTTGGGGAACATTCTATTATCGAGTGATGCCCTTCGGTTTGAAGAACATCGGAGCCACGTATCAACGAGCTATGACCACCTTGTTTCATGATATGATGCACAAGGAAATCGAGGTATATGTTGATGATATGATTGCCAAGTCAAGAACGGAAGTTGAACATGTAGAGCACTTGTTAAAGCTTTTTCAGCGGTTGAGGAAGTATAAGCTTTGTCTGAATCCCAACAAGTGTACATTTGGAGTCCGTTCCGGCAAGTTATTGGGCTTTATTGTTAGCGAGAAAGGTATTGAGGTTGATCCTGCAAAGGTCAAAGCAATACAAGAAATGCCTGCGCCCAAAATTGAGAAGCAAGTCCGAGGTTTTCTTGGCCGCTTGAATTATATTTCTAGATTCATATCCCACATGACTGCCACATGTGCGCCAATATTCAAGCTCCTCCAGAAAGATCAGTCCCATGATTGGACCGAGGATTACCAGAAAGCTTTCGACAGTATTAAAGAGTATCTGTCTGAGCCTCCGATCCTGTCTCCGCCCGTGGAAGGAAGACCTTTGATTATGTATCTGACTGTTCTTGAAGGCTCAATGGGTTGTGTCCTTGGTCAGCAAGACGAATCAGGAAAGAAAGAATATGCTATTTACTACTTAAGCAAGAAGTTTACCGATTGTGAGTCTCGATATTCAATGCTTGAGAAGACCTGTTGTGCTTTGGCTTGGGCTGCTAAGCGCTTACACCAGTACATGTTAAATTATACGACTTGGTTGATATCCAGAATGGATCCAATCAAGTATATCTTTGAGAAACCTGCTTTAATAGGGACAATTGCCCGTTGGAAAATGTTGTTATCTGAGTATGATATTAAGTATCGTGCTCAAAAGGCTATTAAAGGTAGTATCTTGGCTGACCACTTGGCACATCAGCCGATTGAAGATTATCAGTCAGTTCAGTATGACTTCCCAGATGAGGAGATTCTGTATTTGAAAATGAAAGATTGTGATGAGCCTACACTCGATGAAGGGCCAGATCCTGGTTCCAGATGGAGTATGGTGTTTGATGGTGATGTGAATCAAAATGGAAATGGTATTGGGGCAGTGATTATTACTCCTCAGGGCACACATTTTCCTTTTACAACAAGGCTAACTTTCAAATGCAGGAATAATATGGTTGAGTATGAGGCATGTATTATGGGATTGGAGGAATGTATTGATCTAAGGATCAAGCATCTTGATGTATATGGTGATTCGGCCCTCGTTGTTAATCAGATTAAGGGAGAATGAGAAACGAATAAGCCTGGTCTCATTCCATATAGGGATTATGCGAGGAGGATTTCGACGTTCTTTACTGAGGTTGACTTCCATCATATTCCTCAAGATGAGAATCGGATGGCAGACGCTCTTGCTACACTTGCTTCGATGATTGTGGTTAAACTTTGGAATAAAGTCCCCAATATCACTGTGATGCGCTTGGACATACCAGCTCATGTATTTGCAGTAGAAGAAATGAAAGATGATAAGCCATGGTATTATGACATCAAGTGTTTCCTTCAGAACCAGGTTTACCCGCCTGGGCATCTGTGAAATATAGGAAGACTCTGAGGAGATTATCAGGCAGTTTCTACCTCAATGGTGATGTGCTTTACAAGAGAAATTTTGACATGGTGCTGCTCAGATGCGTGGATAGACACGAAGCAGACCTGTTGATGACTGAGGTCCACGAGGGTTCATTTTGTACTCATTCCAATGGACATGCCATGGCTAGAAAGATGTTGAGAGTAGGCTACTATTGGATGACAATGGAGTCCGACTGCTGCAAATATGTGAAGAAATGCCATAAGTGTTAGATTTATGTGGATAAGATTCATATTCCCCCGACACTTCTGAATGTGATTTCATCACCATGGCCTTTCTCCATGTGGGGAATTGACATGATTGGCATGATAAAGCTGAAAGCGTCCAACGGTCACAGATTTATTCTCGTAGCAATTGATTACTTCACCAAGTGGGTTGAAGCGGCATCATATGCAAATGTGACCAGGCAGGTGGTCGTGAATTTTATCAAGAATCAACTCATATGTCGTTATGGTGTGCCAGATAAGATCATTACTGATAATGGATCTAACTTGAACAACAAAATGATGAAAGAATTGTGTAGTGAGTTCAAGATTGCACACCATAATTCTTCTCCTTACAGACCCAAGATGAATGGAGCTGTTGAAGCTGCTAATAATAATATCAAGAAGATTATCCAAAAGATGGTTGTCACGTACAAATATTGGCATGAGATGCTGCCATTTGCCTTACACGGATATCGTACATCTGTCCGCACTTCAACAGGGGCAACCCCTTTCTCTCTTGTTTATGGCATGGAGGTTGTACTCCCAGTAGAGGTGGAGATCCCATCAATGAGAGTCTTGATGGAAGCCAAGTTGACTGACGCTGAATGGGTTCAGAGTCGTTATGACCAATTGAACTTGATAGAAGAGAAAAGATTGACTGCCATGTGCCATGGTCAATTGTATCAGCAAAGAATGAAGAAAGCTTTTGATAAGAAGGTCAAGCCTCGTGTGTTCCGAGAAGGTGATCTCGTGCTCAATAAATTCGTGTCTTTCGCGCCCGATTCCAGGGGCAAGTGGACTCCAAACTATGAAGGCCCATATGTTGTTAAGAGAGCCTTTTCAGGCGGTGCTTTGATACTAACAACTATGGATGGGGAGGATTTCACTCGTCCTGTGAATTCAGATGCAGTCAAGAAATACTTCGCCTAAAAATAAAAACAGAATAACTCGTTAAGTTGAAAACCCGAAAGGGCGGCTTAGGCAAAAATGAGTGTCTCGGTGGATTGAAAATCCGAAAGAGCGGTCCATGCAAAAGTTAGAGACATGAAAAATGAATATATGTATCCCGCTAGATTGAGTATCTCATCCTGGGGAAATCTAGGCAAAAATTAGGGATTTGGCAAGAAACTGCATCCTGACAAGTCTTTGTTCTACAACTGTCATCTGTCAGAGATTCCCGATCATTCGTCATCAACCGAAGCTTCAAATACATCAGATTCAGAATTGGTGGAGAAATGGTCATTATGTTCAATGTAGCCCTTTTCCAATATATATCACCAATTTCAAACTTGTAAAGATCTATGGAGTCTTGCCATTTGCATACTACCATTCCATCAAATAAATTTGAGCCTTTTATCCAATTATTTGCACTCTTATTTGTTTCTATTCAACAAACGTTTTGCATGCTTTAATTGAGAAAATATCATTGTTTTGAATAATCGAATTTTTCATAACTTGTTTTAAAACAAAGTGAACATTCACAATGACGAAATGATACTTAGGAGATCCTCAGTGCTCTCCCAAGGATGGTATGATCCCTAACAGGGTAAGACATTTGTTCATATTCCTGGCTTGCTGTATCTTCTTCCTCCGGAGCCTTTTGTGGTTTTCCTACTGGGTGGAGTGCTTGGTGAGATATCCACCACTTTTCCCTTCAACAGAGTAGCGACCTTTCCTCCTCAGCAGATGTGATCTCCTTGCTGAGTACGGTACTTGGTGTTTGATCCCCAGAATCCCTTTATCCCTTGGATAGATTCCCCAGTAGAGTTGCTTATGCGGCAGATTTTTATCTGTGCAATAACTCCTGTCCCCAGCTGGAATGACTGATGTTCATCCCCCGCAAGGATCTTTGCTTCCTGGTTTCTCTTGCCCTCATCATATTGGATACTCTCCGGTGAACCTGGCTTTCTCTCTTGAAATGTAGTACCGGATGTTCGTGTACTTTTTCTATGGAGCTATTTGTGTTAGAAATGTCTGTTTGTCAGCATTCATCATACATAAACCACGCATGTGTGCATATAATTTTCAAACATTCAGATATTCATGATTACATTCTTTTCCATATATCTTTGTTTGTTATCCCCTGCTAGTTGGTAATACATTTCCCAAGCAGATGTCGGTGTCTGATCTCCCCATGTAGAGTCAGCCCCTTAAGCAGAAAGTGTTTATCTTTCTTTCCATATTCCCCACCGAGTTATATCCTCGTGGACGACGGTTGTTTTTGCTTCCTCCCAACACATATTCTGGGATGGTATTCCCTATTGAGTTATATCCTCACTAGGACGAGTCTTGATTCAGTTGGCCTCTTTAGTTTGATCCTAAATTGGCTTCTTGTGATCTGTTTCCTATGCTTCCCCGTGATATAAATGAATAATTGCTCAGTAATTAATAATCATTCATCTTATCCTCGGCGGAGTTTGTGGTTTTCTACCCTTATATCGGTAGTTGTAAACCCTATTTTCTCCCCTTTGTAGAGTTAACCTTTTGTTCATCCTAATTGATGACGGTTACTCTTCCATGGTTTTCTACCCAGTATCCGGTAGATGTAATCCCCTCCTTGACGGTTTATCATTATCCAATATTCGGTGTTGACATTCCCTCATTCTCTTGGATAATTGCTCTGATTAGGCAGTTTATCCCCAGCAAGTCATCTTTCACATACCGATTGCCGGTAATGTTTGTTGCTCCCCTTGAATGGTCATCATTATATACCTAGTTTCGGTATCCCGATGCCTTTCTTTGTCGGTCGATTTATCCTTTATTAACCCAGTAACCGGTTGTGGATAATCTTCCATGTGAGTATATTATCTACGTTCTGACGGTAATAGATGATATATCTCATGCACTCTTTGGTCGAAGCCTTTTGTTCTTCCCCAGTCGAGTAAGATTCGTATCCCTGTTTTGGAATCGAATGTCCATCCCATAATCGAGTTTGCCTTTTGCCCTCTTTTGGATGATGAGTGTTTTGGGAATATTCCCTAATTCACGTTTTGGTTGGTCACCTATTATATGCCCAGTAACCGGCATCCCTGGTGTTCCCTCCTTCTGCTCCCTATTATGACTTTTGTCCCCTGTGGAGTCAGATTTCCCTGAGTTAAAATATACCTTTTAGGTCTTCCTCAGATGATTTGGTTGATTGATATCTCTCACCCTTATACAGGTCTTAGATATTCATTCTCCCGGAGCATATTTTCGCCTCACCCTTATGCCGGTGGGATCACATGATCTCTTGTTGAGCTTATTACCCAGTAACCGGTAATACCTCATTTGTTTTCCTCATCTGGGTCCTTAGTGGACACCTCCACCTGAGTCCGGATCTTTATCCGAAGTATCCGTCGCGGATAATTCTGGTTGTATTGGCATATTCCCTAATACATGCATCTTCGAGCCAGCTCGAGTCCTTCCATTGATTTATTTCATGGATTCTCTCCGTGTCTCTCAGCAAGTTTCAAGGCGTGACCTGCTCACGCGTTTTCATCCCTTTACTCCCCGATGGAGTCTCTGTCCCATAGAATGATTTATTCATAGGGATTGTCAGTTTCCTCCTGATCATTACCTTTGTGGACACATATCCCCACAGAGTTTTACCATTTGCATGCATACATCTGCATCATAAGGTCTCTTAGGGACCAAAATTCGTCTCTTTGTTATTATTTAAGCCCATTCTACCTCGTCGAAACGAAGATTTTAACCTTCACTTCTCCGGCTAGAATGACCTTAAATAGGGGCATCTGTAAGACCCCAACTTTGTCCCTAAGATCCCTCATGGCATCATAACATTGCATTTGCATTGCCTCAAGGATCATTAGCATCTTAGTTCCCTTTGCCTTTGGGTGAGACCTCTTGTGAGTGGTTTGAGATCACCAAGCATGCTTGAATTATATATTATTTCTTTTCTCATTTTGTTTATTAACCAAAAGCACAAAAATATGTCGCTAACATCTTTTGTTTGTAGCTTGAGCAATCACAAGGTCCAAAGCATCTAGGAGATCTTTGGTGCAATGATAAGGTCAAGAGGAGATTAAAGCAAGAATGTTAATGGTTCCCAAAGCTCTCCTCCATCAAATATGCCTCTCTAGTATCTCAATTCATCATTTTGATCAAAGCAAGTCAAAGGGTTTGAGGTTTGTCCCCCAAAGGAACCCTAATTCATCTGTGCACCACAATGCCTTACTCATGAAGCAACCTCAGCCCATGGTCAAATACAATCAAGGGAAGTTCTTTAATTCATCATTTCATGCATATTTGAACTTATTTGAGTGTCCTCAATCATCAATTCATCAAGATATGAGTTGTGGATTTGAGCAGTTTATCAGTCAATTCATCTGACTATTTTGAAATGTACTGAGACCTAACTATTTATGTGTTGGTCAAATGGAGATGATTCCAAAAGAAAAAATGTTCTTAAGGACAATATGAACAACTTTCATGTTCATTAAAAATTTATTTGAAGCTTGGAAGGTCATCTCCCATTCCAATACATTATAGGTCATTTTGACTGAAACCCTAATTTTGGGTCAACTTCCCAAGGACATAACTCATTCATTTTTTATGATTTTGAGATGGGATCAAATGCATTGGAAATCTTAAGATGTCTACTTCAAATGTTATGTTGGACAAAATTTCAAAATCTAAAAGGAAATACATTTTATAATGCAAGACATTATAGGTCTTTTTGGGCCAAATGCATTAAAAGGCAAAAAAGTCCAACTTCAAGTGCCCATAACTCTTTCACCAAAAATCCAAATGATGTAAAATTTAAGTCCATTTTTATTGTCTTGAAATGATCTACAACTTTTGTGTTGGAGGTGTTTTCATTTGAGGCTTACATCATCAAAACAGAAGGGCTTGAACATTGGCCAAATTTAGAAACTTTGCCTTTACATGTTTTGCACCTTTCACTTTAAACTCAAATTTCACCAATTTCCACACTTCAAATGGATTTTTGCCCAACATAACAATTGTTCCTTACATTAAAACCTTTCCAGCCATTACTCACATGATCATGTTTGGATTTGGAAAATGGTATTTTCAAATAGGAGAAGCTTTTGGTTCAATTATGCATAACACCTCAAAATTCCATGCACAAGCAATTAGTATTCAGATTACACGTCCATTTCACTTTGGTATGATTTCAGATTGCATTTGGCTTTGGTTTTGGGCCTTGTGCATGATCATGCAAGCCCATGCAATGAATGTCCAAATTCATGCACACGGATTGAATCACCCTGTCCTTGCCATTTCCTCTATAAATAGAAGCTTTATTCCATTCAAAATTCATCCTGGAATCAACCTGAATTGCTGCAGAAATCAAAACCCAACCTCTCACCAAAGAAGCTATTTCACTTTTCTTCAAATTTTTCAGATCTAAAATTCAACTACATCTGGTTGAATCTTTGGATCTAAAGCTTCTAAACCTTCATCCTTCAGCTCATTGATCTTCTATTTTGATAAAGGAAGCAAGGAATCAAGCTCAAATCTCCAGAATCCAAGGTTGTTCTTCAACTGGTTTTTTCTTCGAAACTCATCATCTATTGACCTATTTGCTTGGATTTTGTGTTGGCTGAAGTCCTCTCAATGGAGGCCTCATTACTGTGCAGTTAATTTTTGAAATCCATCAAGTTCTCATGAACATCACAGAATTCCCATCTCTGATTTCTCTCAATATAGAGATCTAGAGTGGAATTGAGTGATACAGGGATGATGTACATCATCCCAGCTTTTCAATGGTGTATAATTCGTGTATTTTGGTTAAGTTTTGGTTGCCTGCAATTTTGGCCAGAAAACACAAGCTCACCGGAGAAGAAGGTGGCTCTGGTGGCCGTCCCATTGCCAGTTTGAATCTGGATCGTTGGATTCATTTTCCAGATCTAATCGTGGACTTCCATTGTTATGACTTATTTTAATGTTGGACGTTTCTCATTGACTTGGACTTACCATGAGCGCGCGCTTCTGAACCTCAGGATTGGCCACGTCAGTTAATGAGATCCAATCCAACGCTCCTTGTTTTTTCTTATTTTCTATTTTTCTGATTTTATTTCTTTTATTTCCATTATTTTCAAAAATCCATATCTTCTTCATTTTAAATCCAAAAAATATGGGACCAATTGCATTCTTTTCTAAATAATTTCTAGTTTCTAATTCTGATTTTTAATATTTTTTATTTTATCATTTGATATTTTTTGTGAATTTTCTCTTTTCTGGTTATTTTTAATTCATTTTAAATAGTTTTTGATATTCAAAAAATACAAAAATATTTTCCTAACCGATTTGAATGATGATGGATCTATGAAAAATATTCTCATCAATTTTTTAATTGATTTGAGATTTATTTGAGATTTTAGTTCAATTAGGTTATTTTTATTCATTTTTAATTGATTAAAAATAGTTTCTGACTTTTAAATATGCTGAATTTTTTTTTCAAACTTAGCTTGACCTTGTTGAACTTGGGATAAATCACGTGGACCTCTCAAGGTTGATTTGAAGTGATTTTGAAGTTTGACCTTTCTTTTATTTTTAATTCAAGTTTATTTTAATATTTAAAAAATGCCAAAAATATTTTGCTTGTTGTTTGATCTCCAATCTTCATCCCATTTCTGATTTCTTATTTGTTTGACTTTGACTTTCAGTGTCATTTGGTCAATACATATGGATTGGTACATGTTATTTCATCTTATGCATTTTTTATCTTTCCATTTTCCTTATCCATTCTTCATCTCTTTCTTCTTCTTCTTCTTTCTCTTTGATCAATGAGTTGAAGGTTGATAAGTTAGCATTGATTAGGGAGACATAATCTTCCTTGATTCAAATCTAATTCATCTTGATCAATTGATCAAGTGAATGGCTTTGCATTAAGGATAGGTTGTTTTCTAAATCATGCAAAAGGCTTAAACCAATACAAGATCAATTCTCTTTTTTTTGGCATGGCAAATTGTTGGAACTTGGTTCACTAATCAAGACTTCTAACTTGTGTTGTTGCTTACATTATTATTGAGCGGCCTCAGATAGTTGTGACTTCTACATAAGTCCAATTACGATTGCTTAACATAGCGCTAAATTTGCCTTATGGCACACTAACTACTAACACTAACCATTAACAATTAACACTTACTTATTGCACTTTACTTTTATGCAATTTACTATTCTTGCACATATTATCCATTTGCTTTTTCCCTTTGCTCACTTGAGCACATGTTTATGTTAATGCCATTTGCCTTTTGCTCACTTGAGCACATAATTGTGTATATACTATTGTGCTTGTGTTTTGTTTTGATTGTTATGGACCAAATGCAAAATGGACAAAATGGACTTAGACTTTAAGACTTTCCCTATGCAAACTTGGAGTCAAAGAGCAACTAGGCATTGGGCCTTTAGAGTGCTATAAAAAGTCAAAGAGCAACTAGGCATTGAGCCTTTAGAATGCTTAAGCTTGAATATGAACATTGAAAGGACCATATTCTAAACTCACTCTTGTCCATTCTTTGATTGTATTATAGAACCTTTTGATGTGTGTTTTCTTGTGCTAGGAGTTCTAACTTGAACTTATTTGGGGAACCATTACCATGAGCTTCTAAGAGAGAGATATCCAAGATGCATTGAGGAGTCTTTCCAAGAATCCACTTTGATTGATGATTGCTTGAATTTATGCTTTGTGTGATTGCTTATTCCAAAGGATGGGAGCTACTTGAGTCATCAATATGATCTCAAGAGAGGAACTCCATTGTGGTTTTGTTTCTTTATCCCTCACCTCTTGCATGCTTAGGACTTTAGCCCTTCTTCTTCTTCTCTCCACTCTAACCCAAGCCAAAACTTTTGTGCAAACACTTAACACTCGTTTTCAAACATTAGAAACCTAAGCCTTATGCTTTTGATTTTCAAACTTGTTTTTCGTAATACTTATTTTGAATTGAATCTTTAAGTCAACTTTGACCATTTTGTATATACTTCCAATTGGTAAATATAACCCATTATCACGTGCATTTTCGTGTCTTGGGTAGCAGTGATGTGTTGCTAGATACCTCTCACTGTTTATTATGTTAAATATGTGATTTAATATAATTACCAATGTCGCGAAAACCTACAGGGTCACAAACAAAAGAACAAATTGATGAGAGATAGAGTAATTAAGGAACACCATAAGGTACGGTGCACTTAAATGAATTATAGAACATCGTAAGGTACGGTGAACTTAAGTAGAATACGAAATATGGTAAGGTAACACGTGCTTAAGTGATTTTTGGTATATCATAAGATATGAGACACATACACTTATGTCGTATTTTTAGCTTGCAGTCCACACAAGTGGTTCTATAAATAGAACCCTTATGCAGAAGCATTTCATTAGATGAAATTTTTGTTTCTCTCCCTCTCTCTCTCTCAAAGCCTTCATTCGTAGCAGCTAGCACTGAGACTGAAGGAATCCATTCGTGTGGACTGAGTAGAGGCGTTGTCACCATTCAACGCTCGTGATCACTCCTTAGATCTACATCAAAGGTTTCAATCGCCACAAGAGGTAACAATTTATATCACTGATCATACCCATTCGTAAGGATAACTAAAGGGGAATTTTTAATTTCTACTGCATTTTGGATCGCAATTTTTCTTCACTTGATCTACTCTTCTTATAATGAGTTGGATCAAAGATTTCTTCTAGTTGAGTCATTTCTTCAGATTCTTTGGCTTTGCCTTCTGAGTCTTTTTCTCCAGAGACAATATCTTTGGATTCTGAAAGATTAATTTGTAGATCTGCAAATTTGTCAACTAGCTTTGACTTTTTAGGGTCAAGCTTATCATTGAATCTAACATGAATTGATTCCTCAATAATTCCTGTTTCTGTATTAAAGATTATGTAGCCTTTAGAGCTTTCAGAATATCCTAACAGTAAATACTTATGTGCCTTAGAGTCAAACTTGCCAAGATTCTCTTTAGTGTTTAACATAAAGCATTCACATCCAAAAGGATGAATGTAAGAAATGTTGGGCTTTCTGTTCTTCGACAGTTCATAAGGAGCTTACATAGAATAGGTCGAATAGAAATCATGTTCTGAATATAACACGTTGTGTGTAACCGCTTATACCCAGAAATGCTTAGCCATATTAGTTTCTTAGATCATGGTGCAGGCTATTTCTTGTAAAGTCATATTCTTCCTTTCTACAACTCCATTTTTCTGTGGAGTTCTAGGACAAGAGAAATCATGGGAAATATCATTTGAATCAAAAATATTTTCAAAAAGTTTATTTTCAAATTCGCCACCATGATCACTTCTGACTTTGACTATTTTGCAATTCATTTCTGTTGGCACTAGTGAGCAGAAGGTAGAGAATACATAGTGAGACTCATCCTTGTGTTTCAAGAACTTTACCCATGTCCAACGACTATAGTCATCAACAATGACTAATCCATACTTCTTTCCATTGATAAAAGCAATTTTCACAGGTCCAAACAAATCAATGTGTAGAAGTTCTAATGGTCTAGAGGTAGAAACAACAGTTTTAGCTATGAAATATATTTTAGAAAACTTGCCTTTCTGACATGCTTCACAAAGAGCATCTGAAGCGAACTTTAGTTTGGGTAGACCTCTGACTAATTTAAGCTTATTTAGCTGAGAAATCCTTCTCATGCTAACTGATCGTGTGAATTCTCAAGTGCACAAATCGCGTCAAAGTAATATAAAAGAATATCGATCCCACAGAGAGAAAATCGTCAATCTATCGATTATTATCGTTATGATATTTATCTAAGGCGGTATAAAAGAGATATGTGGGTTGTGATCACACCGAATTACACCATGTTTTTGACTCGGATTTCACATGTTTATTAGGACTTTATCATCATTTTGTTTGTATTATGCTCTCTTTTCTCTTGTTTTCAGATATTTAGCACTTTCGAACTCTTTTGGAAGAAACGAAGCAAAAAGACCTAAAATTAGGGTTTTTCGGCGAAATTTCACACATGGCGTTGCACATGGCGGCCGCTATAGGGGAATCCATGAGTCATCAGCCCTCAACTAGGAGGTAACCGCCATGTTCCCATGATCCACCCCATTTACACACATGGCGGGCACCATGAAGGGATGGCGGGTGCCACCTTTATAAATCACGTTCCCACTAAGTCCCACTAAGGAGAAGTTGGAGGGCACCATGGTCTTTAAAAACTCCTGAAAATCTCTATAAATGGCTCATTCCATTTCGTTTTCTAATCATCCAACTTATTTTTACAACACTAAGCATATATTTATCATTTGTAATAGTGATAATTCGTCACATCGGGGGGTTATCGCACCTTTGTGAGATTGAATTGGGTCACTTCGAGCTGCTGTCGTCTTTAGCTTCAGGAGTCGGAGGTTTATTTTTATACCAGAATCGAAGTCTCCGTTTGGAGCAGGTTCTTATTTATCGCTTTTATTTTAATTATTTCCCGCATCGCTTTTATTTTATTTATTTCCCGCATCGCTTTTATTTTATTTATTTACCGCATCACTTTTATTTTATTTATTTCCCGCATCGCTTTTATTTTATTTATTTTCCGCACTCGCTTTACTTTATATATTTCCCGCACTCGCTTTACTTTATTTACTTTCCGCACTCGCTTTACTTTATTTATTTTACGCATTTTACTCGCTCTCTATGCCTCACATTCTAAAACAAACTTTTCATCATGATTAACACCGTTGTGTTCATTTGTGTTACCATGTTTGGCTAAATCTTTTAAAGGTTAGAATGTAAGGATCGCGGTTAAAGTAATGTTTCACATATTGAAATCTGTAGAAATACTTTAAAGGCTGTTTTGATTTTTAACTTAAGTTTTCTAAAACAAACTTGGTTAGTTTTAATTATTCGAGGAGTGCAAAAGCACCCTGGCTTAGTAACTAGGAATCTTTACCACTTTAAGGAAAAACTAATTTTGAAACTGTTTTCGGACGCGTTGATAGGTTTAAAATCAGGAAACTCCTTGGGTAAACTTTCCAAATCAAAATCACTTTTCAACTAAGTTTACGAGTCTCATTTCTTAAAAATAGGTTTACTACTTTAGCGTTCTACGCACCTTTTATAAGTGACAATAAAAGGCCTTAATTTAAGGGTAAACTCGGTTCTGAATACGCGAAAGTGACAGTTCCTGTTAAATGGATTCTTTTCAAGAGTAGAAAATATTTCCTCATAAGTAATTCTATTTAGACAATCGAAACATCACTTAACTGACGTGAATTACATTCAACCTGTCTTTACCTGCATTTATTATTTACCGTTATTTTGCAAATCCAATATCTCTTTTATACCGCCTTAGATAAACACCGTAACGATAGTAATCGATAGATTGACGATTGGTCTCTGTGGGATTAATATTCTTTTATATTACTTTGACGTAATTCGTGCACTTGCGAATAACACGCGATCAAGTTTTTGGCGCCGTTGCCGAGGACCAACTTCGTCAAATTTCGTACCCTGTTGTTACACCGTACAGACTAAGGCATTATTAGCCGGTAAATGCGAAGAACCCGTAATACCGGAAATTTAGTAAATCCTTTAGCGGAACCCGAATGTTATACTCGTACACGCCTCTTACTCATCTGAATTAAGAAAGCTATGGCCGAGAATCGCGATAGGGGACCTCTTAAGGAATTCGCCCAACCCTCTGATGAGGAACCTAGTTCGAGTATAGTAAACCCCCTTATACCTGCTAACAATTTCGAACTAAAACCGTCTTTGTTGCAATTAGTGCAACAAAACCAATACGTGGGTCTCGCTACTGAGAACCCGAATCAACATTTAAAAGTGTTTATCCAACTAGCCGACACCTTTAAATCTAACGGCGCTTCACCCGATGCGATCCGTTTAAGATTATTCCCTTTCTCCCTCAGGGATAGAGCATGTTCATGGCTAGATTCACTTCCAGCTAATTCAATAACTACCTGGGAAGACCTTAGGAGAGTATTCCTTGCTAGATATTTCCCCCCTAGCAAGACTGCTGTTCTTCGAAACCAAATAACTAGATTTGCTCAAAACCAAGGAGAAACACTTTTCGAAGCTCGGGAGAGATATAAAGAGCTATTAAGAGTCTGCCCACACCATGGCCTAGAACAATAGCTGATCGTTCATACCTTCTACAATGGACTCCATTATAACACTAAGATGAGCATCAACACTGCCGCAGGCGGCACGCTGATGAACAAACCTTATCCAGAAGCTTGTGACCTAATTGAGGATATGGCCCAAAACCATTATCAATGGGGAACTGAACGAGCATCAATAGAGAAAAAAGAGACCCAAGATGGAAAACATGAGGTGAGCTCTCTAGACATGATGCAGGAGAAAATGGACGCTTTAGCCCTTAGGATCGAACATATGTCTACAAACACCAACACCATAGCAGTAGTCCATACAGAGTGCGAACTCTGTGGATCTAAAGGACACGAATCGGCGGAGTGTAACCTTTTGAACGAACTAAATACCGACAAGTAAATTACGCCCAAGGTAACCCATTTTCAAACACTTACAACCCTGGATGGAAGAATCATCCAAATTTCTCCTATAAAAACCAGAACCCTATCCAAAATCATGCACCTCAGAGACCGCAAGGTTATCAAGCCCAAAAATCAAATCAACCTATGCAAGTTGTGCCCCAGAAGTCTAACCTTGAGAAGATCATGGAAAGCTTTATATCAGGCCAGACTCAGCAAAATAAAGAATTCCTAAACCAGAACATTCACGTAAATGAGCTTATACGACAAATAGGAACCAAGGTTGATTAGATAATCACTCACAACAAGATGCTTGAAAACCAGATCTCACAGGTAGCACAAAACCAAGCCCCACAAACTACACCTGGAGGCCAATTTCCTGGACAACCTCAACCAAACCCTCGAGGGCAAGCTAACGCTATCTCGTTACTAAGTATGACCGCTTACGAAGGGCCTCAGAACCCAGCAATGAGCGAGTCCAAATCTTCTAAAGAAAATATGCCTACCAACCAAGAAGAGGAACCGGAAGAACCCGAGAAACAAACCAACCAAGAAGGTGAAGCCAAGGATAAAATTTACAAACCACCACCCCCGTACAAACCACCAATCCCATATCCGCAAAGACTTAAACAAACCAAAGTCAACAACCAATACCAAAAATTTATAAAAGTGATAGAAAAGCTTCATGTAGAGATTCCTTTTACCGAAGTTATCACCCAAATTCCGTCTTACGCCAAATTTCTCAAAGACATCTTAACTAACAAGCGTAGGCTCAACGATCCAAAACCCATGGAATACAACTTTATTTTTTAGGATAAACTTGCTAAGAAGGAGAAAGACCCTGGTAGTTTTTCTATACCTTGCATTTTAGGAAGTCATGTGATCGACAAAGCTTTCCTAGATTTAGGCGCTAGTGTAAGTTTAATACCCTTAGCTGTATGTAAGAGGTTAAACCTAGGAGAATTGCAACCAACTAAGACGTCCCTTAAATTAGCCGATAGGTCTGTTAAGTATCCTGTAGGAATTTTAGAAGACATCCCAGTTAGGATCGGCAAACTCTATATCCCAACAGACTTTGTGGTCATGGATATCAAAGAAGACGAATATATCCCTATCCTTTTAAGTAGACAATTCTTATCAACAGCCGGAGCTATAATAGATGTCCAAAGAGGGCAATTAACCTTAGAAGTAAGGGATGAAAAGATCGAGTTCATTCTTTCGAAATTCCTGATGGCACCAATTCTAGGAGACGCATGTTATGCGATCGATATCATAGATGAGTGCATAAGAGAATTTGATCAGGGAGAACCTAAGATCGAACCATTTTCAAACCCGAATGAAAAGGATGACGAGTTAGAGGAAATGGAACCTCACGAATGTTTGGATCTTACTCAAGACCCTTCACCTAATTCTCAAAAACCAGCCCAAGAACTTAAGGAACTACCCAAGAACCTAAGATATGAGTTCTTGGATGAAGAAATGAACCGCCCAGTAATAGTTAGTGCCACCTTAAACCAAGACGATACGAATCGACTCTTGAATGTTTTAAGAAGGTACCCCTCTGCCTTAGGGTACAAAATCTCTGATTTAAAAGGTATTAGCCCATCTGTGTGTATGCACAGGATCTCACTAGAGGAGGACTCGAAACCTTCCAGAGAACATCAGAGAAGAATCAACCCTGTGATGAGCGAGGTAGTAAAGAAGGAAGTCCTTAAACTACTGGAAGCTGGTATAATCTATCATATCTCTGATAGTAAGTGGGTAAGTCTTGTACATGTGGTATCCAAGAAGGGAGGCATCACAGTCGTGCAGAACAAAAAGGGAGAGCATGTAGCTAAATGCATAGAAGGCGATGGTGTATGTGCATAGATTATAGGAAGCTCAATAAGGCAACTAGGAAAGACCATTTCCCCCTTCCATTAATAGATCAAATGCTGGAGCGTCTTGCTAGGCACTCTTACTTTTGTTATCTTGATGGATATTCTGGATTTTTCCAAATACCCATTCACCCCGAGGATCAAGAGAAAACAATCTTTACCTGTCCCTACAGAATGTTTGCTTACAGACGAATGTCGTTTGGACTCTGTAATGCGCCAGCTACTTTCCAATGTTGTATGATGTCAATCTTCGCAGGTTATCTCAATGGAATCATGGAAGTATTTATGGACGACTTCTCGGTGTATGGATTAAACTTTGAAGACTGCCTTATTAACCTTGAGAAAATCCTAGAGAGATGCGTAGAAGTTAACCTTGTGTTAAACTGGGAGAAGTGCCACTTTATGGTCAAAGAAGGCATAGTGTTAGGACATATAATATCTGAAAGAGGTATTGAGGTCGATAAAGCAAAGATAGAAGTTATAGAAAACCTTAACCCTCCTAAGACAGTTAGAGAAGTCCGTAGTTTCCTTGGACACGCCGGTTTCTACCGACGCTTTGTAAAAGACTTCTCTAAAATAACAAAACCCCTGACCGGCCTTCTGATGAAAGACATCAAATTTATTTTCGATGAAAAATGAATCAAAGCCTTTAATCAGTTAAAACAAGCATTTATTTCAGTACCCATTCTACAAACCCCGGATTGGACTAAACCCTTCGAAATAATGTGTGATGCTAGCGATTTCGCTATAAGAGCTGTTTTAGGGCAAAGAAAAGATAAGAAACTACACGTAATATATTACGCTAGTAGAACCCTAGATGTCGCTCAATTAAATTATACAATAACAGAGAAGGAACTCCTAGCTGTAGTTTTCACACTCAATAAATTTAGGTCTTATCTTGTAGGATCTAAGATTATAGTCTATACAGACCATGCAGCTATCTGTTACCTTCAGCAAAAAGGATGCAAAACCTAGATTACTCAGGTGGATCCTTTTGCTACAAGAATTCGACTTAGACATTAGAGACAAAAAAGGAATAGAAAACGTAGTTGCTGACCATCTTTCCAGACTAGAGCATTTAAAGCCAGATCATTTACCTATAAATGATGACTTCACCTATGACAGACTGATAGCTAAGATAGATACCGCTCCCCTTGAACCTGATAGAAACAACCTTGGGACGATTTCAGAAATTAGCAGAGTACCATGGTACGCCGATTTTGTGAACTATCTAGCCGCTGATATCATACCACCTGACCTCAACTATCAACAGAAGAAGAAGTTCTTTAAATATATAAGACACTTCTATTGGGACGAACCACTCCTTTTCAAAAGAGGAACTGATAAAATATTTTGATGTTGCATCCCGGAAGAAGAAGTCAGAAACATCATAGAGCATTGTCACTCTTCACCCTATGGTGGACATTCAAGCACGTCCAAGACATACGCTAAGATCCTTCAAGCTGGTCTTTATTGGGCGACATTATGGCGTGATGTCCATGCTTATATTGTCCGATGTGACCGGTGCCAGCGCGCTGGAAACATCTCAAGACGTGACGAAATTCCTTTGAAGAACATCCAAGAAGTAGAATTATTTGACGTTTGGGGTATTGATTTCATGGGACCTTTTCCATCTCCATTGGGAAACAAGTACATTTTGGTAGCCGTTGACTATGTGTCCAAGTTGATAGAAGTTATAGACGCACCCACCAACGACACAAGAGTAGTCATCAAGATGTTCAAGAATAATATATTTCCCAGATTTGGAGTTCCACGACTTGTCATAAGCGATGTGGATCACATTTTATATCCAGAATATTTAATAAACTCCTGAGGAAATATGGAGTGAAACACAAAGTAGCAACACCATATCACGCCTAGACTAATGATCAAGTGAAAGTATCCAACAGAGATATTAAGCAGATCTTGGAGAAAATTGTATCAATATCTAGAAAATATTGGTCTTAAAAGCTAACAGAAGCACTATAGGCTTACAGAAGTGCTTACAAGACCCCCATTGGAATTACACCATACCAGTTGGTCTACGGAAATCATGCCACTTACCTTTTGAACTCAAGCACAAGGAATATTGGGCCATCAAGACCCTAAATTTGGATTACCTAGCTTTTGGCAAGAAGCGAATCCTTGATATTCACATATTGGAGGAACTTCGCCAGAAGGCTTACGAGAATGCCGTTATATACAAGGAGAGAACCAAAGCTTGGCACGACAAGAGGATCGTGAAAAAGGAATTTAATATAGGAGACTCTGTTCTTCTCTTCAATTCGAGATTACGTCTTTTTCCAGGTAAGATGCATTCGAGATGGACAGGCCCCTTTGAGGTGTCCAAAATCCTGAAATTTGGAGCAGTTGAAATCCGGAACAACTCCTGTAATCCATTCGTGGTAAATGGACAAAGACTGAAGAAATACCAAGGAGGTGACATACCCACAGAATGTCATGACCAAACTCTGACCGACCCTCCAGTTCCTACCTCTAACATATAAAGTTCAAATCGTCAAGCTAACGACGTTAAACAAGCGCTGCATGGGAGGCAACCCATGACTTCTTTTCCTTTACTTTTACTCTTTTTAATTTATATTTTTATTTATTTTATATATATGTATATCTATGTGGAGACTAACAGTTATAATATTTGTGATTTTAGGTGTCCTCTGTTTCTAATCTAACTTTTCAGGAATGGAGAATATCGACACTATGCCAGTAATATTTCGTGACCTAGTTCAAGAGCAGCGTTACGGCATGCTTTCACAGCGCCCGATGCTGCCTACCAGATATCCTAACTCGAGCTGCATGGAGGCATTAGGCATTGAGCCTAGTGTCAGGCACTTGTGCAACCAGTTATAATGGGATGAATATACAGATGTTATGCACGTGACTTACAGGAACTTGACTTTGGAGTTCCTGAGCTCGCTTATCTACGAGCCTTATGTTGGTCACGTCAGTGATGGATGATACATTAACTTCAGATTGTTTGGGGCAGAATACACCTTCAACCACAAGCGTTTCAGCGACTTGCTTGGTTTCCATACTGCCTATGATGCTTCGTCCGAGCTCCCCATGAGCTACTTTCTGAGCCAAGACGTCGAGAAGTTTTGGAGCGATATCACGTGTGGAGGAAGTCCTGACCCTTCAACCCAGATCTCTAACAAGATTCACAACCCTGCTTTCCGATACTTCCAGATGATCATTGCCCACACCTTCCTGGGGAAGAGTGACCCTGATACGCATGTGACTGCTGAAGAGATCTTCTTCATGTACTGTACCACTCAGTCACGCCAGGTATACTATGGAGCTTTCTTGATCGAGAGCATATACCTTAATGCTCGCTCTGCTGCGAGCCCCATACATGTTGGAAGCACGGTGACTCACATAGCCTCAGCCCTGGGACTCGATAGGAGACTATCTCACCTGACGTCCTATTGTAGCTACACCTTGATGGATGTTGATTTCTGTCTGGACCGTGGTCTGATGAGGAGATCTTCTTTCCATCCGGATCAATACAGGCTATAAATTGAGGGTGAGACCATTCACTACTTCACTTTACCTGACCCTCAGGTGACTTGTGTTATTGATCAGGCCAACTGGGCCTACGCCATATAAGGGCAGGGAGAGACAGTAGATGCGCCGAAGATTGCACCGATCAGAATCAAAGTCCGTACCAACAATCCTAATCTCCAGACTCCGAGCATGCAGTCTGAATTGGTTAAGCTTTGCATGGAGATAGCCGAGCTTCGCCAGGAGCTTGCTGACGTTGCCATGCAGGTCGAGGTAGCAGTTTCCTCACACGACACCGAGACTTATATGCTGCATGATGAGATCGCCGATCTCCGACGCCATATCACAGAGCTTCGAGGCTACGAAGTCGAGGAGACTCCATTATATCCCGAGCATTGATGTCATCATGGACCGAGAAATACCGTTTGAATTTCCCTATTTTTTCGTTACTTATTATTCATGCCTATTTTTATCGTTTCCTATGACATTATGCTTGCTTTATTTTTCCTAAGATCTCTGGACTCGTGAATTATTATTGACTCTTCACATATATATATATATATATATATATATATATATATATATATATATATATATATATATATATATATATATATATATATATATATATATATATATATATATATATATATATATATGCATTATATTAATTATTATTTTTTATGTCCTTTATTTTATTTTGTTTTGTTTTACTTTACTATTTTATTTTGTTTTATTTAATTTTGTTTTACTCTATTTTGTTTTATTTTATTTTATCAAGCTTAAAATCAAAAACAAAAAAACAGCATTCGTGGATACCTATATACACCCCCCCCCATTACAAAAATGAAGACGAGAGGATTAAGGCCCAACAAGAAAACAGCACAGCCGGCCCAAACCAAATCCGAAGACATGGCGGGCGCCATAAGCTCCATGGCGGGCGCCATGACGTAACGGTCAGATTTGCCTTTTCCACTATTTATACCTTCTTCAACCTCTCCAAACCTATTCTCTTCTTCTCGAAACTCCACCAAAATTCATAAAAATTTCCAAGCCTCTCATTTTCACTACAAACCAACAATTCTCCAATCTCACTTCTCCAACTCTCCACCAAAAATCCATTAAATTCCATTTTCTCTTTTCTTTTCTATAAATACTCATTTTTCTCTACAACCACCATTAATGGCCGGAATGGAGTTTAACAACATCACTCTTTGTGGAGGAAAGCCCGGTGAGCGACAAAATAAGATTTTGCAAAGATTGCAAACTCGGGAGATCCTCGCTACCAGGTATGTCGACGAAGACTATTTGTACACTCTAGGCATATATCATAGTGTTTTCCACATGCTAGATAATTTAGGATTACACGATACTTTTGCTAGTAAAGCGCCCACCTACGATAGGCTCACTAGGGAATTTTTAAGTTCCCTAATTTACACTGTCCATCCTGGCACTGCTAGCACGGTAGGTATTGGTTCTAAGTGTTGGCAGCAATTTTGGTAAAACAAAGAGTGTTCACAAGATGTTATGTGTGATGTCTTAACATGAGATATCCTATGTACCTGCTGGAGTTCAAGAACATGATCATGCAGGATTGTTTCAGAATGACATAATAGCATGGCATCTAATGATGTGTACCTGCTGGAGTCCAAATGGAAGTCATGATCATGCAGGATTGTTTCAAGATGTCATACACAATGTCATGGCATCTGATATGTATGTACCTGCTGGAAGCTATAAATGGAATTATGGAATTATGCAGGAATTGTTCCAGGATGTCAGACCCGATGTCATGACATCCTGTACACAGAACATTCAGTGTGAATGTCTGGTGTTTTATGATTGCACAATTAATGGCAATCTATGTATGATTGAAGATCTGATTTGCAGGCGCATTCAATCATTGATTACAACCTGATTTACTTATTTTCCAAGGAGATCTAACCAGCTGTCATGAGAAGATTTGATTGGAAAATAGATATAGGGTTTTCAAGCTGTCCAAGCCCAGCTGAATGCTTCTATAAATAGGACATGGAAAACCTGATTTTATACACAACCAATACTGAGCGAAATTCAGAGAGAGAGTTAGGGTTTGTGTCTTGTTTAGTCGTGAGACTTGTAAGCCATTCAAGTCATCCATAGATGATTGAATTGGTCTAATTTGTGGTTGTAATTTGTCACTCTAAAGATGTTAAGCAAGAGTGTGTGTCTACTTGATCAAAGTTGTGAAGCAAGATCAAGTGTGTGTCTTCTTGATCAAAGCTGTTAAGCAAGATCAAGAGTGTGTCTTCTTGATTGAAACTGTGAAGTAAAATTAAGAGTGTGTTATTGAAAAGTGTTTTCTTTTCTCAAGGGATTGTTGTTTAAGATCACAGGTGTGATTGTAGGGACGTGAGTGGGTTCTCATATCTAAGAATGCTTAGGTATAAATTGCACGGGTAGAGATTAGGTGAGAAAGACTGTAACTTGTTGAAGTGTACGGAGAGTCTTTGAACTGATTCTATTTTAGTGAATTTCCTTCCTGGCTTGGTAGCCCCTAGATGTAGGTGAGTTGGACCGAACTGGGTTAACAATTGCTTGTGTCTTTTGCATTACTATTCTATATCTTTCTTCTGTTTATGTTATTCAGATATTAGTGTCGTGACATTACCTTTGACATCTCATATCTGATACCAGAATTTCAGTAGGTACCGTTTATTTTAGAATGTTTAATTTAGAATACGAGTATACTACCGATGCTTTAGCGGGTTTGCTCGGAATGCCTTATGGTGATGGTGTTATTTGTGAGACGCCCTTAGATACTGAATGGGCACTTGAGGCATTTACTTTTTGGAACCGATTATCTAATGTGAATGTTACTTCCTTTGAAGGAATTTTGGCTTCTAATATCCATAACCCGACCATACGTATTTTTAGATACCTTTTGGCATGTACTATATTTAGCCGGGAAAATTCTAACAAAGTAAATGCCCGATAATTGCTATTTTTACAAGGTTGCCTCACTAGTCACAGGATCAATCATGTTCCTTTCATGTTGGCCCATATGTCTGCCATCCTTAAGAAAGGAGGAACCATCTCTTTCGGTGGTTTAATTACCTTCGTTGCCAGAGCGTTGAATCTACACGCTAAGTTAACCACCTTGGAACCACTCCCCCACCGCACCATTAACTTAAAGTTTTTGAAAGATATGAAATTATGCAAGGTGCGGCAAGAAGGTGGTTTCTACCTCATGATACATGGTGCAGCTATACCCATTGTTGTCCTACCTTACTCTCAGCGTACGGATGTGCAACACGCGAGGAACTGGACATACGATCTTGATGCTCCACCCTTTACCGGTCCTTTGCCACCTAACATTCCTATGGACGATGGGCAAGGGACCGATGATGAGTATGACCGACGCGACCAGTCACCGGCTCATGATATTCCTGCTGCATCACCTGCACACACCGCACCTTCTTCCTCTAACCCTTTTGCAGGTACCACTCCCGGTTTCAACATCACCGAGGAGATGTGGCGCGAGCACCTGGCTTGTGAGGAAAGGTGTGACACCCTCTTGAACACCATAAACCAACAACTATCAGATAATATGAGTTTTATGGTAGCTTCCCAACAACGTAGTGGGCGAGCACATCGGACTATCACTGAGTCTTTGCTTGCGATCACTAATGAGCAGCAACGCATGAAACAGTCTAATGAGCATCACTTCGCTCTCATCGAGGACAGCCAAGGATCTCTCCTAGGTCGCTCTCAGCAGCTGCAGGAAGGACTTAGTACTTGAACCAGACGTCGTCGACCCAGGCATCCTGACCAGGGCGGTGACGGTACCGGTTCTCATCCCTAGCTCTCTCTTTCTCTCTCTCTCTCTCTCTCTCTCTCTCTCTCTATATATATATATATATATATATATATATATATATATATATATATATATATATCTTTCTCTCTCTCTCTTTCTCTCGCTTCCAGGTTACTCCTACCCTATCTCATATCTAAACATTGAGGACAATGTTCGATTTAAGTGTGGGAGGAGATTTTATCGCTTATTTTTTATTGCTTTTTATCGCTTTCCTTTACTTTTAGTATGTTTTGTTTATTTTAGTTGCTTGTTTTTCCTTTCAATAAAATAACATGTGTCTGACGAGTCATCTGTGTAAGTGTACCCTTATTTCCCCCATTTCCTTAACCTTACCAAAAAAAAATTTAGCCAAGAAAACAGTACATCTTGAACATTCAGGCTATAAGACAAGTTTGTAATAGGATGTAAAAGACTTGGGAAAACTTTTTCTAAAAATCGGTATTGTCTTAACACCTTAGGCTTCATGATTATAAGAGTCGATCCCGATACCCCATATGTTGTAGCCCCAGTTTTTGCTCACAAAAATTCCTGCTTTGTTCCTAAATCGCATGAAAATCTGGGCTAGGTGACTCTCACACGGTCATTTAACCCAGAAAAATAAAAACATATGCGGAACATGCAGGAGAGAAATAAAAAAAAATAATAAGCCTATTTGTTTGTTGGTTTAGAGGTATCTGGTGCTGAACTTGGTAGGGTGGATTACGATCCAATCCCCCACAACTGCAAATTGGTTGAATAAAGGGGTTACACCAACTTATGTACCGGAGCCCCATGCTTAGAAAAATAAAATAAGCCTATTTGCTTGTTGGTTCAGAGGTATTTGGTGCTGAACTTGGTAGGATGGATTACGATTCAATCCCCCACAACTGCAAATTAGGTTGAATAAAAGGGTTACACCAACTTATGTACTAGAGCCCCATGCTTAAGATCATAATCACTAACTGGTCACTTTACTATGAGTATGTACGGATAACGAGCTTAATGGGATTGCACTTGAATGAAAAGGACTTTAAGAAAACAAAAAGAAGGCTTAGGTATGGTGGGGTAATATGGATTGATTTGTATAGGAACGAAGCCTACAACCGCAATTGCGGGAAGTGTCACTACAATACCCTTAGTTCGATTCATTAGTACCTATCGATACATCCCTTGAACGAACTCGTAAGTCTTTTTTCCTCGAATAAACTCTAGTCGATACTGATTTTCTTGCATAAACTATAAAGAGTTTTGCTTGAGGACAAGCAAAGGTTTAAGTGTGAGAGAATTTGATCACACCGAATTACACCATGTTTTTGACTCAGATTTCACATGTTTATTAAGACTTTATTATCATTTTGTTTGTATTATGCTCTCTTTTCTCTTGTTTTCAGATATTTAGCACTTTCGGACTCTTTTGGAAGAAACGAAGCAAAAAGACCTAAAATTAGGGTTTTTCGGCGAAATTACACATATGGCATTGCACATGGCGGCCGCTATAGGGGAAGGCATGAGTCGTCAATCCTCAACTAGGAGGTAACCACCACGTTCCCATGATCCACCCCATTTACACACATGGCGGGAGCCATGAAGGGATGGCGGGCGCCACCTTTGTAAATCACGTTCCCACTAAGTCCCACTAAGGAGAAGTTGGAGGGCACCATGGTCTTTACAAACTTGGTTAGTTTTAATTATTCGAGGAGTGCGAAAGCACCCTGGCTTAGTAACTAGGAATCTTTATCACTTTAAGGCAAAACTAATTTTGAAACTATTTTCGAACACGTTGATAGGTTTAAAATCAGGAAACTCCTTGGGTAAACTTTCCAAATCAAAATCACTTTTCAACTAAGTTTACGAGTCTCATTTCTTAAAAATAGGTTTACTACTTTAGCATTCTGCGCACCTTTTATAAGTGACAATAAAAGGCCTTAATTTAAAGGTAAACTCGGTTCTGAATACACGAAAGCGACAGTTCCTGTTAAATGGATTCTTTTCAAGAGTAGAAAATATTGCCTCATAAGTAGTTCTATTTAGACAATTGAAACATCACTTAACTGACGTGAATTACATTCAACTTGTCTTTACCTGCATTTATTATTTCCCGTTATTTTGCAAACCCAATATCTCTTTTATACCGCCTTAGATAAACATCGTAACGATAGTAATCGATAGATTGACGATTGGTCTTTGTGGGATCAATATTCTTTTATATTACGTTGACGTAATTCGTGCACTTGCGAATAACACGCGATCACGTTGCAAAATAACGGTAAATAATAAATGCAGGTAAAGACAAGTTGAATGTATTTCACGTAAGTTAAGTAATGTTTCGATTGTCTAAATAGAGCTACTTATGAGGAAATATTTTCTACTCTTGAAAAGAATCCATTTAACAGGAACTGTCGCTTTCCCGTATTCAGAACCTAGTTTACCCTTAAATTAAGGCCTTTTATTGTCACTTATAAAAGGTGCGCAGAATGTTAAAGTAGTAAACTTATTTTTAAGAAATAAGACTCATAAACTTAGTTGAAAAGTGATTTTGATTTGGAAAGTTTTACCCAAGGAGTTTCCTGATTTTAAATCTATCAACGCGTCCGAAAACAGTTTCCAAAATATTTTTTCCTTAAAGTGATAAAAAAATCCTGGTTAACTAAGCCAAGGTGCTTTCGCACTCCTTGAATAGTTAAAACTAACCAAGTTTGTTTCATAAAACTCAAGTTAAAAATCAAAACAGCCTTTAAAGTATTTCTACAGATTCAATATGTGAAACATCTCTTTAACCGCGATCCTTACATTCTAACCTTTAAAAGATTTAGCCAGACATGGTAATACCAACAAACACAAAGATATTGATCATGATGAAAAGTTCTTTTAGAATGTGAGGCGTAAGGGACGAGTAAAGCGTGTAAAAATAAAGCGTGGACATAAAGTAAATAAGAATAAAGCGTAGACAGAAAGTAAATAAAGTAAAGCGTAGACAGAAAGTAAATAAAGCAAAGCGAGACAAGTAAATAAATAAAATAAAGCGAGACAAGTAAATAAATAAAATAAAGTGAGACAAGTAAATAAATAAAAGCGATAAAATAAGAACCTGCTCCAAACGGAGGGCTTTAAATCTGGTATAAGAAAAATAAACCTCCGACTCTGAAGATAAAGACGACAGCAACTCGAAGTGACCCAACTCAATCTTACTAAGGTGCGATAACCCCCCGATGTGACGGATTACCGCTTTTACAGATGAAGAATATAGGCTTAGTGTTGTAAACTAAGTTGGATGATTTGAAAATGAAATGGAACGAACTATTTATAGAGGATTTCAGCAGCTTGCAAAGACCATGGTGCCCTCCAACTTCTCCTTAGTGGGAACGTGGAATACAAAGGCGGCGCCCACCATCCCTTCATGGAGCCCACCATGTGTGTAAATGGGAAAGATCATGGGAACATGGCGGTTACTGTAACACCCTGATAAAATAAGATAATTATTTAATTTAAGTTAATAATATATTTATTAATTTAATTAAATAATTGGAATTAATACTATTGGATTATTTTATTATTATTATTATTGGAATAAAAGTTGGAATTAGAAAAGATCCCATTTGGTAAAAGGGTTATTTTCACGTGAAAAGAAAAAGGGACAGAAAAGTGGAAAAGGGCAAAGAGAGCCAGAGAACAAGGGTTGAAGAGAGGAAGAGCTTGAAGCTTAAAGATTCGCCGGATTAACTCAGGTAAGGGGGGTTTATCATCGTTTAATGGGTATTATGGGATAATATGTACTGGGTAGTGATAAACCATTGATTTACCTCTGATTGGAATGATGTATGATGAAATTTGTGAAATATTGGATGAACGAAAAAATTGGATTATAAATGAAGGAAATTCGTAGGAATTAGATGTAATAATGTTAGATTTTGTGAAATCGAATAGGGTATGAATAGTGTTAGAGGATATGAACGAATAATGTGTAAAAATTGGACTGTGGAAGGTTGAATTGGATAGATCTCGTAGCAGAGAAAGCCATAGCAGATCTGGAAGTCTGGTTTCTGGTCATACGCGTATGGCACTAGGCAATACGCGTATGAGATGGTCTGGTACGCGTATGGCACTAGGCAATACGCGTATGGATGAGGAAGATGATGTTTTGAACGTAGTTTGGTCTCTGTTGGTACGCGTATGGGGAAGTGATACGCGTAGCATACGCGTATGAGATGGTGTTACGCGTATGGGTTTTGGCTGAGAAATGGGCCATACGCGTATGGGACTAGGCAGTACGCGTATGGGCAGGATTGTGATTTTCCTGAACTGTTGTTGTGCAGTTTTTAGCTGTTCGGCTGAGTAACGTAATTCAGCTGATGTACGATATATTAGGGATCATTTCCCGTTGTTTTGAGTAGTATAGGTATTAGTAGAGTGTGCTAATACTATGGTTGTTCTTTGGCATGATCTGATATGCTTATGTGATAAAATACTGATGATGCGTGATGGTATGCATGATCTTGTGAATGTATCAGTTATGTGTGCATTTGTGAATAGACTGTTTTATGGCTTAGAGTGTGAGCATATGTCTATTCCTGAATTGTGGTTGATGATTTAGCATTGCTAGGTGATTAGCATGCATATTGTGGCCTTTATGGTGGTAGCTAATTCCCATGGTGAGGAATTAGTGAGTTAGTCATTTTGGACTGTTGTTGATGTTTGCATGCTAGGTGAATTAGCGTGCATAGCATGGCCCTTGGGGTGGTAGCTAATTCCCATGGTGAGGAATTAGTGAGTGAGTCACTAGGTCTCAAATGAGTGGGATTAGTGGGCTTGGTAGCCGTGCCTGGATTTGGACGGTGAGGTGAACTATGTGTTCACAAATAGTCGGTACCGCATGCATGGAGTCTCATTGCATAATATGTGTATGGCGTATAATATGAATGGATGTATTCCAATATTATACGTGTGTTTGTGTTGATCGTGAGTATGAACATGAATTGTATTGGTATTGAGGATGATATTTGAATTGATGTGCCGTTACCGAATATGTGATGTGATTAGGGTGATTAATGTGTTAAATTACTTAACATGACATGATATTTTATAATGCTCATTATATTGATTGAGGAACTCACCCTTACAACTATTTTTCAGGTAACGAGCAGTGATTGAGTAGAAGCTAGTGCTTGGAGTCTAGTGTAGTCTCTTTTAGTGGGTCATGCTCTGATAGATGTAACATCGGGATGGGATGTTTTACTATGTTTTCATTTGGTTGTTGAACAACTTTACATGTAATGTATTACATGGTTTGAATGTTGTTAGTTGTATCCGCTGCGCATTATGCAAGTGTTTTATTTTGATTAAATAAATGAGCATGACAGGAGATTTTGGAAAATGGTGTGTAATGATTGTGTGACACCCTTAATTGCATAATTACTCTGATTGATACATTGCTATTTTAATTAACTATTTTGGGGTATTTTAGAAGGGTGTTACATTAGTGGTATCAGAGCATAGTCGGTCGAGTCGAGTCATAATTATTTTGTTCCCCTGTACGGGATAGGTGTTGTGTAACCCTATCAGTACTTATTGTTTAGCTTGTTGGGTTTTCAGAATAGAGATGGCTGGAAGAGGTAGAGATGATGCTGCGATTGCTGAGGCTCTGGGTATGCTAGCTGGAGTACTTGGAGGGAATCCGAATGTTGTGGGAATGGGAGCTGCTCGTCAACTGAGTGAGTTCCAGAAGAACAATCCTCCAATGTTCAAGGGAGCATACGATCCAGATGGCGCTCAGAAGTGGTTGAAGGAGATCGAGAGGATCTTCCGAGTGACTGAGTGTGCCGATAACCAGAAGGTCAGGTTCGGTACGCATATGCTGTCAGAAGAAGCGGATGATTGGTGGGTTGCTACCCGCACTGAGTTGGAATCTGCTGGAAATGCTGAGATCACTTGGGCTGTGTTCAGAGAGAGATTCCTGAGGAAGTATTTTCCAGAGGATGTTAGAGGAAAGAAAGAGATAGAGTTCTTGGAATTAAAGCAGGGCAACCGGTCTGTTACTGAGTATGCTGCTAAGTTCACAGAGTTGTCGAAGTATTACACTCCCTATAACGAGGCTACTGGGGAATTTTCGAAATGTGTGAAGTTTGAGAACGGGTTACGTCCCGAGATCAAGCAGGCTATTGGGTATCAGCGGATTAGAGTGTTTTCTAACTTGGTTGACTGTTGCAGGATTTTTGAACAGGATACCAAGGCTAGAGCAGAGAGCTATCAGCAGAGGGTTGATAGGAAAGGCAAGAATCAGAATGATCGTGGGAAACCGTATGCAGTTGGCAAAGGTTTCCAGAGACAGAGTGGGATGAAGAGGCCTAGTGGGGGAGACTCCAGTGCCCCTGCTAAGTGTTTCAGATGTGGTCAGGCTGGACATCGTATTCATGAGTGTACCAGTAATGAGAAGAAGTGTTTCAAGTGTGGAAAAGGTGGTCATTTGGCTGCAGAGTGCCGGTCGAAGACTGTGACTTGTTTCAACTGTGGAGAAGTGGGTCATATCAGTCCACAGTGTCCTAAGCCGAAGAAAGAGAACCAGTCGAGAGGCAAGGTCTTTGCTTTATCGGGTTCTGAGACTTCTGTAGATGATCGTTTGATCCGAGGTACGTGTTATATTAATGGCTTTCCTCTTGTAGCTATTATTGACACAGGCGCGACTCATTCCTTTATATCTTTGGATTGTGCTGTGAAACTTAAGTTAGAGATATCTGAGATGCATGGTAGTATGGTGATTGATACTCCTGCGAGGGGTTCAGTGACTACTACTTCAGTTTGTTTGAATTGTCCTTTGAGTATTTTTGGTAGAGACTTTGGGATGGACCTCGTGTGTCTTCCACTAGTGCAGATTGATGTTATCTTGGGTATGAACTGGTTGGTGTGTAACCGAGTTTATATCAACTGTTTTGATAAGACTGTGATCTTTCCTGAGATTGAGGAAGAAAAGAGTTTGTTTCTATCTGCAAGGCAGGTGAATGAGGCAGTAGCAGATGGGGCAGAGTTGTTTATGCTGTTAGCGACTTTGGAGGCTAAAGATAAACTGGTGATTTGCGATCTAGCTGTGGTGTGTGATTTTCCTGATGTGTTTCCTGAAGAAGTGAATGCATTACCACCAGAGCGTGAAGTTGAGTTCTCGATTGATTTGGTACCTGGTACTAGGCCGGTGTCGATGGCTCCGTACCGTATGTCTGCTGTTGAGTTAGCTGAATTGAAGAGTCAGCTAGAAGATCTGTTGGATAAGAAATTTATTCGTCCGAGTGTGTCACCGTGGGGTGCACCAGTGTTATTAGTTAAGAAGAAAGAAGGTACTATGAGGTTGTGTGTGGACTACAGGCAACTGAATAAAGTGACGATCAAGAATCGGTATCCTTTGTCGAGAATTGATGATTTGATGGATCAGTTGGTTGGTGCGAGTGTGTTCAGCAAAATAGATTTGAGATCTGGGTATCATCAGATACGTGTGAAAACTGAGGATATTCAGAAGACTGCTTTCAGAACAAGGTATGGACATTATGAGTATTCTGTGATGCCTTTTGGTGTGACTAATGCGCCTGGAGTATTTATGGAGTATATGAATAGGATTTTCCATCCGTACCTAGACAAGTTTGTTGTGGTGTTTATTGACGATATTTTGGTGTATTCGAAATCTGAAGAAGAGCATGCTGAGCATTTGAGAGTGGTTTTAGGAGTTCTACGAGAAAAGAAGTTATTTGCTAAACTGTCAAAGTGTGAATTTTGGTTAGAAGAGGTTAGTTTTCTTGGTCATGTGATTTCAAGAGATGGTGTTGCTGTTGACCCTTCTAAGATAGAAGCGGTATCTAAGTGGGAAGTTCCGAAGTCAGTTTCGGAGATAAGGAGTTTTCTTGGACTTGCAGGCTATTATAGGAAATTCATTGAGGGATTTTCTAAGTTGGCGTTACCGTTGACGATGTTGACTAGAAAGGGGCAAGCGTTTGTTTGGGACTCAAAATGTGAAGAAGGTTTCCAAGAGTTAAAGAGAAGGTTAACTACTGCTCCTATTCTGATATTACCGAGTTCGTCGGAATTATTTGAGGTTTACTGTGATGCTTCATTGTTGGGTTTGGGTGGTGTGTTGATGCAGAATAAGCAGGTTATAGCCTATGCTTCGAGACAGCTGAGGGTTCATGAGAGGAACTATCCGACCCACGATTTAGAGTTGGCAGCTGTGGTTTTTGTTCTGAAGTTGTGGAGGCATTACTTGTACGGGTCAAGATTTGAGGTTTTCAGTGACCATAAAAGTTTAAAGTATTTGTTTGATCAGAAAGAGCTGAATATGAGACAGAGGAGATGGTTAGAGTTTTTGAAGGATTATGACTTTGGTTTGAATTACCATCCGGGTAAAGCAAACGTAGTGGCTGATGCATTGAGTCGGAAATCATTGCATATGTCTATGTTAATGGTTAAGGAATTGGATTTAATCGAGCAGTTTAGAGACTTGAGTTTGGTGTGTGAGAGTACTCACAATAGTGTTAAATTGGGAATGTTGAAGTTAACGAGTAGTATTCTGGATGAGATCAGAGAGGGTCAGAAATCCGATGTGCTTTTGGTTGATAAGTTGACTCTAGTGAATCAAGGTCAAGGTGGTGAATTCAGAGTTGATGAGAGTGGTGTTTTGAAATTTGGTAATCGGGTGTGTATTCCGGATGTTACCGAACTTAAGAAGAGTATTCTTGAGGAGGGACATCGTAGTGGCTTGAGTATTCATCCTGGAGCTACGAAGATGTATCATGATTTGAAAAAGTTATTTTGGTGGCTGGGAATGAAAAGAGAAATTGCGAGTTTTGTTTATTCTTGTTTGACTTGTCAGAAGTCAAAGATTGAGCATCAGAAGCCGTCTGGGCTAATGCAACCGTTGGCTATTCCAGAGTGGAAGTGGGATAGTATCAGTATGGATTTTGTTTCTGGTTTACCGAGGACAATTAAGAATTTTGAAGCTATTTGGGTGATTGTTGATAGATTGACGAAATCGGCTCATTTCATTCCGATCAGAATGGATTATCCGTTAGAGAGATTAGCTGAGTTGTATATTGAGAAGATTGTAAGTTTGCATGGTATTCCGTCGAGTATTGTTTCGGACAGAGATCCTAGATTTATATCGAAGTTTTGGGAAGGTTTGCAGAAGGCTTTGGGAACTAAGCTGAGATTGAGTTCTGCATATCATCCGCAGACTGATGGTCAGACTGAGAGGAAGATTCAGTCACTAGAGGATCTTTTGAGGGCTTGTGTTTTGGAAAAGGGAGGTGCTTGGGATTGTTATTTGCCTTTGATTGAGTTTACCTACAACAATAGTTTTCATTCGAGCATTGGTATGACACCGTTTGAAGCTTTGTATGGTAGGAGATGTCGGACACCTTTATGTTGGTATGAGTCCGGTGAGAGTGCTGTGGTTGGAACGGAGATTGTTCAACAAACTACGGAAAAGATTAAGATGATTCAGGAGAAGATGAGGATTGCTCAGAGTCGTCAGAAGAGTTATCACGACAAGAGGAGGAAGTCACTTGAGTTCCAAGAGGGAGATCATGTGTTTCTTCGTGTTACTCCGATAACTGGGGTTGGTCGAGCTTTGAAGTCGAAGAAGTTGACACCTCGATTTATTGGTCCTTATCAGATTTTAGAGAGGATAGGGGAGGTAGCCTATCGTATCGCTTTACCGCCATCACTTGCGAATTTGCATGAAGTTTTTCATGTGTCTCAGTTGAGGAGATACATTCCTGATCCGTCGCATGTAGTCCAAGTAGATGATGTACAGGTGAGAGATAACCTGACTGTTGAAACATCACCTATGAGGATCGAGGATCGAGAGTTGAAGCAGTTGCGGGGTAAAGAGATTGCTTTGGTAAAGGTAGCTTGGGGAGGACCAGCAGGTGGCAATGTGACTTGGGAACTTGAGAGCCAGATGAAGGAGTCGTATCCAGAGTTATTCGCTTGAGGTATGTTTTCGAGGACGAAAACTCTTTTAGTGGGGGAGAGTTGTAACACCCCGATAAAATAAGATAATTATTTAATTTAAGTTAATAATATATTTATTAATTTAATTAAATAATTGGAATTAATACTATTGGATTATTTTATTATTATTATTATTGGAATAAAAGTTGGAATTAGAAAAGATCCCATTTGGTAAAAGGGTTATTTTCACGTGAAAAGAAAAAGGGACAGAAAAGTGAAAAAGGGCAAAGAGAGCCAGAGAACAAGGGTTGAAGAGAGGAAGAGCTTGAAGCTTAAAGATTCGCCGGATTAACTCAGGTAAGGGGGGTTTATCATCGTTTAATGGGTATTATGGGATAATATGTACTGGGTAGTGATAAACCATTGATTTACCTCTGATTGGAATGATGTATGATGAAATTTGTGAAATATTGGATGAACGAAAAAATTGGATTATAAATGAAGGAAATTCGTAGGAATTAGATGTAATAATGTTAGATTTTGTGAAATCGAATAGGGTATGAATTGTGTTAGAGGATATGAACGAATAATGTGTAAAAATTGGACTGTGGAAGGTTGAATTGGATAGATCTCGTAGCAGAGAAAGCCATAGCAGATCTGGAAGTCTGGTTTCTGGTCATACGCGTATGGCACTAGGCAATACGCGTATGAGATGGTCTGGTACGCGTATGGCACTAGGCAATACGCGTATGGATGACGAAGATGATGTTTTGAACGTAGTTTGGTCTCTCTTGGTACGCGTATGGGGAAGTGATACGCGTAGCATACGCGTATGAGATGGTGTTACGCGTATGGGTTTTGGCTGAGAAATGGGCCATACGCGTATGGGACTAGGCAGTACGCGTATGGGCAGGATTGTGATTTTCCTGAACTGTTGTTGTGCAGTTTTTAGCTGTTCGGCTGAGTAACGTAATTCAGCTGATGTACGATATATTAGGGATCATTTCCCGTTGTTTGAGTAGTATAGGTATTAGTAGAGTGTGCTAATACTATGGTTGTTCTTTGGCATGATCTGATATGCTTATGTGATAAAATACTGATGATGCGTGATGGTATGCATGATCTTGTGAATGTATCAGTTATGTGTGCATTTGTGAATAGACTGTTTTATGGCTTAGAGTGTGAGCATATGTCTATTCCTGAATTGTGGTTGATGATTTAGCATTGCTAGGTGATTAGCATGCATATTGTGGCCTTTATGGTGGTAGCTAATTCCCATGGTGAGGAATTAGTGAGTTAGTCATTTTGGACTGTTGTTGATGTTTGCATGCTAGGTGAATTAGCGTGCATAGCATGGCCCTTGGGGTGGTAGCTAATTCCCATGGTGAGGAATTAGTGAGTGAGTCACTAGGTCTCAAATGAGTGGGACTAGTGGGCTTGGTAGCCGTGCCTGGATTTGGACGGTGAGGTGAACTATGTGTTCACAAATAGTCGGTACCGCATGCATGGAGTCTCATTGCATAATATGTGTATGGCGTATAATATGAATGGATGTATTCCAATATTATACGTGTGTTTGTGTTGATCGTGAGTATGAACATGAATTGTATTGGTATTGAGGATGATATTTGAATTGATGTGCCGTTACCGAATATGTGATGTGATTAGGGTGATTAATGTGTTAAATTACTTAACATGACATGATATTTTATAATGCTCATTATATTGATTGAGGAACTCACCCTTACAACTATTTTTCAGGTAACGAGCAGTGATTGAGTAGAAGCTAGTGCTTGGAGTCTAGTGTAGTCTCTTTTAGTGGGTCATGCTCTGATAGATGTAACATCGGGATGGGATGTTTTACTATGTTTTCATTTGGTTGTTGAACAACTTTACATGTAATGTATTACATGGTTTGAATGTTGTTAGTTGTATCCGCTGCGCATTATGCAAGTGTTTTATTTTGATTAAATAAATGAGCATGACAGGAGATTTTGGAAAATGGTGTGAAATGATTGTGTGACACCCTTAATTGCATAATTACTCTGATTGATACATTGCTATTTTAATTAACTATTTTGGGGTATTTTAGAAGGGTGTTACAGTTACCTCCTGGTTGAGGGCTAATGAATCATGGCTTCTCCTATGGCGGCCACCATGTGCTACGCCATGTGTACAATATTCGCCGAAAAACCCTAATAGCATCGCATCTAATGATGTGTACCTGCTGGAATCCAAATGGAAGTCATGATCATGCAGGATTGTTTCAAGATGTCATACACAATGTCATGGCATCTGATATGTATGTACCTGCTGGAAGCTATAAATGGAATTATGGAATTATGCAGGAATTGTTCCAGGATGTCAGACCCGATGTCATGACATCCTGTACACAGAACATTCAGTGTGAATGTCTGGTGTTTTATGATTGCACAATTAATGGCAATCTATGTATGATTGAAGATCTGATTTGCAGGCGCATTCAATCATTGATTACAACCTGATTTACTTATTTTCCAAGGAGATCTAACCAGCTGTCATGAGAAGATTTGATTGGAAAATAGATATAGGGTTTTCAAGATGTCCAAGCCCAGCTGAATGCTTCTATAAATAGGACATGGAAAACCTGATTTTATACACAACCAATACTGAGCGAAATTCAGAGAGAGAGTTAGGGTTTGTGTCTTGTTTAGTCGTGAGACTTGTAAGCCATTCAAGTCATCCATAGATGATTGAATTGGTCTAATTTGTGGTTGTAATTTGTCACTCTAAAGATGTTAAGCAAGAGTGTGTGTCTACTTGATCAAAGTTGTGAAGCAAGATCAAGTGTGTGTCTTCTTGATCAAAGCTGTTAAGCAAGATCAAGAGTGTGTCTTCTTGATTGAAACTGTGAAGTAAAATTAAGAGTGTGTTATTGAAAAGTGTTTTCTTTTCTCAAGGGATTGTTGTTTAAGATCACAGGTGTGATTGTAGGGACGTGAGTGGGTTCTCATATCTAAGAATGCTTAGGTAGAAATTGCACGGGTAGAGATTAGGTGAGAAAGACTGTAACTTGTTGAAGTGTACGGAGAGTCTTTGAACTGATTCTATTTTAGTGAATTTCCTTCCTGGCTTGGTAGCCCCTAGATGTAGGTGAGTTGGACCGAACTGGGTTAACAATTGCTTGTGTCTTTTGCATTACTATTTTATATCTTTCTTCTGTTTATGTTATTCAGATATTAGTGTCGTGACATTACCTTTGACATCTCATATCTGATACCAGAATTTCAGTAGGTACCGTTTATTTTAGAATGTTTAATTTAGAATACGAGTATACTACCGATGCTTTAGCGGGTTTGCTCGGAATGCCTTATGGTGATGGTGTTATTTGTGAGACGCCCTTAGATACTGAATGGGCACTCGAGGCATTTACTTTTTGGAACCGATTATCTAATGTGAATGTTACTTCCTTTGAAGGAATTTTGGCTTCTAATATCCATAACCCGACCATACGTATTTTTAGATACCTTTTGGCATGTACTATATTTAGCCGGGAAAATTCTAACAAAGTAAATGCCCGATAATTGCTATTTTTACAAGGTTGCCTCACTAGTCACAGGATCAATCATGTTCCTTTCATGTTGGCCCATATGTCTGCCATCCTTAAGAAAGGAGGAACCATCTCTTTCGGTGGTTTAATTACCTTCGTTGCCAGAGCGTTGAATCTACACGCTAAGTTAACCACCTTGGAACCACTCCCCCACCGCACCATTAACTTAAAGTTTTTGAAAGATATGAAATTATGCAAGGTGCGGCAAGAAGGTGGTTTCTACCTCATGATACATGGTGCAGCTATACCCATTGTTGTCCTACCTTACTCTCAGCGTACGGATGTGCAACACGCGAGGAACTGGACATACGATCTTGATGCTCCACCCTTTACCGGTCCTTTGCCACCTAACATTCCTATGGACGATGGGCAAGGGACCGATGATGAGTATGACCGACGCGACCAGTCACCGGCTCATGATATTCCTGCTGCATCACCTGCACACACCGCACCTTCTTCCTCTAACCCTTTTGCAGGTACCACTCCCGGTTTCAACATCACCGAGGAGATGTGGCGCGAGCACCTGGCTCGTGAGGAAAGGTGTGACACCCTCTTGAACACCATAAACCAACAACTATCAGATAATATGAGTTTTATGGTAGCTTCCCAACAACGTAGTGGGCGAGCACATCGGACTATCACTGAGTCTTTGCTTGCGATCACTAATGAGCAGCAACGCATGAAACAGTCTAATGAGCGTCACTTCGCTCTCATCGAGGACAGCCAAGGATCTCTCCTAGGTCGCTCTCAGCAGCTGCAGGAAGGACTTAGTACTTAAACCAGACATCGTCGACCCAGGCATCCTGACCAGGGCGGTGACGGTACCGGTTCTCATCCCTAGCTCTCTCTTTCTCTCTCTCTCTCTCTCTCTCTCTCTCTCTCTATATATATATATATATATATATATATATATATATATATATATATATATCTCTCTCTCTCTCTCTCTTTCTCTCGCTTCCAGGTTACTCCTACCCTATCTCATATCTAAACATTGAGGACAATGTTCGATTTAAGTGTGGGAGGAGATTTTATCGCTTATTTTTTATTGCTTTTTATCGCTTTCCTTTACTTTTAGTATGTTTTGTTTATTTTAGTTGCTTGTTTTTCCTTTCAATAAAATAACATGTGTCTGACGAGTCATCTGTGTAAGTGTACCCTTATTTCCCCCATTTCCTTAACCTTACCAAAAAAAAATTTAGCCAAGAAAACAGTACATCTTGAACATTCAGGCTATAAGACAAGTTTGTAATAGGATGTAAAAGACTTGGGAAAACTTTTTCTAAAAATCGGTATTGTCTTAACACCTTAGGCTTCATGATTATAAGAGTCGATCCCGATACCCCATATGTTGTAGCCCCAGTTTTTGCTCACAAAAATTCCTGCTTTGTTCCTAAATCGCATGAAAATCTGGGCTAGGTGACTCTCACACGGTCATTTAACCCAGAAAAATAAAAACATATGCGGAACATGCAGGAGAGAAATAAAAAAAAATAATAAGCCTATTTGTTTGTTGGTTTAGAGGTATCTGGTGCTGAACTTGGTAGGGTGGATTACGATCCAATCCCCCACAACTGCAAATTGGTTGAATAAAGGGGTTACACCAACTTATGTACCGGAGCCCCATGCTTAGAAAAATAAAATAAGCCTATTTGCTTGTTGGTTCAGAGGTATTTGGTGCTGAACTTGGTAGGATGGATTACGATTCAATCCCCCACAACTGCAAATTAGGTTGAATAAAAGGGTTACACCAACTTATGTACTAGAGCCCCATGCTTAAGATCATAATCACTAACTGGTCACTTTACTATGAGTATGTACGGATAACGAGCTTAATGGGATTGCACTTGAATGAAAAGGACTTTAAGAAAACAAAAAGAAGGCTTAGGTATGGTGGGGTAATATGGATTGATTTGTATAGGAACGAAGCCTACAACCGCAATTGCGGGAAGTGTCACTACAATACCCTTAGTTCGATTCATTAGTACCTATCGATACATCCCTTGAACGAACTCGTAAGTCTTTTTCCTCGAATAAACTCTAGTCGATACTGATTTTCTTGCATAAACTATAAAGAGTTTTGCTTGAGGACAAGCAAAGGTTTAAGTGTGAGAGAATTTGATCACACCGAATTACACCATGTTTTTGACTCAGATTTCACATGTTTATTAAGACTTTATTATCATTTTGTTTGTATTATGCTCTCTTTTCTCTTGTTTTCAGATATTTAGCACTTTCGGACTCTTTTGGAAGAAACGAAGCAAAAAGACCTAAAATTAGGGTTTTTCGGCGAAATTACACATATGGCATTGCACATGGCGGCCGCTATAGGGGAAGGCATGAGTCGTCAATCCTCAACTAGGAGGTAACCACCACGTTCCCATGATCCACCCCATTTACACACATGGCGGGAGCCATGAAGGGATGGCGGGCGCCACCTTTGTAAATCACGTTCCCACTAAGTCCCACTAAGGATAAGTTGGAGGGCACCATGGTCTTTACAAACTTGGTTAGTTTTAATTATTCGAGGAGTGCGAAAGCACCCTGGCTTAGTAACTAGGAATCTTTATCACTTTAAGGCAAAACTAATTTTGAAACTATTTTCAAACACGTTGATAGGTTTAAAATCAGGAAACTCCTTGGGTAAACTTTCCAAATCAAAATCACTTTTCAACTAAGTTTACGAGTCTCATTTCTTAAAAATAGGTTTACTACTTTAGCATTCTGCGCACCTTTTATAAGTGACAATAAAAGGCCTTAATTTAAAGGTAAACTCGGTTCTGAATACACGAAAGCGACAGTTCCTGTTAAATGGATTCTTTTCAAGAGTAGAAAATATTGCCTCATAAGTAGTTCTATTTAGACAATTGAAACATCACTTAACTGACGTGAATTACATTCAGCTTGTCTTTACCTGCATTTATTATTTCCCGTTATTTTGCAAACCCAATATCTCTTTTATACCGCCTTAGATAAACATCGTAACGATAGTAATCGATAGATTGACGATTGGTCTTTGTGGGATCAATATTCTTTTATATTACGTTGACGTAATTCGTGCACTTGCGAATAACACGCGATCACGTTGCAAAATAACGGTAAATAATAAATGCAGGTAAAGACAAGTTGAATGTATTTCACGTAAGTTAAGTAATGTTTCGATTGTCTAAATAGAGCTACTTATGAGGAAATATTTTCTACTCTTGAAAAGAATCCATTTAACAGGAACTGTCGCTTTCCCGTATTCAGAACCTAGTTTACCCTTAAATTAAGGCCTTTTATTGTCACTTATAAAAGGTGCGCAGAATGTTAAAGTAGTAAACTTATTTTTAAGAAATAAGACTCATAAACTTAGTTGAAAAGTGATTTTGATTTGGAAAGTTTTACCCAAGGAGTTTCCTGATTTTAAATCTATCAACGCGTCCGAAAACAGTTTCCAAAATATTTTTTCCTTAAAGTGATAAAAAAATCCTGGTTAACTAAGCCAAGGTGCTTTCGCACTCCTTGAATAGTTAAAACTAACCAAGTTTGTTTCATAAAACTCAAGTTAAAAATCAAAACAACCTTTAAAGTATTTCTACAGATTCAATATGTGAAACATCTCTTTAACCGCGATCCTTACATTCTAACCTTTAAAAGATTTAGCCAGACATGGTAATACCAACAAACACAAAGATATTGATCATGATGAAAAGTTGTTTTAGAATGTGAGGCGTAAGGGACGAGTAAAGCGTGTAAAAATAAAGCGTGGACAAAAAGTAAATAAGAATAAAGCGTAGGCAGAAAGTAAATAAAGTAAAGCGTAGACAGAAAGTAAATAAAGCAAAGCGAGACAAGTAAATAAATAAAATAAAGCGAGACAAGTAAATAAATAAAATAAAGTGAGACAAGTAAATAAATAAAAGCGATAAAATAAGAACCTGCTCCAAACGGAGGGCTTTAAATCTGGTATAAGAAAAATAAACCTCCGACTCTGAAGATAAAGACGACAGCAACTCGAAGTGACCCAACTCAATCTTACTAAGGTGCGATAACCCCCCGATGTGACGGATTACCGCTTTTACAGATGAAGAATATAGGCTTAGTGTTGTAAACTAAGTTGGATGATTTGAAAATGAAATGGAACGAACTATTTATAGAGGATTTCAGCAGCTTGCAAAGACCATGGTGCCCTCCAACTTCTCCTTAGTGGGAACGTGGAATACAAAGGCGGCGCCCACCATCCCTTCATGGAGCCCACCATGTGTGTAAATGGGAAAGATCATGGGAACATGGCGGTTACTGTAACACCCTGATAAAATAAGATAATTATTTAATTTAAGTTAATAATATATTTATTAATTTAATTAAATAATTGGAATTAATACTATTGGATTATTTTATTATTATTATTATTAGAATAAAAGTTGGAATTAGAAAAGATCCCATTTGGTAAAAGGGTTATTTTCACGTGAAAAGAAAAAGGGACAGAAAAGTGGAAAAGGGCAAAGAGAGCCAGAGAACAAGGGTTGAAGAGAGGAAGAGCTTGAAGCTTAAAGATTCGCCGGATTAACTCAGGTAAGGGGGGTTTATCATCGTTTAATGGGTATTATGGGATAATATGTACTGGGTAGTGATAAACCATTGATTTACCTCTGATTGGAATGATGTATGATGAAATTTGTGAAATATTGGATGAACGAAAAAATTGGATTATAAATGAAGGAAATTCGTAGGAATTAGATGTAATAATGTTAGATTTTGTGAAATCGAATAGGGTATGAATTGTGTTAGAGGATATGAACGAATAATGTGTAAAAATTGGACTGTGGAAGGTTGAATTGGATAGATCTCGTAGCAGACAAAGCCATAGCAGATCTGGAAGTCTGGTTTCTGGTCATACGCGTATGGCACTAGGCAATACGCGTATGAGATGGTCTGGTACGCGTATGGCACTAGGCAATACGCGTATGGATGACGAAGATGATGTTTTGAACGTAGTTTGGTCTCTGTTGGTACGCGTATGGGGAAGTGATACGCGTAGCATACGCGTATGAGATGGTGTTACGCGTATGGGTTTTGGCTGAGAAATGGGCCATACGCGTATGGGACTAGGCAGTACGCGTATGGGCAGGATTGTGATTTTCCTGAACTGTTGTTGTGCAGTTTTTAGCTGTTCGGCTGAGTAACGTAATTCAGCTGATGTACGATATATTAGGGATCATTTCCCGTTGTTTTGAGTAGTATAGGTATTAGTAGAGTGTGCTAATACTATGGTTGTTCTTTGGCATGATCTGATATGCTTATGTGATAAAATACTGATGATGCGTGATGGTATGCATGATCTTGTGAATGTATCAGTTATGTGTGCATTTGTGAATAGACTGTTTTATGGCTTAGAGTGTGAGCATATGTCTATTCCTGAATTGTGGTTGATGATTTAGCATTGCTAGGTGATTAGCATGCATATTGTGGCCTTTATGGTGGTAGCTAATTCCCATGGTGAGGAATTAGTGAGTTAGTCATTTTGGACTGTTGTTGATGTTTGCATGCTAGGTGAATTAGCGTGCATAGCATGGCCCTTGGGGTGGTAGCTAATTCCCATGGTGAGGAATTAGTGAGTGAGTCACTAGGTCTCAAATGAGTGGGACTAGTGGGCTTGGTAGCCGTGCCTGGATTTGGACGGTGAGGTGAACTATGTGTTCACAAATAGTCGGTACCGCATGCATGGAGTCTCATTGCATAATATGTGTATGGCGTATAATATGAATGGATGTATTCCAATATTATACGTGTGTTTGTGTTGATCGTGAGTATGAACATGAATTGTATTGGTATTGAGGATGATATTTGAATTGATGTGCCGTTACCGAATATGTGATGTGATTAGGGTGATTAATGTGTTAAATTACTTAACATGACATGATATTTTATAATGCTCATTATATTGATTGAGGAACTCACCCTTACAACTATTTTTCAGGTAACGAGCAGTGATTGAGTAGAAGCTAGTGCTTGGAGTCTAGTGTAGTCTCTTTTAGTGGGTCATGCTCTGATAGATGTAACATCGGGATGGGATGTTTTACTATGTTTTCATTTGGTTGTTGAACAACTTTACATGTAATGTATTACATGGTTTGAATGTTGTTAGTTGTATCCGCTGCGCATTATGCAAGTGTTTTATTTTGATTAAATAAATGAGCATGACAGGAGATTTTGGAAAATGGTGTGAAATGATTGTGTGACACCCTTAATTGCATAATTACTCTGATTGATACATTGCTATTTTAATTAACTATTTTGGGGTATTTTAGAAGGGTGTTACATTAGTGGTATCAGAGCATAGTCGGTCGAGTCGAGTCATAATTATTCTGTTCCCCTGTACGGGATAGGTGTTGTGTAACCCTATCAGTACTTATTGTTTAGCTTGTTGGGTTTTCAGAATAGAGATGGCTGGAAGAGGTAGAGATGATGATGCGATTGCTGAGGCTCTGGGTATGCTAGCTGGAGTACTTGGAGGGAATCCGAATGTTGTGGGAATGGGAGCTGCTCGTCAACTGAGTGAGTTCCAGAAGAACAATCCTCCAATGTTCAAGGGAGCATACTATCCAGATGGCGCTCAGAAGTGGTTGAAGGAGATCGAGAGGATCTTCCGAGTGACTGAGTGTGCCGATAACCAGAAGGTCAGGTTCGGTACGCATATGCTGTCAGAAGAAGCGGATGATTGGTGGGTTGCTACCCGCACTGAGTTGGAATCTGCTGGGAATGCTGAGATCACTTGGGCTGTGTTCAGAGAGAGATTCCTGAGGAAGTATTTTCCAGAGGATGTTAGAGGAAAGAAAGAGATAGAGTTCTTGGAATTAAAGCAGGGCAACCGGTCTGTTACTGAGTATGCTGCTAAGTTCACAGATGACTCATCAGACACATGTTATTTTATTGAAAGGAAAAACAAACAACTAAAACAAACAAAACATATTAAAAATAAAGGAAAGCAATAAAAAGCGATAAAAATAAAGGAAAACGATAAAAAGTGATAAAAATATCCTCCCACACTTAAACCGAACATTGTCCTCAATGTTTTGATATGAGATAGGGTAGGAGTAACCTGGAAGAGAGAGTGAGAGGACTAAGGGTGATCACCGGTACCGTCACCGTCACCGCCCTGGTCAGGATTCCTGGGTCGACGACGTCTGCTACGAGTACTGAGTCCTTCCTGCAGCTGCTGAGAGCGACCTAAGAGAGATCCTTGGGTGGCCTTGATAAGAGCGAAGTGACGCTAATTAGACTGTTGTTGGCGATGCTGCTCATTAGTGATCGTAAGTAAGGACTCAGTGATAGTTCGATGTGCTTGCTCACTACGCTGCTGGGAAGCTACCATAAAAATCATATTATCTGTCAGTTGTTGGTTTATGTATTCAGAAGGGTGTCACGCATTTCCTCACGAGCCAGGTGCTCGCGCCACATCTCCTCGGTGATGTAAAAACCGGGAGTGGTACCTGCAAAATGGCTAGAGGAAGAAGGTGCAGTGTGTGCAGGTGATGCAGTAGGAATATCATGAGCAGGTGACTAGTTGCGTCGGTCATACTCATCATCAGTCCCTTGATCATCATCCATAGGAATGTTAGGTGGCAAAGAACTGATAAAGTGTGGAGCATCAAGATCATACGTCCAGTTCCTTGCATGTCTCACATCTGTACGCTGAGAGCAAGGTAAAACGACACTGGGTACAGCTGCACCATGTATCATGAGGTGAAAACCACCTGCTCACCACACCTTGCATAATTTCTTATCTTTCAAAAACTTTAAGTTAATGGTGCGGTGAGGGAGTGGTTCTAAGGTGACTAACTCAACGTTGAGATTTAACGCTCTAGCAATGGAAGTAACCAAACCACCGAAAGAGATGGTTCCTCCCTTTTTCAGAATGGCAGACATATGGGCCAACATAAAAGGAACATGATTGATCCTGCGATTAGTGAGGCAACCCTGTAAAAACAGAAGCTCACGAGCATTTACTTTGTTATAATTCTCCCGGCCAAATATGGTACATGCCAAAAGGTATCAAAAAATATGTATGGCCGGGTTATGGATATTGGAAGCCAAAATTCCTTCAAAGGAAGTGACATTCACATTTGATAATCTATTCCAAAAAGTGAATGCTTCGAGTGCCCATTCAGCATCTAAGGGTGTCTCACAGATAGCACCCTCACCGTAAGGCATTCCTAGCAAACTCGCTAAAGCATCGGTAGTGTACTCGTATTCCACATTAAACATTCTAAAACAAATGGTACCTAACGTGCTAGCAGTGCCAGGGTAAACAGTGTAAATTAGGTAACTTAAAAATTCCCTAGTTAGCCTATCATCGGTGGGTGCTTTACTAGCAAAAATATTGTGTAATCCTAAAGTATCAAGCATGTGGAAAACACTATGGTATGTTCCTAAAGTGTACAAACAATCTTCGTCGACATACCTGGTAGCGAGGATCTCCCGAGATTGCAATTTTTGCAAAATCTTGTTTTGTCGCTCTCCGGGTTTTCCTCCGCGAAGAATGATGTTGTTGAACTCCATTCCGGCCATTAATGGTGATTGTTGAGAAAAATGGGTATTTATAGAAAGGAAATGAAAAATAGAGTTTAAGTGGGTTTTTGGTGGAGAGATGGATGAGTGAAGTTTGGAAATGGTAATGGCTTGGAGTTACAATGAGAAAGTTGGGATTTTTATGTGAACTTTGATGGAGTTGGAAGGAGGAGAAAATGGGTTTGGAGAGGTTGAAGAAAGTGAAAATGGTGAAAATAGGGATTCTGTCCGTTAAAGTTCCAGACATCAGGGTGCCCGCCATGAAGCTTATGGCGCCCGACATGTCTTCGGATTTGATTGGGTCGGATTTGATCATTGCTACTTGGGCCTCAATCTTTTTGTCTTCATTTTTGTAAGGGGGGTGCACACAGACTTCTATGGTATGTTGTTTTTTTGGTTTAAGCTTGACAAAACAAATTAAAATAAAACGAAATAAAATAAAACAAAATAAAACAAAACAAAACAAAATAAAACAAAATAAAATAGTAAAATGAAATAAAATAAAATAAAATAAAATGAACATAAAAACATAATAATAATAATAATAATAATGCATATATATATATATATATATATATATATATATAAAATAGTAAAATGAAATAAAATAAAATAAAATAAAATGAACATAAAAACATAATAATAATAATAATAATAATGCATATATATATATATATATATATATATATATATATATATATATATATATATATATATATATATCTGTGAAGAGTTAATAATAAATCACGGGTCCAGAGATCTTAGAAAAAGCAAGCATAATGTCAAAGGAAACAATAAAAATAAGCATAAATAATAAATAATGGGAAAGTAGGAAAATCAAACGGTATTTCTTGGTTGGTGATGGCATCAATGCTCAGGGTATAGTGGAGTCTCCTCGACTTCGTATCCTCGAAGCTCTGCGATCTGGCGTCGGAGGTCGGTGATCTCATCATTCAGCATATCGGTTTCAGTGTCATGTGAGGCGACTGATACTTCGACCTATAAAGCAACGTCAGCAAGCTCCTGGCGAAGCTGGGCTATCTCCTTACGAAGCTTAATCAGTTCAGACTGCATGCTCGGACTCTGGAGATTTGGATTGTTGGTGCGGACTTTGATTCTGATAGGTGCGATTTTCGGCTCGTCTACTGTCTCTCCCTACCCTTCTATGGTGTAGGCCCAGTTGGCCTGATCAATAACACAAGTTACCTGAGGGTCAGGCAAGGTGAAGTAGTGAATAGTGTCACCCTCGATTAAGAGCCTGTGTTGATCCGGTTGGAAAGAAGATCTCCTTATGAGGCCAGGATCCAGATAGAAGTCAATATCCATCAAGGTGTAGCTGCAGTAAGACGTCTGGTGAAATAGTCTTCTATCAAGTCCCAGGCGGAGGCTATATGAGTCGTCGTGCTTCCAACGTGTATAGGGCTCACAACGGAGCGAGCATTAAGATATAGACTCTCGATCAGGAAAGCTCCGCAATCTACTCATGACTGAGTGGTACAGTACATGAAGAAGATCTCTTCAGCACTTACATGTGTATCAGGGTCACTCTTCCCCGGGAAGGTGTGGGCAATGATCATCTGAAAGTATCTGAAAGTAGGGTTGTGAGTCTTGTTGGAGATTTGGGTGGAAGGGTCAGGGCTACCTTCACACGTAATGTCACTCCAAAACTTCTCCACGTCTCGGCTCAGGAAATAGCTCATGGGGAGCTCAGATGAAGCATCATAAGCAGTCTGAAATCCAAGTAAGTCACCGGAACGCTTGTGGTTGAAGGTGTATTCTGCTCCAAACAACCTGAAATTGATGTGTCCACCATCACTAGCGTGACCAACATAGGGCTCGTAGGTCAGCGAGCTCAAGAACTCTAAAGTCAGGTTCCTGTAAGTCCCATGCATAACATCAGTATATTCATCCCATTGCAATTGATTGCATAAATGCCTGACACTAGGCTCAATTCCTAATGCCTCGATGCATCTCGAGTCGGGATATCTGGTGGGTAGCATTGGTCGTTGGAAAAGCATGGTGTTGCACTGCTCTTGAACTGGGTCACAAAAGATTACTGGCATAGTGTCGCAATTTTCCATCCTGAAAAGTTCGATTAGAAATAGATGACGCCTGAAATTGCAAATATTATAACTGTTAGTCTCCACATAAATATACATATATATAAAACAAATAAAAATATAAATTGAAATAGTAAAAGTAAAGCAAAGGAAAAGAAATCATGGGTTGCCTCCCATCCAGCGCTTGTTTAACGTCGTTAGCTTGACGATTCGAACTTTATATGTTAGAGGTAGGAACTGGAGGGTCGATCAGAGTTTGGTCATGGCATTCTGTGGGGATGTCACCTCCTTGGTATTGCTTCAGTCTTTGTCCATTTACCACAAACGGATTACAGGAATTGTTCCGGATTTCAACTGCTCCTGATTTTAGGATTTTGGAAACCTCAAAGGGGCCTGTCCATCTCGAGCACAGCTTACTTGGAAAAAGTCGTAATCTCGAATTGAAGAGGAGAACAGAGTCACCTATATTAAATTCCTTTTTCAAAATCCTTTTGACATGCCAAGCTTTGGTTATTTCTTTGTATATAACGGCATTCTCGTAAGCGTTCTGGCGGAGTTCCTCCAATTTGTGGATATCAAGGATTCGCTACTTGCCAGATGCTAGGTAATCCAAATTCAGGGTCTTGATGGCCCAATATGCCTTGTGCTTGAGTTCAAAAGGTAAGTGGCAGGACTTCCCATAGACCAACTGGTATGGTGTAGTTCCAATAGGGGTTTTGTAAGCAGTTCTGTAAGCCCACAGTGCTTCTGTTAGCTTTTCAGACCAATCTTTTCTAGATATTGAAACAGTTTTCTCCAAGATCTGCTTAATTTCTCTGTTAGATACTTCCACTTGACCATTAGTCTGGGGGTGATATGGTGTTGCTACTCTGTGTTTTACTCCATATTTCCTTAAGAGTTTATTAAATATCCTGGATATAAAATGTGATCCACCATCACTTATGACAAGTCGTGGTACTCCAAATCTGGGAAAAATATTATTCTTGAACATCTTGATGACTACTCTTGTGTCATTGGTGGGTGCGGCTATAGCTTCTATCCACTTGGACACATATTCAACGGCTACCAAAATGTACTTGTTTCCCATCGAAGATGGAAAAGGTCCCATGAAATCAATACCCCAAATGTCAAATAATTCTACTTCTTGGATGTTCTTCAAAGGCGTTTCGTCACGTCTTGAGATGTTTCCAGCATGCTGGCACCGGTCACATTGGACAGTATAAGCATGGACATCATGCCATAGTGTTGGCCAATAAAGACCAGCTTGAAGGATCTTAGCGTATGTCTTGGATGTGCTTGAATGTCCACCATAGGGTGAAGAGTGACAATGCTCTATGATATTTCTGACTTCTTCTTCCGGGATGCAACGTCGAAATATGTTATCAGTTCCTCTTTTGAAAAGGAGTGGTTCGTCCCAATAGAAGTGTCTTATATCTTTAAAGAACTTCTTCTTCTGTTGATAGTTGAGGTCAGGTGGTATGATATCAGCGGCTAGATAGTCCACAAAATCGGTGTACCATGGTACTCTGCTAGTTTCTGAAATCATCCCCAGGTTGTCTCTATCAGGTTCAAGGGGAGCGGTATCTATCTTTGCTATCAGTTTGTCATAGGTGAAGTCATCATTTATAGGTAAATGATTTGGCTTTAAATGCTCTAGTCTGGAAAGATGGTCAGCAACTACGTTTTCTGTTCCTTTTTGTCTCTAATGTCTAAGTCGAATTCTTGTAGCAAAAGGATCCACCTGAGTAATCTAGGTTTTGCATCCTTTTTTCTCAGAAGGTAACGGATAGCTGCATGGTCTATATAGACTATAATCTTAGATCCTACAAGATAAGACCTAAATTTATCGATTGCGAAAACTACAGTTAGGAGTTCCTTCTCTGTTGTTGTATAATTTAATTGAGCGGCGTCTAGGGTTCTACTAGCATAATATATTACATGTAGTTTCTTATCTTTTCTTTGCCCTAGAACAGCTCCTATAGCGAAATCGCTAGCATCACACATTATTTCGAAGGGTTTAGTCCAATCCGGAGTTTGTAGAATGGGTGCTGAAATTAGTGCTTGTTTTAACTGATTAAAGGCTTCGATTCATTTTTCATCGAAAATGAATTCAATGTCTTTCATCAGAAGGTCGGTCAGGGGTTTTGTTATTTTAGAGAAATCTTTTATGAAGCGTCGGTAGAAACCGGCGTGTCCAAGGAAACTAGGGACTTCTCTAACTGTCTTAGGATGGTTAAGGTTCTCTATAACTTCTATCTTTGCTTTGTCGACCTCAATGCCTCTTTTAGATATTATATGTCCTAACATTATGCCTTCTTTGACCATAAAGTGACACTTCTCCCAATTTAACACAAGGTTAACTTCTACGCATCTCTCTAGGATTTTCTCAAGGTTAATGAGGCAGTCTTCAAAGTCTAACCCACATACCGAGAAGTCGTCCATGAATACTTCCATAATTCCGTTGAGATAATCTGTGAAGATTGACATCATACAACGTTGGAAAGTAGTTGGCGCATTACAGAGTCCAAACGGCATTCGTCTATAAGCAAATGTTCTGTAAGGACAGGTAAAGGTTGTTTTCTCTTGATCCTCGGGGTGTATGGGTATTTGGAAAAATCTAGAATATCCATCAAGATAACAAAAGTAAGAGTGTCTGGCAAGACGCTCAAGCATTTGATCTATGAATGGAAGGGGGAAATGGTCTTTCCTAGTTGCCTTATTGAGCTTCCTATAATCTATGCACATACGCCATCCGCCTTCTATGTGTTTAGCTACATGCTCGCCCTTCTCGTTCTGCACGACTGTGATGCCTCCCTTTTTGGATACCACATGTACAGGACTTACCCATTTGCTATCAGAGATTTGATAGATTATACCAGCCTCTAGCAATTTAAGGACTTCCTTCTTCACCACCTCACTCATTACAGGGTTGATTCTTCTCTGATGTTCTCTGGAAGGTTTTGAATCTTCCTCTAGCGAGATCCTGTGCATACACATGGATGGGCTTATAACTTTTAAATCAGAGATGTTGTACCCTAAGGTAGATGGGTATCTTCTTAAAACATTTAAGAGTCGGTTTGTTTCGTCTTGGTTTAAGGTGGCACTAACTATTACTGGGTGGTTCATTTCTTTATCCAAAAATTCATATCTTAGGTTCTTGGGTAGTTCCTTAAGTTCTTGAGCTGGTTTTTGAGAAATTGGTGAAAGGTCTGGAGTAAGGTCCAAACATTCGTGAGGTTTCGTTTCCTCTAGCTCGTCATCCTTGTCATTCGGGTTTGAAAATGGTTCGGTCACGGGTTCTCCTCGATCAAATTATCTTATGCACTTATCTATGATATCGATCGCATAACATGCGTCTCCTAGAATTGGTGCCATCAGGAATTTTTAAAGAATGAACTCGATCTTTTCATCCCCTGCTTTGAAGGTTAATTTCCCTTTTTTAACATCTATTATAGCTCCAGCTGTTGATAAGAATGGTCTACCTAAAAGGATAGGGATATCTCCGTCTTCTTTGATATCCATGACCACAAAGTCTGTTGGGATATAAAGTTGACCGGTCCTAACTGGGATGTCTTCTAAAATGCCTACAGGATACTTAACAGACCTATCGGCTAATTGGAGGGACATCTTGGTTGGTTGCAATTCTCCTAAGTTTAACCTTTTACATACAGCTAAGGGCATTAAACTCACACTAGCGCCTAAGTCTAGGAAAGCTTTGTCGATCACATGACTCCCTAAAATGCAAGGTATAGAAAAACTACCAGAGTCTTTCTCCTTCTTAGCAAGTTTATCCTCGGAAATAAAATTGCATTCCAAGGGTTTGGGATCGTCAAGCCTACGCTTGTTGGTCAAGATGTCTTTGAGAAATTTGGCGTAAGACGGAATTTGGGTGATAGCTTCGGTGAAAGGAATCTCTACATGAAGCTTCTCTATTACTTTTATAAATTTTTGGTATTGCTTGTTGACTTTGGTTTGTTTAAGTCTTTGCGGATATGGGATTGGGGGTTTGTACGGGGGTGGTGGTTTATAATTTTTATCCTTGGCTTCTCTTTCCTGGTCGGTTTGTTTTTCGGGTTCTACCGGTTCCTCTTCTTGGTTGGTAGGTAAATTTCCTTTAGAAGTTTTGGACTCGCTCATTGCTGGGTTATGAGGCCCTTCGTAAGCGGTCCCACTTCGTAACGAGATAGCGTTAGCTTGCCCTCGAGGGTTTGGTTGAGGTTGTCCAGGGAATTAGCCTCCAGGTGTAGTTTGTGGGGCTTGGTTTTGTGCTACCTGTGAGATCTGGGTTTCAAGCATCTTATTGTGAGTGATTATCTGATCAACCTTGGTTCCTAATTGCGTTATAAGTTCGTTTACGTGAATGTTCTGGTTTAGGAATTCTTTATTTTGCTGAGTCTGGCCCGATATAAAGCTCTCCATGATCTTCTCAAGGTTAGATTTCTGGGGCACAACTTGCATAGGTTGGTTTGGTTTTTGGGCTTGATAACCTTGCGGTCTCTGAGGTGCATAATTTTGGATAGGGTTCTGGTTTTTATAGGAAAAATTCGGATGATTCTTCCATCCAGGGTTGTAAGTGTTTGAAAATGGGTTAGCTTGGGCGTAATTCACTTGGTCGGTGTTCAGGTCGTTCAAAAGGTTACACTCCGCCGATTCGTGTCCTTTAGATCCACAGAGTTCACACTCTATGTGGACTACCGCTGCGGTGTTAGTGTTTGTAGACATATGTTCGATCCTAAGGGCTAAAGCGTCCATTTTCTCCTGCATCATGTCTAAAGAGCTTACCTCATGTATTCCACCTTGAGTCTCCTTTTTCTCTATTGATGCTCATTCAATTCCCCATTGGTAATGGTTTTCGGGCATATCCTCAATTAGGTCACAAGCTTCAGGGTAAGGTTTGTTCATCAGCGCGGCACATGCGGCAGCATCGATGCTCATCTTGGTGTTATAATGGAGTCCATTGTAGAAGGTATGAACGATCATCCATTGTTCTAGGCCATGGAATGGAAAGACTCTTAATAGCTCTTTATATCTCTCCCAAGCTTTAAAAAGCGATTCTCCTTGGTTTTGAGTAAATCTACTTATTTGGTTTCGAAGAACAGCAGTCTTACTAGGGGAAAATATCTAGCAAGGAATACTCTTCTAAGGTCTTCCTAGGTAGTTATTGAATTAGCTGGAAGTGAATCTAACCATGAGCGTGCTCTATCCCTAAGGGAGAAAGGAAATAATCTTAAACAGATCGCATCAGGTGAAGCGCCGTTAGATTTAAAGGTGTCGGCCAGTTGGATAAAAACTTTTAAATGTTGATTCGAGTTCTCAGTAGCGAGACCCGCGAATTGGTTATGTTGCACTAATTGCAACAAAGACGGTTTTAGTTCGAAATTGTTAGCAGGAATAAGGGGGTTTACTATACTCGAACTAGGTTCCTCGTCAAAGTGTTGGGCAAATTCCTTAAGAGGTCTCAAGTCGCGATTCTCGGCCATAGCTTTCTTAATTCGGATGAGTAAGAGGCGTGTACGAGTGTAACGTTCGGGTTCCGCTAAAGGATCTACTAAATTTCCGGTACTACGGGTTCTTCGCATTTACCGTCTAATAATGCCTTAGTCTAGACGGTGTAACAACAGGGTATGAAATTTGACGAAGTTGGTCCCCGGCAACGGCGCCAAAAACTTGATCGTGTGAATTTGCAAGTGCACGAATCGCGTCAAAGTAATATAAAAGAATATTGATCCCACAGAGACCAAATCGTCAATCTATCGATTACTATCGTTACGATGTTTATCTAAGGCGGTATAAAAGAGATATTGGGGTTGAAAAATAACGGTAAATAATAAATGCAGGTAAAGACAAGTTGAATGTATTTCACGTCAGTTAAGTGATGTTTCGATTGTCTAAATAGAACTACTTATGAGGCAATATTTTCTACTCTTGAAAAGAATCCATTTAACAGGAACTGTCGCTTTCGCGTATTCAGAACCGAGTTTACCCTTAAATTAAGGCCTTTTATTGTCACTTATAAAAGGTGCGCAGAACGCTAAAGTAGTAAACTTATTTTTAAGAAATAAGACTCATAAACTTAGTTGAAAAGTGATTTTGATTTGGAAAGTTTTACCCAAGGATTTTCCTGATTTTAAATCTATCAACGCGTCCGAAAACAGTTTCAAAAATAGTTTTTCCTTAAAGTGATAAAAAAATCCTAGTTAACTAAGCTAGGGTGCTTTCGCACTCCTTGAATAGTTAATACTAACCAAGTTTGTTTCAGAAAACTCAAGTTAAAAATCAAAACAGCCTTTAAAGTATTTCTACATATTCAATATGTGAAACATCTCTTTAACCGTGATCCTTGCATTCTAACCTTTAAAAGATTTAGCCAGACATGGTAATACCAACAAACACAACGATAATGATCATGATGAAAAGTTGTTTTATAATGTGAGACGTAAGGGACGAGTAAAGCGTGTAAAAATAAAGCGGGGACAGAAAGTAAATAAAAATAAAGCGTTGACAGAAAGTAAATAAAGTAAAGCGTAGACAGAAAGTAAATAAAGTAAAATGAGACAAGTAAATAAATAAAATAAAGCGAGACGAGTAAATAAATAAAATAAACCGAGACAAGTAAATAAATAAAAGCGATAAAATAAGAACCTGCTCCAAACGGAGGGCTTTAAATCTGGTACAAGAAAAATAAACCTCCGACTCTGAAGATAAAGACGACAGCAACTCGAAGTGACCCAACTCAATCTCACTAAGGTGCGATAACCCCCCGATGTGACTGATTACCGCTTTTACAGATGAAGAATATAGGCTTAGTGTTGTAAACTAAGTTGGATGATATGAAAATGAAATGGAACGAACTATTTATAGAGGATTTCAGCAGCTTGCAAAGACCATGGTGCCCTCCAACTTCTCCTTAGTGGGAACGTGGAATACAAAGGTGGCACCCGCCATGTGTGTAAATGGGAAAGATAATGGGAACATGGTGGTTACCTCCTGTTTGAGGGCTAATGAGTCATGGCTTCTCCTATTGCGGCCGCCATGTGCAACGCCATGTGTACAATATTCGCCGAAAAACTCTAATTTTAGGTCTTTTTGCTTCGTTTCTTCTCAAAGGATCCCGAAAGAGGTAAATATCTGAAAACAACATAAAAGAGAGCATAATACAAACAAAATGATAATAAAGTCCTAATAAACATGTGAAATCCGAGTCAAAAACACGGTGTGATTCAGTGTGACCACTAACATGACCCAAACGTCTATGCCAGACCCATTTCTCTTCATTAACAGACATTATACATATTACATTTTAATCTTCAAGATCAAAAAGTATAATTTTATAAATTTTGTTTTTCCTCTTTCCATTAAAAAGGATTGTGCCATCTTTTTGACTAACAGTCTTACAGGACTTTTGATTAAATATGATATCATAACCATTGTCACTAAGTTGGCTAATGGACAATAGATTATGCATTAGACTATCAACTAAAAGAACATTAGTAATTGTAGCACCTCAAATTTGCACCTATCATTGTACATACATTTTCATGTTAGGTCATAGCATATCATGGTCCATTGCATAGCATTGCATTGCCTCTTTTGCCTCAAGTGCAAGCCAAGCAAGAAATTAGGTCAAACTGGTCAGGAGATCAGTCAATCAAGCAAGCAAGCACAATCTTCATTGAGCCAAGGCCTTAGGGCTTGTCCAACAAGTTCACATGACTTGGAGGTCCATTTGAAGTGTTCAAGTCAAGGGTTGAAGGCTCAGAGGTCATCAGTTCATATACAGACAGTCAAAAGTCAAAGAAAGTCAACAGTCAGTCAAGGCAGTGGATGGTGGCCATTCTTGCGGAATTTGGGCACCATGATCAATAATCAAGAGTTCATACAACTTGGGACATCATTTGAAGTCAAGTTCTCAAGGAATTAGGGTTTGGAAGTCATCAGTCAATGAGCAGACAGTCAGAAACCCTAAAAGTCAACTGTTGGTCAACTGTCCATTTAATCAGTGATTTGATGATTGGAATTGGTTTGTGAGAGCTCATTCATGTCCAAATAGGCCTCATATATCATGTCAAACACCACCATGGAAGAATTTGAAGCCAGATCAAAAGTTTCCAAAAATGGAAACTGGACCTGTAACTGAAACTTACCAAAAATGGAAAGTCTTGATCCTCAAAATTACATCTTGATACAAGCTTCAAATGAATTTTTGCCCAACATGAAAGTTGAAGATCTTGTTCTCCCATTTCCAAAAAAGTCCAAGAACTCTCAATTCCCATGTGTGGTTGGCAAGTTATGATCAAATCGATTTCAGAAATTCTTGAACTTCAAAGGGCCATATCTCCCAAACCGTTTGGCCAATTTTGGTGGGGTTTTTTCCTACAAGTCACATTTGATCCCCTCTTTCCAAAAATATAAATTTCATGAGCCAAAACTTCACCAATCAAAATGGCATTTTTTTGACCTATCTCATTTAAATGCAAGTTTGACCAATGTTTGACTTTTTGAAATAAACATTTTTCTAACATTTGGCCAATTGGAACAGCTCAGAAAAGTCATTTAAAACATGTTTGCAAGCTCAATTATGCAGTACATGAAGCCATTCTTTAACTTGTTTGAAATTTGGATAAAAGTACAAGTTTCACTATGCTACTCCATACTCCCATGAACCTTGCCATGCTTGGTACTTCTAGCAGCATTCTTAATCATTTTTCTGTCAATTTGAAGCCTCAATTTGCAGCCAAAAAACCAGCAAAAAGAAAGCCATCCCTTGCTTGCTTGGATTGAGAAAAAGTACATGTTTTCACCATACTTCCACAACCATGCTTTTACCACAGCATAGCAGTTTTGTGCATCATATTTTCTGTCATGGGAGTACATTACTGGCTGCACAATACAGCAGAACACCATGCTGCAAAGGCTTCACTTTGGCACTGTTGGAAGAAAGCTGTCAAAAACACCATATTTCCATGCCATGACTTGCACTGTCCAACAGCAGACTTAAGCATTTTTTCCTGTCATAACAAAACCAGCAAAACCAAGAGCTTCACTCATGGATTGACTTGGCTTTGCATTTCTATTTTTCAGTCCAAACTCACAAAAGTAAAAAACCCTGCCCTGCTTTGATAACAATATTTTTTTCATTTTTGCTGTCAAAAAAAAACCTTGCTAGCAACCTTCCAACAGCAGGCTTTTCATGATGTTTTCCATCACTTGAAACACAACTAGCATCCTTGAAACACATTGCACAACAGAACTCCACACCCTCAAAAACTCACTTCTTGCACTTTTCAAAACCTGCTCCAAAATACCAAAAGAGCCTAGCCATTGCATTCTGACCATCTTTTCACCAAAATGAAACCAGTTTGGCAGCCACAACACAGCATAAGCACCTTGTTCTAAAAACTGCACTTTGGCCATTCTTCTAAAACCTGTCAAACTCCAAATCAAAGCCAACATCCAACAGCAGGGCATGGCATTTTTCTGTCATGAGTAGCAGCAGCAGACCTTTCATCATTTTGCTGTCATGAGCAATACCAATAGCAAGAACAAACCATTTTGATTCATTCTCTAAAAACCTCACCTTGCTGTTGGCATTCCCAAATTTTTCTGTCCAAACCACAAGGAAACTGATAACAGCAGATTTTGACACCTCCTTTTTCTGTCATTTTGAACACAAAACTTGCAGCCACAATCAAACACCTTGCACACAAAACCAACCTCTCATTCATCTTCAAAAAACCTCTTCTTGCACTTTTCAAGACCTATTCCAGAAAAAACACCAAGTAACCTAACCTGGCCTGGCTTGTGACAAGAATCCAATACATTTTCTGTCATGAACAAACAACATTTGGACAGCACAAAACCAATAGAAATTCACTCATGCTCAAAAACCACTTTGGCCTTTTTTTTCTAAAAACCAGTCAAGAGCTTCCAAAAACCTGAAACTTGGCCATTGCTTTTTCACCATCTAAGCATCCTCTTAAATCAGCTGCAACCATCAACACATCAAACCAGGATTCATCCACCACTCATCCTAAAAACCTTCATTTGGTGCATTCTCCAAAACTGTCAAGACACTTCCAAAGAAAACTGAACCTTGCTTTGCCTAAACATCATTCCAACAGCATCTTGAGTTGATTCCAGTCACTTTCTTCCACCAGTAAGTACCTTTCCCAGCACTGTTTCAAAGAGGTGGCAGCCATGGCAGAAATTGTTTGAGCTCATTTCAAGCTACTACAAGCCAAGGCATCTTCATCATACATCAAGGCATAGCTGTGCTTCAACTGTTTCACTCCAACAACACCAAACAATAGCTGAATCTCTACTGTCCATCCAAATTGGTAAATTTTCAATCTCCCTATTTTGTCAAATTGATGCATGCTTAATGTAGATCTTTTGATGCTGATTTCATGAATGGTTTTAGTTTTAAGAATGGTCAAGTAATGGTTGAGATATTTTGAAATGAACATTGATGATCCAAACTTGTCTTACTTATTTCTCTTTGCCTAGCTTGATTTAATGAAAACCAATGTTGGACTCATGTTGTATGTGGTTTGATGAACACAATGGTATAGCCAATTGCAATTTCTGGACATTTATCGAAAATCACGATTTGGGATGGTGATGAACAGTGAAACCCTAGTTCTTCAAATACATTTGCCCAGATTTTCCCTCATTTTCGTGCGTGCATGGCTTGACTCCCTCATCCAATCAAAACATTTCCTTTAATGCCCAAAACGACTGTGTTTGGTTAAGTGAATCAGGGAATTACAAAAATGCCATTCTTGCTTCATTTATTCCATTTTAATTTCACATTTTATAACCAATCTTGCAAAAATCATAACTTGCTCATTTTTGATCCAAATTCAATGGGATTTTTTGTGTTATGTTCATCATGATCTCTACTTTTTTATCATTATTTTTCCAGAATTTTGTGATCAATGGATTTTAATTTGTATGAGAGTTTGTGACATGTGACCAAATTTTGTACACTTTGCCAAAACATTTGTGAAATGATGAGAATGTATCCACTGGCTCCCAAAATTTTTGTGCTTAAACTAGACACACTCATGGTGATTTTGGTGTAGAGTTTGTGAATTTATCATTTGTGGTTTGTGAGTTATGATTTTTTGAATTAGGGTGTGACAATTTGTGTCACACCATTGATGTCCAACTTCATGATTTTCATAGCCATGTTTCTTGACCTCCAATTGACTTGATTTTTTGCATGAACCTACTCTTGTATGTCTAGTTTACATGTGAATTTTCTTGGAATTATTTGTGGAATTTCCTAATTGTTTGAGATTTTCTCCCCTGCCTAGTCAATTGTTGACCTTGTGTGACACATGTTCCCATTTCATTTGTGAAATTCTCATACTTTATTAGATGGACATGAAATTTTACATGAGATAACTAGACATCCTCATCTTTGCCATGGTTTTGGTCCCATTCATTTATCATACACCATCTCTGACTTATGATTTTTCTAAGTTGATGCATGTTTGGTTGACTTCATTGAGCATGTGCAAAATTTCTTTGACTTTCTGATTTTCATTGACTGCCTTCCATTTGTCCAAATGAGATGAAATTTGACATGCTTACCATGCTGTGGGTTGTGATTGATCATGATTTATTTGGTGATTTTTGGAAATGTTTAAGATTACTTTTGATGCAAGTCTTGCTGTTGACTTCTATGAGCTTCTAAATGCCATGTCTTGACCTAATTTGTTCATGAAATGATGATGATGATTGATATGGATGTGAACCCAATTGGTTGTGTTTCTTAATGATTTGAACATGATTTTGGTGTGTTGGCTTTCTCATTCATTTTGGACCCTAGGCTTGCCCTAGTGGTCCTGTTACTCACCTTTGAGTTCATGTTTTCAGGTTGACCATCAAATGGCCATTGAGACCAATTCTTTTGATTGAGCTTGCTTAAATATCATTGTCTAACTTGTTTGTTTTGTAGGTGGCTTGGCTCACATGCCTTAAGCCTTGTGCCTTGCACATCCATTTGCTCCGGATTAACTGGTTGATGTCTGTTTCATTTTGATTTAACTTTGACTTGTACACTAACTGTGCTTGACTGATTTCAGGTACTTTAGTTGCTTTTAGTTCCTTGTGAACTTTGCTTTGCTTTGCTTGTATAAGCAATTTGCATTGAGGTATGTCTCCTCTTCTTCATGTAGTCTGGAAGACCTGGCCTGTTACTTGGCCAGGCAACTGTCTGAAGTCCTCCTTAAGAGGCAATGTTTGTGATTGTTTAATTTTGTCCTTGCATAGAGTCAAAGACCTCCTAAGTGAAGAGGCAATTGGTGGAAGGTAGGGATATGCAATCTATCCCCCACTATTCAGTGTGTCATCTGCTTTGCTCACACCACTGTGTTGATGCATTACAGATAAAAACCCAAGATCTTGTGCAATTGCACAGTTGAGTCAGTCTTAAATGTGTAGAAGGGTTCCCACTTTCTGAACCCACACACTCTTGTCTTGAGCTCTCCCAGGCCAGGGATAAGAGCTGTGAAGTCTTATCTTCACTCACCTTTCATCTGCTTCACCTTGGCTCTCAATGTCAAGGTTAAGAGCAACATCCACCCAGTTCCAGAGGTTTGTTTGTTGAGGTTGATATGACCCCTTGACTAAAACCTAACCCTTGTTTGAGCCACTTGTTTGTGTATAGTGTGTGCTATCTGTGCTTGTAGGATTGTTTGACTTGCTTCCTGTGCAAGTTAGGATTGTTTGACTTGCTTCCTGTGCAAGTTAGGATTGTTTGACTTGCTTCCTGTGCAAGTTAGGATTAGTTTAGACTTGCTTCCTGTGCAAGTTAGGTTTTGCTTGGCTTGCTTCCTGTGCAAGTTAAGAGTGTGTGTGGCTTGCTTCCTGTGTGAGCCATGCTTAGGATAGGTTGGCCCTTGTGCCATTTAGCTAGAAACCTTAACTTAGGGATGATTTTGCATGATAACATCTAGGCTCGAGTCGTAGTCTCCCTAGTTGTGTCTCCCTCTGTTATCTGGTTAGGCTAAGTCCTTTATCCCTCCGTAGGGGAACTACATCGCCCTGATCTTCATACCAGATGAAGTATGTAGGCAGGAGATTGAGCTGATCTCTCCGGGCGCCCTTTTTCTTTTTTGTGTGTGTTGTTTGACAGTTGCTAGGCTCGAGTGCCTGACTCCTTAGCAATTTGTTGTCTGTCTGTTTGAGTGTGTGCTTGACAGTTATAGGCTCGAGTCCCCGACTCCCTATTAACTTGTTGCGTTATTGTGTGCTTGGAAGCTGATGTAAGTCCATCGAGTGGCAGTTAGGTTCCAGTGTGCGTGTGTTTGGTTCGGATGCTGATGTAAGCCCGGCTATTGGCATTCAGGCTCCACGTTTGCCTCTTTGTGTGTGTTTTGGTTCGGATGCTGATGTAAGCCCAGCTATTGGCATTCAGGCTCCACGTTTGCCTCTTTGTGTGTGTTTTGGTTCGGATGCTGATGTAAGTCCAGTGATTGGCATTCAGGCTCCATGTTTGCCTCTGCCAGTGTTTGTTTGTGTGCGTGTCAGCCGAGCTACGAATGCTCTGATTCTTCTCTCGTCCGAGAAGATACGTATGCATAGGATGCGATATCCTAGCGAGCATGTGTCGTTTCCCCAGTCCGAACTACTTCGACTCTGATGTCTATGCCTGATAGACTAAGTAGGCCCAGGATGCGATATCCTGCCGAGTCAGTTTCAGTCTGTTTTCTTGTGTCTCTTTCAGCCAGTGTGTGTGTGCGTTTGAGCAGTGTTTTAGCAACCATTTATCCTTCCTTTTGTGCGTGGATCCCGTCGAGTACGACGGATGCGTAGGGGTGCTAATACCTTCCCTTCGCATAACCGACTCCCGAACCCATTCTCTTTGGTCGCGAGACCATGTTCTTTTCCTAGGTTTACTCTGAGCGTTTCCTTTCCCTCTTTTGGGATAAATAACGCACGGTGGCGGCTCTGTTGTTCTTGTTTTCCCGCCGATTTTTCGCGCGATGCGACAGTAATAGAAGGAAGTTTACCATTACCAATGGTTCTAGAGCCAATGATCTTCCCTTTCTGGTTTTCTCTGAAACCAGCAAAGCCTCCAGGATTAAGTTCCAAATCTTGGAACATAGAACTTCTTCCCATCATGTGTCGCGAGCGTCCTCTGTCCAGGTACCATGATTTGTGTCCCAGCTGAGTTGTTAAGGATGTCTGTAACATAAATGATTTTATCCTTAGGTACCCACTTTCTGGGTCCTTTTTTGTTAGTTTTCCCAGAGTTTCTCATAACATTGAGTCTTTTAGCATAAGGATAATCATGAAGGATTTGTGCATGATACTTAGGTTTCATAACAGAGTTCATATCCTTAGTATGCTTCTGTGTCTGTGCAGCAATATCAGACTCGGTGCCAGCAGGCACGAAGTACACATAGAGAGGTTTTGGTTTTACCTTTTGACTTTCATCAGGTTTTGTAGTTTATGTACAACCCAAACCTTTCCTTCCATTTCTGCTAACTCCATAGATCAAGGAATCCATTTTGCTTCTATCTATACTTTTAGCCATAAAGTACTGAAATGCTCTGTCATATTAAATGATGCAATCAATACTAGAAGCTTATGAAGTTATTTCCTCCTCTAGTTTTTAAGTTTTGCTTTTCAAAGCAGAGTTATTACTTTCTAAAGAAAATACTTTTTCGTTTAGAGAGGAAATATCATTCTCATGTTCTTTCTGAGTTTCAGAAGTAGTTACTTGGACTTGTTTAAGGTCCTTGTATTTGCTTTGAATACTCTAGTACTTTTCCATCATCTCAGAAAGACAAATTTCAATATTAGAACGCCATAGATTAGAGAATGCCTCTTCAGAATCAGAGTCTGATTCAGATTCAGATTCTGATAAAACCTTGTCTTCCAGTTCCTCAGAGCTTGTGGGATCCTCGGTAGTTGCCATCAGTGCAACATTAGCTTTTTCTTCATCATAATCTTCTTCTTCAGATTCTGAATCATCCTCGGTAGCCATCAACCCCTTCTTGACTTTGGAGATATTCTTCTTGGGCTTCTGTCCTTCTTCATCTTGGGAAAGTCATTCTTATAATGGCCTGGCTCCTTGCACTCGAAATAGATAACTCCTTTTCTAGAAGTTTTCTTCTTTTGACTAGTTGAGGATTCGAAGCGACCATCAGTCCTTGTGACTCATTTGAATTACCCTTGACCACTTTGCATGTGTTTCCAGAGTCTGTTGACTCTCCTTGAGATTATAGACAGCTCATCATCATCTTTTGAGTCTTCATCAGAACCTTCTGATTTTTCCTCAACTTGATATGCTCTAGTATTCTCAGGCTTGGATTTTAGAGCTATAGATTTACCTCTCTTCTGAGGTTCATCTTCTTCTAGCTCAATCTCATGACTTCTTAAAGAATTGACAAGTTCTTCAAGACTGATTTTGTTGAGATCCTTATCCAACTTTAATGTAGTTACCATAGGTCTCCATTTTTTGGGAAGACTTCTGATAATTTTCTTGACATGATCAGCTGTAGAATATCCTTTATCCAGAACCTTAAGTCCTACAATAAGCATCCGAAACCTTGAGAACATGGTTTCAACATTTTCATCATCTTTCATTTTGAAAGCCTCGTATTTTTGGATTAAGGCCAAGGCCTTTTTCGCCTTTACTTGAGTGTTTCCCTCATGAGTCATACTCAGAGTGTCAAAAATGGATTTGGCAGAATCTCTGTTTGTTATCTTCTCATACTCCGTATAAGAGGTAACATTAAGCAATATGGTTCTAGCCTTATGATGATTTTTGAAGTCTTTCTTTTGTTGATCAGTCATAGCACTTCTTGCTAAGATATTTCCTTCAACGTTTACTGGGTAACATAGCCATCAACTATGAGATCCCAGAGATCAACATCATAACCAAGAAAGAAACTTTCTATTATGTCTTTCCAGTAGTAAAAATTTTCACCATCAAAAATAGGTGGTTTAGCACTGTAATGATCTTTATCATAATGACCTACGAATTGGAACACATGTAGGTCATGCTGGTTTACATGGCCGTGTTCTCGAGACAATTTAATCATTAACTTTGGCACAATTTCGTTCATATTTTGGCTACATGTTTGTAAATTTATACAAAGTTTAACATTTTGAGTGAGTCAATTAAAATAAAATGTCACCAAAGTGACCTCTTTTTACGAGATTACTTATAAAAAATGTTAAATATTTTTCTTTTGTACGTGTGATTATTCATGCGAGTATCAATTAACCCAAAGGACAATTTATGGTTGGCCGGTTTTCGTACGCGTCTGTGATGGTAAACATGTGATAATTATAAGGCTTCACATGTGTATAGTAAATCAATCCAAACATGGGTTTATATTCGACATTTTTTATTAGCAATGTTTGATAATTACAGTAAAAGTACCACTAGCAGTTAATATTATTGTCCAAAGACTCAATATTGATGGTGTGCTAGGTATCTTGAGATGGATTATGTCTTTAATTAAACAAATTGATAATTCAATTTTTTATGGGAGTATATTTATAGTGTTTATTATATTCTATTTTTCAGCTACAATTGCTTCAATATCTACTAATATGAATAAGGTTCATGTCCTTAATGGGATAAATTTTAAGGATTGGAATGAGAACATGTAAATTATTCTTAGCTGCATGGATCTTGACCTTGCATTAGAGATGGAGCAACCATATTCTCCTACGAAATCTAGTACTTCTAAAAAGAGGAAATATTATGAGAAGTGTGATCTCTCAAATCGCATGAGTCATGGTTTGATCTGATCTGAGGTCAATTTAGCTTTAGTGCGTGGAAACACTTGGTGGTTAGACTCTAGTGAAACTACTAACATCAGTGTTTCAATGAAGGGTTGCCTGAACTATCGAAAGAAAAATGATGTTGAAAGATAAATCTATGTGGGAGATGGAAAGCCGGTGGGGGTGGAAGCTTGTTGACTGCAGTATTGCTAACAAGGGTAAGTATTTGTTTTGTTGTATCCATGGGGACTTGTGTGATATCAATGTTGTTCAACACTTACTATGATTTTAAGCGGAAGTTTAAAAGATGTTTGTTACAAAGTGTAAATCAATAAATGATAGAAAAAGTTTCAGAGAGATGAGAGTTTGTCAGGATTGGATTTCATCCACCGATAGAATATGTAATTTACCAATAAGTTATATGCAATCTAAACATTTATCAATATCATCACGTATCACTCGCCGCCAGTGTTTATGTCTAAACTCCTGACAAGAGTTCAACTGTATTGTTGAATTGATGATCTCTCAGTCTATTAAACAATATGGTAGCATTAATACTCGATACTTAAGTGAATGTTAAATCTAAATCTATGTCTAGAGTTTATCATCTAACAAATGATTATCCTAGATCGAGATTCAGAAGAATATTTCTCAACAATAGTTCAAATCAATATGTAAAACAAGTAAACAAGGATAACATCGATATAGCTTCATAAAGAGATTGTATACAACGTCATGATCAATAAAAATACATATTGTTACGACGAACTTACATCCAATCCCAACAATAAAGGGATTTAGCTACCCATGGTAGCTAGATACAAAGAGAAGAATGAAGATGAACATGCATCAATCGGGATTTCCCAAAGATTGATGTGAACCAAACTTCCGATCTTCAAGAAGCACCCTTTCCTGTTGTTTTCTAAGTTTCTCTCTCTAAAATGTAATCTTTTTCTCAACAAAAAAACTGAAAGCAATTTTTAGAAAACAAAAAGTTACAGACCGTGTTAAGCCCCAAATTTGGCGCTCACCGCCAAATCTAGAAAAACACATTAAACATCCTAAAATGGCGCTAAGCGCCAGATTTAGCACTAAACGCGGAAGCTCCTGCCTCAGCAGCTCAAAGCATGCTTTGAGCGTGCTAAACCCCACCTGAAGCGTTGATTTCCAAAAATTGTAGGTTGAAGCTATTTCTTCTGCTTTTGATGTCCAAAGCTCCTCCAATGCAAACATACCTACAAAATGAGTTGTAAATGATCAATCTACACAATATTTACACATAAGTTGAGGTTTTGACTCGTGAATCCAAATAATAGAGATAATAAATGCCATTTTTTCATGCATAAATTCACCATAATTTGGCACTTATCAACTCTCCCCAACTTCGAACTTTATTTTTCCTTAAACAAGAGTCTTACTAACCTAAATAAACAAGAGCAATTACCAAGATTATCATGATCAAACAAGTTTTTAATAAAAGAAAACAATTGCATGGTTCAAATTTCAAAATTAAAAGCAAAGTGATGCTTACCACTATACTACAACCATACCATTATCATGAAACAAGTTCTAAAGACAAAACTCTTCTAAAAAATTCAAAGACAATACATGCTAAATTATGAATCACACCTAGCACACATCATCAAATTATGAAGAAGAACAAAAATGAGGGACTTGACTCACACCCAATAATCTTGCTAACATCTTGATTACCTTATACACTCATCTATGCAAAGCATATTGAAAGTACAAAAGCATAAATCACAAAGGACTTTCAAGGGTTATAATGAGGCTTGGTTAACAAAGCAGGGTCATATCTAAAGGTATTTGAAAAAAAGTTGTCAAACTCTAGAAGAGCATTCACTTTTTAATTTCTTTACAAATCATAACTTTATTAACCATTTTTCTTTGTGAAGGTGTGGAAAACACAAGAAAGGGGGGGGGGGGGGGGGTGAATTGGGTTTTACAAGCAAAAGCTTTTTCCAAAACAAAAACACCACTGACAAGTTAAATGATGAAGAGATAAAAACACAATGATTTTTATCCTGGTTTGCTAAAAACTCAAAGTTAATCCAGTCCACCCGCCAAGGTGATTTGCCTTATACATAAGGACTTAATCCACTATAATCAACAGATTATAATAAACATAAAGAATACCATTCTTTGTCTTCTCAAGGATCCAACTAAACCTTAGTCTCCTCAAGGACTCATAAAGAACAACTTTCTTTGTCTTCTCAAGGATAAACTCCTTAAGGAATCAAACAAATAGTTTGATACTAGTTAATGTGTTACAAGATGCTTCTTCAAAAGCAGATTTACACAAAATGAATAATAAATACTTAAAGAACATTGTATACAAAAGATGATAGCTTTTCACAAAGAAAATTAGCTTGTCGAAATACTTGTGTAAATCAGTAATTTCTTCAAGTCTCCAATGCATGCTTATATACTGTAAGCATGTGACCGTTGGAGGGTCAAATGGGGAAAGCTCCTTGAGCGGCTGTCCACTGTTGGATGAGAAAGGATTGATACCACGTATTATTATTTCGCCCACAACTTCAGTGACATGTGTGATTTGTACTATGTACTATTTGATCATGTTCCCATTTGATCTTATCTTCAAATTCATTGGCTTCTGATAAAAGATGATTGAAGCATGAAGTGAAGAAGTAGAGAGCTGGATTTAGAAACTTTAGAACCTTGGGTCAGAACCTTGACAGCGTCAGTTGAGTGGCTTGAGTTCTTCAGTGTCTTCAGAATCTTCAGAGTTCTCAGTCAGAACCTTGATAATTTCAATCATCTGTCTTGAGATTTTCATAATCTTCAACTACATAACACAACTTCAGAAGCTTGTCATTCTTCAGAATTTTGTTGATCAGAGTAATGTCCAGAAGCAAAAACTAAGAGAATATTGCAACAACAATATAGAGTCTCCTCAGAAGCTTCTGATGGGTGAAATAACATAAAATCAGATTTGGAATGCAAAGTTCAGAAACTGATGATGTTGCATATCATATGATCAGAATCAGAACTGGTTGTTAAAGCTACACAATAACAAACCATTAGGGTACCAAAAGTGTTCTCATACAAATACAACATTGTTATCATTAAAAATCAAGGTATAGATGCAAAAGCAAATCTTGTTCTAACAGTTTGTTCATATGATACACCCTGGATCACACTTTCTATCATAACTATTTGCCACTTTTTTTCAAACAAGTTCATTTCTCTTTCAATTATTTTTGTTGTTCAAATTCTTTTTCAATTTCTTAGCAACCTATCCTTTTTCTTTCTCTTTTCTCCCCAACCTCAAAGATATTTTTTTTTCTTTTGCTCATTATATTGAATCAGGATCAACGTCAAAACTTCCAGCTTACAATATCATGTTATCTTCTACAACTATTTGTGCTTAACTTGATTCATAATTACAATGCATAAAACTTTTGAGTTCATTTCTGCAAGAAGCAAAATGGTTTGCTTCTGGGAATATTCCAACGTCAGAGATGTTGAATTATAATTCCTTGTGTCGAAGAAGGTTGCTTGACAGAGCAAGGAAGTGTCCAACCACCTAGTGTGTTGAGTAGTGTTAGCTATTTTGGGCTTTTATAATTTTGGGCTTTTATAGTTTTGGGCTTTGACTTTAGGTCCAAGTTAACTTAAATCTATAAATAGAGGGAGTAACCCTTATTTTGTAACAGAGGTGAATAGAGTATTCACAACACTTGTAACTCACAGCATTTTGCAGTTGCAAAGTGAATCAGAAGTTTTCCATAGTTTGTGGGCAGAGAGAAACTCTGCAGAATTATATTACTTTTCTCCTTCATCGTTCTTTACTTTACTTTCTTTCTCCATTGTTCTTCTCTTTTCGTTGTTATTGTGTGGGTAATAACAATCTTGTTCATCAAGATTAATTGAAATTCTCGATAGGTTTTGGGGGATTTCCAACATATGGTATCAAGAGCTCCGGTTAATCGATTCGTGGGAAGAAAATCACCATGGCAACGAATCATACAAACGGGCATTTTCTAGCAAATATTCCGATTCTCAAGAACAACAATTATGAGAATTGGTGCAAGCAGATAAAGGTTATGTTCTGTTATCAAGATCTTTGGGATCTTATGAAGGAAGGAGTAGCAACGCTTGTAGAAGCCGCGACGGATCAAGAAAAGGCTGCACATAAAGAATTGAAGAAGAAAGATTATAAAGATCTCTTTATAATCCATCAATGTGTTGATGCAGATAACTTTGAAAAGGTTAGTGATGCAAAGGCAGCGAAAGAAGCATGGGAAATTCTGGAGAAATCGTTTGGAGGCACGGAGAAGGTGAAAGACGTGAGGTTACAAACTCACAAAAGAACGTATGAATTGCTTCAGATGGAAGACAATGAAAGCATAACTGATTTCTTTACCAAGGTTACGAAACTGGTGAATCAAATCAAGGTATGTGGAGAAGTCTTGACATTAAGATCTGTTGTTGGAAAGATCTTGAGGCCGTTGGCTCCAAAGTTCGACCACGTGGTAGTAGCCATAGAAGAGTCGAAAGATTTGTCAAAATTGACAAAGGAAGAGCTTCAAGGGACACTTCAATCTCATGAACAAAGAATGGCTGAAAGAGCTGCAGGAAAGTCGAAGAGTGATATGGCTTTGCAGGCTCAATCAGCAAAAGAAAGAAAAGGCAAAGGAAGCTGAAATGGAAACAAAGGCAGAGAAGGCTACAACAATTTGACTGGTCGAAATCAGCAAGAAGGAAACTGGTCGAATCAAAGAAACCCTGGAACCAAGGCAACCAAAGAGGTGGTGTTGCAGGTAGAGGAAGAGGTGGTGGTCAAAAGCTAGAAAAAAGTCACATTCAGTGTTACAATTGTCAAAGATATGGTCACTATTCTAGTGATTGTCTGGAAAAGTAGAAGAATCAAGAAACTTATGCAAAGCTGGCGAAACATGAAGAAGAAAAGACGTTGTTGATTGTTACAACAAGAGAAGAAGAGAGATTCAAGGACCAGTGGTACTTGGACTCAGGATGCTTATCACGCATGTCTGGAAGGAAATATTGGTTTGTCAAAATAAAGCCCTCAATGAAGAACATGGTGAAATTTGCAAATGACAACACTCTAGCAGCTGAAGGTGTTGGTGATGTTCTGATTATGAGGAAAGATGGCAAGAGGTCAGTAATTTCAAATGTATTATACATACCAGGCATGAAGAGTAATTTGCTCAACATAGGGCAGTTAGTCGAAAAGAACTACAAGGTGTCAATTGAAGACAAGATGATGAGAGTTCTCGACTCAAATGGAAGGTTGATCTTGAAGGCTCCAATGTCTCAGAATAGAACCTTCAAGATTGAACTAAATGTGATGGAGCATAAGTGCCTTGCAACAGAAGCTAACAGAGATGAATGGATATGGCATTACAGACTTGGACATCTCAATTTCAAAGACATCAGAGATTTGAAGAGAAGAAATATGGTTTCAGGATTACCAGAAATCGACATTCCAAACGAAGTCTGTGAAGAATGTGTGCAGGCGAAGCAGCATAAGAACAACTTCAGTAAGGATGCAGGAAGCAGGTCGAAGGCAATTCTTGAAGTCATATACTCTGATGTATGTGGTCCTCTCCGAGTGGATTCGATTGGAGGTAACAAATACTTTGTTACATTCATATATGATTTCAGTCAAAAACTGTGGCCTTACCTGATCCAGAAGAAAAGTGAAGTGATCGAGGTATTTTCCAAGTTTAAATCTATGGTCGAAAGACAGAGCGGTCGAAAGATCAAGATTTTAAGAACTGATGATGGTGGAGAATATGTGTCGAAAGACTTCGATACATTATGTGTGAAAGAAGGGATTGTGCTTGAGGTGGTGCCACCCTACACTCCACAGCAAAACGGAGTCGCAGAAAGGAAGAATACAACCATTATGAATATGGTTAGAAGTATGTTGAAAGGCAAGCATCTACCCAAAGAATTATGGGGAGAAGTTGTGTCAACTGCGAGATATATCCTGAACAGATGTCCGACGAAGAAGCTAGAAGGAATCACGCCAGAAGAATGTTAGTCTGGTGTCAAGCCTAGCTTGAGTAATCTGAGGGTGTTTGGATCTATAGCACATAGACATGTGCCAGATCAGTTGAGAAGAAAACTTGATGACAAGTCCAGTCAGATGATCCTGATAGGATATCATTCGACTGGAGGATACAGGTTGTTCGAACCAGTGAATAAGCAGGTGGTGATCAGCAGGGACGTGATCATAGATGAGCTTAGAGAATGGGATTGGACTGATAATGTCAAGAAAGATTCTGTGAGAATCTTTTATGATGAACCAGCTAGTGAAGTCGGAAGAGAAGTTTGACAGGAAGAAGTCAGAGGTGAAGCAAGCCCAAGCAAACCTCAAAGAACAAGATACATGCCTGCAAGGTTGCAAGAATGTGTGATTACATCAGATGATATGGTCAATGATGAAGGTGAGATAGTACATTATGCTTTCTACGCAGATGTCGAACTTGTCAATGAAGCTGAGGCATTGAAAGATTTGAAGTGGATGAAAGCAATAGATGAAAAGTTAAAGTCAATCGAAGTCAACAACACTTGGTCACTTGTCGAATTTCCCCAAGACAAGAAGGCAATCGATGTGAAGTGGGTATACAAGGTGAAGTTGAATCCCAAAGGAGAAGTGACTCGACACAAGGCAAGACTTGTGGCGAAAGGATTTCTTTAGAAAGAAGGAATCAACTTCGATGAAGTTTTTGCACCTATTGCTACGACCGAAACAATCAGGTTGGTTGTTGGTCTAGCAAACATGAACAACTGGCAGATGTGTTAGATGGACGTGAAATGTGCATTCCTTAATGGGCCCTTAGAAAAGAAGTTCATGTTGCACAACCAGTTGGGTTTGTGAAACATGGCGAAGAAAGAAAGGTGTACAGGCTGCATAAAGCCCTGTACGGACTTAAACAAGCTCCAAGAGGTTGGAACAAGAAGATAGACGGCTTTCTAAGGGAGAAGGAATTTGTGAAGTGCAAATCTGAACATGGAGTATATGTAAGAAGAAGCAATAGTGAATTGCTTATACTATTTCTCTATGTCGATGACCTGTTGATAACAGGTAGCTGCAAGAAGGAGATCGAAGACTTCAAAGGTGATCTCAACAAGGAATTCGAAATGTCAGGTCTGGGTGACATTTCATATTTCTTTGGTATCGAATTCTACAAGAGTGGTAGAGGTTTGATGATGCACCAAAGAAGGTATGCAGGCGAAATTCTCAAGAGATTTGAGATGCAAGATTGCAACCCAACTTCGACTCTAGCTGAACCTAGATTACAACTGTCGAAAGACTCAAATGAAGATGATGTCAACCCAACCCAATATAGAAGACTTATTGGGTCACTTCGATACCTTTGTCATACAAGACCTGACTTAGCATACAGTGTAGGTATGGTGAGTAGGTTCATACAGAAGCCAAAGGTATCACATCTAGCCGCAACGAAGAGGATATTAAGGTATCTGAAAGGAACTCTCGACTATGGCATTTTGTTTCCTGCAGCTGATGAAGGAAAAGAATGAAAATTAGTGGGATACACCGACTCAAATTGGTGTAGTGATGCTAAGGATCGAAAATCCAAAGTTGGCTATGTGTTTATGCTAGATGGTGCACCAGTTGCTTGGAGTTAGAGAAAAGAGCCAGTAGTGGCATTATCATCATGCGAAGAAGAATACGTAGCTACTTCTCTTTGTGCATGTTGGTGATTTTAGTATCATCAATGTATTTTAGTAGTAATGTGATTTACTATAGGCCGATGCAATTATGCGTTAAAGCTTGGAAACGAGTTAGGGGTAGTGCGGAGTGCACGCTCGTCGAGTCAACGTATAATTGAATACGAATAATTGAAACGGGGTTCTAACGTTCAAAATTTCCTTATGAATTTCGAATCCTTTCCCAACCAACGTAACCGTTTCTGAACAGTTGCGTCATTTCGTTTTCTGTTATTGATCTCCTATATAAGGAGTCATTTGGCCTCAGTTTAAAAAGTGATAACGAAATCAAACTTTCTCTCTACATTCCTGAACATCTCTCTTTTCCAGAAATAAATTGTTCTTCAAGAATTATCCCCACAAAGATTTCGTGAACCCAAGCAAGAATAGGGTCGAAATACTTTGTTCGGAAAGTGTACGAACACGATTCTTCGAAGTTATCCAGGATTATCATACCCAATTTCTAACAAACGAACAAAGTATTTTCTGATAATCATGGCTGGAGGAAGCACCGTCAAGGAGATGACTACAAACTTCGGAAAATTGGACAAGTTTCAAGGACAAGACTTCAGGCGTTGGCAGAAGAAGATGCATTTCATGTTGACAACGTTGAAGGTGGTGCATGTCCTGTCTACACCGATTCTAGAACTTCTGGAGGAAGACACAGTTGAAAATCTGAGACGTAGATCAAAATGGGAGAACGACGACTACATATGCAGAGGGCACATTCTTAACGGTATGTCTGATCCCTTATTTGATATTTATCAAAACATAGAATCTGCAAAGGAATTGTGGGATTGTCTCGAATCCAAGTACATGGCAGAGGACTCATCCAGTAAAAAGTTCCTGGTAACCGATTTCAACAATTACAAAATGGTTGAATCGAGGTCTGTCATGGAACAATTCAATGAACTCCTCTGAATCCTTGGACAGTTCACACAACACGGATTAAAGATGGATGAAACAATATCTGTCTCAAGCATCATAGACAAGTTGCCTCCTTCGTGGAAGGATTTCAAACACAATCTGAAGCATGGAAAAGACGAACTGTCTTTGATCCAACTTGGAAGTCACTTGCGCATAGAAGAATCTCTAAGAGCGCAGGAGGATGACAAAGGAAAAGACAAAGAAATTGTTGGACCCTCGGTTAATATGGTCGAAGAGGGTGGTAAGAACGGTAACAACAAAAACAAAGAAAAAAAGCGTGCTTTCAAGAACAATAAGGGCAGTTTCGGTGCTAACAAGAAACCGAAACTAGAATGCTGGAAGTGTGGCAAAACAGGCCACTTCAAGAAGGATTGTCGTTCCGGCAAAAAGCATGATAACGCGAATGCAAGTGGTTCAGGAAAGGGGTCTAAGGACCAATCCAAAAACCAAGGTCAGAAATCAATTCGTGATTTGAATAGTTTGTTTAAACATTCGGTTTCACTAAATTCTGAAGCATTCTATGTGCAGGATGATGCTATCGCGTGGTGGATTGATTCTGGCGCTACAACACATGTTTGCAAGGATCGTTTCTGGTTCAAGACTCTTGTTCCAGTGGAAGATGGTTCTGTCCTCTACATGGGAGATGATCACTTCGCTCCCGTTGAAGGCAAAGGAAACGTGGTGCTAGAATTCAGTTCTGGAAAGACTATTACTTTGTTTAATGTTTTGTATGTTCCTAAACTACGTAAGAATTTAATTTCTGGTCCTGTATTAAATAAGCTTGGATACAAGCAAGTGTGTGAATCCGATAAATATGTTTTATCGAAGTCTGGTGTGTTTGTAGGATTTGGATATTATAATAATGGTATGTTTATGATGAATTTGAATGGAGTTCCTAATGATTCTGGCTCTGTATTTATGTCCTCTTCGAATGTTATCAATTCATCGTTATGGCATGCTCGTCTAGGACACGTACATTATAAAAGAATGCATGAAATGTCTAAAGATGATTTAATTCCTGTTTTTGATAAAAATGTAGAAAATTGTAAAACTTGCATGTTAACAAAGATCACTAGGCAACCTTTTAAAAGTATAACAAGGAAATCTGTCATTCTTGAGTTGATACATAGTGATTTATGTGATTTGCATGCTACTCCATCATTAGGACATAAAAAATATTTTGTCACTTTCATAGATGATGCATCTAGATTCTGCTATGTTTATTTGCTGCACGCTAAGGACGAATCCTTAGATAAATTCAAAATTTATAAAATTGAAGTTGAAGTGCAACAAAATGTGTTGATTAAAACATTACGTACAAATAGAGGTGGTGAATATTATGATCCTGTATTTTTCCAATCCGTAGGAATCATTCATGAGACTACGGCACCATATACACCTCAACAAAATGGTGTGGCTGAAAGGAAAAATAGAGTGCTTAAGGAAATGGTGAATGCCATGTTATCTTACTCTAGTTTGAGTGAAGGGTTTTGGGGAGAAGCTATGTTAACGGCTTGCTATTTGTTAAATAGGGTTCCTAATAAAAGGAACAAGACTACCCCATATGAACTTTGGTATAAGAAACGACCCAACTTAACATTTCTACGTGTTTGGGGTTGTAGGGCCGTGGTTAGACTCCCGGACCCAAAAAGGAAAACTTTGGGTGAAAAGGGTGTAGCTTGCATCTTTGTTGGATATGCTGAGCACTCCAAGGCCTATAGGTTTTATGTTATAGAACCTAATGACTCGATTTCTATTAACACGATTATAGAATCGAGAGATGCCGTATTTGATGAGAATTGTTTCTCTTCTATACCTAGACCAAAGGACTCTATACCTAATTCAGATGAATCTCTAAAGGATGATCATTCAAATGATGTGCCAAGTGAGACACTTGAACCCCGTAGGAGCAAAAGAGCTAGAAAATCTAGATCTTATGGATCTGATTTTCAACTATATTTAGTTGAGGGATCAAAGGATCAGATTGACACTCAATACTATTATTGCTATAATATAGAGGAGGATCCAAGAACGTATGATGAAGCTGTGAAATCTCGAGATTCTGTTTTTTGGAAAGTTGAGCAGATTTACTAGTAATCCTAGTAGACATCATTGGCATGCGATAACTAGGGTATTCAAGTACTTGAAGGGTACAATAAATTATGGATTGTCATATATGGGATTTCCTTCGGTGTTAGAGGGTTATTCGGATGCTAGTTGGATAAATAATGCTGAAGATTCATCCTCTACAAGTGGATGGGTGTTCTTGCTTGGGGGAGGTGCCATCTCATGGGCTTCCAAGAAGCAAACATGTATAACTGGTTCCACAATGGAATCTGAGTTTGTAGCATTAGCTGCTGCTGGTAAAGAAGCGGAATGGCTAAGGAATTTGGTATATGAGATTCCGATATGGCCTAAACCGATATCACCAATTTCTATCCGTTGTGATAGTACTGCCACATTGGCTAAATCTTATAGTCAAATATACAATGGAAAGTCTAGACATTTGGGTGTTAGACATAGTATGATTAGGGAATTAATCATGAATGGGGTGATATCTATTGAGTTTGTTCGGTCGCAACAAAACTTAGCTGACCACTTGACGAAGGGGTTAGCTAGAGACTTAGTGAAGAAGTCGGTAATTGGGATGGGATTAAAGTCCATTTAAATCTGTTAGCTATGGTATACCCAATTCCCTTCTAATACAATATTAGAAGCAGAATTCAATGTGGAAAGATCATAGTTAGAGATTGGAGCAATTGTGTTTATCTTCCCAAGGTATGTGCTCAGACCTGCAAGTGATGGTTAGGTTGAATTATATCTTCTTAATGGTTCTTTTAGAAAATTGCAAATGCAGGTGCAAGATTAAAAGAATCACCTATGTGAGCATGAAGTTTTGCCGCTTCAAGAAGCTTGGACTTGGCTTCCTATATGCTTATTAATGGATAAGGACACATGGCTTGTAAAGTGTCAAGTATGAATAGTAGAGTATTGTAAGAAACATATGTGTACTATATCTTCAGACACTCAAATGGATTGACGGGTTCAATCGCTATGACACCCCGATTTTCGAGTATTTGGAATGTGTATTTGTACTAAGATGAAAATTCAATCGCAAGACATTTTCATTTATGCATTTGTTTGATCGTTATACCTGTGTGTTATACCCTTGTATATATAATTGTATATACTGAGTAAATCAAGGATTACACTAAAATGGGGGGAATTTGTTGGTGATTTTAGTATCATCAATGTATTTTAGTAGTAATGTGATTTACTATAGGCCGATGCAATTATGCGTTAAAGCTTGGAAACGAGTTAGGGGTAGTGCGGAGTGCACGCTCGTCGAGTCAACGTATAATTGAATACGAATAATTGAAACGGGGTTCCAACGTTCGAAATTTCCTTATGAATTTCGAATCCTTTCCCAACCGACGTAACCGTTTCTGAACAGTTGCGTCATTTCGTTTTCTGTTATTGATCTCCTATATAAGGAGTCATTTGGCCTTAGTTTAAAAAGTGATAACGAAATCAAACTTTCTCTCTACATTCCTGAACATCTCTCTTTGCCAGAAATAAATTGTTCTTCAAGAATTATCCCCACAAAGATTTCGTGAACCCAGGCAAGAATAGGGTCGAAATACTTTGTTCGGAAAGTGTACGAACACGATTCTTCAAAGTTATCCAGGATTATCATACCCAATTTCTAACAGTGCATGTCAAGTAACATGGATGATGAATCTGATCGAAGAGGTAACAACGAAGATTCATGGAGCAATTACCATGAAGATCGACAGCATGTCAGCTATCAATCTGACAAGGAATCCGATAGCACATGATCGAAGCAAGCACATCGAGATGAGGTTCCATTATCTTCGAGAGCAGGTAGCAGATGGGAAGATGAATATGGAACACTGTAGAACTGAGAATCAGATTGCAGACATCATGACGAAGGGAGTGCAGATCGAAGTGTTCAGAAGACTAAGAGCTATGATGAATGTAGATAGCTTAGACACAATGAATTAGGTGGTGTGTTGAATTGTAATTCCTTGTGTCGAAGCAGGTTGCTAGATAGAGCAAGGAAGTGTCCAACCACCTAGTGTGTTGAGTAGTGTTAACTATTTTGCGCTTTTATAATTTTGGGCTTTTATAGTTTTGGGCTTTGACTTGAGGTCCAAGTTAACCTAAATCTATAAATAGAGGGAGTAACCCTTATTTTGTAACAGAGGTGAATAGAGTATTCATAATACTTGTAATTCACAGTATTTTACAGTTGTAAAGTGAATCAGAAGTTTTCCACAGTTTGTGGGCAGAGAGAAACTCTACAAAATTATATTACTCTTCTCCTTCATCATTCTTTACTTTACTTTCTTTCTCCATTGTTCTTCTTTTTTTCGTTGTTATTGTGTGGGTAATAACAATCTTATTCATCAAGATTGATTGAAACTCTCCATAGATTTTAGGGGATTTTCAACAAGTATTTGAAGAATGCAACGGTGAGCACTGGTGCGCATGTGATCCTTGTTCATGCTTTCTTTTACATGGGACTGATATAACCGGCAAAATTGTTTCTATAATCAACAACTTCCCAACCATCATATCTACAACCGCGACAATTATACGGTTGTGTGATGATCTCGAAGGCGACAAGGTAGAAAAGATAGACCAATTTTTTATATACATAGATCAGTTATTAAGGAACATAAGGGTTAATTAAGTTGATATAACTATTGCAGGACGTTATTTGTGATGGTAACTATGGATCATATATTCAAAGTGTTACATGAAGGATAACCCATGAGTTTTTATTGGACAAACAAGAGAACATATGAGGAAACAAATTCCAAATGCATGGAAACAACTCAATAAAGAATCTTTGAACACAAATGAGTTACCTTCATCTTTTACTAAACTTTGTCTGAATGCTGCAATGGCAATACTCCTTCAAATCTACAGAAGTATGTGATATCATTGATAATACTCCTTCAAATCTACAGAAGGTGAAATCATTGTTTTATGATGATTGTGGCTACTTACAAAATATTTATTAACATTTTGAGAGTGTAAGGTGGGAAACAACACAAAACCTAATATTTATACGTGGTTAAATAGTATTTTATGAAATGTTTATCACTATTAAACTTTGATTAAATATAATTTTTATTTATTTTATCATTATTAAACGCCTTCAAAAATTTAAGAGGGCTATCATCTTAATATTCTACTTTTATGAACTAATCTTACATCCACACAATCCATTATTTGTTAGGTATTTTGATGTATGTCAGCCAATATATTGATATAATGTGTAGATACCATATTTTAGAGTATAACATTATTATCATTTATTTACACCATCATATCAATATATATCATAAGTCAATATATAATTTGATGAGGGTATAGAGAATAAATAGATTGGTATCCATTATTTGCAAATCTATTTTGGTATAAGTCAATATATAGAGTATAACATATTTTGCAAATATATAGAGTATAACGTTGTGATAAGTCAATATATAGAGAATAAATAGATTGGTATCCATTATTTGCAAATAATGTGTAGTAATAAATAGATTTCTATGAGAGTTATATTTTAGAAGAGAAATATAGAGAATAAGACAAAGTTAGTTAAAACGATGGTTACACTAGTTAGGAAAGATAGTTACTAATATATAATTAATTTTCTCATTTTTTAACTAACTTAAAAAAATCTTGACTTAGTATAAGTATCAATCTCCATTCAATGTAAAAGATCAATAAACAATACTATCAACAACACATACAAAATATGTGATGATTTTCTCTCAATCTTCTTTTTCAATGGTGTTCATTCTCACTCTCATTATGGTATCAATTGTCTAAGGGACTGCACTTCCGCTCAAGGTACTACTACGGAAAGCACCTATCACAACGGTTAGAAAATGAATATCATCACACTGAATCAATCGTTGTGAGGTAAGGTGTAGTTGTATGTATGATATTTTCCACCACGGTCGTACCACTGTGATTGTGTCTATGTAGCACAATACCTACCACAACGGTTACTTTAAACAACCGTTGTTATATTATTTAATGCATAATATTTAACAACAATTATATTAAATAACCCTTGTGATACATACACTTGAGTTTATTGTGGAATTCTTATTTCGCCAATACTCAATAAACATATAATTTTTCAATCTACACTAGAACATTATAATATGACAAATTAATTTATATTGGAAGAACAAGTTCACGTTCAATGCTTGACAAGAGTTCTTCAACTCCTTATCCGCATTTTACTCGTTAACACTTAGAACTTGATTTAGTCATTGTAGTTCTTCAAACACCCCTTATTAGAATTTTTGGGTCACAATTATAATATTACATGTGTTAGGGTTATTATGTAATTAGCCAAGCTGTAGTGGTCTAATTAATAATAATTTTGTGGCTAAAAGTATAAATATCATGAAAGATAAAACTAATGTGTAGATACCATAAGTCAATATTTAATTTGATGAGGGTCCAAATTAGAATATTGAAAACTAAGAAATAATTGGGGTTATGGTCCCTATTTGTAGATAACGTAAAATAATTTATCATAAATTCTCTCTTCATCCCGATTAGAGGAGAATCAATGAGCCATAAAGGGACTTTATAATTGGAAGATCAAATATCCACAAACCTTCAGTGATTCTCAATGAAAAAAACCGCTACGCTTCCGCTTTTATTCTATGATTGAATTCTTATATGGATTTAAGGGATACAAGTTGATGGTATATCGACTTATAGAGACTATTTTAGAGTTATGTTCTTCATTTCTATATCCATAGAAATAATAAGTTTATGAATAGATTTAATAAGTGATATCAGAGCCACCTATATCTGATTCAATTTGAATTTTGAGAAAAAATAATTTATATTAAAATTCAAAAACTGAGATCCCTTTTGATCTTCCTTTTGTTTAAAGATTATTTTATTTTACTATGAAATTAAAAGAATTTAACGTATTAAAAGCGAGTGAGATTAAATTTGAATCCGAGAGAACTTTGCAAATATAAAACTTTGTGTTTATATAGTAATAGAATTACAAATTTAATCTATTTTTTATTGGAAATAAAATGAGTATGTAAACGAATAATATTAGTGGAAGATATATATTGATATGATGATGTAAATAAATGTTATAATAAATAAATGTATGATGATTTCCACCATAATCTTACGACCGTGATTGTATCTATGTAGCACGATGTCTATCAGAACGGTTACTTTAAACAACCGTTGTTATATTATTTAATGCATAATATTTAACAACAGTTATACTAAATAACCCTTGTGATACATACACCTGAGTTTATTGTGGAATTCTTATTTCGCCAATACTCAATAAACATATAACCTTTCAATCTACACTAAAACATTATAATATGACAAATTAATTTGTATTTGAAGAACAAATTCACGTTTAATGCTTGACAAGAGTTCTTCAACTCCTTCTCCGCATTTTACTCTTTAACGCTTAGAACTTGGTTTAGTGGCTTTAATTCTTCAAATGCCCCTTATTAGAATTTTTGGGTCACAATTATAATATTACATGTGTTAGGACCATTATGTAATTAGTCAAACTGTAATGGTCTAATTAATAATAATTTTGTGGTTAAAAGTATAAATATCATGAAAGGTAAAATTAATGTGTAGATACCATAAGTCAATAACTAATTTGATGAGGACCCAAATTAGAATATTGAAAACTAAGAAATAATCGGGGTTATGGTCCCTATTTGTAGATAACACAAAACAACTTATTATAAATTCTCTCTTCATCCCGATTAGAGGAGAATCAATGAGCCATAAATGGACTTTATAAATCGGAAGATGGACTTTATAAATCGGAAGATCAAATATCCACAAACCTTCAATGATTCCCACTGGAAAACACAGGTATGTTTCCGCTTTTATTCTCTGATTGAATTCTGATATGGATTTAAGGGATACAAGTTGATGGTATATCGACTTAACGAGATTATTTTAGAGTTATGTTCTTGATTTCTATATCCATAGAAATAATAATGTTATCAATAGATTTAATAAGTGATATCAGAGCCATCTATATCTGATTCAATTTGAATTTTGAGAAAAAATAATTTATATTAAAATTCAAAAACAGAGATCCCTTTTGATCTTCCTTTTGTTTAAAGATTATTTTATTTTCCTATGAAACATGGCATTGAAATATAGGAAAAAAATATTAGTACTAAAAATCATGAATCTTCAATCTCTAATTTAGATGTTATATTAAATTTATCATCAATTTTTCTTGTTGTTTTACATTTTAATTATCGTATCCAGAATAATATAATTAAGCAAATTGGAAATTCTATTATAATTGTAAAATTTCATATTAAGAGACGGTACTGGTATGTCTGGGGTTAGGATTTAAGGAAAAATAGTGAGTGAATAGAAAAACTATTTAATTTGAAGTGTAACGCTAACTTGTGCTCCTAGGGCACAAGTTAAGAACTAAATAAAGAAACATTGTCTTAGAAATTGTGTATCAAGTTAGCATTACCCTAATTTTAATTGCGTTGTTGTTAAAAGTCTTTCAAAAACGTTTGCCTAAATATTAGGCTTAGCTGTCTTATTCCAATCGATTTGTGCAAAAAAATTCTTGTATTGATATGACTTAATTGTGTTGCTTGCATTACTAAGTGTGTGGTTTATTGTTTATTATTATTTTATATTAAATAATATATATATATATATATATATATATATATATATATATATATATATATATATATATATATAATATATATATATATATATATATATATATATATATAATATATATATATATATATATATATATATATATTCTCTCTTCATCCCGATTAGAGGAGAATCAATGAGCCATAAATGGACTTTATAAATCGGAAGATCAAATATCCACAAACCTTCAATGATTCCCACTGGAAAACACATGTATGTTTCCTCTTTTATTCTCTGATTGAATTCTGATATGGATTTAAGGGATACAAGTTGATGGTATATCGACTTATAGAGATTATTTTAGAGTTATGTTCTTGATTTCTATATCCATAGAAATAATAAGGTTATGAATAGATTTAATAAGTGATATCAGAGCCATCTATATCTGATTCAATTTGAATTTTGAGAAAAAATAATTTATATTAAAATTCAAAAACTGAGATCCCTTTTGATCTTCCTTTTGTTTAAAGATTATTTTATTTTCCTATGAAACATGGCATTGGAATATAGGAAAAAAATATTAGTACTAAAAATCATGAATCTTCAATCTCTAATTTAGATGTTATGTTAAATTTATCATCAATTTTTCTTGGTGTTTTACATTTTAATTATCGTATCCAGAATAATATAATTAAGCGAATTGGGAATTCTATCATAATTGTAAAATTTCATATTAAGAGACTGTACTGGTATGTTTGGGGTTAGGATTTAAGGAAAAAAAGTGAGTGAATAGGAAAACTATTTAATTTGAAGTGTAACGCTAACTTGTGCCCCTAGGGCACAAGTTAAGAACTAAATAAAGAAACATTGTCTTGAAAATTGTGTATCAAGTTAGCATTATCCTAATTTTAATTGCGTTGTTGCTAAAAGTCTTTCAAAAACGTTTGCCTAAATATTAGGCTTAGCTGTCTTATTCCAATCGATTTGTGCAAAGTTTTCCTTGTATTGATATGACTTAATTGTGTTGCTTGCATTACTAAGTGTGTGGTTTATTGTTTATTATTATTTTATATTAAATTATATATATATATATATATATATATATATATATATATATATATATATATATATATATATATATAGTATGTACAACTTTTTTTTATAAAATTAAAAATTGTGGCATTTTGTTGTGTTTTACACAACAAAGCAAATACGAATTGGAACACAGGTAGGTCGTGCTGGATCGCATGACCATGTCTCTGATACATTTTATTCATTAAATTTGGCATAATTTCATTCAAGTTTTGGTTACTGGTTTGTAAATTTATACAATGTTTAACATTTTGAGTGAATCAATTAAAATAAAATGTTACCAAAGAGATCTCTTGAGATGAATTATGTCTTTATTTTAAATAAATTGAAAATTCAATTCTTTTATGTGAGTATATTTAAAGTGTTTATTATGTTCTATTTTTCAGCTATAATTATTTCAATATCTACTAACATGAATAAGGTTCAAGTCCTTAATGGGATAAATTTTAAGATTTGGAATGAAAACATGGAAATTGTTCTTAGCTGCATGGATCTTAACCTTGCATTAGGGATGAAGCAACTTCCTTCTCCTACGGAATCTAGTACCTCTGAACAGAGGGAAAATTATGAGAAGTGTGATCATTCTAATTGCATTAGTCATAGTTTGGTTTGTTCTAAGGTCAATTTAGTTTTAGTGAGTGGAAACACATGGTGGTTAGACTCTAGTGAAACTACTAACACCAGTCTTTCAATGAAGGGTTGCCTGCACTACTGAAAGCCAGATGATGTTGAAAGATACATCTATTTGTGAGATGGCTAGTCGGTGGAGGTGGAAGCTATAGGACATTTTAGATTATTGATGTGTACCGGATTTTATTTGGATTTAAAAGATACTTTTGGGTTCCGTCATTTAGACGAAATTTAATTTCAGTTACTTATTTGGAGAAATCAAGTTATTTTTGTTCATTTGGAAACAATATGTTAAAGATGTCTTTCAATTCATATATTGTTGGAACTTGTTCACTTATAGGTCATGATAATATATATTTATTTGACACAATAGCTACCTATGGCGAATCGTTGAATGTGTATTCATGTGGTACTAAGCGTAAAATTGATGACAACAATTCAGGAGCACTATGGCACAAGCGCCTAGGCCACATCTCTAAAAATAGAGTTGAGCGACTAGTGTCCGATGAAATTTTGGATTCCATTGACTTCATAAACTTTGATGTTTGTGTTGAGTGTGTTAAAGGTAAACAGACCAAAACAAAGGAATATATTGCATATGAGCTATGGATATCTTAGAATTAATACATATAGACATTTATGGACCATTTTTCACACATTCTTCGAATGGTCAAAAATATTTTATATCATTCATAGACGATTACTATAGATATGCATACATATTTATTATATATGAAAAGTCTTAATCATTGGATGTGTTCAAATCGTTTAAGGTTGAAGTTGAGAATCAACTCAATAAAAAAATTACTAAAGTCAAGTCTGACTATGGCGGTGAATATTAAGACAAATATGATGGTTCAGGTGAACAATGTCAAGGATATTTTGCCAAATACCTGGAGAAATGTAAAATCGTTCCATAATACACCATGTCAGGATCGCCTAGTATGAACGGTGTGGCTGAAATATGAAATAAGACTTTTAAGGATATGGTAAGGAGTATGATTTGTCATTCTACCTTGCCAGAGTCACTCTGGGGAGAGACACTAAAGACTGCAGCTTACATCCTAAATAGAGTACCAATAAAGGCAACTTCCAAAACACCTTACGAGCTTTGGACTGGGCAAAAGCCAAGTCTAAAACATTTTCATGTGTGGGGATGTCCAACTAAGGCAAGCCCTTACAGGAAAATGAAAAGAAATTGGACTCCCGAACAGTGAGCAGCTACTTTATTGGTTATTCAGAAAGATCAAGGGGCTACAAATTTTATGATCTCAAATTAAATTAAATTTTGAGACGAGAACGGATTCTTTGAGGATATTGAGTTTGGGGAGAAGAATAAGGTTAAAGACTTTCTCTTAGAGGAAGAATCGCTAACAATTCCATAACCGATTCATATAATTGCTTTTGATCAAGCAAGAAGGAACCTCCACAAGACATTGTTAAAATTCCTCCAACTCAAGATGATTTGGTATTTCATGATGAACAAATTCAAGATCCTCAAGAACAAATGTTACAAGAACCAATATCTTTGCGGAGACCCGTTATCCAAAGCCACCTTAATGAGGGATATGAAGAAGCATATTTTGAATGAGCATTGATGGGCTAAAGGAGTATAAAAAGAAACATCCCAATGAGAAAGAGAACAACGAATATATTAATATACCTCCTAATAAAATAGGACAATTGTGGCTTCACCTGACTAGCTTAAGGGGATTTCTCCAAATAGTGTTTAGCCAGAACAACTACAAATTTCAAGGCTATGACTCACTCAATCTTCTACTCTTTTCACATCCACGATATCCTTTTCCAACTCCTTGTCCACAATAATCCCAACAACATTTTTCGATCTAACTTTTATTGTGTACCAAAGCTTAAATCTCGAATTGTCTAAATCTTTTGCTTTTTCACCTGTCCACTTAGTTTCTTGTAGTCACATAGTGTGTGTGTGTGTGTATATATATATATATATATATATATATATATATATATATATATATATATATATATATATATATATATATATATATATATATATATATATATATATATATATATATATATATATATATATATATATATATAATATTCATTATATTATTTATACAAAATATTAATAAATTAATTTGTTTAAACATTATATTGTTTATACAAGATATTAAAGTAAAAATGTTGTTCTTCATCGTCATCGTTGTAGGTGAAGAACAAATGTTGGATATCTTGGAGAAGAACAAATGTTGGGGATCCTCGTTTCATTGATCTTGAGGAAATCAAATATTTGATATAAAACAAAAAAAATGTTAGGTAAATAAAATAAATATTAAGTTAAGAGATTATATGAGAACACAAACCTTGAACCAATTTTTTTCTACAGATGCAATCCATCACATAAATCTTTGACAAAGTAAATACACTCACACCAACCACATATTAAATAAACCACTATATTTTTTCTGCTTTTGCAATCTATCACATTCATACTTTTATTTTTTTAAATCTCATGACGTTCTGACTAAACATAAAGTTTCACAATAACGTTTGGGTTTCTTATGAATTCACTACTATTAAATTTTAGTATTCATAATGTTTTTATAATGAAGATTTTAGGTTTCATGATGAACACTAATGGAAGTACCTTGAGCGTTGATACTCATTAAATGGACGACAAAGATTTGTTTAAGGACGGTGAAGAAACTGAATAAACGCGCTTATATTTTATCTCGTTTATTACTCAAAATTGAGATAAAATGTGTTTCTTTTTAAATTTCTCAATATTATCAACCGATGAGAGAAATAAATTTCTCAATGTTTTCTTTAATTGACAACATAGCAAGGTTATTACAAAAATAAAATAGCAACATCAACATCATTATGTGAGATAGATTGCAATGGCAGAAAAAATATTTTATTCAATACTGAAGAACATTTAAGATTTTTCCTGTCTTGCAATTCATCCCAAAGAATGATGCGTAAAACTTTGGAGCGACTGCATATAAGTTAGACTTAAGATAAAATCTGATTAACGAATACTTTTATAGGAAAATATAATAATTTAATCTCTCGTTATTAAATATAATCGAAGGAATAAATTATTAATTTAATTATTAAAAAAAAGACCCCATTTTAAACATATATATATATATATATATATATATATATATATATATATATATATATATATATATATATATATATATATATATATATATATATATATATATATATATATATGCAGTTGATGTTGAGATTCGAAACATGTCCTAAAATATTTTCTCCTCGATTTTATTTATAAATTGAGAGAATGTGTTATTTATTAAAAAATAATATAAAATATGACGCGTCACAACCTTTTATCTCGATTTTTGGTAGGATGGGCTAAAAGATTTATTATAAAATATATTATTTGTAATAATACATAAAAAATTTGACAAAATTTTACGTTGTCTGACGGTTGAACACAAGTCATTCACCAACAATAATTATTTATAAATCATATGAAACTTAGGCTTAACAGTGAAACGAAGACATTATAGTACTTGTCGTATTCATCTATGGCTTTTTCTCTCCCTTTCGTTCCAAAACTCACTCAAAACAGAAGCTCAACTATTCTGGCTATCAAGGTATATGTACCCGTGCATGCCTATTGTAGTTTCCACAACAAAACCAATTTCTTTAACCAAATTCATAGATCTAAAACTGTAAAAACCAAGGTATGAATCACTTTTTTGAAAAAATCATTTTTCTATTTATTTGTGAGCTTCATATTACTTTGTAGCTAATTAACCTTACTCTTTCAATTAATATTCATTTAGGAAGCTCTTCATATAAGACATGCCAAAGCATTGGGTGAAGTTAAACGTTTATTTGTCAGCAAAAATACAGATGAACGTTTATCTATGGTGGACTCAATCCAAAGATTAGGCATTGAATACCTCTTTGAAGATGAAATTGAAGCAACTCTTCAAAGGAAGCATATGATGCTCAGATTCCAGAATATCCAAGGACTCTCACAAGTTGCATTCCAGTTTCGTATGTTAAGACAACAAGGGTATTACATTCGACCAGGTTAGTTAACATATTGGTTTAAACTCATAATGAACATCTTTTGTCCTTAAAGTTCAAATCTTGTGGATAAGAGTGGGTTTGAATCATTGTTTACTATTTTTTTTTCTCATTTAAATGTTTATTTTGAAAATAAAAATAAAAAGTCGCAACAAAGGATTAAACATCAAACTCGTCATCACAAATTAAAATCATTTTTTCACAATTTATTTTTTAAAAATATTTTTTCCTGTAAAATCTATTAATGATAAAATATTATCCGTAACTTGATATATTGTCTTCTGTTTTTTTATAAATAATTTTTTAAAGTTGTATTGTCTATAATGTGTTAAAATTTAGCCCCAACAAGAATGCCTAGAAAAAGAAAAGGCATGACTCCTATATCACAAGCAGATGAGGCAGCCAAACAAAACTCACCTTTCAAGTTGATACCAAAAAAAGACGAGGCAGCCAATTTTTTTTAACTTATTTAAGATTATATTGAAATTTGATGCATCGTTTGTTAGATCTAGCAAAATCAAGTTATACTTTTATATTTTGCAATTTGATGTTTTTTTTGTTGTTTATTAATTAAAACACTTTAACATTGTTTAAAATTATTTTTCTTCACCTAATAATATGTTATTATATTTTATCATTAATAGATAACATAATATGTAGATAAGAGTAGAAAAAACAAAAATATATTTGGATAAGTCAAATTTCTATTAAAATATTTTTAAATCATTTATTTTTTCTATATTTTTAATGTTATTTAAATTAAATGTAAGGTTGTTTTTTAAAATTTGTTGTGTTTTTTTTTTAGTGGTAACGTTTAAAAATTAAAATAGGACTGAGACGGCTTGATCCATGTGATTTATAGTGGTTATAACTGTTTCAATGCATCATGCAGATATATTCAACAATTTTTGGGACAAAAAAGGCAAACTCAAGGAAACATTTTGTAAGGATATAAATGGTTTAATTGCATTGTTTGAAGCATCTCAACTAAGCATAGAAGGAGATGATTATCTTGAGAGTGCAGGACAGTTCTGCCGCAAATATCTTAACGAGTGGTCTTCAACGTTTCATGACCACCCTCAAGTAAAATTTGTTACACATGCATTGTCGTGTCCTATTCATAAAACTTTGTCGAGATTCACACCTACAATAATTGAATCACAAAATGTATCATGGACCAATTCTTTACAACAGCTTTCCATAATTGACTCTCAAATGGTTTCCTCTTTACATCTCAAGGAAACTCTTGCATTTTCCAAGTGAGTACTACTTAACAACTTTCAAAAGATTTACACTAATAAAGATTTAGACTAATCATGGTATATACTATGTAGATGGTGGAAAGACTTAGGCTTGTCAAAGGACTTGGAATTTGCTAGAGATGAACCGATTAAATGGTACATGTGGTTTATGGCATGTCTTCCAGATCCGCGGCTCTCGGACGAAAGGATCGAGCTCACGAAGCCTGTGTCTCTAATCTACATCATTGATGATTTATTTGATATTTATGGAAACATTGATCAACTCACTCTCTTTACAGAAGCTGTTAAGAGGTAATGATGTGAATAATTCTCAATCATATGTTGCATGAATTCATTCGTTTTTTCGGACGCAGATGGGATTTGGCAGGCATTGAACAATTACCAGACTGCATGAAAGTATGTTTCAAGGCTCTCTATGACACAACCAATGAATTTGCACTTAGGACACATCTCAAAACTGGATGGAATCCTATAAGTTCATTGATAAAATCGGTATGGAAAAAACTATTTTCATCGTGTCGAAATCAATGCATTAATCCTATGTGTATCATGTTATCTTCTAGAACTATTTGTCCTTAACTTGATTCTTAATTACAGTGGCTAAAACTTTTGAATGCATTTCTGCAAGAAGCAAAATGGTTTGCTTCCGGGCATGTTCCAACGTCGGAGGAGTATTTGAAGAATGCAATAGTGAGCACTGGTGTGCATATGATCCTTGTTCATGCTTTCTTTTACATGGGCCAAGATATAACCAACAAAACCGTTTCTATAATCGACGACTTCCCAACCATCGTATCTACAACCGCGACAATTCTAAGGCTGTGTGATGATCTCGAAGGCGACAAGGTAGAAAAGATTCACCTATTTTTTTTATATAAATAGATCAGTTATTAAGGAACAGAAGGGTTAAATAAGTTAAAATAATAATTGCAGGATGATAATTGTGATGGTAACGATGGATCATATTCAAAGTGTTACATGAAGGATAACCCAGGAGTTAGTATTGGACAAACAAGAGAACATATGAGGAAACAAATTTCAGATGCATGGAAACAACTCAACAAAGAATGTTTGAACACAAATGAGTTACCTTCATCTTTTACTAAGCTTTGTCTGAATACTGCAAGGATGGTAGCTATGATGTATAGTTATGATGGCAATACTCCTTCAAAGCTAAAGGAGTATGTGAAATCATGCCTTTTGCTCGAAGAACAGGATGAGATTCACCAACAGCACTATCTCAGAACCCTTATCCTCTTCCCCGACACTACTCTCTAAAATAATAACTCTTGCTTGTTCAAAACATTTCACTTATTTAAATATTATTTGGAATTAAATTGAAGGTTTGCAGAATACTCCTTGTATCTATTCATCACCTTGCATCTGTCATTTGTCAATAATATGTGATAGGAATTTCAAGAAAAACCAATACATAATATATTTCTTGAAGGATTTAAATGATAACATTTCTGGCTCAAAAGTGTGTGGCCTTGTAACAGACATTAAAATCAAGAAATAATTTATATTGGCATACACGATTGCATCAAACCAATGACACGAAAGAAAGATACTCTATCCACAACTATAGATCCAAGAAATATTAGAGTCTGGAACAAGCTTCAACATGTCCTAAAAAAACACTTGATTTGATCAAATAATTAAAAACGGATAGTTAGATAACAATAAATTTTACTCGGACATTTGTCTATTTCAATAATGATCTTACATTAGAAGATATTAGGCTTTAAGAAACTCTAGAACACCTATTATAAAAGGGATCATAAACGTCAAATCAAAGTACACATATTTTTATGACCTAAATACCTTCTTAAATTCGATAGTTGTAGAAATTATATATTTCTTATTTTGTTTGTACATAATAAAATTGGATATAAATAGTCTAGGGAGTACACTTAGCTAAAGAAACTAATTAAGTCATAATTAATTCAAATTAATACCTATATACAAGAAGGGAAATATTCTATATGATTGTGTAAATAAGTATAAATGTATTCCTATAATACAACTATAAAATATGTATTGTTGTCCCTTGTTAATGGCTCCATAGTTGTTCCTTAATGGTTGTAGATTAGCAACCAACATTCCCCCTCAAGTTAGGTCATAGATGTCTATCATGTCCAACTTGAATCTTAAGTTTTCATAGTTGGTTCTAGGAAGTGTTTTGGTCAAGATATCAGTTGTTTGATGACTTGAGGGTGTGTGCTAAAGAGAAATTAATTTGTTGTCAATCTTCTCCTTGATGAAATGTCTATCAATTTCTACATGCTTTGTCCTGTCGTGTTGCACAGGATTTTTAGCAATACTTATGGCAGCTTTGTTGTCACACAATAGACTTTTTTCATGGTAAGTATGAACTTGTAGTTCTGCAAGCATCCTTTGGAGCCATATCCCTTCACAAATCCCATGAGCCATTGACCTAAATTTTGCTTCAGCACTGCTTCTTGCAACCACATAATGTTTCTTGCTTCTCCATGTCACTAAGTTTCCCCATACAAATGAGCAATACACACTGATTGATCTTCTATCAGTTATTGAGTCAGTCCAATCTACATCTGTGAATATTTCTATTTTCCTGCTTGTGTTCTTTTTGAAATGCATCCCCTTCCCTGGTGCCTTTTTGAGATACTGTAGAATACGGTTAATTGCTTTCATGTGAGTCTCTTTGGGACCATTCATGTAGTGGCTAATCATGTTGGCAAAAAAATCAATATCTGGTCGTGTATGGGTTAGGTAGATAAGTCTCCCAACCAGTATTTGATACATTTATTTATGAACCGGTGGACTCCCTTTTTCCTTTCCTATCTTCACATTAGATTCCATAGGAGTGTCTGCTGGTCGGCATCCTAACATCCTTGTTTCTTGAAGTAAATCAAGAGTATATTTCCTTTGAGATAAAAAAATTCCAAATTTTGATCGTGCCACTTCCATTCCAAGAAAATACCTTAATTGACCGAGGTCTTTAACTTCAAATTCCTTAGCTCGTAACAATTTTAACCCTTCAATTATGGTATAGTCATCACCTGTAATAATAATGTCGTCTACATAAACAATGAAAATTGCTACCTTGCCTTACTCTAAATGCTTTAAGAACATTGTGTGGTCTGTTTGGCATTGAGAGAAATCATGCATCCTAACCACTCGTGTAAGCCTATCAAACCAAGCTCGTGGGGATTGCTTGAGCCCGTATAGTGATCTTTTGAGCTTACATACCTTGCCTGAGTTTTCTGACGTCTCAAGTCCAAGTGGTATTCTCATGTAAACATCTTCTTCAAGTTCACCATTTAGGAAAGCATTTTTTATATCTAGATGATGAAGTGGTCAGTCCAAATTTACTGCCAAGGAAAGCAGAACACGGGCTGAGTTTAATTTTGCTACAGGTTCAAAGGTCTCTTCATAATACACCCCATAAGACTGAGTGTATCCCTTTTCCACGAATCGAGCTTTATACATGTTCACACTCCCGTCCACATTATATTTCACCGAGAATATCCATTTGCATCCAACTGGCTTCTTTCCATATGAAAGGTGATAGAGTTGCCATGTATCATTCTTCTCTAGTGCCTTGATTTCTTCCACAACCGCAACCTTCCACTCTGGAACTAGGATAGCTTCATGGAAATTTTGAGGAATGTGGGTGTTGTCCACTGAGTTTATGAAATTCTTGTACTCCTGCAATAATTTTTCACTAGAAACATGGTTCCCAATTGGATGTTTGGTACAATACCTCACTCTCTTTCTTATGGAAATAGGTAAGTTTAAGTTCTGGTCATAAGTTTCATTATCCAATAAATTAGAAGATGAGTCAATGCATGGTAATTACCTTTGTGAGTAGGTTCAGAATCTGAATTTCGGGCAAAGTGATCAGTTGTCGCGCGCGGGTCAAAACGAGTGTTTTTCAAAAACGTAGTACGACGACAATTTTAACTCGGATATCGTTCTCACAAGGATTCATGATTATTATTATCCAAAGGTAAATCGAATTAAGGGGGGGGGGTTGTTTGGTTTGGTGTTTGATTAAGAAAAAGTGATTATTAAAAGCAATTCTTGAAATAAGCTGTTATGAAATAAGTGATTATGAAATAATTCAATCTACCGATTCAGTTCCTACTATCATCGATTAATACAATTTTAATACCCTAAGCAGATTGTCTATTCCTATTTGGATACAAACTTAATGACAAGCGCGGTGAAGTTTGTGAGATGTATGATCCTATTGTCCGAATTAAGCAAACGGGATAAGTTTTCATGGATTAAGCAAACATGATTGATCAAACACAAAAACGAATTAAGCAAACGTGACGTACCTATGTTAGGATCATACAATCAACCAATTTGAATCAATATATTTCATGCAATCGAATTAAGCATACAAGAACGCAAAATATCATTGAAAGGAATTAAACTAAAATTAACATTATAATAATCTCAAGTTTTTGAACCTGAATTACGGCAGATCGAATCAGAGGGATTAGTTCTCCATGGAATTCGCACAAACTTTCAAATTTTCGTGAATAGTGATACCGTGTATTGTTTTCGGCTGCTTAGCTTATAGGAAAAGTAGAATAAACCTAATTTGGTCAAAACATAACTCAGACCCAAACTAAATAACCCAACACAAAATATAAATCTAGTGCTGAAGGCTTCAAAGGATTTTTCAGTCATGCTACAGTCCTAATTAACTTCTGATTTCTTCATGAAAGTCGTAGCTCTTTCTCTTAGCTTTCCAACAACTGGTAGCACGCCTTGATCCGATACTCCTAGCTCTAGTTATGAATTTATTCGTGCAGACTGCTAATGCTGAAAATAAACTGTGAAAAACAAATAAGTGTAAAAATAAGATAAATTATAAAAACACATTAAAAGGGAAAAACAACCAAACTAAAACATGGAAATGCATAAGTATAAAAATAGAAGAATATGCATCAAAATGCACTGATCAAATTCCTCCACACTTGAACTTTTGCACTCCGAGCAAAATTTAAAATAAAACAAAGAAAACACAAACACATCATTAGTTACTCATCCTAGGCTACAAGTCTTCTTCGGTTAAGTTTGCATCGATAGGTACTGAAATTCTGGTATAGTCAGAGTTCATATGTTCTACACGAAGTCATGACATCTGATCCAACATTGTTACTAATACAGCAAGACAGTTATAACAATTAAAATCCCGTACTGATATGCACTCAGTCACAGATGTTTAGACATCTGATAATATACCAACATGGAAATAAGAACATCCAGTTTTGTCCATCTAGTGCACACACACATTAGAAATCAACCATAGCATTTATGATTATTGATCCTGTCCAGTTCTAAGCAGGATGTCTCAACATTGTTTTGAACATCATCTGTCACAATATTACAGATGGATAAACTGTAACAGACTAACCAGTCTATCAGTAACAACAATCAATAATGAATGTCATAACATTCTGTTTTGCAATCAGACTGCAGGCTATGTGTCAAGTCTGTTCTTCCCTTCATAAACAGACTAGAAATAGACTGAATTATAACAGACAAAATATAGTGTGCAGAAGGTAAAAACACCAGTAATTGTTAACCCAGTTCGGTACAACTTTACCTACTCTGGGGGCATACCAAGCCAGGAAGAAGATCCATTATTAGCAGTATTAATTCAGAGTTAAACTCCCCCGTTTACAACTCCTCACTTAATCCCTACCCAATGCAATCTATACCTAGGCACTCCTAGATAGAAACCTCCAGTTTCCATTCCTATCATTACAAGTACCATGTAATGTTTAAACAACTTGAACTTGCTTCACAAACCACTCTTGCCTACAGGCTTTGAGTTACAAATATTCTCATGCTTTCAAGCACTGAGAAACACTTGGTAACCTTCCCACAGGTTGGGAGGTTTACCTCATACACACACCTCTAATTTTTACATTGTTTGAGGCTTCCAAAACCTAGGTTACAATCTCCTATTTATAACCTAACCACCCAACTGGATTTGGGCCTTCAGAAATCGCAGCAAATCTTCTTCTTTGCTGTTACAGAGCTGGCATAAATCTTCTGCTCCAATCAAGGTCTTCAATCTTTTAGTTCCTAAAATATCTCCATATTTAGAAACTGTATATTCATCAAATATTCTGATTGAGTCTTCAAGACCTCCACAAATAACGCCACATAGGATTCTAACTAATCCCAGAATATTAAATCAATTAACACATAACATAATTAATTAATTCAGTTTTATACACAGCTGGGCTTGGACAACTTGAAAACCCTAAATCTATTTTCCAATCAAATCTTTTTATAACAGCTGTATAGATCTCCTTGGAAAATAAGTAAATCTGGTTGAAATCCCTGAATGAATGCGCCAGCTAGCCATATCTTCAATCAACCAATGATTGCCATTAATTGTGCAATCACAAAACACCAGACATTCATACTGAATGTTCTGTGTACAGGATGTCATGACATCGGGTCTGACATCCTTGGAAAAATCCTGCATAATCCAGTTTCCTTTTATAACAGGTACAGCCATATCAGTTACTATGACAATGAGTATGTCAACTGAAACAATCCTGCAGCATATGTCTTCTAATTTAGCTCCAGCAGGTACATCCAATATCAGAAGCCTTAGCATTGTAAGTGGCATTCTGAAACAATCCTGCTTGCATATGTTCTTCAACTCCAACAGGAACATAGGATATCTCATGTTAAGACATCACACATGACATCTTGTGAACACTCTTTGTTTTACCAAAATTGCTGCAAACTCTTAGAATCAACAGGTATTAATCTTGCACACTAAGGATATCGTAGGAACACTAATCCACAATTGTGCAGTCATAAACCTACTGAATACACAAATCAACTTGAATCATGTTATTATGTTAAAGCCTAACTTACTCATCCTTCTTTTTGCTCTTTTTCATTCAGGCGCAATCACATTAAGCTCGTTATCTCCACACATCCATAGCAAGGCGACCGGTTAGTGACTCTGATCCTTTTTGCACGGGATTCTAGTACTTACGTGGCATAACCCAACTGACAACGAGTCTTATTTTCAATTTTTTTTAAGGTTTTACATCCGTTGGGTTAAGTGACCGGGTGAGGGTCACCAAACTTAGAAGGTGCATTCCCTTTTCTTTCTCTTTTTTTTTCTTTTTCGGAACACTCACTTATATTCATCGGCTTCCCTGCGTAGAGTGTGTGTGAGATGGTGCTGACTGCTGAAATAAACTACTCAAGAGCTGTCAGAGAATGAGAATTTAAGGCTAAAACATAATAAGAATTCGAATCAATTTCCATATGCAGGAGACTTACGGTGTTAAGACGATACCGATCTTGTGAATTTTTCCCAAGTCTCCGCAAACTAATCTCAAATTAGTCCGTCTATAGCCTAAAACTTTCAAGAAGATGCATTTTTTTATTTTTTTAATGACTGAAAACAAACAAAACACTAACAAAAACAAGGGAAAAAAATGAAACAAACAATTTCCCTCCCCCACACTTAAAATAAGCATTGCCCTCAATGAAAAGACATTACTAATAAAGTAGAGAGAAGGAAAGAAAGACTCCCTGATTAAGTTGTAGGGTAGTTAGGTGCTTCCAAAGAAAGCTCCTCTATGTTGACATCTTCAGTCATTGAACTTTCATGGAATAGCTTCAAGTGTTGCCCATTGACTTTGAAAGTCTTGTTAGTACCTGCACTTTTTATTTCTACTGCACCATAAGGGAAAACATTAGTAATAACAAAAGGGCCAATCCATTTGGATCGAAGTTTCCCAGCCATAAGCTTAAGGCGGGAGTTAAACAGTAAAACCTGTTGGCCCACAGAAAATTCCTTCCTAGAAATCATTTTATCATGGAAGTGCTTAGTTTTCTCTTTATAAATCCTAGAGCTTTCATAAGCCTCTAGTCTAAGCTCTTCCAACTGTTGTAATTGGAGTTTTCTTTCAATACCTTCCTGTTGCATCTCCAAATTATAACTTTTCACCGCCCAATAAGCACGGTGTTCTATCTCAACAGGAAGATGACATGCCTTACCAAAAATAAGTCGATAAGGAGACATTCCAATGGGTGTCTTGAAAGCTGTTCTTTGGGCCCAAAGTGCGTCTTCTAGACGACGGCTCTAGTCCTTCCTGTTTGGCTGCACCATTTTCTCTAAAACCTGTTTGATCTCTCTGTTTGAGATCTCAGCTTGCCCATTAGTTTGTGGGTGATATGCAGTAGAGACTCTGTGCACAACTCCATACTTCCGGAGCAAAGCTTCCATGGTGCGGTTATAGAAATGAGTGCCTTGGTCACTTATGATAGCTCGTGGTATTCCAAACCTGCAAAAGATATTAGACCTGACAAAATCTGCAACAACTCTAGAATCATTAGTCCTAGTGGGGATAGCTTCCACCCACTTTGAAACATAATCAACAGCAAGAAAAATGTAAAGGAAACCAAATGATACAGGAAAGGGACCCATGAAGTTGATTCCCCATACATCAAATACCTCATAGAAAAGCATAGGTTGTTGAGGCATTTCACTCTTGTGAGTGATGTTTGTACCTGCTATCTGGCACTCTTTACAAGTGCGGTAAGTCTCATAAGCATCCTTAAAAACAGTTGGCCAATAGAAACCTGAATCAAGGACTTTTCTAGTCCTTTGCGAACCAAAGTGTCCGCCGGCTTGAGATGCATGAGAAAATTTCAAAATGGATTCAATCTCATAGTCGGGGACACATCTCCTACTTACCTGATCACTACCAAACTTCCAAAGATATGGATCATCCCAAACATAATATTTGGCATCACTCTTGAGTTTGTGAATCTATGATCTAGATGCACCTGTAGGAAAAACACCAGCAACAAGAAAATTAACAATGTCAGCAAACCAAGGTGTAATCCCATGCAAAAGAAAAAGCTGCTCATCAGGAAAGTCATCCTGAATAGGAAAAGGATCTGCATCTCTCTCTATCCTGCTCAAGTGGTCAGCCACTAAGTTCTCAGCTCCACTTTTGTCTTTAATCTCTACATTAAATTCTTGGAGCAACAACATCCACCGAATCAATCTCGGTTTTGCATCCGGCTTCTTCAACAAGTACTTTAATGTTGCATGGTCAGTAAAAACAACAACCTTGGAACCTAGCAAATATGATCTGAATTTATCAAGAGCAAAAACAATAGCTAGCAGTTCTTTTTCAGTGGTAGTGTAATTTGACTGTGCAGAATCTAAAGTTCTAGAAGCATAGTAAACAACATGGGCAGCCCTGTCAACCCTTTGTGCAAGGACAGCCCCAACAGCATAATTAGACGCATCACACATAATCTCAAAAGGGAGGGTCCAGTCCGGTGGCTGGATTATGGGAGCGGAGGTTAATGCTTTCTTCAAGAAGCCAAACGCTTGTTTGCATTTGTCATCAAAGTTGAAAGTGACATCATTCTTCAATAAGTTTGACAGCGGAAGAGCTATCTTGCTGAAATCCTTGATGAAACGCCTGTAAAAACCTGCATGACCAAGAAAAGAACGAATCTCGCGAATGCAAGAAGGGTAAGGCAATGTAGAAATCACATCTATTTTAGCAGGGTCAACAGAAATTCCTTTTTCTGAAATTATGTGACCCAATTCAGTTCCCTGATCAACCATAAAGTGGCATTTTTCATAATTTAAAACGAGATCAGTTTCGAGGCATCTTTCTAAAATCAAGCTTAAACTGCTCAAGCATGCATCAAAAGAGGAACCATAGATAGTGAAATCGTCTATAAAGACTTTCTTGCAATTTTTAATGAAATCTGAAAAAATGCTAATCATGCATAGCTGGAAAGTGCCAGGAGCATTGCAAAGACCAAAAGGCATCCTCTTGTAAGCAAAAGTATCGAAGGGACAAGTAAAAGTGGTTTTCTCTTGATATTCCAGTGCAATATGAATATGAAAGTAACCTGAAAAACCATCAAGAAAACAGTAATGTGATTTACCAGCAAGTCGTTCAAGCATTTGGTCAATGAACGGTAAAGGAAAGTGATCCTTTCTCGTAGCCTGGTTCAATCTCCTGTAATCAATACAAACTCTCCATCTGTTCTGAACTCTAGTGGGAACAATTTCATTCTTTTCATTTTTTACCACTGTGAGTCTTGATTTCTTAGGTACAACCTGCACTGGGCTTACCCATTTACTGTCAGAGATAGGATAAATGATACCTGCTTGCAAGAGTTTGGTTACCTCCTTTTTCACAACATCAAGAATCAAAGGATTAAGCCTCCTTTAGGGCTGCCTTACTGTTTTCGCTCCGTCCTCAAGTAATATCTTGTGCATGCACATCGACGGACTAATACCTAGGAGGTCGGCTAATGTCCACCCGATTGCCTTCTTGTGCTTCTTTAAAACCTGCAAAAGCTTGTCTTCCTGATCGAAATCAAGGTTAGAAGAAATAATAACAGGGAGTTTTTCATTAGTCTCCAAATAAGCGTATTTCAGGTTTTCAGGGAGCTGTTTTAGCTCTAAAGACGGGGGTTGCTCGATGGATGAAATGCTTGGGGCAGCTGGGATGTCAAGAGCATCAACTGCAAAAACAGCTTCATCAGCAACAACTTCACATGTAGGAAATGTATCAGGCTGCAAGGTAGCATCAATCTCAGCATACACAACACAAAGGTTAGTGTCAGTACAATCAACACATGAGTAGATATCATCGAAACCAGATAAAGATGGAAAATCAAGTGAAAATAAATCAGAACAAGTGTCCTCAACCAGCTCAGATATCAATTCCATATGAAAAACGGAATGCTCTTCCAAGGGGTGTTTCATGGCATCGAAAATGTTAAATTTTGCGATAATGTCACCAAATTCCATGGACATGGTTCCATCGTCAACATCAATTTTTGTCTTCGCCGTTTTCCTGAACGGTCTGCCTAAAATGATGGGAGCTCTACTTGTCTTAGTCTCTCTTTCCATGTCCAGAATGTAAAAATCTGCAAGAAAAATTAAATCGTTAACTTGGACAAGGACATCTTCCACTACGCCAGTCGGGCGTGCATTGCTCTTGTTCGCCAGTTGGACGATCAAACCTGTATGCTGCAAAGGACCAAGATTAAGGTTATTATAAATAGAAGTAGGCATAACATTAATGCCCGCTCCCAAATCAAGCATGCAATTCTCGAATTTACTATCCCCGATGGTACAAGGGACAGTAAAAGTTCCTGGATCCTTCTGCTTTTGTGGCAAGAGCTGAGTGATGGCTGAAACATTTTTCTCGCCTGTAACTTTTTCAGATGAAGGCTTGGGCTGAAAAAAAGAAGAAATATTTCTTCCCAAGTTAACTCTCTCACTTCCTTTAATCCTCCTCTTATTTGTACACAAATCCTTCAAAAACTTTGCATACTTAGGAACCTGTTTAATTACATCAAGAAGCGGAATATTTACTGCAACTTTTCTAAAAACATCCAATATCTCTCTTTCCTTGTCTCCCTCCTCAATTCTTTTATTTTTCAGAACTCTATGTGGGAAGGGGACTGGTGGCACATACTCCTTTTCTTTAATTTTTTCAGATGAAACAGGTTCAGATGGAGTAGGTTCAGGTTCAGATGTTACCTCAATAATTTTTTTATTTTTTTCAAGGGCTGTTTCTGTAACCTTTCCAGATCTCAACGAAATCGCACTCACATTAGAATTAGAATCCCTTGGATTGACAACTATTTGGGCTGGAAGTTGGTTCGACCCTTGGGCTTGCATGTTATTTATTTGAGTAGCAAGTTGTCCCATTTGCGTGTTCAAGGTCTGAATGCTCAAATCGGTCCTTTGTTGGAATTGGAGATTGTTGACGACCATTTGTTTGACAAGATCTTCTAAGGATGGTCCGGAAGGTGTAGAGGTGGAGACTTGGGGAGTGGTATATGGTTGTGGAAGGGGTATGACTAATTGTTGTTGGGTGGGCTGCTGGTTTCCATATCGAAGGTTTGGATGGTTCCTCCAATTGGGATGATATTTGTTGGTGGACAGGTCAGGAGTATTATTGTACCTATTTTGATTGTAAAGGTTGGCTGCATAAGCTTGAGGCAACTCAGTAATGGACTCGTCTCTCAGAATAGGACAAGTATCGGTCGGGTGCTTATGAGAAGTACAAATACCACACACTGTTGTTGTTTGAGGTTTTGCTACTGCCAGCTGTTTGACTAAGGCAGTGAGCTCGTCAATTCTGGTCTCTAAAGCTTTGTTGGAAGAAACCTGAATTTGATTCACGCCTTTGTTTTGCATAAAATTGTCTCTAGTAGTGAACTGTTGGGAATTAAGGGACATATTTTCGATAAGGGCTTTGGCAGCAGCTGGAGTCTTATCAACAAGTGCTCCACCACTAGCAGCATCAAGAATGTTCCTATCCATCGGTGTCAAACCCTCATAAAAGTACTGGATGAGTAGTTGCTCAGTGATCTAGTGTTGAGGGCAGCTGGATACCAAGTGTTTGAATCTCTCCCAATACTCAGACAATGACTCATTTCCCTGTCTAATACAACATATTTCTTTTCGGATTGATGCAGCCCTAGAGGCAGGAAAGTATCTATCTAGGAAGACTCTCTTCAAATCATTCCAAGTCGTGACAGAATTCGACTCAAGATAATATAACCAATCCTTGGCAGCATCCTGTAGTGAAAACGGGAAGGCTCTTAGCTTGATGTGATCTTCGGTGATTCCTTCAGGTCTCAATGGTGTAGAGAAAACAACCTGAAATTCCTTAAGATGCTTATGCGGATCCTTTCCTGCAAGACCACTAAACCTTAGCAACAAGTGTATTAAACCAGATTTCAACTCAAAAGGAACAGTAACATCAGCATATTCAATACATAAACCATTGTAATTCATATCAAAAGCAGCAAGTTCTCTCAGAGTTCTTTGGTCAGTCATATTAAACTCAATAGAAAAAAAATCAACAAACAATGAGAAAACATATAACTAATTCAGCAATGCAGCAACAAATAGGAAAATACCGACAATATCCCTATTAAGAACAAACAATTGAAATACGAAAAAAACGATTAAAATAAAATACAAAAACACGAAAATTAATCTAATAACGTCTATTAAGAATTTTGAGAATTTTTTCAGATTTTTTGAAACTACCAAAACAGAAAATAAATCATAAAAAGTAGAAAAATAAGGAATTTCGATTTTTTAGGGTAGCGTCCACTATTTAGTCTCTAAATAAAGCCTTTTGATCCTTGATTTTTTCCTAATAAATCGACAAATAATCGGAATAATCAGAGATGATTTTCTTAAAAACAGATTTTTTTTCCTAAACCGCAAAAACACGAGAACACAAGAAAGTTAGGGCAAAAAAAATGTTAAAACACATATGACTATAATAATAGTTAGACTATAATAATGGTTAAAATCTACAAGAATCCCTGGCAACGGCATCAATTTGATCCGCTGTCGCGCGCGGGTCAAAACGAGTGTTTTTCAAAAACGTAGTACGGCGACAATTTTAACTCGGATATCGTTCTCACAAGGATTCTTGATTATTATTATCCAAAGGTAAATCGAATTAAGGGGGGGTTGTTTGGTTTGGTGTTCGATTAAGAAAAAGTGATTATTAAAAGCAATTCTTGAAATAAGCTGTTATGAAATAAGTGATTATGAAGTAATTCAATCTACCGATTCAGTTCCTACTATCATCGATTAATATAATTTTAATACCCTAAGCGGATTGTCTATTCCTATTTAGATATAAACTCAATGACAAGCGCGGTGAAGTTTGTGAGATGTATGATCCTCTTGTCTGAATTAAGCAAACAGGATAAGTTTTCATGGATTAAGCAAACATGATTGATCAGACATAAAAACGAATTAAGCAAACGTGACGTGCCTATGTTAGGATCATACAATCAACCAATTTGAACCAATATATTTCATGCAATCGAATTAAGCATACAAGAACACAAAATATCATTGAAAGGAATTAAACTAAAATTAACATTATAATAATCTCAAGTTTTGGAACCTGAATTACGGCATATCGAATCAGAGGGATTAGTTCTCCTTGGAATTCGCACAAGCTTTCAAATTTTCGTGAATAGTGATACCGTGTACTGTTTTCGGTTGCTTAGGTTATAGGAAAAGTAGAATAAACCTAATTTGGTCAAAACATAACCCAGGCTCAAACTAAATAACCCAACACAAAATATAAATCTAGTGCTGAAGGCTTCAACGGATTTTTCAACCATGCTATAGTATGAATTAGCTTCTGACTTCTTCATGAAAGTCGCAGCTCTTTCTCTTAGGTTTCCAACGACTGATAGCACGCCTCAATCTGATACTCCTAGCTCCAGTTATGAATTTATTCGTGCAGACTGCTAATGCTGAAAATAAACTGCGAAAAACAAATAAGTGTAAAAATAAGATAAATTACAAAAGCACATTAAAAGGGAAAAATAACCAAACTAAAACATGGAAATGCATAAGTATAAATATAGAAGAATGTGTATCAAAATGCACTGATCACAAAGCCTTGGTTCTGCTTCGGAAGAGTGCATGTTTCTACTTCCTCAAGAGTTTGAAGCTTCTTTTCTTCCATTTGTTGTCTTGGTAACATCAAGAGTGGTTGCTTGCTGGTCCAATTCAGGTTCAAGTATTATTTGGGCAGATTTGAATTTTTAGTGGTTGATCCAGGTTTCGGTGGGTTAGATTTTGGGATAGATTCTTGCGTAGTATCTGGAACGGTTTCTAGGACAGATTCTGGTACATTTTCTGAAACGGTTTCTAGGACAGATTACGGGACATATTTTGGTATAATAATTTACCAAGTTTGGTGTTCATCAATGATCACTTTCTCCCCCTGAATGGAAACCTTGGAATATATGGCATTCCCTTCATAAAACGTGACATCTATAGTGTGATAGATTCGTCTTTTCTGAGGATAATAACATTTATATCCTTTCTTGGTAGGAGAGTATCCCAAAAATATACATTTGATGGCTTTTGGGTCCAGCTTGTTGCGATTTGGCTTTTTTATCATGTATAAATGCAGTACATCCAAAACTCTTTGGTGTGAGATTTATGATGAGTTTTGTCAAAGGATAAAAGGACAAGAGGGTTTGGTGAGCTGTGTTTAGGTTGGGTGTTTTGGAGGGCATTCTATTTATTAGGTATGATGAAGAAAGAACTGCATCACCCAAAAAATGGCTAGGTACATTCATGGACAACATGAGGGCTCGAGTGACTTCTAAAAGGTGTCTATTTTTCTTCTCTGTTGTTCCATTTTGTTGGAGAGAATATGGACATGAAGTTTGGTGTACAGTCCCATTTTTGGCAAGGTATGTACCAAGGGTGTGGTGGAAGTATTCCCCTCCATTATCGGTTCTTAGGATTTGAATGTTGCTTTGAAATTGGGTTTGAACCATTTTATGGAAGTTCTCAAATATACTCCATACCTCTGAATTTTCTTTCATGAGAAACACCCAAGTGACTCTTGTATGGTCATCAATAAAGGTGACAAACCACCTTGACCCGGTAATATTGATCACTCGTAAAGGTCTCCACACGTCACTATGAATAAGGGTGAATGGTTTAGATGGCTTATAAGGTTGTATGGAATAATGAACTTGGTGTGTTTGGCTAATTCACACACTTCACATTTGAAAAGGCCATAATCTTTATTAAATAAAGATGGAAACATATTTTTCAAATATATAAAATTTGGGTGTCCTAGGCGATAATGTCATAACATTACATCATTCTCATTCTTAGATGAACATGTAAGGGCAGTCTTGTATGATCTTTTATTTTGTTCTTCAACTCTTAGGTAGTAAAGGAAAGTGCTCTCCTCAGCATTGCAATCATCTTCCCCGAATTCATATCCTGAAATTCACACAAATTTGGTAAAAACTTAGCAATACATCCCAAATTTTTGGTTAATTTACAGATAGACAACAAGCTGCAATTTAATTTTGGAACATGTAAAACTGAATCAAGATTAATATATTTACTGATAATCAATGAACCTTTACCAGCCACTTTAGAGGTAGTACCATCTGTTATTCGAACAAAAGATCATTCTTGACAAGGAGTGTATTTGGTAAATACATTGATGTCCCCAGTCATGTGATCCGATGCGCCAGAATCAACAATCCATTGGTTTGTTTTCTGGTGATTAACATGAAGGGAAGTAGAAAAATTACCTTTTTAGGTAAGAGTAGCAGTGGAAGAAGTACTAGTGTTTTGTATTGTTTGTTGCATCATTTTCTGCAACATCTTTATTTGTTCTTTGTTGAAAGGGCTTGCCTCTACAGTACTTTTGGATTTGCTTTCATTAACAACAGCAGCATATGCGCATGTATCCTTGAATTGTGGTTTCAGATCCGTTTGTTTCCCATGAAGCACCCAACATGTATCCTTTGTATGTTCGGGACGCTTGTAGTGATCACACCATTCTCTACCTTTCTTTGATGGGCCTCTTGCTACAATGGCATAGCCTTCAACGTTTGCACTTTGACTTCCCAACATAACTTTTCTTCTACTTTCTTCCATTCTTACTTCTGTAAATGCTTCACGAATGATAGGGAGAGGTTTAGTTCCAAGAATCCTTCCTCTTACTTCTTCTAAATTTTTATTCAATCCCAATAAAAATTGATAGATTATATCCTTCTCGATCAATTTTTTGTAGATTTTTTCATCCTCCGGACACTTCCGCTCTGTGTCAGCATAGATGTCGAGCTGCTACAAATACTTTGTGAGAGTGTGATAGTACTCCGTTACTAGAGAGTTTCCTTGTTGAAGATTATGTAAGAGACTTTTGATCTCAAATATGGCTGAAGTGTTATCCACATTTGAGTAGGTCTCCTTGGCTGCATTCCAGATTTCTACAGCATTGCCATAATACATGAAATTTTCACCACACTCATTTGTCATGGAATTGAGTAGCCATGACATCACAATACTGTTTTCAAGTTTCCACTTTGCATGGTTTTAATCATTCTTTGTTGGATGCTTAGTGTCGCTGGTGATGTAGTATTCCTTTCCCTTTCCTTGGAGGAAGAGTCGGATAGATCTAGACCGGTGTGTATAATTTTGTGCATTGAGCTTGTAACAGGTAATGATAATTGTCTCATTATGATTGGTGGTGCTTCCAATCGTTGTCTTTGGATCAGCATCTGAGATGCTTGAGCTGTTTGTTTTTTCCTCCATGGGAAAACCCTTTTTTTCTTTTAGATCAGAACTGTAGCTTTGATACCATGTAGAAATTATGTATTTCTTATTTTGTTTGTACATAATAAAATAGGATATAAATAGCCTAGGGAGTACACTTAACTAAAGAAACTAATTAAGTCCTAATTAACTCAAATTAATTCCTATATACAATAAGGGAAATATTCTATATGGCTGTGTAAATAAGTATAAATGTATTCATATAATACAACTATAAAATCTGTATTATTGTCCCTTATTAATGGTTGCATAGTTGTGCCATAATAGTTGCAGATCAGCAACCAACAATAGTCACTTACTCGGACGTCAGAATGCTTGTAGGTACCCCTTCCTCTAGGGTGACATACCACGTATAATATCACTTCCCAGAGTTACCTACACCTGACTAACTTCACAACCATGTGAATGGTTCCTTATCGGAAGGATGAATGATGTTGTCTGTGAAACGATTGTTAACGTTCAACCACTTAGTTAGATGTAAGAATGACAAATCGATGAAGAAGAACCGCCAAGGTAACATTCTTATTCAAAACACCAAGGTAACCGTCCAAGAAATTATGTCTCCGCTACTGATATATCTCACTTCCCTCATCCTCTAAGTATTCTGAGAGGGACGCATATATATCCTTCTTAAACATCTTTCGTAGAAGAATCAATGAGTACCCCATAAAGAGGGAACTCTGTAAACCTTTAGGAATGGGATCCTACAATGGGATGACTAACCTCGATGAAAATGTGGAACTCATTGATGTCATCTTGAACTTTAGAGGAGCAAGAAGTTCTGAGAAGTGAAACTTGTTCGTCCTCTCCCTAAAAGCAAGGACCATGGCCTGATTTATGTGGCTAAGAAACGAGTCAAACTCTTCCTAGGAGAACTTCACAGATGTTCCTCCATGCATTTAATTGCATCTCAAAGGAATCTTAAGTCAATGTAAAGGTTAGGATCCATCTGACAAGGGAATAATGAATCGTTACAATCATACATTGAAAGGTTCAACAAAGAAGCAATATTGTTCATAAGCATTGATGATGAGATGAAAAATATCTATTTAATCTCAGACTTCAACCGAGATCTAAATTTGCTAAAAGAATTAGGATTATGGCCCCAAAAGAATCAACAGTCTACTTGCAAAAGCCTAGAAGTATCTTTAATACGACAAACAATTGGTTCTAATTCAGGCGATTTAAGAATGGGAGTTTGAGAAGGTTGAGACAAGTAGAAAAGAAACTGAGGTGACCAGACAAGGAAGAAAGAGAATGGGTTAAGACAAGAAGGATACTCATCCATGTCGAGAAAACAAAGGGGCACCATCATCCATATACCAAGATTTTACCCTCTAATGTATCAAGAGAGCACATCCTTTAGTAGCCATCAATGTAAAATTTTGAGAAGAACAAGTCAAATCACCAAAGTTGGTTCAGGAAATCATAGTCGATAAATCCTGGTACTACCATTTTCACCAATGTAACTATCGTAACACAAAAAAAGCATGTGCATAAGATGTAAGCCATTGGTGAGTCAATATAAAAAAGTGAAAGGTGTCTAGGTTCGTCCACCAAGGCAAAAATAGGTCCAAAGAAAAAAGATCGGGTGAGGAAAGCCCACAAAGAAGAAGTAGTGAAGTGACCTAGGTGGATAAAATGGAAAACCAATTTTATAATGAAGAAGAGAATGAGCTTCTGATTATATACATCATCGACGGGTGAACATTTAATGAGTGAGAAAGACTACCTATTCTAATGAACGTTGAGAATGAACCACTCCAATTTTGGGAGGAATTCCCTATTAACATTAGGGAAGAAACAAATGACAAGGAAGACTAATCAGAAGAAAAACCTCCAGAACATACCACACTGACAATAACATGAGTGGTTTTTGGAGGATTCCCTCACTCATAAGGCCCCTTGTAACTCTATTAAAAGATTTGAGAGAAATCTTGCTAGATTAGCAGAGATCAGGAAAAGAGTTTTCTATGAAAGGCCAACCACCAATTTCATTTCATGATAAATAATTTCTCAACTAAGTACTTAACTCTGATATATCGCTGCTAATAAGGGTTGTCATGGCTGACTACGACATACAGAGGGTCTTAATAGACCAAGGTATCTTATGCGACATAATGTATGTCAATCTCCTAAAGATTTTCACTTAATTCAAGATGATCTCACTCACTACAAAGGAAGTGTCATCCAAGGTTTTAAAGGATTGGCTACGAGGTCATGGGGCTACGTAGAATTTATGGTGTCTTTTGGAAGGAAAGAAATCACAAAGACAACGAAGACTTTATTTCTAGTATCGACTGTAAATTCATATACAACTGCATAATTGGTCGCCCGACACTTTCTATCCCTGGAGCATTTTCCTCCATGTAGAGGTGGAAAACGAGCACACCCATCGTGTTTAGGCCATATCCAACAAAAAAATGGTGCAGATGGGCATAGAAAATGGCAAAGGCCTAAAACCTTGACTCTTCTACGAAAATATGAGGGTAGGATGCACCATACATCCTTGTCATACCCTAAACACATGAAACACTATTTTTTCTTCTACTCTTGCATTTTTGTCTGGATCTTCCTCTGATTAATTTCCTCTTGATTTTTCAGACTTGTAAAGCCATGAAACACTATCTCAAGCGCATAAAATTACCCATAAACAATAAAACCATAGCAGATCAAGACATCGTGGGGGTCTACTAAAAACAGACCTAAACTACTGCCAAACTAATATTAATTTGCATGCTTTTGACATTCGAATGATGATAAATCTAACACAAATGGTGACAAGTCTGTGCCTCATACTTCTGAGATGGCAGAGGTGCCACATCCTTCTGGGATAGAGGAAGTATCAATTATAGAGGTTACTCTGGAGAAAGATATCACTGCTCCTCATGAGACATATGTCACTTATCCTCATGAGACAACTTGTGCTTCGACAGACCCGTCTGTACACGCGGATGTAGGGTTTCTTGTTGGGACTATTGACTGTTTTGTTCTCACAGGATATGCAGATCACGTGGCCTTCAAATTATGGAAGGGAGGGGTATGTATATGATATGTTGATGATGTGACTTTATTTATTATTGATACTTTGAAATTAAGTAATTCTTTTTACTTTGTTTGGTACAGGACCGTGTGCCGCTTAAGGTTCCTGTAACACCCCGATTTAATTTCCATATTTATTTATTAGGTGTTTATTTTAATTAATCATTATTTGGTATGATAATTAATTAAATATGTGTTCTGGTGATTATTTGAATTATTTGAATATATGTGTTATTTGAATAATCGAATTTTATGAATAGAAATATTAATTGTCTAGTAATGAGCCTAATTAATTAGAATGGATGGATAAGTGGGTTAAGTCCATTATGAGTTAAAAAGATAGTAAGGGTTTTAGAGATTAGAGTTAGTTTTGTAAAATAAGAGAAGAAGAGAGAATAGAAGAGAAGAGAAAAGGAAACTAGAAGAAGAATGACCTAGAGATTTCATCTATACTAAGGTAAGGGTGGAATTTCAAGTGGTCATGGATAAACATAATGTATGTAATGTATGTGGGTTAGATATCATGAACTTAGGATTTGGGGATTTTGATTTTTGAGAAACCCTAACATGTGTTTATATTTTAATCCATGAAATTGATGTTTATGTTATGCTATGATGTTTCTATATTGAATTTCATGAATGGGTATGTGTATAGAACATGATTTGGTGTATAATTGCATGTTTGAGTTTCACTTGAAAATGGTTGATTAGGGATTTTGGTGAAAATTAGTGGAGCTTAGAATCTTGTTTCTATTATCCTAATAGTTGCTATATATATATATATATATATATATATATATATATATATATATATATATATATATATATATATATATATATATATATATATATATATATATATATATATATATATATATATATATATATATATATATATATATATATATATATATATATATATATATATATATATATATATATATATATATATATATATATATATATATATATATATATATATATATATATATATATATATATATATATATATATATATATATATATATATATATATATATATATATATATATATATATATATATATATATATGTATGTATGTATGTATGTATGTATGTATGTATGTATGTATGTATGTATGTATGTATGTATGTATGTATGTATATGATGGATTAACGTGGTTTTATGATGAAAATTCGTGCTGGACAACAGCATTTTCGTGACAGCAGTTTTTCTGGTTTTTGACAGCATTTTCACAACAACAAATTTTCTGGTTTTTGATAGCATTTTCGCAATAGTAAATTTTCTAGTTTTGATAGCATTTTGAAAAACTTGTAAATTCAATAACTTTTGAAACGTAACTCCGTTTGAGGTGCCGTTTTGACCGTTACGAAGCTAAGAATATTATCTATAACATGATATTTATTTTTATAACAGTAGATTAATATTTTATCAAAAGAATCCTAATATGGATGTATGTTGCATGTGTGGTGAATGTGAATGACATGTTTTCTATTGTTTGGCATGTATTGGATGGTTTTAGATGGATTTTGTGAAGAAACATAATACTTGAAATTATGTATGTGATGATGTGAATTGGTGAATTTGATGAATAATATGAATTAGCTTGTTTGTTTTATGTTAATATGTTGTGATGAGATGATGAATTCTATTTGATGTATTGTTTGGGATTGAAGTCATGTTAGGTGTATGTTATGCAAATGTTGGATGTGGTATGATTATGTATGGTTAAGGGGTTGTGATTGTCTTAATTTCATGAGTCTTGTTGTTGTTGCATACTTACACTAACATGAGTCTATGAAAGAGGCAATGTTGGGTAATCTCGCGTAGATTATTTGCTTGTCCCAAACCTAACACCGAATGGGGTTTGAAAGATTAAGGTCGAATCGAGCTTTAGAGCTGGTTATCTAGTCTATTTGAGAGACGCTCGGCAAGCCGGAAATGATAAAGGATGGGATCCACATGCATATCGCATTGAGTCACACATTGAGTCGCACGTGTCGGTGTGAATTGTTGTTTGTGTGATTATGTGATCTAATTGTGTGGATATGATTTTGGTAGATATGCATATACATGGATTTTAGGTGATCCATTTGATATGAATTGTTGATGTGTTGTTGATGTGATATGTAGGCATATTTGTGATATATGTGATGAAATGGTGACTTGTATACATTATGGAATCATGTGAAAGTTGTATACATATTTGATGATGATTTGTAAATGGTGATGGATGATAATATGTACATGAAATCGATATGTTATGAAATATGAATTTTGTACATCGTTTAGTATTTATAAATGAATACTTGTGGATTGTTAAGCCATGTCGTATGATGGTAAACATGTGATTCTTTAATAAGATGATATGATGCATGTTTGTATGAAGCGTGACGAATTCTAATAATATATGTATGTTGGTTATACATTTCATATTACTATGTTTTTCTATAATGATTTGAATTCTCACCCTTCTAATGGAATGATGTTCTATCGCGACATTGCTCAGGTACCGGAGATAGTGGTGCTTCGTACAAGGATTAGATTCGGAGGCTAGTTCTTGTTGTGTTTTGACTAAGTAGTCTATAGTGCTCTGGTCATGTAACACTTGGGTTTATAGGATCATTTGTATTTATTTTGATGTTGAGAGAAATTGTTGTGCTCTTTTTCATCTTGTTATTTGGATATGTTGGTTTTGATGTTGAGTGGCCTTAGAGCCCCAAACGATATTTTATGGTAGATGATTTATGAGAATCATCACTATTTACCATTTATGAAGAGAGATGTTATTCCACTGTATGAGTTTGCATGTTGGTTATTTGGTTTTGATTTATAATTTGTGTTACTTGTATGTGACCATGGCATGTGTTGTTTCTGGAAGAAGTAAATGTGATGCCCTCGTGTATGCATGCTTTAATTTACTCTGATTATGCAATTGTATGATGTATTTAAGTAGTAGTAGTTTGGGGTGTGTTACATTAGTGGTATCAGAGCACAGTCGATCATTCGGCCAGGTTATGAATTTGTTTGATTTTGTTGTATCTGATTTGTGTGTATGACACAATCGATACGGTTTGTTTAACAATCTTTGTTGTTGTGGTTGTTTGGTTGGTGTAACAGGAAGATGGTTGCTGGAAGGAATGATGATGCACTTGCGGAGGCATTGACCCTGTTGGCTGGTGCCATTCTGTAAAGGAATTTTGGTGATCGGGAGAGTGATGCTGATGAGTTTCGTGCTTTGGGGAAGTTCCAGAGGAACAATCTGCCAACTTTTGAAGGAGCTCATGAACCTGACAAAGCTCAAGAGTGGTTGAAGGCGATTGAGAAAATATTTTGAGTTATGAACTGTTCAGATGCGCATAAGGTGCAGTTTGGCACTCATATGCTTGAGAAAGAAGTTAAGGATTGGTGGCGCAAAACTGTTCAGAGGTTTGATGAGGATGGCATTAAAGTGACTTGGGCACTTTTTCGTGATACTTTTTTGGAGAAGTATTTTCCAGAAGATGTTCGTGGAAAGAAGGAAATTGAATTCCTTGAGTTGAAGCAAGGTAATGGTACCGTAGTTGAGTATGCTGCAAAGTTTGAGGAGTTGATCAAATTTTTTCCCTATTACAATACTGCTAATGCTGAGAGATCCAAGTGTCTTAAGTTTATGAATGGCTTGAGACCTGATATCAAAAAGGTAATGGGTTACCAACAGATTACGAGATTTTCTGAGTTGGTTAACAAGAGTAGGATCTATGATGAGGATAGTCATGAGAGTGCTGCTCATTACAAGTCCTTGCATGATAAGAAAGGAAAAGGGTAATTCCGAGGGAAGTCGTATGATGGTAAGAAGAAATCTGGTGATGGCAAGAAGCCGAGTGGGGGAGGATCTCGTACTCCTGTCAAGTGCTTCAGATGTGGTGTTGAGGGACATCGTGCTCCTGAGTGTCCTAAGGGAGATGTGACTTGTTTCAAGTGTGACAAGCAAGGTCACAAATCTTTTGATTGCAGAGTTGGTTCGAACGTGACTTGTTACAACTGTGGTAAGCAAGGGCACATTAGTACCAAGTGCAACAAGCCGAAGAAGGAGCAAGCCAAAGGGAAAGTGTTTGCATTGTCCGGTGCTGATACTTATGCTGAGGAGAGATTGATTTGAGGTACATGCTTTACTAATAATATGCCTTTGATTGCTATTATTGATACCGGTGCGACACATTCTTTTATTTCTTTGGATTGTGCTAAGAGATTGAATCTTGAATTATCTGTTATGCGTGGAAGCATGGTTATTGATACTCCGACTATGGGTTCAGTGACTACTTCATCTATTTGCTTTAAATGTCTGTTGAATATTTGTGATAAAGATTTTGAAGTTGATTTAGTGTGTCTTCCATTGAGTCAACTTGATGTTATTTTGGGAATGGATTGGTTGAGGGCCAACCATCTCTATATCAATTGTTTTGCGAAAGCAGTTCTTTTTCTTGAGCCAGAGAAGGAAGGTGATTTATTCTTGTCTACTCAACAAGTGAATGAATCTGTGCGAGATGGTGCTGAAGTGTTTATGTTGTTGGCAAGTTTGAAGCTTAGTGAAAATGGAACAATGGGTGAATTTCCAGTTGTTCGTGATTTTCCTGAAGTGTTTCCTGATGAGGTTAGCGATTTTCCGCCTGAACGTGAAGTTGAGTTCATGATTGATTTGATTCCTGGTACTAGTCTGATATTGATGGCTCCGTATCGGATGTCACCATCTAAGATGAAAGAGTTGAAGTGTCAACTAGAGGATTTGCTTGATAAGAGGTTTATTCGTCCGAGTGTGTCACCATGGGGTGCACCTGTCTTGTTAGTTAAGAAGAAAGAAGGTACTATGAGGTTGTGTGTGGATTACAGACAACTGAATAAGGTTAGTATCAAGAATAAGTATCCGCTTCCAAGGATTGATGATTTGATGGATCAGTTGGTTGATGCTTGTGTGTTTAGCAAGATCGATTTAAGGTCTGGGTATCATCAGATCCGTGTGAAAGCTGAAGATATTCAGAAGACTGCTGTTAGAACAAGGTATGGACACTATGAGTATTCGATGATGCCTTTCGGTGTGACGAATGCACCTGGTGTATTTATGGAGTACATGAATTGGATTTTTCACAAATATCTCGATAAGTTTGTTGTTGTGTTTATCGATGATATTTTGATCTACTCGAAGAGTGAAGAGGATCATGCTGAGCATTTGAGGATTGTTTTATCTGTATTGAAAGAGAAGTAGTTGTTTGCTAAACTTTCAAAGTGCGAGTTTTGGTTGAAGGAAATGAGTTTCCTTAGCCATGTGATCTCTAGTGGTGGTATTTCGGTTTATCCTTCTAAGGTTGATGCTATATCTCAATGGGAAGCGTCGAAAATTGTGTCTGAGATTCGTAGTTTTCTTGGTTTGGCAAGTTATTATCAAAAGTTTATTGAAGGTTTTTCTAAGTTATCTTTACCGTTAACGCAATTGACTAGGAAAGGTCAAGCTTTCATTTGGACTGCACAGTGTGAAGCTAGTTTTCAAGAGCTGAAGAGAAGATTGACTATTGCTCCTATTTTGATTTTACCGAATCCATCAGAACCATCTGTTGTGTATTGTGATGCTTCTTTGATGGGTTTAGGAGGTGTGTTAATGCAGAATCAACAAGTTGTAGCTTATGCTTCAAGGCAACTCAAAGTGCATGAGAGGAATTATCCGACTCATGATTTGGAATTAGTTGTTATTGTGTTTGTTTTGAAGATTTGGAGACATTATTTGTTTGGGTCAAGATTCGATGTGTTTAGTGATCACAAGAGTTTGAAGTATTTGTTCGATCAGAAAGAGTTGAATATGAGGCAAAGGAGATGGTTGGAATTCTTGAAGGATTATGATTTTGGTTTGAATTACCATCCTGGCAAAACGAATGTTGTAGCCGACGCTTTGAGTAGGAAATCTTTGCATATGTCGATGTTGATGGTGCGAGAATTGGATTTACTTAAACAATTTTGAGATATGAGTTTGGTTTGTGAAGAGACTTCTTTTGGAGTGAAGCTTGGTATGTTCAAGCTTACTAGTGGAATTTTGGATGAGATTCGAGAAGGTCAGAAATCTGATTTGGTTTTGGTATATCGATTGACATTAATCAATCAAGGTAAAGGTGGTGATTTTCGGATTGATGAGAATGGTATCATGAGATGTCATGATAGAGTTTGTGTTCCCGATGTTTCGGATATGAGAAAGAGGATTCTTGATGAAGGACATCGTAGTGGTTTGAGTATTCATCCTCGTGCTACTAAGATGTATCAAGATTTGAGGAAATTGTTTTGGTGGCCTGGTATGAAGAAAAAGATTACGAAATTTGTGTATTCGTGTTTGATTTGTCAGAAATCGAAGATTGAGCATCAGAAGCCGTCTGGTTTGTTATAACCGTTATCTATTCCTGAATGGAAATGGGATGGTATTTCTATGGATTTTTTTTCTGGTTTACCTAGGACTCCGAGTAATTGTGAAGCTATTTGGGTTATTGTGGACAGGTTGACGAAATCTACTCACTTTATTCTGATTAGAATGGATTATCCGATTGAGAGGCTTGCATAGTTGTATATTGAGAAAATTGTCAATTTGCATGGTATTCCGTCTAGCATTATGTCAGATAGGGATGCAAGGTTTACTTCGAGATTTTAGGAAGGTTTGCAACGTGCTTTAGGTACAAAGTTGTGTTTGAGTTTTGCTTATCATCCGCAGACAGATGGTCAGACTGAGAGGACGATTCAGTTGCTTGAGGATCTTTTGAGAGCTTGTGTTTTGGAACAGGGAGGTACTTGGGATAGTTATTTGCCTTTGATTGAGTTTACCTACAACAATAGTTTTCATTCGAGTATTGGTATGGCTCCGTTTGAAGCTTTGTATGGTAGAAGGTGTAGGACGCCTTTGTGTTGGTACGAATATGGAGAGTGTGTTGTGGTTGGACCTGAGATAGTTCAATAGACTACTGATAAGATTAAGATGATCAGAGAGAAGATGAAGGTTTCTCATAGACGTCAGAAGAGTTACCATGACAAGAGAAGGAAAGCGCTTGAGTTTGAGGTAGATGATCATGTGTTTTTAAGAGTTACTCCGGTAACGAGTGTTGGTAGAGCATTGAAATCACGTAAGTTGACGCCGGGTTTAATTAGTCAGTATCAGATTTCCGAGAAAGTAGGTGATGTGGCTTATCGAATTACGTTGCCGCCGTCACTTGCTAATCTCCATGATGTGTTTCACGTGTCTCAATTGAGGAGATACATTGTGGATCCTTCGCATGTTGTCCAATTAAACGATGTTGAGGTTAGAGATAATTTGATCGTGGAGACATTACCTATGCATATAGAAGATGGAGAGGTGAAACAACTCCATGGTAAAGAGATCGCTTTGGTGAAAGTCGTTTGGGGAGGACCGGTTGGTGGAAATGTGACGTGGGAGCTTGAGAGTCAGATGAGGGATTCATATCCTGAGTTGTTTGCTTGAGGTAATTTTTTAGGACGAAAATATTTCAAGTGGGGGAGAGTTGTAACACCCCGATTTAATTTCCGTATTTATTTATTAGGTGTTTATTTTAATTAATCATTATTTGGTGTGATAATTAATTAAATATGTGTTCTGGTGATTATTTGAATATATGTGTTAGTTGAATAATCGAATTTTATGAGTAGAAATAACAATTGTCTTGTAATGGGCCTAATTAATTAGAATGGATGGATAAGTGGGTTAAGTCCATTATGAGTTAAAAAGATAGTAAGGGTTTTAGAGATTAGAGTTAGTTTTGTAAAATAAGAGAAGAAGAGAGAATAAAAGAGAAGGAAAGAGAAGAGAAAGAGGAGAAGAGGAAACTAGAAGAAGAAGGACCTAGAGATTTCATCTATACTAAGGTAAGGGTGGGATTTCAAGTGGTCATGGATAAATATAATGTATGTGGGTTAGATATCATGAACTTACGATTTGGGGATTTTGATTTTTGAGAAACCCTAACATGTCTTTATGTTTTAATCCATGAAATTGATGTTTATATTATACTATGATGTTTCTATATTAAATTTCATGAATGAGTATGTGAATAGAACATGATTTGGTGTATAATTGCATGTTTGAGTTTCACTTGAAAATGGTTGATTTGAGATTTTGGTGAAAATTAGTGGAGTTTAGAATCTTGTTTCTATGATCCTAATAGTTGCTATATGATATATATATATATATATATATATATATATATATATATATATATATATATATATATATATATATATATATATATATATATATATATATATATATATATATATATATATATATATATATATATATATATATATATATATATATATATATATATATATATATATATATATATATATATATATATATATATATATATATATATATATATATATATATATATATATATATATATATATATATATATATATATATTGTATAACAATTTATTTCATGAAAAATGATGGATTAACATGGTTTTATGATGAAAATTCGTGTTGGACAACGGCATTTTCGCAACAGCAGTTTTTCTGGTTTTTGACAGCATTTTCGCAACAACAAATTTTCTGGTTTTGACAGCATTTTGAAAAACTTGTAAATTAAATAACTTTTGAACCGTAACTCCGTTTGAGGTGTCATTTGGACCGTTACGAAGCTAAGAATATTATCTATAACGTGATATTCATTTTGATAACAGTAGATTAATATTTTATCAAAAGAATCCTAATATGGATGTATGTTGTATGTGTGGTGAATGTGAATGACATGTTTTCTATTGTTTGGCATGTATTGGATGGTTTTAGATGGATTTTGTGAAGAAATATAATACTTGAAATTATGTATGTGATGATGTGAATTGGTGAATTTGATGAATAGCATGAATTGGCTTGTTATTGTTTGGGATTGAAGTCATGTTAGGTGTATGTTGTGCAAATGTTGGATGCGGTATGTTTATGTATGATTAAGGGGTTGCGATCGTCTTAATTGTATGAGTCTTATTGTTGTTGCACACTTACACTAGCATGAGTCTATGAAAGAGGCAATGTTGGATAATCTCGCGTAGTGTAGCGGTGTATTCGTCACTTTATGATTTATTGATTAAACCAAAAGCAAAGCATACAAAGAATCGAGTCGCCACCGCACTTTTATTTATCCAAAGGAATGGCTAAAAAGCGAACAAAAGCCTAAGAAGTTTTACACATAGAAAACCAATGAAAAGATCAGAGATCTGGGTAAGGGGTTAATTACGCAATGGGAAGGTGTTAGGCACCCAAAACGTCCTAGGTACTCCTAGGGAGCCCTTTTCACAACTTGTTGTATGAAATGTTATTTGCTTATTGTCGCATCCATGAAAAACAACCGGCGAGCTAGAACAAAACAACACAGAGCCGCCACCGTGCGTTATTTATCCCAAAGAGGGAAAGGAAACGCTCGAAGTAAACCTAGAAAAGACATGATCTCGCAACCAAAGAGAATGGGATCGGGAGTCGGTTATGCGAAGGGAAGGTATTAGCACCCCTACGCATCCGTCGTACTCGACGGGATCCACGCTCAAAAGATAGGAAAAGGTTGCTAAAACAAAACATCACACACACACACTGAAGACAACACAAGTGGAGGAAGAGGGGAGAGGGCTCGCTAGGACATCGCATCTTATGCCTACGTATCTCATCTGGAATGAGAATCAGAGCTGCCGTAGTTCGGCTCACGCACGCCGAAATAAAACACACGCACAGACGTTGAGACGTCAAAACAAACAGGCAAACATGGAAACCGAATGCCAATCGCTGGACTTACATCAGACTCCGAACCAAACAAACCCACACTGGAAACCAAATGCCATTTGATGGACTTATATTGGACTCCAAGCACACAACAAGAGGATACGGAATGCCAATCGCTGGGCTTACATCCATCTCCTAACACACAAGAAGGTTAACACACAAACAAGTTACTAAGGAGTCTGGCACTCGAGCCTAGCAACTTTCAAGCAAACAAACAAAAAAGAAAAAGGGTGCCCGGAGAGATCTCGTACGACCTCCTGCCTACGTACCTCATCTGGTATGAGGATCAGGGCAACGTAGTTCCCCTTAACAGGGGAGAAACTTTCTCCTAACCAGGGACTGGGAAATGACCAACTAGAAGGGAGACTGACTCGAGCCTAATAGTTATCATGTATTCCACAATGGTCCTAGGTTGAGTTTTCTACCTAACTTGCACAGGCAGCAAGCTAATCCTAAACAGGCAAAGCAAAGCATGCAAGCATAATCAAAACAAAGCAAACATACACAATTAGCACACACTATATACAAACAAAGTGGGCTCACACAAGGGTTAGGCTGCAAAAGCAAGCCAACTGTATCAGGGTGATGTTAGCTCTTAACCCTAACATTGAGAGTTAGGGTGAAGCAGATGAAATAGGAAGTGAGGGGTGTGCCTCATAGCTCTTATCCCTGGCCTGGGAGAGCTTTAGACAAAGGAAGTGTGGGTTCAGAAAGTGGGAACCCTTCTACACTTATGACTGACTCAACATGGATCTTGGGTTAATGTCCACAATGCATCAACATCAGTTGTGTGAGCAAAGGGATGACTCAACTGAATAGCAGGAGATGGATTGCACATCTCTTGTATCTGCCAATTGCCTTATTCAAGGTCTTTTCCTGCTTGGGGACAAAGATAAACAAGCACAAACATTGCCTCTTAAGGAGGACTTCAGACAGGTGCCTGACCAAATAACAGGCCAGGTCTTCCAGACTACATGGAGTTAGTGAGTTCTATACCTCAATTGGTTAAGCAACCAAGCAACAGCAAAAGCAAGTTCACAATGAACTATAGCAACTAATGTACCTGAAAACAATCTAACATAATCAGTACACAGCTCAAACAGTCAAACAGATAGTTATAAGTCAACAGTTAACTGTACACAAGCAATGCATCAAGCAAAGCACAAGCCAATGCTCAACACAAATGACTTAGAAGCCACCTACAAAACAAACTTAATGTTAATCAACATCAATCAAATAAGCAACTCAAGCCATGTGAATCAATTCCTCAATGCCATATGCTTCTTAACCTGCAAACCAAGCTCAAACATGAGAAGCAAACCCCTAGGACAAGGCCTAGGGTCAAAGAGGGAGAAATAATTCAAAACAGAACATGAAACTTGGCACAAATCAAGTTCAAACAAATTAGAACAATGTCCAAGTGGTCTCACATTCATATCATACACCAATTTCATTTCACAAGGCATCTAAAGCAAAACATGCAAGTTCAAAGCTCATTGGACCAAACAGAATGAATCAATCCAAACTAACTCAAAAATAATTCAATAAATCTCAAGAAAAATCATGGCTAAATAGCACTCATAACATGATCATCACACCAAATTTCAAGTCATTTGAACAAGTGGAAGCAAGTCAATTAAAATCCATAATTCAAAGCATGCTCAAACAAGCTCAAACAAGGCACAAATTCATGCATCAACTTCAAGCAAGCACAAAACAGAATTGGCACAAGATAAATGGATCACACCAAAGCCATAGCAAACTTAAAGGTGTCTAGAACACATGTGAAAAATTTCAGGTCCATCCAATAAACATCAAGAATTTCACAAATCATATAAGATCATGACTCACAAAAATTCCACAATTGGTCAAACAGAAAGGAAATTCTCCAACAAATTGGAAATGCACTCAAAAATTCTACAGAAATTCACACTCAACCTTAACATCTAGAAGAATCAACATGCTAAAATTCAGATTAATTGGCATAGAATTGGCATGGCAAATAAAATCAGGAAGTCAAGAAAGTAAAGGTGTGACACAAATTGTCACACCTACATTCATCATAGCATATCTCCACAACCAGAAATGATAAAATCACAAACTCTATACCAAAAAATCCCTACAGGTGTCTAGTTTACACATGCAAAATTTTAGCCTCATTGGATTAAGCATCATCATTTCATGAAAGAAAAGGCAAGCAAGGTGCAAGCAAACACATGTTCACATAAACCCTAGGCAACATTAAAAACCACACGTGCACAATTTTTGTAAAAATCACCATAAAAGAGTAGAGATTACAAGGATCATTGCACAAAAAAATCTCATGTGAATTGGATCATTATTTTGACAGTTATGAATTTTTTAATGTGGAGAAAAATTAAAAAAACATGGAAAACATACATGAATGGCAAGGCATAATATGGAAAAAAAATGGAATAAGGCAAAATGTGAAAGTGCTTTGGTCCAGGCTCGAACCGGCGAGCAATTAAAACGAGCGCGCCACTTAATGAAACGCACCGTTTCATTAAGTGCTGTGGCAAGGCGCTATTGGCTGCATGGGACAGAAACCACAAAAAGCATGCAAAACAAGCTTGAACAAGATCAAAACACGCCTGGAAATGAGTTCATCATCACCTTCATACAGTTCATCATAAACCCTAGGCTCAAGAACAAATCGTTTCAGAAATTAACAAGACCTATATCATTAGAATCCTTTTTCAACGTACATCACGAATCTCAAATCAATTTGGCCTAATTCTTCCTAGTTCCAAAGTTTCGAAGGAAAACATATTCACACATGAAACTTCTAATCCACATAACTTTCTCATTTCAGCATGAAAATCAATGATTCCAATTGCAGTTTACTCTACTAAGAAAGATCTACCAAAAGCATGCATTAATTTCAAGAATTATGATGCTCGAAAACTGACCTTGATTGGATGACAGAGTTGAAATAGGTTGTTTCAGGCCTTGGCAAGCAAAAACAGCAAATCGTCAGCTCTCATATGCATGAATGAAGCAAGGTTTGAGTGTTGATTGTGCACGAGAAGTCCAGAAAATCAAACTGCCATGGATGAACACACTTGCAACAGTTCCAAATTCAGCACCAAATCCTTCGAATCTTGCTACAATTCAACTCAATTATGCCTCTTGATGATGATTTGATCAAGGAAATAGCAAGACTTATGAAAAAAAATGGAGAAAAGTTGAGAGAAGAAGTTGAAGAATTTTTGGATTTCTAGATCTAGATCTCAATTTTGTTATGATTAATCAGAAAACAGTTATGATTATGGTTTTATATGTGATGCTAATGATGTTCACTAATCATGATTAGGCAAAATGCAAAGATTAGTGAAATTGGAAATTTTGGTGCACATTAGCAAATCCACCCTTATGTGCTCATACCAATGCAACAGTGCAATTTTCTGTTTTGGATCAATTGGAAATGTGGTTTCTAGGCCAAGGCAAGTGGAATTGAATGAATACCAAGCATAAATTTCAAACTTGATTTTTCCCTCCAATTTTCAAATGAAGTTCACATGAAAAGTCCAATTTTTTTTGTGAGGAGAATTCATGAATTATGATGCTTGAATTGGATAACTCATATCAAGAGTGAAATGTTGCAAAAAGTCCCACTTCATTTGGCCTTGTGGTTCAAAAGTTATGCACTCTTGAAATTCAAAATTTCTTGACCATGATTTGATCATAACTTGCCAACCACACATGAGAAATGGGTGTTCTAGGACTTTTTGGAAATGGGAGAACAAGATCTACAACTTTCATGTTGGACAAAATTTCATTTGAAGCATTTTTGGACATGTAATTTTAAGGAGAAGACCTTTCCATTTTTGGCAATTTTGAATTACAAATCACTTTCTATTTTTGGAAAGTTTTCATCTGACTTTATTTTCTTCATTGTTGATGATTGAAATGTCAAATGAAACTTGTTTGGACATGAATGAAGTGTCTCTAACCCTCTCCCACCTCCAAATCCATCAGTTGACCTTTGGTTGACTTTTGTGGACTGATAGATGAATTGGCTATGCACTGATGAACTTGAGCCTCAAACTCCTGATGAAATGGCTCAAACATGAAACCCTAGCTTCCACAAGATCATTAAAACCATGTGATGATCTCTCATCTCAATGAAGACCTCATCTCCTTGACAAGCCCTGATTGGCACAATGCATATGATTAGGGTTGACCAGAGGTCAAAACCCTAATCCCAAGGAAAATGATCAAGCACAATGAAACCCTTGGTGATGACAAGACCATGATGATGATGTACCATTTCAACCAAGATAATGATCAATCTCCTTGAGGAACCAAGAAACCCTAATTTGAAGTACCAACCCTCAAATGATTAGTGATCAATTCATGAGACCCTCAGGCATGAATCTTTTAACCCTTTTATCTTCTGAGAAAGACCTAGGAGGATGACTTGCTTATTGTGGCCACATGATATATAAAGATGCAATGACTAATGACCTAAAAAATGAAATGCAATATGCTCAGCTAGTCCCAAGAGAGGAAGGCAAATTTTGAGGTGTTACAGCTGCCCCTATTCAATCCACTGTGAACCTGTCGATATGAATAGCCTCGGCTTTCAGATGATCAGGATGAAGAGTGATTGAATACCAAGAACAGACGAACAATTTGCACTCTGATGGGAAATAATTAACAATGCCTGTCAGAATCGGCAAAGAAGCAATCTTAAAAGAAGAACCTGTCTGGTACGGAGAAAGTCGGTCGGAATACCGAAACAGCAACGTCGACCTGGATACCGAAATAAATGGTAACACAGGGATAACCATGGCCTGAACACCACCTATCCGCTGGGGATTATTATTACTATTTTTTTACTTTTTCTTGAACCCCGGAACTTTCTGATTGATAATCTTCTTTTCTTTTGCTTTTCTTGAACCCCGAACAAGTACTTTTCTTTCGCGCAGATGATCCCTGATCACCGCAGTTGAACCCCGACAACTTCATAGTAGTCTTGTTTGCCAAATAATGAACCCCGCTCTCCATTTGAACCCCAGTCGCCTGACGATAACTTGTGATCGCCATTGTGAACCCCGTTCTCCAGAAAACACCCTGTGTCTCCCTTTCTCCATTTGGACCCCGTTCTCCTTTTCTTGTGATAATTCCGTTGGCAATGTCGGAAATAAACACCAAAACACCACTCTGATGGCGACATATCAGAGGACACTCGACCAGACATTGACTGATGACTGGGAAGAAACTCGACGTTTACTTGACATCGAACAATGATGTTTACTTGACACCAAAGAAAACTCGACCAGACATTGACCAACGACTGGGAGGGAACTCGACGTTTACTGGACATCGAACAATGATGTTTACTTGACACCAAAGAAAACTCGACCAGACATTAACCAATGACTGGGAGGGAACTCGACGTTTACTGGACATCGAACAATGATGTTTACTTGACACCAAAGAAAACTCGACCAGACATTAACCAATGATTGGGAGGGAACTCGACGTTTACTGGACATCGAACAATGATGTTTACTTGACACCAAAGAAAACTCGACCAGACATTAACCAATGTCTGGGAGGGAACTCGACGTTTACTGGACATCGAACAATGATGTTTACTGACACCAAAGAAAACTCGACCAGACATTAACCAATGACTGGGAGGGAACTCGACGTTTACTGGACATCGAACAATGATGTTTACTTGACACCAAAGAAAACTCGACCAGACATTGACCAATGACTGGGAGGGAACTCGACGTTTACTGGACATCGAACAATGATGTTTACTGACACCAAAGGAAACTCGACCAGACATTAACCAACGACTGGGAGGGAACTCGACGTTTACTTGACATCGAACAATGATGTTTACTGACACCAAAGAAAGGATATTACAGGGATCGACATGACACTTACTGGTATCGCAGGGATGACATCCACATGTCAAAACCAGGCAGACGCTTGCCGTGGACTAACTGGGGAATGCTGTTGATCCAGAATCATGAGGCTGAACTCCTCAAAGTAACACCTTCCAACTTCCATCTCGCACGACAAAAATCTTCCTCCAATATCGCACTACCGGGGGGAAATACCATTGACCCAACGTCACAATGCTGAACTCCACAGAGTAACATCTTCACCATCTGGCGAAACTGAATCTCAAGCGGTAACCACGGCTCGAGTCGCGCTGATCGCGATCTACATTTCCATCTCTGTCCGACGGAAAAGTTTCCTCCAGTATCGTACTACCGGGGAACACTGTTGATCGGATGTCATGATGCTAAACTCCTCAGAGTAACATCTTCACCATCCGGCGAAACCCATTCTTGGATGGTAACCACGGCTTGGGGTTAACTTAAACTTGCAATGCTGATGTTGATCTTCCAACCAGCGAAACCACCTCTCAAATGGTAACCACGGCTTGAGTAGCACCTTCACCCACTGGCGAAACCAAATCTCAAACGGTAACCTCGGCTTGAGACTAGCTGATGCTTGTAATGATGATGCATGATGATTTTTAGCGCAATGCTCCATAATTATGGAAATGCTACGCAATTTATTATGCAGTATGCTATGATCTCCTAAATGATGCATGCATAAAAGGTATCCTCCCTTAAGGGACTCTTCTGGGGAGCTCGAGGCACTTTGCTGAGGAACTCGATAACACTCCGATCTCTACCCTGCTGGGGAATAGCACTGCTGCTGGGAAAAAGGCAACCCTTGTTAGGGAAAAACCTCCTCTGCACCTGATCCTCTTGGGGACATCGCTGGGGAAGAATCCACCAACGTACTCTGTGGGGAAACAACTGTCTTTGACTCGCTGGGGATACAACAACCCCGACTCTGCTTGGGAAACCACCACCCACAGATACCTCCGCTGGGAAACAGCAAACTTTCGGGCATGGCTGCTGAGGAAACATCGATCTACAACCTGCTGGGGAGATAACCATCCCGACCCTGCTAAGGAAAACACAGACCTTGAATCTGCTGGGGAGATAACAATCCCACCTCGGCTTGGGGAGATGAGGAAAGTCAGGTACTGAACACCCGTCGACTCGTCGAACCCTTGGCATTCACCGTCCAAATCCACTATCAGCTTTCCAATTTTGAGAACTCCCAGACTCGTCTGGACTTTTCTGATTCATCACCTTGTATTCCTGACGTCTCCGTACTCCACGGCTATCGAACTCCTGGGATTCATACAAACTTTTCAATCTCAGACTTTGAAGAGTCTTCTTGATTAATATCCAGGATCGTCGTACGTCTCTCGTCGTCTTTTCACCATTCCTCAATTCATTCGTCCCTGATTGGACTCCGTGGGGATCTTTTGTCAAAAGGCTTCCACATCACAACCTGCAAGTGAGTGAAAACATCTAACAACACCTGCAAAAGAGATCGTTAGATAAAACGTGCCCCAGGCGTGTCAAGATTTCAACACTTGGGTCACTCAACCTTCCGAATAAGATTTCAAATTTTCAATCTTATAAACATGCATTGGAAGGGATCTCCATGTCTCAAAATGCAAAGATTCTTTATCATAATAATTGGATGTTTTTGCAATCAAAGCGGTAATGACAAACAAAAATAAAATTATTTGACTGAATATGCATTTTATTGATTGAAAAAAATGTGTGGCTCATGAATGAGCAATACAAAGGAAGCAATTCCTGAAAAGAGGTAATCGCGCACAAAAGGAAAAATCTATCCTAATGGCAATGTGAAACCACGATCTCATCGAGTTCCAACTCGGTTACACCCCATATGTCCTCAGACTTTCCGTGCTTTCTGCCTTCTGAACAAGATGATTCCGATTGATCCCTACCGGGTATTATCCATGTGTCCAAAGTACAAAAGATCATGCCAGACGCAGTTGTTCGCTTCAATCCCTCTTTTGCCTGGACCGCCCTTTCGGGTTTTCAGTCCACCGGGATACCCTTTTTTGCCCAAGTCGCCTTTTCAGGTTTTCGACTTGCCGGGTGTACAGTTTTTCATTTTATCCCTAATTTTTGCCCGAACCTTTTCTTTCTGTTTTTTGGTTCGCCGGGATGCCCCTTTTTGCCTGGACTCTTTTATTCTTTTCGTCCAGCGGGTCTTTTTTTATACGAAGTATTTTTTAACTGCGTCTGCATCCGCAGGGGATGGAAAATCCTCGCCACTCATGGTTGTCAGCAACAAGGCTCTGTCGGAGAAAACCTTCTTGACCATGCTGGGGATTCATGATTGGGTGTCCACTTGCCCCTACGATTGTTGAGGAGTAAGGATCCTTTTCAATACCAGCTTTCCCACGTGGGATGCACGAGGTCGCACTTCTTGATTAACAACACGCTTCATCCGCTGCTGGTACAACTGCCCCATGACAAATAACCGTCAGCCTCTTTTCCTCAGTCAGGCTCCATGCGTCATACCGAGTCTTTATCCACTCAGCCTCCTCTAATTTCTCACCCATCAGGGCTCTCCACCACGGGATCTAGACTTCAGCAAGTAATATTACTTCTATCCCATACACGAGCGAGCGCGGCATTGCCCCAGTAGACGTACGCACCGAAAATCGATACCCAGGATACAAGCTTCGTACTCAGCCACCATTGTTGGTGCATTCACATGTTATCCGGGCAACGAAAGGAATGTGGGATCTTTTTTTTTTTTTTTGCGTAACCAACACGGCACTAACTCATCCTCATTAACCTTCCCCATCAGAATCCGTTCGGATTCAGGGTCAGGCCCCTCCTCCGGGATCGGTTCCTCACAATCTTTCGATTTGAGCACCTCGAGATGTCCTCATCAGGGAACTCAAACTTCCTTGGTTGATAATCCTCAATGGGTTGCTGGGCGATGTAATCAGACAATACACCCCTTGATTGCTTTCTGAGAGTATCACAAATCAGTCAGCATTCTTTTGCACTCTCACAACCCGTCCGGTCAATGCTAGATTCTCAAACCCATACTTGATCGGATCCATCTTGGAAATCCACAAAGTGGTATGAACCAGCATACATTGTCTCAGTCGGCGAGCAGCCTATGCCAAAGTACAGCAAGTTTTCTCGAGCAGTGAATGTACTATTTCACAGTCGGTAAACTTTTTGCTAAGGTAAATTGCATGCTCTTTTCGACCAGACTCGTCATGCTGCCCCAGTACACACCCCATAGACCCCTCAAAGGCCGTCAAGTATAGGGTTTACGGTCTCTCTCCATAGGGAGGCAACAGAATCGGAGGCTCCTGCCACTTATTCTTTTATTTCTCAATGCCCCTTGGCAATCATTATTCCACCTGACCGTTTGATTTTTCTTTCTCAGCTTGAATATGGGTTCACACGTGGCTGTTAGGTGAGATATGAACCGTGAAATGCAGTTCAATCTACCTGAGAAACCACAAACCTCTCTTTCCGTTCTCGGTTCAGGCATTTCTTTTTTTTTTTTTAACAGGATCAACCTCGATTCCTCTTTTACAATGAACCCCAACATCTTACCGGACCGCACTCTGAAAGTGCACTTATCTGAATTCAACCTCCGTTTGAATTGTCTCAACTGGTCCACTCAGTTGGGCCAGATCTACCAGATGCCCCTCTTCTGTTTGGGACTTTGCTATCATGTCATCAACATAGCATTCAATTTCATGATGAATCATATCATGAAACAAAGTCACCATGGCTCTCTGATAAGTAGCACCGGCGTTCTGCTTCTCTAGAGGACAGTCTTCTCTCCATGGTAGCTTGTGCACAACGACATCGGTATCCGACCCTGGCATATCCTGACACGACCAGGCGAAGGTATCCACATGCTCTTTCAACAAGGCTACCATTCTGCTCTCGACTCGCCTCTAAAACGGCCTCAATTTTCATTTCCTTTCTGACCTCGGCGGTATACAAGTTAACAAGCTCAACTTACTCTTCGTGCAGCTGAATCACCTTCTCCTCTTGTTTCAACAACCTAGTTAATCTTCCAACAGATCACAATCTTCTTCGCCTTCTTCTTCGGCATGATGGATCGGATTGTCGAAGTCATACAAAGGTGTAACCGATTTGTTATCAATGAGATCCAGAGAATTACTTTTTTGAAGTTGGAACGAGACAAATCAAAAAAAGGAAAAAACTGAAAACAAACATTGCCATTTTTATTTGTTTTTTAAACTGCAAAAATAAATGAAAAAACAGGGAACACCGCTTTTAACGTGAAAAACATCCATTTATTAATGATGCAAAACGTTGCATAATGAAACATATGAGATGGCCCTTACAATGGACCAATACGTTTCGGGCAAAACGTATGGCTTTCATGCAAACAGTATTGAAAACAGAAAATATTACTCTTCCGGATGAGTGACAGTGATGATCTTTGAGGCCCTCCAGTTCTGGATCTCCATCCCTGGTACGCACGGTTTTATCCAACCATCAAACTCGCAGTTACTGTCAGTCTCTTCACCTACCGCACAGGCGTGATCCGAATCTTCAGCAATTGCACCCACCAACGCCTGACCATGTGCCGGCATGGGATTGGCATTAACATTCGGAGATGGTGCAAAATTGATGGCCTTGGAGTCTACCAGATCCTGGACAACATGCTTAAAAGCTCTACAGCCCTCAATGTTATGCCCTGGTGTACCAGAATGGAATTCACACTGGGCGTTCTCATCATAATTAGGAGGCCTCTGATCTGATCTTAACGAAACCATCGCCCTTGGCTGAACCAACCCAAGATCCATCAACTTTTCAAACAGAACAGCATATGTCACGGGTGGCTTATCAAATTGACGATCAATCCCTTTTCCCCTCACTTGGTACCCGGCTCTCTGTGCTCTCTGTTGAGGTGGCTGATGTTGCTGTCGTACTGACTGATTACCAGCAGGGGTGGTTACCGCAGCAGTGTGCTGGTAGTAACGATCCCTACCGTGTCCCCTTTGGGCATACACAGCACTCGATTCACCCTCATTCTTGCGCTGATCGTTCCCAAATGGTTTCTTTACTCCAGACGACGGAGCATTTCCCTGTATTTTCCCCATTCTCAGCCAACTTTCGATTCTCTCACCAGCCACTACAATGTCTGCAAAACCAGTGACGGGACAACCCACCATCCTTTCAGCAAAAATCCCCTGCAGGGTACCCATGAATAGATCAGACATCTCCCGATCCACCAGCGGAGGTTGAACTCTGGCAGCCAACTCCCTCCATCTTTGGGCATACTCTTTAAACCCCTCGTTTGGCTTCTGAGACATACCCTGCAGCTGGGTACGGCCAGGAGCCATGTCAGCGTTAAACCGGTACTGTTTAAAGAACGCATCTCCGAGATCCTGCCAGCTCTTAATATCAGAAGACTTCAACTTGGTGTACCATTCAAGAGATCCGCCAGACAGACTGTCTTGGAAAAAGTACATCCAGAGCTTCTGATCCGTCGTATAGGCAGAAATCTTGCGGACAAAAGCTTGAAGGTGAGTTTCCGGGCAGGAACTCCCATTGTACTTATCAAATGCGGGCGCCTTGAACTTTTGTGGGATCACAATCCCCTCTACCAGCCCCATGTTCGACATATTGACAATCCCCGGAGTGGCATGGCTTTCCAGAGCCCTGATCTTGTCTGCCAGCACCTGAATTTCTTTGTTGGGTGGCTGGACACCATATTGCCCAAACGGCTCATTATGCATTGAGAATTGATCAACTTCTCGGTCTTCCTCCCTATCATCTTCAACCCCAAAGAAGGGAGGGAACAGACTGTCCTTCATATTATTACCCATCGGACCGGGTCCACCACCTGCGGCAGCACCAAAACCACCGGCATTATTCACTACTCCCACAGTCGTCCTTTTTCCGCCTTCCCTAGAACCACCAAGCCCCTGGTTGGAAACACCATCCAGGTTGACACCGCTGTTGGCAGCTGAAGCCCGCTCGAGCTTCTCAACTTTATCAGCTAGTGCTTTCTGCCCAACTGCAAACCCTTGCATGATATTGATCAACTCATTCATCTTCTCTTTCAGCTCGAGAACATCTGTATTGGGTAGATCCGTCAGTCTAGGTGTATTGCGTCTGGTGAAGTATCTGTGTGGACGTGTTGAGTGCAAGGGAATGATTCGGCGTGCGCGAGCAATGATTCTTGAGTAAACCCAAACATGTTAGAAACTGACACCTGCAAAATAGAAGACAGGTTATTATGACTCACACATGAATGCAATGTCTATCCGCATGAGGAACACTCTTTCCTTCGATTCTGGCTTCATCGAGATGGATAAAAAATTCGACAATAACATTCTGACATCAGGATGTCTCTCAACCAGAATCTCAATCGAGAATGTACCCTGAGTATGGATAGACATGAGTTAGATGCCGATGAATGCAAAATATGGATGATGCTGATGCGTGAATGCGATGCACTGTGCCATCCTCCAAGTCATCTGAACATTTGTTGCACTGAAGCCTGATCTCTGAACTGATCACAACCATCTGAAGGAATATGTAACCACAAATCCGACTTGGGGGTTCCGAAATAAACGGAACTGAAAGGTACATCACCATCATCAACAGAGATCCACTGATCTGATAATCACAAAATCATCTAAACCAGCCCGGGGAATCCTGAAATAAACGGATCCCCGCTGATAAATAACACGGATAGAACTCCGGCGTTTCAGAAACAAATGTCCATAAATCCGACTTATAAATAGGACTCTGATCAACAGAACCATCAGTCACCATCAAAGTCACCATCAGAACATGCATCTGTAAGAATCAACCCTCCCCTCACAGGTGAATTCTAATCAGGTCATCCTAAGGCGGATAATGGTCTTGACAATCGGGCAAAGATACTCAACGGGTTTGCCCTTTCGGGTGTGCCATTGCAGCTCTCTTAAGATCATCTAAACCAAAGATCCGGGAAAGAACGGTCACCGAAGTCAATAGCTCAAAAGAGGTAACCCAACCAAAGTGGAATACTCCAAAATGGAAGAGCTCTCTCAGATGAACCTCGTCCGGCTTGTGGTACGTCACATCGCAACAACATGCCCAACCAACATGTGAGGAACGTGAGACCACACTAATCCTAGGTGTATACTCGGGCCTGGGTTTTAGCCCCACTCAGAACACCCACCCCAAACAGAGGAACCAACCTGTACAGATTCAGCACAATGATAATATGATGCATGCAAACATATATGCAAATATATACACAACATAATAATCATAAATTCAATAAATAAAGCAGCACAAGCAACCAAAACTATCCTAGAGAGCGCTAGGAATGACTCGCTTAGGGAAGATGGACCAGCGGGAGGTCAACTTCTAAATCCCCAGCAGAGTCGCAAGCCGCCACCGTGCGTTATTTATCCCAAAGAGGGAAAGGAAACGCTCGAAGTAAACCTGGAAAAGACATGGTCTCGCGACCAAAGAGAATGGGATCGGGAGTCGGTTATGCGAAGGGAAGGTATTAGCACCCCTACGCATCTGTCGTACTCGACGGGATCCACGCTCAAAAGATAGGAAAAGGTTGCTAAAACAAAACATCACACACACACACTGAAGACAACACAAGTGGAGGAAGAGGGGAGAGGACTCGCTAGGACATCGCATCTTATGCCTACGTATCTCATCTGGAATGAGAATCAGAGCTGCCGTAGTTCGGCTCACGCACGCCGAAATAAAACACACGCACAGACGCTGAGACGTCAAAACAAACAGGCAAACATGGAAACCGAATGCCAATCGCTGGACTTACATCAGACTCCGAACCAAACAAACCCACACTGGAAACCAAATGCCATTTGATGGACTTATATTGGACTCCAAGCACACAACAAGAGGATACGGAATGCCAATCGATGGGCTTACATCCATCTCCTAACACACAAGAAGGTTAACACACAAACAAGTTACTAAAGAGTCTAGCACTCGAGCCTAGCAACTGTCAAGCAAACACACAAAAAAGAAAAAGGGTGCCCGGAGAGATCTCGTACGACCTCCTGCCTACGTACCTCATCTGGTATGAGGATCAGGGCAACGTAGTTCCCCTTAACAGGGGAGAAACTTTCTCCTAACCAGGGACTGGGAAATGACCAACTAGAAGGGAGACTGACTCGAGCCTAATAGTTATCATGTATTCCACAATGGTCCTAGGTTGAGTTTTCTACCTAACTTGCACAGGCAGCAAGCTAATCCTAAACAGGCAAAGCAAAGCATGCAAGCATAATCAAAACAAAGCAAACATACACAATTAGCACACACTATATACAGACAAAGTGGGCTCACACAAGGGTTAGGCTGCAAAAGCAAGCCAACTGTATCAGGGTGATGTTAGCTCTTAACCCTAACATTGAGAGTTAGGGTGAAGCAGATGAAATAGGAAGTGAGGGGTGTGCCTCATAGCTCTTATCCCTGGCCTGGGAGAGCTTTAGACAAAGGAAGTGTGGGTTCAGAAAGTGGGAACCCTTCTACACTTATGACTGACTCAACATGGATCTTGGGTTAATGTCCACAATGCATCAACATCAGTTGTGTGAGCAAAGGGATGACTCAACTGAATAGCAGGAGATGGATTGCACATCTCTTGTATCTGCCAATTGCCTTATTCAAGGTCTTTTCCTGCTTGGGGACAAAGATAAACAAGCACAAACATTGCCTCTTAAGGAGGACTTCAGACAGGTGTCTGACCAAATAACAGGCCAGGTCTTCCAGACTACATGGAGTTAGTGAGTTCTATACCTCAATTGGTTAAGCAACCAAGCAACAACAAAAGCAAGTTCACAATGAACTATAGCAACTAATCTACCTGAAAACAATCTAACATAATCAGTACACAGCTCAAACAGTCAAACAGATAGTTACAAGTCAACAGTTAACTGTACACAAGCAATGCATCAAGCAAAGCACAAGCCAATGCTCAACACAAATGACTTAGAAGCCACCTACAAAACAAACTTAATGTTAATCAACATCAATCAAATAAGCAACTCAAGCCATGTGAATCAATTCCTCAATGCCATATGCTTCTTAACCTGCAAACCAAGCTCAAACATGAGAAGCAAACCCCTAGGACAAGGCCTAGGGTCAAAGAGGGAGAAATAATTCAAAACAGAACATGAAACTTGGCACAAATCAAGTTCAAACAAATTAGAACAATGTCCAAGTGGTCTCACATTCATATCATACACCAATTTCATTTCACAAGGCATCTAAAGCAAAACATGCAAGTTCAAAGCTCATTGGACCAAACAGAATGAATCAATCCAAACTAACTCAAAAATAATTCAATAAATCTCAAGAAAAATCATGGCTAAATAGCACTCATAACATGATCATCACACCAAATTTCAAGTCATTTGAACAAGTGGAAGCAAGTCAATTAAAATCCATAATTCAAAGCATGCTCAAACAAGCTCAAACAAGGCACAAATTCATGCATCAACTTCAAGCAAGCACAAAACAGAATTGGCACAAGATAAATGGATCACACCAAAGCCATAGCAAACTTAAAGGTGTCTAGAACACATGTGAAAAATTTCAGGTCCATCCAATAAACATCAAGAATTTCACAAATCATATAAGATCATGACTCACAAAAATTCCACAATTGGTCAAACAGAAAGGAAATTCTCCAACAAATTGGAAATGCACTCAAAAATTCTACAGAAATTCACACTCAACCTTAACATCCAGAAGAATCAACATGCTAAAATTCAGATTAATTGGCATAGAATTGGCATGGCAAATGAAATCAGGAAGTTAAGAAAGTAAAGGTGTGACACAAATTGTCACACCTACATTCATCATAGCATATCTCCACAACCAGAAATGATAAAATCACAAACTCTATACCAAAAAATCCCTACAGGTGTCTAGTTTACACATGCAAAATTTTAGCCTCATTGGATTAAGCATCATCATTTCATGAAAGAAAAGGCAAGCAAGGTGCAAGCAAACACATGTTCACATAAACCCTAGGCAACATTAAAAACCACACGTGCACAATTTTTGTAAAAATCACCATAAAAGAGTAGAGATTACAAGGATCATTGCACAAAAAAATCTCATGTGAATTGGATCATTATTTTGACAGTTATGAATTTTTTAATGTGGAGAAAAATTAAAAAAACATGGAAAACATACATGAATGGCAAGGCATAATATGGAAAAAATGGAATAAGGCAAAATGTGAAAGTGCTTTGGTCCAGGCTCGAACCGGCGAGCAATTCAAACGAGCGCGCCACTTAATGAAACGCACCGTTTCATTAAGTGCTGTGGCAAGGCGCTATTGGCTGCATGGGACAGAAACCACAAAAAGCATGCAAAACAAGCTTGAACAAGATCAAAACACGCCTGGAAATGAGTTCATCATCACCTTCATACAGTTCATCATAAACCCTAGGCTCAAGAACAAATCGTTTCAGAAATTAACAAGACCTATATCATTAGAATCCTTTTTCAACGTACATCACGAATCTCAAATCAATTTGGCCTAATTCTTCCTAGTTCCAAAGTTTCGAAGGAAAACATATTCACACATGAAACTTCTAATCCACATAACTTTCTCATTTCAGCATGAAAATCAATGATTCCAATTGCAGTTTACTCTACTAAGAAAGATCTACCAAAAGCATGCATTAATTTCAAGAATTATGATGCTCGAAAACTGACCTTGATTGGATGACAGAGTTGAAATAGGTTGTTTCAGGCCTTGGCAAGCAAAAACAGCAAATCCTCAGCTCTCATATGCATGAATGAAGCAAGGTTTGAGTGTTGATTGTGCACGAGAAGTCCAGAAAATCAAACTGCCATGGATGAACACACTTGCAACAGTTCCAAATTCAGCACCAAATCCTTCGAATCTTGCTACAATTCAACTCAATTATGCCTCTTGATGATGATTTGATCAAGGAAATAGAAAGGCTTGTGAAAAAAAATGGAGAAAAGTTGAGAGAAGAAGTTGAAGAATTTTTGGATTTCTAGATCTAGATCTCAATTCTGTTATGATTAATCAGAAAACAGTTATGATTATGGTTTTATATGTGATGCTAATGATGTTCACTAATCATGATTAGGCAAAATGCAAAGATTGGTGAAATTGGAAATTTTGGTGCACATTAGCAAATCCACCCTTATGTGCTCATACCAATGCAACAGTTCAATTTTCTGTTTTGGATCACTTGGAAATGTGGTTTCTAGGCCAAGGCAAGTGGAATTGAATGAATACCAAGCATAAATTTCAAACTTGATTTTTCCCTCCAATTTTCAAATGAAGTTCACATGAAAAGTCCAATTTTTTTGTGAGTATAATTCATGAATTATGATGCTTGAATTGGATAACTCATATCAAGAGTGAAATGTTGCAAAAAGTCCCACTTCATTTGGCCTTGTGGTTCAAAAGTTATGCACTCTTGAAATTCAAAATTTCTTGACCAAGATTTGATCATAACTTGCCAACCACACATGAGAAATGGGTGTTCTTGGACTTTTTGGAAATGGGAGAACAAGATTTACAACTTTCATGTTGGACAAAATTTCATTTGAAGCATTTTTGGACATGTAATTTTAAGGAGAAAACCTTTCCATTTTTGGCAATTTTGAATTACAAATCACTTTCTATTTTTGGAAAGTTTTCATCTGACTTTATTTTCTTCATTGTTGATGTTTGAAATGTCAAATGAAACTTGTTTGGACATGAATGAAGTGTCTCTAACCCTCTCCCACCTCCAAATCCATCAGTTGACCTTTGGTTGACTTTTGTGGACTGATAGATGAATTGGCTATGCACTGATGAACTTGAGCCTCAAACTCCTGATGAAATGGCTCAAACATGAAACCCTAGCTTCCACAAGATCATTAAAACCATGTGATGATCTCTCATCTCAATGAAGACCTCATCTCCTTGACAAGCCCTGATTGGCACAATGCAGATGATTAGGGTTGACCAGAGGTCAAAACCCTAATCCCAAGGAAAATGATCAAGCACAATGAAACCCTTGGTGATGACAAGACCATGATGATGATGTACCATTTCAACCAAGATAATGATCAATCTCCTTGAGGAACCAAGAAACCCTAATTTGAAGTACCAACCCTCAGATGATTAGTGACCAATTCATGAGACCCTCAGGCTTGAATCTTTTAACCCTTTTATCTTCTGAGAAAGACCTAGGAGGATGACTTGCTTATTGTGGCCACATGATATATAAAGATGCAATGACTAATGACATAAAAAATGAAATGTAATATGCTCAGCTAGTCCCAAGAGAGGAGGGCAAATTTTGAGGTGTTACACTTATGAAACATTTATTGTGCAAACATGGATTGAAGGGATGAGAAAAAGAATATACAATTTTTATTATTTTTGTGTTTGAACGGATGAACCCGTTGCCTACGTACCTTTCCATGGAAGGTAAGGATCAAAACTCCGTAGTTCGGCTAAAAGATTTCCAAAATATGAGTGGATTCATTTTAAAACAAGAGCCCTATGGTCTTTCGTTATCCACGGGAGAAAACTCAACCTTATACAAACAACAAGTCCACCATGTGAGAAAAGCTTCAACTTGCTAGTGAGGGGTTAACCCTATAATAAGCAAGAAAGTCTTACAATTCAATCACTACGGACAAAAGGTGAGATTAACATCAACCAACTAGGATAAATCAAACCTATGGCTAATGCATGAAAACTTATCAAGAATGGGCAAAGCCACAAAACAATTGAATGAGTGAAATTAACCAATTAGGATTATTCACAAAAGATGGTCAAAGTATGATTAGAATTCAATTCAAAAGAAGTATTATGAAATGAGTTTGAAAATCAAAGGCTTAAGGCCTAGGTTTCTAATTTGAAAAGAAATGAAAATGTTTGCACAATAGTTTTCAAGTTTTGGGTTAACATGCAAATGGAGGTTTAAAGAAACAAAAGGTGGGGGGTTAAGGGGTGTAAAACTTCTTAGATGTTCACCTCTTGAGATCATATGTAGATGATTCAAGTGATTCCTTTGGAAAAGGCAACAATACAAATAACAGATGAACAAAACAAATGGATACCGGATGCCAATCAATGGACTTATTCCAATCTCACAAAACAAAATGGATACCGGATGCCAATCAATGGACTTATACCAATCTCCTAAAGCAAAATGAAACATGGATACCAGATGCCAATCAATGGACTTATACTAGTCTCCCAAAACAAACAGAAACAATGATACCAGATGCCAATCAATGGACTTATACTAGTCTCACAAAGCAAAGAAACAAGGATACCAGAGGCCAATCAATGGACTTATACTAGTCTCCCAAAACAAACAGAAACAATGATACCAGATGCCAATCAATGGACTTATACTAGTCTCACAAAGCAAAGAAACAAGGATACCAGAGGCCAATCAATGGACTTATACTAGTCTCACAAAACAAAAAAACAAGGATACCAGAGGCCAATCAATGGACTTATACTAGTCTCCTACCATATCATGGGAAACAACTGCCAATCAATGGACTTATGCTTGCCTCCTCCATGGACAAAACCAAATGTTGCAAAATAATAAACAATGTTTATGAAATGATATACAAGTAATGATGACAAATGCACAAAGGCACACTCAAGCAAATATGCACAGATGAATCAAGTAAGCAAACAAACAAGTCAATTAGCACACACTATATACAATCAATTAGGCTCAAGCAAGGTTAGGCTTTACAGCCAACTGGAATGGGGTATTTTGAGCTCTTAACCCTAACATTGAGAGTTAGGGTGAAGCAGATGAAATGGAGATGAGGGGTGTGCCTCATAGCTCTTATCACTGGTCAGGGAGAGCTTTACAATGGAAAGTGTGGGAGTTCAGAAAGTTGGAACTCTTCTCCACAAATGGACTCTATAAGATCTTGGGTTATTATTCACCATGCATCAACACATGGTGTGATCAAGGTGAATGACACACTGAGTAGCAGGAGATGGATTACACATCTCTTTTATCTGCCAATTGCCTCATAAGAGGACTTTTCCTGCTTGGCACAAAAGTTAAACAATCACAAGCATTGCCTCTTAAGGAGGGCTTCAGACAGGTGCCTACCAATAACAGTAGGTCTTCCAGACTACATGAAGATTAGAGACTATACCTAAGTGGTTAAGCAACCAAGCAAAAGCAAATTTCAAATGAACTTAAAGCAACTTAGGTACCTGTGGAAACACTAAACAGATCAGTACAATACTCAGACAATCAGACAACAGTCAATAAGCAACAGATGATCTCAATGTACAAAAATGTGTAAACCAAAAGCAAAACTCAAATGAGTTAGCATCAACCTACAAAACACACAATGTTAGTAATCACGAGCAAACATCAATATTCACATCATGAAGCATCACCAATTATGGAACTTGAATGCTTAACCTGAAATCAAAGCTCAAATGTAAGCAACAAACCACTAGGTCAAAGCCTAGGGTCAAAGATGGAGAAAAAAATTCAAAACAAGAGCTGAAATTTAACATGAATCAACTTCATCACATCTTGACACAGTCCAAAAGGTCTCATATCAAAATCAATCACCGAATGCATTTCATGATCAAGTGAAGTCAAGGCAACTTTAAAGCTCATATGTGATCAACATGAATGAAAAATTCAAATCAAACCAGTAATGATTCAAATAAATCTGGAAACATTCATGCATATTCAAGACATCTAACATGATCAACATACAAAAAATCAGAAGCATTGGACATCATTTGGTATGGAAATCACATGGCACAAGTTGAACAAGCAAAGGTGTGACACAAATTGTCACACCAAGTTAGCACAAGCATAAAACAGCAATGCTAATTGAGAAAAATGTCAAACTAAAACCAACATGTCAAGCAATGTGTCTAGTTTCATCATGCAAAATTTCACATTCATTGGATAAGAAACAAGCATTTCACAAAGAGATAAGCAAGGCAAGGTCAAACAAACATATGTACTCAAACATCCTAGCACAAATCAATTTTTCAGCCAGGCACAACTTTCCAATTTATGCTCATAAACAACTAGACAACATGAGGAGAACATAGCAAAAAAATGGGATCAAATTGGTGCATTTTCCTATTTTATATGATTTTTCTAAGTTGATGGAAAAATTGAAAATAAAAAATGAGCATAGCATAAAAAATGGGGGGGAAAATGGATAAATGATGAAGCATTTGAAAATATTGCACCGGCCAGGAATCGAATCAGGTTAACATTCAAAAGTGCGTGCTCAATCAAAACGACGTCGTATGGCCTAAACCCTAGCGCGCCAAAACACTCGTAGCTAATTTGAAATTTTCGTAGCTAAATTGAAGCAATATCCTAGCAGATTCTGGAAATGAAGAAGTTCAAGGTTGAAGATGAAGATCATGATGATCTTCATCTGGATTTTCCAGATTTTTCAAAACACGTCCAAAAATCAAAATCAAGCACAGCATTCGAATCCTCATCACATGTACATCAAGAATCCATAATCATTTCATGCAAAAACTTCACAACAAGTTCAGATCGAAGGAAAACTTAAATGACATCAAAACTTTAAACAAGCATAACTTCATGTACAATGCATCATTTCACACGATTCAAAGCTCAGATTCATCAGCATGTTTAGATCTACAACAACATAGCAAAGGATTTCAAAAATAAGAGATTCGAATTGTGACCTCTTGAAGTGCAGAAGCTGGAATTCGTGCTATCCAAGACTTGAAATGATCAAAAGCTTCCCTGTGATGCTTGTATAGATGATTGGAGGAGAGATTGAAGTTCAATTGCACACGAATCCAACAGATTTTGAAGTCACCATGGATGCTTCAAGCTTCGAGTATGGCTCAATATGGCACGGTTTCCTTTGATTCCACGTTCAAATCTTCTCAAAAACACCTCAGGAGCATGAATCAACCAAGAGAAAGTGTTCTTGTTTGAAGAAATTGCAAAGAAAATTGAGAGAAAAGTTTTGAGAATTTTTGGATCTAGATCTGAAATTCAATGTTAATGACCAAAATAGTTATGCTTAACCTTATATATGCCATGCTAATCATGCTGTAATCATGTTTAAGCCTAATGCAAATGAGATTAATCACTTATGAGGTGTATGTGCAAAAATGGTTTTTCACCTTATGCATGGAATGCATGTGTGAACAGTACACGAATCTCATCCATTTTCACTTAAAATCAAATTTTAAAACCAATGGTAATGGCAAAAAGTTCAAAGAATGCACCATTTTTAAACTTTGTAATTTCCTTCCAAAAAACCAATGGATTAACAAGTGATCATGTGATGACAATTCATGTAATGTGATGCATGATTTGGAAATTAGAGGTCAAGAGGAGAATATTGCAAAAAGAACCACTCATTTTGGAGCTTTGGTTGAAAAGTTATGCTCATTTGAAGTCCCATGCACACTTTGCCATGATTTGATCATATCTCATTAACCACACATTAGAAATCCATGATCTTGGACATTTTGGAAATGGGAGAGAAAGATCTACAACTTTCATGTTCAACAAAATTCCATTTGAAGCTTTCTTGATGATGTAATATTAAGTTGAAGTTGGTTCAAAATCTTTCCATTTTTGGAAAGTTCAAATTATAGGTCACTTGCTATTTTTGGAAATTCTTGACCTGACTTCAAATTCTTCAATGTGAGGGTTTGAAATGTCAAATGAAACTTGTTTGAACATGAATGAAGTATTTCTAATCACTTCCCCCCTCCAAATCCACAGTTGACTTTGCAGTTGACTTTCTAGGTCTTCAGTTGACTTGGAAATGTTCTGATGAAATTCAAGCCTCTACCACTTGGGATTTTGCTTCAAAATGACATCATAGCTCATATGAACTCTTGATAATGATTGTGGGGTCCAAATCTCAAGAATAACCACCATCTATTGCTCAATGAATGCCTTTGATTGCCTTGACCTATTAATGCTTCATCTGCAAGACAAAGGTTAGATGACATATTTTTGTACTTTTTGGTTAGTGATAAAAAGAAAAGCAATGATATACAAATGCAAGGAATGCTTGGTGATCAAGAACCACTCTCAAAAAGATGACCCACCCACAGGGAAGGAAGCAAGGTGTCCAATGATCCTTGAGGCAATGAAATGTTATGATATGATGCCATGAGGGATCTTAGGGACAAAATTGGGATCTTACAGATGCCCCTATTTAAGGTCATTCTAGCCGGAGAAGTGAAGGTTAAAATCTTCATCTCGACGCGGTAGAATGGGCTTAAATAACAGTAATGAGACAAATTTTGGTCCCTAGGGGACCTCATGATGCAAATGTATGCATGTAAAAGAAACAAACTATGTGGGGAATATGGGTCCACAAAGAAAAAAAAGACGATCCATCGGAGTAATACACTCACCAGGAACCAAAGACTCTAACAGGACTCTCATGGGGATAAGAACAAGAAAAAAGAATGCATGAGCAGGACACGACTCTGAATTAGGGGAAACTGACGCTGCGTGAACAGGACACGACTGGACTGGAGACCTCATTGGGGAGCAAAGGACTCAAACTGGGGAGAAAAGAGAATTCCAAAGGGAGACACATCCATCGGAAAGACTCAAGCTGACTCAAACTATCCACGAAGGATACTTCGGATGAAAATCCGGACTCGGACTGGGGAAAAAGATTCACAGAATCTCCCTGCCGGGGAAAACTGCATATATTAGGGAAAACGCCAATACAGCAGAAGGGTAAAATCACAACGAAAACTCCACTGGGGAATGTATAACAAAGAGACTCTCCTGGGGAAAAACTGCAAGATGAGGTGTTACCGGCTACTGGGTAACAAACTCAAAGAGACATGCGATCTAAACACCGGTTACTGGGTGAAAGAACAACAAGCTCAGGAAGAATGAATATCTAAGACCGGTATAAGGGTGAGAGATATCAATCAACCAAACATCTGAGAAAGACCTGAAAAAGGTACATCAACTCAGGAAAATGTGACTTCACAGGGGACCAAGGTCATAATAGGGAGCAGAAAGGAAGGAACATCAGGGATACCGGTTACTGGGTATATAATAGGTGACCGACCAAAGCGTGAATTGGTATATATGCCAAAACACTCATCATCCGAAAGGAGGGCTTGAAAAAGCAAATCGATACAGGATGGACATTCGAATCCGCAACGGGGAAACGAATCTTACTCGGCTGGGGAAAAAACCCAAAGAGCGCATGAGATATAATATCCATTACCGTCAGAACGTGGATAGTACACTCGCATGAGATATATTATCTATTACCTTCAGAACGTAGATAGTATACTCGCATGGAAGGAAACACCAGGGATACCGGTTACTGGGTATATAATAGGTGACCGACCGAAAAGAGAGACAATCGTTACCAACACCAACAGGGTAAACGAAAGGTAACTCACAGGGGATAAATTGCAAGCATCCGACAATCATCCAAGAGAACAAAGAAATATTCGGTTCCACAAAGAAACACGAATCTTACTCGACTGGGGAAACACAACAGGCTTCGACCGAATAGTGCATGAGATATATTATCCATTACCGTCAGAACGTGGATAACATACTCGCATGGAAAATTATCCACAACCGGTTACTGGGTTAATAAAGGATAAATCGACCGAAAAGAAAGGCATCAGGATACCAAAACTAGGTATATAAAGATGACCGATCAAGGGGAGCAACAATCATTACCGGCAAAAGGGTAAATGAAAGAGAAACTCACTAGGGATACATTGATAAACATTAATGATCCAGGGAACAAATCACTGGCATACGGTGAAAGGACCCGCTGAGGATAAAATTGCTAGCATCCGACAATTATCCACAAGGAAAGATCTGCTGAGGATACAATTGCTAGCATACGGCAATTACCCAAAAGCAAACACGGAATATCAACATCGAATACTGGATGAAGATAACCACAAAGAGTAACCATCATTAGTTAGGATGAACAACAAGGTTAACTCTGCAAAAGGGAGAAATTAGGATTTACAACTACCGAATACGGGGTAGAAGACCAAAGACTCTGGTTGAGGATAAAATTGCTATCATACGGCAATTATCCACAAGAAAGCACAGACTCCGTCAGGGAGACAACAACAACATAGGATTTACAACTACCGAATACAGGGTAGAAGACCAGAAAATCCACCATCAACCAGAATGAACCACAAAGGTTACCTCTGCTAGGGGATAAAAGTAGGATTTATAACTACCGAATACATGGTAGAAAACCAACAACTCTCTGCGTGGGGAATGAAAGAATCACAACTCCGCACGGGGAAACAAAATAGGGTTTAGAATAAACCACCAACTGCTGGAGAGCAAGAAAAAATAATATTTACGACTACCGAATACGGGGTAGAAGACCATCGACTCTTGCTGAGGAACAAAGAAATGTTCACAAACACCTATTCCACAAAAGGGAAAAAAGGTAAACAGGATTTACAACTACCGGGTACTAGGTAGAAAACCAACAACTCTCCTGAGGAATAAAAGGTATATAACCACAAATTCCGCCGAGAAGAAAGGGGAACATAGGACTTACAACTACCGGTTACTGGGTAGAGGCCCAAAATAATTCCGCTGGGGATAAGATGAACTATTGCCGGTTACTGGGCAATTCATTCATTTATTCCACAGGGAAGCACAAAAGACAGTTGAAATATGCCAATTCAGGATCAAACCAAAAAGGCAAACTGAATCAAGACTCATCCTAATGAGGATATAACTCAGTAGGAAGATCCATCCCACTTATATGTGTTGGGAGGAACGGAAAAAACCGTCATCCACGAGGATATATCTCAGTGGGGAATTGCAGAAGGAAAGACAAACACTTTCTGCTTATGAGGCTGACTCTATATTGAGAGATTAGACACCCGACATCTGCTTGAGAAGATCTACTAGAGAGATCTATATCACCATTAGCAGGAGATAACAAACAAAAGATATATGGCAAAAAATGCAACATGAATATCTGAATGTTGAAAGTATGCATGAATATGCGTAATTTATGTTTGATGAATGCTGACAAAACAGACATGTCTAACACAAACAGGCCCAGGAATCAAACGCCCGGTACTACACTTCCAGAGGAAAAATCCAAAGAAATCCAACTGGAAAGCCAATCTGCTGGAGATCTGACTGCTAAAAGCAAAGATCTGCGGGGAAGCAAGAGATCAGAGATATCAAAGAAATCACAAAAATCTCTGAGTGATGGATCATCAATCAACCCAACTAGGGAACAGAAGTTCACAACAGGAAGAAACTGCCACAAAAACAAATCTGTTGAGGAAAAGGAGAAATCCCGAGATTTCTGCAGGGGGATCCTCAGTATCAACTGGGAAACAAGAGTTCACTGCACAAGCAAGAACCGCTGAAGAGAACAAAACACATAAGTAGAATATGGCCGCACAAGCAACTCTACTGGGGATACTATCAGCCACTCCATTGGGGATAAACCCACTGAGGGAAAAATAGATCACACAAGTAGATTCTGCCACAAGCCACTCTACTGGGGATCAAAAGCATCAGGAAATCAACCAAATCTACGAATGATAGATCACCAACCAACCCAACCGGGGAACAGAAGCTTACAACAGGCAGAAACCGCCACAAAAGCAACTTTGTTGAGGATAACAACTCTGTTGGAGATGCTGCAGGGAAATCATGAAACTTCTGCAGGGAAACATCACAGACACAATCCACCGTACCACAAATCTACTGGCGAAATATCTGAGAAAGAGAAGGAGAGTTGGGGATCAACCTCCAAATGCTGAACCTTCTAAGAAGAAACCCACAACTACCGAGGAGGAAATAATCACTGCTCTGCTGAAGGGATAAGAGGTGAAAACCTCAACAAGCACACTGATGGAGAAATATAGCATAGATGAAGTATATCATATCAACAACTCCACTGGCGACTATACTGAGGAAACAGACGAAGTCCCGGGATGTCAACCCACCAACTACCGAATCTTCCAAAAGGAAAGCACCCATGCTGGGGAGAGAATATTGTTGGAGAGGATTGTGAAGTTCTCAACAAACACTCTGCTCTGGGAACAAAATCTCAACAGAAGCTCTGCTTAGGGAACAACCCTAACAACAATCTGGATAAAGAGGATACAACCAATGCCAAGAATACGAACAAATGTCTTACCCTGTTGGAAATCATGCCACCCTTGGGAGAGCACTGAGAAATTCTTAAGTATCCTTTTATCATTGTGAATGTTCACTTTGTTTTAAAAAAATTTTGAAAAATTTTTATTTGTTTAAAACAATGACATTTTATCAGTTAAAACATGCAAAACATTTGTTGATTTGAAACAAATAAGAGTGCAAATAATTGGATAAAAACTCAAATTGATTTGATGGAATGGTAGTCTGCGAATGGCAAGACTCCATAGATCTGTACAAATTTGAAATCAGTGATATATATTGGAAGAGGGCTACATTGAACATAATGATCCTTTCTCTACCAATTTGAATTCGATGTATTCGAAGCTTCAGTTGGCAACGAATCAAGAATCTCTGACGAAAGGACAACTGTGGAACAGAAAGTCTTGTCAGGATGCAGTTACTTGCCAAATCCTTAGTTTTTGCCTAGATTGCCCCAGGGTGAGGTACTCAATCTAGCGGGATGCAAATTCACTTTTTTTTCATGTCTCTAACTTTTTCCTGGATCGTCCTTTCGGGTTTTCCACCGAGACGCTCATTTTTGCCTAAGCCGCCCTTTCGGGTTTTCAACTTAGCGAGCTATTCTGTTTTTCTTTTATACTTTTCTTTTTTTTTAGGCAAAGTATTTCTTGACTGCATCTGAATTCACAGGACGAGTGAAATCCTCCCCATCCATTGTTGTAAGCATCAAAGCTCCGCCTGAAAAGGCTCTCTTAACAACATATGGACCTTCATAGTTTGGAGTCCACTTGCCCCTGGAATCGGGCGCGAAAGACAAGACTTTCTTGAGCACGAGGTCCCCTTCTCGGAACACACGAGGTTTGACCTTCTTATCGAATGCTTTCTTCATTCTCTACTGATATAACTGACCATGACACATGGCAGTCAATCGCTTCTCTTCAATCAAATTCAACTGGTCATAATGACTCTGAATCCATTCAGCATCAGTCAACTTGGCTTCCATCAAGACTCTCATTGATGGGATCTCCACCTCTACTGGGAGAACAGCCTCAATGCCGTAAACAAGAGAAAAAAGGGGTTGCCCCTGTTGAAGTGCGGACAGATGTATGATACCCATGCAAAGCAAATGGCAGCATCTCATGCCAATCTTTGTACGTAACTGTCATCTTCTGGATAATCTTCTTGATATTCTTGTTAGCAGCTTCAACAGCCCCATTCATCTTTGGTCAGTAAGGAGAGGAGTTATGGTGTGCAATCTTGAACTCAACGCACAATTCTTCCATCATTTTGTTATTCAGATTAGATCCATTATCAGTAATGATCTTATCAGGCACACCATAACGACAAATAAGCTGATTCTTGATAAACTTCACGACCACCTGCCTGGTCACATTCGCATATGAAGCTGCTTCAACCCATTTGGTGAAGTAATCAATTGCTACGAGAATAAACCTGTGTCCGTTGGACGCCTTCGGTTCAATCATGCCGATCATGTCAATTCCCCACATAGAGAAAGGCCATGGTGATGAAATCACATTCAGAAGTGTCGGAGGAATATGAATCTTGTCCGCATAAATCTGACACTTGTGGCATTTCTTCACATATTTGCAGCAGTCAGACTCCATTGTCATCCAATAGTAGCCTGCTCTCAGCATCTTTCTAGCCATGGCATGTCCATTGGAATGAGTACCAAATGAACCCTCATGGACCTCAGTCATCAACAGGTTTGCCTCGTGTCTTTCCACGCATCTGAGCAAAACCATGTCAAAATTTCTCTTATACAGCACTTCACCGCTGAGGTAGAAACTGCCTGACAACCTTCTCAAAGTCTTCATATCTTTCACAGATGCCCCAGGCGGGTAGACCTGGTTCTACAGGAAATTCTTGATATCAAAATACCAAGGCTTGTCATCATTTACTTCTTCAACTGCAAACACGTGAGCTGGTCTATCCAAGCGCATCACGGTAATATTGGGAACTTCATTCCAATACTTGACTACAATCATCGAAGCAAGCGTAGCAAGCGCATCTGCCATCCGATTATCCTCTCGAGGAATATGATGAAAGTCAACTTCTGTAAAGAACGTTGAAATCCTCCTCGCATAATCTCTATACGGAATGAGACCAGGTTGATTCGTTTCCCATTCTCCCTTGATCTGATTGACAACCAAGGCCGAATCACCATACACATCAAGATGCTTGATTCTCAAATCAATACATTCTTCCAGTCCCATAATACAGGCCTCATATTCAGCCATATTATTCGTGCATTTGAAAGTTAGCCTTGCTGTAAAAGGAATATGTGTGCCATGAGGAGTAATGATTACTGCCCCAATTCCATTTCCAAACTGATTTACAGCGCCATCAAACACCATCGTCCATCTGGAACCAGGTTCCGGACTTTCATCAAGTGTAGGCTCATCACAATCTTTCATTTTCAAATACAGAATCTCCTCATCTGGGAAGTCGTACTGAACAGACTGATGATCTTCAATCGGCTGGTGCGCTAAATGGTCAGCCAGGATACTACCTTTGATAGCTTTCTGAGCTCGATACTCGATATCATACTCAGACAACAACATCTGCCAACGGGCAATCCTCCAAGTTAAAGCAGGCTTATCGAAAATATACTTGATCGGATCCATTCGGGATATCAACCAAGTTGTATGATTTATCATGTACTGGCATAAACGCTTAGCAGCCCAAGCCAAAGCACAACACGTCTTCTCAAGCATAGAGTATCGAGACTCACAATCAGTGAACTTCTTACTGAGGTAGTAGATAGCTGATTCTTTCTTCCCTGATTCGTCTTGTTGACCGAGTACACAACCCATCGAATCTTCAAGCACAGTCAAATACATGATCAGAGGTCTTCCTTCTACAGGTGGAGACAAGATCGGAGATTCAGACAGATACTCTTTGATACTGTCAAAAGCATTCTGGCAATCCTCGGTCCAATCATGAGACTGATCTTTCCGTAGGAGCTTGAATATCGGCGCACATGTGGCAGTCATGTGGGATATAAATCTGGAAATATAGTTCAAGCGGCCAAGAAAACCTCAGACTTGCTTCTCAGTTTTGGGCGCATGCATTTCTTGTATTGCTTTGACCTTTGCAGGATCAACTTCAATACCTCTCTCGCTGACTACAAAACCCAACAACTTGCCGGAACAGACTCCAAATGTACATTTGTTCGGATTCAGACGAAGCTTGTACTTCCTCAAACGCTGAAAAAGCTTCAACAAATGCTCAACATGTTCAACTTCCGTTCGGGACTTAGCAATCATATCATCGACATAGACCTCTATCTCCTTGTGCATCATATCATGAAACAGGGTAGTCATAGCACGTTGATACGTGGCTCCGGCGTTCTTCAAACCGAAGGGCATCACTCGATAACAGAATGTTCCCCAAGGTGTGATGAATGTTGTCTTCTCCATATCCTCGGGTGCCATCTTGATCTGGTTATATCCGGAAAATCCATCCATAAATGAGAAGACTTTGAATTTAGTTGTACTATCTACCAGCATATCAATGTGTGGTAGAGGGAAATCATCTTTCGGACTAGCTTTATTCAAATCTCTGTAATCAACACACATACGGACTTTTCTGTCTTTCTTAGGCACAGGCACAATGTTGGCCACCCATAGAGGATATGTAGAAGTCACCAGAAACCCCGCATCAATTTGCTTCTGAACTTCCTCTTTGATCTTCACTGTCATATCTAGATGAGTTCTTCTGAGCTTCTGCTTCACAGGCACGCACTCAGGCTTCAAAGGCAGGAAATGTTGCACAATATCTGTATCTAGACCTGGCATGTCTTCATACGACCAAGCAAAGATATCGGAATATTCTCGTAGCAAACTGATCAACCCCTTCTTGACAGACTCTTCAAGAAGTGCCCCAATCTTCACCATACGAACACAATCTTCAGACCCCAAGTTGACTGTTTCCAGATCTTCGAGATGCGGCTGAATGATCTTCTTCTCGTGCTCAAGGAGACGGGAAATCTCGTCAGGAATCCCCTCAACATCATCTTCCCCTGCCTCAAATACAGGGAATTCAAAATTGGGAGATGGCGTTGAATCATTATGTTCAATGGGTTTTAGAATCAACCTGCATAATGATTTTGGTTAATGAAAAACTTTAGAATTTAAACAAACAAATCATTATGCAGATGAAAAAGGATGCTTTTATTCTTGTTTTTTAGGGTTTTTTGTGATCATTGATTTCATGCAAAAAGCAAAAAGTGAAAACAAATGGGAAAACAAATGTTTAACAATGCATTAATTGAATGAAATATCATTGTATAAATGTTGCCAACAATGTCATCACTTCTCCTTTTGGCATGGGAGAAGGGTTTTGAACAAAGTGAACAAATTACGTTGACTTATGAATGGCCGTAGGAACATCCACAGCGACCCAATTAGGGCAGATCCCGCCTGGGATAACGAAGTTGCTCAAATCCTCTGTATCCTCTTCCAGAATAGCAACAGCTTCCTCAGCTTGATCGGCGTGGATGAAACCTCCACTCTTGAACAGTCCTTTCTCATTGAATGCCCCAGAAGAATAGCCAATGCTAGCCCGGGATTTGTTGTCTTCAAACTCAATCATCTTCCCTAAACCAGCAACTGCACCACATTCAATGGCCAGTTTCGCATCACGATAGGAAGCAAATGAAGGAGACTTCTTCTCAATTGGCTCAGCAATAGATAAAGCTTGGAAAGGAGTTCCAACTTCATCCTCAGCATCAATATATGAGAAAGAATACAAGTGGCTAACCAGGAGAGCCTTTTCTCCCCCTACCACAACCAGTTTCTTATTCTTAACTAATTTCAGCTTCTGGTGTAGGGTGGATGTCACGACGCCAGCCTCGTGAATCCATGGTCTACCAAGGAGACAGCTGTAAGATGGGTGGATATCCATAACCTGGAAGGTAACTTGGAAATCACTTGGTCCAATCTTGATTGGGAGATCAACTTCCCCAATCACGGTCTTACGCGACCCATCAAAAGCTTTCACAACAACACCACTCTGCCTCATGGGAGGCCCCTGATATGACAATCTCGAAAGAGTTGTCTTCGGCAATACATTCAAAGATGACCCAGTGTCCACCAGCACGTTGGACATGGCGTCGTTCTTGCAACTCATAGAAATATGTAAAGCCATGTTGTGGTCCCTTCCCTCCTCAGGGAGATCAGCGTCACAGAAACTCAAAGTGTTGCAAGCAGTAATGTTTGCAACAATACTGTCAAACTGCTCAATCGTGATATCATGATCAACATAAGCCAGATCCAAAACTTTCTGCAGAGCCTCCCTATGGGGTTCTGAATTCAGAAGCAAAGATAGCACGGAGATTTTGGATGGCGTTTGTAGAAGCTGGTCAACAACGTTGTACTCACTCTTCTTAATGAGCCTCAGCATCTCATCACAGTCTTCATTCACAGTGCCACTCGGGCCAACAGAAGAAGTGGGAGTCTTTTATACAGAGGAGGGTTTGGCAACAGGTGCCGGATTCGGAACATTCACTGCAGTCTCAACCGGGCGCTCAGCAGTATCAGCAACATCAGCTCTAGCCTGAGGCTTAGGCGCTGAAAATACGCGACCACTACGGGTCAATCCGCTTACATCCGTAATATTAACAACAGAGGATAAAGGCAAAGGCACGTCTTTCCCATCTTCCACAGCAACTGGATTATAGCGAAAGGGAATTGCTTTATCTGAAGAATAAGGCACCGGGCCTGCAGGCTTGATCACCAAAGAAGGAGAGACCTTCGGCTTGCTACCATCATAACGGATGACAACAGGCTCATGGATCTTGAACACAGGAGAAATCACATTTACTTCTGGTTCGTCTTCATCAACATTTCTGTTTTGAAGAATCTCAATGGTACCATCGTCTAGCAGCTCTTGCAGCTCTCTGCGCACTTGGCGACAACCCAGACGATTGACAGAGCAGATACGGCATTTGTCATGGTCGTGCTCCATATGACTGTAATCACACAGGAGACGATGCAACTCAACCAATGACTGTCGAATATGGCTTACATATTTGACCTTATATTTTCCAGGGCAACCTTGGACCATGTTAACCGACTTCCCATGCTCGGGCAATGGGTTCTTCGTAACATTGGGGCCTGAGTCCTCAAAGCTCAGAATGCCGCACCTCATAAGGTCTTGCACCTTAGTCTTCAACGAATAGCAGTTCTCTATATTGTGTCCCGGAGCACTGGAATGATAAACACAATGCTGGTCGGGCTTGTACCACCACTGCGGGTTAGCAGGTACAGCCGGAGGATCCTTCGGGGTAATCAGTTTCTGCTCTATTAAAGAGGGATATAGCTCAGCATATGACATAGGAATAGGATCGAAAGTGATCTTCTTCCTATCATAATTCAAATTAGCCTGATTACTGTTGCCACGAGGCTGGTAAGCCTGTTGCTGTGGGCGATGTTGCTGTTGATACTGAGGTTGTTGTTGGTTATGTTGATTGTTGTCTCTGAAGACAGGTGCTATATGAGCCACCTGATGCTGACTGCTGGCATGACGCATAGGCTTCCTCTTGGCAGAGGGTCTTCTAGGTTTAACATGGGATTGCACAGCATGTGCCTCCCCATCTTTCTTCTTAAACGCCCCATATCATTTAGAAGAGCCTTCATCCTTAGATAACCGTCCTTCCCGGACTCCTTCCTCCAATCGCATCCCCATGTTCACCATTTCGGTGAAATCAGAGGGAGCACTAGCGACCATCCGCTCATAATAAAATGAACTAAGAGTTTTCAGAAAGATCTTAGTCATCTCTTTCTCTTCCAGCGGAGGAGTAATCTGAGCTGCCAGCTCTCGCCACCTCTAGGCGTACTCCTTAAATGTCTCTTTGTCCTTCTGGGACATAGCTCTGAGTTGATCACGGTCAGGAGCCATATCCACATTATATTTATATTGCTTGACGAAGGCTTCGCCAAGATCGTTGAAGGAACGGATGTTTGCACTATCAAGGCTCATATACCAACGAAGAGCTGCACCAGACAAACTATCCTGAAAATAATGAATCAGCAGCTGATCATTATCCGTCTGAGTAGACATTTTCCTGGCATACATAACTAGGTGGTTGAGCGGGCAGGTGTTCCCCTTATACTTCTCAAAGTCAGGGACTTTGAATTTGACAGGTATCTTAACACCGGGAACCAAACACAGTTCAGCAGCAGACTTGCCGAACAAATCCTTCCCTCGGAGGGTCTTCAATTCCTTGCGGAGTTCAAGGAATTGGTCATTCATCGCATCCATCTTTTCATTAACATCTGGGCCCTCAGACGACTCAGAATGATAGATGGTGTCGTCTACCCTGGGAATGGTATGCACGACAGGAGGAGGCATTGCAAGGACCGGGCTAGAGGCCGGCATGGAAGCAAAGGTAGGAGCTGGAATATCAGGCATAAAACCTGGAGGCATACCCCACGGAAACCCGGCTGGCATGGCATTCGGCATGAAATGGGCACTGGCAGCTGGCACAGTCGACAAAGCAATCTCTGATATAACAGTCCTCTGGGGAGGAGTTGCAGGAGGTGTAGATGGTTGATTTTGGGCAGCTAAGAATTGCTCCATCAGAGCGCTCAATCTGGAAACTTCTTCCTTCAGCTCTCGGTTCTCTTGTTCAAGTTGATCCATCACTCTTGCAGAATTAGCTCAGGTGTAGTACCGATGAGTCAGCTTGTCTTCAAAATAAATGAAGAGCACAGAGTTAGGCCACAGACAAGGAGACCAGAACAACACCTGCTTATGCAAAATGATGCATGCAATGCTTGTGCATATGCTTTGTTTTTATTTCAAGGAACTTTTAGGGTTTTTATTTGCAAATTTTGAAATTTAAAGCATTTAATTGCATATGGAAAAATATCTCATCAAATATATATTCGGGACAAAGAAGTATAGCATTGTTAATCATACTACAAGGGAAAAGGAAAATGAACATCCTATGGATCCCTAGAAGCTCGAGATGCTGGAAGACGAGATGCACAAAGCCTCTTGATCTCTCTCTCATATGTTGCTTCCGTATCCGCTTTCTCCTTAGCAAGTCGATCATACTTCCTCTTCCAGAATTTGGAAGACTGAGGAAGCAGAGAAGTCCAGGTATCATTCGGATCATCTATCACCTGATGCTCGAGGAATTCGATCAGAGCGTCCTTCTCCTTAAGTTGTTGAAGCAACTCTTCTCTTTCACGGATCCAGACACGTGAAAGGTCTTCGTCTCTCAACTCCTCTACGCCTTGGTTAGGGAGGGTTGAAGGCCCAGCCACAACCAATGGTGTAGGTCTCGGGTAATCATATGGCATAAGATACTCAGAAGCTCTCTGTCTGACCCAAGAAGTATACGGCTCCAAAGCAATGCAGTTCTTCGGACCCAACTCATTTCTACCCTTCTTGTGAATCTTGCGCCAAGCGCGGACCATCCTGGCTTTCAGGCCTTGGGGATCTTTACCCTCCTGAAAGAACACACCTTCTAACAGAATGTTATGAGGTCTATCCTTTAGGGGGAACCCAAGCTGACGACGTGCTAAGATAGGGTTGTAGCTGATCCCACCACATGTACCAAGAAGAGGCACATTAGGGAATTCACCACAATAATCAATGATCTGAACTGTGTCATACACGCGATCATACCAAGAGATATCGTCATTAGTGAGAGACATAAGTCTCGTAGACCACCGTAGACATCCCTTGTTCTCCTTGAAAGCAACCGTCTGCAGTAAGTGAGAAATAAACCACTTATACAACAGAGGCAAACAGCACACAATAACTCCTCCACCCTTTGCATTCCTCAGATGCAAAGAGAAATAGGTGTCACTCAACAGAGTAGGAACGGGATTAAGAACAGAAAAGATCCTAATGGCGTTCACATCCACAAATTTGTCGATGTTGGGGAACAATACCAAACCATAGATGAGCAGCACGAATATGGCCTCAAAGGCATCCTCACTCATGGCCTTCCCATAAACGGTAGCTTGAGCGACGAGGAAATCAGAAGGAAGACCCTGAATTCCACCTTTGGTGGTCATATGTGCTTCAATCAGGGATTCATCTATGTGCAACAAGTCTGCAATCTCTCGAGAAGTCGGAATACTCTCCAAGCCACTGAACGACACCTGATCCAGAATCGGAATACCCACAAGATGAGCATACTCCTCGAGCGTAGGCAACAGCTGAAAGTCCGGAAAAGAGAAGCAATGATACAGAGGATCATAGAACTGAGCCAAAGTACTCATCAACCCTTCATCCACCTGAGTAGTCAACAGAGGCAGAAGCTTCCCATAACGAGCTTTGAAACCCAAGGGATCTAATACATAAGATGTCAGATTCCTTAACTCTTTCACATCGGGTTGTCTAAAGCTGTACTTCTTTGTATGCCTTTTTGGTCTTTCCATGTCGGAAAATTTTGCAAATAAACCCTTTAAGTTCCTTGAAAATTTTCTGATTTTTCTGATGACATGAATGCAGATGAATGCATGAATGTATGAATGCAACAATCACACTCAAGGATCAAGCAAATCACACCAGACAAAGGTCATGGGAAAGCTTATAGCATCCTTAATATCAATCATCCATTTTGGTGGATTATGGTTTTCACCTTGTCGACACCCAAGTTCCATTGATATTAACGATACATGAATCGGCTCAATCATCCTTAATATCAATCATCCATTTTGGTGGATTATGGTTTTCACCTTATCGACACCCAAGTTCCATTGATATTAAGGATGTCTGAATGACTCAACCACGAATCACGGGTTTGTTGTGAGTCACGAGCATGGAGTCTCGGTTAAGAACCACCCAAAGGGAGTGTACTAGGGTTTAAACCTGCCGAACATGTTCTACAAGAGGTTCCCATAGTCATCATCCCATCTTTCGAATATTATCGGAGGAACGAATACTCGTATTCCAAAAATATTCTCAAGAGAGACTCTTATGAGTGTAGTATCGCGTAACAATCGCATCAAATCTTACATCTGAACGACCTTCGCATTACGTCCTAAAAATAGGCCAAGATAGGCTTGGTAAACTAAGGTCCTTGGCTTCTAAGGCACATGATTGAAAGAATAATGCCTAACCACAAATAACTTGTGTGACATTATTAATCCAACATGACCTCCACCAAGTGAATGGACTCGCAAGTCAACTTGCTAAGGAATACTCCACACAAGTCGACGAGACTATGCCATTCTCCTATCCTAAGGTGCACTCGAGTTCGGGTATAGAACTCATCTCGCAGAGATCACCAAGCAAACAAGCAATTGTATATCAAGAAATTCAAACATTACAATCAATACAGTAATCCCAAATTGTACAAAAATATGTCATATAACAGATAAACAATATCATACAACAAGGGTGAAAAGTAGGCAAAACCACCAAGGATGAAAAGTCCCCAGTGGAGTCGCCACTTTTCTGTAGCGGTGTATTCGTCACTTTATGATTTATTGATTAAACCAAAAGCAAAGCATACAAAGAATCGAGTCGCCACCGCACTTTTATTTATCCAAAGGAATGGCTAAAAAGCGAACAAAAGCCTAAGAAGTTTTACACATAGAAAACCAATGAAAAGATCAGAGATCTGGGTAAGGGGTTAATTACGCAATGGAAAGGTGTTAGGCACCCAAAACGTCTTAGGTACTCCTAGGGAGCCCTTTTCACAACTTGTTGTATGAAATGTTATTTGTTTATGAAACATTTATTGTGCAAACATGGATTGAACGGATGAGAAAAAGAATATACAATTTTTATTATTTTTGTGTTTGAACGGATGAACCCGTTGCCTACGTACCTTTCCATGGAAGGTAAGGATCAAAACTCCGTAGTTCGGCTAAAAGATTTCCAAAATATGAGTGGATTCATTTTAAAACAAGAGCCCTAAGGTCTTTCGTTATCCACGGGAGAAAACTCAACCTTATACAAACAACAAGTCCACCATGTGAGAAAAGCTTCAACTTGCTAGTGAGGGGTTAACCCTATAATAAGCAAGGAAGTCTTACAATTCAATCACTAAGGACAAAAGGTGAGATTAACATCAACCAACTAGGATAAATCAAACCTATGACTAATGCATGAAAATTTATCAAGAATGGGCAAAGCCACAAAACAATTGAATGAGTGAAATTAACCAATTAGGATTATTCACAAAAGATGGTCAAAGTATGATTAAAATTCAATTCAAAAGAAGTATTATGAAATGAGTTTGAAAATCAAAGGCTTAAGGCCTAGGTTTCTAATTTGAAAAGAAATGAAAATTTTTGCATAATAGTTTTCAGGTTTTGGGTTAACATGCAAATGGAGGTTTAAAGAAACAAAAGGTGGGGGGATAAGGGATGTAAAACTTCTTAGATGTTCACCTCTTGAGATCATATGTAGATGATTCAAGTGATTCCTTTGGAAAAGGCAACAATGCAAATAACAAATGAACAAAACAAATGGATACCGGATGCCAATCAATGGACTTATTCCAATCTCACAAAACAAAATGGATACCGGATGCCAATCAATGGACTTCTACCAATCTCCTAAAGCAAAATGAAACATGGATACCAGATGCCAATCAATGGACTTATACTAGTCTCCCAAAACAAACAGAAACAATGATACCAGATGCCAATCAATGGACTTATACTAGTCTCACAAAGCAAAGAAACAAGGATACCAGAGGCCAATCAATGGACTTATACTAGTCTCCCAAAACAAACAGAAACAATGATACCAGATGCCAATCAATGGACTTATACTAGTCTCACAAAGCAAAGAAACAAGGATACCAGAGGCCAATCAATGGACTTATACTAGTCTCACAAAACAAAAAAACAAGGATACCAGAGGCCAATCAATGGACTTATACTAGTCTCCTACCATATCATGGGAAACAACTGCTAATCAATGGACTTATGCTTGCCTCCTCCATGGACAAAACCAAATGTTGCAAAATAATGAACAATGTTTATGAAATGATATACAAGTAATGATGACAAATGCACAAAGGCACACTCAAGCAAATATGCACAGATGAATCAAGTAAGCAAACAAACAAGTCAATTAGCACACACTATATACAATCAATTAGGATCAAGCAAGGTTAGGCTTTACAGCCAACTGGAATGGGGTATTTTGAGCTCTTAACCCTAACATTGAGAGTTAGGGTGAAGCAGATGAAATGGAGATAAGGGGTGTGCCTCATAGCTCTTATCCCTGGTCAGGGAGAGCTTTACAATGGAAAGTGTGGGAGTTCAGAAAGTTGGAACTCTTCTCCACAAATGGACTCTATAAGATCTTGGGTTATTATTCACCATGCATCAACACATGGTGTGAGCAAGGTGAATGACACACTGAGTAGCAGGAGATGGATTACACATCTCTTTTATCTGCCAATTGCCTCATAAAAGGACTTTTCCTGCTTGGCACAAAAGTTAAACAATCACAAGCATTGCCTCTTAAGGAGGGCTTCAGACAGGTGCCTACCAATAACAGTAGGTCTTCCAGACTACATGAAGATTAGAGATTATACCTAAGTGGTTAAGCAACCAAGCAAAAGCAAAGTTCAAATGAACTTAAAGCAACTTAGGTACCTGTGGAAACACTAAACAGATCAGTATAATACTCAGACAATCAGACAACAGTCAATAAGCAACAGATGATCTCAATGTACAAAAATGTTTAAACCAAAAGCAAAAATCAAATGAGTTAGCATCAACCTACAAAACACACAATGTTAGTAATCACAAGCAAACATCAATATTCACATCATGAAGCATCACCAATTATGGAACTTGAATGCTTAACCTGAAATCAAAGCTCAAATGTAAGCAACAAACCACTAGGTCAAAGCCTAGGGTCAAAGATGGAGAAAACATTCAAAACAGGAGCTGAAATTTAACATGAATCAACTTCAATCACATCTTGACACAGTCCAAAAGGTCTCATATCAAAATCAATCACCAAATGCATTTCATGATCAAGTGAAGTCAAGGCAATTTTAAAGCTCATATGTGATCAATATGAATGAAAAATTCAAATCAAAACAGAAATGATTCAAATAAATCTGGAAAAAGTCATGCATATTCAAGACATCTAACATGATCAACATACAAAAAATCAGAAGCATTGGACATCATTTGGTATGGAAATCACATGGCACAAGTTGAACAAGAAAAGGTGTGACACAAATTGTCACACCAAGTTAGCACAAGCATAAAACAGCAATGGTAATTGAGAAAAATGTCAAACCAAAACCAAAATGTCAAGCAATGTGTCTAGTTTCATCATGCAAACTTTCACATTCATTGGATAAGAAACAAGCATTTCACAAAGAGATAAGCAAGGCAAGGTCAAACAAACATATGTACTCAAACATCCTAGCACAAATCAATTTTTCAGCCAGGCACAACTTTCCAATTTATTCTCATAAAAAACTAGACAACATGACGAGAACATAGCAAAAAAATAGGATCAAATTGGTGCATTTTCCTATTTTATATGATTTTTCTAAGTTGATGGAAAAATTGAAAATCAAAAATGAGCATAGCATAAAAAATGGGAGGGAAAATGGATAAATGATGAAGCATTTGAAAATATTGCACCAGCCAGGAATTGAATCAGGTTAACATTCAAAAGTGCGCGCTCAATCAAAACGACGCCGTATGGCCTAAACCCTAGCGCGCCAAAACACTCGTAGCTAATTTGAAATTTTCGTAGCTAAATTGAAGCAATATCCTAGCAGATTCTGGAAATGAAGAAGTTCAAGGTTGAAGATGAAGATCATGATGATCTTCATCTGGATTTTCCAGATTTTTCAAAACACGTTCAAAAATCAAAATCAAGCACAACATTCGAATCCTCATCACATGTACATCAAGAATCCATGATCATTTCATGCAAAAACTTCACAACAAGTTCAGATCGAAGGAAAACTTAAATGACATCAAAACTTTAAACAAGCATAACTTCATGTACAATGCATCATTTCACACGATTCAAAGCTCAGATTCATCAGCATGCTTATATCTACAACAACATAGCAAAGGATTTCAAAAATAAGAGATTCGAATTGTGACCTCTTGAAGTGCAGAAGCTGGAATTCGTGCTATCCAAGACTTGAAATGATCAAAAGCTTCCCTGTGATGCTTGTATAGATGATTGGAGGAGAGATTGAAGTTCAATTGCACACGAATCCAACAGATTTTGAAGTCACCATGGATGCTTCAAGCTTCGAGTATGGCTCAATATGGCACGGTTTCCTTTGATTCCACGTTCAAATCTTCTCAAAAACACCTCAGGAGCATGAATCAACCAAGAGAAAGTGTTCTTGTTTGAAGAAATTGCAAAAAAAATTGAGAGAAAAGTTTTGAGAATTTTTGGATCTAAATCTGAAATTCAATGTTAATGACCAAAACAGTTATGCTTAACCTTATATATGCCATGCTAATCATGCTGTAATCATGTTTAAGCCTAATGCAAATGAGATTAATCACTTATGAGGTGTATGTGCAAAAATGGTTTTTCACCTTATGCATGGAATGCATGTGTGAACAGTACACGAATCTCATCCATTTTCACTTAAAATCAAATTTTAAAACCAATGGTAATGGCAAAAAGTTCAAAGAATGCACCATTTTTAAACTTTGTAATTTCCTTCCAAAAAACCAATGGATTAACAAGTGATCATGTGATGACAATTCATGTAATGTGATGCATGATTTGGAAATTAGAGGTCAAGAGGAGAATATTGCAAAAAGAACCACTCATTTTGGAGCTTTGGTTGAAAAGTTATGCTCATTTGAAGTCCCATGCACACTTTGCCATGATTTGATCATATCTCCTTAACCACACATTAGAAATCCATGATCTTGGACATTTTGGAAATGGGAGAGAAAGATCTACAACTTTCATGTTCAACAAAATTCCATTTGAAGCTTTCTTGATGATGTAATATTGAGTTGAAGTTGGTTCAAAATCTTTCCATTTTTGGAAAGTTCAAATTATAGGTCACTTGCTATTTTTGGAAATTCTTGACCTGACTTCAAATTCTTCAATGTGAGGGTTTGAAATGTCAAATGAAACTTGTTTGAACATGAATGAAGTATTTCTAATCACTTCCCCCCTCCAAATCCACAGTTGACTTTGCAGTTGACTTTCTAGGTCTTCAGTTGACTTGGAAATGTTCTGATGAAATTCAAGCCTCTACCACTTGGGATTTTGCTTCAAAATGACATCATAGCTCATATGAACTCTTGATAATGATTGTGGGGTCCAAATCTCAAGAATAACCACAATCTATTGCTCAATGAATGCCTTTGATTGCCTTGACCTGTTAATGCTTCATCTGCAAGACAAAGGTTAGATGACATATTTTTGTACTTTTTGGTTAGTGATAAAAAGAAAAGCAATGATATACAAATGCAAGGAATGCTTGGTGATCAAGAACCACTCTCAAAAAGATGACCCACCCACAGGGAAGGAAGCAAGGTGTCCAATGATCCTTGAGGCAATGAAATGTTATGATATGATGCCATGAGGGATCTTAGGGACAAAATTGGGATCTTTATTTGCTTGTCCTAAACCTAACGCCAAATGAGGTTTGAAAGCTTAAGGTCGAATCGAGCTTTAGAGGTGGTTATCTAGTCTATTTGAGAGACGCTCGGCAAGCCGAAAATGATAAAGGATGGGATCCACATACATATCGCATTGAGTCACACATTGAGTCGCACGTGTCGGTGTGAATTGTTGTTTGTGTGATTATGTGATATGATTGTGTGGATATGATTTTGGTAAATATGCATATATGTGGATTTTAGGTGATCCATTTGATATGAATGGTTGATGTGTTGTTGATGTGATATGTGTGCATATTTGTGATATATGTGATGAAATGGTGACTTATATACATTATGGAATCATATGAAAGTTATATACGTATTTGATGATGATTTGTAAATGATGATGGATGATAATATTTACATGAAATCGATATGTTGTGAAATATGAATTTTGTACATCATTTAGTATTTATAAATGAATACTTATGGATTGTTGAGCCATGTCGTATGATGGTAAACATTTGATTCTTTAATAAGATGATATGATGCAGTTTGTATGAAGCGTGACGAATTCTAATAATATAGGTATGTTTGTTATACACTTCATACTATTATGTTTTTCTATAATGATTTGAATTCTCACCCTTCTGTTGGAATGATGTTCTATCGCGACATCGCTTTGGTACCGGAGATAGTGGTGCTTCGCACAAGGATTAGATTCAGAGGCTAGTTCTTGTTGTGTTTTGACTAGGTAGTCTATAGTGCTCTGGTCATGTAACACTTGGGTTTATGAGATTATTTGTATTTGTTTTGATGTTGAGAGATATTGTTATGCTCTCTTTTATCTTATTATTTGGATATGTTAGTTTTGATGTTGAGTGGCCTTAGAGCCCAAAATGATATTTTATGGTAGATGATTTATGGGAATCATCACTATTTACCATTTATGAAGAGAGATGTTATTCCGCTGTGAGTTTGCATGTTGGTTATTTGGTTTTGATTTATAATTCGTGTTACTTGTATGTGACCATGGCATGTGTTGTTTCTGGAAGAAGTAAATGTGATACCCTCGTGTATGCATGCTTTAATTTACTCTGATTATACAATTGTATGATGTATTTGAGTAGTAGTAGTTTGGGGGTGTTACAGTTCCCACCCATGGGTTAAAGTTGAAAAAGTTCTTTGATGTCGAGATGCCATCGGAGGTGAAGGTGATAGTTGAGGATTGCGGTCTCCTTCCACTGGTGGAGTATTCGCTTACCATGCACGAAGGTCAGCTATTGATAGCACATATGACATTTATACAGTACATCGTGTTACTTAGCAGCAGGTGATAGCTAAGTTTAAGTTTATGAGAGGTGCTCACTTTCGCCTATCTTGGTTGCGGGATAGGTATGGCGATCTAGTGAAGCATGGTATGTATGAGGTAGCCGCTAGGGTATACATGCTACATCTTGTAGGATGTACTATCTTAGCAGATAAGTCTCATGTATATATCTATGTGAAATACATGTGGTTGTTTAACATCCTTGAACATTGTAATTGGGCATGAAGGTGTGTTGCATTGACTGTTCTATATGCTACCTGTAACACCTCAAAATTTGCCCTCCTCTCTTGGGACTAAGCTTAACATTGTGCATGCATTTTTAGGTCATTAGGCATTGCATATTGCATATCATGTGGTTACATTGTGCAAGTCATCTTCCCAAGTCTTGATCAGAAGATGAGAAAGTCAAAGTGCAAGCCTAGGGTTTATTGACTGATCATTGGCCATCTGAGGATTGGGCTGTGAATTAGGGTTTTGTGGTTCTCAAAGGATATTGGTCTTCATCTTGTTTGAAGTGATACATCATCATCATCATGGTTGGGTATCATCAGGAGATTGAAGCTCATTCCTTGAGATTAGGGTTTTGACCACTGGTCAACCCTAATCAGTTGCATTGGGCCAATTAGGGCATAATCAGGAGATGGGGTTTATGATGGATATGGGGTTCATTCTTTGGTTATTTTGTGCTAATTGAGGCTAGGGTTTCACCTTTGAGCCATTTCATCAGAAGATTGGGGCTCAGATTGATTAGTGTATTGCCATATTCATCTATCAGTTGAAAAGTCAACTGTAAAGTCAACTGAGGGCTAGGAGATGGAGAAATGGTTGGAGATACTTCATTCATGTCCAAAAGAGGTTTATTCATCATGTCAAACATCTACCTTGAGGTTTTTGAAGCCGGATCAAGAGTTTCCCAAATGGAAAGTGATATGTAATTTGAAAGTTTCCAAAGAATGGCAAGTTTTGGACCAACTTCAGCGTGACTTTCCAACGTCAAAAAGGCTTCAAATGAAATTTTGTTGAACATGAAAGTTGTAGATCTTTCTCTCCCATTTCCAAAAAGTCCAAGATCATGAGAATCGGATGAACGGTTGAGGAGATATGATCAAATTACCACCGGGCGTGCATGGCAAAATTTTCCATGTATCGATACATACGAGTTTCGCATCGATGCATGCAAGGCAAAAAGTGCTATGTATCGATGCATACGAGTTATGTGTCGATGCATACTGTTAAAAAATGCTATGTATCGATGCATATGAGTTCTGTGTCGATGCATACTGTTGAAAAGTGTTGTGTATTGATACAAACAAGTTACGCATCGATGCATACTGTTAAAAAATGCTATGTATCGATGCATACGAGTTCTGTGTCGATGCATACTGTTAAAAAGTGCTATGTATCGATACATACAAGTTACGCATCGATGCATACTGTTATAAAATGCTATGCATTGATGCAGAAGCTTTGGTATCAACACACAACTCTGTTTTGATCTTGCATTTGCCTCTAAACATCAAATGTGACTTGCTTGAGCTGTCATGAGCTGTCATATGGCAATAGTTGGCAAGGGCGTTTTGGAGCTTTCACAATTAAATCACATTATGCTAATTACATTTGGTTTGGTTAATTAAGGTGATTAAGTATGGATTAAGCTGAAGTATATATTCCTAATCCTAACAAACTCATAACAGAAAATCACAATTCCCCAAAACAGATCTGAAAACTCTTCATTCTCTCAAAAATCCTCAAGAACACAAAACCCTCAAATCCTTCGATCTTCTTCAATTCTTGCCTAATCTTGGAAATTCTTTTTGCATTGGTCTCCAATCATCACATGCTCGAGCTGTTTTGGCTTCTCATCATCAATCAAGCACTGATTCTCGACTGTACAAGATGACTCCATCAATGGTGAATTCGAATTTTGAGCATTAGAAGCCTATTCCATCAAACCTAAGCATTGGATTTAGCATCTGGAGGATTGTTCTACATCTGTTTGTGGAGAAAAGCACGCGAGGAGCATCAATACATCACTGCCATTCCAGGCATGTCAAGTTTTCGAATCTCATGAAATGCTTAATGTTCATATGCGTTTGAAAGAGCATGCTGCGTAGAGTATGGTGATGTGCTTGGTTTGTGAAATAGTGAACTATAGCGTGCGAAATCTGGATTTGAAATTATGAACCAAAACCCTAACCTCTTCGATTCGCATGATTTAGGAACTTTTAGGAGAAATTAAGATGATATTCGTGTTGTGTGTTCTTAGACGGTTCGATTGGTTATATGCATGCTAATTTTTGTGAAGATTTTGTGTTCATCAATTTCTTGAGGATTCTGGAAAATCTGGGCGAAAGTGATGATGATAGGTGTGTTAGATCCGTTTTTCCATTTAAATTTTCAAACTACATGTTTCCCGCTCCCGCCATCTTTATTTACCAAACTGCCATTGTAAATTCCATTTAATTTGATTAATTCTTAAAAAATTATAAACACCTTAAAAAATTCATAGAAAATTGAAGAAAAATCAGAAAAATGTGAGAATTTTTGTGTTGACTTTGTTGTTGACTGTAGGATTTATTTGACTCATTTTTGAAGGTTGTGCATGGTAGGAATTTTGTTTGACCTAGGCTTGTTTCACATGTACTCATTTTTGATACATTCTACCAAATCCAATGTGAAATGCTCATAGTGTGAAATAAATTCTTGAAAATTTTTGTGATGATTGTGGACTGATCAATGTTTATTTACATGTAAATTTCATGAATTTTTGATACCTGGCCATTGAGATATGAATTTTGGAACTTAGGTGTGATAATTTGTGTCACACCTCATTATGTCAACTTGCTGGATTTATTTGAATGACCTAGACCTGTTAGAATAATATGAAATTTTGCATGATGGTTGATTAACATGTTAGGATGCTATGTGAATTTTTGTGGAATTTTATGTGGCATTTTCAAATTGATTGCTATTTTCCATTTCTGTTGGTCAAATATGCAAGCTTGTGTGACATAGGTTGGAATATTTGATGTGAAATGCTCATATGGTATTGAATGATCATGAGATTTGGTATGCTTGTAATAGACACATGATGTGACATCCCTGTTTTGGTCTCATCCATTTCTTTATTGTCTTCATGGATTTATGAATTTTTTAAGTGGAAGCATGTGTTGATGTTGTGATTTGGAGCATGTAATTGTGTCTGTTTGTGTTGATTTTCATTGACATAGTTACCTTTGCCCAATTAAGCTGAAATTTGGTGTGCCATACCTGGATTAGGCCCTGTTTAGGTGTAATTTATTTGAGAATTTTTGAAGTTGTTTTGATGTGGATTTGAATGCAATAGTTCTGTTTGCATGTTTGGTGCTTCATTTGAACTAATTTGCCTTGTTTTGTGCATAACATGAACATGATGGATGATATAAACATGAGACTAATGGTGTTTGCTCTTGTTTGACATTAATTTGACTTTGGTTGGTGAATACCTTGCTGTTTAGGAATTTTTCTTGCCTTTGGACCCTAGGCTTAGCCTAGTGGTCTTGTTGCTAATATTTGCTTGATTTTTCAGGATCAAAAGCATAATGCACATGGAGAATGAATCAAGTTAAATGCAATTGATGTTGTTTGATGTTTGTACACTAACATAACATTGTTTTGTAGGTTGTGAAGTTTGGGATTAAGCTTTGAGCTTGCTTTGTTGTGCATTGATCTGTATAGATTAATTGGTTGATACTTGCTGTTTAGTTTTGTCTGTCTGAATACTAACTGTGTTTGACTGTTTCCAGGTACTTTTAGTTGCTCAGTTCCTTGTGAACTTTTGCTTTGCTTTGCTTAAGCAACTTGCATTGAGGTATAACTTCCTAACTTCATGTAGTCTGGAGACCCGGCTGTTACCGGGCCGGGCAAATAAATGTCTGAAGTCCTCCTTAAGAGGCGATGATTGTGATTGTTTAATTTTGTGCCTAAGCAGGTAAAGTCCTTAATCAAGGAAATTGGTGGAAGGTAGGGATATGCAATCTATCCCCCACTATTCAGTTGAGTCTTCTCCTTGCTCCCATTACATGGTTGTAGCATTGAGATTACAAGCCCAAGATCTTGTGCAGTGCACATTGTGTCAGAGTCTCTGAGTATAGAAGGGTTCCCCCATTCTGGACCCATGCTCATTTGTCAGAAGCTCTCCCTGGTTAGGGATAAGAGCTGTGAGGTCTGATCCTCACTTCATCCTTTCATCTGCTTCACCTTAGCCTCGTAATGGCAAGGTTAAGAGCAAACCCAGCCCGTACAGACGACTCGCTTCGGCAGTCAAACCTATTGTGTGAGCCACTTGTTTGGTTATAGTGCGTGCTATGTGGATATCTGATTGACATGCTTGTTTGAGATGCTTATTCTCATTTGATGTATGCTTATATTCTGTATGCTTGTGTGCTTGCTTCTTTCCTGGATAGGAGTAGTTTGCTTATGCAAGTAGGATAGAAAACTGAACTTAGGGATGACTGTGCATGACAACATCTAGGCTCGAGTCGTAGTCTCCCTAGTGTTGTGTCTCCCTGGTTTCTGGTTAGCAATTCAGTCCCTTTCAGGGGAACTACATCGCCCTGATCCTCGTTCCAGACGAGGTATGTAGGCAGGTGGTCGTGCGAGACCACTCCGGGCAACCTTTTCCTTTTTTGCGTGTGTTTACTTGTTATCTGGTTGCATGTTTGGCTCGGATGCCGACGTAAGTCCAGTAAGTGGCTGTCGGGCTCCACGTTTGCCTTTTGAGTGTGTTTTGGTTCGGATGCCGACGTAATTCCATCCAGTGGTTGTCGGGCTCCATGTTTGCCACCCTTGCTTGTTTGTATGTTTTGTGTTGTTTGGCGTGCGTAAGCCGAACTACAGAGGCTCTGATTCTTGTTCCAGACAAGATATGTAGGCATAAGGTGCGATACCTTATCGAGCCCGTTCCTCTTAACCCCACCTGCGTTCCCCGTGTGTGTGTGTGATGTCTAGCAACCTATTCTTTATTCTAGGACGTGGATCCCGTCGAGTACGACGGACGTGAGGGGTGCTAATACCTTCCCCTCGCGTAACCGACTCCCTTACCCTTTCTCTTTGGTCGCAAGACCATTTCCTTTCCAGGTTTCTCTGAGCGTTTCCTTTCCCTTTCTTGGGATAAATAACGCGCAGTGGCGGCTCTGTGTGTGTTTTTCCTTTGAGTCTCGCCGGTTGATTTTTCGCAGGATGCGACAGCTGGCGACTCTGCTGGGGATTGGATGTAGACCTATGCTGGTCCATCGTCCCTAAGCGAGTCCTTCCTAGCGTTTTAGGATTAGTTTAGGTTGCTTGTTTTGTGTTATTTATTGCATTTATTATTCTAACCAGTGTGTATCTATATTTGCATTAATGTCTGCATGCATCATACTATCATGTTGTTGCCGTCCTCTATGCAGGTGGTTCCTCTGTTTGGGGTGGGTGTTCTGAGTGGGGCTAAAACCCAGGCCCGAGTATACACCTAGGATTAGTGTGGGTCTCACGTTCCTCATTTGCTAAATCAGCATGATGTTGTAACGTGACATACCACAAGCCGGACGAGGTTCATTTGATAGTGCTTTCCATTGTGGAATATTTCACTTTGGTTGAGTTACGTCATCTGAACTGTTGACTCTGGTGACCGATCATTTCCCGGATCTTTGGTTTAGACGATCTCAGGAGAGCTACAATGGCACACCCGAAAGGGCAAACCCATTGAGTATCTCTGCCCGATTGTCGAGACTATTATCCGCCTTAGGATGACCTGTTTAGAATTTACCTGTGAGGGGAGGGTGATTCTTTCAGATGCATGTTCAGATGGTGACTCAGATGGTGACTTTTTGTTCCGTGGATCAGAGTCCTATTTATAAGTCGGATTTATGGCCGTTTATTTCAGAGACGCCGGAGGGCTGTCCGTGTTATTTATCAGTGGGGATCCGTTTATTTCAGGATTCCCCGGGCCGAGATATTTATCAGTGGGGATCCGTTTATTTCAGGATTCCCCGGGCCGATTCAGATGATTGTGAGTGTCTGCTCAGAGGCTGATGATGATGATGATGTATCTGTCTTCCGTTTATTTCGGAACCCTTGAGATGGAGTTGTGGTTACAGTTTCCTCAGATGGGTATGATCAGTTCAGAGACCAGGCTTCAGTACAGTTGTTCAGAGGACTTGGAGGATGGCCCAGTGCATTGCATACATCTGCATCATTCTCATTTTGCATTCATCTGCACTCAAACCTACGTCTAGCCATATGGGGAGTATTATGGATTGAGAATCTGGTTGAGAGACATCTTGAATTTCAGAATGTTATTGTCAAAATATTATCCGTCTCGATGAAACCAGAATCAAGAGACAAAGTGTTCCTCGTATGGATAGACGTGGCAATCATGCATATTAACCTGTTTGCTGTTTTGCAGGAATCATTGCTCGTGCTCTCAGAACTGTACCTTTGCACTCAACACGCCCTCACAGATATTACACCAGGCAATACTCCCAGACTGATGGATCCTCCCAACGCTGACATCCTCGAACTGAAAGAGAAGATGGGAGAGCTGATCAATGTCATGCAAGAGTTCGCCTTGGGGCAGAAAGTAATTGCCGAAAAGGTGGGGAGGATTGAAGACTGGCTGAAGATGGGGAACATGCAAGGAAACGCTTCGTCATCTGGACCGAAGAAATCTTTTGGTAATGACCAGCACAAGGATGAGGGTGAATCGAGTGCTGTGTACGCCCAGAGAGGACACGGTAGGGGTCGTTACTACCAGCACACCGCTGCGGTAACTATTCCTGCTGACAATCAGCCTGCACAACAGCAACAACAGCGTCAGCCATTTCAGCGGAGGTCTCTGAGGGTAGGACATCCAGTCAGGAGGAGGATGAGTGATCGGCATTTTGACAGGCCGCCTGTGACATACTCTGTCCTATTGAAAAAGCTGAAAGATATGGGGCTGGTACAGTTGAGGACTTTGGCACCTATGGGACCTGATCAAAGGCCAGCCAATTTTGATGAAAATGTCAAATGTGAATTCCATTCGGGTGCTCCCGGGCACAGTGTAGAGGACTGCAAAGCTTTTAAGCACGTAGTCCAAGACCTGGTGGATTCCAAGGCCCTCAATTTTACATTGTCATTGAATGCTGATGCCAATCCCATGCCGGCGCATGGACAGGCGATGGTGGGTGCAATTGCTGAAAATTCAGATCGCGCCTGTGCGGTAGGTGGAGAGACTGACAGTGACTGCAAGTTCAGTGGTTGGATAAAGCCGTGCGTACCAGGAAGCTGAAAGGCCTAAACAAGATCATCACTGACACTCGTCCGGAAGAGTAATATTTCTTGTTTTCAGTTTATATGCATGGAAGCCATATGTGTTGCCCGACACGTAATGGTTCATTGTAAGGGCCACCTCATGTTTAAATTTGCATTTTCTGCATCATAAATAAATGGATGTTTTTCAGTCAAAAAGCGGTGTTCCCTGTTTTTCATTTATTTTTGCAGTTTAAAAACAAATAAAAATGGCAATGTTTGTTTTCATTTTTCTTTTTTGATTTGTCTCGTCCCAAAATTCAAAAATAATTCTCCGGATCTCGTTGATAACAATTTGGTTACCCCTCATATGACTTCGACAATCCGAGCAATCAGGCTGAAGAAGAAGGCGAAGAAGATTGTGATCTGCTGGAATTAGCCAGGATGTTAAACAAGAGGAGAGGGTGATTCAGCCGCTTGAGGAGCGAGTTGAGGTTGTTATTCCAAGCACCGCCGAGGTCAGGAAGGAAAAAATTGGGGCCGTTTCAGAGGCGAATCGAGAGCAGAATGGTAGCCTTGTTGAAAGAGCATGTGGATGCCTTCACCTGGTCATGTCAGGATATGCCAGGGTTGAACACCGATATCGTTGTGCACAAGCTACCATGGAGAGAAGACTGTCCTCTAGAGATGCGGAACGCCGATGCTACTTATCAGAGAGCCATGGTGACTTTGTTTCATGATATGATTCATCATGAAATCGATTGCTATGTTGATGACATGATAGCAAAGTCCCATGCGGAAGTGGGGCATCTGGCTGACCGGGGCAAGTCGGTTGACTGGTTGAGATAATTCAAACTGAGGTTGAATTCAGATAAGCGCACTATCAGAGTGCAGGCCGGTAAGCTGTTGGGGGTTCATTATAAGAGAGGAATCGAGGTTGATCCTGCTGAAAAAAAAATATGCCTGAACCGAGGATAAAGAAAAGAGGTTCGTGGTTTCTTCGAAAGATTGAACTAGCTGTCATGGTTCACATCTCATCTAATGGCCACGTGCGAACCTATATTCAAGATGTTGGAAAAAAAAATCAAACGGTCAGGTGAAATAATGATTGCCAAGGGGCATTGAAAAATAAAAGGATAAGTTGCAGGAACCTCTGATTCTGATACCTCTTGTGGAAGGAGCAATTGTTAATCTGGTACTTGACGGCCTTCGAGGGGTCTACGAGGTGAAGTGGGTCAGCATGACGCGTCTTGTCGAAAAGAGCATGCAATTTACCTTAGCAAAAAGTTTACCGACTGTGAAACAATACATTCACTGTTCAAAAAAACTTGCTGTACTTTGGCATAGGCTGCTCGCCGACTGAGACAGTATGCTGATTCATACCACTTTGTGGATTTCCAAGATGGATACGATCAAGTATGGGTTTGAGAAGCCAGCATCGACCAGATGGGTTGTGAGAGTGCAAAAGAATGTTGACTGATCAGTATACTCTCAGAAAGCCATCAAAGGGGTATTGTCTGATTACATAGCCCAGCAACCCGGGGAGGATTATCAACCGATGAAGTTTGAGTTCCCTGATGAGGACATCTCGAGGTGCTCTAATCGAAAGATTGAGAGTAACCGATCCCGGAGGAGGGGCCTGACCCTGAATCCGAACGGATTCTGATGTCTGATGGGGAGGTTAAGGTGAATGAGCTGTTGTTGCCTGGATAACGTCTGAATGCACCGACAGTGTGATTGTGCAGAAAATGGTGGTAACCTACAAAGACTGGCATGAAATGTTGCCGTTTGAGTTACATGGGTATCGCACGTCGGTGCGCCCATCTACTGGGGCAACTCCATTCTCATTGGTATATGGGATGGAAGTTGTGTTACCTGTTGAAGTTCAGATTCCCTCTTTGAGAGTCCTGATGGACGTGAAATTGCAAGAGGCTGAATGGGTAAGGACCAGGTACGAAGAGTTGAGCCTGATAGAGGAAAAGAGGCTGGCAGCCATCTGTCATGGACAGTTATATCAGCAGAGGATGAAGCGTGCTTTTGACGAGAAAGTACGACCTCGGGTGTATCACATGGGTGATACGGTGCTGAAAAGGATCCTTCCTCCTCAAAACGATAGAAGGGGCAAGTGGACACCGAATTATGAAGGTTCGTTCATGGTCAAGAAGGTTTTCTCTAGTGGAGCCTTGTTGTTAACGACCGTGGATGGCGAAGATTTTCCATCCCCTGTGAATGCGGACGCAGTTAAAAAATACTTCGTGTAAAAGAGACCCGCTGGACGAAAAGAACAAAATAGTTCAGGCAAAAATGGGCATCCCGGCGAACCAAAAACAGAAAGAAAAGGTTCGGGCAAAAATTAGGGATAAAAATGAAAAATGTACACCCGGCAAGTCAAAAACCTGAAAAGGCGACTTGGGCAAAAAAGGGTATCCCGGTGGACTGAAAACCCGAAAGGGCGGTCCAGGCAAAAGAGGGATTGAAACGAACAACTGCGTCCCGCATGATCGTTTGCGCTTTGGTTAAAGCATCATGGATAATACCCGACAGGGATCGATCAGAAGCGTCTTGTTCAGAAGGCAGAAAGAACGGAGAGTCTGAGGACATATGGGGTGTAACCGAGTTGGAACTCGATGAGATCACGAGTTTCACATTGCCATTAGGATAGATTTTTTCCTTTTGTGCGCAATTACCTCTTTTCAGGAATTGCTTCCTTTGTATTGTTCAATTTGAGCCACACTTTTCCAATCAATAAATGCATGTTCAGTCAAATTATTTTGTTTTTGTTTTTCATTACCGCTTTGATTACAAAAACATCCAGATATTTTTGATAAAGAATGTTGCATTTTAGGACATACTGGTCCCTTCCAATGCATGTTTATAAGATTGAAAACTTGAAATCTTATTTGGAAGGTTGAGTGACCCAAGTGTTGAAATCTTGACGCGCCTGGGGCACGATTTTATCTAACGATCTGTTTTGCAGGAACTGTTAGATATTTTCACTCACTTGCAGGTTGTGATGTGGAAGTTGTTGGAAAACAAATCCCCAGAAAGTTCGCTCAGGGACGGATATATGAAGAACGACGAAGAGACGTTGAGGCGTACGACGATCCTTGATGATAATCAAGAAGACTCTTCAAAGTCGGAAGACTTGAAAGTATGTAATTCCCCGCAGGGTCCAATCCGGGACGAATGAATGGGTAGAGAAGGAATGACGAGAAGACGACGAGACGTCCGACAACCCTTGAAATTAATCAAGAAGACTCTTCAAAGTCGAAAATTGAAAATTCTGTATAACTCCCAGGAGTACGTCTCTCGTCGAGCGCGGAGCGACTTGGAATATAAGATGATGGAGCAGAAAAGGTCCAGACGAGTCTGGGAATTCTCAAAAGTGGAAAGCCGATGCGAGTATTGGAGGTGGATGCCGTGGTTCGACGAGTCGATGGGTGTTCTATACCAACTTTTCTCATTTCCCAGCTAGGTCCCCAAGCCGAGCGGTGAGGACTAGCTCCCCAGCAGATCCAAGGTCCGTGGACTTCTCCAGCCGAGTCAAGATGGTTATCCCCGGCAGGTCAACGGTATTTCCTCAGCAGTCAGGCCGGAAGGTTGCTATTCCCCAAGTGGAGCGGGTTTCAATGAAATATATCTCCAGCATTGTTCATCCTACCGGTGGATTGGACGAGTTTCAGCAGCGGACGGATTTTTGCATCCCCAGCCGGGTTGATTCTATCTATGGATTGCATGGGCTGTTCCCCAGCGGAGTAGCATTCGTTTCCCTAGCATGGTCAGGATGGTTATCCCCAGCGGGTGTCAAATTGATGCTTTCCCCAGTCGCCAGGCCTAGAGGTTGCTGTTTTCCCAGCAGAGTATCTGTGAGCATTTCCCAGTGAAGTCGTCAGGTATCTGTGAGGGTTTCCCAAAGCAGAGTCGGGATTGATATCCTCAGCAAGTCAAAGATTGTTGTATCCCCACAGAGTGTTGGTGGTTCTTATCCCCAGCAATTCCCGAGAGGATTGGGTGCAAAGGAGGTTTTCCCCAGCAAGGGTTACCTTTTCCCGGCAGCAGTACTATTCCCCAGCAGGGTGGAGTTGGAGCAATGGCGAGTTCCTCAGCAGAGTGTCTCGTGCTTCCCAGAAGAGTCCCTTGAGGGGGATGCTTTTTATGCATTCATCATGTAGGATAGCATAGCATATTGCATAGAAAAATAAATCGCGTAGCATTTCCATAATTATGGAGCATTACGCAGAAAAAGATCATGCATCATTGTTGCAAGCATAGAGCTAGTCTCAAGCCGTGGTTACCGTTTGAGAGGTGGTTGTGCCAGAAAGCGAAGATGTTACTCTGTGGAGTTTAGCATCATGACGTCAGATCAGCAATGTTCCCCAGTAGTGCGATATTGGAGGAAATGTTTCCGTCGGACAGAGATGGAAATAAATCAGAGGACGTTACGCGATCAGCGCGATTCAAGCCGTGGTTACCGCTTGAGGATTGGTTTTATCAGACAGTGAAGGTGTTACTCCGAGGAGTCTAGCATCATGGTTTTAATCAAGGATATTCCCCAGTAGTACGATACTGGAGGGTAAGTTTCTGTCGAGCAGAGATGGGAATGTTAATCAAGAAAGTTTCGGGGTCCAAAAAGAAAAACAAGAAAGAAGATAATCCCCAGCTAAACGCGAAGTGTTTGTCTGCCAGGGTTGAATAGAGAGCAGTCGGCTCAGGGCTTGTCATCCTCAGCATGGGTCGTTGTGGCACTCCGGCCAGTTTCCGATTTCCAGATCGAAGAAGTTTCCGATTTCCAGATCGAAGAGGTTCTCAACCATCAGGACGAAGAACTTGTGGCACTCCGGCCAGTTTCCGATTTCCAGATCGAAGAGGTTCTCAACCATCAGGACGAAGAACTTGTGGCACTCCGGCCAGTTTCCGATTTCCAGATCGAAGAGGTTCTCCACAATCAGGACGAAGAACTTGCGGCAATCCGGCCAGTTTCCAATTTCCAGATCGAAGAAGTTTCCGATTTCCAGATCGAAGAAGTTTCCGATTTCCAGATCGAAGAGGTTCTCAACAGTCAGGACGAAGAACTTGTGGCACTCCGGCCAGTTCCGATTTCCAGATCGAAGAAGCTCATGATGATTAGATCGATGCAGCTTGTGGCAATCCGGCCAGTTTCCCGGTATCCAGACCGAAGTGGTATCCAGACCAAAGAGGTGTTCAGACCAAAGTGGTGTTCAGGCCAAGAAAATGAAAAAGGAAGAGAAAAAGTTCTGGGGTTCAGATGCAGAGATCCGAGGATCGTTTGCGCAAAGAAAATTTTCGGGGTTCAAGAAAAGCTTAGAAAGAAGGAATAATAATCCCGTGTGGATGTGTGGTGATCAGACCATAGTTATCCCTGCGTTACCATTTATTTTGGTATCCAGGTCGACGTTTCTTTCGAGTTGGTTTCTTCGCCGATGCTGACAGGCGTTGTTAATTTATCCCATCAGAGTGCAAATTGTTCGTCTGTTCTTGGTATTCAATCACTCTTCATCCTGATCATCTGAAAGCCGAGGCTATTCATATCGACAGGTTCACAGTGGATTGAATAGGGGCAGCTGTAACACCTCAAAATTTGCCCTCCTCTCTTGGGACTAAGCTTAACATTGTGCATGCATTTTTAGGTCATTAGGCATTGCATATTGCATATCATGTGGTTACATTGTGCAAGTCATCTTCCCAAGTCTTGATCAGAAGATGAGAAAGTCAAAGTGCAAGCCTAGGGTTTATTGACTGATCATTGGCCATCTGAGGATTGGGCTGTGAATTAGGGTTTTGTGGTTCTCAAAGGATATTGGTCTTCATCTTGTTTGAAGTGATACATCATCATCATCATGGTTGGGTATCATCAGGAGATTGAAGCTCATTCCTTGAGATTAGGGTTTTGACCACTGGTCAACCCTAATCAGTTGCATTGGGCCAATTAGGGCATAATCAGGAGATGGGGTTTATGATGGATATGGGGTTCATTCTTTGGTTATTTTGTGCTAATTGAGGCTAGGGTTTCACCTTTGAGCCATTTCATCAGAAGATTGGGGCTCAGATTGATTAGTGTATTGCCATATTCATCTATCAGTTGAAAAGTCAACTGTAAAGTCAACTGAGGGCTAGGAGATGGAGAAATGGTTGGAGATACTTCATTCATGTCCAAAAGAGGTTTATTCATCATGTCAAACATCTACCTTGAGGTTTTTGAAGCCGGATCAAGAGTTTCCCAAATGGAAAGTGATATGTAATTTGAAAGTTTCCAAAGAATGGCAAGTTTTGGACCAACTTCAGCGTGACTTTCCAACGTCAAAAAGGCTTCAAATGAAATTTTGTTGAACATGAAAGTTGTATATCTTTCTCTCCCATTTCCAAAAAGTCCAAGATCATGAGAATCGGATGAACGGTTGAGGAGATATGATCAAATTACCACCGGGCGTGCATGGCAAAATTTTCCATGTATCGATACATACGAGTTTCGCATCGATGCATGCAAGGCAAAAAGTGCTATGTATCGATGCATACGAGTTATGTGTCGATGCATACTGTTAAAAAATGCTATGTATCGATGCATACGAGTTCTGTGTCGATGCATACTGTTGAAAAGTGCTGTGTATTGATACAAACAAGTTACGCATCGATGCATACTGTTAAAAAATGCTATGTGTCGATGCATACGAGTTCTGTGTCGATGCATACTGTTAAAAAGTGCTATGTATCGATACATACAAGTTACGCATCGATGCATACTATTATAAAATGCTATGCATTGATGCAGAAGCTTTGGTATCAACACACAACTCTGTTTTGATCTTGCATTTGCCTCTAAACATCAAATGTGACTTGCTTGAGCTGTCATGAGCTGTCATATGGCAATAGTTGGCAAGGGCGTTTTGGAGCTTTCACAATTAAATCACATTATGCTAATTACATTTGGTTTGGTTAATTAAGGTGATTAAGTGTGGATTAAGCTGAAGTATATATTCCTAATCCTAACAAACTCATAACAGAAAATCACAATTCCCCAAAACAGATCTGAAAACTCTTCATTCTCTCAAAAATCCTCAAGAACACAAAACCCTCAAATCCTTCGATCTTCTTCAATTCTTGCCTAATCTTGGAAATTCTTTTTGCATTGGTCTCCAATCATCACATGCTCGAGCTGTTTTGGCTTCTCATCATCAATCAAGCACTGATTCTCGACTGTACAAGATGACTCCATCAATGGTGAATTCGAATTTTGAGCATTAGAAGCCTATTCCATCAAACCTAAGCATTGGATTTAGCATCTGGAGGATTGTTCTACATCTGTTTGTGGAGAAAAGCACGCGAGGAGCATCAATACATCACTGCCATTCCAGGCATGTCAAGTTTTCGAATCTCATGAAATGCTTAATGTTCATATGCGTTTGAAAGAGCATGCTGCGTAGAGTATGGTGATGTGCTTGGTTTGTGAAATAGTGAACTATAGCGTGCGAAATCTGGATTTGAAATTATGAACCAAAACCCTAACCTCTTCGATTCGCATGATTTAGGAACTTTTAGGAGAAATTAAGATGATATTCGTGTTGTGTGTTCTTAGACGGTTCGATTGGTTATATGCATGCTAATTTTTGTGAAGATTTTGTGTTCATCAATTTCTTGAGGATTCTGGAAAATCTGGGCGAAAGTGATGATGATAGGTGTGTTAGATCCGTTTTTCCATTTAAATTTTCAAACTACATGTTTCCCGCTCCCGCCATCTTTATTTACCAAACTGCCATTGTAAATTCCATTTAATTTGATTAATTCTTAAAAAATTATAAACACCTTAAAAAATTCATAGAAAATTGAAGAAAAATCAGAAAAATGTGAGAATTTTTGTGTTGACTTTGTTGTTGACTGTAGGATTTATTTGACTCATTTTTGAAGGTTGTGCATGGTAGGAATTTTGTTTGACCTAGGCTTGTTTCACATGTACTCATTTTTGATACATTCTACCAAATCCAATGTGAAATGCTCATAGTGTGAAATAAATTCTTGAAAATTTTTGTGATGATTGTGGACTGATCAATGTTTATTTACATGTAAATTTCATGAATTTTTGATACCTGGCCATTGAGATATGAATTTTGGAACTTAGGTGTGATAATTTGTGTCACACCTCATTATGTCAACTTGCTGGATTTATTTGAATGACCTAGACCTGTTAGAATAATATGAAATTTTGCATGATGGTTGATTAACATGTTAGGATGCTATGTGAATTTTTGTGGAATTTTATGTGGCATTTTCAAATTGATTGCTATTTTCCATTTCTGTTGGTCAAATATGCAAGCTTGTGTGACATAGGTTGGAATATTTGATGTGAAATGCTCATATGGTATTGAATGATCATGAGATTTGGTATGCTTGTAATAGACACATGATGTGACATCCCTGTTTTGGTCTCATCCATTTCTTTATTGTCTTCATGGATTTATGAATTTTTTAAGTGGAAGCATGTGTTGATGTTGTGATTTGGAGCATGTAATTGTGTCTGTTTGTGTTGATTTTCATTGACATAGTTACCTTTGCCCAATTAAGCTGAAATTTGGTGTGCCATACCTGGATTAGGCCCTGTTTAGGTGTAATTTATTTGAGAATTTTTGAAGTTGTTTTGATGTGGATTTGAATGCAATAGTTCTGTTTGCATGTTTGGTGCTTCATTTGAACTAATTTGCCTTGTTTTGTGCATAACATGAACATGATGGATGATATAAACATGAGACTAATGGTGTTTGCTCTTGTTTGACATTAATTTGACTTTGGTTGGTGAATACCTTGCTGTTTAGGAATTTTTCTTGCCTTTGGACCCTAGGCTTAGCCTAGTGGTCTTGTTGCTAATATTTGCTTGATTTTTCAGGATCAAAAGCATAATGCACATGGAGAATGAATCAAGTTAAATGCAATTGATGTTGTTTGATGTTTGTACACTAACATAACATTGTTTTGTAGGTTGTGAAGTTTGGGATTAAGCTTTGAGCTTGCTTTGTTGTGCATTGATCTGTATAGATTAATTGGTTGATACTTGCTGTTTAGTTTTGTCTGTCTGAATACTAACTGTGTTTGACTGTTTCCAGGTACTTTTAGTTGCTCAGTTCCTTGTGAACTTTTGCTTTGCTTTGCTTAAGCAACTTGCATTGAGGTATAACTTCCTAACTTCATGTAGTCTGGAGACCCGGCTGTTACCGGGCCGGGCAAATAAATGTCTGAAGTCCTCCTTAAGAGGCGATGATTGTGATTGTTTAATTTTGTGCCTAAGCAGGTAAAGTCCTTAATCAAGGAAATTGGTGGAAGGTAGGGATATGCAATCTATCCCCCACTATTCAGTTGAGTCTTCTCCTTGCTCCCATTACATGGTTGTAGCATTGAGATTACAAGCCCAAGATCTTGTGCAGTGCACATTGTGTCAGAGTCTCTGAGTATAGAAGGGTTCCCCCATTCTGGACCCATGCTCATTTGTCAGAAGCTCTCCCTGGTTAGGGATAAGAGTTGTGAGGTCTGATCCTCACTTCATCCTTTCATCTGCTTCACCTTAGCCTCGTAATGGCAAGGTTAAGAGCAAACCCAGCCCGTACAGACGACTCGCTTCGGCAGTCAAACCTATTGTGTGAGCCACTTGTTTGGTTATAGTGCGTGCTATGTGGATATCTGATTGACATGCTTGTTTGAGATGCTTGTTCTCATTTGATGTATGCTTATATTCTGTATGCTTGTGTGCTTGCTTCTTTCCTGGATAGGAGTAGTTTGCTTATGCAAGTAGGATAGAAAACTGAACTTAGGGATGACTGTGCATGACAACATCTAGGCTCGAGTCGTAGTCTCCCTAGTGTTGTGTCTCCCTGGTTTCTGGTTAGCAATTCAGTCCCTTTCAGGGGAACTACATCGCCCTGATCCTCGTTCCAGACGAGGTATGTAGGCAGGTGGTCGTGCGAGACCACTCCGGGCAACCTTTTCCTTTTTTGCGTGTGTTTACTTGTTATCTGGTTGCATGTTTGGCTCGGATGCCGACGTAAGTCCAGTAAGTGGCTGTCGGGCTCCACGTTTGCCTTTTGAGTGTGTTTTGGTTCGGATGCCGACGTAATTCCATCCAGTGGTTGTCGGGCTCCATGTTTGCCACCCTTGCTTGTTTGTATGTTTTGTGTTGTTTGGCGTGCGTAAGCCGAACTACAGAGGCTCTGATTCTTGTTCCAGACAAGATATGTAGGCATAAGGTGCGATACCTTATCGAGCCCGTTCCTCTTAACCCCACCTGCGTTCCCCGTGTGTGTGTGTGATGTCTAGCAACCTATTCTTTATTCTAGGACGTGGATCCCGTCGAGTACGACGGACGTGAGGGGTGCTAATACCTTCCCCTCGCGTAACCGACTCCCTTACCCTTTCTCTTTGGTCGCAAGACCATTTCCTTTCCAGGTTTCTCTGAGCGTTTCCTTTCCCTTTCTTGGGATAAATAACGCGCAGTGGCGGCTCTGTGTGTGTTTTTCCTTTGAGTCTCGCCGGTTGATTTTTCGCAGGATGCGACACTACCCTTGGAGAGGCGGCTGTTTTTTAGACCAGACAACTTGTCGATTATATGAGTTTATTTCATATATAACTAAATTATTATTTATTATTATTTTAGTTATATATATGGCATTATTTCTTGTTATCTAGATCTTTTATTGTGCAGTATTGGATATACGAGCATTTCTTGTCCATTTGTGACAGGCGGATTATTGCTACCACTTCTGGGTCCCCACGAGCCAAGAGATGCAGTGGTAGGTATGCACACCCGGAAGGTGTTGTGGAGTACAGGACGAGGATTGATACATTGACTATATACGATGTCATTTAGGCACCCTACACAGGCCATATAGTGGATAAAGGGGATGAGGGGTTCGATGACGCTATACTTTTTCTGGTTATTTGCGATGAGATGGGTTAGTGGATATACACTTACCCAGGAGGTGTTTGCGCCAGTATTGATACGTCTAGGACATCCCAAGACCAGTCCCTGTTATTCCATTTGAGGGCATTAATAGCTGGTTTCATGGTAACATTATGAGTTCTGCACGCACCATTAGAGATCGTGAAGTGGAGGTTCAGCTGCATGCGGAGTGTGTGGATGGGTATTTAGAGTGGTACCTTACGGGGTATCACACCCTCTCATCATCGCACCTGGGCAGCATGGAGATGATGTTGGACCTTCTCATGTTGGATCTTCACATGCTGGATCTTCTCATGCAGGTGTTGGGTTACTTCTAATGACGTGTTTTCGCCTTCATATGGTGCGCTCAATGACTGCAAATGATAGAAGTCATTATGGATAACCTCATGAGATTGGTGAACCCAGATTGCGAGGTTTATAGTTTGGCAGTGCAGACAACGTACATAGCCCATGGGAGCCTATTTAGACATTATTATTATTATTTTATGTATTATTTGTATATTATGTGTAGTATTACTCAGACATTTGCACAACATATTTATTATATAACATTTTGACACTTTCACTAATGCATGATGAACATAACTTAACATTTGACAAACAATTATATAACTTAGACAGGCGATTACATAACTTAAGAAAATAATAGTATATAAGAAAACCTCAACAGTATCAGATGATTCTGGACGTTTCAACATCTTGATTATGTCGGCGACATATCTAGAAATTGTCGCATCAAACTCGATCGGTCCCTTAGTTAGCCTATAGTGATATGATATTCACATAGTTTTCAAATCTTCATTGGTCTTCAACTCAATAAAGTTATATTTCACCTTTCCATCAGTATCAATTCAATCTTTACGAAACTCGATCTTTCTCACCTTTCTGTTATCGGCGTTGGGCAACAAATCATTCGACGTGGATCTCAATAAGACGAGACATACAGTTTCCTTCGGAAGGCAAAACTCTATGGGAGATTTCGCCCCGTTGAAGTGCACTTCTACCTTAATCAAAAATTGAGGAAGAGACATTCTTAGATATTTTTGTCAACAACAAATGACTTATATTTATACAACTTTGGATTCATTTTGAATCACATGAAAGAGTCGATGCAATCATAACCATACAAAAGTGTCGGCAAAATCTCAACCATTCAATTTTCACTCTTTTTATAACTACCAGATTTTTTACTCATGGACAAAATATTCGATAACTTCCATATGTTTTAGAAAAACCGATATTAATCAAAGATTCTAGATATTTTGAAAAATCCGGTTCACTAAATTTTTTATATATATTACCACACTTTTTGCTAAGTTCCCGAGTTTTTAGTTTCTTCTATCGAATATTTTGTCCTAATCTTTAACTTAAATTTTGACAACGCATATCATAGATATTATTGAAATATGGGGTGTCACGTATAAAGTGGGCTGGAAAACCTCATGAAAAAGTCTTGTGAAATATGTGTTTTAATATTTACTTGGCTTTACGATATCAAAAATCAACTCATTAATAGTATAGTATAGCCAAGGGTGTTATGAAAGAGAAAGAAAAAAGAAAGCTTAAAATAACATAGTTCATTCTAAATATTATCCAAAGAAAGATAAATAATAACACGCATTTGAATTTTATGTAGTTTGAGGAGTTTACAAATTTGCAGCAGCAGACTTAAGTAGGGAGACTAAATTGTTGGTTCACAAAACATAAGACAAATTTGTGCGATACAATAACCCAATTAACTCAGACAATCGATTTCTCTAAAATATGAAAATAGGTTGTCGAAATACAACGTCCAAACATATCCTCAACCGAACTCTTCTAGGCAAATTCTAGCATGCACTACATGCGCATATAACTCAGGCGATTGATTTCTCTAAAATATGGAAATAGGTTGTCAAAATACAACGTCCAAACAAATCCTCAACTGAACTCTTCGGGGCAAATTCTAGCATGTAGTGTTCGGGGCAAATTCTAGCATGCACTACATGCGCATACAACTCAAACAAGCACCACATAAATAAAGAAGGAACAAGGACAACAGCAAAGACAAGGTTTGAAGAGGACATTGTAGAAGGCATAATTGTGAGGGGGTTTGAAGTTCAAGAACCAGGATTGGTTCATAAACATTTCTTCCCTATGAAATTTCATTGCCGTTTTACTTTCTTGATCTATAGTTACAAATACAATCACTTGGATATTTTTTTTGCTGCTTTGGTTTCTTTGTTTCTTTGCCAACCCTAATTGCTTTGTACTTCAATTTCTTGTAGAGGGATGGACAAGATTCGAAAGAGAAAATGTAGATGTGCTGTTTGATATGAGACCCGCATACTCAAATTACATTTTAGTTATAGGAAATAAGTGAACCAAAGAAAACTATATTGTAAGCTAAATCACTTCATGCATGTAGATGCATGTATATCACATATGAAAACAGCTTAGGGAAAGTTTAAGGGTTGATATTCAACAAGGAAAAGAACAAATAATCATCCAACAGAAAATGGCATTTTCAAGCAATCAGTTTACAAAGCCCAGATTGCCAAACAATATCCACTCATGGAGGCATCGCCAATTCAACATTATGACTAGTAAAACATATAGTGTTCAAAATTAATAATAATGGACACAACAAACAAAAGCTACTACTCACTCACTCATCTGCAGGCAAATTTAGCTTATAGCGACAGTATTTATTTGTTTTCCCTTGTTCCACAATCTCCTTGGCCTCTGAAACCATTGACTCACTCAGCAGTTTGTCCACCACAACTTGCAGCAACGATGCATCAACACGGCAGTGAGTGTAGAATATCTCCTTAACCATCTCAAGGACGGTTTTCAAATCACCCTTCTCACACAGAAAAGGAACAATTATTGAATAAGTGGCCTTATCAGGGTCATACTCAGATTTCCCAATTTCACCAAACCACTTCTTAGCTTCATCCAAGTTCCCTTCATTCGCAAAACCTTTGATCAAAGCATTCAAGCTAAAAATATCAGGCTTGACACCCTTTTTCTCCATTTCCTCATAAAACTCAACAGCTTCACCAGTTTTCTTCACCATAGCCAACCCCAACAACCTTGCATTGTAAGTCCTGATATTAGGAACAACATTCTTCTCACCCAATTTCCCCCACAGTTTCTCACCATCCTCGAAACGACCCTTTGAGTACAACCCATCAAGCAGAGTATTAAACGTGATCAAATCAGTTTTCACTCCTTCCTTCTCCATCTCCTCAACCACAGCAACAGCAGAATCAAAAGAACCCATTTCCAACAACGCTTTTATTAAAGTATTATAAGAAACCAAATCAGGTTTCACAGAGAGCTGAACAGGAAGATCCCTAAAAAGCTTCTCAACAACATCATATTTCTTGGAATGAAGATAAGCAGCTAACAAAGCATTAAGAGATAACACAGAACGGGTACAGTTTCTCTGAGGCATTTCATCAAACAGCTTCTGTGCGTGTCTATCCATTTTGGATTTCCCATACAACGTAATGAGACGCGCTGAGAAACCTTCATTGCCTATGTCGGTGTAAGTCTTCTGGTGTTCGATGATGTCACGGACCCATCGGAAGCGTTTAGCTCTGGCGAGGCGGCGGACGGTGTCCTCGTAGATGCCGGCTTTTGTACGGAAGCGGTCGATGTCAGAAGCTTTCTTGAACTTGTCAACGAGTGTCTTGAGGTTTTGTTCTTTGTAGAGGTCTTGTGAAATGGACTTGATGCTGGTGGTTGATTCTTCGGCAATGGTGCAGAAGCTGCGGTGGAGAATGCGATACATTATGGTGCGTTTGTTCTTTCTCGACGGAAAGAGTGAAAGTGATTAAACCAGGTTTGAGTTTGATGACTCTGTGTAATGAACATTGGGCTTGGAGCACCTAACTAGGCCCAATCTGTTTTCGAGTATAACTTATTGGAATCTTTGGAAACATACATTACAATTTTACTACACTTCAAAGGGACACCACTATACCTTACTATGACACCCCTATCATTTTCAAATAAATTAGTTTTGTCATTTTCAAATAAATTAGTTTTAAAAATTATTGTTGAAACCTCTACAAACACCAAAATTCAAAAAAAAAAAAAATCTATAAAAATTGGTTGGGTTTACTGTCATTTTAAATAAAGAAATTTCTGCATTTATTAGGTAACTAAAAAATGCGGATAGTATTTATTTACTATTATTATTAAAATTGTGGTATGTTTTGCATTTACTAAATATACATTATACTACCTAAAATTGTGGTATGTTTTGCATTTAGTAAATAGACATTATACTACATTTTAAACCTGCCCTATAAAAATGTGATAGTTATGTTTATTTAATTTATTTTCAAAAATATCTTTTGAAGTCAAGATCATTGTGCTTAGAAAAGAATGCATCAAAGGTATGGATAGTTCACCCGTAATTTACAATTAAGAATAGTTTTTATTTGCTAAATGATTTCTAATAAAATGATGATTATGTTTTGATTTGTGGTTGTGATTGTGCACTACTAAAAATAATATAATATTTTTATCTTATTCAACAAAAAAAAATCGAGGTATTAGTCATAGACATGCTATTTGTTTTTCAAAAATATCATATATTTCATCAATTACCATTTATATTTTTATTTTTTTAAAGTGGTGTTGTTCTTTCTTTTTATTTTTTATCTAATTATTAAAAAATCTATTCATTGGATTAAATCCATAACGAAAGGTATGATACACATACTTAATTTTAAAATGATCCGTTCAATAAATTTTACTATAAACTTAACTCATATACAACTGCTCCATACCCATAAACATCATTCTTTAGGATGGATTGCAAGACAAAAAAAAATATATTCGTTGTGTGTTGTTGTTTTTCTAACATCAACCTTAAACAAACATTTTTTCTATTATTGACATTTATATTACATAATGGTGTTGTTGTTGTTGTTTCCACCTCTTGTCAAATTTTAATGGTAAAAAGAAACATTGTTATATTTTGGAATAACTTCTCAATGTTGTCAATCAAAGAAAACATTCTATAATATAATATTTTCTTCGGTTGATAACATTGAGAAATTTATTTTTATTCATACTGCAATTTGTGAGTGTAACTTTCCTTAGATGTATTTCATATGATGTCAAAATTAGGATACTTTAGCGTTTATGTATATTGGACGGTATCCTCTGATTCTCAATGTGCATATTAGCATTAGGAAGCATAAAAACATTTGGAAGTGAGTTGAAAAAGGTTTCATGCATCAAAAACAAGTTTTTATGACAAAACAATCTATGTGTCGACACATACATGGTTTAGGTCGACACATAGAAGAAACTTTTTCCTATGTGTAGACACATCTGATTTTCAGGTCGGTTCATGTACTCCATTCTTAAAGCATGTGGCTTTTGTTTGATGTGCCTCCTCTAAAGGTCCTATACAGGTCAACGCATGACTTATACAGGCCGACACACGCATCGAACAAATCAGCACATGACTTACATAGGTCGACACATACAACGTATTTTTCCAAAAATTCATAACTTTTTCAAATCTTTTGCATTCCTTTTACCTCCAAACATGCATGCATATAAATATTTCATACATGCATCATTTCAGTAAGGTTCTACAGTAAACCTACACGAAACCAAGATTTCAAAGAGTACTCATCATCTTAAACCTCATTTTATGCATACACAAACAAACTACACATAATCATTCTTTATTTGGGTGTCATCTAGAATTGGGATTGATAACGTCCAATTTAGGTTGATTGAATTGTAAATTGGGTTGAGATCTTTGAGGGTTTCAAATAAGAAAACCAATACGGGGTTTTCCTTCAATATCAATTTAGTATTTGAAGGTTTTAAACAAGATTATGCAATTTGGATTTGATCGAGTGAAGGCTTTGAAGAACGGGAGGTTCTTGCAAAGGAGTAGTGTGGGATGATGGATCATATTGGTAAATCTTGGGTTATAACAATTCACAATTTGGATCTGATTGAGTGAAGGCTTTGAATAATAGGAGGTTCTTGCAAAGGAGTATCATGATACGGTGGATCATATTAGCATTGTTGGGTTACATGATCAATCTTTGATCAAGGGAAGAAAAAGTGTCAGAATTTACAACAAACTTAAGGTTTGTAGGGTTGGATTACTACATTTCTATTGTATACATACTTTTGCAAAGTAAGATTAATTTAATTATCTCAATTTGAGTTTGAATTGAGAGCAATCGTACCCATAGAGAGGTCGATTGGGGAGATGCCTATACAAACCCTTGTGTACTCTCTCTCTCTCTCTCTCTCTCTCTCTCTCTCTCTCTATCTCTATCTCTATCTCTATCTCTATCCCTCTCTCTCTCTCTCTCTCTCTCTCTCTCTCTCTCTCTCTCTCTCTCTCTCTCTCTTATTTTTCATTTGCAAATTGTTGAATTCATCGATTGTGCGATCATTACGTTTGGAAAATATTTTTGATTACCTTTTGAAAGAGGTTTTGTTGAGTTGATCAAAATCCTTTAGACTGTGATTAGATTTGAAGATCAATAAAACCATATAAATTTCCAAACAAAATCGATTGCACACAAGGTGTTCGATAATTTGTCTCAATAGATTTTTTTTGTGATTTATCGTTGGGGATAGACTATACTTATATCATAACATTAAATTGGTAGTGATTAAAAGTCTTTGATCAATTTGTGTTCATTATCATATGTTGGTAGCATTAACACATATCTGAGCTTTTCGATAGAGGTTCGGTTAGACGATTCAATATGGGTTAATTCCGCTCGCCATAAAATTTTCAAAACTGTTTTTTGTTAAAAAAATTTAACTAGTGGTCTATTCACCCCCTCTAGATCGAAGTTTATCGTCTAACAAGTGGTATCATGAGCTCCGATTAATTATGTGCTTAATATTTGCTTATTAGAAAATGGCTATCAAACCTAAATGGGCGTACAGTAGAGCACCTATCTTTACCGGTGAAAATTATGGCTATTGGAAAGCTTGTATGCATATCCATATCAACTCGATTGATAAGGGTGTATGGGACATTATCATCAACGGTCTTAATCAAATTACAATGACCATTGGTGAAGTCTTCGTCGTACCAAAACTGGAAGATCAATGGAATAATAATGATAAGAAATTGTGGTCACATGATTGGAAGACACAAAATATTCTCATATCCGCACTTGATATTGATGAATATTATTGTGTTTCCCATTGTGAAACCACCAAAGCTATATGGGACCCATTAGAAGTTGCCCATGAGGGAACTAAGGAGGTCAAACAAGGTATGATTAATACCTTGAATCAAGAGTTTGAACTATTTCGTATGAAGCATAGTGAAACCATTGCCGACATGCAAAAGAGGTTCACACATATTATAAATCAGCTGAATGCTCTAGGTAAACCTATTTCTAATGATATTGCCACTAATAAAGTCTTGAGGTGTCTTAATAGGGAATGGAAACCCAAGGTCACCGCAATCAAAGAAGTGAATGATCTTAAAACACTTGATCTCATAACATTGTTTGGAAAATTAGAAGAACATGAGCAAGAACTCACTTGCTTGGAAAAACATGACAATGGAGCATGAGAAAAAGATAAAGAAGGAGAAAGGTAAATAGATGGAGGTAGAGAAGAAGTCCATTGCTCTAAATACTTCAAGCTCAAAATCCTCAAATAATGAGCAAAGTGATTGTGAAATAAGAGATAACAAGAATTCCGATGAAGAAGATATAGGGTTGTTCATCAAAAGGTATAATAAATACATGTAGAAACATGGATTCAAGCACTCCGACAAGAACCAAATCAAATCTAGAAGGCTATTTAACTCCTCAAAGGAAGATGAGAATTATAAGGGTAAACCTATAAGTTCATGCTACAATTATAGAAAAGTCGGTGATTATAGACCGGAGTGTCCTATGATCAAAAAAGACAAAGAGAAAGGACATCACAAGTAATCTAGCAAGTCTAGAATAGCATATGTTGTTTGGGAGAGTGAAAGTGATTCTTTAAGTGATGAAAGCTCAAGTTCAAGTGTCGAATCGGCCAAGATTTGCTACATGGAAAACAAAAAGAAAAAGAAGAATGTAATTCATTCTAAGCTTGAATCTACTAATAAATTATCTTATTCTCAATTACAAAAAGCTTTTCTTGGGGTGTAGTGTTGGTGTATGCCCTAGAGGCCAATACTTTTGGTATTTGTATCGAATTATTTATTAATAATAAAAGGTTTTTTCTTTATTATGCTTGTTTAATAAAGTCCCTAGAATAACTAGTCCGTTTAATGTATCAAGTATGACTTAATCATGAGATCACATTAAACATAAGGACACTATTCTTAAAGTATCTGTAGTCGAGCTTTATTGTGAAGTGGGATAACATTAAAGCATGAAGACTATTATGTTTATAGACTGATGATCACATCTCATGGATCATGGATAAGGAGTTATCAAGTCTTAAACATAGGTATGAATATTAAGAGTAATATTTATACTGGATTGACCCGCTATGAGAATACTATATAGAATGTTATGCAAAGTGTCATAAGTTATTCTCATGGTGATAATGGTGTATACCACCCTTCGACCTGAAACCACTATGGACCCTAGATGTAGAGTCGAGTGCCTTATTGCTGATCAAACGTTGTCCGTAATTGGATGACCATAAAGACAGTTGATGGGTACTCCACGAAGCATGCTAAGGGACATGAGTGACCTAGATGGAATTTGCTCATCCTGCATAACAGGATAAATATCTATGGGCCCAATATTGAACTGGACAAGGATGACACGGTTTATGCCTTGTGTTCAATATAGACATAAGGGCAAAAGGGTAATTGTGCACATTAATATTATCATAGAAGGATTTGTCATATCACATGACATTTTCGTGTCTTGGGTAGCAGTGATGTGTTGCTAGATACCGCTCACTGTTTATTATGTTAAATACGTGATTTAACATAATTACCAATGCCGCGAAAACCTATAGGGTCACACACAAAAGACGGATTGATGAGAGATAGAGTAACTAGGGAACACCGTAAGGTACGGTGCACTTAAGTGAATTGTAGAACATCATAAGGTACGGTGTACTTAAGTAGAATAAGAAATATGGTAAGGTACCACGCGCTTAAGTGAACTTGGCATATTATAAGATATGGGCCACATACACTTAAGTGGGCTTTTTAGCTTGAAGCCCACACAAGTGGTTCTATAAATAGAACTCTTGTGTAGAAGCATTGAGAAGTTGTAATTTCGTTTCTCTCTCTCTCTCTCACACACACTCAAAGCCTTCATTCGTAGCAGCTAGCACTGAGATTGAAGGAATCCGTTTGTGTGGACTGAGTAGAGGCGTTGTCATCGTTCAACGTTCATGATCGCTTCGTAGATCTGCATCAAAGGTTACAATCGCCACAAGAGGTAACGATTCTATCACTAATCATGCCCATTCGTAAGGATCATTAAAGGAGAAATTTTAAATTTCGCTGCGTTTTGGATCGCCTTTCTCCTTCAGTGGTATCAGAGCCACTTACGAAACCATGCATCTGATAGTTGTTTATTTTCTGTATTTTCTGTATTAATACGATTAAAAGACAGAATGAATCAAAGAATAAACGAGTAATTAAATTGAGATTAATCAAGTTATATATATGATATAAGTAATCCTGATGCAAAATACGGTATATATGATATACTGTTTCTATTTCGTTCATTCAAACACTTAATGGTTGTTTTCCTTTGAGCGATCAATGGTCGTTTGCTTCTTGATCCGACATTAGTATGGTGAAGCAATGACGTATTGATCAATCATACCGAATCAACAATCGAGAAGTGTTTGACGGTCTGAAATTGGTGTATTAGGGTTAATGACGGCACAAGGGTTGTGTTGTCAAAGAGTTATGCGATTAGGGTTGTGACTGCGCAAGAGTTGTGCTTTAAAGTATCAAGTGTTAATGCAAAAAAACGACGTCGATTTCAAATGAATTGTTCATTAAATTTTTTGGCCAGGGGCGCTGCACCGTCCGCTGACCGGGCAGCGGACCCCCGGCTAACTCTGCGTAGTGTGATCGGTCGCCAAAATTTAATTTGGTTTTAATTAATTAAAAGAATTAAAATTAATAATAATAATGTGTTTATTATTATTGTCTTGTGGTGATCGGTTATGGCCTTAGTTTTCCTTTATTTTGTTTTGGGTTTTAAAATACGACCTGCGTGTCGTGCCTCTCTTTTAATCTCTTAATGTAACTTATTTTCTCATCTCACTCCCTCGTATGTAAAACGAGTTTCTTTTATGTAATGTAATGTTATGAAGAAAGAGAAGAATTCAATACCAAAGGAGGACAACCTTGAAGATCTTGCTTGGAGAAGCTTAGATCGTTATTAGGTTAGCTTAGGTTCTCTCATTGGCTTGGGAGAACAATTGCGCTAGGGGCCATAACTTTTTCATTATGTATGTATGTTGATGTATGCGAATGTATGTTGATGCATGTGAGAGACGATTTATATGATAAATTAGCCGGTGAGATCAGAATAATTGCAAATTCCCTTAAATTAAATATTAAGTTTATGCTTTCCAAGTTTTAACACTCATTAAGACTAGTATCGGATAATGTAGGTTTCGCCTACGCGAGGTGCATATTTTATATTAGTAAGGTGCGATGGGATAATTGTAATATCCAATTGTTAAAACAATGGGTCAAACTTAACTAAACAAATTATAATAAGATTATATATGTTTAGAAGCAAGAGTTGGAAATGATTCATGTGATGGATTAGAATAAGGAGTTATTCACCCAACTAAAATATTCGAGAGTTGTATTAGATACAATTGGAAAGAGCTCCTACCTAAATAATCTAGTTTTGTGTAATCCGCCTACGCGGACTTAAAACAAAGTGAAATATGGATCTCGACCCACTAGAAAATCTTCCAACGGGATTTTCCGAATCAAATGGTGAGGGTCATTTGTTTTGAGTAAAATAGTGGGAGCATATTTAATTAAAGGCCTAATTAAATATGTTATTGATACTTATATTTTCATTATTTTCATGTAGATTACCATGACAACAAAGACCTCTAACAACATTTTGCGATCAATCCTTGACAAGGAAAAATTGTCTGGGACAAATTTTCTGGATTGGCACCGAAATCTGAGGATTGTCCTCAAACATGATAGAAAGCTGTATGTCTTGGAGAAACCTGTTCATGAAGAGGAACCTCCTAGTTCTGCACCAAAGGCAGAAAGAGATGCTTATAAGAAGCATGTCAATGATGCCAATGAAACTGCTTGTCTCATGCTAGCTACCATAAACTCAGAGTTGCAAAAGCAACATGAGAACATGGCAGCGTTCAATATGATTGAACACCTGAAGATGCTCTATCAAGAGCAAGCAAGGCATGAAAGGTTTGAAGTTTCAAAAGCCCTTTTTCAAGGCAAGTTAGCTGAGGGAGCCCCTGTAGGTCCCCATGTGCTCAAGATGATTGGGTATGTGGAAAACCTTGAGAGGTTGGGTTTCCCCTCGGAAAGGAACTTGCGACTGATTTGATCTTGCAATCGTTGCCAGATAGATTCAGTCAATTTGTCCTAAATTTCAATATGAATGATATGGAAAAATCTCTTCCTGAACTGCTAGCCATGTTAAGAACTGTTGAGCAGAATCTGAAGTCAAAAGGAAAGTCCATTCTGATGATCGGAAATGGAAAGAGACATAACAAAAGGCCCACCAAGCAGGGTGATAAAGGGAAAGGCAAGGAAGTTGTCAAACCCAAACCCACTGTTGCTGCTTTGAAGCCTAGTTGAGGCATATCAAAAGAAGGCACCTGCTTCCATTGCGGTAAGACCGGACACTGGAAGAGAAACTGCCCAAGGTACCTGGAAGATAAGAAGAATGGAGTAGAGACTTCAACTTCAGGTATTTTTGTTATTGAAATTAATTTATCTACTTATGCATCATGGGTATTAGATACTGGATGCGGTTCTCACATTTGTACCAATGTGAAGGGACTAAAAAGGAGTAGAGATTTGGCAAAAGGTGAAGTTGACCTACGAGTTGGCAATGGAGCAAAGGTTGTTGCTTTAGCCGTAGGAACTTATGTATTGACTTTACCTAGTGGTTCAATAATTCAGTTAGAGAACTGTTATTATGTACCTGCAATTAGCAGAAATATTATTTCCGTTTCTTGTTTGGACAAGTTTGGTTTTTCATTTATAATAAAGAACAATTGTTGCTCAATTTATTTGAATGATATATTCTATGCTACTGCACAAATGAACAATGGACTATATGTCCTTGATCTTGAAATGCCTATTTATAACATTAATACTAAAAGGATGAAACCTAATGAGTTAAATCCAACTTACCTTTGGCATTGTCGATTAGGCCACATAAATGAGAAACGCATTTCCAAACTCCATAAAGATGGACTCTTGGACTCTTTTGATTATGAATCATATGAGACATGCAGATCTTGTTTAATTGGAAAGATGACAAAGTCTCCATTCACAGGAAAAGGTGAAAGAGCTAATGATCTTTTGGCCCTCATACATACTGATGTATGTGGACCACTGAACATACCAGTCAGAGGAGGTTTTCAGTACTTCATCACATTTACTGATGATTTCAGTAGATATGGTTATGTGTATTTAATGAAACACAAATCAGAGTCCTTTGAAAAGTTCAAGGAATTCAAGAATGAAGTACAAAACCAACTAGGTAAGAATATTAAAACTCTTCGATCAGATCGAGGTGGTGAGTATTTAAGCCTAGAGTTTGATGACCATCTGAAAGAGTGTGGGATCCTATCCCAACTTACTCCTCCTGGAACACCCCAATGGAATGGTGTATCTGAGAGAAGAAATCGAACCCTGTTAGACATGGTCCGATCCATGATGAGTCACGCCGATCTTTCAAACTCCTTTTGGGGACATGCACTATTGACAGCAGCTTACACACTTAACCGTGTTCCATCCAAAAAGGTTGAGAAGACACCATATGAGATATGGAGTGGTAAGAAACCAAATATGTCTTACATGAAGATTTGGGGTTGCGAAGTTTATGTGAAACGAAAAATTTCAACTAAGCTTGAGCCCAAATCTGACAAATGCTTATTTGTAGGGTATCCTAAAGAAACAAGAGGGTATTACTTCTACAATCCTTTTGAGGGCAAAGTGTTTGTCGCTCGAACTGGAGTTTTCCTAGAAAAGGATTTTATTTCCAAAGGAATCAATGGGATGAAAGTAGAGCTTGAAGAAATTCAAGAATCACAAAGCATCGACACACCTATGGAGGAATTAGAGCAGGAAACACAAGTAGTTGTGGAAGAACAACCTGCTCAAGTAGAACAAGATCAGCGTAGGTCAAGCAGGATACGTCACATACCTGAGAGATATGGATATCTCATAACTGATCAAGGTGATGTATTACTCATGGATCAAGATGAGCCTGTGACCTACCAAGAGGCCATAACTGGTCCCGAGTCTGAGAAGTGGCTAGAAGCCATGAAATCTGAAATGGATTCCATGTACATAAACCAAGTTTGGACCTTGGTAGAGCCTCATGTAGGAGTTAACCCTATAGGATGCAAGTGGGTCTTCAAAAAGAAGACTGACATGGATGGTAAGGTACATACCTATAAGGCAAGACTGGTTGCAAAAGGATATAAACAAATTCATGGGGTTGACTATGATGAAACCTTTTCACCAGTTGCAATGCTTAAATCTGTTCGGATTTTACTTGCTATCGCTGCATATCATGATTATGAAATATGGCAGATGGATGTCAAAACTGCTTTCCTTAATGGGAATCTTCTTGAGGATGTGTACATGACACAGCCTGAAGGATTTGACATATCAGAAGAATCCCAAAAGATATGTAAGTTACAAAGATCAATATATGGATTGAAGCAAGCTTCCAGAAGCTGGAATCTTCGTTTTGATGAAACGGTAAAACAATATGGATTCATCAAGAACGAAGATGAGCCTTGTGTCTACAAGAAGGTTAGTGGGAGCATGATCGTTTTCCTGGTATTATATGTAGATGACATATTACTCATTAGAAACGATGTCCCTACCCTGCAACAAGTAAAGTCTTGGTTGGGGAAATGCTTTTCTATGAAGGACCTAGGTGAAGCAGCCTATATATTAGGAATTAGAATCTATAGAGATAGATCACAAAAACTACTTGGCCTAAGTCAGAGTACGTACATAGACAAAGTGCTGAGACGCTTTAATATGCATGATTCCAAGAAAGGATTCATACCTATGCAACATGGCCTGTGTCTATCAAAAACACAATCCCCTTCAACTAAGGAAGAAAGGGATCGCATGAATAAGATTCCATATGCATCTGGAATAGGATCTATCATGTATGCCATGTTATGTACTCGACCAGATGTCTCGTATGCTTTAAGTGCAACGAGTAGGTATCAATCTGATCATGGTGATGCTCATTGGGTAGCTGTCAAGAATATCCTTAAGTATTTGAGAAGGACTAAGGACTCATTCTTGATATATGGAGGTCAGGAAGAGTTGGCTGTAATTGGATACACCGATGCTAGCTTCCAGACAGATAAGGATGACTTTAAATCGCAATCTGGTTATGTGTTTTGCTTAAGCGGTGGCGCTGTGAGCTGGAAAAGTTCAAAGCAAGATACAGTTGCTGATTCTACAACCGAGGCCGAGTATATTGCTGCCTCAAGTGCAACAAAGGAAGTTGTTTGGACCAAAAAGTTCATTAGTGAACTTGGCATAGTTCCTAGAATTGTGGATCCCATTGGTCTCTATTGTGATAACAATGGTGCTATCTCACAAGCTAAGGAGCCTAGATCTCACCAACGATCCAAACACATACTTAGGCGTTATCACCTCATTCGAGAGATAATAGATAGAGGAGATGTGAAAATATGCAGAGTACACAATATTGTTGACCCACTAACAAAGCCTCTTGTGCAGCAGAAGCATGATGATCATACTAGATCTATGGGCATTAGGGGAATGCCTGATTGGCTCTAGTGCTAGTGGGAGATTGTTGGTGTAAGCCCTAGAGGCCAATACTTTTGGTACTTGTATCGAATTATTTATTAATAATAAAAGGCTTTTTCTTTATTATGTTTGTTTAATAAAGTCCCTAGAATAGCTAGTCCGTTTAATGTATCAAGTATGACTTAATCATGAGATCACATTAAACATAAGGACATTATTCTTAAAGTATCCGTAGTCGAGCTTTATTGTGAAGTGGGATAATATTAAAGCATGAAGACTATTATGTTTATAGACTGATGATCACATCTCATGGATCATGGATAAGGAGTTATCAAGTCTTAAACATAGGTATGAATATTAAGAGTAATATTTATATTGGATTGACCCGCTATGAGAATACTATATAGAATGTTATGCAAAGTGTCATAAGTTATTCTCATGGTGATAATGGTGTATAACACCCTTCGACCTGAAACCACTATGGACCCTAGATGTAGAGTCGAGTGCCTTATTGCTGATCAAACATTGTCCGTAATTGGATGACCATAAAGACAGTTGATGAGTACTCCACGAAGCATGCTAAAGGACATGAGTGACCTAGATGGAATTTGCCCATCCTGCATAACAGGATAAATGTCTATGAGCCCAATATTGAACTGGACAAGGATGACACAGTCTATGCCTTGTGTTCAATATAGACATAAGGGCAAAAGGGTAATTGTGCACATTAGTATTATCACAGAAGGATTTGTCAGATCACATGACATTTTCGTGTCTTGGATAGCAGTGATGTGTTGCTAGATACTGCTCACTGTTTATTATGTTAAATACGTGATTTAACATAATTGCCAATGCTGCGAAAACCTACAGGGTCACACACAAAGGACGAATTGATGAGAGATAAAGTAACTAAGGAACACCGTAAGGTACGGTGCACTTAAGTGAATTGTAGAACATCGTAAGATACGGTGTACTTAAGTAGAATACGAAATATGGTAAGGTACCACACGCTTAAGTGAATTTGGCATATTATAAGATATGGGCCACATACACTTAAGTGGGTTTTTTAGCTTGAAGTCCACACAAGTGGTTCTATAAATAGAACCCTTGTGTAGAAGCATTGAGCAGTTGCAATTTCGTTTCTCTCTCTCTCTCTCTCACTCAAAGCCTTCATTCGTAGTAGCTAGCAATGAGATTGAAGGAATCCGTTCGTGTGGACTGAGTAGAGGCGTTGTCATCGTTCAACGTTCGTGATCACTCCGTAGATCTGCATCAAAGGTTACAATCGCCACAAGAGGTAACGATTCTAGTACTGATTATGCCCATTCGTAAGGATCATTAAAGGAGAAATTTTAAATTCCGTTGCGTTTTGGATCGCCTTTCTCCTTCATGTAGTCCACGAATTCCCGGTAGTTAGGAATCGAGATATAGTTATCGTCTCTCCAAACTCTCTCATCATCCAAAATACATTCAATCAAACTTTTTTTCTCGCCGTTGTGCGATTGATCCTTAAACTGTTTTCTCAAACGAAAGGTATTTTGTCTTAAGACGACGCAAAATAATATTTCCTCCAGTTGAGCGTGTGAGTAAGCTTGCGACGTTGCCCAAGAATGTTGATTTGTAAATCCATTCGGTTGTGATGCAAATATTCCCTTCTCCACTTGTTTTGGGTAGCCAACAATGTTTTCGTCGATTGAAACAAAGTAGCTTTCTCTAAAATCGACCAACAAACAAATATTTCCTACCAATAACTACGTAAGCCTTGAGTTCTCTATTGCACTCGGAGATACGTAGGAGCATGATTTGTAAATCTTGTCAGGCACATTAATAAAAAAATCCAAAAACATTTTCTTTTTTCTTTTGATCTTATTCTTCTTTCCCTTTTAATAACTCGAGAAGCCTAACATTTCTAAGCTAACACTAACACACACAATTAAACTAATGGTTCTCGTTGAGTACAACGGACGTGAGGGGTGCTAATACCTTCCCATTGCTTAATCGACTCCCGAACCCTTATTTGGTTGCGGCGGCCAATATCATTGTCGTTATTTCTTGGGTTTTATCGATATTTCCCCTTTCCTTTTTAGGAATAAATAAAGTTCGGTGAAGACTTTGTTCAGTCCATCTCGCGAGCATGTGATTGCGCTTTGCAAAGTCGTGTTCTCATTTTTTTGAGGTACGACAGAGTGCTTGTATTATATTTTCTCAAATTCCATGATAATTTTATATGCAGGGATTAGGGTGTTACACGTGACAGTCGGCCCGTCACGCCGGTGACACCCATCGCCACTATGCATATTACAGAATCAGCGATTTCACCATTTGAGCACCTCCAAAGCTTCAATTTTAACCCCTAACCACCCAAATCAAAGAGAAAAATATCATATATAATATATTTGACACTTAGTACACCAAATCAGTAGCGATTACACATCAATATTAATTTATCATGAAATTCATCATTATGTTCATCACCATCAAAACACAACAACAAGAACAACACCGATATCAATTTCACATATGATTTGCATACAAATTCAACACACAATCACAACATGATAATATATTTAAAACAGAATAATCCAGAGAGGTATACACAACCATCTCAAGAATTCAAAACCTCATCAATGAAGGATTGGGGAAAACAACCAAGAAGAAGGTTAGGATCTCTCTCTATCCTTTATGAAAAGCACACTCATAGATGAATAACAATCCCTTACCTAAATTCTGCAAAAAATTAAAGTTTTTACCTGGAATCCTAGGTTTTTCTCTTGCCTCTCAAACTCCTATTTTGCTCCAAAACTCTAAGTACGACATAAATCTATTTTTGTCATTCTTTTCTATTTAAATTAAATAAAAACATAATATTTCTATTTAGATTAGTTATCACCACATTTTCCCTCGACTTTAGTTAATTCTCTCCTTACCCCACCAATTTCATAAAATTACTAATTTCCACACCATATCTCAATATCTCTTATTTTCTCTATTCTCTTTTATTATTTTAATTGACTAAAAATAGTGATAAATAATATAAATCATATATCACCTCAATTAACCCCACAAAAACACATATAACACTCCAATAAATCACATCAACACATAAAACTAACATTGCCATACAAAGATTTTGTTGTTTTAGACCTAGAACAATTATTTTTTTGTAAAATTAATCTTGCCATATGAAGATTTTGTTGTTTTAAACCCTGTAAAATTGTTTTTTGTAAACCAAACGTTGTAAAACTAACCCTGTAAATTTTTTTTTGTAAAACTAACATTGTCATGTAAAAATGACAAGGTTAGTTTTACAACAAAATAAAACAATTTTACAGGGTCTAAAACAACAAAATCTTCGTATGACAAGGATAATTTTAGAAAAAAAAACAATTTCACAGGATTTAAAACAACAAAATCTTCGTATGCTAAGGTTAGTTTTACAACAACAAAAATTACAGAGGGGTAAACCAAAATCCACCTATATGGCAAGTGGGTAATATGGTATTATCCCTAAATTAATTTAAAAACTTGGATGTTACAAAGGGCGACAAAGGTCATTAAAGTCACATCATTCTCCAACAAAAAAAGCAATGATACTAAAAGGCTAAGAAGGGATATAGTGGCCATCAACGTAAATTTTCCCCAAACAAAATTCAATTTCAAGGAAATGAGGTTCAAAAATATTTGTAGAAAAACAAAACTGAACTCGTAAGCCACGACCCGACTTTGCTGGACTAGGCTTAGGGATACTATTTTTAATTGAACTAATGCCTAATCCACAAAGGCCTAATCAGGAGGACGACCTAATGAAAGCAAATGCCCAAATTCCTTGCGAGATGAGTCTGACCGTTGGATCTAAAAGAAACATGATCTCCGAACATCTGACCTTAGGACATGTATCCTGAAGAGAATGTTTGAGAAATTCAAACCCTTGAACCTTAATATAAAAGCCTAAAGAATGACTCATATCCAGATACACATTTTTTAGCAATAAAACATCTTGCTTTAGTTTGTCATTAACTTGAGCGTCCGAGTGTTAACAAGTATCCCCGCCGCTGAATCGGGATATGATGACCTCATGAATTTCAACGAAATCCTCAATCAGATCTCATTTGACTCCCTTTTAGTTGAGAATCAATTTTATCATGGTGCTCATATAAGAAACAAACAATATCCCACCCATCGTATGAAGCATAATATCGAGCTCAATCTTCAACAACTTGTGATTATTATATTTTTTTTTGCGATTTATCTTATTGGTTATGATCTTGTGTTTCATGAAAGAACCAAATACTTAAAAATTGATTGTCACTTAAAAAGAGAGAAAATGCATAAGAAAACCTTGTATTTTTGTTAATACCTACACAAAAGAAACGCACATACTTTCTCACCAAAGATCTATACCACAACCAAAATTCAATTCCTTTATATATATTTTTATAAGCAATGAGGAATTGTATTAAAAATTGAGTACACGAGTACTCATCCCTTAACAAACAAAGGAACCTGTCAAGTTGAAAATTATAGAAATTACTGCAGACAAAGTTTTGAATTGGCAAACCACTCCGACCAAATAAGATTAACTTAACCCTTCATATTGGCCAAGAATCATCCCTAATCAAAACTTTGATTTGATCAACCATATCTATCTGTCTTAAACTAAACTTCTCAAACAAAGTTTTGTTCTCAGAAATCGAAATAACCCAACAAAACTGCTAACCAAATGAGACATTAAGAAGTGTCTTTCAATTTAAACTTAATCAATTTGTATAACTCTTTTTGACGAGCTAACGAAGAATCAAAACTATGCAATCGAGAATTCTCTAATCACAAACTAATCCTTCTCCACCATAATCAACATCTATCCCACTCCATTTTATAGAATGCTTTGAATAATGATGAATTAAAATAAAATAAAATATAAAATAAAAGGGTGAAATGTCTTCACACATAGATAACTTGGACCGCAAGTTACCAACATAACTCCTCCTATAAAGTAGTTTACTTCATGTATCAAGAATCGTTTCTCATATTGCTCTACTATGTTTTATTGTGAGCTTAATCTACATCATTGCACGAAGATTCGGTAATATTTCTCTAATAACTTAGTATTGCAGTCAACAAAACCAACAGCCAAAATCTTTAAAAATCAGTCATATTATAGACAACAATATTCACTTAATCTTTTTTTTTATGATAAAATTTTTCACTTAATCTTTTGTTGAATTATAGTTTTTTTTAATTAATGGACTCCAAGATTAATAAAATTCATCAAAATAAATAAATGGTTAACAGTTTCAATTAAGCATGGGAGAAATAAAATTTATTTATAATAAAAAATAATATATCTAATTACTTCGATCTTTATTATAAAAAAAATTATTTTTTAAATTTATTAAATAAAAAATATATCAGAACTATTAAATAGAATAAATTCATTGATTATTTAATAGATTAAAAAAATATTTTTTTATAAAATAAATAAGAGATAATATTTTTTAATAAACTTGAAACTCAAATAATTATAAATATATAATTAAAATAAGACAATCTAACAGAAGAGTAATTTTGTAATGATATCAGTCAAACAAGTACAAATCAAATGTCCTAAAAAGGAATACATTTCTCTCTCTCATTAAAAAACAACCTGAAAATAAAAACACATGATGCCATTGTGAGAAACATTTACATATTATATTGTACTTTCTTTCTCTTTCACTCTCTCACTCTCTTGAACATTTTTGTTCATTACTTGTTTCTCCAAAATGGAACAAGTTAATGATAGTAATAGATTATCTGTGTCTCAAGATGAGTTGTTTTCCAATGCTGAACATGACACCAACAATGGAAAACTGAGAAAGAAATACTATAATGAAGATGGCACAAGAGTGTTTGTATCAAAGAATCTTGAGATTGAAAGGAGGAGGAGAGATAAACTTCATTCCAGGCTTTGCACACTTCGTTCTATAGTACCAAATATCACAAATGCAAACTTTCTAAACTTGACTCTCACTTTTTTTTTATATATCTAATGATTTTAATGTTTACAATATTATTATGAAAATTTATTACTTGTTGTTTTCAGATGCTCAAAGAAAGTATTATTGAGGATGCTATTACTTATGTCAAGAAGCTTCAAGGTGATGTTAATAAACTCACACAAGAGCTTCAAGCAATGGAAGCAGAAGAAAACTTAGAGCGGAAAATAAACAAAGTTTCTGATGCAGAAGAGATGAAGAAATGGGGGATACAGGTTTTGTACACATTATTTTATTTTATTTTATTAAACAAATGAAATATTAATGAATCATGTAACATGTTTGTGTGGTTACTTTGTATATAGGAAGAGATTCATGTGGAAAAAACTGATGGGACTAAACTGTGGATTAAGATGATCATTGAGAAAAAGAGAGGGAGGTTCAACAAATTAATGGAAGTTATGAATGATTTATGCATTGAAATGACAGACATTAGTGTTACAACTATAAAAGGAGCATACATGATTACAACTTGCTTAAAGGTAAGAATCTAAATCAAAAAGCTAATTAACTAACTACAATAACTTTTGGAAAAAGCTAACATTATTAACATTGATACATTTTTCTGTTTGTAATTTTTCAGAACTTGGGAGGTGAACCATTTGATGTTGATCAAGCCAAGTATTGGTTGCAAGATATAATCAAGATCATTTAGAGATAATAGATAATTTATTTCCTATGCATTTATATTTGATTTTTATTGTTCATTCAAGTTGTAGTACTTCTTTTATTAACTTTTTACTTATTATAACATTTCATGTATCAGTGAATCTCAACCATATTTAGACAAGTCTGTAATAAAAATCATTATCTTTTAAACCATTCTAAGTGTATGTGTTCTAACGCGTTTGAATCGTTTTGTCGTGTTTTAATTCACCACCCGTGAAAAAATTACGCAGTCTTAAAGGTGAAAGTGAACCAACAATTGTTGTTCGATAGTTTCAGCGTGGAAACAAATATATGTTAAGTAATAAATTTTGCGTCCTATATGATATAAGATATTATAGAACAATAAATAAACAAACATATGTTAAGTAATAAATTTTGTGTCCTATATGATATAAGATATTATCAAACAATAAATACAAAATTGTTTAATAAAAGTATGTTAATGAAAGTAGATATCAATATAGATTATTCAGAGATTAAATTTTAGTAATTATTCAATGGCATTATAATTTATATAAGTTGCACATTTTGTACATAAACATAAATTTTCATATAGAGAAACCCCAAATTTGAAAAGAGTTAAGCCATCCTTTACCCTTCCTTCCACCCATACCAAAAGAAAGACCTGCAATCATCATAGAACAAAACCCATTTTAATTTATTTTTTTCAATTGTACTTAATTAAAACTAAAACCCTAATTAAAAAAACGAGATAAAAGGAAGATACTAATACAATAATACCTTGACGAGATCTACAAATTGGGGGTTCTTCAAAACGAGAGAAAGAGAGTCGTTTAAGTGCAAAACCAATATCAATGAGAATGAGACCAGAAGATTGATCAGTAACAATGATATCCTTAACCGGAAGCCATAGAAAAAGCTCTTCACGAGACATGCCTTCGAAAACCTTAAGCTGTCCGAAACTAAGGTTTGCTCTAACAACAGTGTCGAAGAACACTGTTGTTTCATACTGAGCCAAACAAGGACGCTCCAAGTGTACTTCTAAACGACCCATTTGGTCCAATTCGAATGATTTCACACTCTGAGGGAAGAGTCCTGCTGGGAGGCCATGGTTGCGGAGAATCTCAAGTAGGGGGGATTCTTCGGGAGCTGTTCCTGTGAGAGAAAGAGTGAAAAGAATGACAAGAAGGAAAATGGAAACATGAGATCTTGGTGTCAGAGACATGTTCTTAGGATGGGAGTACGATGAAACACCTGAGTTAGTGTCTCTCAACTTTTGAGGTTTTTGTTTTATAAGGTTTTTGTGTTTTTTTAACGTCGGCAGTTACCGAAAGAAAAGGACTAGAATGTGGAAACTGCGTTGTTTCAGAAACGAAAACCTTGTGCTGCTGAACTTAGATTCGATATCGACGGTTGGAAAGGGAATGAAATTCAAGTTTCGTAATTTTCAAGGAAATATATGTATCAAGTTTAGTACTATGTATGTGATAATATAGGATTTATCAAAGTTTACAACAAACTTTGTGTTGAATAAGTTATATATATATATATATATATATATATATATATATATATATATATATATATATATATATATATATATATATATATATATATATATATATATATATATATATATATATATATATATATATATATATATATATATATATATATATATATATATATATATATATATATATATAAGAGATTAAAGATAGTTTATTGTTAGTTTAAATTAATTTTATACGCTGATAAAATTCTTTAATATTATATCAGTATTTTAAAATTAAAATGGGATATACATCCGTGATTTGTTGACAGTATAAAAATATTTTATATTATTTATTTATATTATTATTTTTTCTAATATAAATAATGAAAATATTTATGAAATTGCAAATATTTATATATATTACATAAATATAGAAATATTTATATAATGTTACCATAAAATTAAGAAATATTTATATACTGTTACCAAAAAAATAATTATATACTTAATGATGATTAAATACATTACATATAAAAAAAAACATTTATACATTATTTTTTTTCTTAGATATGCAAAAATCGTAAACAGTGTTAAAATACCATTAAATAAGAGACTTCCTCTTCTCCCTTCAAGCGTGACATGTTTCTCAAAACGAGATGTTTACCCTTAAATGGTAGGACTTAAACGGACTTCGAGTTTTATAGAATTGAAAAGGAAAAAAACATGCTTTAATGTAGGCTTAGAATGTCTTGCTTAAACACGGTGTTATACAAGGTGTGGGCCTACTCAATAATAAACAATTTTTTTTTAATTCAATAAAAAAATATTTATTATAATTATAAGTAAAATATATTAATTTAAATATAATATATTTTTATGTATTATATCTAAGAGAATAGTTGTTATGTTAAGGAATAAGACGGTGAATTGACGAGGTGGATTTTTTTAGGTGATGCAGATCTCTTGTACGGTAGCGCGAGTGGATCTGTGAGATTAATACTCTAAAGTCTAAATCAATGAGTGAACAAAAAATGGGTAGAGGAAACTATGATCAGAATCGTATTTTAGAGTGCGCACATAGTTGTTTATATACGATCAATGATAATTAGGCTTATATTTATATTGTGTATGTGGCAATGCCCAAAACTGTTTTCCCAAAAGCTTGTCGAGGCATGGCATCCGGGAAGCCTTTCAAGAAATTGGGTTGAGTTCTCTATTTCGAGATCTTTATGTAGAGAAGTGAAAGAGATCTGGAGAACAAACACATTAAAGGATAGTCTCATCATTGCGATGTTTTGTAGGATTTCCGTTCAAATGACCTAAGTTTTGTAGGCTAGGGCGTGATGTTTTCCTCTAGGATTCTCGAGTGTACTCAAATGTCGTTGTATTTTTTAGGCGATATCTGAATGTTGTTTTTCATCTTCCCATTTTCTCTCATTCTGGATTGTTGATTTATCCATCTTGCTCTACTATATAAAGATTATTTTGGTTTCCTAAATGATTTTCACTCCTCCCTTGAGCTCCAGTGACCTTTGATTTTTCCACCTCCTCTTTCTATCTGAGTTATGTGTTTCCTAATTCACCAACATCTCCGAGTTGCACATGCCTTTAACCATTTTTTCACTTCACCTCTTTATTCATGTAACACTTCTAGCCCTTTTTTCTTACCTTTTGCTACTTTGTTTCTTGTTTTTGCCATGATCAATATAGATAATATACCTACAAACATGATAAACAATCTTAATGGCAGAAATTCTTCGTCTTCTACAATATTTGAAAACCCTGATATTCCAAATGATGACCCTTTAAACATTAATAGACCCAAATCTAATTTTATTGTGCTTAGTGTTAGTTCTGGATTTTGTAGAAAATAGCGATGAACCCTGTTAAGAGTCCTACATCGGATAATATATGGCCTGAACATGTGTTTATAAGTGGGGGCAGTCCTCACTCTACCAACCGGTTTTGTAGGGTTGAGTTAGGCCCAATCACACATTCTTAACATGGTATCAGAGCCTCGTTTAAGATCCGGTGGGCCACACCTACTATGATTTCCGCTATCGGGCCACCCACCATTTATTTCCACGCTCCAGATGTCCAGTCCTGGGCGTGAGGGTGTGTGTTAAGAGTCCTACATCGGATAATATATGGCCTGAACAAGTGTTTATAAGTGGGGGCAGTCCTCACTCTACCAACCGATTTTGTAGGGTTGAGTTAGGCTAAATCACACATTCTTTACAAACCCTTTAACACCTCTATTAAGTAGGGTACTGACGAATATTCTGAAGAAGATGAAGAGATGAACTTTGGTAACCTTGATATGAGGGGTGTGGTTGTCCAGGTTTCCTCCTCTATCATGGATCATATAGACCTGAATGTTGCTATAGTAGCTCAAAATGAACGGTGGACTTGCTATTTTGCTAGAACTTTTAGGGCGCGTCATAGTCGAAACCCCGTCGATATAGAAATTAGGGACCATATTAATTTTCTATAACACAAATGAATTAAAATCTCAAATCAATTAAGAAATTGATGAAAATATTTTTCATAGAGTTATCATGATCCATATGTGTTAAGAAAATATTTTTGGAATTTTTGAATATCAAAAAGTATTTAAAATGAATTAAAAACTATTAAAAACAAAATAATTCACAAAAAATATTAAATGGAATCACAAAAATAATTAAAAATCAGATTATGAAACTAGATTTTTCAAGAAAAATTTTAGTGTTGGTCTCATATTTTTGTGATTCCAAATAAAATAGTTATGAATTTTTGAAATAAAAAGGAATAAAAGAAAATAAAACAGAAATTAGAAAAAGAGAAAAATCAGGGAACGCTGGATCTACTTCATTAAATGACGTGGACACATCCAATGGCACAAAAGCGCTGGAGTACCATAGTCATTAGTCAAGCACGCAACAAAATGTTTTAAAACAAGTCAAATAAAACAAAGGCTAGGATTAGAACGTGCAAGTGAGATCCAAAGGCCATGGTACATCCACGTGGGGATGGTGGTGGAAACCACCATCTTCTCCGGTGGACCAACCAACTCCGGCCACCAGTTGCAGGTTTTTGAACCTCAACCAAAATGCACGAGCCATATACAAAAATGAAGCTGGGGTGATGTACATCACCCCTGTAACCTTGGATTGTCCTCAAGATCTCTATCAAGTGAGAAATCTGAGCTGGAAATTCAAGGTGTGCAAACTGAAGTGCTTTAAAACATGAATCAAAGCACTACGCCAAAAACTGGAATAGACAGCGCACCTTAGAGGGCGCTTTTTTACAAAAGCGCTCTCTAAAGTGAAGCAAAAAAATAAGGAGCAATAGACAGCGCACTTTAGAGGGCGCTTTTGTAATAAAGCGCCCTCTAAGGTGAAGCAAAAAAATAAGGAGGAGATAGAGGGACAACAATACATGGCGCTTTTTAGAAAGCGCCCTCTAAGGTTACCCTTAGAGGGCGCTTTTAATAAAGCGCTGTTATAAGTCCATGTGCATTTCCAGTTTATAAAGCGCTTCTGGAAAGCCTTAGAGAGCGCTTCCATAAGCGCCCTCTTAGGCCCCCTTTAGAGGGCGCTTTTTTTCCACAAGCGCCCTCTAAGGTCCCCTTTAGTAAACATTAAAATTATAACATACTGCGCGTTTTGTTATTTCACTCTCTGTTATTTTCGTTCTTTTTCACGTTAGGGTTCTAAGGCGTTCTCCTTCCACCTCTGTTAGATCTACGACGTTTCCTCCTTCTACCAATCAAAGGTACACGATGCATACATTATTACTTGCACTATTGCTTTGTTTTAGCTTTGCCCCATTTCAGTTTTATGTTATTGTTGTCTATGCTACGTTTGTTTCGACCTGTAAAGTTTCAATATTCATAGTCATTTAAATAGTTTGGGTTTATTAGGCAATTGACGGTTGGTTTTTAAATTGCTGAATTTGATATCGCTATGAATCACATTCAAAGACTGTTGTTAGGGTTCGGTTATGGTTGCATTATAGAGACATTAGAAACCTTTGATTCTAGTAACTTAGCGTACATAGCGTAGCTAGTAACTTAAGAAGTTTAGGTATGGATGTTATTTGATAGAGTAAATGGAGACATGAATGCCCTGCACAGAGACTAACTCAATAAAGCGAAATTGTTTTGTCTCATCCCATTTTTAGTTTCTCTTCTGAAATTGTTTTTTGTTTATTCTAATTAGTAATGGATAATACATGGATGTCTTCCAATCGATTGTCGAGAGAGTACGAGAATGGGGTATCAGAATTCGTTAAGTTTGCCGTTGCGCACGCCGAAGACCCCAGTAGAATGATATGTCCTTGCTTGGGTTGTTGTTATGGGAAACAGGTTGACGCAGTTCAGTTGACATCGCATCTAATGAGGCATGGAATTGATCGAAGTTATACATGTTGGAATTTGCATGGTGAGAAAAGTAACGAGAATGTAGAACCGGGGGATAGTACGACCTATGCCTCAAACTATAGTGGCGCAGATACATACGATTGTGATCGAGTTGAAGAGATTGCAGAAGTACTTGAAGGAGATCTTAAGGATTGTCCCGAAATGTTTGAGAGGTTGGTAAGTGATGCAGAGAAACCTTTGTATGATGGTTGCACTAAATTCACAAGATTGTCTGCGGTATTAAAGTTGTACAACTTAAAGGCGGGCAATGGATGGTCGGATAAAAGTTTCACAAAGTTATTAGCCCTTTTGAAAGATATGCTTCCTGAGGATAATGTTCTTCCCAATCGAACATATGAGACCAAAAAGATGTTGTGCTCTGTTGGCATGAGCTATGATAAGATACATGCATGTCCAAACGATTGCGTTTTGTTTCGAAATGAGTATGCATCGTTAAATGAGTGTCCTAAATGCGGTGTCTCGCGATATAAGAACAAGTTGTCTCCAGCAAAAGTCTTGTGGTATTTTCCTGTTATTCCGAGATTTAGACGCATGTTTCATAGTGAAACCGATTCAAGACACTTGACCTGGCATGCAGATGAAAGAATTATAGATGGAAAGTATCGACATCCGGCAGATTCACCACAGTGGTTGAAAATTGATAATGATTATCCTGAATTTGGAGAAGAATCAAGAAACCTTCGCTTGGCATTATCTACTGATGGAATGAACCCACACGGTATCCAGAGTATCTCACACAGTACATGGCCTGTGATTATTATGATTTATAACCTACCTCCATGGCTATGTATGAAGCGTAAGTACATGATGTTGTCTATGTTGATTTCTGGACCTAAACAACCAGGGAATGACATAGACGTGTACTTGAAGCCCTTAATCGAAGATTTAAAGATTTTGTGGGAGACCGGTGTGGAGGTTTATGATGGATATAGGAAAGAAAGTTTCAACTTGAGGGCGATGTTGTTTGGCACAATTAATGATTTTCCAGCATACGGAAATCTATCAGGGTATAGCATAAAAGGTCAATGTGCGTGTCCTATTTGTGAAGATAAAACAGATTGGAAGCGCTTGGAGTTTGGTCAGAAGAATGTCTTTCTCGGTCATCGGAGATTCTTAAATTCAAATCATCACTACCGTGGATGGAGAAAGGCGTTCAATGGAGAGACAGAACAAGGCAGAGCTCCACCTATATTGACGGGTGATCAAATTTTTGAAAAGGTGAAAGATTTGGATACTCAGTTTGGCAAGCCTTTTGCCCAGACACTTGTCAAAAGTGGGTGGAAGAAGAGGTCCGTTTTTTTTGAATTGCCGTATTGGAAGTCCTTGTATGTGAGACATTTTCTTGATGTTATGCATATTGAAAAAAATGTATTTGAAAGTGTTATTGACACGTTACTCAATATACAAGGAAAGTCTAAGGATGGCCTTAAGGCAAGAAAGGACTTGATAGCGATGGGAATAAGAACTGAATTAGGACCCTTGAAGAAAGGAAAACGAACATATCTACCGCCTGCTGCTTATACTCTATCTAGAAAGGAGAAAAAAACATTGTGTAAGTTTCTAAGTGAAGTTAAAGTTCCAGAAGGGTACTCTTCAGATATTAGAAGACTTGTGTCTATGAAAGACCTCAAGTTAAAGAGTTTAAAGACCCATGATTGCCATGTTATAATGGAACATTTTCTCCCAATAGGTATACGTTCTATTCTTCCAGAAAAAGTAAGAAGCTCTATAACTAAGTTGTGTTCTTTCTTCAAGTCAATTTGCAGTAAGGTGATCAATCATGCGATCTTACCAATGTTGCAAAAAGAAATCGTTATTACTTTGTGTGAGCTTGAAATGTTTTTTCCTCCATCATTTTTTGACATAATGGTACATCTAGTTGTTCATCTTGTGAAAGAGACACAATTGTGTGGACCAGCTTATATGAGATGGATGTACCCTGTTGAACGTTATATGAAAATATTAAAAGGGTACGTGAAGAACCGAAGTCGACCAGAAGGTTGTATGGTTGAAAGATACATTGTTGAAGAAGCGATTGAGTTTTGTACTGAATATTTGTCTAATGTTCAGTCAATCGGACTCCCCAAGTCTCAGCTTGTCGAAAAGAAAGAAGGAAAAAATCTAATTGGAAATAAAATCGTGGCAGTATCAAGGGTCGAACGGGATCAAGTGCATTTGTATGTTCTGCACAATGAGAATGAGGTTGAGCCGTATGTTGAAATTCACAAGGATGTTCTCCGAGGTTTAAATCCCAATAGAAATGAAAATTGGATAGTACGAGAGCACAATCGATGTTTTATACCTTGGTTTAAGGATCATATTTATTCAAAGTATTATTCAGATCCCGCTTCAATAACAGAAAGGTTGAGATGCTTAGCATATGGTCCAAGTTTCCATGTTTTTTCTTATAGCGCATACGCGATTAATGGATACACATTTTATACCAAAGAACAAGATGATAAAAGTACTATGCAGAATAGTGGTGTCACCGTGGTAGCTGAAGCAATGCACATATCAAGTGTGAAGGACTTAAACCCCAAATTTGCAAATCTGTCGTATTTTGGTGTTATCGAGCGCATTTGGGTGTTTGATTATGAGAAGTTTCAGATTCCTATATTTGGTTGCAAGTGGGTTGAAAATAATAACGGTATTCGAATGGATAAGTCAGGATTTTTGCAAGTGGATCTTAATAGGGTGGGATACAAAGATGAGTCTTTTATTCTAGCCTCTCAAGCTAGACAAGTGTTCTATGTCAATGATCCGAAAAGTACGAAATGGTCTATAGTTCTTTTTTCCAACAAAGTAATTGATGAAAACACTGGAGATCAAGGTGATATTGATGTTGAGATTGAATCGTTTACCAGAAATGATCAAGATGAGAATATTATATCAAATGATGCATATATTAGAAATGATCATAATGAGGGTATTTGGATCAATCCAACCATCCGTGTTGTTAAGAGACATGTAGAACATATTCCAACCAAGAAAAGAAAGAGAACTTAGTGAAAAAGGTACAGGTCAAATGATTTTAATTGTTTTCTTTATTACAGGTAAAATGGCTTTTATGATTTTAATTGTTTTTATATTTGTCATCTGATTTTAATTGTTTTCTTTATTACAGGTAAAATGGCTATTATGAAGTCAATCATTCGTGCAAGGGGCAAGGGATTGAAAGTATCAATTGATATTTGTGTAGATGGAGATGTTCCATTGTCGTCAAGCCTCATTCGCGTAGATGATGATGCTGGATATTTGAAAGTATCCCTCTACGACAATGGAACATGTCCATCTAAACAAATATCAATTCTATCTTCAAAAGATAAGGGACCAAAAATATAAGGGGATTACGCAGCAAATCGAGTCAGTTGCATCAAAAAAAAGGTATAAACACAATTATATGATATTTATGCATAGAAAATGTTAATTCTTGATCTTATACTTCACCTAACTAATTTTATGATATTTTAGGTTCATGCTATTGATATTGAACAAAAAGAGGTTGTTGCTAAGAAGACTGCGGCTAGCAAAAAAAACATACATCTCAGAGATGCTTTTGCTACTTAGTTTTATTTCTTTTTAAGTTATGAATTGGTTGTATATTTAGAATCTTTAGAAGTTAAACGATTATATATCAGTGGATTGTTGTATATGTATGGATTGTTGTATATAAGGCTTGTTGAATGCAATGTGTGAAAAAGGGCTTCAAATTATACAGTTTTGGGTGTACTGCTTCAATATACAGGTTGTCTAAAATAAATAAAAAAATATAGCGTTTTTTAAAAAAAAAAATTTAAATAACCACCCACTTTAGAGGGCGCTTTCCAAAATAAGCGCCCTCTAAACCCTTTACATTTCACCTTTAGAGGGCGCTTTCCAGTAAAAGCGCCCTCTAAACCCTTAAAACTTTCCACTTTAGAGGGCGCTTTCTAGTAAAAGCGCCCTCTAAAGTGGCCCTTAAAGGGCTTAAAGAGCCACTTTAGAGAGCGCTTTCACCAGGAAAAAAAGCGCTGTCTTTACCTATGTCAGCGCCAGATTAGAGGGCGCTTTAAAGCGCTGTTATAGGCCAAAAAAAGCGCCCTCTTTTCCCTTATTTGGCGTAGTGAAGCCACCACTGGCTTGCCTCTTGCACGAGGACTTCAGAAAACCATTTGAACACAAGCAACTCACATTGTATGATGAGATTCAGATCAAAACAGTTGGATCATATACCTTTGAAGAGCAGCTTTGATCAGCACGATTCCTTCCAACTTTTGCTTCCAATTTGATCTTGAGATGTGATATGAATGCAAGGCTAAGGAATAAGTCTTGAAGATCAACTGATTTTGTTGAAATTCAAGCTTGAATTGAGAAAATAAAAATCAGAATTCCTTTGGTATGGTTGGGTTTTGATTTCAGCAGAGCTTCAGGTTGAGATTTGAATGAGGCAAGGCATGTATTTATAGCTGGAGCTGATGCCAAGTGAGGGAAAACTTGTGTGCATGATCATTGGGTCCTCCATGCATGGGCCTGTACAGGCGCATGTGAGGCCCAAACTCAAGTGTAATTGCAAGCCGAGCTCATACCAAGTTGAATTGGACGTGCAATTTGAACTGCAATGGCTTGTGCATGAAGATTCAAAGTGAAATGCATAATTAGGCCTAAATATTCATCTCTTCGAAAGTCACACATAGAAAATCCAAACATAGGCATGTGAGTAATGGTTGGAAAGGTCTTGACATAAGGAACAAAATCTATGTTGGGAAAAAATACATTTGGATTTTGGAAATTTGTGAAAACTAACCTTGAAGTTTGAGGTACAAAACATGTCTTTGGAAAATTTGCCAAAAATGATCAACTTCAAACCCTTATGTTTCAATGATGCAAGCCTCAAATGGAAAACCTCCAACATAAAAGTTGTAGATATGTTCAAGATGATCAATTTAGACTCAAATTTTGTATCATTTGGATTTTTGATGAGAAATTTATGGGCACTTGACGTTGGACTTTTTCAAGATTCAATGGTTTTGGTCCAAAGTGACCTATAATGTTTTGTATTATCACATGTGTTTATTTTAGGATTCTGAAATTTTTTCCAACATAAAATTTTAAGTTGACATCTTAAAATTTCCAATTCAATTGGTCTCACCTCAAAATCATAAAAAATGAAGAAGTTAGATCCTTGGGAAGTTGACCCAAAATTAGGGTTTCAGTCAAAATGACCTATAATGTTTTGAAATGAATGATGACCTTCCAAGTTTCAAATGGATTTTTGATGAACATGAAATTTTTTCATATGGTTTCTAAGAACATTATTCCTTTTTGGGTTATCTTCATTTGACAAACACATCAAAAGTTAGGTCTCAGGGATCCTCAGTTTAGTCAGATGACTTGACTGGTCAACTTCTCAAAGCCAAACTTCAAATCTTGATGAATGAATGATTTAGGACACTCACATAGGCTCATATATTCATAAAATAATGAATGAAAGAACTTACCTTGATTTAATTTGATCATAGGTTGAGGTTGCTTCATGAGCAAGACACAGTCAATGCATAGTTGAATTAGGGTTTCCTTGGGAAACAATCTTCAAGCCCTTTGGTTTATCTTGATCAAATTGGCAAATTGAGATACTTGGGAGACATATATTATGATTGAGAGATTTGGGAATCATTGTCATGCTTGCTTTCATCTTCATCTAGCCATTTCAATGAGCATAGGAGCCTCCTAGGAGCAAAGGCACATGTGATCACTTGAGCTTCAAAATAAAAGAGGTTAGTGACATATTTTTATGCTTTTGGCTAGTAAAACAAATAAGAAATGCAATAATATACAATTCAAGCATGCTTGGTGGTCTCAAACCAACTCACACAAGTCCCAACCCTAGGGTTAAGGAGCCAATCATGCTATGATCCTTGAGGCAATGCAATGAGCAATGATATGATGCCATGAGGGATCTTAGGGTCAAAATTAGGGTCTTACAATCACGAAAAGTGAAGCATCGATAGAGAGGGTCATAGAACTGAACCAAACCACTCAAAAGTCCTTCAACCACATCAGCAGATAATACAGACAAGAACTTCACATGACGTTGCTTGAAGTCCAAGGGATCTAGTACAAAGGATGATAACTTCCTTAGATCTTTCAAATCAGGACATCTAAAAGTGTACTTCTTAGTGTTCCTTCGTCCATAATCCATGGTCTGAAAATATTTGCAAACAAGACCTTAGTTCCTTGAAATTTATTTTTCTATGATGAATGTCATGATGCGTATGTATGCATGAATGCAACAATCACAAACAAGGGATCACACACAAGGCAAACACAAACAAAGATCAAGGGATGGATTAAGTCGTCATCAAGATCAATCATCCATTTTGGTGGATTATGGTTTTCACCTTATCAACACCCAAGTTCCATTGATATTAGCAAGACTTGATCGGATCAACCGAGAATCAAAGGGTTTGTTGTGAGTCACAAGCATGAAGTCGGGTTAAGAACCATCCCAAAGGAGTGTACTAAGGATAAAAACCTATAAATCATGTTCTATGAAAGTTCCCGGATTCTTAATCCCATCTTTCGGATATTACAGGTTAGGATGACTGACTCATCAACCCATAATATTCTCAAGAGAAACTCGTCTGAGTGTAGTATCGCGTAACAACTGTTATCAGGTCTACACCTGAACAGTCTCCACACTACGTCTTAAATAGGCCAAGTTGGGTTAAATATTCTACGGTCCTCAGCTTCCTGGACCCCAAATCATAGAAAGTAATGCCTAACCACGAATGACTTGTGTGATATTAGTAACTCAAAAAGGGTTTCCACTTAGTAGATGGGTCTCAAGCCAACTTGTTAAGGACTACTCCACACAAGTTGAACATGACTATACCATCCTCCTATCTTAATTGCACTCAAGTTCGGGTTAGAACTTATCTCACCACACAGAGATCACCAAGCACAACAGACAAATTATATCATACAAACAAATATACAAACATCAAATATACAAATATATACACATAGAAAAGTAGGCTGAACCCACTGAGGACTACTCCCCATCAGAGTCGCCACTTAATTTCTGTAGCAGTAAATTCATGACCATCAAACTATGGATAAGTTTAACGGCAATAAAATCAGAGCCGCCTCCGCGCTTTTATTGTTTCCAAGGGAAAAGGAAAAAGTACGAACAAAATCCAAAGATAAGAAGTTTTCAAATCAAAACTAATAAAATTCCAGAGATTACAGGTAAGGGGGTTAGTTACACAGAGGGAAGGTGTTAACACCCAAAGTGTCTCAGGTACTCCTAGGGAGCCCTTTTTATGAGTGTATGTGTTTTTGGTATAAAATATGATTGAGAAAAATATAGTGTAGGGATGAGAAAAGAATTCATTGATTATATTTGTGTGTTTGACAAGACCTTCGGACTTGTGCCTACATACCAACATAAAAATGAAGGATCAAAACCTCATAGTTCGTGGTAACAATTTCAAAGTTGGTGAATTTATTTTAACAAAATTTTAATAAGAAAAGGCACAAGAAGCCAAAAGTTTTAATGGGGTTGTTAGTTCTTTTTGTCTTTTGAAATTTTAAGTCAATATGATTAGATTTATTTACAAGTTTGATTTAAGAAAAAGAAGTTCAAAAATTCAATGGCATAAGGCCAAAGTTTCTACTTGAAATAAGGTCTAAGTTTGAAATCACAAGCAGAGAAAGTGTTTGAAAAGGGGGGGGGGGGGGAGATTTTGAAATTTAAGAAGTTGGAGGAGATGAAGAGGCTATCCTAAGCATAAAATTAAAAGTTAAGAGTTGAAAAGATTTGACCAATGAGATGCAATCCAACATATAAGAATGTCATATAGAAGCCCATTTTCCCTTAGACTTTGAATCAAGCAATAATCAACAAGCAAATAGAAATCTCCAAACATCAAGAAGATCAAGGCATCAAATAAAGATAGCCACATTCAAGCAAGCAACTCCATAGCTAGCAGTGCTCTTTGTCTTCTCATGTATCAGATAAAATATTCCTTGATCAACTCAGAAGAAAGCATCAAAAACAAGATCAAAATAACTATTAGCACCAAGACAAAGTGACAGAAAAATTCAAATAGAGTTCAGGGCTTGCATCAGATGAAGGATAAGTTCATAATAGCTTGGTTTCAAAATGTCGGCATTGGCCAAGTCCTTTTTGCACAGGGAATGTTGCCTAATCCTAAGTCCAAAAGTTCAGATCAAGATCAACAGTCCACCAAATATGTTTTTAGGGTTTTTGTTGTTTATTAAGTGTTTTAAGGTCCTAAGACCACAACCAAAATCAAAATGCACAAACAAATATATACAATCACAAGATATGGCTCAAATGAGTAAAGTAAAAATGACATAAACATAAAATAAGTTAAATTAAATGTAAATGGCAATGAATGGTAAATGATTGAAAATTAAATTGCATAAAGTAAATGACTTGAAAGTAAAACAATATTAATAAGAGTTAGTCAAATGTTAGTTAAGTGTTAGTGGTGTTTTGCTTTTTTAATTGATTAAGTCATTCTTTGGAGAACACTTAACCATCCATGCACAAGCATGGATCCTTAAACCAAGACATCTTCCATAGGAAGGAAAAAAGGCCAAGTTTCCACATAATATCATGAAGGATGGGAGACTTACAATCTCACTTACTAGAATGCTATGCCTTTAGGGTCAAATTTAGCTCTATGTTAAGCAATCGTAATTGGACTTATGTAGAAGTCACAATCATCTAAGGTTGGACAATAAAAATTTAGGTGTTAATGCATGTTAGAGATTTGGTATAATTAACCAAACTCCTAAAACATACCACACATTAAAAGAAAAGATCAAGAGGGATGGACCTGTCTTATCCATACTTGTATTGGTTCATCTGACACAAGGTCATGGATGAACCAATTAGCCTTAGGATATTTGAGATTTCATTGGTCAATGAAAGGAATGGGAAAGAATAGGGATGAAGATGAGGGGGAAGGGGAATGAGAGAAACACAAATTGGTCATAGGAGGAATTTTATCAAATTAAAATCATTCATTCATTTTGGGAGATGAAAATGTACATTTCATCAATCCCCTAAATCCAATGATTTTAATCCAACAAAAGTCAAATCAACATTGACCAAGACCAAAACAAATAGTCAAACATCACAAGACCATAAAAATGGCTCAACATAATTTTCACACATTTAATCAATTAAAAACCAATTTAAAAATGTATTAAAATACAAATTAGTTTTGTCAAAACCTAAAACCTCTTCAAAACACCAAATAAATGGCCAAGAGATTTATCCTAGATCAAACAAGGTCAAAGGACCTTTGACAAAAAATTTCATGATTTTTGAAAAGTCATAAATATTTTTAAACAATTAAAAATATGCATAAAAACGTTTAATTCACGAAAAATATCAAAATTAATCCAAAAAATAATTTAAATTCATAAAATGAAATAGAAAAATATTTAAAGATTTTTGGTGAAAGTCCCATATTTTTTGAATTAAAAATGAAATTATTATGAATTAAACAAAATAAATGGATTAAACATAAAATCAGAAATTAAAAAGAAACTCAAAAAAACAAGGGTCATCAGATCTCCCTCATTAATTGAGGTGGCAGATCTGATGGTCAAACGCGCAGATTCCACAAACACCTGAGTCAAACGTGTTGCACACTTGGTAATCAAAATGGACGCTCAAGATTAAAACATTTGAACTAGATAAGATGGCTTGGGCTTTGCCAACGCACCACCGGAGCCCTAGCTTCGGTCATCTTCTCTGGTGACCTCCACCGGACTGGTCCAACCTCAACTTAATGAAAAATAAAAAAACAAGGACACTATTTCAAAGAGAAAATGCTAAGGAGCTCGAATCTAGCCTCAATTTTCTCCAATTCCAAGTATATAAAAAGATACAGGGATTTGAATTTTGAGGATCATGAACTGAGTTGCTTCGATTTGACTTCAAAGCAACTCAATCTTGTTGCCTACATTGGTAGGACTTCAGTCAACCAAAAATCACAAAGAATAATGAAGAATTGAGAGAGAATCTAAGAGATGAAGTTTCTGAAAATTCACCTTCGAGGGAGCTTCAATCTTGCTTGATCTTGATTCCAATTTTCCTTAGCTTGGTTTCAAAAGCTTGTAGGAGGTGATTAGGATCAAAGAAAGGCTTGGACTCTTGGAGTTTCTGTAACACCCCGATAATAATATGTATTTATTTAAATTAAATTAATAATATGTTTATTAATTTAATTAGAATATTTGAATTATTATTATTATTTTGGGATAATAATTATTGGGATAATTATTTAGTGGAATAATATTATTGGAGTATATAAGTTGGAATAATAAAAAGTCCCAATTTTTTTGGAAAAAGGTTTTCACGTGAAAGGGGAAAAGAGGCAGAAAGGGCAAAAAGAGAACCAGAGAACGAAGGTTGAAGGAAGGAGAAGCTTGGAGCTCAGAGGTTGCCGGATTAACTCAGGTAAGGGGGGTTTATCATCAATTAACGGGTATTATGGGATGATATGTACTGGGTAGTGATAGACCATTGTTTTACCTATGATTGGATGATATATGTTGAATTTGTGAACTTTTGAGATGAACGAAAATTTGGATTATAATTGACGAAATTCGTAGGAATTAAAGGTAGAAAGGTTAGAAGTTTGTGAAATCGAAAGTGTATGATTCGTGTTAGATGATATGAATGAATTGTGTGTGAAATTTGGACTGTAGAAGGTTGAATTGGATAGGTCTCGTAGCAGAGAAAACCATTGCAGATCTGAGAGCTCTGGTCTCTGGTCATACGCGTATGGCACTAGGCAATACGCGTATGAGATGTTGGTACGCGTATGGGGGGAAGCCTTACGCGTATGGGTGGAAAAGATGGCATTTTGAACGTGAATTGGTCTCTGTTGGTACGCGTAATGGGAAGTTGTTACGCGTAGCGTACGCGTATGGGATAGGTGGTATGCGTATGAGTTGGGCGAGGAAATGCGCAATACGCGTAAGAGAGTAGGCATTACGCGTATGGAGTTGGCCAGGTTTGGGCAATACGCGTATGGCATGGACAGTACGCGTATGGGCAGAGTTGGGATTTTCCTGAACTGTTGTTGTGCAGTTTTTGGTTGTTTAGGCTGAGTGATGTACTTAGCTGAGATATGATGTTGTAGGGATCGTTTCCCGTTGTTTTGAGTGGTATAGGTATTAGTAGAGCGGGCTAATACTGTGTTTGATTATGTGGAATGATATGATATGCTTTTGTGATTAATTATGTTGATAATGTGTGAGGGTATACATGATGATGTGAATGTATACGTTTGTGAATAGACTGTATTATGGCTTAGAGTGTGAGCATGTGTCTATTCTTGATTGTTGTTGATGTTGCATTGCTAGGTGATTAGCATGCATGTTGTGGCCCATTTGGGGTGGTAGCTAATTCCCATGGTGAGGAATTAGTGAGTATATCATTTGGTTGTTGTTGTTGATGTTTGCATGCTAGGTGATTAGCGTGCATTTCATGGCCCATTTGGGGTGGTAGCTAATTCCCATGGTGAGGAATTAGTGAGTGAGTCACTATGTCTCAAATGAGTGGGACTAGTGAGCTTGGTAGCCGTGCCTGGATTTGGACGGTGAGGTTGAACTATATGTTCACAAATAGTCGGTACCGCATGCATAGAGTCTCATTGCATAATGAATGTATGACATATGATATGAATGGATGTATTCCAGTATCATATGTGTGTTGTGTGTTGTGTTATTAATGATTGAATATGATGGAGATTTGTACTGTTGATTATGATGTTTGAATGGATATTACTGTTGCTGAATGCGTAGTCTAATTAGGGTGAATTAATGTGTTAATTACTTGGCATTACATGTTGTTCTATAATGCTTGTTATATTGATTGAGGAACTCACCCTTACGCCTATTTTTCAGGTAACGAGAAATGAGTTGAGTAGAAGCTTATGCTTGGAGTCTAGAGTAGTTCTTATGGGTCATGCTCTGATAGATGTAACATCGGGAGGGGATGTCTTAATTGATTTGATATTGGTTGTTGATGATTTACATGTATTGTGTTACATGTTTTACATTGATGTTGAATTGATTCCGCTGCGAATTATGCAAAGAACCTTATTTTGATTAAATAAATGAGCATGACAGGATATTTTAATGATTTTTGTGAAATGACTGTGTGACACCCTTCGGGGCATAATTACTCTGATGAATATATTGTTATTTTAATTATAATAATTTGGGGTATTTAGAAGGGTGTTACATTAGTGGTATCAGAGCATCGTCGGTCGAGTCGAGTCGTAATTATTCTGTTCCCTGTACGGGATAGGTGTTGTGTAACCCTATCAGTACTTATTGTTTAGCTTGTTGGGTTTTCAGAATAGAGATGGCTGGAAGAGGTAGAGATGATGCTGCAATTGCTGAGGCTCTGGGTATGCTAGCTGGAGTACTTGGAGGAAATCCGAATGTTATGGGAATGGGAGCTGCTCGTCAGTTGAGTGAGTTCCAGAAGAACAATCCTCCAATGTTCAAAGGAGCATACGATCCAGATGGTGCTCAGAAGTGGTTGAAGGAGATAGAGAGGATCTTCAGGGTAACTGAGTGTGCTGATAACCAGAAGGTCAGGTTCGGTACACATATGCTGTCAGAAGAAGCTGATGATTGGTGGGTTGCTACCCGCACTGAGTTGGAAGCTGCTGGAGATGCTGAGATTACTTGGGCTGTATTCAGAGAGAGATTTCTGAGGAAGTATTTTCCCGAAGATGTCAGAGGAAAGAAAGAGATAGAGTTCTTGGAATTGAAGCAGGGTAACCGGTCTGTTACGGAGTATGCTGCTAAGTTCACAGAGTTGTCTAAGTATTATACTCCCTATGCTGAGGCTGCTGGGGAATTTTCCAAGTGTGTGAAGTTTGAGAACGGGTTGCGTCCCGAGATCAAGCAGGCGATTGGATATCAGAGGATTAGAGTGTTTTCTGATTTGGTTGACTGTTGCAGGATTTTCGAACAGGATTCCAAGGCAAGAGCTGAGAGCTATCAGCAGAGAGTTGATAGGAAGGGCAAGAATCAGATTGATCGTGGAAAACCGTATGCTGCTGGCAAAGGTTTTCAGAGACAGAGTGGGATGAAGAGGCCTAGTGGGGGAGACTCTAGTGCTCCTGCTAAGTGTTACAGATGTGGTCAGGCTGGACATCGTATCCATGAGTGTACCAGTAATGAGAAGAAGTGTTTCAAGTGTGGAAAAGGTGGTCATTTAGCTGCAGATTGCCGGTTGAAGACTGTGACTTGTTTCAACTGTGGAGAGTTGGGTCATATCAGTCCGCAGTGTCCTAAGCCGAAGAAAGAGAATCAGTCAGGAGGCAAGGTTTTTGCTTTATCAGGTTCTGAGACTTCTGCAGATGATCGTTTGATCCGAGGTACGTGTTATATTAATGGCTTTCCTCTTGTAGCTATTATTGACACAGGTGCTACTCATTCTTTTATATCTTTGGATTGTGCTGTGAGGCTTAAGTTAGAGATATCTAAGATGCTTGGAAGTATGGTGATTGATACTCCTGCGAAGGGTTCAGTAACTACTACTTCGGTTTGTCTAAGTTGCCCCTTGAGTATTTTTGGTAGAGACTTTGGGATAGACCTTGTGTGTCTTCCACTAGTGCAGATTGATGTTATTCTGGGTATGAACTGGTTGGTGTTTAACCGAGTCTATATCAACTGTTTTGATAAGACTGTGATTTTCCCTGAGATTGAGGAAGGAAAGAGTTTGTTTCTATCAGCAAGGCAAGTGAATGAGGAAGTAGCTGATGGGGCAGAGTTGTTTATGCTGTTAGCAACTTTGGAGGCTAAAGATAAACTGGTGATTTGCGATCTAGCTGTGGTGTGTGATTTTCCTGATGTGTTTCCGGAAGAAGTGAATGAATTGCCGCCAGAGCGTGAAGTTGAGTTCTCGGTTGATTTAGTACCTGGTACTAGACCGATATCGATGGCTCCTTATCGTATGTCTGCTGTTGAGTTAGCTGAATTGAAGAGTCAGTTGGAAGATTTGTTGGATAAGAAATTCATTCGTCCGAGTGTGTCACCGTGGGGTGCACCAGTGTTGTTGGTTAAGAAGAAAGAAGGTACTATGAGGTTGTGTGTGGACTACAGGCAACTGAATAAAGTGACGATCAAGAATCGGTATCCTTTACCGAGGATTGATGATTTGATGGATCAGTTGGTTGGTGCAAGTGTGTTCAGCAAGATAGACTTGAGATCTGGGTATCATCAGATACGTGTGAAAACTGAAGATATTCAGAAGACTGCTTTCAGAACAAGGTATGGACATTATGAGTATTCTGTAATGCCTTTTGGTGTGACTAATGCGCCTGGAGTATTTATGGAGTATATGAATAGAATTTTCCATCCGTATCTAGATCAGTTTGTGGTAGTGTTTATTGATGACATTTTGGTGTATTCGAAATCTGAAGAAGAGCATGCTGAACATTTGAGAGTGGTTTTAGAAGTTCTCCGAGAAAAGAAGTTATTTGCTAAACTGTCTAAGTGTGAATTTTGGTTAGAAGAAGTTAGTTTTCTGGGGCATGTGATTTCGAGAGGTGGTGTTGTCGTTGATCCTTCTAAGATAGAAGCGGTATCTAAGTGGGAAGCTCCTAAGTCTGTTGTTGAGATTCGAAGTTTCCTTGGATTGGCTGGTTACTATAGGAAGTTCATTGAGGGATTTTCCAAGTTGGCGTTACCGTTGACAATGTTGACTAGAAAGGGGCAAGCGTTTGTTTGGGACTCAAAATGTGAAGAAGGTTTCCAAGAGTTGAAGAGAAGGTTGACTACTGCTCCTATTCTGATATTACCAAGTTCGTCGGAATTATTTGAGGTTTATTGTGATGCTTCATTGTTGGGTTTAGGTGGTGTGTTGATGCAGAATAAGCAGGTTATAGCTTATGCTTCGAGACAGCTGAAGGTTCATGAGAGGAACTATCCGACACACGATTTAGAGTTGGCAGCGGTGGTATTTGTTCTGAAGTTGTGGAGGCATTATTTGTATGGATCAAGATTTGAGGTTTTCAGTGACCATAAGAGTTTAAAGTATTTGTTTGATCAGAAAGAGCTGAATATGAGACAGAGGAGATGGTTAGAGTTTCTGAAGGATTATGATTTTGGTTTGAATTATCATCCGGGTAAAGCAAATGTAGTAGCTGATGCATTGAGTCGGAAATCATTGCATATGTCTATGTTAATGGTTAAGGAATTGGATTTAATTGAACAGTTTAGAGACTTGAGTTTGGTGTGTGAGAGTACTCACAATAGTGTTAAATTGGGAATGCTGAAGTTAACAAGTGGGATTTTGGATGAGATCAGAGAGGGTCAGAAATCCGATGCACTTTTAGTTGATAAGTTGACTTTAGTGAATCAAGGTCAGGGTGGTGAATTCCGAGTTGATGAGAATGGTGCTTTGAGATTTGGTAATCGGGTGTGTATTCCAGATGTTACAGGACTTAAGAAGAGTATTCTTGAAGAAGGACATCGTAGTGGTTTGAGTATTCATCCTGGAGCTACGAAGATGTATCATGATTTGAAAAGATTATTTTGGTGGCCGGGAATGAAAAGAGAAATTGCAAGTTTTGTGTATTCCTGTTTGACTTGTCAGAAGTCAAAGATGGAGCACCAGAAGCCGTCTGGGCTAATGCAACCGTTGGCTATTCCAGAGTGGAAGTGGGATAGTATCAGTATGGATTTTGTTTCGGGTTTGCCGAGGACAAGTAAGAATTTTGAGGCTATTTGGGTGATTGTTGACAGATTGACAAAGTCGGCTCATTTCATTCCGATCAGAATGGATTATCCGTTAGAGAGGCTAGCCGAGTTGTATATTGAGAAGATTGTAAGCTTGCATGGTATTCCGTCGAGTATTGTTTCGGACAGAGATCCTAGATTTACATCGAAGTTCTGGGAAGGTTTGCAGAGGGCTTTGGGAACTAAGCTGAGATTGAGTTCTGCATATCATCCGCAGACTGATGGTCAGACTGAGAGGACGATTCAGTCATTAGAAGATCTTTTGAGAGCTTGTGTTTTGGAAAAAGGAGGTGCTTGGGATTGTTATTTGCCTTTGATTGAGTTCACCTACAACAATAGTTTTCATTCGAGTATTGGTATGGCACCGTTTGAAGCTTTGTATGGTAGGAGATGTCGGACGCCTTTATGTTGGTATGAGTCCGGTGAGAGTGCGGTGGTTGGACCGGAGATTGTTCAACAGACTACAGAAAAGATTAAGATGATTCAGGAGAAGATGAGAATTGCTCAAAGTCGTCAGAAGAGTTATCATGATAAGAGGAGGAAGTCACTTGAGTTTCAAGAGGGAGACCATGTGTTTCTTCGTGTTACTCCGATAACTGGTGTTGGTCGAGCTTTGAAGTCGAAGAAGTTGACACCTCGATTTATTGGTCCTTATCAGATTTTGGAGAGGATAGGAGAGGTAGCCTATCGTATCGCTTTACCGCCGTCGCTTGCGAATTTGCATGATGTTTTTCATGTGTCTCAGTTGAGGAGATACATTCATGATCCGTCGCATGTTGTCCAAGTAGATGATGTACAGGTGAGAGATAACCTGACTGTTGAGACATCACCTATGAGGATCGAGGATCGAGAGTTGAAGCAGTTGCGGGGTAAAGAGATTGCCTTGGTGAAGGTAGCTTGGGGAGGACCAGCAGGTGGCAATGTGACTTGGGAACTCGAGAGTCAGATGAAGGAGTCTTATCCGGAGTTGTTCGCTTGAGGTATGTTTTCGAGGACGAAAACTCTTTTAGTGGGGGAGAGTTGTAACACCCCGATAATAATATGTATTTATTTAAATTAAATTAATAATATGTTTATTAATTTAATTAGAATATTTGAATTATTATTATTATTTTGGGATAATAATTATTGGGATAATTATTTAGTGGAATAATATTATTGGAGTATATAAGTTGGAATAATAAAAAGTCCCAATTTTTTTGGAAAAAGGTTTTCACGTGAAAGGGGAAAAGAGGCAGAAAGGGCAAAAAGAGAACCAGAGAACGAAGGTTGAAGGAAGGAGAAGCTTGGAGCTCAGAGGTTGCCGGATTAACTCAGGTAAGGGGGGTTTATCATCAATTAACGGGTATTATGGGATGATATGTACTGGGTAGTGATAGACCATTGTTTTACATATGATTGGATGATATATGTTGAATTTGTGAACTTTTGAGATGAACGAAAATTTGGATTATAATTGACGAAATTCGTAGGAATTAGAGGTAGAAAGGTTAGAAGTTTGTGAAATCGAAAGTGTATGATTCGTGTTAGATGATATGAATGAATTGTGTGTGAAATTTGGACTGTAGAAGGTTGAATTGGATAGGTCTCGTAGCAGAGAAAACCATTGCAGATCTGAGAGCTCTGGTCTCTGGTCATACGCGTATGGCACTAGGCAATACGCGTATGAGATGTTGGTACGCGTATGGGGGGAAGCCTTACGCGTATGGGTGGAAAAGATGGCATTTTGAACGTGAATTGGTCTCTGTTGGTACGCGTAATGGGAAGTTGTTACGCGTAGCGTACGCGTATGGGATAGGTGGTACGCGTATGAGTTGGGCGAGGAAATGCGCAATACGCGTAAGAGAGTAGGCATTACGCGTATGGAGTTGGCCAGGTTTGGGCAATACGCGTATGGCATGGACAGTACGCGTATGGGCAGAGTTGGGATTTTCCTGAACTGTTGTTGTGCAGTTTTTGGTTGTTTAGGCTGAGTGATGTACTTAGCTGAGATATGATGTTGTAGGGATCGTTTCCCGTTGTTTTGAGTGGTATAGGTATTAGTAGAGCGGGCTAATACTGTGTTTGATTATGTGGAATGATATGATATGCTTTTGTGATTAATTATGTTGATAATGTGTGAGGGTATACATGATGATGTGAATGTATACGTTTGTGAATAGACTGTATTATGGCTTAGAGTGTGAGCATGTGTCTATTCTTGATTGTTGTTGATGTTGCATTGCTAGGTGATTAGCATGCATGTTGTGGCCCATTTGGGGTGGTAGCTAATTCCCATGGTGAGGAATTAGTGAGTATATCATTTGGTTGTTGTTGTTGATGTTTGCATGCTAGGTGATTAGCGTGCATTTCATGGCCCATTTGGGGTGGTAGCTAATTCCCATGGTGAGGAATTAGTGAGTGAGTCACTATGTCTCAAATGAGTGGGACTAGTGAGCTTGGTAGCCGTGCCTGGATTTGGACGGTGAGGTTGAACTATATGTTCACAAATAGTCGGTACCGCATGCATAGAGTCTCATTGCATAATGAATGTATGACATATGATATGAATGGATGTATTCCAGTATCATATGTGTGTTGTGTGTTATGTTATTAATGATTGAATATGATGGAGATTTGTACTGTTGATTATGATGTTTGAATGGATATTACTGTTGCTGAATGCGTAGTCTAATTAGGGTGAATTAATGTGTTAATTACTTGGCATTACATGTTGTTCTATAATGCTTGTTATATTGATTGAGGAACTTACCCTTACGCCTATTTTTCAGGTAACGAGAAATGAGTTGAGTAGAAGCTTATGCTTGGAGTCTAGAGTAGTTCTTATGGGTCATGCTCTGATAGATGTAACATCGGGAGGGGATGTCTTAATTGATTTGATATTGGTTGTTGATGATTTACATGTATTGTGTTACATGTTTTACATTGATGTTGAATTGATTCCGCTGCGAATTATGCAAAGAACCTTATTTTGATTAAATAAATGAGCATGACAGGATATTTTAATGATTTTTGTGAAATGACTGTGTGACACCCTTCGGGGCATAATTACTCTGATGAATATATTGTTATTTTAATTATAATAATTTGGGGTATTTAGAAGGGTGTTACAGTTTCAATCTCAAAACAGAATGAGATTTGAAGCTCGATTTTCAAATGAAAACCTTAAAGATTATCCTTTAATGGTGAGGGTTTGGATTGCAGGTTTAAAGCTTGGGCATGAGGTCCTCAATTCTGAGCCATGAAGGTTGTATTTATAGCCAATGTGATTTATTTCCACACACTTCCAAAATTTGCCAAATTTAGCAATTTGCATTGCATGATTGTGTGGGCGTGTGATAGGCCCATCAAGTGATGTATTCATGTCCAAAATTGCTTGTGTATAATGCTGAGATCATGTCATGTGACCATGCATTTGAATTTGAAATGTGAAGGTGAAATCCATCCAACTGGTCCTTTGAAAAGAACCCATGCACAAGTCCTTCATTACTTGTCCAAATGAGATGATCTTAGAATTTTTTGGAAAGGTGAGATCAAGGGGAACAACTTTCATGTTGAAAACGTTTCCATTTGAAGCTTGGATCATGATGAATTTTGAGGTGGAAGTTTGGAAAATCAAACATATTTGAAAATTTTCTAAGTACCAAGTCAAATGTTCACTTCTTCCACCTTGAATAACTTTTTCTATGGACTTCAAATGGAAAAAATTCCTTCATCAAAGTATTATATCTTTTAAACCTATTCAATTTGGTCACAAATTTTACCTCATTTGTATTTGGCATGAAGGAGTTATGCATTTTAGAAGTTAAGGAAAATCACTTGTTCAATGATAGTGACCTAAAATGACCTATAATGTTTCCTCTTGGCACATGCATTTTCAAGTTGAATTTTAACTTTTTCCAAACATAAACGTTGGATAGGATATCTTGAATTTTATCATTAAACTTGAATGGATTTCATCTTATAAGAATTGAGAAAATTATGGTCTTTGGAAGTTTACCTCCCAACTAGGGTTCAGACAAAATGGCCTATAATCTTTCACCATAAAAAATGACTTTCCAAGCAAAACTATCTCTTTACTTAAACATGAAAGTTGTTTGGAATGTCATAAGGAGTAACGTTTCTCTTGGAATCATTTTCATATGACAAAAATTGTAGTAGATAGGGTCTAGGGAACCCCAGTTTTGACCAGTTAATTTTCTCTGGTCAACCACCATGAACCATCTTGCAAACTTGATATTCTATTGACATTTGGGACTCATGGAGGATCATATATGTGTAATATGAACTAACATGAAGTATCCCTTTACATATTTGATCAAATGATGAAGAAACTTACTAAGGAAGTCACACAAGATACCCAGATGAATTAGGGCTTCCAAGACAAACAAGCTTCAAACTCTTGATGAATTCTTGATCAAAATGATATGTGAAGATCATAGGGATCCATATATGATGTCTAGAGTCAATGTGAACCATATCTTGATTGATCTCCTTGCATTGAGGGTCTTAAACCCTAGATATGAGCTTGATGGAGCATGGGTGAACACACACACTACCTACAAAAGCAACAAACTATACATTGACATAATTTTGGTATTTTTGGTTAGTAAATAATGGGAAAAAGTATGATACAATCAAATGTTCCTAGTGATCTCTCCCAATGCAATCCCAATGAGGGAGGGGTAAGAAGGATGCCAATGTGTGATCCCAAAGCTAATGAATATGATGAGATAGCATGAAGGATCTTAGGGTTAAAATTAGGGTATTACAGTCTGAGCCTATTGAAAGTATTGCAGATTTTTAGGTTTTTGAAGAACATCTAGATGTTGGATCTTCATAAGTTAGAATCTCAGAAGTCAGAGACTCTGAAGTTGTTGAACCAGAAGTTGATCATGTATCTGAAGCCCTTCCAGAAGTGGAGGATTCAGAAGAATCCCAAGATGATTCATACATTTCTGCACAACCCAAGAAGTCCTTCAAGTATAAAAATTCCCATCCAGAAGATCTAATCATTGGAAATAAGGATGATCCCTGAAGAATTAGATCAATTTTTAGAGATGATAATTGCACGCTAGGATTTATTTCCTTGATTTAGAAATCTTCTATGAATGAGGCTTTATCAGATGATGGATGGAGTATGGTCATGCAAGAAGAGTTGAATCAGTTCCAGAGGAATGATGTTTGGGATTTGGTTTCATGACCAAGTTAGAAGAACATCATTGGAACAAAATGGGTGTTCAGAAACAAGTTAAACGAGCAAAGAGAAGTGGTAAGGAATAAGGCCCGAGTGTTAGATCAAGGCTACAGTCAGTATAAAGGTATAGATTTCTATGAAAACTTTGCTCTTGTATCAAGGTTAGAGGTGATAAGACTTCTTTTGTCTTATGTTGTCAATCATGATATTATTATTTATCAAATGAATGTTAATAGTGCCTTTCTGAACTGAGTCATTTCTAAAGAAATGTATGTCGAACAATCCCCTGGGTTTGTCGACTCAGTCCACCCATGTTTTGTGTTTAAACTCAAGGAATCACTATATGGACTTAAACAAGCTCCTAGAGTTTGGTATAAGAGATTGAGCAATTTCCTACTAGAAAATGGTTTTGAAAAGGGACAGGTTAACACTACATTATTCAGAAAGACTCTAAATAAGGAAATCTTAATTGTTCAAATTTATGTTGATGACATAATCTTTGGATCCACTAATGCTTCTTTGTGCCAAGAGTTCCCTAAGTCTATGTAGTCTGAATTCAAAATGAGCATAATGGGAGAGTTAAAATTCTTCCTGAGAATCCAAATTAATCAAGGAAAGGATGGAACTTATGTTCATCAACCCAAATATACAAAGGAGCTTCTGAAGAAGTTTAATCTCGAAGATTGCAAGATTATGGAAACTCCTATGCATCCTACCTGTAGCCTGAACAAGGAGGAAAACAACTCCAAAGTGGATCAAAAGCTTTTCAGAGGTATGATCGACTCTTTACTTTACCTAACTGCTTCTAGGCCTAATATCTTATTCAGCATATGCATGATTCCAATCAGATCCTAGAGAAACTTATTTACTTGCTATTAAGAGAATCTTTGGGTATTTGAAAGGAACAACATATATGGGACTTCTTTATAACAAATCTCTAGATTATAAGCTGGTTGGATTTGGTGATGCTGATTATGCTGGGGGATAAAATTGAAATAAAGTCTACTAGTGGAAATTGTCAATTCATAGGTGAAAACCTAATATCTTGTGCTAGCAAGAGATAAGCAATTATTGCTCTCTCTACTACAGAATCATAATACATCTCTGTTGCTAAGTGTTGCACACAACTACTCTATATGAAATATCAATTAGAGGATTATCAGGTCCGTGGAAACAATATTCCTATCTTTTGTGATAATACTGCTTTGTCTAACAAAGAATCCAGTTCAACACTCCATAACCAAGCATATTGAGATTAAACATCACTTCATAAGAGACTATGTTCAGAAGGGAGTTATAGATATTTAGAAAGCCCATAGACATTGAAAGATTTGATTTTATCAAGAAAAATAGGAACAAGGTCTATATTGAGGAATAATGCTTGTATATGATTAGATTATCAAAGTCTGATGTTGCTCAGAAGTAGCTTTAATTAGAGTCTAGGAAACTACCTCTGATGAAAAGTGGCTTATGAAAAATTATCAGACTCTGAGACTCCGGAGGTGGATTATTTGTTTCAGATTGCATTCACATGTTTGATAATTATCTTTCACAAGAGCTATATGGGTAAAGACTGTTGGGTAGTGATATGAAACTTCTTTATTTTGGTGATATTACCCTTATGTCATCAACTTATGTTTGATTACTTGTTTTCTAGTGTTTATTGTTTTATTTTCTAAAGATATTCCTTGAGTGGTCTCAAAGCAAAGACAATTGTCTTAAATCTTCCTGACAAATCATTTTCTATATCTTTGGAAACTTATTTCTGTTTATTTGCATCCTTCTTTTCTTTCTTGTATATTTATCTTTATGAGAATGCATCAAGATCTAACTCTGGAATGGAAAATTAATTGGTTGTTATCATTGAAGGATAAGTTTATTTTGAAGAAATGATGGATCTTGGATTTGATCCTCAAAGCACTGTCTCCCTAAATGGTTGGGATACTTTCTTTGATATGCTTTATGGTCCTACTTACCCTAACCTGATCAAGGATTTTTGGGTAAATGCTTCCATCTAGGATCTAAATCTAGAATCTATTATTCTTTCTGTTTTATCTGGTGTTCCTATCACCATCACCACCACAACTATTGTTAATGCAATAAATTGTGAGGAAAAATGAATGGTTATGGATATGCTTGTTTGGGAATCTTACTTGTCTCCTCATATTATCTTTGATGATCTCTCCGACCTATCCGAAGTTTCTAATCTTAATTCAAAGGCATTAGTCTGGTATCATCTACTGATCTCAAACTTCATGCAAAAAACAAGAATCTGACTTCTTTGGTATTTTTTGTTACTTATAAACTCAAATTTAAAGATTAACATCCCTCAAATTGTGTTTGAGTATCTGAAAATGACTCACACTTCCTTTCAAGAGGGAAACTCATGTTCCATTCCTTATGGAAGGGTACTTTCTGAGCTCTTCATTCAACAAGGAGTTGAGATAACTATGACTGGTGTTAAATCAAAGGTCTGGGGAGATAAGCCGAAGCTTACAAAAGCTTTAAAAAATGTTGACCCGTTTAAGGTCAAGGTGGTCTCTATGGATGAATCTTCTTCTTCTACTTAGTTGTTTTTGTCTATTTTATGTGTTTTGTGTTTTATCTTTGTAGCTTGTTGTTTTCTTTTTTAATAAAGAGTTATTTATTTGACTATTTTATTTTAGCTTTCTTGTGTTTCTTACTGACTGAATCTTAAGCATAAATCATATTTTTTAAATGAAATCAAAGGCAGCTTGTGACTATTGCCAAAGAAATGGAAACATTATTCATAAGACCTTACAAAGGTCAGTTCCTAAACACTATTACAATAGTCTTCATTCTGAATCTTCTTGGTCTTCTGTTCCCTTGTAAGCCTATAAGAAAGCCTTATAATCTTAATCTCACTCCTTATCTGATGCTGGAATGTTGCTTTTCTCAATAACTCCACCAAATGTGATTTTTGTTGGTGTGGTCATCTAAGTCTTCACCAAATCCTCAGCTTTCTTTTTCTTTTTCTTTTCTTCCTTTTGCATCCCTTCTCATCTTGTCGCTACTGATATTCACGATAACAAAACTGAGACTGAACTAAAGGATGCCTCCTCAATCGAAGAGAAGAGAGAAGGAAAAATAGAAGAGTTGCCACCAAATTTTATTTGGATTTCCTTTATGGGAGAGGAGAGGGGAAATAGTCGATAAAACCCTCAAAGTGAAAAGGTGCACACAAGAAGTGCAAGGATAAAGAATCGGTCTCGCAACTGAGATTTGGGTTCGGAAGTCGGTTACACGAGGGGAAGGTATTAGCACCCCTCGCGTCCATGGTACTTCTTGGGAACCATTTGAGTTGTCTGCATAAGTGGGTATTTATCTTTTTTATTTCTATTTATTTCTGTTTATTTTCTAAAGAGTATAAAAATGATAGGACTCTAGGTTTTTTATTATTATTGTGCTCTCCAAGGATTATGGCCTTTGTGCCTACATATCATTCATCGGGTGATGAGGAATCCAAGCTCCATAGTTCGGAGTAGGAAATGTTTATGAGTTGCTTGATTTTACCTTTGAGAAAAGGGTTTTCGGAGTGATGCCCTAAGGCGCAAAAATGAGGTTTGATGGATTATGTTGATTTTACCTTGAACAAGGGTTTATTAAAAGAATGTTTGTGATTAGATTGCACTAAAGTCTATGGACGGAGGTGGAAATTCTAGACAACAAGCTAAGCGTCTTGTGTCCAAAATAATCAGAGTAAGGATAGGAATGCTCCATTCTTACTCATTCTCCACCTCTTAAGGCTCGTGGAATACAATACTAATCGTAATTTTAAGTATTTTGAATTTGATTATAAAAATGCCACTTGTCGTTGAATCAAGGGTTTGTTTATTTGATTATAAATTGGATAATGTAATGAATATACAAAGTAACAAAAAAAAAATAAAGGGTCTTATTGTAAGGTAGCCCAAGAGAAAGCTTTGTGTGTGAAAAAGTGACCTAAGTTAAACAAATGATAATGGTCTTACAAACATGTCCCCCTAGGGTGGTGCCATGATGTCATTCTTACAACATAAATATAAGTTACAGATGAAATTCTAAGTTAAAACAAAGTGTCAAAAGATTAAGGACAAGGTCTCCAAGCAAAGGTCCTACATAAGATCCTCTAAGTCCAATGGTTAATTTTTTTAGTCTTATAATTTTATCATGTTTTTGTTGTTTTTAATGTATGATGACAATAAAGTAAACAACAATAATAAACATGCACGAGAGTATATACAATGATGATTATAATGGTAATGAGTATTTGAATGTAAATTACAAGGTAATGACATAAAATTAAATCACGAGATAAAAATAATATCATAATAACAATGGTTAGTAAGTATGAATTAAATAAAATAAACCACAAGTCAATAATTTCAAAATCACAATAATGATGGTTAATGGTAAACAAAGTTAGTGAAGTAATTAATGGTTAATAATATGTACAATGTAAATATTTGAGGATTATCTATCCATAGGTCAAAAGATTCAAAATATGGCGCATCAAGGGATAACTTATCATTGATGCAAAGTATTGAAGATGATCAATAATCATCTGATAATAGATTTGAAACAATTAAAGTTATACAACCCCAAATTCATCTATCAATATTTTGAAAAATAGAAGATTATATCACTCAAATGGTTATAAGTTTTTTTTTACTTCTTTTATTATACAAGGTGGTAAGAAAACAAATAAATTGACACAATATAAATGGTATATAAATAGATGTCAATGGATATGAACATAAAGTGCTTGAAATAAAATGAACAATAAAATAAATTGTGAGAAAATAAAGAGCAGAGAAATAAAGTGTAATAATATAAATGTTAGAAGTTAGTAGTAATGGAATCAAGACAAACAAATGGATTGGCAAGTTAATATACACAAACATGGTTTCATCTATGCATCAAATGACTCAAGTATGGTTGAAATAGAGGCAACCTATCAGTGCATCAAAGTATCATGAATGATCCATTGATAATTCATTAATAGTTTTGAAAGATTGAAGGTTTTATCAATCCTAAACAACCATAGTCATGATCTAATAGATTTCATCAACCAATAAAAAAATAACAATAAGTCAACAACAAATAGAAAATTATATAGTTTGGTAAAAAAAATATTAATTAACAAGTAGTAAGATAAAAAGTCCCACAAAAAAGTGTGTAAACCAAAATAAATCATTTGTCTCAAACTTGACTCAAAACTCTCTCAAAAAACAACCCAAGAACACCAAACCATTTCCAACATAAAAACATAACCAAAGTGCTAAAGAGTTTGAGCTACAATCATTACCAACAAAATGAAAAAAAAAACTAAGTTATTGTGATGTTAAGCTTGAATATGGAGCAAGAGGTTTGGGATGAAGGTGTATATGGTTGAAACTCAATGAAGGGGCTGAGTCGTGAATGTTAGAGAATGGAAGATTTTGAGGAAAAAATGAAATGAGGAAAAAAGTTGGTAGGGAGTGATTTTGAGAGGGGATCATTTGTTTGGGTTTAGGTTTGAGAAGAGGGTTTGATTGATGGTTTGACAAAATTTTGGGGTCTGCTAGCTTCTGAAAACGAGGGGGAAACAATGTCCTATTTATAGGGAAAACAAGTGGGTAGGTATGTGAAAAAATGAGTTAGTTTGAGTGGAAAAAATTTACTGTTGTTGTCTGCGCAGGTGTAACCGGTTACCAGGATTTGGGTAACTGGTTACACAGATCGAAAATTGCCCAGGGGACCCTGTATAACGTTGGTGTAACCGGTTACCAGAATTTGGGTAACCAGTTATGTAGACCAAAAATTACCCTAGGGACCCTGTATAACGTAGGTATAACCAGTTACCAGGATTTGGGTAATCGTTACACTGACAAAAAAATGGATTTTTTACTTTGTTACACATTTTCCTTTGAAGCTTTATCTGGAAAACCCCAATTTTTCCCAGGTGTGAACAACATGCCTTGAGTCTGTGTAAAATGCATTAGGTTATGAATGTTAATGAAATTATGGTGATGAAATAATGAATGCATACATGTGTAGTAGGGTCATGGATAAAATGAAAGTTGTATAGGGTAGGGTAAATTTTGGGGTATGACAGATCTCATTACGGATTTCTTTCTCAAAGTCCTACTTATCTTCCTTGAATGTTTTCTTCTTTCCCATTCTTGTGAGTTTCTTGTTCTATTTGATTTGGTGTTGGTTCTGCCTCTATTTTCATAGGGGTTTGATTCAAATCTCCTATATCTTGAAGATTATGTTCTTTGAGTCTTGTGCCTATGCAGCTTATTGTTTCTTGGAAACCATGTTGTCACAGTCTATCTCTGACTATCTTGAAAACTATGGTACATGTGCTTATCTGTCATCGTTATTTGCTTATTGTTAACTTTTTGTTGATGACAAAAGGGGGAGAGATTTATGGGAATATTTAATAAGGTTAAAATTAATTTTAAAACGCTTTTAATTAATCACGAGCCCTGATTATTCAATTAATTTTGATATTGCTTTCATATGAATATTATTTTATCAAAATAAGTTTAAATTAACTTGGATAGAACTTAGCGGGGGCTTACAAACCTCAACCTATGGACTATTAGAATCAGGGGGAGCTTACAAACCTCTGACTCTGATGTTGTCAAGTTATTTAAAAGTAATCAACCATTATTCTTAAATGCATTTGTTTGTCATCATAAAAAAATGGGAGAATACTGGAACAAGATTGTTCATATCCCTTAGGTTTTGATGATAACAAAGTACTTAAAAAGCAAATGGGTATACTAACATATGTTGAAGTGTGTAGGATCATAAGCATAGAATTAATCTTGATTGAAAGAATCTGTGGAGAAGTAATATAAGTCTGATTCTGATTAATCAGAACTGATAACTCTTAATCAAATCATCAGCCTCTGATGGTTCAGACTCTAGTCTCATGCTTCAGCCTTTGGTGATAGCTCAGACTCTGATTGTATGAAGAGTCTCTGATTTATACATTATGCTAAAGCATACTTGTCTTGTTACAAACCAATATTTCTAGATAGTATCAACTAGGGTTTCATTTTACAAGGCTCGGGGAATAATGACGTGACCTCTTCAGTCTATTCTACCTTTAGGTAGATACCTAGTACTTCAAAAGGTGATGTGGACTATGCCTTTATTTAGTGAGCAAAGCTTCAAACCAAATGATATTCTTTAACACCTCTCTTGGCATGCTTATTCACTAAGTCTTCTTGTTATGTCTAAACCCTCAAATGACTCTTTCTCTACCTCTATAAAAGGAAGCTAAAGATTCAAAGGAAGGTTAGAACATCACAATGCATTACAAGATCTTTGGAATAACTCTGAGCTATTATTTATGTAATTGTTATTGCTTAAGATCATAATATTTCATATCTTAGCTTATCTTCGAAATCTTAGAAAGGTTGAAAACCTTTGTGATTGTTGCACAACTGTTATACTTATGATTGTGTATAAAAGTATAGTACTTATCTTTTCTACTAAACTATTTATTTAAAGTAGATGAAGTCTCTTGTTTGCATGCTTGAGCAAGGAAGTCTCTTGTGTGTGTACTTGATCAAGGAATTCTCTTTCTAGTTTGATTGAGCAAGAAGTCTCTTGCAAGGTTGCTTGAGCATAAGTCTCTTTCTAGGTTGATTGAGTATTGAAGTCTCTTGCAAGCGTGCTTGAGAATTTTTTAACTTGTTTGGCTATAGTGAAAAGCTCTTGTTGAGGCAGGGGACTGAACTACTCTCAGTTGAGGAGAGGAACCGGATAATCTTTGTGTGTTGCTTGCATTTATTTCTAATAAGTTTTTATTCTACTGTTATATCTCATTCTGATATCAGACTCTGAACCTTGTTCAGAATCTGAACTTGCTGGTTCAAAAGTGAAATCGAGTTTTTGGCATACACAATTCAACCTCATCCCCCCTTCTTGTGTATTTTTATTACATTCATTAAGAACCTTGAAGGCTAATGAAGTATTTGGCTCTTTTAAAAACTTTGAAGTGGCTATAAATGGAAGATCAGAAAAGAAGAAGAAAACTGTAGATTTTGTGTCCAGCACTGAAAAGGATGTGTCATACCCCAATTTTGTCCGGGCATATTTAAATTTTTGTAAAATCGATTTCATTTTTAATTTGCATCATATGCACAGCATGACATGCATTCCATCATGAATAATAACTAAAATATCAGTCAGAATAAATTTATTGAAAATACAGACAAATCGGTTGAATCATTTCCTCATGTACGAACAAAATCAGCGGATAAAAACTTTCGAAATTAAAATTGCAGACGCCAGTATTATTAATCTACGGTTCATGTAGTTTAAGCTGGTGTGCTCGTTGTATTTTCCAGCAGCTGTTTCAGTTGCGTTTTGACTCGTCTGAGCCTTTTAACCGGTGCAAACTTATTTCAGAATTTGAAGAAACGCTGTATTTTTTCAATAAGTATATTTTGCACTGATCATTTTTATGCATCCAATTTAATTTTTTGAGCAAATTTTTGCCCGACTTTTATTCATTTTTAGTCGTTTTAATTTTGTTCTTTCCTCAAAATAGTCAGATTGAATAAATAAAATTTTCCATGTTATTATTTTAATTTTATCATGATTATTTAAAAAGTTGTGAATTTTATTTGATTCAATTGATTTAAATTATTTTAAAACGATTAAATCATATAAAACAACATTATAGGCATTTTAATTTATTTAAAAAGATGTGTTTCTTTGTGTGTTTCTTTGATTCGATCCAAGCCATCGGTTCAAATTAATCAGTGGCCATTATTAGCAATCCACATTTATCCCATTTATCCAATCAAAGTTAGGATTTAATTAATACTATTATTTAAGAAAATTTGAAAATAAGTAAAAAAAATTCTCTCTCTCTCTCCAGTACATAGCTTCCAACGGTAAGATGGAAAAGAAATAAATAAAGCTTCCAACGGTAAGATGGAAAATAAATAAATAAAAGGACACTACCTCTCTAACCCATTACCACCTTCAATCTCTCTTAAGCTCTCTCTCTCTCTCACAGACCCTGTCATTCACGAAAAGAGAAAGGAAAAAAACGAAAAAGAAGAAAAAAGGATCTTCCTTCTTCACTTACTTACCTCCTCTTCTCCTCCATCAAAGCCTCGTCGGTGACCCATCAAATCCCCACCATCATTGTTTACCAGACAACCTAAGATACCACCGCACACCAACCCAGCCGTCGCCGGCGAACCCTCCTTCCATCGCCGCGATAACGTTTCGCCGGTAATCTTCAAATTCACCGCCATAATCTCCAAACCGTAACAACGTTAACATCGCCTTGCACTTCAACCTTCATCTTTTTTCTATTTTCGAAGAACATCCACACGAGACCTCCGTCTCCGCCGCGATTCCTCGTCAGATCTACCATCACCAAACACTTCTCAACTCACCCATACACACCTTCGAATCCTTTCTTCCATCTTCTTCATCACTGCCAAAATTTGTCGCCGAAAACATGTCGCACATACACCGACCTACCTTCTTCACTCTGCTGACGATTGAAACATTACCTCCTTGAACCATTGCCTTCACCATCAATATTTATTTCCGTCGATCTCGCCACCTCCAATAAAGTGTGACTCCTTAATCACGCTCACATCATGAGGAGTGAAGGAGAAAAGCATCATAATAGCAACCTATAGCAGCATCAACTTTGACATACAAGCTAGCGGCTACTCGAGTACTCTGTTACGCATAACAAATGCCTCATCGCTATTGCATCTATGGTTGTTTTTCTTCTCTCTCTCGGTTGGCTTTCGTTTTTTAATTACAATTCTATTTCTATTATCAAAAATCTAGTGGCTGGTTTCTTATTTGGGTATTGAAATTGTGGCATTAGATGTTGATATGATACTGATTGTATTTTAGTTACGTTTTTTCTTTCGATTCGGTGATAGCTTGTTGGGTATAGTGATTCATATTTTAAGCTAAAGTTGTTGTTATTATTAAAAAATATTCAGCAAGGTAGCTTGTATGAAAGATAATGTTTCATTGTTTTTTTTGGTTTTTCAATTCATTCTGGTTTTGTTTGTGTCAATTGATTTGGTTGTAGTATTGTAATCTTCTTGTGATAATATTATGGTTTACTGCAATTTGATTAATGTGGGTAATGTTTGCTGGATTGTGTGGTAATTGTCACTTTAGCACGGTCCCCAAAGCAACTACCTATATTGATTAGCCTATATCCCCAAGCATCGTCGTTGGTAGCTGGTACTACATTTTTAGTGGTAAATAGACTTTAGAATTACATTATTGCACATAGTCATAACATGGACTAACGATGAAGCAATTTGCTGGATTTTGTGGAGACTAATGGAGAGTCTTTGAAAGAACTATCAATTAATAATATCAAGAGGTGGAAAGCTTTCTTGTCTCCCTGATTGCTCAAAATATTTGGAGGTACTCATTTTTCTTTGTTGCTTTGCTATTCCATTGAAGCGGTGTTGAATTACTATCATGTTTCGATCAATATAATTTATTAGGAATGCAATACCGCTTCAATGGATCGACAAGGGAGATGGTCTTGAGTTTTCAATTCCTCTTCTCAAATGCTTGGATATGAGTTGCCTTACTCAGTCATTCGAGTATTTGTCGTTCATACTAAAATACGTCAATCTTATACAACCTTATTTTCATAAATACTCAGATGAAACAGAGAGTGGTTTAGAGTCTTCTATTCCCTTTTTGGTTATTAGGATACGATTTGTCTTACTCGACTATCCAAGTATTCGTTATCCATTCAAAACACCTTAATTATCATCAAATCCTTTTACAATTAAGGATGAAACAAAAAGCGGTCTAGAGTCTTCTATTCCCTTTCCGACTGTTAGGATACGAGTTGTCTTACTCGACTATCCAAATAATTGTCATCCAACCAAAAACATCTCAACCAATCAAAACATCCAACATATTAATCCAACTTGTCACCCTCGTGTGATCAAAACTCTTTTCAGAAAGAACACTGTTTAATCTCTTCTAACGCGCACAACAAACTACTGCTTAAGCCTCTGTCGAGAGTAGACAAACCAACGTTTAGCCTCTAGAACGCGATCTAAAACAGCTGTTCACTAAAAGACACCAACCAACCGTAGTTCCCCAAACTACGAATGCTCTGATTTCCTTATTGCACCATAAGGATACGTAGGCAGGAGATTGTTGTATCTTCGCGAGCACACTAATAAAAAACCTCCCCTTTCTCCTTTATGAGGTTCTCATCCATTTCTATTTTTAATAATTTTATAACCCAAAGATAACAAACAAACATAAATTAACACACGAAACGCACATTAGAACTAAAAGGTTCCCGTTGAGTACAACAGACGTAAGGGGTGCTAATACCTTCCCCTTACGTAATCCACTCTCGAACCCGAATATGGTTGCGACGACCATTATTCCATTTCCTAAATGTTTTATCGATATTTCCCTATCCCTTTATTGGGATAAATAAAGTTCGGTGGCGACTCTGTTCGAACGTAATTTTTCCGCGACCATCGCGAGGAATCATATTTTTCGAGATGCGACAGGATGAAGGTAGAAAAAGTTTTTTAGATGTTATATCTCTTGTTGGGGAAAAAAATTAACAAATCTTTAAAGAAACTTGACATAAGATGGAATACAAGTGTCATAAATAAGGTGTCAGACATCAATCCCTTGAACACAGGAAAAGGAGTTCAATGTCATGAATGTGAAGGGTTTGGTCACATTAAAGCTGAGTGTTCTACTTTTCTAAAGAAATTGAAAAAGGGATTGTCAATCACCTAGACTAATTCTGATGATGAAAGTGAAGGATAAGTAGCAAATAAAATTATGGCTTTTATTAAGAAATATGACTCTTGTAGAGAGTCTAGTGATGAAGAGATGTCAACAGAAGAAATTGTTGAAATATATATAGAGTTTCTCAGTGAATGGAAGGAATATTTCATGAAAGAAGAGAAATAAAGTAAGACCATAAGTGTTATAATCCATGAAGAAGAGAAGTTCGGTTCAACCATTGCAGGTCTAAAAGAGGAAGTCACATTGTTAAAGTACAAATTTGACAATATGACAAAATGTGTTAGTATGTTGGATAGTGGTGCTAATGAGTTATATGAGATCTTGGAGGTTGGGGAGAAGAAGGCTATAAGGTTTGATTATTGTTCCATGAACAAAAAGTTAAAATTCCCCACTAAGAATTTTATTACTCCTGAAAAGAAAACAAAGTTTCTAATGAAGGATCACATGTCATTGCATCCCGCTCAACATGTGTCCTCTCACAGCAAAGGAAAAAAGAAATCTTCTTGGAGGTGTCACCACTATGGAAGATATGGCCATATAAGACCCACTTTCTATATTTTGTATGGACATCATCAGTCTTATAGTCAGCTAAGGCACAACAAAAGGAAAGGTAAGAAAACTCAAGCAAAGAAAGTGTGACAACCCAATGAAACTGACACTTGTCTTATAAATCATACATCTCTTAGAGTTACCTCAAGATAAGATTGGTATTTTGAAAATATTTATCTTAATGAGTTAAATCCCTACTCTAATAGTTATTTTAACTTTGGTAATAGAGCTAGAGGAAGAATCAAAGGCATAGGAAAACTGGTTAGTCCAGGTTTTCCTTGTCTTGATGATGTGTTGCTGGTAGAAGGATTAAATACTAACCTGATCATCATAAGTCAAATATGTGATCAAGGTCTGAATGTTAGTTATAACAAGTCTAAATTTATTGTCTCTAGCAAAGATCAAAAGGTGCTGATGAAGGGTTCAAGATCCAAAGATAATTGATATTATATATATATATATATATATATATATATATATATATATATATATATATATATATATATATATATATATATATATATATATATATATATATATATATATATATATATATATATATATATATATATATATATATATATATATATATATATTAGCCCTCATCCAAGGTTAAGAGAATTGAGGAGATCATATCTGAAGATGTTAAGGGATTTCCAAAACTCATGATTGAAGAAGGAAAAACTTATGGGGAGTGGCGAATTGGGAAGCAAACCAAGATGTAATACAATATGCTTCAATATCTTACTCATGTTTCTAAATTACCACTTATGGAATTTATAAGACTCATGCAAGGATTGTCATTGAAGGGAAGGTTGGTGGTTAGGCTAGAGGTCCTCCAAACATTGAACAACAAATAGTGGTTCAAAAGAAGAAGTTAAAGAAGATTAGTGATTATGGGATAATTCTTCCTATTGGGGTTCCTTCTCATAATTTAGAATTTTCACTATTCAAAATCAAGGTATTTTGTTTGGTGAAGCTGAAATTGGTGTTCCTCATGGTGTGGTGAATCTCATGTCTAAGTTGTATGTCAGGAAACATGCCTAGATATTGTTCCCCATATTATTCTACATTTTGATGATGTGATCCCTGGGAATAATTCTGTCAGTGTTGATGAGGGTTCTATCCATAAGAATAATGGGGTTAAAGTTGGATCTTCTCCTGTCAATGAAGCTATTACTAAAGATGATGGTCTTAGTAAAATATCTGACAAGAAGTCAAAGAAAAAGATGGAAATAGAAAGGTGGTGATGAACGCTAAAATGACTCCTTGCAAGAAGATCCTTACTCCTACAAAGGAAAATAAGTCACCCAAGAAGAAGAATAAATATGTGGTTGTTAGTAAGAAATTAGCTAGGAAGAAAAGGAATGCCACTCATCATAGGGGAATGGCTCTTGAAAAAAGAATATTATGTCGTAGCACTGAAATGTAATGAAATTATGGAGCTTCTTAGTGATACTCGGTTATTGAAGACAATGCTGAATGATGGATCTGGTTATCCTAAGTTGATGAAGGAATTTATGGCTAATAATGGTGGTATTCATCATGGGTTGTTGATTTCATTTATAAGTTGTTTGTTGGTGAAAGATATCATAGACACTGTGTTACACATATATGCACATGTTAATGAACCTGATATACTTTTTATGGAGAAATGTTGGAGTTGTGTCACCTCATCTTGTTAATGTTGTTACAACAAGTTTGTGAGGTTATTATTATCTAGTACTTGTGCCCATACTGGGCTAAATTGCTCTGTTACCCCTTGCCCAATTTGAGAAAATTAGGGGGAGATGATGATATAATGATACTCAAGAAAGGATGTTCCTTTGATCAAGTGTTTATAAGAAGTTATGGGTTGCTGTCATTTCTAAGATCATGCTTATAGACTATTTTTGGTTTCGTTGCACTGAAGTATGTCTGAAACATGTTGGTGACATCTTGACACACAGTTTGTTCCTTCTGTAGTAAATGTTCACTTCAGCATGTGGTTAGAAAGGATGTAGTATTATTGATTTTGATTGGCACTTGTCATACCCCAAAATTCACCTTACCTTTCACAAAGTTCATCTAGGCCACTAACCCTAGTCATAAACATATCTCCATATCATTCATTTCACCTGCATAGTCTTTGGTCCAATACAAGAGGACATGTATCATGGATTCAAAGCTTTGTGCTTGTACCTAGTGGGAGCTAGGGTTTCTCTGCAACTAAAGGTGGCTCAATCAATCAAACCCTAAGTGGAGGTAGCGCTTGATGCTTATGCATTGTGCCCATCATTGAAGATTCATTTGTGACTTATTGGTGAAGCAAAACCCTAGTTTGGGGTTTCCAGTTGTTGATGATTAGGCCAAAACCTAATTATGGTTATCATTCAATGTGTGGCCTCAAAACCCTTATTTCACCTGGCTCAGCACCAGTAATTTATGCAGGGTTCACTAGATTATTCAAGCTCTATTCAAGGTTGTTGTTATTGGCTCATCTGGAGGATTCATTAGTTGGATTGTATCCATTTTAAGTCATCACATGTTCATCTATTTTTTGATGTTATCTTTTTGTCCCAATCCTATTCTCATGGTATCCCAAGTCCCACTTGGTACATCCATAACCATTTCATTTGATCATTTCATCTAGTCATTGTCAATCTTGTTTAGTTCATCCATGCTTGTCCATAGGGCCATTGATCCTTCATTCAAGTCCCACAAATCCACTTCATGCCATTGGTGTTTGATCCATGGATCTTTGGTCATGTCATAGTCATTGTCCATTTTGGTCCTTGCTAGGTCTATGGTTCATTCTCAATTGGTATCTATTGGTTAATGTTAATATGGTTCATTTATTCCATTATCTTTCATCATTTTCCATTTCAATCCATACAATTCATTTCAAGTCATGTTTATCCATACAATGCATTCAAAGTCATGTTCATGTCAATTTAATCCAAATTCATTCATTAGAATATCAAGTTCATACAAGATTGCATTCAATGGCAATTTCATTCACATGACTTCAAATTCCATTACATGTTCATCACAAATGTCCAAACATTGAAAAAGATAAAAAAAAAATGAACTTTAACCAAATGTCGACTTTGGTCAACAATTGACTTTTTGGTCAAATTTGACCAAAGTCAACTCCCTAATAACCAAGTCCTAAACCTAATGGCATTCCACTTTGCTTCATTTACATATTTAATTCCAAGGCTTTTTCAAACTTGATGTCATCCCTTGTTGCAAGCCATGTCCAACCATCATCACCATGTGTTCATGACCTACGAAAAGCATGCCAACCAAAGTCAAGAATAATGCATCATCCCACCCTAAATCAAGGCACTGGCTTTGTCCATTTTCACTACAATAATGAGTGGATTCAAGTGACCATATGCAATGTAATAATAGCTAGAACAAGCACCAATTTCGTAGCAACAATGCAATGCAAGTTCACAATAGACCCGAATGAATTCTGCATCACAATGTTGCAGCACACTAAGGTCAGAAGCAAACCTCTAACCCACTTGCAACAAACAAAGTAGATTGTATCAACTTATGAAGCATCCTGCTGCAAACTCATGTCCTGAACCATGACAAATTCCCCAGGTAGCATTGCATACACATTAATCCATTTCAAGGTCAATCCATCACAACCATGAACAAGGACCTGTAATGTTGCAGCATCATATAAACCAAGACAATGAAAGCCATCATCCATATAAAAAATGCAATGAAACTTAACCTATATCAGTCATCAACTCAAGCCCTATAACAACTTATTCATGAGTAAGCCAATAAATTCCAAGCACATGGACCATATGAGTATGAAATTCACATCAGGAACTTGTAGCAAGTCATACAGACCATGGCAACAATTCTGCAGCAGGCCTCTCATCAATAGGCAACATAGAGCTGCATACACTCATACCCTTCATTCAGTGAAGCCATGAATAATTAATAAGTAGCCTACCTAGCAAAATCTAACATGCATTCAATCAATCCTGCAGTAAATCAGGGACCTACAACCTGCAACAAGGGCCAATGTCACGGGCAAGGTCAAAGCAATGCAATGTGTACAGACTCTGCTACAGACTTACAATTCGACCTAACAGCTGATCATCCAACCGTCATCATAACATTCTGCATCAAACGTCATCACGTAACAAGATACAAGTCAACACATCCTACAAAGCATACATAGACCATGATTCACAACCAAGCATAATATATGATGCAAACCCCCATAAGCACTTGCAAGACATGATACATGCTTGCATCAGACTGAGTACTGGATTGCAGGACAAAAAACTAATTCATACTTCAATGAGGAAGCAAGGTCATAGTTTTACAAACCATAGCATGATCAAGGTTAGAATGGAATGAGTAAGAAGCCAAAACATAGACTGAACCAAGTCAAAAATTCATATGTATGAACCAAGAGCATGCCATGAAGCAATGCATCATGTTGTTAAATCCTGTTGAAATACAAGTCAGAATAACCTTAAGCATAAACCAATTGTCGCATCCGTGAAAAACAACCGGCGGGAAAAAGCAAAACAAACAGAGCCGCCACCGTGCGTTATTTATCCCAAAAGAGGGAAAGGAAACGCTCGAAGTAAACCTGAAAAAGACATGGTCTCGCGACCAGAGAGAGATGGGATCGGGAGTCGGTTATGCAAAGGGAAGGTATTAGCACCCCTACGCATCCGTCGTACTCGACGGGATCCACGCTCAAAAAGATAGAAGAAAGGTTGCTAAACACTGCTCAAAGAAAGCACACTCACACTAGAAAGAAACACAGGTGGAATAAGAGGGGAACGGGCTCGCTAGGATATCGCATCCTATGCCTACGTATCTCATATGGAATGAGAATCAGAGCTATCGTAGTTCGGCTTACGCACGCCGAAACAAAAACAGCACAGGAAACTGACTGCCAATCGCTGGACTTACGTCAGACTCCACACAAACAGGAAAACATGGAAACCGAATGCCAATCGCTGGACTTACATCAGACTCCGAACCAACAAACACACTCAGGAAACCAACTGCCAATCGCTGGACTTATGTCGGACTCCAAACACACACAAAAGGGTTAACCGGACGCTGAGTCGTCAAAAAGCAACAAAAAGGTTGAACAAACAAGCTAACAGGGAGTCTGGAACTCGAGCCTGCTAGTTGTCAAGCAAACACACACAAAAAAGGAAAAGGGTGCCCGGAGAGACCTCGTACGATCTCCTGCCTACGTACCTCATCTGGTATGAGGATCAGGGCGACGTAGTTCCCCTTAACAGGGAAAGAACTTCTAACCTAACCAGAGACTGGGAAATGACAAACTAGAAGGGAGCCTGACTTGAGCCTAATAGTTATCATGCAATCCACAATGGTCCTAGGTTGAGGTTTCTATCTAACTTGCACAGGGAGCAAGCTATCCTAAACAACACAAGCAAATACATACAAGCACACAAAGCAAGCACACACACTATATGCACACAATTGGGATCATACAAGGTTAGGCTGTGAAACACAAGCCAACTGGAATCGGGTGTAATTAGCTCTTAACCCTAACATTGAGAGTTAGGGTGAAGCAGATGAAATGGGAAGTGAGGGTAAGACCTCACAACTCTTATCCCTGGCCTGGGAGAGCTTCAAACAAATGAAAGTGTGGGAGTTCAGAAAGTTGGAACTCTTCTCCACATATGATTGACTCAACAAAGATCTTGGGTTAATATCCACAATGCATCAACACAAGGTGTGTGAGCAAGGTGGATGACACACTGAGTAGCAGGAGATGGACTACACATCTCTTCTATCTGCCAAATGCCTTATCAAAGGACTTTTCCTGCTTGGCACAAAGATAAACAAACACAAGCATTGCCTCTTAAGGAGGGCTTCAGACAGGTGCCTGCCCAAGTAACAGGACAGGTCTTCCAGACTACATGAAGTCAGAGAGTTATACCTCAAATGGTTAAGCAACCAAGCAAAGCAAAAGCAAGTTCAAAAGAACTCAAAGCAACTTAGGTACCTGAAAAAAATCTAACCCAATCAGTATACAAGTCAAACAATTAAACAGACAGTCAATCACACAATCGAACAGATAAGCAAGCAAGGTGCAAGGCACAAGCCAATGGGCACAACATAAGCATCAACCTACAAAACAACTCAAGGTTAGTCAACATCAATCCAATTAATCAACTCAAATGAGTGAGCAACTCCAATCATAGCAATGTGCTTCTTAACCTGAAATCAAAACTCAACTGTGAGTCACAAACCACTAGGTCAAGGCCTAGGGTCAAAGATGGAGAAATAATCCAAAACATAACATGAAATTCAACATGAATCAACCTCAATCAATTAAGAACACAATCCAAAAGGTCTCATGTCAATATCATCCACCAAATTCATTTCATGAACCAAATATGGCAAGGTATGCAAGTTGGAACCACATTGTGACATCAGAATGAACAAATGCACATTAATTCAAAAATGATTCAAATAATCTCAACAAAATTCATGAGTAAACAGAACATACAACATGATCATCACACCAAAAATTAGGGCATTTGGACAAGATTAGGCATGGTAATCAAATTGCATAAGCCAAGGCAAGCACAATCAAGCACATATGTGACACAACTTGGTACACCAACTTAGCACAAGCCTAAAACAGAAATGGTAATAGGGAAAAACCTCAAACCAAAGCCAAAACAACCTTTAACATGTCTAGAAATAGTGTGCAAAGTTTCACATTCATTGGATAAGGAACAAGCATTTCACAAACAAATGAAGATCAAGGCAATGTAAAAGCTCACATGTGACCATCCAGAATGAAAAATCTCAATTAAATCAGAAATGACTCCAAAAATTCCAAGAAAATTCATACACATACACAACACCCATATCAAGCATCACACAAAATATCAGAACAATTGAAGTTCATTTGGCATGGCAAATTCATCAATCAAGTTGAACATCACAAGGTGTGACACACATTGTCACACCTAACTTAGAAAAATCATAAATCAGCAATGGCAATTGATAAAAATGCAAACTCAACACCAAAATGTCCAGCAAGATGTCTAGTTATAGCATGCAAAATTTCATGAGCATTGGATTAAAATTGAGCATTTCACAAAGGATATGGCAAGGCAATGTCAAGAATGGACATGTATACACAAACCCTAGCACAAATTATTTTCCAGCCAAGCACAATTTATGGAAAAATGATGATAAACAACTAGAGAGAAAACGCAACATGATGCAAAAAATTTCACAATTTTTGGATCATTATTCAATTTATTGTGAATTTTTGGAAGTTGAGAAAAAAATGAAAAATCATATGAAGCCATGCATGAACATATATGGAGGGAAATGAAATAAATGTGAAGCCATTTAAAAATCTGCATTGGCCAAGGATCGAAGGGAAGGACAATTTGAAAGAGTTGGCGCGCTAGTAGTGAAACTCAGCGTTTCACTTAATGCGCTGGCCTGGTCAAAGGTGACTGTACTCGGTCAAAAGCGCTAGGGCCAATCAAAATGCAAGGTAGATGCAACGTGGACCAGTAGGACGCGAACCCTAAGAAACAACATGCAGCATGCAGAAAACTGTTATTCATGAAATAAAAAGCGTGGCCAAATGCAACAGTATCGTCTTCCTCACGCGATTGCCATGAACAGTGTGTCACTCAAGAACAATTTTCTCAGATTTCAAAATTAAGCATAGCAATAGGTAGATCTTTCATCACATAACAAGAATCCACAATCAATTTAACAAGAAACAACAAAACATGCATGAATCGAATCAATCAAGTTTCATCATCCAAACTTTATACAAGCATATCTCACTCAATTTCGCATGAAAATCAATGGTTCAAAGCTCAGTTTAATCAGCTCACTAAGATCTACAACTGTAACACAAGAATTTTAAGAAATAAGGAGATCGAATCCGTGACCTCTTGAAGAGCAACTTTGGAATTTGCTTGATTCAGGCTTTGCAAAGCTCCAATGATCCTCTATAATGCTCGTGCAAGTAATTGGAAGAGAGATTAAGGCTTAATTGTGCACGACTTCAACAAATTTTGGATCCACCATTAATGAACTCAAGCTTTGAATATGCTTCAAACATGCACGAATTCTCCTGGTTCTTCCTTCAATCTTACTCCATGATGCTTCCAGATGATGAATTGATCCAAAGAAATGCAAGTTGTTTGAAGAAAATTGAAGAAATGGTGAGAGAGAATTTTTGGAGTTTTTGGTGATTCTAGATCTAAGATTGGGAAGTGTGATGAATTTTGTTATGATTAAGCATTTATAGTCCAGGTTAATCATGATTAGGAAAAGGTTTAAGCAAATGCTAATGGAATTAGTGAATTATGAGGTGTAAATGCAAAAATGAGTTTTCACCCTATACATGAAAATGCATGGTGAATAGTGCACGAATTTCCCTTCAAATTCACTTCAAATGATGTTTTGGAGCCAATGGTGATGGTCACATGTGCAAATGATGTACAAAATTTAAATTCCATTATTCCCTCCAAAAATCAAGTGAATTTCCAAATATTTATGTGAATTTAATGCATGCCATGTAATGCAAAATTTGGAAACTAGAGGTTAAAACAAGAACAATGCAAAAAGAGCCACTTGAATTGGAGTTTTGGTTGAGAAGTTATGCCCATTTGAAGTTCCATGTTCACTTGGCCAAGTTTTGATCATATCTCCTTAACCACACATGAGAAATTGATGATCTTGGACTTTTTGGAAATGGGAGAGAAATATCTACAACTTTCATGTTCAACAAAATTTCATTTGAAGCTTTCTTGATGATGTAATCTTGAGTTGAAAACCTTTCCATTTTTGGCAAATTCAAATTACAAGTCACTTTCTATTTTTGGAAAGTTTTGTCCTGACTTTATTCTTCAAAGTTGATGTTTGAAATGTCAAATGAGACTTGTTTGAACATGAATGAAGTATTTCCAATCACTTCCCACCTCCAAATCCAACAGTTGACTTGTGGTTGACTTTTGCAGTTGATAGATGACTTGGCCATGCACAGATGATTTTGAGCCTCAACCACTTGATGAAATGGCTCCAACATGAAACCCTAGCTTATACAAGCTCAACAAAATCATATGATGATCTCCATCTCATTAAAGACCTCATCTCCTTGAAAATCCCTGATTGGCATAATGCAACTGATTAGGGTTGACCAGAGGTCAAAACCCTAATCCCAAGGCACTTGATCAGGCACAATGAACCTCTTGGTGATGATAAGACCATGATGATGGTGATGTACCATTTCAACCAAAATAATGCTCAACCTCCTTGAGGAACCAAGAAACCCTAATTGAAGCACAAACCTCAGATGATTAGTGATTAATTCCATAAGACCCTCAGGCTTGCATCTCTTAACCTCTTTATCTTCTGAGAAAGACCTAGGAGTATGACTTGCTCATTGTTTCCATATGATATGCAAAGATGCAATGATTAATGACCTACAAAATGAAATGCAATATGCTAAGCTAGTCCCAATAGAGGACGGCAAATTTTGAGGTGTTACAGCTGCCCCTATTCAATCCACTGTGAACCTGTCGATATGAACAACCTCGGCTTTCAGATAATCAGGGTGAAGAGTGATTGAATACCAAGAACAGACGAACAATTTGCACTCTGATGGGAAATAATTAACAATGCCTGTCAGAATTGGCAAAGAAGCAATCTCAAAAGAAGAATCCGTCTGGTACGGAGAAAGTCGGCCTGAATACCGAACAGAAATATTGGCCTGAATACCGAAATAAATGGTAACACAGGAATAACCATGGCCTGAACGCCACCTATCCGTTGGGGATTATTACTACTTTTTTTTTTTTACTTTTCTTGAACCCCGAAACTTTCTGATGATTTCCTCATTTCGTTTTCTTGAACCCCGAACAAATATTTTCTTTTGCGCGAATGATCCCGGATCACCGCAGTTGAACTCCGACAACTTCATAGTAGTCTTGTTTGCCAAATAATGAACCCCGCTCTCCATTTTGAACCCCAGTCGCCTGACGATAGCTCGCGATCTCCATTGTGAACCCCGCTCTCCAGAAAACACCCCGTGTCTCCCTTTCTCCATTTGGACCCCGTTCTCCAGAAAATACCCTGTGTCTCCCTTTCTCCATTTGAACCCCGTTCTCCAGAAACTTGTGATAATTCCGCTGGCAACGTCGGAAATAACACCAAAACACCACTCTGATGGCGACCTATCAGAGGGTACACCTTCACAAAAGGAAGGTAACATGGGCATCTCTTCCTCAGAAGACACCCATAACGACCTCTGTTGACCTCAGCCAAAGTCTAAGGTGACACATGAACAGAAGATAATCCTGAGGACCTCATCCCGGATATAATCTTCAACTCCAATCTCCATTTGAACCCCGCTCTCCAGAAAATGTCTCAACACTTCCTTTTCTCCATTTGAACCCCGTTCTCCAGAAAATGCCGCAACACTTCCTTTTCTCCGATTGAACTGTATTTTCGCGCTGATCGCGTAACGTCCTTTGATTTTATTTCCATCTCCGCCCGACGGAAAAGTTTCCTCCAGTATCGTACTATTGGGGAACATTGCTAACCTGACGTCATGATGCTAAACTCCTCAGAGTAACATCTCCAAATTCTATCTCGCACGACAGAAATTTCCTCCAGTATCACACTACTGGGGAATATTGTTGACCCAACACCACGATGCTAAACTCCTGAGAGTAACATCTTCACCATCCGGCGAAACCAAATCTCAAGCGGTAACCACGGCTCGAGTAACTGATACTTGCAATGCTGTTGATTTTCCAACTAGAAAAACCACTCCTCAAACGGTAACCACGGTTTGAGTAGCATCTTCACCCACTGGCAAAACCAAATCTCAAACGGTAACCACGACTTGAGACTAGCTTATGCTTGCAATGATGATGCATGACTTTTTCAGCGTAATGCTCCATAATCATGGAAATGCTACGCGATTTATTATGCAATATGCTATGCTTATCTACATGATGAATGCATAAAAAAGTATCCCCCTTAAGGGACTCTTCTGGGGAGCTCGAGGCACTCTGCTGAGGAACTCGCCAACACTCCGATCTCCACCCTGCTGGGGAATAATGTTGCTGCTAGGAAATAGGCCATCCTCACCAGGGAAAACCTCCTCTGCACCCGCCCCGCTTGGGGACATCGATGGGGAATAAACTACCCACGCACTCTGTGGGGAAACAACGGTCTTTGACTTGCTGGGGAAACAACAATCCCAACTCTTCTTGGAGAAACTACTACCAACAGATACCTCCACTGGGAAATAGCAACCTTCAGGCCTAGCTGCTAAGGAAACACCGATCTAAAACCTGCTGGGGAGATAACCATCCCTACCCTGCTAGGGAAGACACAGATCTTGAATCTGCTGAGGAGGTAACAATCCCAACTCGGCTTGGGGAAACCAGGAAAATCCGGTACTGAACACCTGTCGACTCGTCGAACCATGGCATTCAACATCCAAATCTAGTGTCAGCCTTCCACTTTTGAGAGCTCCCAGACTCGTCTAGACTTTTCTGATTCATCACCTCGTATTCTCGACTCCTCCGTACTCGACGGAGATCGAACTCCCTGGATTCATACAGACTTTCCAGTCCTCAGACTTTGAGGAGTCTTCTTGATTAATATCCAGGATCGTCATACGTCCTTCATCGTCTTTTCACCATTCTTCAATTCATTGTCCCTGATTGGACTCCACGGGGATCTTTTGTCGAAACTTCTCATCACAACCTGCAAGTGAGTGAAAATATCTAACAACACCTGCAAAAGAGATCGTTAGATAAAAAAGTGCCCCAGGCGTGCCAAAGCCTCAACACCTGGGTCACTCAAACTTCCGAATAAGATTTCAAGCTTTCAATCTTATAAGCATGCATCGGAAGGGACCTGTATGTCTTAAAATGCAAAGATTCTTTATCAAAAATAACTGGATGTTTTTGCAATCAAAGCGGTAATGAAAAACAAAAACAAAATTATTTGACTGAATATGCATTTTATTGATTGAAAAAGGTGTGGCTCAAAATTGAGCAATACAAAGGAAGCAATTCCTGAAAAGAGGTAATTGCGCACAAAAGGAAAAATCTATCCTAATGGCAATGGGAAACCGCGATCTCATCGAGTTCCAACTCGGTTACACCCCATATGTCCTCAGACTCTCCGCTCTTTCCGCCTTCTGAACAAGACGTTTCCGACTGATCCCTACCGGGGATTATCCATGTCATATCCAAAGCGTAAACGATCATGCCAGACGCAGTTGTTCGTTTCAATCCCTCTTTTGCCTGGACCGCCCTTTCGGGTTTTCGACCTGCCGGGTGTACATTTTTCCTTTTTATCCCTAATTTTTGCCCGAACCTTTTTCATTTTTTTTTGTTCGTCGGGATGCCCATTTTTGCCTGGACTATTTTATTCTTTTCGTCCAGCGGGTCTCTTTATACGAAGTATTTTTTAACTGCGTCCGCATTCACAGGGGATGGAAAATCCTCGCCATCCATGGTCGTCAACAACAAGGCTCCGCCAGAGAAAACCTTCTTGACCACGAATGGACCTTCATAATTAGGTGTCCATTTTCCCCTACGATCGTTTTGAGGAGGGAGGATCCTTTTCAGCACCAGATCTCCCACATGATACACACGAGGTCGTACCTTTCGGTCGAAAGCACGCTTCATCCGCTGCTGGTACAACTGCCCATGACAGATGGCCGCCAGCCTCTTTTCCTCAATCAGGCTCAGCTCTTCATACCGAGTCCTTACCCATTCAGCCTCTTGCAATTTCACGTCCATCAGGACTCTCAAAGAGGGAATTTGAACCTCAACCGGTAGTACCGCTTCCATTCCATATACCAGTGAGAAAGGCGTTGCCCCAGTAGATGTACGCACCGAAGTTCGATACCCATGCAATGCAAATGGCAACATCTCGTGCCAATCCTTATAGGTCACGACCATCTTCTGCACAATCTTCTTTATATTCTTATTAGCTGCCTCCACCGCCCCATTCATCTTCGGACGATAAGGAGAAGAATTGTGATGCTCAATCTTGAATTCCCGGCACAGTTCTGCCATCATCTTGTTGTTCAAATTAGAACCATTATCAGTAATGATTCTCTCGGGAACCCCATATCTGCAAATGATGTCTCTCTTGAGAAATCTGGCAACGACCTGCTTCGTCACATTCGCATAAGAGGCTGCTTCCACCCACTTGGTGAAATAATCAATAGCCACTAATATGAACCGGTGCCCATTCGAAGCCGTAGGCTCAATCTTCCCAATCATATCGATGCCCCACATAGCAAACGGCCACGGAGACGACATCAAACTCAACGGATTTGGAGGTACGTGCACCTTGTCAGCATAAATCTGGCATTTATGACACTTCCGCACGAAATTGAAACATTGGGCCTCCATTGTCATCCAATAATAGCCTGCCCTCAGCAGCTTCTTCACCATCGCATTCCCACTGGCATGGGTACCGAACGACCCCTCATGAACCTCTTTCATCAATTGGCTTGCTTCTTTATCATCAACACATCTGAGCAAAACCCAATCGAAATTCCGCTTGTACAAAACCCCATCCTTATTCAAGTAGAACACCATGGCCAACCTCCGCAGAGTCTTTCGGTCCTTCTTGGATGCTCCCTCAGGATACTCTTGGGTTTCCAGATAGCGCTTAATATCGTAATACCACGGCTTCTCATCATCAGGCACTGTGTCAACAACAAACACATAAGCCGGTCTATCCAGACGTCCCACCTCAACACTTGGGAACTGATTCCACCACTGCACCTTAATCAAGGCGGCCAGAGTAGCCAAAGAATCTGCCAAAGGATTCTCTTATCTAGGCACATGATGCATTTTCACCTTGGTGAAAAACGTCAACAATCTCCTCGTATAGTCCCGGTATGGAACTAAATGAGACTGATGCGTATACCATTTTCCGTTAACCTGGTTCACAACCAAAGCTGAATCTCCATATATAACAAGGTTCTTGATCCTCAAATCAATCGCCTCTTCAATCCCCAAGATACAAGCTTCGTATTCAGCCACATTATTGGTGCACTCAAATGTTAGCCGGGCAGCAAAAGGAATATGGGATCCTTTCGGCGTAACCAAAACAGCACCAACTCCGCTACCATTCACGTTAACGGCCCCATCAAACATCAGAATCCATTCGGATTCAAGGTCAGGCCCCTCCTCCGGGATTGGTTCCTCACAATCCTTCGATTTGAGAAACATGATGTCCTCATCAGGGAACTCAAACTTCATTGGTTGATAATCCTCAATAGGTTGCTGAGCAAGGTAATCAGACAATACACTCCCCTTGATTGCTTTCTGAGAGGTATACTGTATATCATACTCAGTCAAAATCATTTGCCATCTCGTAACTGTTTTTGAAAAATTATATCTTTTCATCAATATTCATGAGGGAATTGATACCTCTTTGAAAAGGTATTTTGGCAATATAAATTCTTAAATTTTCAAATGAATTTTTCACCTCCAAGAATTTTCATACAAACTTCAAATAAATCACTCTCTCATATTTTTCCTTTAATAATTTTTGAAAGTGTTCATAATAAAAATTTTCATCTCATTCTTTTGTTGAACACTTGCATATTATCTTTTGAGTGACTTATTTATCTAAGGAGAAGATCAATCAAGAGAAGATTGATAACACTACATCTTTGTTAAAAATCATTCATAGAATTATTGTTGTTTGACTTGTGATCCAGGATTGTTGGACACAAGGGTTGGTGTTGAAGAGGATTGTTCTTCATACACTTGTTTGTCTATAGGTTAGATAGTAGGCATCACCGTTTGTATGAATAGGCTGTACCATATTCTAACTATAGTGAATTCTCTTTCGTGTGAAAAGGGAGTGGATGTACCTTCGGATTGTGAAGGGAACCACTATAATTTCCGGTGTCGTTTACTTTCCGCATTTTAATTTTCCGCACTTAAACAAAAATATCCAAAAACCAGAAACTAGATCGAAGAAATTTTTATCACCTAATTCACCCCCCCTCTTAGGCGCATTTACAACTTACATTTGGCATCAGAGCAAGTTATAGGTAACTTGTTCCTAGAGATCCAGCATGGCTTCCACAAGCATAAATCCGATTTTCAAAGACGGTGGAAGTAGCAACAAGCCCCCACTCTTCTCCGGAGAATATTTCGATTTCTGGAAAATAAGAATGAAGGCACATCTTGAGGCCCAAGGAGAAGGTATATGGGAAGCAGTTGAAGAAGGTCCACACAATCCGGTGAATGTGGTGAATGGAGTTGGTACCGCAAAGTTGAAAAACACCTATGACGAAGATGATAGGAAAAAGATTCTGAATGAGAAAAAGGCAATCAACATACTCCAAAGCGCTCTTAGTATGGACGAGTTCTTCCGTATATCTCAATGTAAATCGGCAAAGGAGATTTGGGACACCTTGGTTGAAACACATGAAGGAACCACCGAAGTGAAGAGATCGAGGCTAAACACCCTAAGTCAAGAATATGAGATGTTCCGCATGCAGCCCGGTGAATCTATAGTTGCCTTACAAAAGAGATTCGTCCATCTAACAAATCACTTGATCGCTCTGGGTAAAACTTTCACTAATGATGATCTCAACCTGAAAGTCCTAAGATCTTTGACAAGAGAATGGCAACCGAAAGTGACCGCTATTTCGGAAAAGAAGAGTCTCTCAACGATGACATCCGCGTCTCTATTTGGAAAACTTCAAGAACACGAATTGGAACTTGGAAGGCTCGAGAAACACGAAAGTCAAGAAAAGGAGTCCAAGGGAATTGCCCTGAAGGTTGATTCAAAAAGGGACAAAGATGATGAGACATCCGAAGATGAGAACTTTATGCTTCTTGTAAAGAAGCTTGGTAAGTTTTTTAATAAAAATAAAAATTCCTCTTATCCTAAAAAGAATAACCATTTCAGGAAAAAGGAAGCATCCACATCAATGCAAGACGTTACGTGTTATGAATGTGGACAACAAGGTCACATAAAGCCGGACTGCCCAAAACTTGCAAAGAAAGGAGGATTCAAAGGCAAGAAGGAATTCAAAAACAAAAAGGCTTACGTCGCTTGGGACGATAATGAGATCAGTTCATCTTCGGAATCGGAAAGCGATGAATGTGCGAACATGGCCCTTATGGCTTCACATCACTCCGATGAAGAAATCGATGAGGTGAGTAGCAATTTTTCAGTTTATGACAATGATGCACAAGATGTTATAAATGAACTCTTAAAAGAATGCAAGACATTGTATAAAAGTATTTCATCCCAAAAGAAACAAATTTCATCCTTAGAAGAAAAAAATACTGCTTTGGAAAAATATATTGAAAGTGGAAAACAAAAGTTGATGGATGAAAAACAAAGTCTTGCATGTAAGAATTGTGAATCTTTATCTTTTCAAATTGTTCAACTTAAAAGAGTTTTAGAAAGATATGAAAAAGGTCAAATTGGGTTGGAAGAAATTCTTAAACACCAAAGGTATTCCAATGACAAGAGTGGATTAGGATATTCTAAGTTTTCTAAACCAAGCACAAATAAGACCATTTTTGTTAAAGCAAGTGAACAAGTTGCAAAAGAGAAAGTAAACAATTCTAAAATTATGCATCAAAGTCATAAAAAGAAAATGATTGCTAAGAAGAAGAATTATGTTCCTAAATATAGAAGTAATTTTCAACCTACTTGCTTTTATTGTGGAATCAAAGGGCACACACCTAATGCTTGTTATGTGCGAAACTTTAACGTTCCAAAAGGGCATTATGTGTGGGTTAAAAAGGGTACTAACTACCAAGGACCCAAAGCAATTTGGGTACCTAACAAAACTTGATTTTGTTTTGTAGGTATGCTTGAAGACAACCTCGAATCAATGGTATCTTGATAGCGGTTGTTCAAAGCATATGACGGGCGACATCGACAAATTTTCACATCTATCTTTAAAGGCCAAAGGATATGTTACATACGGTGATGACACCAAAGGGAAGATCCTTGGAGTAGGAACCATTGGAGCACCTCCTGTTACCATCATCGAAGATGTCCTTTATGTTGAAGGCCTAAAGCACAATTTACTAAGTATAAGTCAATTGTGTGACAAAGGGTTCCGAATCAATTTCACAAAAGATGAATGTGTGATAGAGCATGAAGTCACCCATGACATCTTGCTAAAAGGTAAAAGAGTTAATAATATTTTTATGACTTCTTTTGATGATTCTTCCTTGAAGGTAAAATGCCTAATGACGAACAACAACGAGGCTTGGCTATGGCATAAAAGATTCGCTCACATACACATGGAGCACATGAACAAATTAATAAAGCATGATCTTGTCGTTGGTCTTCCAAAGATTAAGTTCATCAAGGATAAGTTGTGTGACGCATGCCAAAAGGGAAAGCAAACCAAGACGACTTTCAAATCCAAGAATGTTGTGTCTTCGTCGAGGCCACTTCAACTCTTGCACATGGATCTCTTCGGTCCATCAAGAACGAAAAGTTTCGGAGGTAATGTTTACGGTTTGGTAATTGTTGATGATTTCTCTAGATATACGTGGACTTTGTTTCTTGTGCAGAAAAGCGATGCTTTCAAGGCATTCAAAAAATATGCAAAACAAATTCAGAATGAGAAGTCTCTTTCAATAATCTCCATTAGAAGTGACCACAGGGGAGAATTTTAAAACACATTCTTTGAAATTTTTTGCGAAAAGCACGGAATTTCTCACAACTTCTCCGCACCACGAACACCACAACAAAACGGTGTCGTAGAGAGAAAGAATAGATCCTTGGTGGAACTCGCAAGAACGATGCTCAGTGACTCCAACCTTCCTAAATATTTTTGGGCGGACGCAGTTAGCACAACATGCTTTGTTAGCAACCGTGTCAACATTCGGCCGATTCTCAAAAAGACTCCGTATGAGCTTTTCAAAGGAAGGAAACCTAATATATCCTTCTTTCACATCTTTGGGTGCAAATGTTTTGTCCTCAACAATGGAAAGGACAATCTTGGTAAGTTTGATGAGAAATCCGACGAAGGTATCTTCCTTGGCTACTCCCTTTCTAGTAAGGCTTTTAGAATTTTCAATAAAAGAACTCTTACTATTGAAGAATCAACGCATGTATGTTTTGATGAAACTAACCCCTCGAAAGAGGATAACCTTGTTGTTGATGACAATGATGATATAATAGATGTATCACAAAAGGAACTTTCAAATGTTCAATCCATTCCACAAGGAGATGGCTCACCAACCATTGAAGAACATCATGATCTACCGAAAGAATGGAAGACTCATAGAGATCACCCCATTGATAAAGTTATTGGTGATATTAGCCAAGGCGTTGCAACACGACTAAATCTCAAAGATGCTTGTCTCAACATGGCTTTTGTGTCTCAAATAGAACCAACCAAAGTCGATGAAGCCTTAGGCGACGATCAATGGATAGTAGCAATGCAAGAAGAACTCAACCAATTCGAAAGAAATCAAGTTTGGAGTCTTGTACCAAGACCAGACAACAAGCACATCATTGGAACAAGATGGGTTTTCAAGAACAAACTTGATGAGAATGGGATCATAGTTCGTAACAAAGCAAGATTGGTCGCACAAGGATACAACCAACAGGAAGGAATTGATTTTGATGAGACGTTCGCTCCGGTAGCAAGGTTAGAAGCAATTCGATTATTACTTGCTTTTGCTTGTTCTATGAACTTTCAATTGTTTCAGATGGATGTCAAAAGCGCTTTCCTAAATGGCTATATCAATGAAGAAGTCTACGTCAAACAACCTCCGGGTTTTGAAGACTTCAAGAACCCTTCACATGTTTACAAGTTGAAGAAAGCACTATATGGTTTAAAGCAAGCACCAAGAGCGTGGTATGACCGCCTCAGCAACTTTCTATGTGAAAAGGGATTTGTAAAAGGAAAGGTTGACAAGACTTTATTCATAAAGAAGATCAAGGGTAACACCTTATTGGCTCAAGTCTATGTCGACGACATCATCTTCGGTTCAACAAATAAAGATCTTTGCGAAGAGTTTTCAACCATGATGCAAGGAGAATTCGAGATGTCCATGATGGGAAAATTGAACTATTTTCTTGGACTACAAATCAAGCAAACCAAGGATGGCATCTTCATCAACCAATCCAAGTATTGCAAGGAATTATTGAAAAGATTTGATATGGATAGTTGCAAAGTGATGTCCACTCCTATGGGATCCGGAACCTACGTTGATCAAGATGAATCCGGAATGTCAAGTAGATATTACAAAATATCGAGGTATGATTGGTTCATTACTATATTTGACGGCAAGCCGTCCTGACATTATGTTTAGTGTATGTTTGTGTGCACGCTTTCAAGCAAACCCGAAGGAATCGCATCTCACCGCCGTGAAGAGGATTATGAAATATCTCAAAGGAACAACGAACGTCGGACTATGGTATCCAAAAGGTAGTATATGCTCCTTGATTGGCTATTCTGATGCTGACTATGCAGGCTGTAAGACCGATAGAAAAAGCACAAGTGGTACCTGTCACATTCTCGGGAATGCACTAGTGTCGTGGGCATGCAAGAAGCAAGCATGTGTCGCACTTAGCACGGCCGAAGCAGAGTACATTGCAGCAGGCAGTTGTTGTGCACAAATTTTATGGCTCAAGCAACAACTTCTGGATTTTGGTATAGACCTCGGCTGCATTCCTCTTCGATGCGATAACACAAGTGCCATCAACATCACAAAGAACCCGGTCATGCATTCAAGGACGAAGCACATAGATATCCGACATCATTTCCTCCGAGATCACGTGCTTAACGGAGATGTAGATGTTACGTTCGTGGATACACATAATCAACTCGTTGACATATTCACAAAACCATTGGCTAAAGAGCAATTCTTCAAGATTCGGCGAGAACTTGGGATTCTCAATGAAGGTGACATCTAACCTTGTCTTCAAATTAATTGTTATGTGGTATAGTTGCTAAAAATGTGTTTACTTTCAGTTTTTATGTTATGCATGCTAGCACTCTTTTTTTCGCCGTTTTCCGTTTTTCTTACTTTCGCATGTCCAAATATTATCCGTTTTAAAATATTTTTATATCGAAAATTGCGTATTGATAAGTGCTAATACTGTGTGTAAAAATCTTTTAAAAATCTTTTCCCGGTTCTTCAAAACGGAGCTGCTGTTTTTCTTTTATTTTTGAAAAATTTCAGTCCGTTAACCGGTTAACGGTATAGGTTAACCGGTTAACACTCTTTTATTTTTGAAAATTTTCAGTCCGTTAACCGGTTAACGGTATAGGTTAACCGGTTAACACCTTCCAACAGCAACTCTGTTTTTCGTTTTTAAAATACAGAATTTTTAAATTAATTGTTTTATTTTTATTACGTGTGTTTATGTTCATTGCATGTGCTTTACTCTTTCACCTACTCCTCATAACTCTCTCCTCCTTCATTACTCTCCATAAACCCTTCATCTCTTTACATTCAACTTTCATAACTCTCAAACCCTTTTTCCAAAAATCCATCTCTAAACCCTAGAATCTTCATCTTCTTCATGGCTCCACCAAGAATGGGAAAGGCTCCTGTATCATCATCTAGCAGTGAAGAGGAAGAGTTGAAAATGGAAACCGCCAAGAAAAGGAGGATGGATTTCAAAGTCAGGGTTAAACATCTGCTTAAGGGTAAGTATGTGAATCTCAAATCCTTCACTACTTTCTCTTTCCCTGAGTTGTTGAGATACCAAGGATTGCATGCGTTCATCACTGATAATGGGAAAATTTACACTGATTTGGTAAAATCTTTTCTGAATCATTTTACTTTAAATCTGAATGATGATGAACAACACATGCTGTCTGCAACTGTAAGAGACTGTGAAATTGTTACAGACCTTAGGACGTTGGCTGCGTCTCTTAAGATTCCATATTCTGGTTTTTTCCTTCGGAAAGGTGTTAATCATGAGGAAGGAAAATGGGCTCAGTATGATAAGATGGAATACTACTACTCTATCTGCAGATTTCCCAGGGAGGTTGTTATGTCGGGACAACGCACTTCTCGCATACTCTGCTATGCTAAGAATCTGTCGGTTGACGATCGTATGCTGCATTATGTTATCTGCCATGTCCTGCTGCCCAAGGATTCCAACCTGTCTCAAATCAATGATTTGGAAATGCAAGTTCTGTTTGCAGTGAAGAACAAAATCCGAGTTAATTGGCTGCCCACTATGATGTATCATCTGCAACAGCAACTTTCTCTCAAAACAAGGCTGCCATACGGTCGCCTTATCTCAAGGATTTTGGAACTCACAGATATGGAAATCGGGAGAGAACCATTTTTGGCTATGACCACTACCGCCAATGAAATCAACGGCGTTACCATCATGAAAAATACTGGAATTATTCAAAGCAACGACGGCTCCTACAAATATGATGATGGGTCCTCCTCTTCAAACTTCCCTATTCCGGTAGGTGGCATTACCAATGAGTTTCTCTATACTACCATGATGAGCCACCACCGTGAAACCACCCGTGCTATCAAGAGTCTTCGGAACCTAGTGTTGAGTTCCCGCAACCTTCCCGTAGAAGATGATGAAGGTGATGACGGTATTGAAGCGGATGGCGAGGAGGATGAGGCCAGTTCGGAAGAAGAATAAAGCACTATGTTTTTTCTTTGTTTATGCTTTCTGTTATATGTTGTTCTAGTGTTTTTGTTGTTAAACTATGTTTATGCTTTTTCTGTTTACCAAACACTTAACTTTTAATCCATTTTATTCTGTCATACTTTGTGATTCAATGTTCATCTGATAATCGCACAATGTATGTTTACTTGTATGCTTTTCCTTTTTCATAAGTCTCTTCCTTTTTGCTAATGACAAAGGGGGAGAAGACTTGTTTCTCTAATGGTTTTCTATGCAGATTTATTGTATGCCTCTCATTTAGGGGGAGTTCTTAAATTTAGGGGGAGAATCAACTTAGAGAAACTTCACTTTCATGCATCTATCTCAAAGTGGTTGTCATCATCAAAAAGGGGGAGATTGTAGAAGCAAGCTTCAATCCAAGAAGTATTTTGATGAAGACAACTTGCATCAATGCAAAAAGAGAAGAGCTACAAAGATATTTCAAGCATCAAGTATTCAAAGCCGCATATGCATTTGATCAAGCTTCATTTTCAAGTCAACCGTTTGCAAGATTGTTGATTCACTTCTTAGGTATATCTAACTCACTCTTAGATTAGTATACAAGTGTTCAACAATCATGATTTGCATTTGCATCTTTTAACATAACCATTTGTTAACACCTTGAAATGCAAGACACATTTATTTTTAAGTATTTTTCTGCATTTCAACAGTGTTAACCGGTTAACCATATGGGTTAACCGGTTAACAGCCCAGTTTTTCAAATTCTTTGTTAACGTTTGCATGCGTTAACCGGTTAACCCATATGGTTAACCGGTTAACACTGTTCGTTACAGCAAAAAATGTTTTTGAAAAATTATATCTTTTCATCAATATTCATGAGGGAATTGATACCTCTTTGAAAAGGTATTTTGGCAATATAAATTCTTAAATTTTCAAATGAATTTTTCACCTCCAAGAATTTTCATACAAACTTCAAATAAATCACTCTCTCATATTTTTCCTTTAATAATTTTTGAAAGTGTTCATAATAAAAATTTTCATCTCATTCTTTTGTTGAACACTTGCATATTATCTTTTGAGTGACTTATTTATCTAAGGAGAAGATCAATCAAGAGAAGATTGATAACACTACATCTTTGTTAAAAATCATTCATAGAATTATTTCTGTTTGACTTGTGATCCAGGATTGTTGGACACAAGGGTTGGTGTTGAAGAGGATTGTTCTTCATACACTTGTTTGTCTATAGGTTAGATAGTAGGCATCACCGTTTGTGTGAATAGGCTGTACCATATTCTAACTATAGTGAATTCTCTTTCGTGTGAAAGGGGAGTGGATGTACCTTCGGATTGTGAAGGGAACCACTATAATTTCCGGTGTCGTTTACTTTCCGCATTTTAATTTTCCGCACTTAAACAAAAATATTCAAAAACCAGAAACTAGATCGAAGAAATTTTTATCACCTAATTCACCCCCCCCCCCCCCTCTTAGGCGCATTTACAACTTACAGCAACCCGTCCGGTCAATGCTAGCTTCTAAAAAATGTACTTGATTGGATCCATCTTGGAAATCAATAAAGTGGTATGAACCAGCATATACTGCCTCAGTCGGCGAGCAACCCAGACCAAAGCACAACAAGTTTTCTCGAGCAGTGAATATCTTGTTTCACAGTCGGTAAACTTTTTGCTAAGGTAATATATGGCATGCTCTTTTCGACCAGACTCGTCATGCTGCCCCAATACACACCCCATAGACCCCTCGAGGACTGTCAAATACAGAATTAACGGTCTTCCCTCCACAGGAGGCATCAGAATCGGAGGCTCCTGCAAATACTCTTTTATCTTTTCAAATGCCGCTTGGCAATCATTATTCCACCTGACCGTTTGATCTTTTCTCAACAACTTGAATATAGGTTCGCACGTGGCTGTTAGATGAGATATGAACCGTGAAATGTAGTTCAATCTACCTAAGAAACCACGAACTTCCTTCTCTGTTCTCGGTTCAGGCATTTCTCGTATTGCTTTTACTTTAGCAGGATCAACCTCGATTCCTTTTTCACTTACAATGAACCCCAGCAATTTACCGGACCGCACTCCGAAAGTGCACTTATTCGGATTCACCCTCAGTCTGAATTGTCTCAACCGGTCAAACAACTTGGCCAGATCTACCAAATGCCCCTCTTCTGTTTGGGACTTTGCTATCATGTCATCAACATAGCATTCAATTTCATGATGAATCATATCATGAAACAAAGTCACCATAGCCCTCTGATAAGTAGCACCGGCGTTCTTGAGACCGAATGGCATCACCTTATAACAAAAAGTGCCCCACGGTGTGATGAACGTCGTTTTCTCCATATCATCTGGCGACATTTTGATTTGATTATAGCCAGAAAAGCCATCCATGAAGGAAAACACCGAGAACTGAGTTGTATTATCTACCAACACATCAATGTGAGGTAGTGGGAAATCATCCTTCGGGCTAGCTCTATTCAAATCCCGGTAGTCCACACACATTCTCACCTTCCCATCTTTCTTCGGGACCGACACAATATTCGCGACCCAAGGTGGATAATTAGTGACAGCTAGGAAACCAGCATCCCACTGCTTCTGTACCTCTTCTTTAATTTTCATGGCCATCTCAGGTCGAGTTCTGCGCAACTTCTGCTTCACTGGAGGACAATCTGCTCTCAACGGTAGCTTGTGCACAACGATATCGGTATCCAACCCTGGCATATCTTGATAAGACCAGGCAAAGATATCAACATATTCTTTCAACAATGCTACCATTCTGCTCTTGACACTTTCCTCCAACGCAGCCCCAACTTTCACTTCCTTCCTGACCTCGTCGGTACCCAGATTCACAACCTCAACTTGCTCTTCTTGCGGCTGAATCACCTTCTCCTCTTGTTTTAACAACCTGGATAATTCCCCTGGCAGTTCACAATCTTCTTCGCCTTCTTCTTCGGAATGATAGATCGGATTATCGAAGTCATATAAGGGTGTAACAGGATTGTTATCAATGAGATCGGGAGAAAGATCGCATCTGCATGAATGTTGATTCATGCATTGCTTTAGAACCGGAGCGAGACAAATTGAAAAGGAAAATGAAAACATTTCCATTTTTATTTTTGTTTGTTTTTAAACTGCAAAAATAAATGAAAAACAGGGAACACCACTTTTAATTGAAAAACATCCTTTTATTTATGATGCAAATTTTGCAAAATGAAACATGAGGTGGCCCTTACAATGAACCATTACGTTTCGGGCAAAACGTATGGCTTCCATGCAAATAAAATTGAAAACAGAAAATATTACTCTTCAAGTAGAGTGACAGTGATGATCTTTTCGGCCTTCCAGTTCTGGACTTCCATCCCTGGTACGCACGACTTTATCCATCGATCCATCTCACAGTCGCTGTCAACTTCTTCACCCACCATACAGATGTGATATGGATCCAGCATTCCAGCACTGGTGAATGTGAACGACGGACGACGTCCTCTACCTTGTCCAGACGAGCCTCGGCCCGGCTGATAACCCACTCCGAATCGGTCTTTCTTAGCGGCGATGTCCATCATCTTTCCCCAACCAGGAGCTTCCCCACTCTTCACCACCTCAGCGGCCTATTTGTACGAAGAAATGGACGGTTTCTCCTCTTCTTTAGCAAAAAGAGCATTCTCTACCTTGACGGTTTCGAATGCTTGACTTGGCGTTTCCCATATCTCACCGTCCATTTCAACATATTTGAACGACGATAGGTGGCTGACGAAGATGTCCTCCTCCCCACAAACGGTGATGACCTGCCTGTCCCAAATATACTTCAGTTTCTGGTGCAAAGTCGAAGTCACTGCCCCAGCAGCATGGATCCATGGTCTACCCAACAGGCAACTGTATGCCGGCTGAATATCCATGACATATAATACCGACTTGAACACCTCGGGCCCAATCTTCACCGGGAGCTCCACTTCCCCGAACACTGCCCGCTTCGAACCGTCGAAAGCCCTTACTATCAGGTCAGTGGGCGTCAAAATCAAACCTTCACAGTTCAGCTTTGCCAAGGCTTTCTTTGGCAACACATTTAAAGAGGAGCCGGTATCAACCAACACATGCGAAAGCACGGTCCCTTTACATTCCATAGCAATGTGTAAAGCCCGATTATGATTCCTCCCATCCACAGTCAGATCAAGGTCAGTGAAACCCAGCCCATGACTGGCATTGACATTTGACACCACCGTCTCTAACTGATTAATTGTGATATCCTGAGGAACATAGGCTCTCTTCAGAATTTTCAATAAAGCCTCTCTATGCCCCTCGGAGCTTAACAACAACGACAAGATTGAGATCTTGGATGGGGGTTGCTGCAAATGGTCAACAAGCTTGTACTCTGACTTCTTGATGATTCTCAGAAATTCTTCCGCTTCATCATCAAGTTCTTTCTCCGACCCACCAGGCGCCGGTGTCACCACAGGAGTACCTTCATTCACCACTTGTTTTCCTCTTGCCCTGGCTAAAGCCTCGGCCTTTTCTTTATTTTCTTTTTCTCCATCCCCACCCCTCAAAGAATCCGGTGCAAACAACCTCCCACTACGGGTGAAACCACTGGGTCCGGCATTATCCACCTTTGAAACGATGGTTTCATCCGCAGTCTGATCATCCAGCTTCTCCCTATTACAGTACACCTCCCCACCATAATGCCACGACACGACATCATCTTTGTTATAAGGAATTGGCCCAGGTACCGTGATAGTAACTGGAGCCGCATCGGCCAGCGTTGACAAATCAACCGGGTCGAAGTAGATAGTTATGGTGGAGACATCCTCCTTCACCAATTCTACTTTCTCAAATCTGAGGCTTCCCTCGTCCATCAGCCTCTGGACAGCCTCCCTCAATGATATACACCCATTGACAGCAATAGTGCACGCAGCACAACAGTTATCACAGCCCGGGAAGACCCCATTCTTCAACAATTGTCTCTTGACCTCAGCCAAGGGAGTCTTCAACTGATCCACATTTAACAGCCCGATTCTGTCCTCCTCAGAAATTGCATTCACCCCCATTTGACCATGCGCAGGCATGGGATTAGCATTCACATTTGGGGACGGTGCAAAGTTGATTGCCTTAGAATCCACCAAGTCCTGGACCACATGCTTAAAAGCTTTGCAATTTTCTACATTGTGTCCAGGCGCACCCGAGTGAAATTCACATTTGGCATTCTCATCAAAACTGGCTGGCCTCTGATCAGGTCTCAACGAAGCCAACGTCCTCAGCTGGACCAACCCCAAGTCTTTCAGCTTCTTCAATAAGAATGAATAGGTCACAGGTGGTCTATCAAATTGACGATCATTCATTCGTCCTCGCACCTGATACCCAGCCCTCTGCGGTCTTTGCTGAAACGGCTGCCGTTGTTATTGCGATTGTTGCTGCTGTTGTTGTGCAGGCTGATTATCAGCAGGAATGGTTACCGCAGTAGTGTGCTGATAGTAACGATCCCTACTCTGTCCTCTTTGGGTATACACAACGCTAGTATCACCCTCCTTCTTACGTTGGCCATTCCCAAAGGGCTTCTTTGATCCAGATGACGAAGCATTATCCTGGATTTTCCCCAACTTCAACCAACTCTCAATCCTTTCTCCGGCCACCACAATATCGGCAAAGTTGGTAACCGGGCATCCAACCATCCTTTCAGCGAATGTCCCCTGCAGGGTACCCATAAACAGATCTGACATTTCCCTATCCACCAATGGAGGTTGGACCCTGGCAGCCAGCTCCCTCCATCTCTGCGCATACTCTTTAAACCCCTCATTAGGCTTCTGAGACATACCCTGCAGCTGGGTACGACTAGGAGCCATATCAGCGTTGAACTGGTATTGTTTAAAGAACGCATCTCCCAGATCTTGCCAGCTCTTAATGTCAGAGGATTTCAGCTTAGTGTACCATTCCAAGGATCCTCCAGACAGACTGTCTTGGAAGAAGTACATCCACAACTTCTGATCCATCGTATAAGCAGAAATCTTACGGACGAAGGCCTGAAGGTGAGTTTCCGGGCAAGAACTCCCATTATACTTGTCAAATGCAGGCGCTTTGAACTTCTGTGGGATCACAATCCCTTCGACCAGCCCCATATTTGACATGTTAACAAACCCCGGAGTAGCATGGCTTTCTAAAGCTCTGATCTTCTCTGCCAGCAACTGAATCTCCTTGTTTGGCTGTTGGACACCATACTGACCAAATGGTTCATTCAACATAGAGAATTGATCTGCTTCCTTGTCCTCCTCTCTATCCTCCTCAGCCCCAAAGAAAGGAGGAAACAGACTGTCTTTCAAATTATTGCCCATCGGACCTGGTCTACCACCTGTGGCAGCACCAAAACCACCCCTAGCATTAGTCACTACACCAACAATTGTCCTCTTCCCAAGATCTCCTCCATCCCTGGAACCACCAAGGCCATGGTTAGAGACACCTTCTAGATTGACACCACTATTAGCAGCTGAAGCCCGCTCGAGCTTCTCCACTTTATCAGCAAGTGCTTTTTGCCCCACGGCAAACCCTTGCATGACATTGATTGACTCATTCATCTTCTCCTTCAGCTCGAGAAAATCTGCATTGGGTAGATCCATCAGCCTTGGCGTGTTGCGTCTGGTAAAATATCGGTGCAGACGGGTTGTGTGCAAGGGAATGACTCTACGCGCACGAGCAATGATTCCTGAAACAACCAAGCACGTTAGAAACTGACACCTGCAAAATAGAAGACAAGTTATTATGATTCATGCATGAATGCAATGTCTATCCATATGAGGAACACTCTGTCTTTCGATCCTGGCTTCATCGAGACAGAGAATAATCCGGCAGCACTATTCTGATACTCAATCATTTGATTTCATCATACAGATCAGAGATATATGATTTAGCAAAGATACCACCCAACCATGTGTGTGTTGTGTGAGTGCATACAAAAAAAAAGCAAATAAAGCTTGAAGACCAATCACTGAATGAAAATAACCATTGTATACCAAAAGTGCACAATAAGTGCAAAAGTCATACATCAGGCTGATACAAATCAAATACAATTCTCCATAATCAGAAAGAAAATACAAGCAAGTGAATTCCGTCAACAGGCCTGACGGTAATCCACACAAATGATAACAAGAGGCTACACTGAAGAAGGCCCCACAGAAGGCTCCGTATCATCTACCATCTTGGTAAACTTCACGGCAAACCTGAGCTAAGTTTTCTCCTGCTGCAATCTCCCTATCTCCTTCTGGTGAATCTTCATCTGTCTGAAGTAATGATCCCTCTCAACAAGGTAATGATCTCTCTCAGCAATGATCTTCATGTTCTCTGCTTCCTTAATCTTTAGTTTTGCTTCCCACTCGGCGATAAGGATTCTGACTCTATCTTCCCTCTGATCCCTCACAAGGATTTGCCTCCTCTTCTCATCTTCAATGACCTTCGAAGCTCTAGCCAACCTCTCCTTGGTGATGTCGTGCTCCCTTGTGGATGACTCTAAAGCTTGACTGACCTTGCCATAATAAGCGGTGTCTATCTCAAAGCGCTTCACCATAAGAGCATGTCTCTTATCCTGGTCTTCCATTTTCCCTTTGATTTCCTGATTAGCCATCTGAATTCTAGCAACACTCATCTCCAATTCAGTCTTCTCTGCATGCAGTTGATCTCTCTCCTTCTTCATCTCTAGGAACTCTTCCATACTGATAGAAGAATGTGGCCCCTCTATCGTAGGACACCAAGGATCACCTCCAGGAAATGGTAGATGTGTGAGCTCAATCCTCTTCCTAAGCCAATCATCAAACGGAGGAAGAGACCTGCTATTAACCTTGCCAAAAGGAACCTTGCTCTTCCTCTGAATGTTGCGCCATGCTCCGGACACTTGCATCAACCGTGACAGATTACCCTCAGCCGGGAAGTAGAAAGACTCCTGAACCTCACACTCGAGAGGAGGAACCTCCATAGCAAACCCCATTTGTCTCCTAAGAAGCGTCGGGTTGTAATTAATGCAACCCTGAACTCCTATAAGAGGCACATTGGGAAAGCTCCCACAACTATAAATGAAGTTTCGTCCAGCCATACCATTGTGAGTCTAAGCTATGTCCTTGGCCCGCAAACCCATCAACCTGGTCACCCAATTAACCGTAGGATCAAGAGAAACAAAAGCACCTCTGGAAGGCAGATACCCCATAAACCATTTGTATAACAACTGAGCACAACATCGGATCAATCCCCCACGCCTCTTCTCGTTCCGATTATGGACCGAGTAATAAACATCCCCAACCAAGGTAGGAATAGGATTCCTCTGCATAAACACCCGAATGGCATTAATGTCCACAAAGTTCTTCTGATTAGGAAATAGTATGATCCCATAGATGCTCACAGCAATCAAAGCACAAACGGTCCTCCAATTACCCACAACAACATGCTCCTTGGCTTTAGCCTCCAAGAAACTCAGATGAAAACCGGGTAACTTTCCTTTCTCTTTCAAACCCCCTTTAGTCATCTCTGGGCTTAAATAAAGAGCACGAGCAATCTCAACAACATCAGGTTCCCCCTTAGTGACATAGAAAGGAATCTGATCTCTGATCTGCATACCCAGGATGCTGGCATAGTCCTCCATCAAAGGCCCCAACAAGTAATCCGGGAACACGAAGCATCTCAAGCCCGAGTCATAGACTGGAGAAGAGTATGGATGGCACTCTTGTCACTGTCCGTGAGTCTGAAAACTAACTTCAGAATACCACCGTATGCCTCACGGAAGAACCCCACATGGTCAGGTGTAATCAATGTTATCATATCCCTCAACACATCAATCTCTGGATTAAAGAAACTGTAGACGACGTCATCTTTCAAGCCGGGCCTCATGTCTGGAACAGAGAAGTCTCTCAACCAGGATCTCGATTAGGAATGTCCCCTGCATATGGATAAACATGAGTTAGATGCAGATGAATGCAAAATGTGAATGATGCTGATGTATGAATGCAATGCGTTGTGCCATCCTCCAAGTCATCTGAACATCTACTGCATTGAATTACAGTCTCTGAACTGATCACAACCATCTGAGGTACTGAGCAACCACAAATCCGACTTGGGGTTCCGAAATAAACGGAACTGAAGGATACATCACCATCATCATCAGAAAGTCCTCTGAACAGATAACCACAAGACCCTCTGAACCAGCCCAGGGATTCCTGAAATAAACGAATCCCCACTGATAAATACCACGGACAGAACTCCGGCGTCTCAGAAATAAATCCATAAATCCGACTTATAAATAGGACTCTGATCAACGGCTGAACCATTAGTCACCAATAAAGTCACCATCAGAACATGCATCTGTAAGAATCAACCCTCCCCTCACAGGTGAATTCTAATCAGGTCATTCTAAGGCGGATAATGATCTCGACAATCGGGCAAAGATACTCAACGGGTTTGCCCTTTCGGGTGTGCCGTTGCAGCTCTCTTAAGATCGTCTAAACCAAAGATCCGGGAATGAACGGTCACCGAAGTCAACAACCCTAAAGAGATAACCCAACCAAAGTGGAATACCCCACTAAGGAAGATCTCACTCAGAAGAACCTCGTCCGGCTTGTGGTATGTCACGTCGCAACAACATGCTGATAAAGCAAGTGAGGAAACGTGAGACCACACTAATCCTAGGTGTATACTCGGGCCTGGGTTTTAGCCCCACTCAGAACACCCACCCCAAATCAGAGAAACCACCTGTACAGAAGACAACACAATGATAGTATGATGCATGCAAACATTTATGCAAATATATACACAACATAATGATCATAAATACAATAAATAGAACAACACAAGCAACCTAAACTATCCTAGAGAGCGCTAGGAGAGACTCGCTTAGGGAAGATGGACCA